>NC_140451.1:19197219-20480552 GCF_963576455.1 Neolamprologus multifasciatus
TGTTTTAAGTGCAATGTCCTCTCAGGGCCACCACAGACCTCATAACTGGATTGGCTGTGTTAGGAGATCAACATTTTTTTTTTTTTTTTTTTGCTGTTTTCCCAGTGACTCTGTTCTGATCTGATTTGCTCAGGAGATTCAAGATCACCATGTAATCTCGAGCAGTTATCAAAGCATTAATTTCTAGCAGCCACACAAAATCCAAAGCTACTGAAGCCAAATGCACACATTATGAAAGGTCAAAAATAACCCCTGTGGAGCTAAATGGTTATCCATAGCGGTTTTTAATACGGTTGCCCGGGACGGCATCGTGGTGGGGGGCGGCATCACGGGCATCGACAAAAAACAAAACAAAACAAAAAAAATGCTTGTACTTGTGCTGCGCTGAAGTCATGCCAGCGCATGGTGGGAATGGCATAGGCACCTATTGGTTTTCTATCGCCCATTTGCTGGGAGTAAGGGCGCCCTCCGTTTGCGAGGTGCGCAAAACAGGCTAGGACCGCCACTGATGGTTATAATTAGAGATGGACCGATCCGATATTACGTATCGGTATCAGTCCGATACTGACCTAAATTACTGGATCGGATATTGGCGAGAAATAAAAAATGTAATCTATCCATTAAATATCAAAAAAGCACCTCACAAAACTTGCGACATGGCGTAACTCGGCTCATAACCGTAGCACATCGGAGCAGTGTGCTCAGGTGATCGGCTGTGTGTAGGGGATAGTTGTAACATTTTTGACATTTCTGTCTGTAAATTGGAGCTCTTTTAAGGTAGTGGATTCAAAATGTAATGCAAAGTATTTACATGTCTCTGCTATTAAATAGTGCAGGTATTTTCTCTGCAGCACAATTACCCATTGCATGGTATGGTCTCAAACACAAAGAGTGAAATGTTACAATTAACCCCATAGTCTGGGTTAGTTGTAACATATCCTGGGGTGAAATGTAACACAATGAAATAAGGGTACTAACAAAACATTAACATGTAATCTTTGTTTATTCAACACATGAATGCACTTAGAGCCATTTATGTAACTATGTGTGTGTGTGACAGAATGCAGAAATCTAGCTTTTGAACATATGTCAACCCCCCAAAAAAGACAAATTATGGAATTTTCTGCAACTGAATATTTCATTCATTTTGGTTGGTCTTCCTTGAGTTTGGCCTCATTGGCTCAGTGGGCATTATAACCTACAACTCTTGCACCAATTTTGAACATAACAATGAAGCTGAAAAAATGTAGTTGTTCACCAGCATCGCAATTCCATTACTTTTTTTTATTTTTTTATCATGGCTTACCTTGGTGTGGTTTGCAAAGTGCTTCAGAAAGATGAGGAAATCTGTTTCTTGCACCCATCCTGATTTATTTCCATTACCAATACTTCCTACTGGTCCACCTCTGATACAGTGGTCTGCATAATGTATGTGTGGGAACACAAACAGTGGAGGAATTGTGTTGCAAATGGCATTAACCGCATATACAAAAGCGACCAGTGAACCTCTCTCTGCTGATGTCGTTGCCCCAACTTGTTTAATATAAGTTAAAGTAATAGTGTGGTAAGTTGTAACATCTGCATTATTGTTACAACTAACCCAGACTGTTGCTGTTACAACTGACCCAGACTCATATAGCCATGAACTAGCTAACATTACAGCCAACGGCTAAAACATTAGCACTAAAGACCTACACAGAATATATCCCCATAGACATACAAATAACATAATTTAAGTTTGATGAGTTTAACTGCAAAGCAGATAATGCTATTAGAAATTGAAATAAAGTAGAAAAACTTACTTTTTGGCATAAAAATTACTTTTTTTCGTGTTAAATTGTCTGTTTGACAAAATGTGCTGATTTTTCACATGTGATAGCAGAACTGAGTTGGGCATGTACAGGATGAGTCACATCATTTGAAACTTAGCCCTGATTGGAGAAATTGGAAGTGTTACAACTGACCCACGTTACAACCATCCCCGGTCTCCCCGTAGACGCGCTACCAAACCGGCATTTCATCTCCGAGGAAGTTATCCTAGCGATAAGTAAAGCAAGTGTGTAAGTTCATCTCTGAATGTTTGTAAAGCATTCCCATGTTGAGCTTAACAACCGATATATGGAGCGACTGCCTCTCTCTCCCTCTCCTGCTGCAACTTCTTGAAACTGCTTAATGATCAGCTGATCGGCTTTTCTGTCGCAAGTCCGTCTCTCTTCTTTGTTTTTGGCCCACTTTGCACCAGAAAGAGGAAACCAGCGGCTGAACAACAGCAGCACGTTTAAGCTTGATAAGCTGTTGTTAGAATTTATTTAATATTACTTTCTACACCAGGATCTTTTTCTACGTAGCTGACGGCTGTAACTGTGCAGGGGTGGATCTAGCAAAGTTTAGCCAGGGGGGCCGATAGGGCATTAACAGGGAAAAGGGGGCACAAAGACATACTTTTCTTTCTTATTCTCATTTAAAATATCTAGCTTTTAATTATTTAATAATTATCTGAATCTTACACCCAAAGTTTTAATCTGATGTAAAATGTATACAAGTCCATTACTGTATATAGTAATATACTAGGGTATATTAGTAAGTCTAATATACCCTAGTAAGCTGTAGTACTTTTTCCTTTGGGAAAGTACCATCTGTGAATTCTGCGATCCTGTTGAAGAAAGATGTTGAATCTGTTTAATTATTATTGAAATTTTCTTTATTTCTGTGTATTTTTTTTCACCCTGCATCAAATTAAAGTTGATTACATTGATTAAGCATCATGAGGAAGAGGGTGGGGGGTGGTTCTCTATTTTCTTTTGCTGAGAGTTTGCAACCCTATTATTTAGGTTGCTTAATATTTCTGCTAAGTACTCTTTAAAATACCAGAATAGGAAGGATGGAGTAGGTTTAACTTTATTCGATTGATCAGTGTTGCTGAACTATGAAATATTTTGGGTGCAGTGTGTTTTTTTTACATACATGTATAACAGAATAGCTTTAGTGTTGTTGTTTATTTAAACTTGAGTATGAACTTATACAAAATGCAGCAAGATATTAAAAAAACAGTTTTATTGATTAAAAAACACACTATATTGGATTCATATCGGTATCGGCAGATATCCAAATTTATGATATCGGTATCGGTATCGGACATAAAAAAGTGGTATCGTGCCATCTCTAGTTATAATATTAGTTTCTTTTTAATAGACTGAAACTGAAATCAGCAAATGCTAAATGCAAAGTTTCATTTGTATTTAAAACAGGGTATACTACTTTCAGTGATGTAGAGTAGACATTTGACTCCATTGAAACCAACATCATCATCTACTAGTGTTGGCATAGTGGTGCAGATGTTAGCACTGGGTCCAAATCTCCAGCTGCCTTTCTTTGGGGGTGCTAAAACCTCCTTCAGTCCATGCAGATATCCAAAGAGATTCACGCTAGGCTAATTGGTGATTCTGTGTGTGAATGGATTGTTTCTGTGATAGACTTGGAACCTGTGCAGTGTGTCCACCTTCTTGCCCAGTGTCAACTGCGATGGCGTGCAGGCACTGTGTGGTTAGAAAAACTGATGATTGGATGTTGTGCATAAACTGGCCTGCTGCTTTAGGCCAAAATTAATGTTTATGTGTAAAATACAACTGAGGTCAAATTAATAGTAAGAACTGTTGGTCTATGTAGTAGAGTGTGATTCATCTATGTGGCTGCTGTAGAAGACACTGTGCACCAATGAAGAGTGAGAACTTAAAAAATAAAAGAAATTAAGTATACAACAGTGATTCCAAAATAAGTTGGGTCACTGTGCAAAATGTATATAAAAACAAAATGCAAATCTAATAAGCCACACTTCACAATAGAACATAAAAAAAACATATCAAATATTTAAACTAAGACATTTTATTATTTCATGTATAATAAATAACTGATTTTCAATTTGGTTACAGCAACATGTGTCAAAAAGATTTTAAAAAGAGCATCTTAGAGAGGTACAGTTTCTTAGAAGCAAAGATGGGTGAAAGTTCATCAATCTGCAAAAAACTGTGTAACACTTTCAGAATTATTTTCTTCAATGTAAAAATGTGTCTTTGTCATCTACCACACACAACATCAGAAGACTTAGAGAATCTGGAGATATCTCTGTGTGCAAGTGACTAGGCCGAAACTCAAAATTGGATGCCTGTGTGATATCTGGGCTCTCTGGTCCCACTGAATTAAAAACTGCCCTGTTTCTGTTACAGAAATCACTGTGTGAGTTCAAGAACACTTCCAGAAAACACTGTCTGTGAACACCGTGCCATCCGTAAATACAGGCTAAAACTCCAGCATACAAAAAAGAAGCAGTCTGTTATTAAGGTGAAAAAAAATTCAAACCCACATGGCCTTGTGTGAAAAAGTGATTTCACTCCTAAACCTAATAACTGGTTGGACCACTCTTAGCAGCAATTTTAAGTACCTTAATTTAGAAGCTGCTTTTTGTCTTTACTTGTTTTTTCTTTGTCTAATATTTGAATCTGTTTGATAAACTTAAATATTTAATATGTTGTGTGAATGTAAATCATATGAAGTATGAAGTGGCCTCAGACCGGTACATCCTATTCTGGTCAAAGTGTGTAGTTTAATGATTTAAAACAGTGATTTCTAAAGAGCAGTGATGCACAGCCCCCCTTTAATCCAGATTATAGTGAAACAGTAATCCTGTAAAAATGTGGTTTCTTCAAAACAAATATGTTTTTGCTAATATGTAATGTGCTATGCGTACATTGTTATTGGTAAGATGAATGTGAATATAGTGTTCACATGTCCATTCATTTTCTGTAAATCACATTGTGTACAAATAGTGGGATTTCTAAAATTCAATGAACTGATTGGAGGAGCAGCTGTGTTCAGCATTACCATTGATTGTCCTGTGGCTGCTCAACAAGAGCATTTGTGTTGCTGTGTATTGTGTGTGTGCGTGTTCAGTCTCATGTTGTCAGGGTTATATAATCGTCTCCACATCTGACAGTCAAGATCACTGACAGTCAAGAGAGTTTGGTCGACCTGATGCAGCCGACTGATGTTTTATCTTGTGTTTGTGCCCGGCTGGCCTGGGGTCAGTCATGAGGAGCTGAAATCCCTCTCTGGTTCTATTAAAAAGGGTGGCAGAGGAATTGGCACCCCAGGTTGGGTCTCTATTTTCATCCCTCCTCACCAAAGGATTTAAAATAAGACCAATTGGGCCCTGTTGCACATTTTTACTTTATTAATATTTTGAATTAATCCTCCTGAAATGTATAATTTATTCATTTATATAAGAAACATTATTAAACACTTATTTTTTTTTATTTTTATACACATTTTAATCCATTCAGATTGTGATTATCTTTTCAATAATGGGCAGACCAATCTGAATGTGGGGCATTGTCACACATGCAGCAATCGGTATGTTTTTCAAAAAGATTGATTATAAATTGATTATAAATTATCGTTATGGATGATTTTAGATATTTTTGTTTTTCCAATATGCTATGTTAATCACCGTCATCCAAAGCCATGTAATAACACACCTCTGCCTCTGTTGCACTCGCTCGGTTTCCTGTAAAGTTCTCTTTACAGCGTTTTGACCTTTGTGAAATCATTGTTAAGCAAAGCATTGTCTATAAAAAATAAGAAGCTGTGCTCGAATCTGCTTTAAGGTTCAATGTAACTCAGCTGTTTGACTATTAGCAATTTCCTGGTAGCCACATTAGCTGTCTATTGTTAAGGTAGGAGGTTGAAGCCAGTGATAAAATGCTAGCATAAACATATTAATATTATATTAATAGAAAGTATTACCCATTATCAAGCTAATTTACTTTTTTTTGTTAGCAATTTTTCAGTTTGTAGGTCCAGCTTTATAAAGACGTACTGATGTAAGATTTAAGACTCACTAAGACTGTGTATGAAATAGAGCTAGGTCTCCTTTTGGTTTGTGAAGTCCCATTTTAAAATCTTAACTTTTTGCATTTAGGTTTTTGAGATAAAGTAGTAAACATATTTAGATGGGAAGGTGGAGTGCTGTATTTTCATATACCTTGCAAATCTAGTGAGCATGATTGTGTATCACACAGAAGGATACTTGGTAATATGGGCAAAGTTACATATAAATAAAATACTGGAATTAGCTGACTGATTTGTGCATGCTGAGGTTTTTATAATATCAACAAAAAATAATTTGTTGAAAAAACCACTTTGTTTTTTTTTTTTAAACAGTCTGTGCTTGAGGCTACAGGATCCATTCAAACAATGCTCACATGCTATCTAGACTTGTTTTGGGGGCCTCAGACACACACACACACACACACACACACACACACACACACACACACACACACACTTGCAATGGTATTCCTTCCAGTCTTCCACATTATTTTTTTATAACACTGATTCCTGACTTCTTTCTTTCTCGAACAGTCCAGACTCTCCTTGTCCCCCCCCCCCCCCCCCCCCCCCCGCCTTTTCTCCAGCACTTGTAGTCATGTTCCTGTGTAATCCTCTCAAAAAGCCCATATGAAAACTTCATTGGTTGACCAGACATAATCCTCGGTGAACTCTAAGTACCTGAATATGTTTGATTGTAAGAGAGGGAAAGCCGATGGAAAAAAAAAAAAAAGCTACCCGTGCTCTGCTGCCAGACATTTGGATTCAGAGTATAACATAATCCAGCAGCTATTTGAAGTAAATCTTTGGCCAGCGTGGCTTAAATAATTAATCTGCAGACATCATCTATGACGACACTTCATATTAGCTATTAATAAACCCTTTAAAGAGATTTGATCTCTATCCTTAAGTATTTCACAGCAATTCTTCATAGTCAGGGATAACATACTGCACAGAAACAAGTATTTTCTTATTTTTCTTCTTGTTTAATATTTTATTATCTAGAAAATATAAGCTTACTTCCTGTACTTCTCATTTTACTTCAAATTGCTGAGTTGAAGATGTTCCACTATTTTGATTCCTGGAGAAATTATGGTGATACCAGAAAGGAGCTGAAATGATGAGAGCTGGGTGAGCGTACTACTATTTTACTCTGGTGGTGAATTGACTTTCTAATTATTTCTTGCATAATGCTCTTTGGAACAACAGATCCTTTCATGTTGGCAGTTAATAACGGCCTGCAGCGGTTCAGGAAGTGGGGTCAGAGTAACACTTCCTACCAGATGACAGCTCCGTATGCCCACCAGTGTCCGGGGACTTGAATGTACATGTCATTAAGGCTCTGGTGGTTATTTTATGTTGATAATTACTAAAATAATCTCTAGAGGACTCTTGCATCTTGCAGAAATAGTCATTTTTTTCAAGTACAGATCAAAGAACCATAAATGTCCAATTTTTAATGGAAAATGGTTGACTTACCTGCAATAAATGAGAAAGTTGCTGGGGCTCTGGCTGGGCCTTGGGGGCTTCGGTCCTCGTCGGTGTGTCGCCGAGGTTGTGGGCGGGTGGGTGCACGGGGGCTCAGCCCTGGTGCAGGGGGCCTCTTGTGCATCGGCCTAACCGGGGGGCTCTTGAACTGGCAGGGAGGTTGTTCCATCTTTGCAGGAGTCCACTCTGCAGGTGGGGGAGAGACATAGGAGAGGTGGAGAATAAACTTAACCTGGGTGTCTGTGTCTTGTGTAGTCTGGGAGATGATTGAATGTTGGGGTGGGTACAGTTTCCTCTGCGGTGGGGTAGAGTGGGCTGCCCCGGGTCCTGTGGGGCTTGGCGGTGTTGCTGCCGTAGGCCCCGGTCTGGATGGGCCTGGGCTCCCTTGCCTTGGTGGATACCAGGGGACGGGGGTGCATATTGGGGTCAGCGGGGGAGCTGGCCCTAGGGAGGGACACCCTCCCCTCCCTTCTTTTCCTCCCCATCCCCGTCTGCCTCCCTCTTCACGCTCCACCACACCCACCCACACAGGTAGGGCTTTGGGGTGCGGGTGTGTCACCAGGGTGCAGGGGAGACATTCCCCCCCCCCTCTGTCCTCTTCTGGCCACCTGTGCCTCAATTTTATCTCACAACTTAGACATCCACATTACTTACACTCTCATAACACACACATATATATATATATATATAGGGCCTTGAGGGTGGGCACGTTAACGGCGTCCAGTAGACGGTCTGTGTATTCAAACCTGCCTCTGGCGCCGGTGCCCACCTCTCAATTTTAAATCCATGTAGACATTGAGGGTTCTCGGGAGGGGCCGTGCTAACACCTGCTGCTCTCTGGCAGCAGCACCATGCTCTCCCTTGTTTTAAATACACTTTAGAGCAACACGCAGCAACACTACACTTGAGCGGGAGGAGGGAGGTATGGGGTCTTAACACACCCCTGTTCTCTGCTAGCCATCGGGGCGGGGGGGCTGGGAAGAGATGCTGGCTGTCCGATTGGCCTCCCTGCTGCTGCGGAGCCTGGGGCGGTCTGCTTGCCTCCACCCCGGAGGGAAGGGTAACATCTCTTGGGTCTGGGTGCCGTTTCCATCTCTGGGGGTGAGGATACCTGGACCCGGGATATAGAGTATGTTTGGGGAGTGTGATTGTGTGTACATGTCCATTTACGTTTATTCCTGCGTTGGGTGAGTGCTGAGTGTTTGTATATGTGTGCATGAGGGTGGGAATGCATGTCTGTGTCTGTGTGTGCCTGTTTGTCTGTGTCTATATGTCAGGTCGGGTCTTAGACTTCACCTCTCTGGGAACTCCAAGGCCCTCCAAAGTGTGGAGGCCTATCTCCCCTCACCACACTCCCTGCCGGTGACTGATGCCCTCAGGGGTCGGTGCGTTGGTGGTTCTTGGTGTCCGGGGCTGGGCGCTCAGGTATGTACCAGCTCACTCCCGGTGACTACTTGGCGGGGCCTGGCGCCTGCTGCTCGGTCAGGCCTCTTCCGGGGCGCGGGGGGCCCTCGGGCCTCCGGCCTCTGTGCCTGCGGCTCGGTTCACTCTGGCACAGCTGGCTGCCGGCAGAGCCGGCGGGCACGCCGGTGCAGCCCCCTCTAGCTTCTGCCCGGTGGCTACTGGGTGACCCCTCATCTGGGGATCCTCAGCCCTTCCCATGAAGGTGGCACGGATGCCCCTCCGGTGGTCCTCCTTGGGCTCTTGCACTCTGGGGCCTCTGGATGTCTGGGGCCTGGATCTCCTCCATGCCTGCTTCATGCCCTGGGGGACGGGGCTATGGCTCTCTACATCCTCTAGCAGACCATTACATGGGGAAACCATTTGAATACAAGCGCGCCGATCCACACAGGTGTGCACATGGGTGTTCACTATTCGTAGACTTAAATCACACCTTTCTTGGCTGCTACTTCAAAGCACATTGTGCGCTGTCTGTCCTGCGTGCTGCACAACAACATTCAATATTTAGTATTTACTGCTGTTTTCACTTAGCTAGATTAATGCGATGGTGTTGTGTATAGTATGTTGCATTGTTTTGTTTTGTTTTTTGCTTGTTTTCTATTCTTTTTCTCTCAACAGGTGATCCCGGAGATATTTTTTCTTCCCCCCTTTCTCACTGTCCCTCTCCCCTTCTGTTTTTCTTTTCCTTCCTCTTTCTTTCTCCCTCTCCTATCCCTCACTCATGTCTGTCCCGTCTGTAACAACTGAAAATAAAATAAATAATAAAAACAAAGGTCGATCAAATGGACCAATACGGCAATGCCATGATGATCCATTTGGCAAAATAAATCCATTGGGTATCCTTGTTGGTCTTCAGACAACAATTCTGACGGCTAAAGAACCAAATGGGACAGGCGAAAAAAAAAAAATAAAAATAAAAAAAAAAATAAAAATAAAAAATAAATGAGAAAGTTGCCGATGACACATTTGTCAGCAGTTCTTAATTAAGCAACAACACAGTCAACTGACAGACTGTCATCAGTTAATCTGCTTAAAAACACCAACTGGGGGCTTCTACTGTATGTTATATCCACTGAGTGTTAGGTCCACAATGCTGGTTGAATGAATACTACAGTGTAATCACCCTGACACACATCCGGTGGAGGAAGAAATACCTAGAGCTAAACTCAAGTACAAATAGCGATACTGAAGAGTAGAAATACACGCAACAATACATACTGTATACATCAGATCTTTATACAGTTAGATCTTGATGTTTATTTTTGATAATGGTGAATTTTGTTTGATAGTCTAGCTCCTGTACACAACTACAGTGGATTTTAAAGCAAACAATCAACATGTGATTGACCTGGAGTGTTTCAGCATTAATTCAAGCTTTTCAGAAAAAAAAGGAATTAGTTTTTTTTTTTTTTAGGAATTACAACCCCCTTCACACATAATTCCATATTTTCAGAGGGTCAAAAGTAATTGGATAATTCATGGACAAGCAGTTTCATGATCAGGCAAATCCTTTTTCCTTGTTTAGCTGATTCCAAGTGTTGAACTTGCTCTGTGCATCTTTTCATTTGAATTCTCAAGTTAAGGTTCAAGAGAAAGAGGTTTCCAGCGCTGCACACAAAGCTGCTATTTAAACCTTACAAGGACTGTCAGTCATTAATGGTAATTTACATTTGTTAGATAAGCATCATAATCTTTTTGAACATGAATAAAATGATAAGAAAAGACAAAAGAGTTTATCCATCTGCAATTCTTTATTAATTATTTGATTATTGAATGGATATTGAGTGCATGTTGTCACTGTTTTAGATTAATCAGGAGGACTGCAAATTATAAACATTACATCAACCACACAAAAACAATGTTTTCCAGTATTTGTAGGATTTTATAGGAACCGGTCATTATACAAAATCTACTGTATACATTGTAGAGTAGAATTGTTGTCTTTCAAATTCCACCAACTAATATTTAAGATTTGAAAGGACTTCATTTATTTCATTCATTGCATTTTCCCAGGAAAGTCTCTTGGAGACATTTCTAAACACCTGCCAGTCCACAGTAATCAGTTCAATTAGTTGTACATAACGATAAGTTATTCGAATGTGTCACCGCTTTGCCAAGTACTGGAAAAAAACCCAAACTGTCACCCTCAGATGAGAGCAAACTGATAATGATGCTCAGAAACAACACAAGACTGAGGGTACCAACAAGAATAAAGCCCTTGCTCCAAACTCAACACCTTCAATCTTGACTAAAATTTGGAGCTGCCCAATTAATACGTCAAATGACATCAGGAGAAAAGTTTAATTGTATGGTCAGACGAGACAAAGATTGAGCTATTTTGGCACAGTCACAAATACACATCAAAACTGATTTTGGAATCAATAAATTAGGCTAACAATAGACTTCTGAAACAGCCTTCCCAAAGCCCTGACCTCAACCCTACTGAAAATTTGTGGACTGTGCATAAAATCCATTTGTGCCAGGAACCCAACTAATAAAAATGAACTCTACCAATTCTGCCAAGAAGAGTGAGGAAATATTAAACCACAATTATGCAGAAGCTTGTTTATGGCTGCTAAAAGCATCTGGTTGAGGTGCAACTTGCTAAAGTATGCAGATTGGAGAAAAATAAAAGTACATTGAAACTTGGGCACCAAATTCTTGTTTTCTGACTCCAATGACTCCATCTGGGAAAATGAACAGTTCAAAAAAATCATTAAAAGCCCAGAATTATCATGACATTCATGTCCATGATGAGTGTGAATGATTTGTGACCACAAATGTATTTTATGTTGTAACATAAAACAGAAAAATGATTTGTTAAAGTAGTCCTCATCTTTAAAAACATATCCTTTTAAAAACAACTTTTATATTAAATTCTGAAGCCCTCTGCTGTTTTCCAAAAGTTTACATGTGTTATACATTTTAACATTTCATATTACGAGTATCAACAGTTGGTAAAAGAAAACCATAAGAATGTGGTACGTGGTTTTTGAAACCTACTTAAAAAAAATAGTCATTTTATAATAACCAGTATGGTACTGTGTATTGTTCAATGTTGTGCTTAAACAATAGTGTATTTTACATAAACATCAAAGTAAAAACAAATTTCATGATATGCAGAAGTCAAATGGATGAAGTGAAATGTTCCTTGAACATTAATTCATAGAGCACTCTGGACCAGACATGAATTCGCCTCAGTAAATAACACTGATTTATTAGTTATTAGTTCTTGGTGATATTGTATTGTTATAGCAAACTTTGGATGCTGGCGTGGAGGAAAGAAGCATGTTCAATCGATCTACAGGCAGAGACTGTTGTGGGGGCTGTGAATTCAAGAATGGTCCTCTTTTTTAGAGGATTAATGCACTTCTATCCTGGTGAGAGAGATCACTCACAACCCTGCAACACATGATGGGATATCAGTGGCCTGAATGCACTTTCATATTTCATTAACAGGCACCATAAAGATTAAGAAACTGAATGTCAGACTGTGATGTCTCTTTTTTAGCTGAATTAATCTATTTAAGAGCCTTTCATCTTCAACCAGATGGCAAAATAGGCAACTAGTAAGGAGAAAATGCTCTGATTGCTGTCTGCAAGGACATTTGCACTATAAGCAAGTTGAAAAATGATTAAAATATCCCAGGCTGCTGTAGCGGAGTCCATAAAAGAATAAATAGTCATATTTGCTATAATCTGCATGATATGGTTTTAAGCTCTGTGCATCACTTGCTCTGCAGGAGTGTTTGCATTAAAACTAACTGGATTAACATGAATGGATGGATATGTTTAATTCTTAAGATGAACTCAAAATGAAAACAAATCACATTTGAATTGAGTGACAGAGAAATTTATGTGGTTACAGAAGTAGCCAAGCCCAAAGTTTCTGCTGTTGTGTATGGAACTGTATATTATTAAACAGCAAAATAAACTAATGATGATCTCCCAAAGTCCATTAGGAGGTACGTGTTATTTCATATGTTTATTTTGTAATGTGACAATCATTTTAGAAATACAACTGCACACACAACGGGGAGCAGGACAGGTGCAATGGCTACCACTGCTCAAGACACACAAAATGCACAGACACTCACAAACATCTATGTACCTGCGAGATACCACAAGGACAGAATGCATGTAATTATTGCATGCTCAGTTTATTTGGACTTGTTCTCAATTTGAGGCACATTAATCTTTTCCCCGGTGATTAACTGCCAAATGCCGCCTCTGTAGTTCTCATTTCCCAGTGCGTACAGGAGGGCATTGAAGGTGGGAGCAGTCTTAGCCAGGATAGGCGCGATCTGCAGAGACAGGACCCAAATATCATGGTGAGATTTTTCTTAGCAGAAATATTAGGAAATCATTTGTGTTGTTTATTCATGTTTTGGACTCCACATGGCGCTTTGCATGTCTTCTGTAACAAAGGGCAGAATTCTTTAAATTCAAGGAACAAATGTTTTATATTAAATATGTACATTTGAACTACATGCAAAAACAAGCAGCTAAGCTAAGCTGTATTTCTTTAATGCATTACTAAGTGGAGTCAGAAAAACTTTGTGCCAAAGTATGTAATGATAGTTGTTACCATTCTGAGCTTAGGTGAGACAAGGTTTGCATTCTCCACAGCAGCATAGAAAGCCAGGATCCCATAGGGCCCCCAGCAGAACAGCATAGTCTTCAGAGGAGTGTTGGGGTTGAACTGCGGAGGGGAAACAATAGGTAGTGGAGGGAGGATAAATGTACAAAGGAATAAAAAGTGGGAAAAAGAGAGGATAAGAACAAAAACGATTAGCAAACCACAAAGAGTGAAGGTGAGAAAAAGGCTTTGTGTCATGAGGTTTTCTGCTTGGAGGTAAGTCACATGCCCGGGTGAAAACGGGTTTGTGCTAAGATCATTAATGCTAAGCTACAAAACAAAAACAGTGAGTGGGGGAAAGAGAGGGCAGGTCGGTGTAATCCAAGGCTGAAAGCAGACATTATTCTGCACCATAGTTCACACATACAGTGGGGCAAAAAAGTATTTAGTCAGCCACCGATTGTGCAAGTTCCCCCACTTAAAATGATGACAGAGGTCAGTAATTTGCACCAGAGGTACACTTCAACTGTGAGAGACAGAATGTGAAAAAAAAATCCATGAATTCACATGGTAGGATTTGTAAAGAATTTATTCGTAAATCAGGGTGGAAAATAAGTATTTGGTCACCTCAAACAAGGAAAATCCCTGGCTCTCACAGACCTGTAACGTCTTCTGTAAGAAGCTTTTCTGTCCCCCACTCGTTACCTGTATGAATGGCACCTGTTTGACCTCATCATCTGTATAAAAGACACCTGTCCACAGCCTCAACCAGTCAGACTCCAAACTCCGCCATGGCCAAGACCAAAGAGCTTTCGAAGGACACCAGGAAAAGAATTGTAGACCTGCACCAGACTGGGAAGAGTGAATCTACAATAGGCAAGCAGCTTGGTGTGAAAAAATCAACTGTGGGAGCAATCATCAGAAAATGGAAGACATACAAGACCACTGATAATCTCCCTCGATCTGGGGCTCCACGCAAGATCTCATCCCGTGGGGTCAAAATGATCATGAGAACGGTGAGCAAAGATCCCAGAACCACACGGGGGGACCTGGTGAATGACCTGCAGAGAGCTGGGACCAAAGTAACAAAGGTCACCATCAGTAACACACTACAACGGCAGGGAATCAAATCCCACAGTGCCAGACGTGTTCCGCTGCTGAAGCCAGTGCATGTCCAGGCCCGTCTGAAGTTTGCCAGAGAGCACATGGATGATACAGCAGAGGATTGAGAGAATGTCATGTGGTCAGATGAAACCAAAGTAGAACTTTTTGGTATAAACTCAACTCGTCGTGTTTGGAGGAAGAAGAATACTGAGTTGCATCCCAAGAACACCATACCTACTGTGAAGCATGGGGGTGGAAACATCATGCTATGGGGCTGTTTTTCTGCCAAGGGGACAGGACGACTGATCCGTGTTAAGGACAGAATGAATGGGGCCAAGTATCGTGAGATTTTGAGCCAAAACCTCCTTCCATCAGTGAGAACTTTGAAGATGAACCTCAAATAAATATATATTTATTTGACCCCATATAAAATCAACCCCATAGAAAATCTGTGGCGGGAGTTGAAAGTCCGTGTTGCTCGGCGACAGCCCCAAAACATCACTGCTCTTGAGAAGATCTGCATGGAGGAATGGACCAAAATACCAGCTACTGTGTGTGCAAACCTGGTAAAGACCTATAGTAAACATTTGACCTCTGTTATTGCCAACAAAGGTTATGTTACAAAGTATTGAGTTGTATTTTTGTTATTGACCAAATACTTATTTTCCACCCTGATTTACGAATAAATTCTTTACAAATCCTACCATGTGAATTCATGGATTTTTTTTTCACATTCTGTCTCTCACAGTTGAAGTGTACCTCTGGTGCAAATTACTGACCTCTGTCATCATTTTAAGTGGGGGAACTTGCACAATCGGTGGCTGACTAAATACTTTTTTGCCCCACTGTACAAAGCAGCACTGAAAAATTAACATATAGTTTTCACAATTCCTACCTATAAGTAGCTTTAGTTTTCTTAACATTGTTTCACTGGATACTATATTACCTTTAAAAAAAAAAGAAAGATTTTTGACCTCACCGAACTGAACACTTTTGCTTACTGTGCATACAAATGTCTATTTGTCACCTTTTGGTCATTTAATTGTATAGTAACCTTTTGGGTTACTGTGTCCACAGATTGAGTTTAGATTTACTCTGTTCACAGAGCTCCTCAAATGTATGCTACACATAAGAAATGATGAAAAACTGGGGTTTATGTTTGATTTAAAAGTGGGATGAAAAACATATGATTTCATTGTGAAGCACTTTGTGATATTTATCTTGAAGGATGATTTATAAATAAATGTTTACTTACTTATTTAATAGGCTATTATTACACACTCAGTTTGCACTGCATGGGAAACAGACCGTCCATAGGGAAACCAGACAGTGAGTCCTTAAAGACCCATTGTAAAAGGAAAGTCCGAACACTTTTTTTTCTAAAAAATTTAATTTGATAGCCGGGGTCAAGATAAAAAAAAGTGTTAAATTTCAGTAAAACACATTTCTGTATGCACCAAAGCAGCTTTAAAACATTCTCCATAATGATTTCACACATTTCAAGCAGCACCCACCTAACTGGGCTACCATCACAACCAGCTGCCTCTTATAAAGACATATAAGTTCTTGTTTTGCTCCTGATTTGTGATATAGTAATCTCTTGAAAACAGGTGCCAAGCAATCAGAGTGCATTGGTGATTTTCAAATATTTTGTGGGCTTTCATTTTTTTTGTATCAAAGCAGGTTTAAACTTTAGGCTCTATGAGGACGATGTTGGCAGTGCAGTCTAGGTGAACTGCTACCAATTTGGTAGAATTGAATGAACTGACTTTCAAATGGGAACATTACATTAGCTAAACCTCTATAAACAATTTGTTTTTAAGGCCATTTTATCAAATGTGTGTTTGTGAAAGACCGTCCTACACTGAGTGTTAATGTTAGCTCAGTAAAATGAGCTTGCTTCTAGGTTCATAAGGTAAATAAAATAGTTTTGTTTATAGAGGATTGTTTAATTTATCCCCAGAGAAAGATGATGACTCCAAAATGCTCCAAATAAAGAAGTGATAACAATCAGACCAAGTCAGACAAGAACAGACAAAAATTCTCTGTGTTTAATGATACTTTATCAAAATAAAGCCAAATAAAACCATATGCACTGTAGTGCTTTTGCTGGACATTAGCCTGATTTAAGCTTATAAAATGGAAAAATCCCATCCGTCCATCTATTTCCTGTATCACCCCTGACAGTGGGTGACATACAGAATACACACTAGGCAGGCTGCCAGACAAATTACAGGGCTAACACAGAGCCAGCCATTCATGCTCACATCCACACCTACATCAAATTTAGACTCACCAATTAACTTAACATTCGTCTCTTTGGGCTGTGGGAGGAAATCAGAGTACCCATAGAGAACCCACAAAAGCACAGGGAGAACATGTAAACACTGCACAGTACCACAAAGTCTCTATTATTACAGCTAAAAAGACAGAAAAAAATATTGTTGACTTAAACAGGCTGTACTTAAAATAACAGTAAATATAGTAGGCTTACAAAAAACAAAATAAAATTGTCCCAACAGCTATAATGGAAATATAGCTAAGAAACTGTGATCTGTCTGAGGTGTGGAAGAGTACACAAAGTCACTGTCTGTTAAATCCTGATCAGGCACTTACTGCTGTTGTGCCTGGCAGATAAATCTGTGGCTCACAAACTACTGTGTTCTGTCTTTTTCTAATACAAACAAACAAACAAAAAAACCCTTAATGACATACGAGTCCACTTAAAGTCAAGATGCCCAAGTGTTCTAGCACCATGGTGAATCTGTGTGGTGCTGAGACTGTGAAAAGAATCTCCGAACTCCATCCACATATATTGGGGATTCCCTACTTACTTATATTTAATAATCTGTAAGTAGCTGAAAAGAAACACTGACATTTGCTTATGCTTGAACCTTTCCAGAAGGGATAATGATCAGCTCTGTAAAATTGATTACACATTTACAAGATGGAGTTTTCTTTTAGATAACCCCAAATTATTTGTAACCATTCCAGGTCTATTTTCTCTCCTTAATTTAGGTTGTGTCACATTCCTAGGTGTGGTTCTGCTTCCAAGTTTTAATGCAGACTTTCCCCCTTTTCTTATAATTTGACTGTAAACTGTTTGATTATTACATAATTGCTGTTCTCTGGTAGAGATGGACCGATCCAATATTACGTATCGGTATCGGTCCGATACTGACACAAATTACTGGATCGGATATCGGAGAGAAATAAAAAATGTAATCCGATCCATTAAATATCAAATAAAGCACCTCACAAAACTTGCAACAAGGCGTAACTTGGATCATTAACCGTGGCAGCAGTATGCGTCAGGTGATAGAGCGGCTGTGTGTATTTGTAGCCTCACTACCAATCCGGCATTTCATCTCCGAGGATGTTATCCCAGAGAGAAGTAAAGCAAATGTGTAAGTTCATCTCTGAATGTTTGTAAAGCATTCGTGCATGAAGCTTTACAACCGATACATGGAGCGACTGCCTCTCTCTCTCCCTCCCTCTCCTGCTGCTACTTCAATCATGAAATCATGAAACTGATCAATGATCAGCTGATCGGCTTTTCTAGTCCGTCTCTTGCTTGTCTATCGCCCACTTCGCACCAGAAAGAGGAAACCAGCGGCTGAACAACAGCAGCACATTTAAACTTGATAAGCTGTTGTTACATTTTATTTAATATTACTTTCTACACCAGGATCCTTTTCTGTGTAGCTGTCAGCTGGTAACTGTGCAGGGGCGAATCTAGCAAAGTTTAGCCAGGGGGGCCGATAGGGCATTAACAGGGAAAAGGGGGCACAAAGACATACTTTTCTTTCTTATTCTCATTTAAAATGTCTAGCGTTTAATAAATAATTATCTGAATCTTATAACCAAAGTTTTAATCTGATGTAAAATATATAGAAGTCCATTACTGTACATAGTAACTATTAAGTCTAATATACCCTAGTAAGCTATAGTACTTTTTCCTTTGGGAAGGTACCATCTGTGCAGTCTGCAGTTCTGTTGAAGAAAGATGTTGAATCTATTTAATTATTCTTGAAAAATAATTGATTTCTGTGCATTTTTTCCCCACACTGCATCAAATTAAAGTTGATTACGTCAATTAAGCATCATGAGGTGGAGGGTGGGTGGTTCCCTATTTTTATTTATTTTTTTGCTGGGAGGTTTAGAGCCCTATTAGTTAGGTTGCTTACTCTTTAAAATACCAGAATAGGAAGGATGGAGTAGGTTTAAGTTTATTAGATTGATCAGTATTGCTGAACTATGAAATATTTTGGGTGCAGTGTATTTTTTGCATACAGGTATAACAGAATAGCTTTAGTGTTTTTTTAACTTGAGTATGAATTTATACAAAAAGCAGCAAGATATAAAAAAAAAACAGCTTTATTGATTAAAAAACACACTATATCGGATTCATATTGGTATCGGCAGATATCCAAATTTATGATATCGGTATCGGTATCGGACATGAAAAAGTGGTATCGTGCCATCTCTATTCTCTGGTGGAGTACTGGGTGTATCTACTGGGCAGTTTGTGTTTGTAATCAAAGTGTCCCTCCAGCCAGCTCGGATGACTGTAAGTAATGAGCTTATGCAACACAAAGCGGGTCACCTGATTGAACCCCTCCAGAACTCCACTATTGAACATTGTTCTTCTCACTGCACACCAGTACCCACATTCCCAGCTAAAGCCACTGATCTTCACCCTGTGGTAATGACCTACATATATCCCAGCGTAAACGCTCCTCATTCACACTCTGTTTTGTGTCTCTGAATAAAGGCCACATGAGGTTATTGTGCTTACGCTAGGTTGAGGAGAATCCATCTGATTTCTTTCAGTGGGCAACTTCAAAGCATAGAGAGCCTTTACAAGGACTACATATTTTAGAGGATTTATGCATCTGTTCTTATAAATGTCAGATTCTTGGATTTCGGAGTAATTCCCAAAGAAAGATTTGTTCTGTATGCGTTTCTTGCTACTCCAAAGTGAATCTGGATATCAGTGCCATCTACATCACTTTTTTCCCCAGCAAAAGACATCTTCTTCTTATCTTATGTTGCTAAGGTTTGTGCATAATTTAATTTACTGAACTTACTCTGGGGTTTCCCGTCTTCTTGAATTTCTGTGCAATGGACTGGTAAGAAGACATGACGACAAACACCTGGATGCCCATGTTGAAGATGCTCATTGGAATCAAGTAGGACACGTAGTTTCTATGGACAGAGACACACACAGCAGGTTAAAAAAAAGTGAAAATAGTATATATTTATCTTGCAAGCACTGTGCAGAAATTATGTTTGTATATGGTACCTGTCTCCCTTGCTTAGGTCCAGTGTGCAGCAAGTCCTGAGGGGCTCGTAGTCATACTCTCCCCAGCCAATGAGGGGCATGGCAGACCAGAAGGCAGTGAACAGCCACACAAACACAGCCAGAGTGATGGCACTGCTCCACTGCAGCTTTGTCCCTGGGAAGAACAATATTCTTTATGACTAGTTTAAACACTAGCAACACAATGAATGCATACTCAAGTAGGCTACTGATTTTGTTTCTGTTTTAAATGTCACACTGCTGCTAAGAAACAAATGTGCATTCTTAGCAAAACTAATATCTTAACTAGAGCTGCTTGTTTGCAACAGTTATAACAGAGTTAACAACAGTGTAATAATCCCTGCACTAACTGTTCAAACCAAGGGACATTTGAGTTGAGTCATTTCCTCTTGCCCATGTACCCTGGTAATGATGTTTAAAACAGGGTGTGGGAATTATTGTTAACACTCAAGCCTTCCAGGTTGCAGTTTTAGTACAGAGGTGTCAGCCTGTGTTATAGCAACTGTTCAGGTTGCTATTTATTTGCATATTCTCTCATTATTTTGTCTGTAGAAAATCTAAAGACAGCAGCGTAGATGGCTGATTTATGTGCACATTTGTGCAACATAGGAGGAAAGGTTGACTGCATTTGGTATCATCAGCCAGATATTGACTTACTGGTGCAGTACTGGTGATATCTGTCCCAGGCAACGGCAGCTACAAAGTGGATGCTGGCAAGAGCTGTCATGAAGCCCTGGAAACCATGAGTCTGGCATCCATCAGAGCCATAAGGCCAATACCTAAAGACAGAGGATGTATTCAAAGTTGACTGACACAAGAAACCCCTTAAGCACCAATTTTAGTAAAATACATAAACAAATCACTAGTATAACATTTAATCCATCAACTGGTGAACACTGAAAGCAATGTGTCTCATTTCCTGATTGCAGTTTGAATATGCTCTGTACTGACCCTCTTCACTGTACAGCCTTAATTGGACCACTCTGCATCGATTATACAGCTCTGTACAGATGATTCGCCACAACAGGTGGCCAGCAGTAGCCTATTGTCACCGGCATTATTTTCTCATTACATTTCATCCCACCCACATGCGGATGGACCTCGATGTCCATTATGAAAGGGGTGGTTACATCACTCACCTCAGAAAGCTGGAGAAAGCGGCGATCGTGGCGTTCATGGAGATGCCAATATCAGCCATCGCTAAACTGAATACTAGGAAATTGCTGGGAGTCCTCAGTTCTCTCACTTTGAGGAAAGCAAGCATTGTGACCGCATTTAGAAAGAAGCCCAGCAGACCTTTGGGGAAACACACACAATGCAAATCAGCGCGCACAGCGATGCTTACTGCGAAATAGCTCACACCTCAAGGCGAAGGAGAACACGCTCTAGTCATGCGTCACATTCATTTTTATTTTATTTTGTTTTTAGACCATAAGTAAGCATTATTTTGCAAGTTTACAGAGAAACGAGTCCGTGTCAGTGACCGGGAGGAGACGTCCTGACGTAGGTTAATGGCAAACACAGCAGGCAAAGTCCTCGTAGTATTTGGCTGAATTCCAAGACATAACTTACCCTCCACAAGCAGACAAGATCCCAGGGAAAACACATCAAATTCGGAGAAGCCCTCCGGTAAAGGGTACGAAGAAACCATCCTGAAGCCTGGTTTGACACACTAAAGTGCAGCTGTCACAGACTCCCCTCGTTCCGCTTGTTTACGATGCCCCTCGGTGTGACCGAAGAGAGCCGGCTTTTAAAGGGGCATTTCACGTGAATGCTTGCAGTTTATTATGTAAAGCCTCTCTGTCGCCCCAATCCGCGCAGGAATGTCTTAATGAACGCGGAACGTAACCCTTAATGCGCATTTACGCGCCGCAACAATAAAGCCTTCTATTAATTGCACAAAAAGCCTTTGTGTTGTGGTGTCCCGGTGAGGATGCAGCGGCTGCTGAAGTTAAACGACGAGACTCGGGTTTGACCGAGTCCACAGACGTGTATATACACAGGTTTGCTTTATGGAGGCACAACAGGTGTTTGCAAACCAATGCCCCCCTGCCAATCGGAACCACACCGACATTCCCCATGCATCAGTGTTTACACTTAAAACTGAAAAGCCTAAAAAGTACAACTGAAGCCACAATACTAAAAATACACAGTGATAAATGTCTGTGGGCATTTGCTGTTATCTGCATTCATACACATGATTTAAAATTAAGATTAAGATTAAGACTACCATTTCCACACCAGTGCTTTGCAGCCTGTGTGTGCAATGTGTTGCAATTCAGTAAAGCCATCTTAACCAATTATTTATTGGAAGCACTCTACAGCGGAGCCATGCCAGTGCTGCTGTTCTGTATCCCTGTTTATAATTTTTTGTTCTTGTGTGCAAAGAATCAAAGATTTTGATCGACAGACTGACATCAAGTGGTTAAATCAGCTGTGCAAGGTGCCTGAAATGATAGAGGATAAAAACAAAAACTGGTCACTTTTGGACCAGCATAAAAAACAAACAAACAATATAGCACACAGTGGGTTTGTGTGCTTCAAGACAAAAACTTGTGAACACTAACAGTCAAGTTCAGATTTTTCTTTATTGATCAACATTTGTGGAAATTACATGAAATCATGCTACTGTCCCTAGACTTCTGTGGATTCCTTAGGTTTCAATATAGGGAGAGGGGACAGAGGTCTCTCCAAGTCTCATAAGGATCAAGAATCTGGATAAATTTAGATGGTAATGTAAAAAAAAGTGCTACTTACTGAAAAAACTCTTTCATAATGAAGTCCAAATGTGCAAGAGGTCTTATTTACAAATGGCACTTTCTAAAAACAAAGTCTGTGTAGCTATGTAATGTATTAGATATATAGATTCCTTTTTAATCCTTTCACAGTTGAGGGTGTTTATACACTACTTCTTTTGACCCCCGTTGATAATAGTGTATAATAAAGCAAATGCTTTTTGCACACTAAGTATGAGATTGCATCTTAAAGAATGTCTCTGGTTCATACATGTAAAGATGGCTTTACTGGCTTCTGTAAATGAGATTACTTGCTTGCCATACAATATGGAATATTTCTCCTTTCAGCACAGGGGAACGTGATCGCTCTGGTTGCTTAACAACTTTCACAGCCACAGAACAGACCTCTGCAATTCTTAAACCATATGTAACCTGCGAGTTGAAGGGATTTTAATTCAAAAGGTCTCAGAGGACAATGAACAAAGAAAAACACTATACTCATGGATGGATTCACAAATACTCTAAATTCTCACCCATATGCATTTGCCCTGATTTGTGTGCATCTATTTAGAGTGTATTTATGCATTTGTGCAAGTCTAAAGACTTGTAATGCTTAGTTTCCAGTGTGATGAAAGCTTAGGGAATGCAGGGTAGGTGCCAACCAATGTGTAGTATTTACCTACAATGGAAAACAATTGGAGGTATTTATCTACTAGTGTGGGAATGAGTCCAAATAGGTCACTGAGGTGAAATCTAAAGGCCAGGAGGAGTCTCTTTCACTCAAACGTCCTTGGAAACAGTATTTTTTCTTCTATTCTTTTATTATGTCAAATTATGTCGGCACTACTTGGATCCCTGTTGATAGTTAGTTTATATATATATATATATGTAGCTACATTGATGACATCACTGATGTGAGGGAAGTGATATATTCTGATGTGAATTTGTAGGAATTTATTTACCTAAACATGCATTTGAAAACCCCCGTTTTTGCTTCAATTCGCTTGTAAATAGAAGCAATAAAAGATATTTGTGCTAAAATTATTAATTAATTTTAATTCTCCAGGTGAAAAAGATGCATAAATAATAGAACTTTGAATGAGGACTTTCCCTGCGCTCAGGTCCCGACGTAGGAGCCATAGGGTATGATATCGGGGCCACCTTGTGGCAAAACACGGTCCACTCCACTCCCAGATTAACAGTCACGGCAGGGCTCAAATAAACATGCTACATTTGAGGCAAAGAAACAAAAAAAGCAAACATCACAGTGGATTATGACCATTTCGGAAGTGTTTTTCTGTGGTAATAAATAGGGACGTCTCTGCGCAGCCTATCCGATTCCGGGATGCAATACGCATCCAGATGAAACGAACGCCAGCCTTTTCGCTAATCCTTGTCTATCCTTTTTTATCTCGGGACTCATAGTAGTCTGATCACTATGGGGCAGCGAAGCGGTGGGACAGCGCCGTACGGATGACATTCCTGTAAATGAAAGAGAAAAAAATAGTCTGATAGACTTCAGTGGGCGCAAAGTGGGCGCATGTAGGCAAATTGCGTATGCATAAAAGTTGGCCAAAATGTTCCTCGTCCTGCTGCTGGGGCTCTACGTGGCCACGGGTCAACTTTTTTCCCCAGTGAGCGCCTGCCCTTCGCAGTGCAGCTGCTTTTACCACAACCTGAGTGATGGATCAAAGGCGAGGTAAGTTGGATGCCCAAAGTGAAATGAATGTATCTTGTGTGGTATTTTTTGTGTGTTTGTTTCTTTGTTTTGTTTTATTTGTTTTTTTGCACAGTGATGCATTTTGTCATCATATGAGGACAGATGTTTGCACAGAGGTGAACACGTGTACAAAAGATAATTCAGGGAGTGCATGCCGCTCCAATTTTATTTAATGCAGGATTATCTTTCAAAGGCACTTTCAGGCTTTCATCTATGCTTTTTTGTGTTTTGGTGGGACGGGGAATAAGTATTTTTTAAAATCATTATCCACATGACTTTTGCTGCTTGTTAACGTTTGAATACACATTTGTTGTCATTAATTGTCGATTTAGTTTAAAGTTTTAGTGATTCGTAAACTATGCACAAATGCAATTTGTGAAGTTAACACAAATATTTCCGACTTTTAGGAGCGTGATTTGCAATGATCCCGATATATCTCTCGTGCCTGTCGGGTTTCCTGTTGACACCTCCAAGCTGCGGATTGAGAAGACATCCATCCAGCGGATACCCAGCGAAGCCTTCAACTACCTCTCCAGTTTGGAATTCTTGTGGATGTCTTTTAACACGCTGTCCGCCTTGAACCCGGACAGTTTCCGGGGGCTTTATAACCTGGAAGAGCTTCGGCTGGACGGGAATGCCCTTACCGCCTTTCCTTGGGAATCTCTCATGGATATGCCTAGCCTCAGACTTCTCGATTTGCACAACAACCAGCTCACCTCCCTGCCCGCGGAGGCTACCACTTACATCAAGAACCTCACCTACTTGGATCTGTCCAGCAACAGTCTGGTGACCCTACCTGCAGAAGTGCTGTCCAATTGGCTGGCTGCAAAGCCTGCACAAGGGCCAGACAGCTCCAAGATGATACTCGGTGAGAGGCAGTGCCCATCCTGACATCAAGTCTCCCTTTAAATCCTTTAAAGTGCATTTTAGGTGCATTGTTTTCTTCTGAGCTTAATGAAAGTGTGCTAACCTTTTGCAAAGCAACTTTAAAAAAAAAAAAAAAAAAAAAAAGCAGCTTAAGATTTCATAAGCAATATATAATTTGACAACAACAGCTGTTTCTGGTGAGTAAAAACATGTTGTATAAAAAGTAACATTGGAAAAAAGTAACATTTTGTCTTTAATATGAAGGTAACAATTTCAATAATAATTTTTGAAGCTCTTATAATATTTAATATTTCATCTTTATATTCCATATTTAATAACTAATATTAACAGGCCGTATATTGACATCTATTACATGCGTTTTAGAGTGTAACATAGCAGATTTAAGATGCTTTTGTTTAAAACATCATCTCTTAAGTTACATTTTATTAAAGAAAAGAAAAAAGAAAAACACAGTTCAAATTGTATATATATAAAAATACACACAACTCTATGCACTCTGTTGGTGGAGGTGTTGTGATCAACAACGAGTCTTGTTATAATCTTCTTGTAGGGAGTGTGTAATGACAGCAAAGTTTGATCTTGATCTCTAGTCAATTTTCACCACCATCATCATCATCATTATCGTCATCATCACAATCATTGCCATAGTCATGGCCATGATGTAGTTTATGAATTAAATATTAATCCTCTTACAGGATTAACATCCCTACATCCACACCAACCATCTGTAGGCTGGTCTATCACTTCGTCCACAGCTGGACACTTGTCTTCCTCCTGTAGCCTCACTTGTACCCTTGCCCTTAGGTCTCCATGACAACCCCTGGGTGTGTGACTGCCGGCTCTATGACCTGGTCCAGTTCCAGAAGTCTCCGACTCTTTCAGTGGCTTTCATCGACACGAGACTTCGATGTTCAGCTCCGGAGAGTGTGTCGGGGGTCCTGTTCAGCGACGCAGAGCTTCGCCGCTGTCAGCTTCCACGTATCCACACAGCTGTGGCACGAGTAAGGAGCGCTGTTGGAAACAATGTGCTGCTCCGGTGTGGGACCATTGGCGTCCCCATCCCAGACTTGACATGGCGCAGGGCAGATGGACGAGCCCTCAATGGAACAGGTGAGTCAGCAGCTATTTGGATAGATGAGATAAGATGATTTTGTGTGCTCTGTATTGCTGCTGTTAATTAAATAGAGAGCCACGAGTGGAGTTAGTAAGTCTGAGTGACATCTATTGCCAACACAGTGAGTTACGCAACACTGATCATCAATGCAACATTGTGTAATCACCAGCTTGTTGTCTCTTTTCACATTTGTCAAAGGGGACGTCTCGGGTGTCAAATTACTTTTTCTGTTGTTATTTTATAACTGTGCTATTCCATCTCTGCCACTACAGTCCAGCAGGAAACCTCAAAGGAAGGAATCACCTGGTCAATCCTCAGTGTACCAGCAGTGTCCTACCGTGATTCAGGGAAATTCATCTGCAAGGCCACTAACTACGCAGGGAATGCAGAGGCTGTCATTTCCCTCGTTGTCTCCAACTCGCCAAAACCAGAGGGGAACCAAACCAACAATGACAAGAAGCCCAAAATCAAAAAACCAAACCAAATGGGCAAAGCTGCCTACCAGGAGAAACTGGTGGCCAGATATGTGGCTCCAACCTCTGCCCCTTCATCCTTGCCGGCCCTGGATCCTGGCCTCCTGCCTGGTGTTGGGCCTGATCCTGGACTATCCAGTTACAGCCTGGCTGAAGGAGCCACCCCAGGGCCTGCCACCTCCCCCAACTCAGATGCACTGCTGGATCTGGAAAAGACTAATCTAAGTAACTTGGCAGCTAACGCCTCATCGTTACAGCAGGACCCGGACAGAGTGGTCCGCTCAGTAAAAGTTGTAGGGGACACAGACAATACAATTTCTCTAAACTGGAGAGCCCCTAAAGCCAAAAACACAACAGCATTTAGTGTGCTCTATGCGGTGTTTGGAGAGAGGGACATGAGAAAGATCAATGTTGGAGCTGGGCAGAACCGTGTAACCATCGATGGTTTGGTGCCCAGGACCAAGTACATTGCTTGTGTGTGTGTGAAGGGTCTGATCCCCAAGAAGGAGCAGTGTGTCATATTCTCCACTGATGAAGCAGCTAGTGCTACTGGTACCCAGAAGCTGATTAATGTTATTGTGATCACAGTGGCCTGTATCATTGCAGTCCCGCTCACTGTTATTGTATGCTGCGGGGCGCTGAAGAGACGCATTCAGAAGTACTGGGGAAAGAAATCAAAAGACATCCAAGATTCATATGTT
The DNA here is from genome assembly GCF_963576455.1 of Neolamprologus multifasciatus. Taxonomy (NCBI): domain Eukaryota; kingdom Metazoa; phylum Chordata; class Actinopteri; order Cichliformes; family Cichlidae; genus Neolamprologus; species Neolamprologus multifasciatus. The sequence goes on from NC_140451.1 coordinate 19,224,689, forward strand.
ACATTTGAAACACTCTCACCCGGCACAAAGGCCAAAGGGCTCGAGGGTGAGTATTTGAACAGACTGAATCCCGAGGAGTCCAACCGGCTGCTGTCAGCCCGCTCCAGCCTGGACTCCGAGGCCACAGCTAAAATAGAGGGACAGCCTAATGAGTACTTCTGCTGACGTCATGCTCCAGCTCCGGCTCCTGCTCCACGTCATCTTCCCCGCACTCACCCACACTCACGTCACAGTCCAAACCCCAAAACTCGTTCACATGCCCACCGGCACCCTCATCCCCATCTCAACCCATATCCGTATGCCCAGCATTACCCATATTCTCCCCCTCAGCAGCATCCTGGCATCAGTCCCCCTCCAACGCACTCCCATACGCCCCCTCCCATCCCTCCTCGCTGGATAATGCCACCAACTCCACCGCCACAGAGAGCCAACTTCTATCAACGGACTTTTGCACGCTGCACAATAATGGAAATATCAGTTTAAAGAATTTGGGCAACTGAGTAGATATGGAAAATTTCATGTTTCTTGCAGATGTAGTGAAACTCACTGGACTGTTACACACATATTCATCCATTAATATTAAACTCCAAGCGCGCTCATGCTTTTATGTCTAAAAGAATGTTTTTTATCACTAAGCCTGTAAGAAGAAAACATGATGCATGAAGTGAAAGAGCATAGCAAACACTGTAAAGTTTTATTCCACCTCACGTACACGGCCCAGCGACGAAACCTCTCCAATCCAATTTAATTTAAAGGGAACTCAATGGTAGACAATCCATTGTTTATATCATATATGTATGTGTATGATTTGTAAATACTTTATCAGATTATGTACACATATACATATGCAGTTAATTCTGTGCCTCTGTATATATCTGTCATATGTTCTGAGAGAAGATATACACATAGGCATGGTTCATTTCTCTGGTGAATGGAGAGAAGCTGGAGCTGGAGAGAAGTACTGAAGGACTGAACTATGACACAATGTAAATAGGGTGGAGATGGTGCAAAAAGGAAACGTTAAATCATTTATATTCCCCCAATTAGACACATACTTAAAATCTTCCCATGTGACTATTTTGTGCCACCTAGAGGCATCATTACCCCATTAAAAGTAGATCTGTTCGTTCCAGTGATACTTACCTATTTGAATATAGTTAAATAAACTTTTATACTGCATGTACTTGAGTGATATTGTGTGTTCTTATAACTCTACTTCACCTCACAATAATAATCAGTTTCCATACTTTGGTTCTGAGATACTATGGGTCTCTGTAATCTTCACTTACAAAGTTCATTAAAAATTATTTTGTTTATATATCTGCATATTTAATCTCTTGGACAATATCAAACTTTGAACTATTTATAGTTTACTAATCAGAATATAGAGCTATCTAAAAGGCACAGTGGGTCAGACCTAGTGACACTAAGTGTTAATCGTGCGTGTCTTGCCCAAGATTTAAATGTCACTTCTTCCTGCACTGTACGTCAGAGATTAAGCTTAATAGGCTTCTCTGGTCTGCCGCACTCGGCATGTCTGGAGCACGAATGTAGCCCTCAAATTCAGGATCTTTTTTTTTTGTGGACTATGGACATAATTTGTTACCTGCTTGTTATAGTTTTAATAAACATTCAGGCTTGTGAAACTTTTTCTCAGTGCTTACGCGGGTGCAGCTGTGTAGAAGACCGACATGGAAGGTAAGAACTGGTTTCAAGTAGTTCAGTCCTCCTGGGGATTTCTGTTTTATTTATATGTCAGTGGGTGTATACGAGTCAGGGACACAGAATATAGTTATAATATATAGTTATATGCCTCTAGAAGGTGACATTTGTCTTTTGATGGATCCTAGCAGTCAGTCAGATATTACAATAAATAATAACATCATCATATAAACTCTTTCTTTTAATCTTAGGTCATTAATATGTATGGAGGAGAGCGCATTTGGGGCTATACCACAAGACCTTCCACATGAGTTGACAAAAATACGAATTGAAAAGTCTCAGTTTACTGAAATACCCAGAGGAGCTTTCTCAAAAACGTTGACGTTGGAGAACTTGTGGTTGAACTTTAATGAAATCACACTGATAAACTCAAAGGGTCTGGAGGGTTTGAGGAACTTAACCGAGCTCCGTTTGCAAGGCAATAAGCTACGTTCAGTACCATGGACAGCATTCGAGGACACGCCGGTTCTCAAGATCCTGGATCTGAAGCACAACCAGCTGGACGTCCTACCGGAGCATGCGTTAAGGTTTTTGCCAGGTCTGACTTACTTAGACTTATCCTTCAATCGTCTTACGGTGATATCGAAGGAGGTCTTCCAAAACTGGCCTCTCTACCAAAAATTACAGAACATGGAGGAGCGGGAGGCGACAACATCTGGGCCAAACGTTGTCCTGGCACTCCACGACAACGCCTGGCTCTGCGATTGTCGCCTAAAGGGCTTCGTGGAGTTCATCAGGTCTCTGAGCCCTCCGATTATATTGATGAACTCCTACTTGACCTGCTCAGGGCCGGACTTTAGGGCGGGAAAGTTCTTCCATGAGATAGAGCTACAGGCATGCATGAAGCCCGAAGTCAGCACCCCATCAGCCAACATCAGCCTGCCACAGGGCGCCAACGTCACCCTGCGATGTATCGCCAAAGCAAGGCCTGACCCTTCAGTGTGGTGGACATATGGTCTGAAGATAATCAGAGGATTTCATGGTAAGAGTGTGGTGACCATAGTGTGTAATAAACTACAGCACATCTGATACTTAAACACACATTTCAATGGTGGCGCAGCAAACCTTTATTAAGATCAAGAGGATTAAAACTCAATGTATGCACATGGTGATGTAAGCACCACCAATCTCCCAATCTGCACAACACTGTCAGTGTTGATTAAGAGTGTACACTGCTGTCCATCTTGTTTGGCCACCTTGTAATTAAATAAACCGGCGTGTCATTAGACTTAACTTGCTGAGAGGACTGCTTACTGCAGATCAATCAAACAACATGCAAACTCATAGTAACCACACTACTGCCCCCATTGTTGTCCCACCACTATTTCTGCTGCTGACATTCATCTGTCTTAACTCATAAGAAATATTCTCAAACATTATAACAATACTGATAATAATAACTACAGTCTACAATGTGAGATCACAGGAGAATAATTACTATTTTAAACCTTTGATTTTGTGGATGAAGCAAAACAAACCATCCTCTATTTTGACTTAAGAACAACAAATTGTTCAAGTTGCTAAGTTCTTGGGATTTGTTATGGATGGAAATATAGTGCAGGTTACAGTAAATTGAACTTTTTAGCTCCTATTAGGGTAATAATCACTTCAGCTTAGGTTTGCACAATATATAATGAGCATTAGTTGTTATTTTATGAGATGTTGTAGACTGAACAATTAACTGTTTAAAACAAAAAAACAAAAAACAACAACAACAGACATCTATGACTGTCTAATAAAGTACAGGACTCTTTAATTCTATGTATGTTTGTGGAAGATCAGTTCCAGGACACTTTTGTATAGTCTTTTTATTTAATTTTATTTAATGTTATTTAATTTTTAAAAATATTTTACTCTGTAAGCTTGCTGTTCCCATACAATAACAGCCCTAATGTCATCCCAGAATCTCAAGAAAGAGTGGATGATGACACCATCAGATCCCTCCTGGTGATCCCCTCTGTCCATGCAGCTGATCATGGTGTCTACACTTGCACCGCTGTCAACTTCATTGGAAACTCCTCTGTCAGCATCTTTCTAGAGGTGCGCTCTGCAGGAAGCTCCCAGTCTTCACTCCTCCCAGCTGTACCACGGGCTGGTGATGAAAATGTCTACATCGACATCCGCATCGCCAAGCAAACAATACGGGGTATCTCCATTGAGTGGTTCGCTGCCCTAGAACGCCCCACTGAAACCTGGTTCACGATCCACTTTGGTCGTGCAGATGCTGATAAAAAAGAAATAATCTACATTGGACCTGGGATTAATTCTTACTCCATCTCTGACCTGATGCCTGCAACTAAATATGAAATCTGTGTAACCCTCAAGAATCACGCACCACGCCCAGAACAGTGCATCATCTTTGTAACAGGAAGTGACATCACTGAGATGGAGCAGAGGGAGAAGCTGATACATATAGTAGTGATAGTTTTAGCCATGGTGCTGGCAGTGCCTGTAGGCATGTATGCATGCACCACTGACACCAGGTTGGCCTGTTTGGATGGTATAATGGAGAGCTGGAAGAACCGAAGGAGAGACAGAGGCTCAGCAGGAGGCATGGAAAGGGAGAGGCAGGGTACCTTCGACAGTCTGCAGGCCGCCAGTGATGAGGGCCTGGTTAATAAAGGTTCCAGTGAAGACAGGAAGGTGAGGAGGAGGTCAGAGGACAGACTGAATAAGGCCAAAGCTGACCACAGCAGACTCACAGCTGAACTATATTAAAAAACCATCAGTTAAAACAACAACAGAAAACATGGCAGTGACATTGTTATAGAACAATGTCTTACTTTCTATTTTTGGAATAAATAATAGAAATACTAGCTCTACTATGCTGTGAAAAAGTCTTGAGCCACCCCTTATTTCTCAATATTTTGCTTGTTTTTTTGAATGGTTTTTTTTTGTGTGTTAAGCCACCTAACACTGACCTGAATCATTCATGCATAATAAAGACACTTGTGTCAACACATAACAAACAACTTAGTAACAAACCTATTTTAAATTCTATCTTTAGGCACTTTATTTCGAACAGCCTGTTGCAAAAACAGACAATTTCCCCCATTTCTTCAGTCTATGAAAAAAGCCAAAGCTAACACAGTTGGATAGACATAAAAAATATGTTTGCTTCAACAAGGTGAGTTTCAAAGTGCTATTAGTTGAAAACGTCGAGGCATGCTGTGCAGTATATGCTTTAAAAGAAAAGACCTGACACATGCCCTGAGTGAGGCATTGGGCCCTTCAGTCGATCCATCGACTCTAGAAGAGTAGAATAATCAGCAGATCTAGAGCCCAGACCTCAAATTGTTGAAGAGAACAGAGAACAGAACAAAAGGCAGCCAACATCCAAAGAAGACTGCTAAATTAAATTACAAGAAAGCTTGTCTCATAGAGTTAAGGATGTGTTGAAAAGTATAGGTTTTTATTGACTTTAAAGCTTGTTAGAACTCTATAAACTCTGTTTTTGTCTTATATACTATAATTCTAAAAATTTGGGCACGTTTTAAAAAAATTGTTGCACTTTTTTCCCTTTATCCTAGCAAAACATGCAGAAATGAGGAGTGGCTCAAGATCCAGTGCTGTTAGGCTTATATTACTACAATATTCAGGGGAATGATCATATTTTCTGCCTTGCTTTTAATCTCATCTCTTCCTCTGTTCTAGGCCGAGGAGGTTGTTGCAAAGATGTGAATGATGGCCGTTATGTCAAGGATTTGCACCAGGGTAGAGGCTGTGCTGAAGTTGATTTTTTTTTCAGACTGAAGTATAATACATCTCTCTTGTTATTACAATGCAGCATTTTTAACTATCAGTAATAATTCATTTTATAAATATTTGAAACAGAAAAGAAAAAGCCTTTGCCATTGATTTCAATCAGAACGATATCAAATGACTTTCTAAAGAAGACTTTTTTCCAGCTTCTCCAATGATGGATATTAGCTTCTTTATCAACTATTATGTGTTAGCACTTAAGCATTATTCTATGGATTTACATGCGTGTTAATTTTACCTCATTTTCTTCTTGTCATGTCAAAAGTGTAAGTTAGGATGGATTTTTAATTAGAAAGACAGATGGTTATTATATGAAAAAACCTCGCACCTTGTAAATAGAAAATGTTCTAGTTACATTTTTTGTGTGGTAGTGCATATAAACCTCAACATGTTTCATGTGTGCAGACTAAAGTGGTTGTTTTACTACATTTTCTATAAATTCTACAAGGTTTTACATCAAGCAAGCACATATGCAGAATTAGTGTCAGTTACTATTGATTCGTACAAATACCCATATAAAAAATATATTTTGCTTTAAAACATACTGTCTGTTGTCAGTGTCTGTTTATCCCTTTTTATAGTTCTGCTAAAGCAGGATTATAAGGGGAAAATCTCAAAGTAGGGAGAAAACCTTACCTTTGAATCTGATTTTATGTAGTTTGTGGCTACCAGAAAACACAAGTTTATTTGAATCTAATTGTTTTATTATTTAAGTTGTGTGTTCCATATTTGAAGATAGGCATAGCCTTAAAGATCACATTGCAAAAATTGCGCTTGATTGCATCTGAGTGAAATTCATTCATAGGATTAGGTTATGCAGAGAGGAAGTTTCCTTTTTGTGGATAATGTGCTGAAAGGCATTCAGTTTAGTTCTATTCATTGATTTCTTTAAATCCTGTCTCAGCCACTGTACATGTACGTCACAGTTCCCGTTTTTTTTCTGTACACACGCAACACAGCAACGACGTATCACACATGATCTGCACTGACCAACCCACACAGATGGCACATCAGATATTCTTTGGCCAATGGCATTGTTCATTTGACATAATACCCAAACACTGGCATCCTCTCCAATATCCCCTCCTGCCGTCACTTTATGATCAGATCACACAAACCCTCTCCTCCAACTCCATGTGTTGTCCCCTGTGACGCAAGAAGATCAGTTCATCTCTGACGAGGCTTGCACGTATTCACTTAAGATCAGGGTTTTAAATGACTGGCTGAGATTGGCAGCTCTCATTTTCTGGAGCACAGATACATCTGCTTTCTTTCTTGTTCCGATGTGTTTATATGATTTGTGGGTGAGGGATTGATGCTGCTTTTTGTTGTAATCCTTTTCCACTGCCCATGACACAATGCAATGTAGAATTCTATAAACACACAATTTCAGCTACTTCAGCACAGAACAGCACAAGATTTTATCTTATTTTTTCCCCACTTGCCCTAATGTTGCCTAAAGCAGTGCATTATTATTACTGACCTCGGCAGTAGCAACATAAATAAAAGAAACGTTAACCCTCTACACAAAAGCCTTTTTTTTCTTTTTAGTAAGAAAAACTAACATTTTATTTACCTTTTAAAACTTTTGTTGCTGCAAACATATTGTGGGTGCTTTGAACCTTTCATGCTTTCTTTCACTCTAAAGCATCAATGCTCTTTGCAACTTTCCACTCTGTAATCCTCTGTCAAATAGCCCAGTAATCCTGGCTGCCTCTTACATGTCATAATGCATGATCATTTGGGCTTCTCCTCATATTCCCCCATTTCACTCCAGAGCATTAACAGCTTGCAACATTGGAAAAAAAAGGGGGGAAAAATGTGAGTTTGGATCCTCAAAAAACTTTAAAAGTGTCCTGACCTGCAAAAAAAAGCGCATCACATTTTTACAGTGAAACCGTTTCTGTATGCGGATTTTCTCTTATTATATTTTGTCTCCATCGTACTGGAGGCATAAGCACGTCAAATGTGTCAGCTGAGGTTGCAAAATGATCAGTTTCAGTCACACACATCTTGCCGGTTCAAACTAGATCAGGGCAGATGGACTTTGCGTTTTAGGCCGCTATGCAATATTGTGCAAAGATGAACAAGTTGTTTTTTTGGATTAGAGAGGGTAATCTGCAAATTTCATGTTTTATGTAACTTTGGAATAGTGTGCATGTTTGGCTGATGTCTACACAAATACCCAGAGATTGGTTTAGTGTAACTTAATAATTAGTAGTGCTGACATTGACATTGAATCTGAGCAGAGCAAAAGGGCTTGTATCAGCATAATACAGTATATTACATATTTGCAGAGTACAAATACTTTGTTACTGCACTTAAGTAGAATTTATCTGAGTAGTTTTTTAATGGAAACTTTTTTACTTTCATCCCTACGTTTTAAACAAATATCTGCACTTTCTATTCTTACATTTTAACTCGTTACTTTTGATTTAACATTTGAGGGGAGTTATAATTTCATGTCATTGTGGGCCTTCAAACATCAAACCGATTTGAGCATTTAAGCAGTAACACATTAAAGGCAATCATGTGTATTAATCACCAGGAGATGTTGGGCAAAACGAGACGAAAGACGCAAAAAAAAATGTGTGCCACAGTCTGGGGTTAAAGTGAGCCAGTGATTTAAAAAAAATTGTTTGTTTTCTGGGTTTTTTGGCGTCGGAACGACTGCAGGTGTCCACAGGTAAGCTGTGGTAGCGGTACTTCAGCATACAGAAGAAGAGTGACCATAAAGGGAGTTATATTTTGTGGCAGGTAATTTCAAATGCAGCATTTCTATCAGCTTAACAAACATCAGCAAACATACAAACTGTTTGTGTGTGACATTATTAATTTTTATATTATGCAAAATAAAATGAGGCGGGCTGACTGTGTTACTTAAAGGTTGCATGAAAATAGTCTGCAGTTTAGTGCAGGATTAACTGGTTAGTTTCCTGTACTGTGATGGATTTAAAGTGTGTGTGACTGGTGCACAGTGAGTGTGGTGCTCATGGTCAAGTTAAGTTACATAAAGAGTACTAGAGATTAATATGAACTTTAGCTGATAATGCTTAGATTCATTCATCAAATTCAAGCTGCATACCAGCTGCATAGGGTGTAATATAAAGCCAGCATAAACATGTGTACTGTCAGTGTAGACGATGGAAATGAGCCAGGACAACTCATGAAACACCTGCTCACATCTGGTTGAATTCAGTTGTGTACATCCTCAAAGAGCAGCAGGTCAGCTAATCACAGCCTGTACATTGAGAAAATCTACTGAAATACTCAGAAATTATTGTGAGCTGTGATTCTTTTTCCTCATACTGAGCCATTACAGATGATTTTAGGGTCCCCCCACCTGCTGAATCCCACTTTAAACCCTGACTGTGTTCAATTGATCATCATGTGATTAACAGAAAATAGAGCTATTTTTTATTATTTTCCTTCTTTTTCCCTGCTCATGTTCAGCGTAATGGATTCAAGCAGAGTATGTTTATTAGAATTAATATTTAGACTGAAATAAAGTTTGTATTCATATCTACTAATTTAATTGAATTATTACATGAATAAGTCACGAGGTCCAGTTAGCTTTCCATAAAAACAGGTCTAGGAGTTACTTTCTAACTTTGAGTATATTTCTGAGGCAGTACTTTTTTTTACTTAGATAGTATAGAAGTTGAATCAGTACTTCAACTTTTACTGGAGTATTTTTCAACACTAGTGTCTGCACAGGATGTCTGTACTTTTGCCGCCTCTGCATATTTGCAGAACATCTGGTTTAATGAAAAAACAAAACAAACAAACAGCACATGTGTAATATTGTTGTGTAAGGCCTTCTTCAAGCATCTCATTTTAATTCCTGTTGTTCATATTTTCATCATGCTCCAAGACTATTAGTGCTCGAACTATGGCAATATCGCAACAAAAGCTGCAACATGAACATTTGCAAAGTTGAGAATAGCATTTTGAAGTATTTTTAAACACCTTCTTTGTGTTTCACCTCAGGGACAGTAGTTTAAGCAGCTTCTACTGTTACCAGAAAGTGGCAGTAGAGTACGGTTTGCAAGCTCATTAAGACGGCATTTGTCTTAAATTAATGACATCAAAGCTGTGTTTAAGTTTGTGTCAGTGCCTTCAAGGCTACTTTGGACAGGCACACCCGGTAGTGATGATACATGTCACATTAACTATGTTGCATTCTTTATGCCTGAACAGTTAAATCAGTACGTTTATAAATACGTCAATAAGTACTTTTTCAAATTTTACAGTTCATTGAAAAGTTAAATTTGCTGGTGGAGAAGGGGAAATACTCTACTCTAAAGTAACTCTAAATAATTGTAACCTAAATAAAGTAATCTCATCTTGCAAACTAACAAGTTAATAGAGCAGTATCTATAACATACAGCTTATAATTTGATAATATAGTTTAGGGAGAACTTTAATGTTGCTGCTTGTGTTGTTAGTAAAACTGCCTTTATTTGGAAAAACAATGTGCTTTTATTAGCAGTAAATTACCAAAACCTGCCACATAGAAAACAGAAGAAAGAAACATCTAGAAAATAAACATATGGCAGTTGCTACAAAACAGTGATCCAAACAGTACAGCACACCTGCAGAGTCGGATTAAAGGCCCTTCTTATGTGATCACTTGGTCTCCTTCACCTGGGCTGATCCTGTCATAGAGTTCAAGTGTCATGAAATCTCTTGTAAGGAGCTTGGATAGATCCTAAACAAACAGTCTCATTTGTTGAATTCTGAATGACTTCATTTCCAAAACCAGGTTTGCGTTCAGGAATTTAAATTTGGTGTGTCACCACATAAATAAGGGGGATCTAACTGTTTCAGAGTCATACAAAAGCCAAAGGGTGTGAACTGAAAACATGGTTTGAATAATGACAAACATGCCAGGAATGTTTTTCTGTTTTAATAAAAATTGTGTTATTGATTTACAAGGAATGAAGCTCTTTGTTGTTTCAGTATATTTCAACAACACACACACACACACACACACACACACACACACACACACATGCACACACACACACACACACACACACACGAGCATAAGTCTACCAAACAATCCCACCTTCAGGTTCATTTGCTGGCTGCTCTGGAGCTTTTTATCATCACACAGGACTTAATGAAACTCTGTCTGATTGTCTGTCCTTTCTAAGTTCTTGAGATGGCCTCAGTTCTGAGAGTAAAAATAGAACCTTGATTAAATAGTGTTAATGATCTGACTTTCTCTTCTGCTCCAGCCTCATCTTGAGCTCTGAAACCAGCGCTTTGCTCACAGAGTCCTGCCTGGTCACCCCTGCCTTCTTTAGAGGTTTGGGTGCCACGGTTGCTGAGACTGTGGGAATGACCCACTGCCTCTCCACCGGGAAGCAAAAAGGTGGTGGAGGTGCACACGGTGGCGGGGGCGGTGGCCACTGTCTCAAAATCCTGCCAGCATTGTTGTTGTGGTTGACATTCTCCACGATTACCTCTGGTTCCCGCTCTTCCTCTTTAACCTTAAATTTCTCTTCGTTCCTTTCGGGTCTCTTTAAGGGGTTTTTAAAAAGCCAGGTGTGCTGTGTCTTCGGCCTTCTCTTCACACGGCGATTGGGCAGGATCCGGTTGGACTTTTTGTTGCGCATGAATGTTGCGGTGGAGATGAGGACTGTCACTATGATCATGAGACTAATGATACCAGCAAGTATACCTAGGATTTGCAAAGGCTTGTTTCTATTCTGCATTAAAAATGATCCCAAAGGCCCCCCATTGAGTTGAGTCTGCAAAAGAGCACAGGGAGAATTCACATCCATGGGAGTGAAGTCATACTCTGTCACACAAAAATATGTCCTGTGTATGTTTTGTTGCACTTTGTGCTTTCATCATTTGGTAAAAGATGTGTTAAATAAGTCTTTAGTGCCATTATAATTTACACAGACATGACGAAAAACAAAGTTGCTTATTTATTAAATGTAGTTTCCTTGATGGACGATTGATTTTGTTGCCTGCTTCACTCATTTTCATTAAATTAGCATTCTGCTCTTTTTATATTTTGTCAAGACAAGATCAGAGAGGTTGTCTGGGAAACTAGCGGAGACCATTCAGCATCAGAATCATAATCAGCTTTATTGACCAAGTATGTGCACACATACAACAAACTGGGCTATTTCTCTGAAAATGAGAATTTATGTGTGACCCAAACACAAACGTAAATAATTTGTTTAATTTGGTCGTAGCGTCATATTAAACCAAAAATACAGGTAAAACAAATTGTATAGGATCATTTATATTGTGCTCCTGTACTCTTTTACAGACACAGCCTTGTTCTGAAATAAAATCCTCTGGACACGGATTGCTACAAATTCTTGGTACCACATACTAATAACAATAGTATTGCTGTGCTGATGAGCTCAAGGCGAGCTTCCTTTATGGCACAGGCCTCCTTATAATCTTTCTGATCTTGCCCTGAGGTTGCACACGTAACTTTTTCAAAGAGCTGCAGTACATAACAGTTGAAATGAAGACCGTCAGTGAAATGGCAAAGCTGACAATGGTCAAACAAATCCCAAACACTGTCCCTGGACGTTTCCTTAGGCCCATGAAGTATGAGAAAAATCTGGATTTGATCTGTAAACATGACAATTGCATTTGTGTGAGATTCAGTTTTGTATATCACTATACATTCTCAAATTAAAATATTATGGTATAGTACTTTGTATAGTGTTTCAAATTTGATGAATGTGCATAAAAATAATAATAAACTGTGGACCTTCTGTTTGATATCATGCTGTTAACATCGCAACTGTGCAGGATGATTTATACAATGTTGATGCATAAAAAACTGGTATCTTAGTGGATTTATTGTGAAGGCCTCACATAGATTTCATTGTCATATTGCTGGTCTTTTGCTTTGTTTCAACTTACAGCTTCAGTGATGTCAATCTTGACGACGGCGGTGGTGGTGAGGGATGGATGGCCTCGGTCACGGGCCTGCACCACCAGCGACCAGGTGCAGTCTCTCTTCTTGGTGATGTTCTGAATGATGGCCATTGACTTGATGTAGGACTTCAGCATGATCTCGCCTGTGTCAGCGTTAATGTCAAAGATATTGTTTTCTGGCTCAGCTTTCATGATGGCATACTCGATAACGTTGTTGGGGACCTCTGCATCATCATCCACAGCCTGCAGACAGTAAGGGTACTGAAAATATTCACTTTTACCAAGTTTCATTTCGTTTAAAGAGAGCTGTATACCTCTATTTTCACTGGAGCTCCAATCACCATGGTCTTCTCAAGGAAGTTATCATAGAAAGCAGGAGAGTGGTCATTCAAGTCCAACACAGTCACAAAGACTTCAGCCAGGTTGTATTTCCCCTCTGTGTCCTCTGCCTTCACATAGAAGTTATACTTGGACCTCACCTCAGCATCCAGGCTTGCCCATGGCTGTGTGTAGATGATCCCAGAGTCAGGTTTGATCAGGAACCTGTGTACAGTGATGAGTCTTCTGTAAACTGACTTCTTTGGACAATGGATATCAAGACACCATGCACCATGAACATTTTATACGTATTTGTTATTGTAGATTATATGATACTTTTTTTCCCCTAAACAATTAGTCATCTGTTTTAAGCACTTGGATTGCACTTCTTGCTAAATCTTGGCACTGATTTTGTCACACAGACTGGGAGTTTTGGAGCTTTGAAATATAATTGTGATGTAGGCTGCTAATACCCCAACCTCAAATCTTTAGAGTGTCATTTAGGTCCAGAAAAAACCTACCTCATTTTTAAATAAGCTAACACAAAATAAATCTTATTACTTCTAGAAGCCAGATTGTTTTCGTCAGCTGGTCCTGTAACCTTATAAACACATACATTTGGTGCATTATGAAGTGATTGTTATTCAATGGATTTTGTGATTAAGATCTTTTATAGAGTATGCAGCAACAGCAAGTCTTAGCATGGCTAGCTTAACGTTGTATAAAGACTGGAACTAGTTGAAGTCGTGCAGATGTTTTTCAGAGTCTTGTCTCACTGAAGGTTGCCCTAACTTCTCGTAAATCCAAAAATTTTCATTAAATTGAACCAACAAGATAAAACAAGTTTGAAAGGTGACTTCAGAGGTGTTAGTGAGCGAGGTCAAACTCTGGTTCTCGAACTCTCGGGGTAGGCTCAACTGATGGAGCACAGAACCACTCCTGATGAGGTGAGGACAACCAGGTGAAAAATATGAAATTTAAATAAGAAGAATACTTTTTGGGGGAAACATAAACAAGCAGGATGCTGTTATGGAGACCTTCATATTACTAAACTTCAACCTATAGTGCCAAATTTTCTTTAATTATGCGATGCTGGAGAGACAAGATACGGTAAAAGATACAGATTGTTTCACAAACTGACTTGTTTAGCTGTCCTACAAGGTTCCAGCACAAGTTAGTCAGAAGCAAAGAGCAGTCTATTTTCTCCTCCAATCCCATTAAAGGATTATCGCAGACCGAGGGCGGGCAGGCAAAAGGACTGTCTGCTCTTGTGTACACTTAAGCGCTCAACCAAAGAGTGTAAAACATTGTGAAGTCTGCAATATGAACTGCTTTATTCTTTCAGATGTAGAGCCAAAGCATGTGGTCATACATTGCTTCATAACCATTTTAAAATCAAAGCAGCAATTTCGAGAATAATCTGAGGTGACACAGTTTCAAAATCAGTTTGACTAAACAAGCACGCACTAAGCTAAATCTCTCTCCTCTGCTTATTTTGGAAATCCTTGTCCTTGATGCCTTGATGTGACATCACATATCTCTTCTAATTTATTGCTACAGAGGGGTGTAAAAATACTTTCCCCTTGCATTTGAACAACCAAAGTAGATGGTAACCTCATTCCTACCAGCATGTGCCTGTGGGTTTGTGTTGCAGCTGAACAGACAGTGAACATAAATATAAACCCAAAAAATAAAAGATCCCAATGGCAAGATGTGTCTGTATTTGAAGTGCGAGAAAATGCAAGCTGTGGATATACAGTACTCTGTATTATCAGAAAGGACTGTGCAGTCTTGGATCTGGAGAATGGATTTCTTCTGGGAAACTAATAAAAAGTGGAAAAACACCAGTAAATCCTCTGGGCTACAGTGCTTAGGGGAAATAAAAAGAATCAAGTCGTGATATGAAAAACTAGTGTGCTCTTACATATCTGTCCAGCTTTCAGGCAGATGTGTTTTTGCTACAGTGTATGCTTACAGTGTAGTGCATTATTTGAAGAGATTTACTTTATTTGAGCTTCTTGACACAATTGTACATTTGATTTAATGTTTATTCTATAAAATTTGGTTTCACTACTGGAAAAAACCCCACACGTCAGGTGTTGAATTACTATATTTTACTATAGTATAGTAAAATATTTTACTATAGTATAGTAAAATATATTCTTTTTTCTTTGGACTATAAACATTAAAAATATTCTTCTGTGATCACTATCCAAAGACTGATGAATAGACACAGAGAAGGCGACAAAGTTATTTAGTTATTCTCTGAACATTTAAAACATATATTCTAAAATCCAATTAATGCTGTTTCTACACCAATGCATGTGAATATGTGGAGGTCTTGCAGAGATGTTACATCTGAATATGTGAATGGAACAACAGCATTTAAAAGGACTCATTTTTGCTGTGTCCTACTGGCAAAACATAAAGCTCATTTATTGCACTTACAGCTCAGCCCCTGATCCATAGATAGAGTACTTCACTTCACCCCAAGGTCCTGAGTCTGGGTCAAATGCCTGTAGACAGGTATCAATGAATCAATCAGTCAATAAAATCTTTATTTTGAACATAAAGTAAAGACAAAATCAGCAACAGCCGTCATAGTCACATGGAAAAAACAAAAACAAAATTCACGTTCATACTGATTCATGTTATTGTAATATGTTTATGCACTGAGTAATTATACTTTCATTAATTATTTGTAATTATTTAATAATTATTTAACTACTCTAGTATTGTAACAGTATTATTTTTAATATGTCATTAGATACAAATATCCATCCATTCATCTATCCGAGCAACCACAGGGCGAGAAGGAGGGTCCATGCAATTATCAATATTTAATGTACAACCTAATAGACATTTAGCACCCTGTCTCATCCATATAGTGCTGTGTAAGTGAATGACAGAGCTATGATAGATGATAGAGAATAAAATGTCATGTTTGGTTGTAGATTAAACACCTGAGTTCAACACAAGTTTTACAGCAGTGAGTTTAATATGTTGCAGCAACTATCCTACACTAAACTGTCATTCAAGCACAGCCGATGACCAGTACTGTGTTGACTTGCCTTTTCTCTTTCCTCTTTCTTTTTAGTTTGCATCTGTTTTCGTCATGAATGAAGAAATATCTGCACTTTCATGTTGTCTGCCAGCATGGACTCAGTAAACTGAATGAAAATGTGCTCAACTGGAACATGATGTTTCAGGGGTCAGCTATAAAAAGACAGATTTTTGATGTCATAGGAACATCATCACCATCAGCTAATCTTTGTGTCTGTAGCTGCTGGGATGCCTGTTCACTGTCTCTATGCGTCCAAGGTCAGTTGTTGGCTGCTCTTCTATCTGATTGAAATTGCCTGGGATCAAGGCAACAAACCCCTGTGGTGTTCACGCAAGGTCAGGATTTAACGATGAGCCTCCCTGCTGCTTTGAGCCCCTGTGGGGCTGACAGGAACAGACAAGGGCAAAAGACGATGTGATCCAAGTATCAATCAAATCGTCATGTCCTTAAGTGTTCATTTTACTTCAGCACATATTTTGATGCTGTAGAGGCATGTGCTGCTAAGCATCAGAGAAAAAAAACATGTCTGTGAATTTGGTGTTACACAACAAAATGAAAGTGATAGCCATCTGGCAGCTTACGTCGCCTAGCTTTTATCTACATGTTTTCACATATTATCCCAACCCTCCCCGCTCAAAAAGTCTACATTTAGGGGATTAATAGCCCTCTTGGGCATTTTGTTAAAATCAGCATTCCTCTTTAGCTCTGAGTGACGTACATTGGTGACGGCATGTATTTTTAGACAGGATGAAGAGACTGGCTCACCGTGACTGTGACCACATTGGAGCCACCGGGTGAATTTTCTGGAATTCTGGCAATGTAGTAATCTGAAGAGAATTTGGGAGCGTTGTCATTGGTGTCCAGGAGATGAATGACGATGTCCGCTGTAGCGCTGAATTTCTCTGGTGTGTCAATCTCAACCGCAAGGAGCTAAGGAAGAAAAAAATATTAGAAATATACATGCATTTTTCAAACCTAATTTTAATCTACTGTAGTGCATGTATATTTTGGCATGCTAGTGTAAATAATTTACCTTGTATGTTAGAAAGTGGTATTTCTCATAGTCCATGGCAGCAGAGTCTTCTACTAAGATTGTGACTTGGGCCTCGTTGAGTACAGTCTGAGGGACAACTCGCAGCATTCTTCCTGGTCCAATCAGTCTCAGATTGAATTTAGCATTTGCACCCTGCAAAAGCAAAAACACATAATTATCATATCAGATCCATGCTTCATATGCACAGATCTGTTAATACATAATAATCTGCATTTGTTTCAGAGCTAAAAAAAAGCAGGCATGTAGTAAAGTCTCTTATAAAAGTGATGAGTAGCAGCAATGATATTCTGGCTCACACAGAAAGATACTGTCTGACGCTGCAACATTATTATCAGAAAATATATTTAGTGAAAATCAGTCATATGGCTCATAAAGTACACAGAGCTGAAAACACAAAGACACTTGCGTAAGCTGGCAAATGGCACAGAAAGCACCTTTTAATTGTGTTGGATTCCTTTCAAACTCATGCAATTTTAGAAGGATTGACTGTGATAATGGCAGGATTAAAGTCATTATGAGGACAGAAACACAGACTCTGTCCTGAACACTATGCTGTGCTATGATTGATGTTGACTAAATCAGTTACTCATTAGATAACATTATAATTATTACAGAAAACAAATGCTATTACATAAAAACCAGTCACTGTTACTCTTGGCCGGCTAAGGCATCTTTGAAAGACAACCATGAGTGGTACGAGTGTTGAAAAATACCTGCACAAAAGGAAAACTCGAAGCTTGTCATAGTCAGTGTAGAGAAAATAAGACAACAAGGGTGTTCACCTGATCTGAGTCATTGACGGTGATTTTCAGCCCCCGGAGGATCTCTCCCTCGGGTGGATGCTCATACATGGTCAACTCAAACGTGCTCTGTGGGCCGTTCTCTCCATAGAAAGTAGGCGGATTGTTATTTAGGTCCACAACACGGATCACCACTGTGGTGACCTCATAGTCCATGAGTCTGCCTTCGGGACTTACTTCTGAAGCCTGAACAGAAGGAGTAAAAGTCAAGGAATATTTATCACTCTTAGAATCAGAGACATGGGCCGATTTTGTGTTTTATCTAGCAATTTTACTACCATGTGTTTCCCCCCTAATTTTCCTTGAGCCACTGTTTAGCTAATCAATGTACTTTGATTAGGTCTATAAACATTTTTGTGTGGACACAAGCACTTGTAAATAAAATCAGAAGTACAAAAAAATCCCAAAGTGTTTGTTTATTTGCAAGTCATTAGAAAATAGCTGTCTGAGAAGATCAGGCTTTGATTTATAAAGCAGTTATTATATCAAAATAATATAGGAGAGAATGTATGCAAAACAGAGTTGGTGACTGAACAGCAACTTACCCTGACTTTAATGTTGAAGATTTCTCTCTTCAGATAAATGGGGAGAGTCAACAGGGTGATGCAACCGCTTGTTTTATTGATACTAAAAACACCGTCATCACCTGGTGAAATATATTCGACGGATGAACCTTTATATAAATATTTCTCCCTTCATTTTAAGATGATTGTAGCTTTCTTTGACAAAATGGCTCACCATCATCGAATGAATAACGGACTGGATTTGGGTTCCCCACATCACCATCTCGGGCCTCAACAGTGAATATTTCAGATCCCTAGAGAGAGTAAGGTAGAAAGATTTTGCATTTAATAAATTGGTGGTGGCATGCATCTATAAAAAATAGATCTTCAAAAGCCTCTTTTTGAACCACCATGTGTCTGGTGCAGTTAGTCACAACAAATCGCCAAAATCTAACCTTCTCCCTGTTTTCAAAGGCTCATTTAAATGTCACACTCCTAATTATTCTCATTTGGATGCAAGTCAGACTGTGTAAACTTGCTGTGATGAGCTACTGCTGTGACATTTTGCAATAGTGATAAAGCAGTGAAATGCCAGTAATTAAAGCTATGTGATGTGATGTGCCTTGGGTTTTGGGCTCTTTTGTTAGTTATTATTTATACTGCCAATATAAAACCTAATCATTCCACATGATGCCGCTTTATGACAGCAGTGTAACTATGTTGTCCTAAACAAAAAAGAAAATGAAAAAAATGTAGCCATTTTGCTAACTGCCACGTATTTCAACTCTACACTAAAATCAGTGCATAAAATCACCGGGGGAGCGTTTTCATACTCACTGGCACTGAGATTTCATAAACATAGCCAAAGTAGGGTGTCCCAATGAAAGATGGCAGAGTGTCTTGAGCATCAATCACATTAATTGTCAGGGTAGCATAGGAGGACATAAATTGCTCCTTCCCATTAAAGCTACCACCACCATCCTAG
Organism: Neolamprologus multifasciatus; assembly: GCF_963576455.1. NCBI lineage: Eukaryota > Metazoa > Chordata > Actinopteri > Cichliformes > Cichlidae > Neolamprologus > Neolamprologus multifasciatus. The sequence continues at coordinate 19,243,815 of NC_140451.1, forward strand.
AACAAAAGTAATAACAGTTTAAATCTGCATTTTTAAATGTAAGTCTCCTAGATCAAGAAATTGCTAATTTACATGTTCCTCTGCTATAATCATGTTTCATGATTTTATGTTCATCTTTGAGTATAATCCACCAAGTACCTTTGCAATAACAATGACAAAGTGTGTCCTTGCTTTCTCATAGTCCAGCATTTCTCCAGATTTGATACGAAGGACTCCACTGTGTCTGTCGATGGCAAACAGAGTGGACTGAGCACTCTGCAAAGAAAATGGAACAAATGCATGATTTTAAAAGCACACGCAGAAACACAAATAAGGGGTTACATGAGCAAAAGCCTGTCACTGGCACTCTTAAAACCCTTTAACAAACACTCACATGAAAAGTGGTCAGATGGCAGAATAAAACCACACAAAAGCTCCTTGAAATAAGCCAATTCCAATATCCAGTCTTTGCCCATCTGGATGTAAAGTACCCATATGCTCAAGGACATAGCAGGCAGGGGAAAGCTGTTGTGTCCAGATGTGGACTGCCTGTCTCGTAACTCCTCCTGAGCCACCCCTCGTCAACACAAATGTAACTGTCATTTAATCCCCATCTTCATAACTACACCAACATATTCAGACACAAATGCACAGTAACACAGGAAAATATATGTAACCCCTGCTTAGTACAACTATACGTCATCAGTGTTGAAAGCAGATTATTGAAAAATCTTAGCGGTTTACAATTTTACCTACAATTTTAACAAGTAAAAGAGCCCCGGGAGGTGACACAAATCCCTTTGGGGTTGTGTAAGGAAGGGCGTGTGAGTGGGCAATATTTTCCCACTGCAAAGTGATACCTGCAGGTAGTAGGTGACCGAGCCCCCTGAGCCTGTGTCTCTGTCCACTGCCTCAACTTTGTAGATACTGCTTCCAGACTCTGTTGTCTACAATGTCCAAGAAAGAAAAGGTAACATTTAGAGCTTAACAAGACCTTTTTCACTTGGAGAGACAGATACTGTTGTCTCGGCTTAACTTACTTCCAGTACATCAATGATCGCAGGCATGTTTTGGAATTCAGGCTTTTCATCATTTGCATCCATTACAAATATTGTCACTCTTTCCACAACCTAAAAGCAAGAACCGGCAGGAGGATAAAACAACAAAGCATGTTGAAGTTTATATTTTGACTTTTTTTAAAAGGAGCTAAAAGTTGATACCTTGCTTTGCCCATCAGTGATGCTGACAAGAACATCAATAGAGTCTTCTTTCTAAGTAAATAATAGTAGTAGGTTAATACAGCAACCAAGTTGTTATAAAAACACTGAATTGTCGATCTGTACATCTTTGTAAAGTTTACCTCTCTGTCCAGCTTTTCTACTAATGTAATGTTTCCAGATTTGGAGTCGACCCTGAAGTACTCTTTGGACCCTGGATCAAAGGAAAGGCCGTACCTCACCTCCTGGCCTTCAGGATCTGTGCCATTAAGACGATAAATTTGTGTACCTATAGAGAGATATCATTATTAAGAGTAAATATCCCCTCACAGAAACAAATCGTGGAAAGGTAAACAGTTTCTAACCATTAATTTATGAGGTGTACGTTTCTTTTGGTAACAACTGCTGTGGAACAAACCAGGCTGAAACACTAAGTACCATTTGGAGTATCCAGACTGATGCAAGGTGTAGAGGGACAGCTGCACTGCATTCGCAGCCAGCAAACTGTCCCTGACATCAACAGGTGGCAGCAGCAGATGAGCATGTTAGTGTGAGTGCATACACGCCACGCAACATCTGTTCATCTATCAAAGACTACTTAACATCCTGGACTCACACATATTGGCCACCACAACACACCATTTTGATGATTGGTTGTTCTACAGTCCTATTAGCTGTTCACACTAAATGTTCCCCAGTACAGAGGTCAATCTCACCAACAGCAGTGTCCTCTGAGAGGCTGAACAAGGCCAGGTTTCCATTGTAACTGTAGGGTCCATTGTCGTAGAAATATGGAGCAAAATCTGCTTGTGCTGCGGGCAGACACATAAATCAGAGAAAAGAATATTTAAATGTCACAGGTTTATTTGGCATAATCTTTGAAAGAAGAAATTGTGCTACCTGAACTATCGGTGAGTGGAGGTAATAAAGCACAACCTTAATCTATGACTGAATCAGTCTACTGAGTGTTTTGTACACATACTACTGATATGAATTTGTAATTTTAACTGGTTCTCTCTCTATAAATGCTAAAATGGCAGACGAAATGCTATGTAAACTGTATACACAACCTCCTCTTTCTTTGCACTTTGTCTGGGATTAAAGGTGCATTACATCAACCTCCTAAGATACTCTTTCTATACATAGACCTGCGATCCCTGCTGCTTTTACCTGTGATACGATTCCCGTTATTTAAAACAGTTTTAACCTATTATTACTATAACCTACTAGCATATCAGCTTTAAAACTAATTTCATAAAACAAGCAAATAATTTTGTGTATCTTAAAAAAATACTTATATTTCCATTTGGAAAACCCAGGGCATAAATAAACTGAAAACTGAGTGGAGGTTCTTTATAACAGTGACAGAATTACAAAATTAATACATAAAATAGCCCAGAGTCTGAATATCATTCACAATCTGATCGCATCAGGATTAGTAAACAGTAAACAGACAAACAATAAGGTAAACTTACCAAAGCAGGCACGCACAAACACAAACAGTAGTAGCAAATGTGGTATCCTTACATGCTTCATCCTAAAGAATAAAGTCATGAAATCGCACCATGAAGACGGCTTCGTCAAGAGACCTCTACATGAGCTACACTTCTCAAGGTGTTCTCTGGCAACTGGAGAAGGCTAAACGCAGATGCTCACATACTAATCCAATGACACATCTTAAGAGCTGCTTCAGGGCCCCCGTAGTCTCCGACTGGGCCTTAGCAACCAAAAGGCCAAAGGAGATGACTCTGTTTGCAAAAGCTGTACATCTACAACTTTGCAGTAGATGTACAGCTATATTGTTCACATTTTCAACTTTTAATGTAAATTGTGTTATTACTAGCCAGAAATACTACAGAAACTCTGTTTTATTCTGATGTTGTCTAAATGATAATTCATAAATGTAAAGTTATTATCGCACTTTTTACAATCACTGGTCACAGTAAAACATAACGATCAGGATGTTAATTTTGTTTTTTAGTTTAAAAGCTTTGATTTATGATCTGCTCTGAATGACCGCAGTCTCAGCTATGTAACCCCCCCCCCCCCCCCTTCCCTTGTAGTAAATATAACTCCTGGCACTGAATTATGACCATTTTACATAAAATATTGTGACCAACTATGTTTGATGTAAATTCTATACTGTAACTGTAGTCAGTGATTTGTTTATATTGGACAAGGGTACCATCTGCCATGCAGACTTTACAACCATATGTTTCAGTAACATAAAAAACCCTCACTACCTATGCAAGTAGCTTTTATGTTGAACTTTTATAACTAAAAACATCACATGTAGTACGTACTAAAGCGGGCTAATCTTCTTGATTAATAATCTCATTTTCCAGCAGGTGGAAATCTCCTGTAAACAAATGTTATATAATACTTATCCAGATGTCCTCTTTTTACCAAGGTAGTTATTTATTTTTTTACAAATATTTACAAACAACACATAAATGTTTCAAGTGACTCAAATAATCTAATAATTCTTTCTCAGTTCTCTAGAGTGCAGTGATGTTTAAAAATCCAAGTAAAGACCTCAAACTCGCTGTTTCTATCCTGCTGAAAGAGGCCTAATATAATGTACGAGGGTGTACATGGTCTGCAACAGGGCTTAAGTAGGTGGTACATGTGAATGTAATGTCAACATGGATGGCAGGAGCCCAAATCATCACACTGTCTACCAGTTTACCTTATTCCTGGTGCCAGGTGTTCCCCAGGTAAGTGATTTACACACAGCGGGCAATCCACGTGATGTAAAAGAAAACATGATTTCTCAAACCAAGCCACCTTCTTCCATTATCATGGCAAGTTCTCATGGTGAAGTGTCCATCATTGATGCTTTTGGTGGTGGACAGGGGCCACTACAGGGGCCTCACTAGTCTGCAGGTATATATACACAACAAACCGTATTGCACTGTGTATTCTGACACTTTTCTATCAGAACCAGCATGAATTTCTTTTAGCATTTTGAACTACAGTAGCTCATCTGTTGGATCGGACCACACGGCCCAGCCTTCACATGGCTGCTCATGACTTTGTTGCTCTTTCACCACTGTTGGTTTCTTACAATTTTTAATAGATATTGACCACTGCAGGCTAGGAACAACCTGCAAGAGATGTAGTTTTCAACATGCTCGGACCCAATCATCCAGCCATCAAACTCAAATCCTTACACTTGCCCATTTTTCCTGCTTCTAGCACATCAACTTTTAGGACAAAATGTTCTGTTGCTCCTTAATATGGGATGGAACAGTATCCCACTCACTAACAAGTGAAGAGATAGTCAGTGTTATGCCTGATGTGTGTTTATAGATAGCCTTTTATATCCACATTTGTATTGCATAGCTATCTACTATCTACTTTATAAGCTCAAAGTGCAGACCAAAAAACAAGAAGGAAAAAAAAATCCCATTTGTTTTTCATTGGCAGATGTTATATGTTTCTTCCCCACTTGGAAAAATAGGTCAAGTATACAAATGCATTGTTTAATTTCTATGCATACCATTAAAACACTTAGCATGAAAGAGGATTTACACACGTGAAAAAAGCATTTCAACATCCAGTCTCGTGCTGATATTAAATCTACTATATATAATCTGAGCTTTTGTCCTAGAACTTATAGTGGATAACATGTTCTAAGTGTGTGCGTAATTCACAAATGTTTTCACTCAGAAAAACACAACACACAGATGCAGAACATCAGGAGCATTAGTACAATTTAATATCACTGACCTCTGACAGCAGTTAAATTCTCAGCATATATGATGAAAGCTTTCGGACTGGGCATGTAAATATCCAGCATTCAAAGAGATCAATCATTTTCATGCCTTTTGAAACTCTTACACAATATACTCACTGAAAACGGTCACATGTCAAGTTACTTCTGTGTTGGTAGTTAGGGTCATGCCTCCAGCTTTAATTTTTGTAATACTGACGGATGGCATGCATTAAACCACTGTTCTCTAATATGCACACATGTGATGCATGGAGCCTAACTCTGGTAATATAAACTACATCAGATGTAAATATGAAGCACAGTTAGCACTTACATTGTGGTTGTAAAAAAGCCCAACTGAGTTATGGCACATAACATTATGTAGGTTCAAAAACAAGTACTTTATATGTGTGCTTATATTTAATAATAGTCATATGAATGCTATGAAGGTTTTTACATCTTCCCAATGATGAGTGTAAAAAGTATGGCTAAAAGTTCACTGTTTTATAGTTTATAGTATTGTGATTTCAATTATTGTGACATATGTGATAAGCTTCTGATTGTTGGTGACAGGCCATGAGGATGCCCAAAGAAATTTTAGGACCATGCCTAATCACTAAGACTAAACCTGCCTCAGTGTAACCTGAACCATTTGTACTCCCATATGGAAAAGAAATAGTAAAAACTTATATGATTTACTCATGAAAGTGGCCACTTTCTCATTACTTTCATATATTGTTTTAGTAAGTATCCAAAACATACAAGTTTCATTATATAATTTTTCAAGGGATCTTATATCTGTTTTCACTCTTGTATGCTTTTCATACAAGTTTCGCACAAGACAGATACAAACTTTATAAGATTTATATATCTTTTCCATATGGGCTAGCTGCCAACAAATGACAATGATAAGCTTCCAGATGGGTCACATTTGTCATACCACATTTTTGAATGGGTTTATGTTAACATAAAAGATTTAGCATCACGATGAAAACATAAAAAAGATACATTTAAGGAATAAAGAGCAGCAGAAGACGAACATGTTGTATCACAAAACAATCAGGGAAGCAAACACGGCAAGAGAGTTCTTTCCAAAATAAAGGTCAAACATGGATTCAATCACTTATAGCTTCTGAATATGTGTAAAACACCTGCATGAAGAATCGTTCAAGCCAAGTATTAAAAAGAGGAAGCTCTTCAAGTTTCATTATTTCTCCATAAAGTGTTACAGTTACACTGGATTTTTTTCCTTTCACATATTGCAGCTACTGTCTAGTGACAAAAAATAAACCCTAAATTATAAAATGCCAAATGAAAACACTGATTATTTATTTACACAAAAGAAAGTAAGCAAACTAAAACTGTAGCCAGCTATTTTACAAAATTAAAATGATAGCTGAAGCATTTAAATACATTTTATTTCATATTCCATGTAATGATGATCATATGACTGAATGTTTCTGCCATGAACATTTCAGCTTGTTGTACAGGATTAGAGTACATAGCTCATATTTAGAACACGTTTTTGGCCATTTATCAAGATGCGATGTTGACAGAGAGAGCTACATGTAGAATTAGTTTGGCTCTGTTTCTGTACATGTCTCTGAAACGTGAGAGTCTGGAAAAAGGACTAGTGAACATGTAGATATGTTTATCACTAAGACGAAGAATATTTTGGATTAATCTTGTTGGGTTTGAAAGAATCTCAAGCATACCAAAGATACACTCAAATCATATATTTTTATTCCCTGAAAACAGACTTGTGGGTTTATACGGTAGAGCTTAATATGTTTAACATACATTGATAAAATTCCAGTTAAAACAAACTGCCCTTTCTCCCCTGCTTAAAAAACATAAATGAAAGGAAAATCATGTATTTACCTGGGCGGAAAAGGAGATTTACCAAAAATAGAAAGGGAAACTTTGAATAAACTGAACAGTACTTGTATCACTACAAGAGCACCTGTTCTCAAGCTCCCCACTTCAGCTTTGGCCCTTTGGATTATTATTGATAATCTCTAGTGTGGTTTGCCAAAGCCAAAGGTTTGCTTTCAGTCCTGGTCCACTCTAAAACTGGGTCATGCCTTTAATCTCTCCATCTACAGTATACTGTAGGTTAGCAGCCTTTCATTTTCATAAACTGCAGAATGAATACACAGCACATTTTTTTCTGCTGGAGTAACTGTGGACTAAAATGATCATTAGTAGCTGTACAATAAGAAGTTTATATATAATCTATTAACATTTTATTTCAATATTATGGATGGGTCCTGACTACATTAAAAATAAATAAATAAAAGAAAATTTAAAATTAAAATGAGGGTTTAGCAGTGAAAAAATATCTAGGAAAACAGCATCAGTAAAATAAAAAAAATGTAGTATTCACAACAGTATTAAACTAAAGCCTAAAGTAATGTTAACATATGCAGAAAAATGCACAAAATATGGGTATGGTGTGCTTACCTAGTTTGTTGTTTTCAGGGAATGAAAATATATGATTCTTTGGTGTGCTTGAGATTCTTTCAAACCCAAAATGATTAGTGAGGATGACAATGCAATCTGACAAAAAAATTCACAATGAATAAAACACTTTAAGCCCTGACAGGAGCCTACGGAGGAGTTCAAACTAAGCATTTGCTCTCTAATGCACTGGTCCATACTCTGCTTTTACTTTGCTGCCCCCAAGTGGTACAAATCAGATGGTAAACACTACATGTAAAAATAAACAGGTCTGTTTATTTGGCGTGCGTTTGCTTGGATACAGTTTAGAGACAAGACAATGCAAAACAAAACAAAAAACAAGCATCTATCTCAAACAGTGGGTCAACTGTAGTAGTGAGTATCTAGCTGTTATATACTTATACAACCACATCTGTAGATGTGTTCTGGACCTTTTTGCCAGCATACATGTAACAATAATAAGCATACATGCAACAATAATAAGAATAGCAATGTTTACCAGCACCCCACAGACAATGTGAAAGTACATTGTACACAGTACTGCATTATGATTCCATGCAAGTTCTTTGAAAATCGACCGGCTCTGTGAAATTGAGGCAATACTAACTAAATACACACACCTGCTTTTGTGACATGCTTGAATGACAGGAAATAAATAGCTTATGAAAGCTACAGCATCTGCAAAAAGCCTTTTTTGCTGTGCTCTCCTGTTTCTTTCAGTGTAAAGGTCAGCACTGCTCTTCAAAGTAGCAAGATAGGATGCTAATAAAACGAGCTGCTTAACCTACCCCTACCAAATATAGCTATACAGTAATCAAACCAGCGCAGCAGGATATAAACGGGAGTACATCTGCAAAGTCTCACCTGTAAGAAATTAATTATTTTACACTGCAACAATCGAAAGCAAAGAGTGCTTTCTTGTTTTTCTTTGTTTGAATTATTTTCTTGTGGTCTACAGCAGAAGAATAGGCTCAGCTCATTCATTGGGAGTGACTATGACAAGGACAAGATTAGAAATGAATATATCACAGGGACAGTTCAGGTTGAGTGGTATGAAGTCAAAGAGAAGGAATGCTGTGATGGTTTGGACATGTACAGAGGAGGGATAAAGGATACGTTGGACAAAGGATGTTAAAAATGGATTTGCCAGGCAGGAGGAAATGAGGAAGACCACAGAGAAGATTCATGCATACTGAAGGAGGACATGAAGGAGACTGGTGTCACAGAGGAGGATAAGATAGGGTGAGATGGAGGCAGATGTGTGGTGAGCAGCTTAGTCATGTCATGACCACATTGACTGCAACTTAAAGACAAACATCAACAAAGTACATTTATTTATACATTAAATTTTTTTAGGAGCTATTTTAGTACACAATAAGTTTTACTATAGCCCACTTTAGCATGAATGATTCGCGCAGCGCGACGAAGCTTTACCTTTGACAGGAGGTTATTTTAATAGGAAAGGTTCGTTGGAATCACGTGACCTTGCCAACCAACACAGGCTGTCCGGGCGAGAGTTAGGGGTGCTGTGAAGCGTGGCCAGCTCGCTCCTCGTGTCGTGGTGTCCAGCACGAGAGAAAAGTTGGAGAAAAAGTTTTGTAAGAGGAAATACTACGCTTTAACTAGATTTAGGCAACACCGGTGCTTAATTACTTTTATGCGGTTTATCGTTTCCTCTTTTTTTGCTTTACTTTTTAAATCAGTCAGATTTAATTTTAAAAAGTATATATATATATATATATATATATATATACATATGCTTTCGCACTGGTTACTCTTTTTAGGCTTCGTAATATCAATGTTTCTGTACGAAGCCTCTGTGCTACATCTGGTGGAGGAGAGCAGCCCGAAACCGGGGATAGTACAATGAAGCCGTGCGTCCATCTCCGAGACAAAGCAGCAGGATGCTACGAAAGGACGGTATTTCTCACAAATCAGGGACATTTCACTTGAACTCACCAAGAGGCCAAACAAAGGTTTGTAAGACACACCATCTGAACATCACCGCTTCTCATTTTAGTGGCTGCAAATCGCGAAATGGTTAAACAGCGCATATGCAGAGCCGTCGACTCGCACGGGCTTGTAAACATCCTCTTCCTTTTGCTAAAAAGGATGTTGAATTGAGTTTGCTAACCTATTGTTTCAACCTCAAATGCGCAGATTGTTTTCTGTGATAACAGCAGAAATATGCTGCAATAAACTGCATTTCCGTTTAGCCCACTTTCCATTACACATATCAATTTCTTATTTAAATAAACCGAATATATGAAAGAATAATGCTTTGATTCCTGCTCATTATATACTGTATTAATACTGTGCAGAAGTATTCAGTAGTCTGTATTTATTCTGGATCAGTAGATGGTACAAATTACACTGAATTAAAATCCCCCTCCCCCCATGAACGACTGCCAGTGCCATAGTATTGAGCACACCACACACCACACAGAGGGGTGCAAGTGTGAAACGGTGGTAAACAGTGAAATTAACGTCAGTCAGTTACATAGAAATAATAACACCTGTGCAAACTATAATGGCTCTCAGTATTTGCCTATAGCACCTCATTGTTTACACTTGCACTCCTGCAGGAACAGCAAATCTTTCTGTGAGACTTTTTGGCTTTTAACATCTCCATGAAATGCTGCTTGGAGGCTTTGAAGGCAGCCATTAATGTAATTTGTAGTGAGATGATAAACAGAGTGATGTGTGTTTCTGCCTGAGCAGATAGTCAGATTTGCCAAACGCTCCGGTGACTCTTGAATATGTAAAAGTGCTCATCTCAAGCGTTTCAGCCTGACAGTTTGACGGCTTTGCCGTATTAAACTAAGATAATTGGGGGATATTTACTCACGGAGCACACAATCATTTCACAAACTACTTGAAAACGGCATTTTTTCCTTTAATTATGTGCTTTGTAGAAATTATTCACTCTCCTGACAGGACCAAATGGCATGTGTGTGCGTGTCTACATTTCTTTCTCAGCAACATGGAAATGGCATTATTCAGAGTTAAGAAATTTGTTGTGCTGAATGATTTCAATTAAAATTCATTGTCAATATGGTTAACTTGTTTTCAGAGGAGCACTATGACACCAGTGTGGCATGTCTTCCTAACTGGTTTTCCTTGTTATCCATGCCAGCACAGCTCAATATTCCCAAAGCATGGAAGGATTACTACTTTAGCTTATGACACTGAATAGTATTGGAAAATATCATGCTCCGACTTACCCAGCTGTCTATGCTGATAAATTAAAAAAATAATAATTGAGAGTTAGAATTGAAGATTACTGAACTGAAAACCTGCTGAGGCTTGTCTTAAAGGTTACTCCACAGCATGGGAAAGCTTTTGGTTTCTAAGAAGGACATGCTGGTGATAAGATGATGATAAGATGACCCAATTCATCAACAGAGACAGTTATAATATGTGTAAAGCTCTACTCAGTTTCCCACGATGTCTTGGATTTGGCTTAATGCTGAATCACTGGGAGTGTTGAAGGAATACTTTGCAGTCACACTGTTTTAGCCCCTGTACCTCCTGTTTTTGTTAACCCCCCCCCCCCCCCCCCCGTTTTAGCCTTTATTTGACACATGCAGAGTGAGACGGATTTGAACCCAGGCCTCAGCTGTAGGCCTCTGTTGCCTGTTCCAACATTTGTCTTTTAACTTATGCCATTCTCCAATGGTGAAAAGCAATAGTGTCATTTTCTGTAGCTCTAAGAAATAAGACAAATTTGTAAAAGCTGTTGCTTATATTTTCTTGGAAACCGAATTTCCCAGAGGAACCCACCCGAGGGATTAATAAAGTTTTATCTTATCTCTCTCTTATCTTGCTGTTGCACAAGCACCTCAATATAGTTGAAATGTCAGAGCAGCACAAATGCAACTACATATTGGTTAGAGATTAACTATAGACTGGTTATGTTTCGGTTTATCTTTAAGCACCAAGGAAGCTCTGTGATTACAGAAATAGCACAAGAACTAACATCCTATTTTTATTTGTCTTTTTTTTTTTTTAGAATGAAGCCTCTGCATGACAAGCTATGACCCACAGAACAGCACTGTAGAGCTCACATTGCAAAGGGAAGACTTAAGAATGAAGACCAAGTATGCAATCGTCTTTATCTGTATTGTGGCCCTGGTCATCATTGAAAAGGAAAGCAACATCCTCTCTAGGTAAGAGTATGGAGAAGAGTCTGTAAGAATCTGCATTTACTTTAAATTTTATATTATATTTGTGCAAATCAGAGGAAAGCTAAAGGGATCTTGTACTTTTTGGGAGGTGTGTTTCCTTTCTTTCCAATAAAATACATATTAAGACCCAGCAGTTTACCTTAGCTTAGCTTGCCTTGATGTAAAGACTTCAGATGTGGCGTTGCCCTGCCCAGATGTGCTTGCCAGCATGTTTCCATGCTTCAGATGAATGCACCTTCTTGATTTAACAATCATAAGAACAATAATCTTAACCCTAAAGCAGCATAAAGCCGGGCAGAATATAATTCTCAGGTGTGAGTTGTCTCACAGGGAGAGTTTGGTGGGGAGATTTAAACCTAGTGGGAGTATCCCCCCGCTGTGGGGGGATACTCCCACTAGGTTTAAATCTGGGACTCCCCACCATTTGACCTTAGAACTGAAGAAGCTTCTCGGATGAGAGGTGAAACATCTTCAAGCAACTTAAAGAAGTCCAGACGCTTTTCTTTGCAAGCTCCTTTGACTAGCACCACTGACGAACAATGGGCTGTGAGGTTAGTTCATTGATCATTAATATGCAAACTGTCATGACCATTGATCAACAACCCCATTGATCAATGGCCATGAGTACCATTCACAGATAGTTGGGGAATGGCTGCAATCACAGCATTGTAAGATGGTGAAAGATCTACCCTTAGGCCCCCTCCTCGATTTAGAGATGGTCTTCTCTGAATCGGTCATCTATGAATCAAGTTGGGGGCCAAAGGGTAGATCTTTAGGTAGGTTTACTTGGTTTAGCAGTTGTAAATATTTTGTGTTTTTGTACTGTTGTGTGTTTTAGTCATGGTTTTGTGAAGGAAATTAATAATTTCTTTTGTTTTAATTTGTTATGTACTTTTATTTTGAAAGGACTGGGTTGTAGTTGTACCATGCTTTGGAAGGTGGCCTCATGTGTCAGTGTCACTGATAACTGATTGGGGTTCTGCCTTCCTGTAGGCTATATACAGATATATATATATATCTTTTTACCTTATAAAAATCCTCTGTGCCTCAAAAGTGCTCTCACCCTTGCTGGTTGTTTTAGTTATAACTCAGACATAAATGCAACTATCAGTTAAATAAAATATATATAAAAAAAAGACTAAAATATAACACCTTATGGTTTGCCAATGGATATTTTATAATGAAGTCTATTTATCTTGTCAGGGTCTCTGACAGATTGATCCAGAGGCAGATGCCGCAGCAGCAGGATTTCAGCAACATAACACAAAAGGGCTCCTTGATGGCACTCAAAATGCTGCTGTCGCGACTCTCTGGTACAAAGAGGGATAGCTCAAATTTCTCAGAGGAAGAAGAGGAGGAAGAACTGGATGATTCGGGGACATACAGCTACGCCGGTGGCCGTAAGCACGTATTACTCTTGGCCACCACACGGACAGGTTCCTCATTTGTGGGAGAATTTTTTAACCAGCACGGGGAGAACATGTTCTATCTGTTTGAGCCGCTGTGGCATGTCGAGCGCATGCTGACCCCGGCTGCAGAGGCAAACAATGGGACAGTGTTGTCGGGAATTTACCGAGATGTACTCCAGGGGCTTTTCCTGTGTGATTTCTCACCTCTTGAGAAGTTCATCTCTCCCCCACCTCAGGACCATGTCACCCCATCTCTTTTCCGCAGAGAGTCTAGTTTATCACTCTGTGAAGAACGGGTCTGCAGTCCTGTAATCAGAGATGTTTTTGAGAGGTATTGTATAAATTACAAATCCCAGTGCTGCTAATCAAGCCTGTAATCTTTATTTATGCAGCTGCAAAAGGAAGCGCCTGATGGCCATGACACTACTTTAACACTAAGCTATCGCCTGTGTGTCTTATTAATAATATTCCAAATGTTCTTCTGAGTGACAACAGAGAAAAAATATGAATTTAATATATGCATGAAATATTAATATTCCCACTATTCAGTTTTGTAAAATGCTTTTTATCATTTAAAAACGTTATCGTCTTGTTTTAGGTATCACTGTAAGAGTCGTCGCTGTGGGCCACTGAACCTAACTCTTGCATCTGAATCCTGCCTTTCCAAACAACACCATGCCATTAAGACTGTTCGTGTGCATCAGCTGGACACACTGCAGCCTTTGGTAGAGGACCCTCGCTTGGATATCAAAGTTATCCAGCTAGTTCGAGATCCAAGAGCTATCTTAGCATCGCGCATGGTGGCGTTCTCTTCAAAATATCACACGTGGAAGGCTTGGGCGCAGAACGGCCAGGTGCCTGAAGATGATGAGGAGGTGAAGAGGCTCAAAGGAAACTGTGATCACATTAGGATGTCTGCAGAGGTTGGACTGAGCCAACCTCACTGGCTCAGGAACCGCTACATGCTGGTCCGCTATGAGGATATCGCCCTCTACCCTATGCAAAAGGCAGAGGAGATGTACAAGTTTGCAGGGATACCATTTAGTTCCCTGGCCAAGGAGTGGATACTGAGGAACACCCAGACCACACAGAAAGCCAGCGGGATTTACTCCACGCAGAAGAACTCATCAGAGCAGGCAGAGAAATGGAGATTTACAATTCCCTTTACATTGGCTCAGGTAGTTCAGAGAGTGTGTGGACCCACCATGAAGCTGTTTGGGTACAGATTTGTGAATGATGAAACGACACTGACCAACAAGTCCATTAGTTTGCTTGAGGATAGATTATTTAATTAATCAGGAGGTCAACATATAGCTGTGAAGCTGCAAAATGCTGCATGGCATGCAGTGCATGTGAGCCAGCAGAAGCCATTACTGTTCAGATCAAAACTGTTAAACAAAGGTGCCATAAAAATACAAACAAAGGTGCCTCACATGTAGGCCATACAGTAAGATGCTCGCCAATGATGTGCCTCATTGAAATAATGAAAAGCTACTTGATAAAGGGAAGTATTTATTTGCATACTGTGTTCACTGAGTAGCCTGAATATTAAACTTTGTTTCATGCTCTTTATTTCATTTAGAAATAAAACAAGCATAGATATCAAGGCCAAATGTGACAGATTGTTATGTAGGATTTTTTTTTTTTAATCTTTGTCATGGTTGAATTTTAAGTGAAGGTGAACTAAAGTGAACTTTAAGTGACAAACTTAAAGTGAAAGTTATGTGCATATGTTATCTAAGGGAAATTTTGTCTTAGAGGATCCTAAGACCTTTTCTTAATAACACCCAGTTTGGCTGGTTTCATGTTTTTATACATCAGCATTAGTCTAGGCATTTGCTAGAGTTACATTCGAGTAGACATGATGTGCTGTGGTAGAGTTTTACAAATCTTACTCAGGAAAAGTATATTGTGTCTCGATGACAAGCATTAATATTTTCTCAACAGTGTGCTGTGTAAGAGAATAGGTTCTTCTTTTGAAAACTCTGAGATTAGAGAGGATAAATTAAGATTTATTTATCAATTTAAAGATGATATATGAGAAGTAGTAACACTCATATCTATATGAAATATCTACTCAACTATTTTTTATTTTTTTTATTTCTAGCCAGCAGCCTTAACTGCATCTGTAGTAAAGTATTTCCCACTTCTCTAAACGTCCAAGTAGGTTTTGTTTAATTTTGTTGCTTGCGTGAGAGCTGATCTGTTCTTATGTTGGTCATTAAATGTAAGTTTTTTTTGTTTTCTTTTAAATCACACAACAACTCAAAGTAATAAAATCACCCAAAAATATTAAGACCTGCAGAATCCACCCTGTAAAGATGTGTTGTGTTTTGATGTGACCTGTGTAGGTTCACTCACTGGCCAATTCATTTGGTACACTTGTTCAGCTGCTTGTTAAAACAAATATCTAATCAACCATTCACATGGCAGCAACTTGATGCATTTAGTTATGTATGCTGAAGTTCAAATTGAGCATCTGAATGGGGAAGAACGGTGATTTAAGTGACTTTCATGCTGTTGGTGCCGGATACGCTGGTCTGAGTATTTCAGAAACTGATCTGCTGGGATTTTTTCAATAACCATCTCTAGGATTGAGGGGAAATGATCTGAAAAACAGAAAATATCCAGTAAGCTGCAGTTCTCTGGAAGAAAATTCCTTGTTGATGCCAGAGGCCAGAGGGGAATGGCATGACAGGTTTGAGCAGATAGGAAAGCAGTAGTAACTCAAACACTCATTGAAGCCAAGCTATGCAGAAGAGCATCTTTAAGTGGAAAACCCATCGAATCTTTAAGCAGATGGGTCAAAACAGCGGAAAACCACATCTGATGCCAATCCTGTCAGCTACAAACATGAAACTCAGGCTATGGGGCAAAAAAGATTTTAAAATTGTTATCTGAGGTGGTAGGTCAGAATTTGGCATAAACAACCTGTAAGCATAAATTCATTCTGCCTCGTGTCAATGGGTCAGCCTGGTGGTGGCAGTTTAATGGTGTGGGGGATAGTGTTTTAGCATGCTTTAGACCTGTTAGTACCAGCTGAGTATTGTTTAAACACCACAGGCTTCCTTGAATATTGTTGCTGATCACGAGCATTATTGATAACCATCTTCCATGTGTCCATCCTCTGATGGCTGTTTCCAGCACAGAAGGACCATGTAACAAAGTTCAAATCATCTTAAAACTGCTTTCTTTAACATGTCACTGTCCTCAAATGGCTTCTAAAGCCACCAGATTTCAATCCACTCCTTTTGGTATGCTGTGGAATGTGAGAGTCGCATCACAGATGTGAAATCTGCAACAACTATGAGATGCTATCAATGCAATATGAATCATAATTTCTGAGGAATGCTTCCAGCATCCGGTTGAATCTATAACACATTGAACTAAAGCAGTTTCAAGTAGGGCTGTGCGATATGACCAAAATCTCATATCCCGATATAAGAATTTTACCATCTATAACGATATAAATCACAAAAATGTAACACTTTCTGTAAATTCTGTGAATCTCGGGCAGCTCGACTTGCGTGAAGTGTTTCCAGCTGCGCGTCGCGTAGCTGGAGTCGAGTGTTTTAACTGATGCATGAAACGATACATTTTTAGACATAAGTTGTAACGGCCGCCGTTTTCTTTGTGAGTATTTATTACACGGTGTGCTGCGGGGAAAAGCCTGTTCTAACGTTTGAGTCTAAGGTTTATTTTTTTAGCACCTGGCGGCTCTTTTTTAATTCTCATCCGTAAATAATCTGCTCTTTCACGTGATTGAGTTTCGAAAAGTCTCAACAGGATCTTGAGCTTTATTGTGAAAGGTTTATGTGGAACATAAACAAGCGGACACGCGATGGCGTTACCGTCGTTGTTGCTAACGACAACGCATAAAAACGGGCGCTTGTCCGTCTGTAGTGTGGTTATATAAAATAAAAGAGAAAGAGAGAACTTTAAGAAATGAATATAGCCACTATAGTGACCATCAAAACGATGAAAAAATATTGCCTTAAACAGTTTATTTTGCGACACCACGAAACAAACGATAGCGTAAAATGAAACGATAGACGTTTTTATATTGTCATCCGATATATATCGTTATATCGAACAGCCCTAGTTTCAAGTAATAGCAAGATATACCTAATGAAGTGGCTGATGAGTGTATACAGCCTATGACTTTAAGTGAAACCCAGGTGGTGCTGGCTTAAATGTCACTCTTGATAAAATATGAAGTTAAGCACTGTGACTTAAGATAAATGGCAACATTGTGCTCAGTTTCGCTGTGGCTTTATTGAAGCAGCTGTGAAAGGCATATGTTTCAGAATTTCACGGAGATTCACTTACCTTCATTTTAAAAACATACATATGAATTCATATATATGTGTGACACTGAAGCCAGAACAACCAATTTTGTAGCTCAAACAGTGGGTGTAGTCACAGTGCAACATAGTATGCATTTAACTAATGCAGCTATTCAGAGTGGGAATACATGCAGTTCCTTTTTTTTGGTGGGGAGGAATAAAGATGTGCAGTTTCTCCCTGTTTATGGATGATTGTAAATATGTTAATAAGGAACAGAGGCCAACATAACTTCAAAGTTTTTGTTGTGGCCAAAAATCCAAAGAAAATCAGGAAAAGTTTGAGTCTAAGTCAATTCACCAAAGGAAATCTGTTCTTAAGTCTTACTTTGGCTAATTTAGTTAGTTGCACATTTTAGTTCTTTGAATACTGAAATACTAAAATTGTTCTTTTTTTACAGCTCAGATGTAGTTCTTTCAAATGCACAGTCTGCCATTGAAGTGCTAATTTAAGGGGGCATATAAATATTTGAACTTCAAGAAATGATTTGGTGCTCAGGGGAATCCGGTATTAAGTTGGCATTTTTGTACATTAAATCTGACGTAAGCACAAACCACACATCTGGTTATCAGCAATGTAACAAAGTAAAATAACTTCTGCTTTCTATTTAGATACATTTTACTGAATTAACTGAACAGTGGGAAAACTTGGCAGAACGATAGAGCAGTAAGTTGTACAGAATGTAATTGGTAAGCAAACACTGGCACTATGTTTACTACAGTCATTGCTTTGATATCCAACTATCCGATCAGCTTATTTTGCTTGGAATGGAAGCAGTTTGAGAATGAAATGGCCAAAATGCAAATTCATGTGGAATTGTTGATGTAGTTCAGCTGCATATTAAAATACACACTGCTGCTGCCTGTGATCCTCTAAAGGCTTAGTGTGAGTAAAGCAGAAACAGGGAGCCCATTCAGGCCTGCATTCCATCTATCTGCCTCACATCTCAGCTGAGAGAGAGCACTTTAGAGTACACAGCTGTTGGTCAAGCTGATTTTCTCCCAGATCATTTCCCTGATGTTATTTCCACAGCAGAGCAGCAGCTGTTTCTTCCCTGCAAATGAGAAAAGGTTTCCACAATGGGTCATTGAAGAGTTGAACCTGGCAATGTGTCAGGTTTTCTCAAGGTATCCAGTGTTTTTGACCAGAACTCAGACCAACTTAGTTACACTCACTGAGCTGAAATACAACCTTGTCTTTTCACTTTGCCATGTGTTTATAATTGCTAATATTTTGAAAGTTTTCCTGACTTTGGTTTCAAGTGTTTTTAACTGACACACTCGACTTGTTGGGCCTGGTTTAAGCCCCTGGCTATCGCTCAGGTCTTAGATTCACTGAGTATTATGTTCAGAGGATGAATCGCTGAACATGCACCATTCCCTCACAAGATGTGAGACGGTTTTCAGCCACCCATTTTTTCATATTGCAGATTTCACCATGAATCACCCACTCGAATCATGTTCATTCACATGGTTGCACTCACTCACTCGGTGAAATGACCAAAATAAATAATTGAGTGATTTAAGTTATTGACTATAACTGAGTGTAAGTTCTGAAAATAAATGGATTGTTTCCAAAAGCAATTTGTTTGCTTGGTTTTGTCCACCTACCCTGGAAAGTTTACTCGTGGTTGTTGGTGCCACAACTGGCACAGATTTGAGGAGGAGCAAGTAACTCATACTATAAGGCTGTATTTTGGGTTATTATTATTATTTTTTATTATTAATTGGGTTATTATTGTTGATGATCTGGGCAAAATTACACATTACGTTCTCTTAACTGTAATTTGCAATGCATTCAATCATATTGCTCAAAGTGAGTACAGAAAAGAAATTCTTTGGATTTCTTCAGCATTTGCATGTGGGGAAATGTTGAGATAGCAGGCCACATGCATTAATGGCATTAAATAAAATCATAAATATAATGTTTTGAATGTAAAAATATAAGCATTTTCTGTTGTTTAATCGATACTGTTGACTATAATATTCTATAAGGGAAAATTTAGAGCATGTTGCAGGTATTGCAGGTACTGAACTGCAATGGGTTGTTCCATATCTATTTATTAGACTCCAATTTGTTCATATAAATGGAAAGTCCTCTTCACACAGGTTATTTATGGATGTCGACAGGATCTGTGCTATGACCAGTTCTGTTTGCATTATACGTGTATCATTAGAAGGCATAGCATACATTTTCACTGCTATTTATCTATTCATGAAGCCAGATAGCAAACACAAATTAGTTAAACTGCAGGAATGTCTTAAAGATACAAAGACCTGGAGGACATCTAAACTGAAGTTATTGGCCCTAGAAATCTTGGTTATCTAACCAGATACTTACTGTAGATGGCATTACCTTGGCCTCCAGTAACACTGTGAGGAACCTTGGAGTCATTTTTGATCAGGATATGTCATTCAATGCACATATTAAACAAATATGTAGGACTGCTTTCTTCCATTTGCGCAACACCTTTAAAATTAGAAATATCCTGTCTAAGAGTGACGCTGAAAAACTAGCTCATGCATTTATTACTTCTAGTGTGGACTACTGTAATTCATTATTATCAAGATGTCCTAAAAACATCCTGAAAAGCCTTCAGTTAATCCAAAATGCTGCAGCAAGACAGGGACTAGAAAGAGAGCCTTTCTCTCCTATATTGGCTTCCCTTCATTGGCTGTTAAATCCTGTTGAGTTGAATTCAAAATGCTCCTCACATACAAGGTCTTGAATAATCAGGCCCCATCTTATCTTAATGACCTGACTCTTTTCCACAGCATGTCTTTTGTCTTGTCTTCCTCACCTCAACCGGTCATCTGCCGCGACCGGTTGAGCCCTGAGCTCGGTTCGGCCGGAGGTTTCTTCCTGTTAAAAGGGAGTTTTCCCTTCCCACTATTGCCAAATCGCTTCCTCATAGGGGGGCCATATGTTTGTTGGGGTTTTCTCTGTATGGATTATTGTAGGGTCTACCTTACAATATAACACGCAATTGTGATAATATGAGGTAATTCAGGTATAGCTGCATACACCACAATTGATTTATTATTATTATTATTATTATTATTATTATTATTATTATTATTGAGTTTCTGTTTTGGTAGCTTGTAAAGATGCACTTATTTTTATTTTTTAGATCTTTGTAATTCATAACAACCTGAATGTTCACCTTATTACTACCACACTTAATTGCTAACATTTGAAATTTCAAGTGTGACACTGGCTTCAGACTGTCATGCCATTACTGTACCAGCATTTCACACAGTGGCTTTTATGCACACACAGATTCAATGAGTCAGCTTGTGCTCGAGAACGAAGGGGTGGAGAGCGAGCTAATGCAACAGGAAACCCACCCCCACCTTATCAACTTTTTCGGACTCTTATCCATGTTCCTCCTCTTTCAGACATCTCCTTTGAGAATTGTTCTTCTTTCAGCAGATAGGGGAGTTTACTTGACTCATATCGCAATTGAAATCACATGGTTTTGTTTCTGTTCCTATTTTGAGTTTTCTTTTTCTTAAGGATTATGACACATAATTTTAGCTTAAGTAATTCTGTGTCACACAATCCTTATGCTTCCTCCCAGCCCCTCCACCCCTAATGCACACACTTTCTTCACCCCTACTTTTCTTTAAGCACACGCAGGCTCCTCTTTCTGGCTGCCTGTCGTTGGAAGGTAAATAAATCCTGTGGTTGGGGTGGAACACTGAGTGCCCTCATATGGCTCTGGAGGTACTGTGCCTGAAAGAAGCCTTGTGTTTGATTCTGCAAGGTAGATTCATTCAACCATTCCCTGCCCACGAACAGAAATGGTGCTCTGTTGGACCGCCTCTAAATAGAAATAGAGTCCTTATAAATATGATTTCAGTCTAAACATAAACTTGGCCTGCTCTAAAATATATTCACCTGTTTTAGCTATATGCAATAATAATTTTGGATATGTAATGTTGAATAAAAGCTGTGATATATCTATGTTGGCTACATATTATAAAATTCTGCTGTTTTGCTTTAGTCCTGCAGAGGGCAGTAGACCCCAAAGGATCAACGTGCATCTCCTGTATGGAACTCTGTGTGTGTGTGTGTCGGTGTAAATAGATCATACGACTGTACAATATGTGTGTGAGCAGTGTGGAAATGCATATATGTATGCGTTATTATGCATGTGGGCATATTTGCATTTGCATGTCTGTGGGGCCTCTTTCTGGTGACTGCTCATCCGTACAGCTGTAATTGTTGTGACGCATTATCTTCCTCATTAGACGGAAGTTTTCCTGCTGCTTCGAAACAAGCAGAAGAAGGCTCCTGCTTATGCCTGCTTCTCTTTCTCAATCCATTGTTGGGCTTTCTGTTCCCTTCACCTTATCCCTGGAGCTCAGTGGCATGGAAGTGTGAAACATGTCCACATCAAAGAGGGTGCGGGCCAGCACTAATCCGCAAATAATGACGGGCAGGCAGGGTTGAGTTTAACACACATGTTCCCTTATAATCTGGGACGGTATAGAGCAGTCCCTCATGAGGTTGTCGTAGTACAGCACTTCTACTTCTGATAAAGATGAGTTAGAACCGTCACGGGAGTCACAGAAGGGAAACGGATTTCAAGACACCTTTAAAAAGTCGGGTCTTATGTTTTGTTATTTTGTTGAGGCTGCTGAGTGTGAAGGCTCACACACACACACACACACACACACACACACACACACACACACACACACACACACACACCTCTACCTTTTAACTGTCAGGTGGACAGGCCCTCAGGGGGAATTCTTCCAGACTCACCTGTATTGTTTCTTCTGCTCTTCCTGTGTGAGGAGTCTGTGTTGTTTGAATACAATGGGGTCAGGGAAATCACAGCACCTGTCAGACAGACACTCCATCATTGTGACAGGGAGGACTGGCAACAAATGGCACAAATGCTCACAACCGAATAACCCCATTTTCTTCCATTAGAGAGCAAAAATGTATATAGAACCTTGATTAGCAGAGTACATTTCATTCATATTTTGCACTTGTCCCATTCTCTTCAGTACAGGTTTTCATTTTTGCAGCTTAACAAACCACCTTGTCTTTATCCTGTCTTTGTGTTGTACAGAGACAAACCTGTAACAGCACACAAAAATTGGATTATAAGTTGTCAGCGCCATATTTACAATTTTAAATCCCCAGTACAGGTTTTTCGGGGTTTTGGTAACAGCTGGTAATGTTTCTAATTAAGCCAAAAACAAATAAATGAAGAAATAAGTCCAGCCACTTGGGGGCAGGGGAAACAAGTTGCAAACAAAACATTGACAAATCATCGCCTTTTCAACTGATATAACAAATTCTTTTCAAAGATTTGGTAATTTACACAAGGAGAAATGACAGAGCAATGCTAACGGTCATGTGGCTGTCATTTGCCACATCTTGAAGTACAATGTTACTCTTTTAGCCTTTCTTTTGGTCTCTTTATGACCTCCCAAGGGGAAATCTCTGGCTCTTTAATTGCTAAAAGCGCCACAGTGTTCACCAGCTTTGTTGTTAGGCATGCTTCCCTGCAATTTGATACTTAGCAAATACAGTAGGCTATATTGTATTTATTAACTTATCGAGGCTGAATAAGATGCAAAGGCACGGAGTTACCGGCAGAACAGCTAACAAACTAGGCATATTTGAAAACTATCATAAAGCTCAGCAAAGCAGATCCAGGTGATTAATTTCTCATTTTTAGTTATTACAACTATTCTGCAAGACAAGAAACATGACATCAAATCATAAGCTTGAAGAAATTTTAAATTAAATATATGATATTTTTCTATCCCATCAGTCATTTTAAGTCCTCTTTAAGTCTCAAGTCTCCCATTTGTCCAAACCCCAAGTACCATCATTGTTTAGTACTACTCAGCACACCCGGAGTGATGGGTCTTCCCCATCAAGGCTAGCCCAAAGCATATCCATTCTGGAGATTCTCACTGTTACCTTATCCTGTACCATCTCCTTTGCACCTCTCTGTCAATCAGCCTGCCAGTCCAACCTTCTCGAGTTGCATACGTTATGATTAGCAATTTCTACCATTATGTATCCTTCCTACATAATTCAAACTCTTGGTTCTTTCCAACTGTGGGACGGAGAGAACATGAGAGGGGAATCCCACCCTTCTTTAACAATCCCAGAGGCCTTGTCTCGAGTGAAAAAAATAATGTTGCATTTTTAATTATCCAACTACTAGATGATTTATAATTGATGAGGGTATGATTGGGGGCTTGCAGGTTTGCCCCTCCACTGTCAAGGAAATGAAATGGTGCGGGTCAGCTGCGTATGACAATTCACCGTCACTGGCTAAAACAGGGCCAGCTTTTTCCCTTCTCTCAATTGAGTCTGCTCATTCAGTCGTGTTGTTTTACCCTAGTTCACTGTTGAATGTTAGTGTCAACCTGACCTTTCCGGGGTTGGTTTAAGAGAAATGTCCTACCTGTGTAACCACACTTAGTACTTCTAATGAGTTATTGGCTTTGGTTGATTCTATCTATCTATCTATCTATCTATCTATCTATCTATCTATCTATCTATCTATCTATCTATCTATCTATCTATCTATCTATCTGCTTTCACGTGCAGCTTATACGCCCAACTATATTATTTGACTAAAGAACTGCCAAGAAAACAGGTCAAAGGAACCTAACATTGTTCTTGTCTTTGAGGGGGATGTTTAGAAATGGGCAAGTAATTCTTAATCGCTGTGTTTTCATCTCCAAGCAGGACAGTAATGACCAATTCTGAGTGACTGACCATGGGAATGAGCACAGCTTAAATCCCCTTCATCCTAGTCACTCTGTGTGCTTTAGTTTGATTCCCAAACTCCACACACACACAGAGAGACACACACACAGGGTTACAGAGTTGAATCTGCTTTATGGCGTAGCCACCCTTTGATTCACCGCTCAATGAAACTTGTGACTGTTTTAATTAAGGGGAAAGTACACTGACAGTGTAACACACGGAAATCCGCCACCATGCACATAAAGGGCGCTAATGCTTTTCTTCCTGTCAACGCAAGGCTGGCCCCCTTTTGTCGCACTGACCATTCACTTCTCATTGATTTTCTTTCCCTCTTTCTTCTGTTCTTAAGTATGGCATTGCATGAGGTCTGTTGCTAATGACGGGAAAAACATATTCAGGGCCCAGCCAGGTGAAAGACCTTCATGTGACCAGTCGGGACTGACATTTAGTGAAAACACACATTTCCTGCTTTGTTTTGTGTTCTGTTTGGGACAGTACTGCCACAGGGGATTCTTTATGGCAGCTGAAATGAACAACACAGGAAATGTGTCATGCTCTTCTGTTGTTTTGTGTGCCTAAGGGCAAGAAGAGGTTTCCCTTATTATTCTGCAGGATAAAATTAGAAAGTATCTTCACTCTCTATTTGTCTAATTCTGCATGTGAGGTATTAAAAAAATACAACTCTCTAATCAGAATAATGTTTGGGGTATAGTGAGGAGTTATACTTTTTGGTCATCAACCAGCCAAACAACTGACAGCGTCCGTGGGTTCTCATGTTAGTCACACAGGTACAGTTCTCTGTCGTCCTCGTTGTGGTATTTTGACAGATGTTTCACAGAGGTTTGTGTATGCTGATGTGTGACAAGTCCTCTCTTCCTCTGGGGATCAATGTCTGTCCTGTTCTCTCAGTGATCTGATGTTTATCTGCTGGTGATCAATCACACTGCTGACAGCATGAGGGTTAGTGTTACCATCCCTGCTGCCTCAGAGTGGGCATTTAGATTCAATACTCAGGACAGGCAACAACTAATAAGAATCAGTCTACATGTGTTAATCAAATATATGCCAATATGTGTTTGAAAGCTGCACAGTGTATGCACGAGTGTGGTAAATGACATACAAACTTGACACTACCTGGCATCTATCAAGAAAAATCTGCTTTATTATATGAATGAATTAATCTACTTTGAATAAATGCTTACAATAAAGTTGAGATTTTAAATAATCTTCAGTAACATGTTTATTGGAGTGTTTTGACAGTAAAAGGAATCCTGCAAAAACTCTTTAAAAAGATTTATTAATTGCCTTGCGGACTCCACCATCCCAGCCCAAAATAAAGCCTCTACAGTGGAAATGGCCTCTCCACACTTAAAATAAATGATTGATGATGACTGCCTACTCAAAGCCAATGGGCCAAATTTTTGTTCTAAATGCAGGTGTCAGTAATCCTCCTCTGCCTCTCCAAATGAAGGTTTTAGCCCGAGGAAATGCTTGACCAGATTTTTCCCTCGCTGCATAGAAATGGTGTAATCTCTCAATTTTTGACACAGCAAATAAACACTGCACAGAAAGAAAGCCTTGCAACTTTATCTCTTACTTCCCTCTACATTGTCTTCTTGACAAGTTTCATGGGAACCTCTCTGAGGAGAGAAAAGAGGAGACATATTTCTTAGGTAACAAGCCCAAAGGGGCTATGCCCAGGGATTGAAGGTTAAGTGCATGTACTAATACTCACAAAAAGCAACTTAAAACCAGAATATAATGACCCTGCATATACTTCCTCTTGACCTTCCATTTGGTCACCATCCCCGGCGTTAAATTGCCCATCTACCGTGTTATCATCTTACATAATATGGAAAGGCAAAATGAAAGGCCCATTGATCACCTATGTCCATTATGTCATTCATAATACTGTAACTACAGCACCTAATTGGAGGTTAATGTCTTTTAAGCTCTCTCATAAATTATTCCTTCAGAAATCCAAAGTCACACTAGTAGGCCAACCTTCATTTTACAAATCACCACTTCTTCGTGAAATAATCACGCCATGGCTCCAGGCTTTCAGCTGTAAACCTTTTCTGTGGTCCTGTCGGCACACTGTGCATGAGAACACATGTGAGATCCCAAACAGCACAGACACTGTCTAAACACTAGCATATTGGACCCAGGTTTAGGAGACTCATATGCTAATACTCAGAGGGCTGTTGTTGCTAACATACAAGCAAAGTGTGTGCAGTAGTGGTTTCACCAATCCATTCTCTCCAAAAAGATAGTTCCACTTTGTTGCAGGTCTCATCCAGACCCACAAAACACAGAAAGCAAAACCCTTGTGGTTGCCTGAGTAGCTGAAATCCAGTCGGGTGTTCTGTGACATTCAGGCATCCAGCACTGTCATCTTTTCATAGTTAAAATTAGAACTACATGAGCTCCTTTCAGTCCTGCCAAGAACAATTTCTGATGAGCAGCCATTGATTCAGTCTATGATCGCAGACTCTTCTATTATGTGTTTGGTTTGATATGCACAGTTGTGACGATGCACCATTTGAATCTGATCTCCAGGGCCTCTCAGTTGTTACGAAAATCAGTCTGTGCATGCACATGATGAGAAATATAATAATTTTGTTGTTGTACATCAGAGACTACTTTGTCCACTAAGGGAAATTGCAACAATTACAGCACTTCCTATGTTAGACATCTCATTTTATTGGATTATGTTAGAAATGCTTTGCCCCTATTCCTGACATGGTTTGGTAGAGAGACAGCAACCTAAAGCCGAGGTTCAGCAGCATCAACGTGATTAGACCTGCCATGCTCACACCAAACACCTCACTCACCCGAGCGAAAAGATCTGAAGTTTACTCAAAGTGAAATTTAATCAGCGTAGCAACATAAAAACAATTTTGGTTCTGCCCTTCCCTGATTGTTAATGGAAGTCCTTAAATTCTCTTTTTGCCTTCCACCCCTAAGGGGCAGCAGAGACCTGTGTTAACTCAAGGTAGCTCATCTTTGGGCAAAGACTGTCAAGTAGGGCCCTCTGTTTTTTTTTTCATGATCATGAATACAACAAAAAGGAACAAAGGACCAAAGTTCAATCGGTTCAACTATTAAAGTCAAAGTATATATTCATTAGTCATCTTAGTGAGTTTATTTATATGTATTTATCTCTGTATTCTGGTCTCCAGCTAAGAACTAAACTGAGGTTTACAGGAAGAACAAGTAAGGTAAGTTTAAATGGAAAACAAATCTTCTTTTTTCTGTCATACAAACACAAGCTTCATTCAGAGGGCTCATTGTCCTTTCAGTAAACGGGTTGATATGGTGACATAGCTGCTGGGTGGGCTCTCTTCTGTAGAACTGGAGGGTCCTTGGTTCAAGGCTATCAAATTAAGCATCTCTGTGAAGTATTTTGTTTTATAGACTATATATAGTCTATATATATATTTACAAAGCTTTGTTGATAAACAGAATGTGGCAGTATTTTGGGTCAGGCTGTGGGATGCGACAAAGATTAATAAAGAGGTCTGCAAAGGGAGAGGGTGACGGTGAGGTTAGCTAGAGGGCCAGCGCTAGATGAAAGTGGGAACTCTCTCCCCCAGCTGTCAGCAGTTTTTAATGTGAACTTTGCTATTGATTGGCAAAGTTGTCCAGCCAGGTTCTAATGCCAAACTTTTCTGGTTTGAGGCTTCTGTTTTCTCCAGTGTTGGGAGGATTGTATGGTGAGTGTTAAGAGTGTCAGGTTTGTCGTCGTCAAAATGTTCGGACTTATGGTCCATTGTATCATCACGCTTTAATGTCAGTGGCTGAGCCATGTGTTGGATTTATTCATGGGTGAAAAAACGGTGTTGTTTCATTTTTTTCCCCTAGCTGTGGAGTGGGAGTATATACTGTAATTTAAAACTTCTAGACTTCAAAGTAGCTCCAAAGAGTGTTCCCTTAACCTATTTTACTCCACTGCATGTGTGTGAAATCGGCATCTATATTTATCTCAGATACAAGTGAGGTTCCATGTAGAATACAGTAATCTTTAGCCTTTACAAAGCACTGTAATTGAATCAAGCCACGATCTTTCATCCCTGTAGTTATTTTAAGACATGAATGACACAACAAAAATTGAAATGCGCTCCCTCTCTCCCCCTTTCCATTTCAACAAAAGGTCAGAAATTCAATCACCACTGCTGCTATTGCTATAATAATATATGTATGGGAAACAGCTACAGTTACTGACCGCCAAATTCTTTGGCTGCCTGTGGTCATTTTGCCTTGCCTAAGAACAGAGGCGTTTCTTACTGAGGTTATTCATTAATCCCAGCAGGCTGAGAGTACGAGCACACGACACCAACAGATTCTTTCATCCTTAATTCAGTAACTGTGTGTTAGCAGAGTTTGTGCATTTGAAGAAATCTCTTATTGTTCAGACATTTATTTTGAATGTTTTTTACTTTTAACTTCTTGGTTATTATAATCTTTAAAACATATGACATTGATAGATAGTAAAAGCATGTGACATTATTAAATGTACTTGTTTCAAGTGTTTTAAGGCAGCATTTAGACAACATCTAATCAAACACTCTAAATATAATGTTAATATAAATGCATGATACACACCCTTTGTTTCTCCACTAGTGTGTGTATACAGTATACTGAGAAAGATGGAACAATGGCAATCCTCCCTTTGTAATGGTCAATGATATATTAATATAGCACATAGTGCACATTATATAAACGGTAAGCCAGAAGACACATAGATGATCAGAAATCTCATTGTGAGCATCTTAAACACTGACAGCTATTTTCATTACATTATTCAGCATCATATTTATTTATGTTGCTAACACTATTAGTGAGATTGTTTCATGTTATAGAATGCAACACGAGTCAGAGGCAGTAAATGTGGAGATTATTCAGGAAGATATGAAATAAAAATGTAAAGGAGTGGCAACAGCATGACACGGAGTATGCATGAGCTGCAAAGGAAATGTGGACTGGGAGAATGAGGTGAAGGAGGTAAATGGAGGAAGTGGAATACAGTTGAAATAAGCAGCCTCATTAATGCACCGTCACAGCTTTCATTAACTCCCAGGAACAAGGTGCACAAATATAAACCAGAAAGAAAGAGATGTAAAAAATAATTTTTTTTACAACAAACCAACTAAATCACAATCAACAGATTAGGAAAAACTTAACTATCGAGATGGTGTGTTTCACTTTGCGAGTGGCAGTGTATTAGCTTGTTTGTCAAAGAGAACCACAGAGCAGCTTGTGATAAAAAAACACACTGAGCATTTCTCTATGTAGAGTCTTTTTGCCTTATAGGACACAATAGTTGTCAGATACTGAATTTAAATAAAACAGTGCACACTTTTACAGTTACCGTGTCATAAAATGTGAAAAAATTAAAATCAATTGAAATTAGAAGGGGGAAAAAAGCAAAACAAAGCTTTGTGCAAGTATTTTATATGATGTTCTTCTTTCTTTGCTTTTCTAATATAATTTTTTTTAAAGTCGTCTTTTGCAAATAGACTGTTGCAAAGAAAAGACAAATGCTTCCTGTTGTGATATTTTTTGCCATTGTGCCTGCTGTTTCTTGCATCAGGCATTTTTAAACCCTTGCATCTATTACCTTTCACCGGGTAAATACCTAATGCTGGAAACATTTGTCAATGTATGCAGCTGGCTGAACAGAATAGATTATTAGGAAGTGAGGGGAAAAACACACTGCTTCTCCAAACAGCACAAAGCTTACCATACAAAGTGTGTTTCTTTGCCTCAGACATAAAGAAGCTGTGGCGATACCAGCATTGTCCATTTGCTGGCATAAATCGTAACTCATATTCACTAACAAGAATATTAAACACTTAATTATCTAAATACATTTGGACCTACTGTGTATTAGTCGAGACAAATTAATTATTTACAGTTTTTAAAGAGCAGGTTGAAAACACGGTAATTACATGGGAGACCATAAACATTCAATAAACATCTTAATTGTAACCATTGGACCAGAGGTTGTTTTGTGTCTGTTTGTAAAAGGTGGAAATGCTTGATTGTAGCGTAAAGAATTTATGTGGTTTGTATTGTCTTGTTTACATTGAGTCTCATTAGAGATTTATAGCTGACTCAGTGTAGCTCATTCATTCAGAATGCGGGGTCAACATAATAGGAAGGAATGAACATATTTACTGTAAGTTGCTGATGAAGAGTACACAAATACATGTTGCTGAATGGCAAATGGGCTCAGAATCAGAAAAAGAAACCTTGTGGCTCCATATACCTGCACACTGGCTTTTTCACTGTTTTCCTGGGTTGTCTTAAAAAGTTAAAGGTATAAGTTTCAAAGATGTTTGTTCTTCAGTCAGTGGAAAAATAAGTTTAGCAAATGTTATTTAGACTGTACAGTTTGAAAGTTACACAAGACTTTTCTTTATACTTAGCACAATTTCAGTTAAATGTTACTAGTGTATGAAACAGAAAGCAAGTAGAGTCACGACCATCTTGCAATGCCATCACATCAGCTGCAACCATAAACCTGTATTTACTTCAAAAATAAAAAAGTGTCATTTGTGTGATTTTGTCCTGATGCAGTTACTTGTAAAATCTGTGTAAAGTCTGTAGTCCGCAATGTTTCTATAACCTATGCTGCTATAATCCAAAAATATACACCTGCCAAACTTCCCTCTATGGTGGATGTCTCTCACTTTCTGCCATGATAACAAACATATACACTCACAAAATGAAAACAGTAACGCCAGTGTTGTAGTTCTGTGATCAGCTGGGTCTAAGTGACGTAAAGTTCATCATCAGACGGCGGGCGCAAGGCACTGAGCAGACATTTGCATGCCTGCACTTTGTTGTGTGTGTGTGGGATTGTGCAGACTCATCCACAGAGGCTCTATTTTACAATGCACCAGCTACACATGAGCCCTTCAGGTGTGCTTCAAAGACGTATAACAGGAATGACTACTTGGCCGTGGTGTCTCTAGCTGTCCGTGTCTGCAACAGAGTTTAATCACCGCTTAACAGCTTCACTATTGTGCCTGGTAAACATGTTTCCTGTTACAGACAACAAGAGCAGCATATGCAGCCCTGTCCCCATGAAAATACATCCCAACTAAATTCCATTCTCCGCTAAGGTTCCAGGGTAGCTTACTTATTTTTTCAACACACAAAGACATTCTGATTAAAAACAGACAAGCTTCACTTAAGGTGGTTGCTGTGGCAGGAAAGGCAAACGCTACAACACTTTAACTCAGAAGACTAGACTTGGACTTTCCTTATTTTTTATTTTAATTTTTTTGCCTGTCCCGTTTGGTTCTTTTGCCATCAGAATTGTTGTCTAAAGGCAAAGAAAGATGCCCAACGGATTTAATATACCAAATGGACCGTCCCAGCCTTGCCGTATTGGTCTATTTGATTCACCTTTCCTTTTATTGTTTATTTATTTTCATTTGCTGAACACGGGACAGACTTGACTGGGGAAAAGAAAAGGGAGAAAGAAAGAAGGAAAGAAAAAGAGCGGGGAAGACTTGGACTTTCCTGAATTTTTCCACATACTTTTTGGTTTTGGCCCTTCGATTCACTGGCCTGTATCGAAGGGCCATTTTGTATTTTGCCTTTTGCCCTTTGACCGGATAGGCTCCAATCCCTCTCCCAACCTTGACCTAGAAAAATGAAAAAACACTTTTTTAATCCCTATTTTACATTTTTTTTTACTTGTTGTTTGGTTAGGTTTAGAAAAAGAGGATTTAGGATTAAATTA
The DNA here is from genome assembly GCF_963576455.1 of Neolamprologus multifasciatus. NCBI lineage: Eukaryota > Metazoa > Chordata > Actinopteri > Cichliformes > Cichlidae > Neolamprologus > Neolamprologus multifasciatus. Next base: position 19,275,632 of record NC_140451.1, read on the forward strand.
CACTCTTTCCCAATCTTCTGCATGTTAGAAGCTTGATTAGAAAATTGACATGAACTGTTATTAGAAGTGCAGTTTATTTGAATGGGAATGCAATTTTTAGGAGAAACAGCCGGTACATAACATTATTTGACATGTGAAACACTTTAAAGCCGCTGAAATTTTCATAGCGTCTCAGCTACTGGCGATCGTCCTCTATAGCAGCCCAACTAAAAAAAGAGCTTGGCACTAGTAAAGAAAAACTAAAAACATCAATAGTATACTGGCCTCCTGTTGGGTCCTGTGGCCAGTGTTGTGCAAACAGCAGAAAGTTGCAGCGTGTGAAGGGTAATGGGACATCCAACGCCAGGGGACAGCAGGCGGCAGAGTCACACACTGCTGCCGAAAGAAAGATGAAGTAATCTCAGGAAACAAGTAGACACACTCCACTTCGAATTTCGCCCCAAACAAGATTAAAGTGACATTATTCTATGAGAGTGTGGCAAGAGTATTAATCTTACACATAGAGGCCGAGGCTACACAAACACGGCTTGGCTGCAGCGGTATGGGAGCACATTCTTTATTTTGTCAGTATATAGTGAAGTTCAGAAATAGCAGTGAGAGCATCATCATCTTATTTTATGATGCACTGATGAGGCCAAAACCTACTTTAGAGTATTTCAGCACCACCTCTTGTGCGTAACTGTTATAGATGTAGTGGATGTCACTGATGTTACATATTTAATTTACTATTCTTGTTAACACAGGACAGATTTTAGAGAGAGCTGAAAGCTGGGCTGGCATAGAAAATAAAAGAACGGCTTCAGGCCACAGTATAAACGGCTTCTAAATTTAGGATAGATATTGCTAAATAAACAACGACTAAAAAACATGTTCAGAAAAAACAGCAAATTATAATGAGAGTGTAGATAAGTGTGTTTAGTACATTTGCTATATATACTGGTTTCTGTATAACTACTGCTTGGAAAAGGGGATAAATTGAAAAAGCTATGCAATATTTGCAATTTTTGTTCTTGTTGTTGTTTAAACCATTACGCTGTGTGTGTGCATTTAATTGTTTATTGTGGGTTGCCACCTGTATGAATATAGGCCGTGTAAGTACAGAAGCTATGTCAACAAGCAAAGAATCCCCACCCATGCCATTTAGGAATTCAGCACTTTCAAATCTAGTAAATGAGCGTTACATTGGGGTTGTGTTTAGAACCTGTTGCATAAATAAGTCAGTCCCTAAAACCCCACTGAGAAAGACAGAGCTTTAATGAGTGGGGTTTAAGCCCCTCCACCCCTCTGCTCCTCCACCCTCAGCTTGGACTCCTAATGAGCCATCATCATGCAAAACTGCCAGCTTGATACACATTAATTGGATTTTCACTTTTTCACCAATTAATTGACCAGCATTGTCATGTTGGCCAACCTCCAAGGGCTTCCAAGAAAATGGGGAAGCTTCCCCTTTTTACTCTCACTGACTCTAATAGCCACTGACTGGAGAGGGGAAACATTTTTCTTTTCTTTTCTTCTTTTACTACCGAGATCAGCTATCTCATTATAGGCTTATGACATTTGTTGGAGCCAATCCCTTTGTGGAGAGAAAACAGTTTGTGTGCTGCTCAGTTGAAGCTTTTACAGTTTGTTAACCTGCCTCTGCCAGTGCTAGGGCCCCTGGGGGAAAAGCCTGATGTGCAGTGAGTGACTTATATTCCTTGCGCCCTAGAGGACAGACCACAGGGTGAGGGAGAGCAATCCCACGCCACCGTGTTCAACAAGCACCAAAACAAGGAATGAATACAGCCATGGCATTTCACAATGGTTATTTGATATGTTGACACATCAGTGGTGTTTCGAATTCTGCCAGGGGGATTTTTGTTCACATAAATCCTTGCTGTTCTAAACCATTTGGGGTTGGTGCAGTAGAACTAATATTTTAGTCACCCTGGTGGATATGATCTAAAATAAAATTTAAAAAAAGCAGATACATGTGACCTTTAGTAAACTATCTACCCAAAAGTTGATATTTGGACAGCCAAATCTAGTTACGTTTTGAGTTTGTGTCATGACTTTGGTTGTTTAAATATTAACATGTTCGTGCTGTTTACAGTTGGATCTCATGGTGATAATGAATAATTACACAGGATACTTAGTTCAGAGAAACATGCATGTGAGTAATATAAATGGAAGTTCATCACATATGAGGTTTATTTTAATTATACACTCCTGCTGAGCTCATTTAATGCTTGTGTATCACATTTTGATTTAAAGGATGTGTGAACAAACCCAGATCAGGTTATTGATTCAACCTCAGTGTTTCCACGAAACTGACAATCTGCGGCTGACCATATCTTGACCAAGCTTATTATGCCTCACTGAGTCGCGAGCGGCCTCATGTCAGGATGATGTGAAGAACAGATTTTTTTTTATGTGTATAAAATTGTAATTGCAGTTACAAACATCAGATGCATTATTAGCTACTAAACTGGCACAAAGCAACACAGCGGACATACTATAAAAGCAAAACACAGAGTAAAATAAACCAAACTTATTTATTAAATTAATACACCAGGTATTATTTTGTTGGAAACACAGGATTGGGACTTTTTGCATCAGTGACTTTTAGAAAAGAGTGCCTGTTATTGATCCCTCACTTCGTTTTGACAATAATTTAATGTAATAGTTGTCTAAATGGGTGCAGTTGATGTTTCGGCCATTCATTCAACCTTAGTACAAAAACAATAGCCACAACAGTTCTTGGGAGTCAATGAAAAGAAACTCTGCCAGCTATTCTTTTTAAAGTCATTCTAGTTCCAGTAGCTGAAAATAAACCATTCGCCTCAATCAATAGTCTTCCAGTCAGGGAAGGTTGAAGGTTAGAGGTCAAACCTTTATGAATCCTGTGATTGGATAATCAAGGGCAATAGCTTTAATTAATCGATTGAGTGTTCAGGAGGAGGAGTGGTTTATAACATATAATGGGTTAGTTTCCATAACCATGAAGGATTCCATTATTTATGTAAGAGTGTCCATTATGTCACATTGGGGAGACAAAATAGGCGTTTTTTATGCCATTGACATTTAATCAAGCAGAACTTCATTAATCCCCATAATTAATTGAGCAGGCTTTGCTATGTTCCTTTTGCTACCTTTACTTTCTGGTCGGACGGGCATGTTTCACCATTATTGTTGTCCCATCCCTCCAAGGGTTGTGAGTTAATCTGCATGACCCAGCACCTGTCACATACTAATAAACACAGAACTAATTGACTTTGTTGCCCTACTTATAAGCATCCACACCAGCAAAGCCACCTTTGACTGTTTACAGTAGGACTACTATGTTTACCGTATGATATATATATCTAGATATATAAATAAAATGCATTATTGTGTAAAATTCAGTTAAATATTGGCTTTTTTATGAGGACAGGTGAAAAGGAACACAGCTGGAAGGTTCAGATTTTGGTTCACATATGCAAATGAATTAATAGATGCTGTTTTATTTATGTCCTGCTGCACTTTATAGCTAGTTAGTGATGTTTTTTATTGTGTCATGCACAGTCAAATGACAGACCCACTGGGGCTCATAAGAAATATGCTGTTGGAGTGTTGGAAAATGTGTCAGACATAAACATAACTTGTAACATACCCTTCATCGTTACACACACACACGCACGCACATATACATATATATATATATATATATATATATATATATATATATATAAATATATATATATATATATATATATATATATATACTATTTGGGGCGGATGAAGGATAAACTAACCTTTTCACTTTTCTGGGTTTATCACTGTTTTATGCAAGTCAGTACACTACCTGTCAGTTTATGCTCAATTGCTTAATGAACACTTAATCTTATGTTGTGTAGTTTGAATAATTTAAGCATCCAAAGAGATTATCACAATATTATATCAAACATTAGAAAATATCACATGGTAATTTTTTTTTTTTCGTTTTGTCTTGTAGCTGCTCAGATTTATCATTAAGACCTTCATGTGATCCCAACCTACATTAATTCAAGCTTGGTATATGTGCATAAAAATGTATTACAAAATGTAAAGATAATAGTTGCATAGTTTTATAAGTAATATATATAAAAAAGTAAGTCACAGTCTATAAATGCCCTGTACATACTTCTTGAGGTATTGCGTACAATCAAATGAAGTGCTATCAAGCTGAAAGGATGGAGGTGTCCATAACCTGGCAACACACACAGATACAGACAACAAAAAGAAAGAAAGAAAGAAAGAAAGGAAGAAAAAAAAGACTGATGTGTCCTACTTATCCAGTAAAACAGCAGTGAGAGAATTTGCCAGCTACGCCCACAGTTAGCACATGCCACACTGTGCTCGGCTCTCTCTCCTTCTCTGTTGCTCTCTCTTCCTTTTTTACACACTTAAATACACACATGCGCGCATATGCACAATGGCTGTTCAAAGTTTTTCCAGGGTATTTCTCGGTTAATTAACAGATTAGTGGTGTGGGGCAGCTCTGAAGTTCAGAGGTCAAGACTAAACCCTCTAACTCGGAGGATAATCAGTGGCAGGTGGGTCCACACTTCTCCTATTTTCCTCCCCTCCCCTCTTGACTTGTGGTAAAATAAGCCTGTCCTCTGCATAGGCTACGTTGCTCTTAACTCTAACCGCGGTTAATGCACCTGACAGAGAGAGTGTGAGAAAGGGTGAGGAGGGGATGGAGCAGTATTTGAAAGAGGCCTACACTGGATTGCCAGGACCCATATTTACAAAACTGACCAGTGGGAATCTCTGGACACAGTTTCAGTGAATAGAACTTGGACTATAGGACCTTAGGCCTGGGGCTAATGCTATAAAATAGAAATACAATAAGAGAGACGAGTGCTTTAGTCTCTTTCTCTTTTTTTTCCTGCCCTGTTTCCATTCACTCCTCCCATATTCCATTCCAGGTTCTGCTTGGTGGAGAAGTCCATTGTGAGTCTGTGAATGGGAGACTTTGGGAGTGTCTCTCCTTCTGTTAATTAGGACTGGCCAGCGTTTCCGCTCCCCTGTGTGCCCCTCCATTATTTTTTCTTCGCATTCTTTTGCAAAAATTAACCCCATTCCTTCATTCTCACTTCAAAGACCGGTGGCAAATAAAAAGTCCAGAAAAAAGCAGGAAATTAATGCTTGAATTTGAAAGCATTTAAAAAACTATTTCATTCCAAAGTAATGATGTTCACTGAAAGCAACGGCAAAATAAAGAAGAATAACTGAATCTATTGGCAAAGTAAACATAAACATAACATGTAAATAGACAAGCATGACTTAGATAACCACAGACTTCAGAGAGATTTACTAATATGCATTATTGAAATACACTGATACACGCCCACTTACTGAAATAACAACCTAAAATATACCTCCCCTATGTCTATGGTGAACATCAGCTAGCAAAGAAGTCCTGGGGTACATTCTACTGCTGCCCAGCAGGCATCCATTTGCTGCAAAAAAAATCACTTTGCCTCATTAGCTACACACACTCTTAGTTTGTCACAATGCCTTTGCTTGAGTCCTGCTAACAGTGCCCCCCCCCCCCCTCTTCTCTGTCTCTAGGTGGAGACTTCAGGGGCCAGAGGCACAGTTTTGGTGAGTGAGGCCTTTTCTTCTACCCCTCTCCTAGCTGGTTTAAGGGTTGTAATTATCTTTTGCTGGGGGAGGCTGTAAATTGGATTAAAGTGGAGGGTCTCGGCTGAGCGGATCACCCCCCCGCACCTCACTCGCTCCCCCCTCAGTCCTTCACTTCCCCCGCCATCTCACCACTTGGTGGGCCACACGCTGATAACGTGCGGAAAACCGGATTTGGATTCAGCCTCAGCATTCATGGCTTCCTGCCGGAAAAAATGAAATTTTACAACAGAAGGGGCCAGTATGCCTGTGGTATCTGTCCGTGTGGTGTGTTTCATCTGGCCTCACTCTTCCAGAAACACCATTACCTACGTTATCAGTGTGAGCCGACTCAGCCTGACTGGACTGGGAAGCTTGGCCAACTGCTATCCATACACTTTCTGACCATCTCAGTATTGTAGCTCTCTTCACTGCTGGTGGGCACCTGAAGTATAGTTTGCTTAATTGAGCTGGTAGTTATTTACTGATTTGCAGAAGACATGTGACATTTTTACTTTAAGGCGTACAGTAAAGGAGAAAGGATGCTCACACTCCTGAGTATGGTATATACTGATAAAACATTATGTGCTAGAAATAGCATATAGGCAGTTAAAATCAAAATTTGGAGGACAAAGTAAGAAAAGCAGATAGGGAAAGGATGACTTTTTGGCTCTGAAGTCATTTTCCTGGCGATCGTAAAATTTTAATCCTGTCGAGGAATGTCTCCAGGTATTTACGGATTTCTGGGATACTGGTGCGTGAAATGGCAAGTCTACCTTTCCAAATGATGAGAACCCTGTTTTCACTGAAATCGCAAAAGCTTTACCAACTCATGGCAGGTACAGCATTTGCATTGAATGGACTTGTCTATTCAGATTGGTGCCTGTGACTATATCTAAACCCTGCTTGATTAAACTTTGCCGTAACTTTTCTTTTTTACACACCTGCCAAATTCAGCTATAAAGAATGAGGACATTGACACCTATGAAATGTACTATAACACAGTAACTACATTTTTAAAAAGACTTGTGTAGCTGTTTATAATTTTTATTTTTTATGATAAATTTGTCAAATCAGTGCATTATGATGCTGAATACATTTCACTCATTACCACTATTACTAATATATTAACATAAAGCCTTATCTAAGGGGCCAGTCCACATAATATGCACTTTTACATTTACATTATTACTCGGCACTCGGCCTCCAGTAAAATTTTAATCTACTTTAATCTACCTATAATCAAATATATTTTTACATTTATAATTTTTAATATTTTATACATAAACTTTTTTTAAAAATATTTTTGTTGTTTTTGACCCTTATTTAAAAAAGTGTCTGTCTTTTATTATTTTGCTGTTTTCCCCACTCTTCTTAACACATATGCAGGTATAAATGCACATGAATTCTTTCCCAGTATTTGCACATATATAGTTGCCTAAAGCCACTGACAAATATGATAGAAAGTTTTTTTTCTTTTTTGTTTTACAGTAGGTGATGCCCATCTTTCATCATCTTGCGAAATATTCACTGATGCTTACACTAAACAAACACCTTTACATGTTCGGGTCAAAGGTTTACATCTCTCACTTCCAAACTAAATTTGTGAATAGAGTAAGTGAAGTAGCATAAGGGTTTTCTCTGAGGTAATACCAAACTAGGTTGAGTGGTCCCCTATTGCGGGTATAATGACCTGAAACCTGAAGAGCAATGAAAGAGAGTCTATTGAGGAGGGTTTTTCCATTCATGTAAAATGTCAATGCATTTTCCAACAGACACTTACAAGGGATCAGTGGACCCTCAAGTGCTCATGAAGAAAATAACCTTTCAGCACTACACAAGGATGCTGCTCGACTGAGCCATTCTGCGACCATAACACCTCTAATGATTTTACCAAATAGCTTTGGCATTTTAGGTAGATAAAATGAACACTAACGTAGATTCAGAAAAAAAAAAAAAAATAAAAACGCAAGAAAACATCTGCAGCCGTTCAGGGTTTACTTTTGCCTTCAAGCAATCTGCATGAAATCATCAAACAAAAGGCCACACAGAGTGCAAACGAATAAGCTATCTAGCTTCTTGGGTTTTAGTTACCAGCATGGAAGTGTTTTTCATTAGGTGCTAGAAAAACAGAGCTACAGTTATCAGGGATGCTCTTCTTTTGATGTTTCCCCAGCTCCCAGCCCACGCTCTTTTTTCCTTCTCTCAGCCACTGAGATAAATGGGAGGGAGTGCTGTTAGTGGGAGATTCCTCAACACAGTGGGAGCTCAGGGCCGTCAGTATGACTGTTTGTCTAAGACACGGACTATTTGTAGTACTCCCCACAACTAATTCATTTATTATTACACACAAGAGATATGGCAGGGTAAAAAAAATATATACGTGTTTCTGTTTTTGTTATACATCAGGGCATCACCTCCCTTTAACTATTGGAGTCAGTAACATAAATTAGATATGACATTTTTTGATACAAATCATTGTATCTCTTAAATATGCTCATAAAATATTTTCAGTGATGAATTAAACACAGCCACTGTATCTAATGACTGAAAAATACCATTTTGTGTACCTTGCTATGAAAAGACTGTCGCAATGAGTCAGAAAAACAATAAATGTTGGCACCGACAGTTTTCATTTGTAACTTTTTACTGAATGCAAAAACAAAGCGGTAATGATAAAGTTACATTTTTAAAGTTGATATTGCGCAAAGAGTTTGCCGCCTTGAGAACACTGTGTTCAGGACAGCTTGGCTAATACAGCTCTATGGTTGAATCACCCATGTATCCAGTTATATAGAACGGATATGTGGCAGAAAATAAGGGTACTCTGTCTGTCTGTTTATTAGACAGTAGTCCGAACCTCCTTTCTTCTTCAGTTTCCTGCTGTGTCATCAGAAGACAAAGATCAAACGGGGGACAAAGAGACCCTCCACGCTCTAGACACCTCTGGGTAGACTGAAGAGCCCCCACTGTTCACTCAGCCTGACCATATCTCTCTCCACTTCCTCTTCACTTCTCTCCAAGCTAGACCTGAAAAGATAAAACTTATCAAAGCTATTTGTCTGCAACGAGCCTGTTCATCCTGCGTTACTGATTAGTGATTGACTCTGGAGCCATTAGTATGTATTTGATTCTTTCGTTGACAAATACCATGTTGCTCTGTGAGATTTACTGTTTTGCACATGCATCTGTGACTCTGCTTTTAATTTGGATTTTGACTTCTTGTGTATCTCCTTCATGAAATGGCCGTTCAGTGAGCCTCTCCTTTCTCATCTGAAAACTTTGATTGCCAATCTGTGTGATCTTTGTCAATCAAACATCTGTTCAGTGTTTTGTCCACTGCTGCACCTGCTGACCTCTAGGTGACCTGCAAAATAAGCAGTGAGGCGGGAAGCTACAGGAAGCAATTTACTCTCCCAAAGCTACCTTGGAATGGCAGAGCCTATCAGGGCTCTGCCTGAGTGTCCATTTTTTGATTAAATGTGCTCTAGACCTGGCTTCTTATGTTTGATTTTCTTTCTTTTTAACTGCACCCACAGTGTTACATAGGCAAAGGGGAGGTGAAATTTCTCCCTTCCAAATGGATTGCAATTTCCCCCCATTTAGCACCTGAAGGTAATTAGCTTGAAGAGATTGCAGAGTGAGAAACACGTTCATGGAACATTAACTCTCGCACATTCTCCAGTTGCAGGGAATTAATAGGAAAGATTAAAGTTTAAAGAGAGCAAATGCCATTAGCTCACAAACCCCTTCTCCGGGGCTGCAACCAAACCATGCTAAACCAATTCTGATTTTAAAATGGCCTTTTTATTAAAAAAAAAAAAAAAAGTATTCACCATATTACATGCAAAGTTTCGTGGGTGTAGTAGTGTGTGCTCTTTAAAGCATGTATGTGCTGCGTGTTGCACAGGCAAAGTCGCCTGAAGCTTTATGAGTTTCCATGTGTCCTCTCAACTGCCCCTGCGTTATGTTAATGACTAGCCTGGCATGTACTAAATATAGCGGCAAGCTAGAGAAAATGTAAACACATAAAATAATAAGCACCGATGCAGATTTTGATACCCGTTTAGAGAGATTTTTCTTTAGCTTATCGTATCTTCTTTTTTGCACCTTCTGGGATTTTTTAAGTATCTATATGTGTATCTAATCATTTATTTCCATCATACATTGAGTTTTCATTCGGTTATACTTTTCTCCACTTATTTGCCCATTTAGCCATTCATCCATCAATCTATCTACCTTAAGGGGATAGAGGAGGCGACGGCAATTGGCAATGAATTTTTAGAGGCCATCCCACTCACAGATTCCATCACAGCCTGAAAAATTCTGTGAGGTAAAAAAAAATGAAATTGAGACATGGTAGAATTTATTGCCCAGAAAATTCCATTCTACTATCTGATTTGAAAAGTCCAGTCCTCCTAGCTTCAGAAAATCTATTTCCCCACATTTTAATACCCCCGCGTAGCACTCCTCATAATTCATTCAAGTGTGTTAAGCTCAGTTTTATTAGATCTGAAACAAATTTTGGTGGGGATCCTATAGGTCATTAACCATGGAGTAATTTTATCCTTGTTTCCCTAATGATGCCATAATGGTGAGTGAATTTCTTAACTAAAGACCAAAGAACATTGTGAAGGTCAGCTTCATCTGCAGGCTCCTTCAAGCGCTTCTCAGAGAGATTGGAAAAGTCGCACATTTTTGAGGAGTCATTAATAACCTTAAAGCTGAGAGCCTATTTGCGATCTCGCTCTCTACCTTTTAATTTCCCTGCTTTTTCACACCCTCTGTCTTTTTTCTGTTCTTTGGTTGCCCTCATGCAGAAAGAAAGGAATGCACTGTGTACGTGTGTGTGTGAACAGGTTAAAGAGAGTCCAAGAAAAAGAAGTAGAGAGCAGAAATGGTAGTGCAGTGACATACAGATCCCAGATGTGATGCTGCCATAATTTGAATTTTATGCCTTTGTTATCGCTTTAATCATTTTCTTTATTCGTTTTGTTTCAGTGGTCTGGGAGAGACACCTGATTGGGTAAACCACCTAGGGACCCATTTTTATTTGGAATGTGGTGCAAGGTCTAATTAGAATTTGAATTTTGCTGAGCCTTGAAATGGCTGGTACTTTATCCTGATCGCCTTAGATATTGTTCCAAGTCAATCATTTGTCATCGCAAAGCATGCCGGGAAGGTTCTGCTAATGAAGCCTCGCGTTTGTTCGCCATTTTTTTGCTGCCCTGGCATTTTTGTCCATTTAGCCAGCCTGATGTACGGACGCGAGTGGTTATATATCCAGTGTTACGACACTAGCAGGAGCACAGTGTGGTTGGACTGCTGGTGTCACATCCATCTGAGGTCTGTCACCATTCAGCACTTGGGGGATCTGAGACTGTATATTAAACTGTGCTTCTTCTTTTTAACAAAGAAACTACAGAGTGAATAAGCTATTTTTGCACATTCCAGATAAAATAACATAATATTACCACTTACTTACCTAAATTTAAAAGTATTGCAACTAAGAACTTGTCTCTTCCACTCTATTGATGTTGCGTTTTAATCCTTTTTAATTTTGTAGCCTTTAGCATATAGAATTTATTCTGAATAATTTATAAGATTTAAAGGCAAAAAAAGTTAGAAAACATAAAGCATTGGTACAAATCAAGCCCAGTGGGTGACATTAGTCCAATTTTAACACCTTCCATTTTATCACATCTCTTTCACACAACACGTAAATTAAATTCACCCTGACAAGCTACAACATTAAAGTTCTTAAATACAATAATGTGTATCAACTGAGCCCATTCTGCATAAGAGTGTTTACTTTAAGAACATTTTCATTCTAATAAATCTGTTGAGAGAAACTTTGGAATTTAAAACTATGTCTGTAATGTCATGTGTATTTCCGCTCAAGTAAATTACCCAAAACCTCTTCTGAAAGTTCAAAATCTAAAGTAGCAAATTATAAAAGTGCATATAAATACGCAACAACACAATTTCTCTATTGCAAGTACTTTTTTATATATCTTCAGTACTTTTTAATGGCACTTTTCCCCTTTTAGTTTTGGTGCAAAATCTGAATACTACTGTACTTCCACCAGCATGAGGCTTACATATGAGTGAAAATCTCAAATTAAAAACAATACAGAAAGAAACAAAAACCCAACTGAAAAGATATTGAGTAGTTACAGATACTATTGTATATGTTTTTTAGTGATTTATTCTTTAGAGAAACAGGAAAGTTCATATATATATACACAGGATGGATCTTTTTTTTTTACGATATGATATACATGAACTTGTGTGCATGATTGTGTGTGTTGTCTCTCATTTAGATGGATTCCTCTCAGGGACAGGGGACTACTAGCTGTCCTGTATGTTGCTGTGTGAACAGGAGAGGGTAATGGTGTTTTGTCACAGCTTATCTGGGTTAACGTGTGTCCTACTCTCAGGTCCCCTCCGATGTATTTTATTTCCCCGAGTGCCTCCTTCGGAGAGATTGGAGTTGACAGGCGTTAACATTTAGAAATGTACCAATAAATGGCATTCATGGGTGCTGATATGCAGTTTGCTGGTAGTACATGAAGAGTAGTGCAGTAGCTTCCTGTGCAAAACTGTCATATCTAACTTGAAGGTAGTAATAATCTATTAATTATATTATAGTTTCATTGTGCTGGTGGATAATTTATTTTAAAAAAAAATTACGTTCTTGTTTATGCTGAATGTTTGGCACTCAGTTGTACTATAGGTTGTTTTCCCCTGGATCTGCTTGAGTAAACAGGTATCTGTTGAATGCACACATGGGACTTTTCTGTTAATTGGGTTTAAATCTAATTGAAACTGAACTAAAAAGTCTGGAAAGCCTGCTTTGAACTCCTTTGAAATAAAATAAAATTATACTGACAAGATGATGGATCACCTGTAAGTCTACCTGACACTGAAATTAGGGTTTTTAATGACATGCTGCCTCCTCCTAGATGTGAAATTCAAATTCCCTCCCTGGTCTCCCTCCTTGTCGTCACCTGTCCCTTTGACTCGCATACGCCAAACACAGGCACTTTGTCTTTGTCACTGGGAGCAGGACAATGTTTTTCACCACCAAGCTTTTGTATTAACCAATCTCATATGGAACTGAGGACATAGCTCATTGAGCACCATGTTGTTGTTACGTGAGCGTATTTTTCCTTTCATAGGGAGCAGCCACAGATTTTTTCTACCTCTCATTTTATCCCTACTGTAGCAGCCCTCTTTATTGTTCTATATATCATAGACAGTATTCAAATTTCTCACACTTTATACATCAGACAGGGAAAATAACTTGCATCAAAGTTTACATTTTAAAAGTTTAAAATGTGCATTATATATTGTATCATATACTATATTCATATATTTTGCAGACCATTTTGTTGGTCTATGCTGATACAGGGTAAACTGATCATGATATCTGAAGTCCTGGTATGCCACATGACAATGGTATGAAGTCATCTGTAATCAGGTAGGGCACCTTTCATGAACACCCAGTCTGGCTCTTGTGTCACCCCACGATCCTCTGTTTTGATGGGGGCCACAGTAATTCATTCTGAAGCGGGGAGGAAAGGCCCGGGTTGGCTCTGGGACTGAGGGCAGCAAGTAGTAAATGAAAAATCAATGGTACTGTGACACATTAACTTATCCCCCAATTTCATAACTGGCATTAGGTGTCAGGAGAAATCTGTGTTGTGGAGGTGGCTGGTCGGGCCTTATTGGCTTTCATGGCCAATGTGTGTTGTCAGCTGGTGGAGGAATAGTTGAAAGTGGAGTGCTACAGAAAAATAATAAAAGACAATGGAATCTCAAGGACTTCATCATGCTGCTGCTGGTTGGTTCTTAGGGAGCAACAAACAGTGCTGACTGTTCTTTCGGCTTATAGCTTGTCAATTATCTATCTCTCTATAGACATATATATACTGTATATAAAATGTATATTTTGCCATGTTAGTCTGTTGATGAGTCTGTCGAGAAATATCTACAAATTCATTATTGATCATTACTAATATAAAATTAGAAGACTTTAGGACTGTCTGAAAAACTAATACTCAGATAAACAACGCTATAAACAACAGAATCAGTACCAACAGTGCCATCTGCGACACAGTCCCTCCCCTCAATTGCAGCCAAAGTAGTTGATGTTCACAACCCTAAACAACACTCTAGGAGGACTTTCTAAAGGTCAGTAAAGCTCCCGTTTTGGCAATATTTAGATATTATGCAGTTATCAAAAATGTTAACCTGGCCATTAACATTAGCTATTTAACTATTAGTAATTACCCAATAGCTGGCTTATATTATTAAGTCAGAGGCTAATAGCTATGGCAAATAATGAAACAATGTCATGTGAGAGCTAAACAGCTAACATTAGCACTCATTCCCTTCTGTAACATTAATAGAGAGTGTAACTTTAACAGTATAACAAAATTATTTGTGTCTAAAACTTGTCATGTTTTTGCTAAAGTCCCATACTGAAGCAGAGAAAAGTCTGCTAGCAACTAGACATAAACATTGGCTACCTATTTTAGCAACTCTGTTTGATTAGCAATGAAAAGACGGTACCAAGTCAACAGAGACATTGTGCTACTTCAAATGGAAAGTAGCTGATAGCTGGACGGCAGCTGGATAGTGTAGTGGGAAGACCACACACCTTTGGAGCGGAAATCACAAGTTCGATTCTCTCCCAGTAGCCAGTAAGGGTCCTGGCTAGGCCTCCCATGCCAAACATCAAGCCCTGAAATGGCACGTCAGCAGCCTGATCACAGCTCGGACACAACACATTTCACTGCATATTGTATGATTGTGTATGTGACCAATAAAGCTTCTTTCTTTCTAAATGGTTTAAATTCTTCTTGTATTTTTTGTCTTTTTGCACTGCATAAGAACCTAAGAGCATATTATAATATATTTATCTTACAGTAACTGTATGTCACTCTATTTTTTGCAGTTCATGAAACAATTGATGTTTTTCATTTTTTTTAAAAAAAAAAAGCCTCCTAATGTTTTACTGTTGACTATTTTTCTGGGTATCGGTGTCCAGTTTAAAATTCTAGTATCGTGGCAACCCTGTGAGATATCAGGGGTGTATCCAAGATATTCTGTGGTTTTACCAAATCCAACACTGTAGATTTGCTTTAAATTATTTTGGTTCAATTGACACAGGGTCACATAATTGATACCAAACGGTATAATATAACATCAATCACTGGGCTTTTAAGCTTAGAAAAAAAATGATTACATTTAAAAGTCATTAACTTTTTGAGTGTTTAAGCACAACTACCACTTTTCCTAAATTTTATAGATTTATTAATTGTTTCGAGTGCTTGAACGTTACTAAAGTTTATCATACTGTATTTGATATGGGCAATTACATAGTAAAAAAAATACATTGTGCATAAATTAATACATACATTAATACAATAATGAAATGAACCAGAGCTATTATAATCAATTGACATTATGACAGGTATAGGTCACCGAGACACCTAGCAATAGTATATGCAAAAGCTTGTACCTTTTAGTTAAAACAAAAATAAATAAGGAATTTAAAGGTGAATTAATGAAAATTATCTAATAAAAGGGCAGGTTTCAATGTTCTCTTTGCCTTTGGAGTTCCTCTTAATTCAAAATAGTCTTGGCATTCATCTGTCACATCATAACAATAATAATCTACAGCAAGTCAGAGAGAAAAATAGCCTTCACTTTGGAGAGCCAGTCTAATCAGTACTTTCTCTCAACTGTTAAATGTATTTAAACACTAAATTAACAACCCATAAAGGGCCTCTGGTACACTACATTCAAATTAGAGCCAGATCTTATTTACTGCCACAGAACTGCAAAAGTGACACTTTCCTTGATCACATTAAGAAATGCAACGGAGTGACCTTGGCGTTATGGAGGTAGATGACATACGACTGCCACCACCCACATCCTCAAAAACACACAGATTCACTGTATCTTCAGCCAGGAGGCAAGGGTGGAAAAAAAGAATGATAGAAAGAGGATGACTGTCCTCATCTACAGTGTCATTAAATCATCAGCTAATGGTGTTAGCATCAGTTCAGCTACTAATGCTGAGGCGAACCACTAAGATTTATGGGAATGACATCTGAGAATTGGAAAACAGGATAAACACTCCGGGAGCTTGGGTCTTAGTTTTAGAAAAAGCCCAGCTAGCTTATGGTTCACCTCTAAGTTCTGTGTCGGGGGTGTCATCTTGTTTAGTGGGAGTCGATCGTTCACATATTTAATGCTTTAATTACACCTCAACAGCTGTGCACAGTGATTTAAGTTTATGGATGTGAAAGCTCTTAATTATGAAGCAAAATGCATAAAGCCATTTCTGATGGTGGATGCAGACAATTAAATTTATTTAAAGATTTTCTGCAGAGGCAGAGTAAACGGCTTTCTGAAAATGACCCTTCCTGAAATGCACAATATGCTGTAATGTGTTCTATAATGTGTGATCAGTGTGAACAGAAGGCATCAATCAGTAGGGCGTCATTGGAAAGTAGAGAAGAAATTTTTAGCTTTTTAAACGATGTAATAAAAGAAAAAGTCAATTTTAAAAAACAGGACAAGAGAGATAAATGTACGTTTATCTAATTTCTGTGAAAGCAAACTATTAACTGTGAGGATGTGGTTTAAAGTTTGAAAAAAGGTAATGAGTAGACCTTGATTTAAGATTTAGTAAAATGCAAACATTTTAGGCACCTTTTTCAGCTTATTTATGCTTTTATTTTGTGATTTTGTAGATAAGGTGGAAATCTGATTCCCTCCAAATTAATTTAGAAACATGACTGCAACCTCACACATCTATTCCAACAATCCTTTGTTAAGTATATACATGCAGTCAGCTATGCAGCACATGAATAACTGCATGTGTTGTGTTCAGAAAAGGAGAGTAAACCATAACAAGCATAATAATGTAGACATATATAGACATTAACAGGCTCTGTATTCCATTTAGCCAAAACTGAAAGGCCACAAATGACTGTAAACGCTTTTAATTCTGTTAGTCTGATGAAATATACTTGTAGTTTGCTGATCTCTCACAACCTCACGTGTTAAGGTAACGCTCTAGATGTATGATGTGGGGAATTGACTCATGCCTTCCTTTTGGTACCAGAAAGTTAACGTGACACATTTTTCTTTCTTTTGTCCTCTCTCAGCACTCTTTATTCGCTCTTTCTGTCTCTCTTGCAACCTTTAAAGACTCTGTCCTTTCTCCAGCTGACTGGTTGAGGCCTGGGCTTGGGCCGATGATTTTAAATAAAGTAATTCCCTTAAATGTTTTTTAAAAGCTGCAAGAGCCATGATATCGTGGCCATTATTGATGACATCATTACTATGTATAAGATCTCTCAGTGAATAATAACCCATGATCTGTCATTTTTCCTGTTATTGGCACTGCAAATTGTAAAGGTTAGGTAATTTATTTTAATGTTTCATGTGTCATCTGGTGTTTCCATGCACTGCTGTCCCGATATATTCCACACTTAAAAGCATTATTGTTCCATTTTACTCCAGCTCACAATCCTGGAAAAGTACTTGTCATGAATAAACCTCAGCCTTTTTTAATTGTCTATAGGCATTTTTTTAAAAACTGAAATCCAGTAATATATTAAATCAATATAACATATATTTTTATAAAATGGCTAAATGCATAACCTGTATAAAATATTTCTTATAACAGAAACTCATTTTCAGGTAGTCATTTATACTTATCTTGCTGAAATCACCTCTCAAATGTGCTTTGCGGAGAAATAAAAGTATAATCTTGTTAGATATATTTTATTTTGTTTCTTATTTAAGTTTTTTTTTTTTGTTATATTAAACCATGAAATCTAGGTGGACAGATTCTGCATTATTAAACATGGAACGGAGAAACAGAAAAAACAAGCCCACATACAAAGACATTTCTGTACAGCATATTCCCCAAAGATGAATAGCTGTTTGGTGGTATGGTCGTGCAGAACAATGAGAGGGATTTCAGGAAAATGGGCTTTGGGGTGGCATTGTACGCATACATTGTGGAGGGGGGGGAATCAGCACGCTTGAGCGCATTTAAATTTACACAAACTCTCTAGGAATGACAGTGATAAATGTTACACTCTATTCTACAATATGTTTAATGCATAGGTCTGAGGAGTTAAGTTTTCCCCTCTGGTACGAGGCTGCTGTTGTAGTTACCACTATATGTTACATCAGATTCCCTTCCATTAAAATGCCAAGTGGCACAGTGAAGACAGCAGGAGAATATGACATTGAATTTGTTTACCTGTCACCTTCCTCCATCCTTCATCCCCCCCACACACACACTTTTGTGTGAGTCTGAGTGTGTATGACTTTGAGTGAGGTCAGGCTTGACACTCTCTTCTATTAGACCAGATAAAATCAAAATCAAAATTTAAATTTGTAACAAACAAAAAAAAGAAGCCACTCCTGACTTTAGTAACTTTAGAATATGTGTAACATTTTCTGGTGTATTTTGCTTTACTGATCAAACCTCAGAAAAATGCATTATTGTACTGTAAGGATGAACTGTCAGGCCTCTGAGGGGGAAAAAAATCTGTCCTTATCACTGAAGAAATTCAACTGTGACTGGCCACATCGTGGTACATTTCCTGTGCTCTGCCTATGACTGTCACAAAACGACCAGACCGCTGCTGTTGACACACACGAAAAAAATTGCTCGAGCTCTCTTACTGCCTTTTTTCCCCTTTTCTCTCGCTTTCTCTTTCCCCATCACACAAACACATACAATTATACACATACATAAGACGACACGCCAGTGTGGATTATAAGCAGGAGTATGCTGGGAGTCTCTGACCTGCGTTTGATCTTCTGTAAGCAGGGTCTGCATGAGCAGCTGAGTGTAGTTCTACTGTACTTGTACCACTGTAAGCACTGATAAGATAGCGTGCAAGCTTGATCTCTCTTAAGGATAAGTGCTTTGGCTCACAGTGCACCTGGAAAGACATGGTAACACCCGAGTGGATGTTTTTAAAACATACTGTATACCATGGTACAGCCGTATATATATCAGTGAACCAACTAGGGATTACACCCCCTTTCACACACACATTTATAATACTTTCCCCTGCTCTGTATGGTTTTTGAGAGATTTTTCCTGACTTCTAAGAAACTGTCTAAAGAAAGTGCTTGAAAAGTTTTGACAAATTATGCATTTTTGTGTAGCCCAAATTTGAAAAAAGAAGGGTTTTATTGTTATTACTTAAATAACGATTAATTATTACCAGCACTAAAAAAAACAAAGATGACTTGTTAACAAAATATCAGCTGTTTAGTTCATTTATGTATTTTTGGAGTAGTTGTGTTGTTTTATTCCAGTTTGTAACTAATCATTCTGAGCATTTGTGGAAGAAAAAAATCCTACCCAGGCAGCTAATAGAATCCCTTGTTACTATTTTTTGTTGTTTATTCTGGTAACACAAGTTTTTCCAATCTGAACAAAACCCTATTACAAGTGAACAAGTGCAGGAGTGGGTGGTTTAAACTGCCATTATGTTCTTTAGTTTTATGACCCATACAATAGCCTGGGCCAAGCATAGCTCCTTGTGTACTGTAGTGGGCCCACTGTAAAGCCTGAAATATGTAAACAAACAAGCCCAAACTTTCTCTGATTTACAACATTAGCAGGTCTTGGCTGGGAATCCTTTACCACCTCCAACAGGCCTTAGCCAGCCAGCAATTCCAGTCGCAGACAGCTTGAGCACTTTCGATTTTATACCTCAGCAATTTTTATAGCATCTTTAGCTCTGCACGCACAGACCTCACTATATTCTCCGGAAAGAGAGAGGCTGCAAGAGGCAGGGTGAAATAGGCAAAGAACAATATTGCCAGTGCAAAAAAAGAAAATGGGTGCTCGTGGAGGATGCTAAGTAGCTATAGGTCACGTGACTTGAAATGCTTTGTGCTATGATTGGTCCCTGATGCACTCCTAGCTTCTGATTGAACTGGCTTTTGGTACAGCACTGTCTCGTTGCGTCTCGCTCAGATTAAGTGAGGTAGAGTAGCCAAGCCTCTGACGGTTTTAGCATCTGCGCAAGTTGCTGTAACTGATACTGTGAAGTTATAATTAAAGGTTCCAACTGAGAGACCCTGGCTTGATGCAGTTCACACCTTTCCTCTCTTCTGCAGGATAACTAAACGAGTAATGTGAAATGCAGGATTGAAGCAGAGGTTGTTTCTTCCTGTGCCAATATGAATATAGCATTGAAAGAAAAAGAAAGGATAAAGCTGCAAGAGGTTAATATCACTTAGTTTCTAAATGCGACCTGTTCTTATTTATTAGTTAGTTTTTTTCTGGTATTCCTGCAAATGCTACAGCTGTAAAGCACACAGTACACTACACAGCAATACTGTAGAATGGGTAAGTGCCACTTAGTCCCTATAATTGTATTTCAAATCATATTATTTTTCTATTATCTTGTTTCAGACTCGAAGTAGTGATATGCAGCTCTGAGTCCAAATTTTTCACCTAGTGAACAAGGTTACAGCTTTTGATTGTGACACACTGTCTCCCATTTTTCATTTACCTGGCAGAAAATCAGTTGCGACAGTTAAATTTTGACAGTAGAGAAAATCTACTCGTTGCCATTAGAGCTAATGTCATGTTTCTGTGCTAATCCCTCATCATTTTTGGGCCTCATTGCCTATTTTTCTCTATGATATTAAGTATTCAAAGCTCATTTACATTCTTATTTTTCAATTTGCTGCTGCAGTAGTTTAATTTATTCCATATAATTTCTTTTTCTGAGAGGGACATTAATCATTGACTGTACGTTTTAGTGCCTCTGGGATTTTTTTTAATCAATAAAATAAAGGAATAAGAGCCTCTGCACTGAGCTAGGTTACAGATTCTGTGTAGAGGACTTGTTTCAATCGCTTGTGTTTTAAAAGATCTTTATATTTGTTTAAATTGAATTACCAGTCTTAGCACATTTTACTGTTCCATCTTGTTGATGAATGTTTCTAAGTTCATTATCTGTTTTTCCCTTCCAATATTACATATTTCTAAATCTTTTGGCCCCTGGAGAACTTTCCCAAAAAGTTATTTCTATTAGTGTTTCTTGGTATTGTTTGTAAAGCAGCGACAAAAGCATGTCTCAGAAATAACACTCATATCAATAAGGGCCTCCCTGTAATGCTTCTGGTAGTTCTATATTTCTGGTCTGTTAAGCTGGAGGCCTAACCACTTTCATCCTCTTTCTTCCTGCCTTTTCTTGTTGTTTCTTCATCCTTTCACATTCATTTTATGCTTGGCTATTCCGTAGGCTATCAGTGTATTAATGCCATGGCTTAAGCCAAACAGCCTCTGTGAGATAAGCCTCCGGGTCGTCATGTGGCTGTTCACAGTTCATACTCCACTTTCCCCCCTTAGTTGGAAACTCCAAATCATTTAATAATATTAATCTGTTTTTTAATATGTGTGTGTGTGTGTGTGTGTGCGGGTGTGTGTATGTGTGTGTGTCTATGTGAGGGCTTGTGCGTGCCTTTCCCATGTGCCTGTAATTTTTTTGTTTCAATTTTTTTCTTTTTTTGCCATTTCTCGGCGTGTATTATAGACATTGCACATCTTCATTAGTTATTGACTTGTTTGAAAGCCTTGACCTTCCAAAGGTGTGAGTGAAGGTGGGGGTTTGATCACTGGTTGATGAAGGGGGTCTGTAGAGATGGAGGGGGTCTGTAAACTCTGATACATAATGCTGTGAGCTATAATACTTTGTGCATGGCTGGTCGCAGGCCTGCTAATCACAAGGAAAAGACCCAGCTGTCTCACTCCATAAACCAGGCCCAGTAAGAAGACAGCCATGGGGGCACAATGTCACTTGTAAATCCCAAATTAAACTCAACTGCCCAAAGCTTCACAGCATAAAAACACCCTTACCTCAATCCCACCTCCCCATGTCTTCCTCTCAGCTCCACGGGGTGTAAATGGACAGACAGAGCCCCGATAGGTGTCCAGGTGTCAACAGTGTCAAGGTTGTGGAATGGTCAATTTGTCTGCTTGTTGGCTTGCTTTATGCATTTATTTCATGCCACAAAGTTTCTCCTGCAGCCGGGCCTGCCCACAATCCCTGCACCACCACCCCAATCCATTTATTCCAGGCTCTGCATGAAGAATTTGTGAAGGTTTAGGTTTTCAAAAGGTAAATTATGCTAGAGGGAGGGAAAAGTTTCTCTGTATCTTTTCCCCCAAATCCTCTTCTTCCTTGTGTCATAGATTCTAAAAGAAATGTCTTTATATGTGTAGGGGCTAGTTTGAGCTTGCTATAGGGGAGGGGAAATGGTCTCCTTGAAGGCAATCTGTTCATTAAGATAATGTGTTAGTTCCAATTAAACTAACATTAAAATGGTCCCCATACAGAGTTGGAGTCAGCGTTTTTCCTAACTTGCTCTTTTAATTACATCGTTCCTCTCCTGTCATTAAGGATATTAAAAATTCATTAACAAGAATAGTACTGCGTCACAGCAACAAATCAGTGAGACTTTCATCTCATGTTGTCAAAAGATTATTGCCATTAGTGATTTCATCTGAAAGGCGTTAAATTCTCCTCAAGCGATATTTCAGGACTTGAGTGTCAACAGGTTACTTTACTGGTGAAATGTCAACTTGTTAAAATCTCACATTTATTTGCAAGGTGTTTTAATATAGGATTTAATGGAAAAAGAAGGAGATATTTAAATGATGAATGAGTTTTGGCAACATAGGGCTTTATGTGTTGTATTTATCCATTTATTAAATGTACATTTATTTGCAGCGGCATCTAGAGTCCCCTCTAATGTGATTCCATTGCCGGCTGTTATGTTTTCCGTCAGTTATATTTCTCGCTCCTAATTTGTTTTCATCAAATGTGTTTATGGCTAGCTGAAACTGTTTTACAGCTTTACTATTGAACCGTGCTGCTGCTGCTGCAGGAAATGAGTCTGTCCATGAATAACACAAGCTCTGGCAGTGTCTTCCTTGCCAGAGAGGAGTAAGGGAAATATAATCTGCATCTCTTTCATATCATAAGTACAAGTTTATCCTTTGCAGAGCACTTTCCAGCATAAAGTATACGTATCTGACTTTCTAGCTTATTAAATATCAGTGCATAGCCAAAGCTAACCCACCTAATGATGAAGATTAAAGAGATAGAGCATACACACATGGGAAATGCAGCAGGTGTTAATGTGAAAATAATTAGGGGTTTGGCAAGAAAGTGAGGAATAATTAAATGAATAAATGTAAAACAACAGCTTTGAAATGTTTTGTTGGCACAGAAACGATTTTTGTGTCCCAAAAATTTCCCCTGTGGTATCTGTGAACACCTTCATGCGAATCTTAGTCAGTATTAAGAAAATTAAGTTGAACTACATAAAAGGTATCTGAGGTGACTACAGATGAAAATATTACTAAAGTAGTTTTTACTTGATGATACTTAAGTATCACTTAAGTACTATGGGATTCATCTGAGTAATTTTTGTACACTTCTGTAGCATTGGTATTAAATTAAATTGAGTTCAATTCAATTTTATTTGCAGCAGTAGCGTCAAGGCGCTTTATATTATAAGGTAATGTAAATACCTCCACCACTACCGCTAGCTTAGCCACCACGTCCTGCGGCTCCGCATTTGTAGCTGTGTCTGTGGTTTTCAAAGACGTAATCCGTTGGTCATGGGTGTTAAGAGTCGTTTGGATGCTGTCCAGCTTGTTTTCAAATCGTTGAACGTATGTTTTGAATTTTCCCGGAAAGCGAGGCTTTGTGCTCCTCCAACATCGTTTTTAGCATAGCCATGATAGCCTCATTAGCCGCGCCGAGCTCATCTCTCTTTTGCTCCTGGTTCCTGGTGTTTCTGCTGGTCATCTTGGCAGATTATGACGCCAGACAAAGAATACCACCAATATAAGTCCCCACTTTGTGGCGGCTAGTGAGAAAATTATTATGTAGTTGTGATAAAAGTAGGAGCCCTGCGAAGATCGACTATTCCAACATGCCATCAACCAGAAGTCCTTCCTAAGGTAATGTAAATACAATAATCAATAAAAAACAGAGAAAACCCATGATCAAGGGCTTTGGCGATAGTGGGAAGGAAAAACTCCCTTTTAACAGGAAAAAATTTCCAGCAGAACGAGGGGCAGGGAAAAGTAGTCATCTTTTGTAAATTATGAGCACCCACGAGCTTGTTTTAAACTAGTGATTAACTTAAAAACTTAGGAAATGTCCTAGCAGCCAACTATGTAAACTGTTCCCTGTAGAATCACATGATACAACACATGGCAAAAAGAGAAAAGATTAAAAAGAGAGAGATTAAAGAACTAAAAAAGCATCATCATCAATTTGACAGAATGTTCAAAGCATTCAGTTAAATATAGTTTTCTATTTATTATTTGTAATAATAGTATTAGCTATACTATAATACACAATCCTCTGTCGGTTTGTTTGCCTCCTGCATGAGGAGTTGAGCAACCAAAATTATTACAGCAAGCTTCAAATTGATGCGTTACAATTTAAAGGTTATCTATATCAGATCTTATGCTGTCATCGTGTTCTGGTATCAACTGGCCAAAATGAGGCATTTAAAGCATTTATGTGCCTATAATACTTTATAAAATCATTGCGTCATTTTTATATCACAAAAATCACATTGATATCCCAAAAAGTTAAGTTTTGCATATTACAAAGTCATCATGTTGCCTAGCAACCACCCAACAACAGACTAAATGACCAGACAGTAATGTAGCATGGACATGTGCTAGTATATATATACTTCCATCCATGTATTCTCTTACTTTTAAGTGTTGCAGGAATGATGGAGCATATCACCCTGTACAAGTTGCCATTGTTATTAATGATACACCATGCACTTGTATTGGCATAAATTGCAATATACAATGAACATCGAAAAGTAAGGAAAATGGCGAATGACCCATAAATATCTACTGCTAGCTGATAAATTTGGAGTCCAAATGTGATCATGTGGCTCAGAAGAATAACAAAAGTTACAGTATAGTGGCTACATCCATATTTTATACACAGTTTATGACACTGACTTATGGACTTTCCTTGAGAAAATACTGCTGCCAAATATGCTTAAAAATAAAAGCTTCTTTTGTTTGTTTAAACATTATCTACAGCTCATGCAGAAGCTTTTCAGTGGTTTTAACTGTTTTAACTTTTTCTGCACTTGCACTTTTTTGTATTTGGCTGATGACTCTCTACCAAGGAGTGACCAGTGTATGAACCCTTTCCACTCACGCACCTTCACTGAAAGCTGAGAAAAAGAAGAGCATAACGTCACCACATTATTAATATTCCATTAGGAGCTGTTGTGAATTCTATCTCGGTGCAGCCACCAGTGTATCATAGAGCACTGAAATATTCATATCCTCCTAATTAATTGGCATCAGAGGGGTGCCTTGTTTTGTTTTTCAAGTAGTACAACAGAAAAATAAGCAGCAGGTGATGGCATTTTTAAATGAAGTTATAGAATAGAAATAAACATCTTTATATATTCATTTCTATTTGGGATTTTACAGATAACCACAGATGAAAACAAAACCAAAACCAAAAGAAGCCAAAAACCACCCTATAAAACAAAGCTTTTGTCATGTTTCTTGAAATCTGTCCAGGTTAACATGTTTTCCTCAGACCAAAAACATCATCACTGCTGTACCAACCACAACCCCTCCCACAAGTGCAGTCATTGAATTGCATTATATTGCTCTGTGGGACTCCCATTACTCACTGGGGCTAATCTGTAATGACTGGCTATCATCAACCGGCCGAGCTAAAATGGGCTGTTTTATTGATTATACTCAAACAGAAAAAATAATTCCAGGGGTCCAACACAAAATACTGATTATCAGAAACTATCCTCTCAGCCTCCTTCACTTCTAGCCAATGTCATTTACTCTAATCCTCGTTATGAATTAAAGCACACCCTCACAAAAATATGCTATTGATCAGGCCTCTGCGTGTGTGTATGTCACAGATTAGACACACATGTGTGTATATAACACTGTGAGTTGCAGATAGACAGCTCCAAGCTGGTGTTTTTACATACCGGTGCTGCTCTTATTGGTTTCGGTGTGGGGATCTATGTCCCAGCTGTGTTGGAGATCTATCAACCCTGACAGGTCTATTGTACCAGCACCCTTCAAAAGCTGTGACCAACAATTCGCACCAAGATATCACTTTCAATTAGAAAAACATTCAAGGACAGGGATGCGGGCAATTTTGAAGTGACAGCAGCAACCACCAGGCTGCTAGTCTGGGTTTTTTGCAAGCAAAAAGAGTCATTTTAATTCTAAGTAAAATTGTTTTCTGAAAAGAAATTGCATTTAAACCCTTAAAAACTTGCTTAAGGTGTAAACTTCTGATATTGCCCTTCGTGTCTAAGAATCAAAAACACAAGGCTGCACAGAAACTAAACAAATAAGTAGCTCCTTGATGGTCTTTAGAAGCCTGAGGATTCGGAATTCCAGAAATGAATGGGTATTTGAATGATTGCTGCTGTGACAGGCTTGCTGTGATAGAATAACACATTCTGTTGAACAAATAGACCCTTGAGTGCCGGCTGGTCCCAGGGGTCTGTCTATAGCCCCGAGGCTAAGGCTTTCATAGGGATAGGCTGCTCACAGCATGGCTATTCCCTGACAAACACACTGTCTGAAACTGTAATGCTCCCCATGTAAATGCATGTATATTGTTAGCACACTGTACTTCACTGTACATGCAGGCACATAAAACCATGTTGGTTTTTGCTGTATATGGTGATTGAATAAATATTGTGGGAAGTGATTATGCAAAATAATAATTTTCCGCAGCCGCACATAAAAAGCAGCTGTTTTAGAGTCTGAGTCATAATCCGAACTCTGTGTTACCTTGTTGTAAGACTATGTAAGAAAAGCCTCCAGTGGGGCTAAAAGCACTGGGGCTCAACTTTGTTCACTGGTGCCTTAAGAGACATGTTGCTGCTGTTGTAATGCATGAATCCTACACTGCAGCTCGGCAGCCCCACGCAGCACGCTCTTTGATGATGTCACAGGGTTAGATAGGCGCCATTGTAGATATGGGCTTCCAGAGAACCACTACACACTGTTCTAGCATCTGCTGAAAAAGAAACACCCTCCCAAGTCCCTTTGACACAGCCTTTTTTAAAGGAGAGCTGGACAAAAGCCACAATTTCTTCTGTGATATCCTGTTAAGGCTGTTCTGGAGCCAGCCAAGCATGGCCTTCCTTCAGAGAGCTGGGGCAACATCATTCAGTTTCCTTCGTGTGATTCAAGGCACACAACAAACTC
Organism: Neolamprologus multifasciatus; assembly: GCF_963576455.1. Taxonomy (NCBI): domain Eukaryota; kingdom Metazoa; phylum Chordata; class Actinopteri; order Cichliformes; family Cichlidae; genus Neolamprologus; species Neolamprologus multifasciatus. The sequence goes on from NC_140451.1 coordinate 19,302,588, forward strand.
TGTGGTCCACAGCTCAGTGGCCAAGGAAAAAGACCCGTCACACATTGTCTTTTACCCATATGCACATTCAGAGGCACGCATATTATGCATCACCCCCGTTCGGGCATGTACTACACAGCACAGATGCACACATACTAAAGAAAAGGTAGGTTTCTGTTTTATAACTTTGGTGTATTTCTGTTTTTTGTTTTCCTAATGATATGTGATAAATTAACTCACAGTGTGTATTTAATCTACTGTAACTTACTTGAATCTGACTTATCTTCAGTGGCCCATTACCATTGAGCATTTACCTTCAGAGCATGCCCTGTAACAACAGGAAAACACAACATCACAAGTATGGGCTGAGGAGCGATTCTAACAAAGGTCTATTTTGCAGTATGCTAAGAGGGAGCATATATGTTGCCACTCCAATAGACCCTCTGTTTCCTCTGAGCTCAATTAGACCACTGTTAACTCTGTATAATTAACAACCCCAACAGTGTAATCAAACAGAATCTGAATTAATGGTGATGAATTGAAAAAGGGGGTTGAAGTGGTGGGGGTAGACAAAATACAGAAAGAATATCTCAGGGGCAAACATGATAGAATTACAAAATGAGCAGCTTGCAAATTGTCTCAGCTTTGATGAAGAAACGTTTGATTATCCTGTGATGGAAAAGGTCCCCTATTGTCTAAAGCTAATTTGTCCCTTTTGGCTACTTCCCTACCCCAGAGGCCTGTCTGTCTCAAGTTACCCCCTCCTCCTCCTTACCAGCCCACTGCCACCCTGGGTATCAGCATCTCCCAGCTCCAAAGACATCCACAACCAAGAGTTAGGTCCAGACAGTATTTTGTTTGTTAAGTGTAGCACAAAGATCTGGGCCCTTGGGAAAAGATGAAAGGAGGAGAGCCGCCTCCCTCTCAAGGAAAGGATCAAGCAGGTCAATTTCCTCTGACTTTGTCCTGTCTTAGAGTTTGTATTCCCTCAGTCCACAAAGGCCACCATTGGACTGAACCGGAGGCTCACTCTCTCTCAGCTGCCCTGTTGCTGCCCTCATTTGATTCACAGAATAATAGATGGCAATACATGCTTCCTAAGCACAACTCCTTTTTAAAATGTGAAACAAGAGATAACACTCCCTTGAAAGGAAAGGACATCCAAACAGAAACGGATACAGTATAATTCTCTCTAGTTTCAAACACAGACTTCTTGTGGGACATGTGAAAACAAGATTATTGCAGGAGAAAACATTATATGTTTCTGAGGCATAACAATTAAAATACTCAAATGTTCTGAAACATTTTTCTATTTCATTTCAAATACTTGTAAATCATCAGCAGTCTTCTTTTTTTTCTCCATTATTATGCCTTGAACCATTTCTCATGCTTTCCAGATAATAAAATTAAATACATTCACATTAGGCCTGACAGTGGATCCAGTTCACATTTAAATGCAATTTAAAAGGGGCATATATTTGCATAGTGAATTAAAATTAAGACCTAATTATGCAAATAAATTATCAAATGCGACAGGGGATGGTTTTCAATTCAGTTAATATCTCATTTTGTGAGACAGTTAGTCCAAACAGCATTGCACCCATTTTGCTGCAGAGCCACAACTATTCAGGTGGTATTTAATTACAAAAAAACATAACCTAATAAATTACAAGAATTGCTTTTTAAATACTCCTTGACAAATCCCCCTCCCTTAGGAACGAAGTGTCCTCCATACCCCTTATTTTGCATTCGGCCTTTGAAGATAACAGATAGCATTGAGACAGCAAATATTTAAAAAAACAAAAAAGTATGAGCAGCCATTAGAGCTCATGTAAGCTATTTAATAACTGACATATGCAATAAAAAATCACTTGAAAATAATAAAGCTTGGTTGCCATTAATCCACCAGCTGACAAAAAAGGAGAAATATTTGAAATATACACCATAAATTGAGACATAATGTTATATGTAATTCTGACGTTTGCACATCTGAGAGAGTGCTACTTCATGTGATTTAAAAGCAGTATCTGAACAGCTAATTAGCATTTATAAGTAGGGGTTTCAAAGTCTTTTTAAATATTATTTATCTCAGAAAGAGTGAGAAGCAGGAGCACAGTTCCCAAGAGAGCACCGCACTGATGAGCATCATCCGAAACAAAATGAGAAACACTGCAGCCAAAATCAACTGAATAAACAAATCCCCGCTGTCATACCCAGAATGAGACAGAGCAAGCACAGAGGGTCAGCGCAGATAAGGAAGATCATACTTTACATGAATATATAATAGGGGAAGATTTGGCAGTCTCCAGCAGGGGTCCTCCCTTGTGCAGGATGCCTTATGCCAAAAAAACAGACTTTGAAAAACTTGACTTTCTATCTGACAGATGCTAAAACCAAAAATCTACTTATGGTAAATTCATCTGTTGGTTGTTCAATTTATGCAAACCACAACAAATAAACACAACGAGAATTTTCTTTTACAAAAATGGAGCAACAAGACGATAAATAATCTTCGCTGTAGCTAATCCTTCTGATTTTCTTAAGGAAAGTACAGCAGATGAAAAGCAGTGTGTTAATAAACTGGTTAAACATGGATTTTTCGAGGTATATTGATTGACTAGTTACACCAATCTCTCTGTTTTCAAGCCTTACATTATGTACAAGTCGCTTAGCATTTGACATTTTCTGAAGCCATACCTCCCAATTAGTTTGTTTTCTTTCAGAAATCATTTCTTTATATTAAAGGGGTTCCTCAACTGTTACTTACGTGTGTGTTAAAATTCGATTCTAACTCAGAAGACAAACAAGTAAATAAATAAATCACAGCAAGAATCTCACAGTAAAATGAAAAACCACTCGGGGAAAATAAATAATCTGATTTGATTTGCAGCATAAACACATCAAAACAGTTCATCAAAAATAATAATGTTTCCTAGATGCTTGCATTTTTTTTATTTGCGTCACTTCATCATTTTTGCTTAACTGCTATCACATTACAAATAAAAATAGCTATTAATGAAAAAGAAGTCACTAATGTGTTCATGCATGGAGCTTTGAGGCCTTATTTAGGATTTAAGACAATTCTGATCTTAGACACATCCTATCAAAAGAAAGCCCCGGAGAAATGATTTTTAACAATAAAAAAATACTAGCTGGTGGCCAAGTATTAATCTATTTAACTACTCAAATACATTTAAAGTTTCAAAAAGTCCTACCTAATTTCAAAGGCCATGTACAACATATGTATCAGTGTAGACTCTAAAATCTTTTACAGATCCAAATTCCCAAACACAGTGTAAACTGTTTTAATATAAATTGTAATTCCCTGATGCTGCATGTTGTTTTAAACATTTCTTCATGGTGTGGCTAACATTGCATGGCCAGGCGAATCATTGAGAGGATGTGGTGGATGAAACAGGTGGAAGGTAATGAAGAGTATCATAGGGTAATTGATGACCTGTTTTCAGCACTGGGAATATCGTTCCAAGGCTTAATCTTTGTCATCAGAGAAAGACAGAGAGATTGTGCATGTGAGATGGAGGAAGGAGAGCTAAAGGCTTACCGTGTCAACTTTCTCTCGCTCTCTCTCTCTTTCCTCTCTCCTGTGGGTCAAGTAAACAGCCTTTGCGGGGACAGCTCAGGGGTTGGTGTCTGACTAGCCAGGCTGAAAATGGCCCTTGTCCATTCCTGCCATGTAGCATTTCTTTCCCCAGCTGTTTGTCCTTTGTCATGGACACAGCTTGTAATAAGAAGAGCCAACATATTTATGGAGTGGCCGACCTCGCTGATACACAGGTCTTTTATCTGCTGGGCACAAAACAGCTTTGTTACTCTTTAACAATTCACACGGCTGTACGGCTGTGGAGAGAGTTGGTTATAAGTGTGCACATACTGCAAGTTGGTTTGCATTAGCATTTGGGGTTGTTTAGAATAAAGAAAGGAAAATGATACATCTCTTTCTCCAGAAACAGTAATGTGTTTTTCTCTTTAAACTCGCCTCTGACCTTGAGGCCAATTAGCGTGTTCCTGGCGGGTGATTTGTTTTGCCGTGTGCAGCGGCCGTCCGCTCAGCGACATTTATGAGTGATTAGTTAAGCTTCGCCTGAGTTCTATGAAGATCCTGTGAGGAGCGACAAAGCAACATTCAGATGGCTCTAGTCAGAGAAGTCCAGCGTAGGCTTAGAGGTGAACTTTGGCAGAAAAAGAAATGAATGATAAACAAAGGAGTCCTTTGACAGGTCTAGTGTGTGTGTGTGTGTGTCTTTCCTATGTGTGTACTGGTTGTTTTCATGAAGCAGGCAGGGGATTCCCATTTAAGTGAGAAGTAGGTTAACAAGATACATTAGGACTGCAAACAGTCTGGAAAGAAGTATTCAGATGCTTTACTCAAGTGAAAATACAACAAAAGCAAAATAAAATACTTTTTTTGTTACAAGTAAAAGTCCTGCATTAAAACAACCACTCAAGTAAAAGTACAAAATTATTGTAGGAAAAATAAACTTAAAGCAACAACTTAAATTTTTAAATCTCTCCAATTGCTGATATTTTGTTATATGTTATATCCTTCCTAGATTTACATTATAATTGCATCAGTATTTATATAAGCAGCATATTAAAGCCGTATATGATCCAGCTGTCAAACCTTCACTATGGGTTCATCAGGTAAGTCTTGGTGGTTATAATTAAGTGGAAGAGAAAAAATTAAAGATGTTTTTATTATACTTGAGTGATTATTAACATTATTCTTTAAGAAATATTAGACTTTTGTTGGTCCAAGGCGACAAAGAGCTGCACTGCTTTTTTAGTTATCACAAAACCTAAAGAATGAGCACTACTGAAAATATTAACATTGCCTAAAACCTATTGTTTTTATAGATCTTATTTTGCAAAGCAACTATTAACTATAGCTTTCAAGTACATTGCAGGGAGATTGCGTAATGTAATATGCAGTAGATACATCAAGTACTAAAGTAATTTAAAATTGAACTACATAGGGTTTTTTAGTAAATCTATCTTAGCTGCCGTAAGGCATCAGTTTAGCAACAGCTTTTAAAAGATTTTCTGAGCTTTCAGTGTTTTACTTGAAGTTGTATTCCAATGTTGATGCCTTCCAAATTGATCTCTTTTTGATTCTGATGTCTCAATCCTGCACCTTTATCAAGGTTAAAGAGTGACCTCTTTAATCAATTAATAGTTCACATCACATAATGGCAGTTGTATCTAATGAATATTGTTAAATAGCCTAAATGCATTTTAATCCTTTCCATCAAATCATGATTACAACGGACGGGTTTATCAAGTGGTCCTTTCATTTGGTTAACATGATCAAATTGACTCCTGTGTCATGAGAGATGACACCAGTGGTAATTAATTTCTCCATTAAGGGTGGCCGATGTGACAGCCATGCAAACAGAGCGCAGTGACAGGGAGGACACAATAACTTCAGCAAACTGAGACAATCCAACTGCCGAGGAGGAGCAACGGGTAATCACATTATCCGTCTGCAGGGAAAGCATTGTTCATTAAAAGAAAACAACACGGGCTACATTGTCTGTCGCGGCATCATCAGCATATTTGCAGATCTGGCAGATTTCATCGTGGCTATGCATTTACATATAGTAATGAACTTTTTAAAATTCATTCCAAATTAGTCAAGTGAGCTATTAGAGCCTGTGGGTATTTCCACCAGGGGCCTCACTCACTTGTAAGTTTTACACTTTCTGTTTTTCCCTTTAGTTTTTTCTTTTTTTCCCCCTTTTTTAATCAAGTACGGCGCAAATGAAACAAAGTGATTTATTACATGAAGACAGAAGTGGTGTAATGATGTTTATTTAGATGTTCATCAGAGGAAGGGAAAGTCTCAGATCAAATTTGTAAGCCTATGAACTGATTGAATTGAACTCGAATATCTCCTTATTGGATTACTACAAATAGAAATAGATTTGATTTTTTGTAGGAAACACCATTCATATGTATATTTGATTTCTTTTAATTCTTTTAATATGGAGTGAAAACATTTAACGCTCACTTTCGCGGCACTGTTCTGTCACCTTCATAACTTTTCTCTCCTTTAATGCAAATTATTTGTCTTTATGACGAATGCATATCTGCCAATGATTGTTTGCAATTGTGAGCATGACTGTGTGTGTGTGTGTGTGTGTGTGTGTGTGTGTGTGTGTGTGTGTGTGTGTGTGTGTGTGTGTGTGTGTGCGTGTGTATGCCTGCAGGCTGTCTCAACACTATGGGGGTTTTGATAGAAAGTGAAACCAACAGTTTCATTTCCAGCAGCGAGACCCAGAGGCTTCTCCCAGGAAGGGGGCGATTGTCCAGCATTTTCACCACAATGCTGCCATATGGGGAACAGAAGGATCAGCCACTGGCTCCCTGCCAGAGCAAAGGCAAACACCAATCCACATATGCATAGAAGTGGTCATTTAGAGCCACCACTTTTTACCATAACAACAGATGAAACACAGGAGTCATTTTGCTTCCACTAAGAACTATTGTTCCCAGGGCTCACCGCCTCCTTTAAGCTGTCTCCATATGAGGCAGGATAAACTTAGGGGCCCTGGCCCTGGTATAAATAACAAAGAAAAACCTCACTTACATGGTTCCTAAATCCTATCGAAAGATTAAAAGGAAGAAAAAGAAAAATCCACTCCGTTTCCTCATCTTGTGGAAATAAGCTTAACATAGGACAAATGAATTCATTTTAGTTGCTTCCTTTACTTTTGGTGATCTGTGCTGTGTAAATAGAAGAATTATATCAACAAATGCTGCTTCAATTTATTAACAATTTTACTGTAGGTCCACAAAATAATGTAAGCTTGTAAATTTACAAAATAAGATCCTGCAGCAGTTATGCTAACTAAAAGAAGCTTTTATTGTGCACAAATTGAATTTAACTGACCAATATTGTCCCAGCAGTTTTGTTTGGAGAAAATTAGGATCCTCACCCAAAATGTGAACTGAGCTGATCTGTTAATACTATGATGACTAATACTAAATAGCCCTTTCTACATACAAATGTGAATATGCATACCACCCTGCACTCTACTGTCCAAACAAAATAGAAGCTCTACTGTTATGCAATTTACTGAGTAGCACATTTTAAAGGGTTTATTTCAAAATGCCTCGGGTCTGGGCTGACAAACAACTTTGTGTTAGCAGGTGTCAGTGTTCTCCTTGTTGTGAGTTTCTTCATTTTATTCCTGAAAGCAATGAGCCGACTGGCCATTTTGTTCAGACTTGCAAGTGGTTTAGTGTGTATTTCAAAGCTGGTCAGCCAGTCAGTGAGCTACTTAAGAGCAGCAATATTGTAATAATGACTCACTGATGGGAGGGTAGCAATGGAGCTTAACTTCTTACATTCCTCTGATGCTGCCTGATTATGACTTTAAAGGAATAAATTATTGCTGCAAACAACCTCAGAATCTTAAATCCCTGCAGGGCTTCATTTTGCTCAAAAGAAAAAAAAAAATCTCTTTTCAAGGTAAGGGAAAAAATAATGCAGTAACTGCAAACATAATATTTAGCTTATTTTGTAATCTTAATTTACTGATGATTGGGATGACTGATATAAAGTGCAGGATGTCATCATACATATATGCACCTATGCTTTTGCAAATGTGCATCTGCACTAAATGCTGTAAATGTTTACTATTCTTTTCAAAGAATACTCGCAGAGGACTAGATTTAGTGGAGTATATCTTTATAATTATTTTTTATATTCTTTTTCCTAAGATTTTATTATTTAAAATAAGACTGCTTTGGTAAAAAGCAAAAATAAATAAATAAATAAAGCAAGAGGTCATGTCTTCTATAAGTTCATCCTTGATTCGTAACGTCTGGAGATAGCTGTAAATCACAGGCAGAGTCAGACAAGTTTATTGGACAGTTGAAATGTAAGGCAGCAAATTTGGAGGTATTTATCAGGGGCACGCTAAATACAGTGTTTAAGCCACATCAGATCTCTGTGAAATATTATACAGAGTTTTAATATCCAGAGGGTGTCTGGCTGAAGCGAGAAGCACTCAGCTGCTTCAGTTTAACCAAATGTTACAGTATAAAACAGCATGTCGCGCTGCTATTTGACATGGTGGAATGAGATTAGATGGAATTCATTTCTAAGTGAGGGGAAATTACAAGCCTATTGGCAACCATGCCTCCCCCAAACCCTCATGACAGCAGCCTCTGCTCAACCCCACTAGTGGCCCAACAACAGAGGGGTAGTCGGGCATGAACAGTGACATGAACAGGGAATGACCCCGCAAACCACATCTGTAGCCACCTTCTGTACGGCAGGAGAAGGCTATGTTGTTTTAAAGGTCAGATCGGTGTGAGGTGCAGAAGCATATGTCTGCTGCTTGGATACACCGCCACACTGCAGCTGAAAATAAACTAAAAGCATTTCTGATTTGCTTAATGCCAAAACATCAAACCGGAGGACAATACACATGTAAACGTTAAATCATTCGGAATGAAGACCTCTCCATAAAGCAGCCTTCCAGACAACGCTAATGCCTTTTATTGAAGGCCCTGGACTTTTCTGCTCATTGTTCCTATGGTGCCGTGACCAGACAGAGGCCCTTGACATTCTGATCCTTTAACGCATGTCTCCGAGTTTCCAGCACATCAGGATGACACCTCATAAAAAGGGAACTCCACCTTTGGCTTCACTTGGAGAACAACACGTGTCAGCGGCCTCCTGTGGGCCCTGTCAGGGGGTGAAGAGGTTAGGCGCTCTGTGCGGCCGCACAGATCCCAGCCTTCTTGAAGACCACCATAATGACTGCTAATTATGCTGCCATCTGTGAGGTGGGCTGTGTTATGTAGACACCTGTTCATTAAGTAGGAGAAAGAAACTTTTCTCACTGCAGTGTATTTTACACAAAATAGCAGATTCAATGGCTTTCCTGCACTTTGTCTAAACAGTATGAATTTATCCTACAGTAAAGACTTGCAGGCTTCCAATAAACTTTCTAGTTCCACGTTAATCCAGATACAAATATCAATGAACTTCAGAGCATGCAGAATTGAACCCCTCTGCTTTACTAATGACTCAGTGAACTTTGTGTGAAACCTTTCCAGCTTCCGAGCCATCACCAAGGTTAACCAGGCCATCGGGCAGCATTAGTGGGAGCGAGTTAGGAGGGGAAGCCAATAAAAAGCTCTCAGATATCTACAGAGGGAGACCAGAGCCTGTCAATCCCGTGACCCTAAAAGGTGATCTGCCATTACTGACTCACGGAAGACTAATGAGACTCATTCTTTTTCCAGCACCAAGAATAATATGTCAATACTCGTTCAGGCTATGTTGAACGCTACCTGCTTTACTGTCATTTGATGTGTTACAGATTCTTTCTTTGAGGCATATTTCCAGCAGTTGACAAACTGTCCAGGAAGCTAATATTGCAATAATAATTTAAAATTCCTGTAATGTAGAAGCTCAGCGGCAACATTTGATAAACTCTGAAGGGCTTTAAAGCTGCCTCCTCCTCCTCCTCTTCCTTGAACATCAACAGACACACTCATCTAAGCCCGATCTTTCAGTTTAAGATTTATATAAACAGATGATGGCTAAGCATCGCATATTTCAACATTTTATCTTTGAGCTTATGACTCCATTTAGTTTTAGATCCTCAGAGAGTGAGCCAACACAGCAATCATAAAGTGAGGGCCAATTAGGATGTTGACGGATTGATTTTGGAAGATAAATTTGGGATGTAAAAGGTTGACATAGCTGCTGTGTCTCTTTCACTGTGTGTGTGGCTTCCAATTAAGTGAGGAGAGGCAGTTTTTTTCCTCCCCAGGATCAGAGTGTCTCCCTGACAGATGAGCCGCTAATGAGAGCAAATCTCACAAAATCCTCAAGAAACGTGATGAATTGAATCATGTTCACCCTGTTCATTTGTCGTGTTCACAGATGAGACAAAATGCAACATTTATCTAGTCAACAAATAGCAAATGAGTAGGTGGATCCCTCATTGTTCATGCATTGTCTGTTTTTTTTTAAAATATATCATATTAAATTGAGGATACTATAGCACTGATTTACTCTCTTTTATCCTCCTTGTCTTATTTGAAACATAGGATGGAGGTTGAAGGCAGACATATGTTATGTCCTGAGGCCTCAATCTGCCTCCATCCCTAATATTTATCAGACAAATTAAGGAGGCTATTTCTCTCATTATCACTCTCCAAACCCACACCATATGTATCCCTATTATTAGACAACCAGCAGAAGATGTTCTATTTTCAAATTTAAATTACCAAGTCTAACCTTAATTGGTCTGAAATGTTGTTTAGTGGATGGTATCAAAGTCGGGCTTGGGAGAGAATCCAACAGATGGCTTAGTCTTATGACTTGTATTAACACCTTCGAAGTTTAATGAACTGTTAATTGCTTTTCTAATACATAATGGGGCCATTGGAATACAAGCGGTAATGCAAACAGATTAGTTTGAAGACAACAGATAAACACCCGTCCTGTTCAATGTCACCTTTAAGTGCCTTGGAAAACAAAAGCAAGCTCAAGGACAAAAAGAGAAAAACACAGCTTGTCTTCATGGCAATAGGCGTTTTAAAGGTATACTGTCACTCTAATATTTTTGACCTAAATAAAATCGAAATAATAATTTTGGTTCTTTGCAAATGCAAATTATCTTGTTCTACAAACCCTACGCATATAAATCAGATAAAGGAAAGTCATAAAAGAAGGCAGTGAAAACAGATATTAATACTCTGCACTGACTTTTGGTGATGGTTTGAATTTGTGATTTTAGTACTGCGGTCACACTTGGGAAAACAATGGTTGGAGACCACAGAACGGTCAAATTACAATGAACGTTGCCTTTGAAATGGTCGCTTTGAAGACGGAGCACAGCCCAGACCCACAATCATTTGCTATCTTCAACTACAACTTGCAGCACGTAGTGGCTGCAGGATGGCAACTGGTTAAGTCGTATCCCCTCTCACAAAGACGTGTCACAGATGAGCTTCACTCATCAGCGCAGACTTGCAAAGTGTTGGCAAGCTGTCTGTGTTTATAAATAAGACAGCAGTTATTTGCAAACCTTTGCCAGCCTGTGCAATCTGAGAGTGATTGCACTCAGTCTGCGTTTTACTGCTACTGTTTGGAGACAAGTTGCCTCCCACTAGGCAACAGCAGAAGTAAAGAAGAGCCACAAGGCTAGAGAACAAACACAGTGACGCTACATAGTACATTCATCTTAAGTTTAATAATGAGATCTATCTTCTGGTCTTATCAGTGTAAAAAGAATTAGCTCTTTTTGCTTTATAATTTGACACAGTCAACCATTAAGCCATTTGTAGAACCTAAATTGTATACCATTGTTTGATATGTATTTTGGTGATACATTACAGTTTGTTTACCCAATTTAAACAATTCAGCAGTACAACAGACATCAGCATTTAATGTTGTCACTCGGCCATAAAGTTAATGTACTGTATGCCACATTTAATTTTTTTTTATTCTGATAGCCCACACTCTTGTTCTCTAGGCTGTATTTAGACAGCAAACTATCTCAGCTCCACTGATAAAAAAGCACCTCTCTAAATTCCCTACAGTAGTTCATCTATCTGTTTTAGCTGCGCTTGTATGGCAGTGTGTGCATTGTACTCGAGCAACCATAAATGCACTCCTACCTTTGGAGGTAGTACTTTATTAAATTAAGCCATCTTTAAGGTCAATATACTTCTGTAATGAGTTGTCTCTTTTGATCATCAAAGGTTAGATTGCACCTTGATCCTGACTCCCTTTAATGGTGCTGGCATAACAGCCAAGCTCGCATCAACACTGATGTTTTTCATATTTCAGCTTAAAGTCAATGCAAGTAATGCTTTGCATGCTTAAAATCCATTTCCATAACTAAGTGCAATTTCCCCTCAGTTTGTTCCTGTTTAATGAGGTGAAGTCTTGTTTGTATGCCTCCCAATGTCACTGGAAAAGTCATTCATGCGGCTGTGTCAGAATTAAATCAAATTAACATTATTATACTTTATTATGCTGCCATTTTACATCAAACCGCTCAAGTAAAAACAGTTTGATTCAGTCAATTTTACTTAAAATTTGCTTTCCCCCCCTTTTTTTCCTTGTTGTTTTGCAGTTTCATTAAAAATTCGTGGTTGGACCTTAATGATAAATTGTGTAAATGACTCTGGGTGGGTGCACTGAGCCAGGGGGCGGAGGAGAGAAAATGACCAACATTGATTTATCCTGGCTGTTCTCTTGTCTGGTTGGTGCCTTCAGAACACCTCGCTGCATCCCATTCCCTCCCATTATCTCTCCGCGATCACCACAGTCCAACGAGTTTCCTGCGGGGTCATAAATACTTCCCCCAGACCCCATGCTGCTTCCACATCATCCTCCAGACGCCGCCTAATGACAGCAAAAGACAGACAATGCATCCTTTCTCTTCCGTGCTTCTCTCTGTTCATACACATTTTACATTGGCTAAAAAACATGTACCTACACCATGATAGGACAGCAACGGCATGCCCCTCAGACTTTGCATTTAAAATGGTACATTAAAGCAATATGTCTGAAAATATTATAGATGATTGATGTTGGTAATGACAGTGTTTCTTCACCATGTTAGTCATGTGGTTTTTCTCCACATTTAAAGCCCCCAAGAAAAGAAAATATCAGATCCCTGACATCAACAAAAGATGACAAAGAAACGAAACAGAGGGATAACAATGATGTCAGCTGTGAAGTATTTGAAACATGTAGTTAAATTCTCAGAACATCTTGATGGGAGACAAGCTATCAGAGACAATGAATCATATTAATTATTTTGACGTGCTGGTCTTCCGAATCAATTAGGAGTACCACACAATGAGGCACTAGCATAAACAAAGTCTTTGCTTCAAAAGCATCCCCAGCCCTATTAGTGAGAAAACCACAATTATAAACCACTTACATATGAGTCTCAAAAAATAGGCCCATTTGATTTGCTACATCTATGAAGCCAGGTCAAGTGGGTGGTCAATTATGGCATTGTCTCTCTGGTTGATTGTGTGTACAGTAAATAGCAAACAAGTTGCTTTTCATTTAGCAGCTTACAGGAGGAAGCTGCATTCCAGACAAAACCAATGAACTCTGACTAAAAATTTGGCAAGCTATGGATCTGAAAGTGGCTCACGTAGCCATATTTTCTCCTCCAGTTATAGTACTTTACTTTGGAAGGAGTCTTGCAAAGAGTGGCAGAGGCAAACAATCGGTTCAGTTTTTAATACAAAAACTGGGTAACTGTAGTTATTTTAAGAAGTCAGTATACTATATATCTGTATTGTTTGTTATAATTTGTGTGTTCACCATGGTTGCCATTGTAATATATTAAATTTCATCAAATTTCTCATCATGATCACATGCCAAGGAAAGTTCATTGCTTTAAATGTCCAGGTGGATGTTCAATAGAAGTACAAAAGTTATATTTTATATAACATTTTAATTGTTATAATTATACAAAATTAGAACACAGGTATGTGCTAACTTTGTTTGGTTAGGGTGAGGTTAAAAAAAATATTTACAAAAATGCCAAACTTGGTTGGGTGTGTGGAATGGGTTTGGGTTAAAATAGAAGAATCTTGTCATTATGGTGACAATAATGAATAAGTAGACAAAGGCATGTTTCTATTTTAGTTTAAAATAGATAAAAATAATAGTGATCTCAGTGTAAACCCTTCCTCTACCCTGACCTCCTTGTTCTATATGACACTCACTTTCCTTGGTTCCCACTATAATAAATAAAGCCATGAAAGGGTGCTGTCACAATGAAACATAGCTATGGGTTATAATAAACTACTCAAAGAAATGACCTGTGGGGTGGGGGTATATATACATATGGGTGGCCTGGTTCTGCTGGAGGTTTTTCTCTGTTAAAAGGAAAACAGAGTATTTTGTTCCCACTATTGCCTTACCTAACGCTCGATCATAAGCAGAGATAGGCAGCAACACGTTGCTGTAATCCGATTACTTTTTTTCAAGTAACGAGTAAAGTAAGGGATAACTATTGCAAAAGAAGTAATTAGATTACTGTTACGTTCCCGTGAGCACGCTGCGTTACTGCGTTACTAAAACCGTGATTTTTTTTGCGACAGTGTCATGACAATGACGTAAGCGAGTGTGATGTTAGTAGCAACAGCTGTGTGCAGATCAACAATGGATAATATATCGGCTGTATCCCAATTCAGGGTCTGCAGCCTTAAAGTACCAGCCTCAATGATCCTCAAGGGCCGTGTACTTAAAGACCGCTAAGGCCGGAAGTGCAAGGCTTGTGAAATGGGACGGTGTAGCCTCCGTTGCGCTGCCCGGGTTGCCTAGTAACCATAATACTAACAGCTGGAAACATTTCATACAGCTTTGTTTGACAGAAATGAAGGAGAAAATCTTTTATTCATTTGTTTGTTTGTTTCTACATGAGCTTTGATCATTCTCGGTAAGATTAAGCTCAGCTATTGAATGGAGTATATTTTAAAGTAAAGGCTTTAAAACCAAGTTAGTACAAACGTCACTAATGTCACATAACTTTGCCGACATGTGGCCAACAGTACTGTTTTAATGTTCTTCGTTATTAAACATTTGCACATAAATAAGTGACATAATATTCAGTACTTACTTAAAGTTTACTCTTCGGGCGCCCCTCATCCGCCGTTTTTTTCGGCAAAATCATCCACACCCACCGCCACGCTATGCATTCTGGGATATGTTGGGCCACGAAGTCTACACCGCCACATCCTTAAAATTCAGGGAAATTGACCCTGTGCATGAGAAAATGCTAACTTCCTGGTTTGAGACCGGATGTGGGGTTGTACATTTCCGGTAGCTTTACTTTGCGGTCAATCGCTACTGCGAAGATATACTCCAAAATTGATGTCCAAAACTCGAAAACGGAACGATCGCGTTAAGTTACAAAGAGGAGAATGTGGGAACACTCACCACTGTTGTGTCATAAAAATCTAATGATCAATTTTGACGTTTAAAGAGTTTAGATCAATCAGTTGTTTACATCACTAAACACAAGCAGAACTGCATCACTGCAGCAGAAGACACATCGTCCACATTCAGAAGCACATCTCTGTATAGTGACTGGTCTTATGATTTAAACAGGCAAATGTTCAGCATTCAAACTACAGGTGAACAATAGTCAAACCAGATGTTTTCCCCGTTATGTCGATATCAGCTAGTCAAGTACACACCTACACAGCATGTTAACAAACCATGAAAAAAAGCCACACAAAAAATTAATGATTGCTGGTAACGGTTTCTATACATTAGTATTTACGAAGGGTATGTTGTGACTTACCTTCAAAATTACAGCGGTCCCTCGCTATAACGCGGTTCACCTTTCACCTCGCTGTTTCGCAGATTTTTTAGTGCAAGTTTGCATGCTTTTTTACGTCCTGCGTCCTGATCGCTGCAGACGATCTCCTCCGTTTCTCCTGTACAGTACAGAATCGCTGCATCGATGCTAGCAGTGTGACTCTGAAGTGCAGTGCTGTATGTCCACGATGTACACGAAACGTTTTGCACCGTCAAAAAATAAAATTGGCTACTTGATTTCACCTATCACTGGTTATTTTTAGAACATAACACCCGCGATAAACGAGGGACAGCTGAGAAATATAACATTTGAATCCATTTTCTCTTTTCCCCTGAGGCGTGGGGGAAAAATATCGACAAGTCGATGAACATCATTTACAGATATATTGGGTAAATGCCCGAGACATCTATAGAAATGTAAATCGCCGCTTTATTTATTTATTTGCTTAACTTGTTTTGGACCGTAAACAGGGCGCGAATAGGACACCGGAAACAAAGCTCCCCACAGGAGTTTCCGCACCGGAAGTAGCATATGCTAACGTGCACATAGTCAATGAAGGAGCATTTGAGGGCCTTCGAATTGCCTTCGAATTGGGACAGCCTTCGTCGCGTCGCGGTGACGTAATCGGCCTTAAAATGCGGTCTTTAAGGCAGCAGACCCTGAATTGGGATACAGCCATTGAGTGCGGGAGAGAGTATGACGTGCAGCATTTAAAGCGTGGAAGTACTGACCTTGCTTTGAGTTTGATTCCGTAAAAAGTGACAAAAACATTAGCATCCGCTGTTCGAAGAAAACTTATTTTTACAGCGAAAAAAACCCTTAAACTTCCGCACAAGCACCGAGTAGGCTACGCTGCCACGGGAATGTGAAATTCACAGAAAAACTCCCGGATTCTTCCACTGACATGACGGCTGCGACACAACCTGCACCATGGCACACCTCCGCCTGCTTCACTCCTGCTAAACAGGTGAAAACAGAGCAACAGGACCGCTGAGTCTTTGATTTTATTTATTTTCTGCTGTGTTTTACTTGCATCTATTTGAAAGACTGAGTCTAAACACAAAAAACTATTTTATTTTATGTGCTGGAATGTGCAGAAAATAGGTTTAAATGTTAAACAAATTTCTTCCAGTCAGAGAATGTTGCATGTAATTTAATTTTTGCTTGATGCATAAAGTTAAAAGATTAAAACTAATAAAATAAGTTTTAAAAAGAGACTTTTTAATCTGATTACATTTTATATGATGGATTATGCAGAAAAAGTAGAATTGGGATTGAAGCGACTGAAGATCTAGCGCTCCATTACCTATTTAGGGTGTAAAATGTTTTTAAAAAGTAAAAAAAAAAAACAGGCCCCTCCGACATCTGTTCTCTGATTGGATAGTTACATTTGTAATTGACATAACATTGGCCAATCAGATGAAAGGAAGAAAAACAGGGTCAAAAGTCCACACACAAATCTTTTTTACACATACAAATCTTTTTTATACACACACAAATTCTTTTTACACATACAAATCTTTTTTACACACACACAAATTCTTTTTACACATACAAATTTCGATTTGCAAGTACAAAACTGATTTACAAGTACAACATTTTTATGACCACAATTTGAGCCCATATTATTTAAACAAAAATAAAATTTGTGTTGAAAACCAAAGTACAGTTGCTACGTCCAAAATATAGCAAAGTACATAAAGTTACATTAAACTTCAGTAAAATACTTGAGTGAGTGTACTCCATGTACTCTAGCCATGCCCTCATTTTATGGTGTTGCGACTGTACTTTACTCCAATGGCTTTGGTGGGGAGGGCACCAGGGGGACCAATCATTTTCAGGTGGTGGTGGCGGTGGTGATGGGGGGGTGATGCTACCCCACACACCTTTTCTGGACACACCTGTGATAATTTTTGAATGTCATAAATAAACAAAAAACAACCTAAACAACATGCTTATTGGAGGGCAGGGGCATCCACATGCTGATAAATCCATCCGTCACTGCAACTACCATAAAGCCTGTTGTTGGATTTTAACATGTAAAAGGTCAGAGACTGTTTTCATGTTTCAAAACCTCTTTTAAAAAAAAACCTTTTTACAGTAGCAAAGTGCATATATGAATGTACTAAGTATAAGTTACACTGTCACTTTATTCACACAAACCAGACTGTGTTTGGCAGACTATATTTAGAGATAGTCAGCTTGCAGAATGAATTGGCCACCCACAGATCCCTTGCATTGTAAAGCTGCCACATGCTCTATTAGTCCCCACTGTTCAAATGTATACATTAAAGTTAGCAGAACAAAATCAGACACCAAGGCCTACTCTGCGCCATGAAATCAGGACATCATCACCCTTTGGTCTAAACATGCACATTCACCCCATGCTTCGGTTTACATCGTTAGGAGCCGTAGCATGCGTGCCAATCTGCGCTTTGATGTCATGCTTTGAGTGAATCTCTACTGTTATGGAGACCAAGCACTTATTGTAAACTGTAGTATATGACCTCGCGTTGCACACATTCTTTGAGAGGGACGCGAATGACTGAACATTGCTCTGTTGAGCAAACCTCCTAATAGAATGCCATGTTTAGGCCTGTCATTCACAGCAAAGGACCGTTGTGTGATAAGTAGGCTTCGTAAATGAGTATTTTAACAGTCGTAGCCAGTGTCTACAAACCTCCAATGTTTATTTTGCTGTTAAGGATGGCATTAACAGAGGCACAGACCCAAGGATGCTGATCAACCCTGAGGTCCTAACACATGTGATGGTGTTTCTGGCTCATTTCCTGCACCATAATCAAGGCTTATGCACCTTTATGTGAAGTTGGATAGACGTGTGAGTGTTTAGACATGAAAAATTCCTTTTGTACAACATGAGCTCAGCACAGATGCCAGTACTATCAGGATATGTCAGTGTCGCTCTGTCTTATTGTCTGTCTGTTTTTTTGTCCATCCTCTACTGAAAGCGGGAGAGAATCGGCTAATTAAGGATGTAAATGGAACTGAAGAGTGACAAAGAGCCTGTTTGTAATTCGCATCTAAATTGTCTCTTACCTCAGCAGAAAATTTATCACAGGAGACAATGTCAACTTTTACATGGGGAGAGCCATTTGCATTTTTTGAATTCATTACATGGGTGGTGCTGCAATCATAAGCCGTAATACAGACCCCTACCCTCCCTCCATTCTGCTACACCCACCCTACCCATCGCTACCGGGTAGAGGATAATCTGATGGGTTCCTCTTCAGTGGTCGCTCAGCAGTAGTAAGGATACAGGGAGGAAACAAGGAGAGGAGAGGAGAGGAGAGGATTTGCTGGATGGGAAGCATAAAGTGGTCCACCCACTTGTTTATGTGTGTGTGTTTATGAGCGTGCATGTGTGCAGCAAAGCCACACCACTCTCCCGAGCGACAGAAACCTTGTTGTGATTTATGCAGCCTGAGATATGAGTGCTGGTTACGCAGTAGCAAGACATCGATCTGACAAAGCAAACCAAACAATAAAGAGGCGAGGAAGATGATGTGCCCAGTGGAGTGGAGAAATGGAGAGTGTACCTATAAGAGCTAATTATCTGAGCACATAATTCTTCAGGTTAAGACAGGGGGAGCTGAAAGCCAGCCAAGCCACAGCTGTCTGAGAAAAGGCTCCGGTATACAATTGGCCTAAGGTCGCAGACCCTGGTCAAGAACAATTCCAAATAGAAACGCATATGAATGCAACTCGGCTTAGCTAAAATGGGTAGGAATTCATCTGTGTGCACCAAACTGTCTGATATATCATGTTCAGTGAAACACAAAAAACTACAAATAAGTTGTTGGTCTTGGTGTCGTAAACTGTGTCTTAGTTTCAGCTCCAAACATCCCCGACAATCAGTTGATATATTAAAGTGGTAGAAATAACTACCCTTTGTTTTCACCATTCGGAGAAGTTCTGTTGACCAATTTCTTAAGAACTGCCACAATACTAAAGCACCCAGTGCAAAAAGTCTTACCAAGGAAATGAACTGCCCTTTTTTTCTTTTTCACACATAAGGCTTTGGTCAGCTATTACAACCTAACCTTGGCAACCTATTATGATTGCTGCACAAGTTCACAATTCAGTTTAAATACAGCCTTCTGATCTCGCGTCAGTTCTCTATAAGCCATGAAAATAATAATGATAATATTTGCAATTATTATTTCCTATCTTGCAAACCCATTCTCTGCTTCTGTAAGCAGGGGTCCTTTAATTAGACACAAGCATTCATATACAAAGACTGGGGCGGTGGGTGCTCATTGCCATTAATAACACTATATAAAAGATAAGCCAGACAGCATCTGACACTTTTAGTAGTTTGGGAAACAAGATGTAATCTGCTTTTGGTGCCAGGAGCGGACTGAGGCTGCGTGCATGTGGGAGAGAGAGGGAGTGCGGCCTGTAAGTCAATGCAAACATAGCACTGCAAGTACATCACTGATGAAGACATTACACGTGAGTTATACTCGCTCAGAAAATGGAAGTGAGGAGTGCATAGGAACCACAAGACAAAGTGACAGATGAAGTGGGCATTTGCTGTTACCAAGGCTAGCTACTGATGTGTGCATTATCAGTCTTTCAATAGCACTAATTCTTGGAGTTAGATTAATAAAAAAGCAGAATCGATACATTGTGCAGTTCTTTTTGTTTGGGTGCTTTGTGCTTCCACTGTGTCTGCTGCATAGTTTTAGTTTTTATATGGCATTGTGTTATATTGTAGCGTTTTGTGCTGGGAGAGATGAGAGGAGAGAACAGAAGATGAGATTCCGTTTAGTGGCACCCTTGGCACTCATCTAACCTTGGCACACAGCTGGGTATGCTCCACTGGTTCTGAACATGCTGAGGTTTGAATCTAGAAATGCCTTTGTGCAGCACAGGCCAACAGTGGAGAGGTGGGAGGCCCCATTAATATCCCGAACTGTATCACATCCCTCATGACTCCCCAGCTAAACCCACAGATCAAATGTCTAGTATATCTACAAACATATATAAAAGCTTATATCTGACAATGTGATTTATCATCCGGAAGTAAGAGGACATAATGTTAAACATCCATATTTTGCTTAATGTTCAATTTATTTGTTATTTTAGCAATTTAGAGAATCACTTACTGTATTTCAGGTCATACAAGGTCAATTTGTGTCATTGTTTTCTTGTTTGTGCATTTGTTTGTTTAATATAATCCATGAATTCTAATTCTGGCAGCCCAGAGTGGCCACATTAACCAGGCATGGCAGCCTGGGACAGCGTCCAGCTGGAAGCATGCATGGGATGCTGCTTTCCCGAGACAAAACTGGCTTCACAGGCAATAGCTAAATAGTTCCTCATTTCCAAATCACTGGAAAAAAAAAAAAAAACGGGGGTGCAAAATCAAACTATAACCTCCGACTCAAATGTTCATATTTATGCTGTGATTTGTAGACTGGCTTTTTAACATCTTATCTCACCTGTGCCAGAAGTCACTGATAAGATGGGAGGAGTATATCTCACTGGAATGTAAGAGACATGATCACTTCCAAATCTTACCTCACTATTCTTCACTATTCATCTTCTCCTCCCTCCTGAGTCCTTTTTTTTCAGCCTGGTTGGCTGGTTAGTTTGTTGGATGGGTGTCTGGCCTGTGTTGTCTGCAGGAGTAAATGTCTGGGTGAGGGCTGAGTTCAGGAAAAGTGCATCAGAGGGTGTGTGTGAGTGTGTGGTCAAGGTATTACTCATGTTGTGGGGACCTAAATCTGTTTAGACAGGCGCATTATGGGAATGTGTCTTCCCCACTGAATTTTAAGGGGAATATGTGTTTTAAGTTTAGGATGAGGTCGGGGTTATGTTAAAGTTTAACTTGGCAGACAGCCAACTTTGCCACGACTGATTCGGGTCACATGTAATACAGAACTTGAATAAACATGAAAGATAAAGATGAAAAACTGCAGTAATTATAGACAAACACAGATGTTTGTGCAGGAAACACGACGTGTGACTCCCTTTCCTTTTGTTTGTTCATTCTTTTGGTATATTTATATTGGCACAAACATTTTTGAAAGTGTAAATGAGGTTTGGTTCATGAGCCATCATCAGTAAAAACCTGTTCAGAACCTAAATGAACACAAAAACATGGACGGGGATACTTTCACATGTGTGCAGTGCTATTAAAATCTCCCTCCTGCCTGCCTTTCCCGACATACTGCAGAAGAACGGCGCTAATCTTCGGTCCTATTGCCCTCATTGGCCTTTACTGTGTACAGCCGCCTTTCTCTTACACTTTCATCAGAATCCCATTTCCCCCCACAGCCCAGAAGCCCCCCCCCCTCCTCTGAAACTCTACCCCTCACTCTTCCATTCTCGCCTGCATATGATGGATGGCCGCACCTCAGGTCCTCTCAGCCTGTCCATCAAGCCCCGCGATTAAAACACTTGGAATGACCAACATTCCCCTCTCCTCACCCTTACCCCACTCCACATCCCCTTGTCCCCCATGCCACCCCTTTACTCTCAGGCCACCACCACTGCAGCCCTCTGGCCCCTCACCTTTCTAACCCTCCCTTTCTCCAACGCTCCTCTCCCACTTCAACTGCCCCCAGAACCCCACAATCCATCTTGTGGAGAAAAAACATCATTTATTCTGTACTTCCCAGATAATTTACTTTTTCTCTCCCTCTTTCGTGCCTCTTTTCTTTTTACTTTCCTTTCTACAGGAATTCTCCATTTCCCTATAAAATGAAAATTCATCTGGAATTACATCTTATGTCATCATTATGTTTATTAAGCGTGGATGATGTATATGAGGAGCTGCGGCGTGCCGCTGAGTGCTTAATGATGCATAAGATTAAGCCGAGCCTCTCAGCTGTGCTGAGACTCCCCTCTGCTTCCCAGGCTGCAGACACACGCTGGGGGAACAGGCTCCAAACGGCCATCAGGTGAACAGGGGAAAAGGGAAAGCCTGCATCCTCTTTGTGTGTCAGCAGAGGAGGAAAAGTGTGCAGTTGGTGCAAAAGAGTTGCTGATAGGGGAGGATCAGAGAGTTGGAACTTCAGAGAAAAAGAATGAAGTGGTTTTTGTATCAGTTTGCTGGATGTAGTCAAAGTGAATATCTGCAATTCTGTCAACACGTAGTAACTACTGCAGTGATAATCATAAAATGTGCCCTCCTCCTTTCTCTAATGTCTCTAAGTTAAAAAAAAAAACAAAACTCCTGGTGCATCCGCCTTTCTTTTCTCTGATCTAGTCATACTTTTGATCTCAGTTCACACACAAGCACCCACACAAATAGAAGATTTGCTCCGGGCCTCCCTCTAGTCTGACAGCAGAAGCACCAGCAGTCTATGACAAAAACATTATCCTTCTGGTGCTAAACAATCCAATAAACCTCTCCACAGGGAAGAACTTAACCTCTCCACTCCTCCGATGCTGGCTTCCAGACCACGTGATTGCTGCCACAGTAAATTCAAATCATTAGTCTTCTCACTCTGCCATCACACAGGGAAAGAAAAAAATCCGCCTATTAGTAATGGAGACCTCGTCAGAGACCTTCCTCCGAGAGCCCTGCCTTCCCAATTCCCACAGGAAAAATCCCCAGCAAAAAACTAATTCTACTTTTAATAATCTGTCATCAGGACCAGAGGCAGTCATAAATTATGTGGGGAGCATGTGCAGGAGCGGGCCACAAGAGGGAACTCAGGGGGAGAAATCAAAGCCTGAGTTTGACAAACTTTGCCGAAGATAAATAATAACTTACAAACAGGATTAGTTGTAAAGTCAAGGTTGAGTGCCCTGCCAAGCAGTTTCCCTAGCAGTCTATGCAGGATGAAGAATTTACAGACACACCTATCATTAGCACCCCCCCCCTTTCCCCCACACAGCCTCCATCCTGTCTTTTCATTCTCACTCCTCCAGTCTTTCTCTGCACTGTCTTCACAGTCCTGACAGACCGCCTTTGCTTTTTTTCCCCACAGCAAACACTGTTTGTGTTTCATCATTAACCCTCTTGGATCCCAGGGACAGGTGCAGAAGCACTGTGATTCTGTGGAGATAAAAGAGAGCCAGCAAGGTGGTTAAGAGACAGTATTAGCGCAGTGTGGCAGGGGAAATGGTCTCTTCCTCCTCCCTAGTAAAGTAAATAAACATAAATAAACAATAAGCCTCCCACACAAACACCAGGGTAATAAGGCTAACACCACTGACTGGAATAATAGGTTTGTGTGCACACAGTGTAAGCAACTGTATAATTGTGAAAATATCTGTAATGTGTATGTGCTGGTGCCTCGTGTTTTGAGAGCGTACATCTGTGTGATACTTGGCCAGTGAAGAAGCCAATATTGGAAGAAAGGGCTGTGAGCCGTGGGGTTGTTCTTTCACTGTTTCCATGTCAATATTTGCTGGAGCTATCGACATGCATCATAATCGACTCGCTCAATCTAAACCCGTACGAAGGCCCTTCTTCATCAGGTGACAGAGACGCATCCAACAGCCAGCCGCAGAAAGAGGTGCTGCTGGAAATAAGACAGCCGTGTTCCACAAGTCTGCTTTAAACTTGTATTGATTTACTCATCAACAGAAAGGTTGAGTCACCTGATGCACAGCAATGGCTTACATTTTAACCTTGAGACCTCTGTATTGTTGTTCTCTTGCTACATGACAACCAAGTCACATGTGCATCTACGATCAGATCATTTGTACTGATAATCCACACGCCGAATGGCATGTATTCATTTCAGAATAGAGAATTTTTTATCTGATTTTATCTAATTTAAAGATAATCACTGCATAACTTTTTTATGTTTTTATTAACAACTTTAATATCCATGCATAGCAAAGGTTAGAGTTAATCACAACTTTACGCTGGGTTCTTTTCAGTAAAATGTTTTCTTTAAATCCCACATCATATATTTTTTAGGCTGCTTAGCTTTCAGTATGAATCATAGCATAAAGATGAAAGAAAACATGAGAAACTCACACATTTTTCTGTTTTCTTTCTCTCTTTCTTCTGTTTTCTGGACTAATGTGAGCTTTAAGTTTGAAGTAAAATTGGTTTTCTTACCTTTTCATATTTCTTAGTTAAATTTAAAAAAAAAAAAGTTTTATGCTGTGTTCAAAAACGAAAGCCTAAACTCGGCCTGCTTCTGTCTCATTGAGCACAACTTAAGGAATGCACCTCATGCGTGTCCCATGAAAAACCCTGAGAAAATGCATACATGCAGTACTGGGATTTCAACCCTGCAAAGTCAAGTGCTCAATTTTCCCTCCATTCTTTGGCAATACCAAAATAGCTCAATCATATTGGGACAGTAATATGAATCAAGGACAGCTCACTCACTCTCAATTGCAGCATAGTCTAACTGGGACCGTGGGTATAACTGAAACTGGGTTCTCAATTCAAATGGGAGAGCGAGTAGGCCAGCCGGACTCTCCAGCATGTCTCGAGACTGATAGATTACCTACTGCGGTAAGGACAAAGGGAATGAAGATGACTACTCTGCCAAAGCTGGCTACAGATGAGACATGCACGGCTGAATGAACATGGTACACCTCACCCATTTGTCTATGTGTTCAAGCTTTGCACTACCTATGACAAAGGAGTCCGTACACTACACTATTGACATATAGTCTCACCTTTATATCTTGGAATATCCTGTAACAACTTTCATTTTGAGTTAGATTCTGAACATGTTAGAGCATCCATCAACTGGATTGGCCACTTAATGTTCCTTACAGGCCGCTATTTATTACGCAAAATGTGCTACGAGGACATAAATCTAACTTAATGTCAGTCAACTTTTTCTCAAAAGTCAAACAATAAATCTAGTGAGAAGTGCGTGCAATATTTGCCATCAGTTGAGCTGTGCAAAAACTTACAAAACAATATGTGGACATTTTCATATGTAATACTTGAATACACATTATGCAATACACTCTTTTTGAGGTATTTTATTTGACATTGGAGGTCTTATGGATTGCGTAAAGGCACACAGTTCTCCGAGCCAGCTATTTTTTTTGTACTGAGTACATGATGTGCCATCCCCTGAGATTAACATAGGTGTTCTTGAGGCCAGGTTCACTTGTATCCGAGCCACAGTCGTATATTACAATGCAGCTGAGGTGGCAGTGGCAGTAACTCATTCTTTTCTATTCTATTCTGTCTCTGCATATTCCGCAAAGCCCCTGCTGCTCTGCACTTAGAAGGTCACCTCTTTCATCAGCTATTCTATTTGCATTCCAAATCGTACGTACATGAAAAATCTGCCACTGAGTTTTTGCGGTGGCCCTTCGAAGGCAGATTAGATAGAATTTGCCATACGAACCTTATGCACGCTAACCTTTGCAGATGGCCCCACTATTGTGGAGAAATGGATTGCCTAATAAACCATATCATCCAACATATTTGCCGCTTGGCTGATCAAATAGAGGCTATGTTTTTTGAGCAAATTCCCTTTGTCAAATTTGTCAGTGTTCATGCTGCCGTTGTGGGTTTGGGTCACCGAGAGGAGGAGGCGGAATCCTTAGTGTATCGGGTTAAAGTGCCGACCAATTTGGACTCTTTCTGAAGATGAGACAATTTTTCCACAAGATTTACTTCATCAGAGGGGAATATTTCATATTCCCTCCACTTGTTTGTGTTTGCTATTGTTTTCCCTCTTATATACTGCACAAGGTTGGTGCAGTGTAGCTCAAAAGTAATGGACAGTTGTTAGTCATTTATTTCACCTCATTAATTGAGATGGATATATAAAGTAGATAGTAAATAAAAGTCATTAATAGTGCGCTGCTGCCTTCTTTGATGTCAGAACCACATGCTACACAGATATAGCTTATTTTTCCGCGCCATCTTCTTATCAGATTTTACATGAATCATTAAAATATCCATAAAGCTATTCTGACATTAATCTTTACCATTCATCACTGAATACCCACTTTCAATCTACCATTGGGCTATGTGGTGGTAAAGAAACAATGCTACTTGTAAACCTTGCAAGGTTTTCACCAGAAATCTAATTTCACAGTGGAGCCCTAATTCATCGCTCCCAGAAAAACCTCTTTCATCAAACTTTGCATATGAGCAGCCAAGTGATGCACAAGCTCTTAACGGCATGCTTTGCCTCCTTTGGTGAGTTGGCCAACCAATCCATCTTAGTGACTGTGCTCAGAGCAGAGGAGTGGGCAACCGATGCTCCCGTCACTGGGCTCCTGCGGGAGATGGATTGGGGCTCCATCGCCCACCTCCAGTCCGGTACCAGCCCAGTGGCACAATCTGGACCTCAGTGTTGAGAGCCACGTGGTGGGCCTTGTGGGGCTCTATGAGGGGGCTATGAGAGGCAGGATGGAGGATGCTGTGTCTCAGTCACTCATGTAGAATCCAGATCCTCTGCTCCACAGGAGGTGAAGCTGGACCTCCTGTTTGTGTTCCACAAAACAGAGTGAGGGTGTCCAAGTCATTGCCTGCCTGCACAGTTGCTAATGCAGGCATTTCATCTATGACAAAATGTCACACAATAATGTGATTATCAGCAAAAGAAAAGAAAACTAACTGACATACATTGACTTGTTTAGCATATTAAAAGGGAGAAATCACAATCTGCTGAGAATATGTGACCTTCATCTTAAGTTATGTCCTTCAGTGGCTATTAGTCACTGAACTGTCTGACGGAACAACAAATACAATAAATGATAGCCCTGATTCCTCTTAATCTAATACATCTTTTAAATGTACATCCACGCTTAAAATAGCTTGTCCTTCAGCAGGAGGAGGAGTTTTGTTTCATTCTTTCATATCGTTCATCATGACTGACTTTAGAACTGAAGTGAAAGCTTCTTTTATTAATCACAAAGAGCTCAAGTCAAGGCTTTGCACTCCGTCGCTTGCATCCAATTTACAGCAGCGATAATTCATGCTATGCTAAACATTCCTTGTAAAATGTCACTTTGTGTTTGTAATTAATTTCTAAATTAATAAGCAAAATTCTGAGTTATGGCATCAAACCCTTTAAAAACCTTGATCACTAAATAATGCATCAAGGCGCCACCTGGATTGATCGAGACGATAACAAGAATGTGACTTTGGGAAGATGTGAACCCTTCAAAGACTTGGCAGGTTGTTTTGAGTAATGCAACAAAGCTGTGGGCAAATTAAAGATGAGCTTTTATTCTTTGAAGAAATCTTTGACAGTAACAAATAGAAAAAAGTGTCTTCACTCCCCTCTCTTGATTATTAGTACTGTCATTCACTCCTTCTGTTCCTAATCTCATCCCTGACCAGGGTGGCCTGTACCATAGGACTGCAATACATGCTTCCATGGAGGGAGCAATGTTTTAGGTTACCTCCTATATGGAGTATCAAGTGTCTCTCATCTAAAGCAAGCTATGGGCTCTTGATCAAAAGGAGACTAAAGAGTGGGGGCACACATGGAGTTTTCCTGCAGCACCGACCTTCAGCCATGAGGGCAGATACACCTGTCACATACCAAACAAGTGCATGAATCTCAGCTGATAAATCACATCCGCTCCGTTACCTTAAAACTTTACTTTGAGCTTCAAAGAAAAGTTGTGCTAGTTCTGCTTTAGGTGAGAAGCATGAGGAATGATAATTAAAGTAACTATTACAATGTAATCTTTAAAAACGTTTCATTAGGAATTTTTCCTTCGGTGCAAGTGACCCATCTCCGTTTCTTTAGTGCCACTGATGGCAACATCCATAACCTGTCCTCTGATATTTCATTCCCATACGGGAGCCATGAACCTAAGATGTAATCGATACACAGACATACAGGCCTCCTGTGTTATTACAAGGGGGACAATGTCTGCTCAGCTTCCCGTGCCGTTACACAGTTCAGGCTTCCAATTAACCTGAGCGGATCCCCATGCCAATCATACAGGGCTTCTATCGACAAGCTGCATGAAAAGAATAATGTTGTTAGGATGATGTAGCTCACGGTAGGAGGGCTGCTTCTCCCCCCTCCCGCTACTGACAGGGATAAGTGTTGTAGTCATTTATCACCTCCTCTGTGGTCACTGAGGGGCCAAACAGGGCTGCATGTCCCTTACACTCTTTTTTCGGTGGACCGCGGTACAAATGTGCCTGATTACAATCGTAAAGCATGGAAATGGGTCTGAATTTCAGTGTCAGTACCAAAAGCTTTGCACATTCAGCGTTCACATGAATCACTTCATACCGAATAACAGATGAAATAGTCTGATTAGCCTCTTTTTGGTCTGATTTTGTAAGCTAGTGAATTTGGCAGATTAAGTAGGATTTTACTGAATCAGTAGCAAAAACTGAGCAAATAAGAAGTTGATTTAAGGGATAATTTTTCAGCTTTTTTAGTCTCCATCTTCACCAGTCTTTTACCTGACATGTTGATGTAATATATATATATTTGAATAAAATGTGCATGTATTGTTTAAAAAAAAATGTTCGGATATTATCCAGAACATCTGGAGTTTGGCAGTTTGTTCCAAAGAGAGAACAGCATCCAAATTGTATTACACTATCAAAACAATATAGTCCATAAGTAGTGAACATACCTGCTTATTTGTCAGCAGGAACAATTTTTATAAATCTTGTCTGAAAACAGATGTGCCGTAACTGTTGAAGTGGGACGAGAGATCAATCCATTTATTTTTTCCCCCCCGTCTACTGAGAGACAACATACAAATTGAGACTGTATCTAAGTTACAACAGCAGCCAAGTGTGGCCTACTAGGATTTCAGGAGTGATTGAGAGTGTGTTTCAATGCTCAGGGCCAAACTCTAAAAGCATTGTTACATTGACAAGGCCGACGCAAAGGAAGAATGTCTCTCTACATTTACTCCCCTTTTCTTGGACCACGCTGCCACTGGCGACTCTGATATTGATTATTGTGAAACTAAAATCAGCTCAAGGAGCACAATCATTAAGACAAATGCAGTTCCACTCAATGCCAAATGCACAAGGACCTGAAACTCTTACTACAGGACTTCAGAAGGTACACAAAAATCCTCTGTCCACACACATACACACAGTGTATTGTGGCATCTATAACGACCGGAAAATCCAATTTCCATGGATTTTTTGTCTATTAGTTTAAGTTAAACACTAAAAATTAAAAACACACAAGCAAATGAACTGATGTAAGTACAAGTATCACAGTGAAGTTAAAATATATAAGAATTTATTTTTATTGTCCTTGTTATAAAATGGATTAAATTTACTTTTCACCTCAAAATTCTACACGCAATACCCCATAATGACAAAGTGAAATAAAGTGTGCTTGAAATCTTGAAAACGTATTATGAATCTGGTATCTGGTATGAAAATCTACCAAAACACCTTCACCACAATCAATAAGGGAGCAGCTGAAAGTAACTTTATTGGTGCCATAATATGCAAAGAACATCAAAAGTCAAAGTACTCTTATTTCATGCAAGTATGACTTGGATCAGAAATAAAGATAATGATATGATCTGCAGGAATTTATCAAGTGGTTCCAGTAATCAGTCACCTTTTCTTTCTTTCTTTCTTTTCTAAAGTTGACGTAAAAAACAAAGGGGAATTTTTTTAAGCAGTCTAACACAGTTGACCTCAATCTGAAGATGACTAGAGCACAGAAATCTGCATCATCCAGTGTGCTCCCATGTAGTTCCACATTATTGTGTGCCACGGTTTCATCACAGCTCCAGGAAATGTAAAAAGATGCACTATGTAGGATGTACAGTATATTATGCACATTAGTGTGAACAATGATATTCCAAAAGTTTCCTCATAACCACGATCAATTTTTCTTGCTTAGCGCAAACACAGCTCTGAGTTGAGGATGTCAGCGCAGACTTAATGTGGCCCCCGTACCTTTAAAACTTTCCATTTGTTATGTTTGGTCATCCCATTAGTTGCCATTTATTATCATTAGTGTGATAGAAGCCTCTTCCTTGCAGAAGCAGGAAAAAAACTACATTTTCACATTAGACAGAGCTCCACTGGTGCATCAGATTAATGTTCCTTTTCACAAAAACAGAAAAAGCAGGTGTACATGAACTAGCCATATGACTATTTCATTATGCTGTCTGTTTATTTGCTTCTTCCCTTGATTGTCAGTTAGTTCCTCTTTGGTGGAAGTGCATTTTAACAATATGTAACTGATGCTTTGATGTTCAAAAGTAGCCTCTATGTTGACTAGTGGGCCAACAACAGGTTAAATTACTTAATGCCTCATATTTGATCTGAACTTATCACTGTGCATGCAACAAAATGATTATTTAAAAGACACCTGACTGATTTGATCAGTACAATAATATGCAATTTGCATAATAAAACAAAACATTGTTCTAAAACTTAGAGAAGTTAAAAAAGCTGAAACATCTGCGAAAGAGAAATAAATGAATGATTGTCCCCATAGATTTTAACTACATTTTAAAACAGTGAAGACTATACTGAATCCATCTTGCTGGAGTGGGCAGGTCTGGATGTGTCGGCCTTAGGTTCACGTCCCTGTCCTGCCCAGTGTGAGTGATCAGCAGCGTGGCCCCTAGCAAGCAGGACAGGTGTGTCGCTGATTCACTCTGTATTACATGGAACGTGATTAATGGTTTTCTTAATGTATTCACGGCAGTAATAGAAGTCCCTCACGACTAACCTTGCATAAAAATGCAAATGAATAGAGACAAACTGCCGAAAAAACACAACGGGCAGGGCTAAGCCCGGAAGCCTTGGGAAGTGGGTGTGCATATTTCTTTATTTCATGGAGAACAACTTAAAATTGTAGATTAACCCTTGTCATGTTGGCATAATTAAAGATCCCAAGGAGCCATAAGAAAAATCCAGGAACAGGCAATTGAAAATACTTTTTATTTTGTTTAACTAACTTAAGGACTCCTTTGTTTGTTTGGCTTTGTTACTGTGAGACAGTACAGGATCCTTAATGTGCTTGTTATCTATATATTTGTAAAATGCTATGATTACTAATCATAAAAAGCATCTGTAACAAAAGAAATGTTGTAATCACTTCAGGTGTATAACACAACTTATGTGCTCTGTTTGTATCTATAGTATGTTAAGTCTTTATGACAATAAGCCACCAAAAAAGGCCATAAAGCATGTCTGATAACTCAACTTAAGTTGATTTCTTGGTAAAGAACTTCACAAACTTCAAAAGGTTTATAACCAAGTTCCTTCCTGTCTATAACTATATCAATATGTATTTAAATATGATTGGAGAAACTTGTATTAATATTCATGATCTTTTAACGCCAACTGCAGGTGCTAACAAGTTAGAAGTGAATGAAAACACGTATAAAATGTCCATACAGTTAACATAGACAAAAACAGGGATGTTGTTAAAGCATTACCCATTATGGAAGGCTTAAATGCTAAAAGTTTTGCACATTAAACATATTTTAGTCTCATAGAGAAAATAAATAAATAAATTAGTCATGTGATCATGAATCCACAGGAGTCCAGTGACAATAACAGTCTTAGTCTGATGGCAACAGCTACACTGGAACGCTAACATTGAATAATAAATATTTCTGAAGTTTTCTTGACAGAGTACATCATGATTGCTGAGGCAGTCTGTTCATCAGTAAGTCCCCCCCCCCCTCTTTTATCATCATAAATAATGTTGATTAATTAGCAAGTCAAAATCACTGAGGATAATCCATGTAGAATACATCACTGTCAGGAGAACTGTTGAATATTGCATTTAGACCAGGAGCATTTTAATTACAGAAGTCTTAACATATTAATTAGGACTCGGAAGGAGCATAACATTTAGAAAACCTGAAAAATTACTTTTGTACTGAGAGTTTGAAGTATGCCTGTTTTCGTTTTTTTTTTTTCTTTTTTTCAAATTGTCAGTTCGCTTCTTTGCTATCTCAGGAACGTCTCGAGGGAATTTCCTTAAAATCGGCACCAATTCACTTCTGCTTAAAGATAAACTGATTAGATTGGTTGTAAGAGATCATGGTTACTGTAACTCCCAACACTTTTTTCCCTGTAACTGAAGAATTTAAATGAACACAAATGATGTTAATAAAAAAATATAAAGTGTCTCAAGTATTTCCAAAAACCACATTCACCGTGACATCTTAATGTTCATGTGACAAAACAACACAGTTTACAACACCATAAAGCCTATTTTATAGTCACTGCAGTGGTTGTGTTGTGATTGTGATGTTTGGGGAAATGCCTGACTTGTATTTCCTGAATTGTCGCCGGTCAGAAAAAAACATCAGTGTCAACACAGAAGTCGAAGAGTATAAATAGGAAGCAAAGAAGTTTTTTTTCAGGTTTTCTCCAGAAAGTCTAATCTTTCCAGCTGTGTAGTCCGGGAATTTTTGAGCTCCTGTGCTGACAATATCATTGAAATGTGGCACCATTATTAAAAAAAGGATTAAAAAAAGAAAAATGAAGAGGTACACAACAAAGTGAAGCAAGCACAGCAGCATTTGTGACGTCAATTTTGGTGCACAATTTTGGATGACATTGGCAAACAAAAACTAGGCGGAGATTCTAATCATTTTTATCATTTTTTCCCCTGGCTGCCCACCTTAAACTGATGTGATTGTCCTGATTTTCTGTGCAATCGGATTGAATATGTGTTTGAATCATCTGTAGCTTTACAGTTTATAGCTTCTTTAAAGAAATCATCCATATGTGGAGAAGTTTCTACATCCATGTATAAACTCTGCAGTATTTTTGTTGTTTTTTTTTTCATGCCCAGCTCATGAGCCATGACCAGCAATGGGAGAGATGCAGATTTAACCAGAACTTTCAAAAAACAAGCTATTAATGAACAGCTAGATGAGTGTTTGTATAGCCAAAGTCAAGCAAACTGATAAAATGGTGATCGGTGGACAGACAGAGAGGAATGACTGAGGCAGCCATTTCTTAAATGCTCCAGGGAGACCAGGTGCTCTCAGTCATTAACTCCTCCTACTAGTAACCTGCAAGACAACACGGAGGGTCAAACACAGGAACCCCTAACAGCAGGTCCTGGGCAAGACAGAAAGCAGTCACAACACATTGATACAGCAGACATGTAACAGGACAAGAACAGCAAAGCTCAATAAAGCCACGTTCAATTAAAGAGAACATGAATGATGAGGTAATACAGTAAAGTATTGTCTTATGTTTCCATTTCTGCCAATTACTGCTTAAAAGAAAACAATGTGCGTAAAATTATATCTAATTTAAGCTAAAATATTGACAGTGTTATTGTTTCAATTACAAATTTGGTTTTGCAAAGTGCATTCATGCCCCATGCTTAGCGAAATATATTGTACTGTATTTGTTAAGCACTTTTAGCCCCTCGCTGCCTGAGTAATTTTCAATTATGCTCTGCATTTTCTATCAGTATTTAAATATTTCATTTATCTGTATTCTGATGAAGCCCTGTTAACGGCACAATTTTTGGCCAGCTCCAACCTTCTGCTACTTCTACAAACAGTACATGTCTTACAGGCACTTATCTACAGCCAGTGAATTGAATAAATCATTTGAATTAGCCTTTATATGCAGCAGGCTTTCTGCTTGAATGAAAAAAATAGTTGCGCCCTTCCCAGTCTGTTTCACTCACAATGTTTGAAGGCTGACACATGTCTACACAGAAGGCCAACATGAGAAGTACTTTAACAAATCAACAGCAAAAGGTCATTTGCATTTATTTAAATACTCCAAGCTAAATTAACAATCACTGTAGCGTTGTGCAAAATGCTGGAAATTATAGGCTGGAAAAGGCTTTTCTTTGTTTTACAGGCACACGAGCCTGAGTGAGACATAAGATGATGCACTGCCTGTGGAGGTAGCTGGATTGATTTAGGTAGGAGCATATCTGCTTTGTCAGATTCACGCGAGGCAGATGACTTTAAACCACAGCTGAAACACCCTCTCTGTAGGCACAGCCTTAAAAAGTAGGAATCGCTTTGTAATAGGTCTGAATTTATTAATCTTTCCAAGCATGTCTCACTGTTTTACGACGCCATGACACATTCATATCAGCATTCATGAATCCAGGAGCCAGCATTTTAACAGTGGAACCAATCAGATCTGATGAGAACCAATCTCATCAGATGATGTGGGGCTGAGATGAATATGGCATCATATGGTACTCTGTGTACCGTAACGTGTTAATGCAGAACAGCACCTCTCTCGTTGGCTGCTAATGTGGAATATACTGGAGGTCCAACAGAAGGGCTGTGACAGCAATAATTGTGATATACATTGAAGAGAAGAGAAGTTTCAGGTGTGATGCCATTGAGAAACATCCTGAAGTTGAAAATAAAGATTGATGTCTTCCACTGCTATTATTAATATATTGATGGTCCTGTCAAAACATTACAAATCAAATTTTTTTCCTCCTTATTGATACATTAGCTCAGCTAATTGATGAAAATCCTGCAAAACCCCTTTATTTTCCCCCTACATGCTATTTGTCTACCATCTGCTCCACATCCCTTGGGGATGGTCATGATAGGTTAAAATCACTGCTGACAAGAATCTCGAATGCTCACAAGTTAAGTTTAGTACCACTAAACTTTTGTACCACCAATATCAGTATCTGGTGCAGAGCAATAACACAACTTTAAAATAAAAGAAATGGAATAGAACTTTTTGCTGTAAGTACATTTCAAAACATGTAATAGACACTTTATTAGGTACACCTTGCTAGTACTGGATGGAGAACTATCTCAGTTCTTTCTGGCATAGAGTCAACTAGGTGCTCTAAACCCTGCTCAGAGAATTTTGTCCAAGCTGACACAATAGTATCACATTTGTCTACAAATGACATTAAGCATCATCCTGCTGGAAGCGTCCATTAGATGATGGGTACAATGTGGTCAAAATGGTCTAGAACAACACTCAGGTAGGCTGTGGTATTTGAAGGATGCTCCGGTGGTACTAAGGGGATGTAAAAAAAAAAAAATACCAAGGATGGATCCATGCATTTATATTATGTACATCAAATTTTTACCCTATTGTCTGAATGTTGCAGCAGAAGTCACAGCAGAAAGGCAACATTTTTCCAACCTTCTTTTGTCCCATTTTGGTGAACCTGTGTGAATTTTAGCATCAGTTTCCTGTTCTTAGCCAGTAGAAGTGGGCCTCAGTGTGGTGTTCAGCTGCTGCAGCCCATCTGCTTCACAGTTTGATGTGTTCTGCATTTGACTTTGGATGTAACGAGTGGTGATTTGAGTTTCTGCTGCCTTCCTATCAGCTCAAAGCACTCTGACCTATTTTACCTTTTTCTGATCATTCTCTGTAAATCCTGGGGATGGTTGTGTGGGAAAATCAGCAGTTTCAGAAATATTCAGCCCAGTCTGTCTGGCACCAACAACCACGACACATTCAAAGACACATAAATCACCTTCCTTCCTCATTCTGATGCCGGTTTGAACTTCAGCAGGTCGTCTTGATCATGTCTACACGTTTCATTGCACTGAATTTCAACCATGCGATTGGCTGATTAAATATTTCTGTTAACGAGAAGTTGAACAGGTATACCTATTAAAGTGGCCGTTAAGTGTATTTGTTGCCACATGCTGACTTTCAAATTCTGCAATGGCTTTTAATTTTAGTAAATTAGAATTGTCAGAAAAAGTCTTTACATAATTGATTGAAGTATTTGTGTAACACTGGGTAAAAAGAGTTGACTTTCTGATAAAATTTATTTTAGGAAATTATGAATCGAAGGTCAACAAGAGACAGTATCATATGACTGAAGATATATTTTTAAAGCCCACATTTAATCTCTCTGTAATCATGACAGGTGCCGATGTGAAATGAACTGTAGCCATTCTCCTTGACCAGTTTGTAATGGTCAGCGGTCCACATCCAGGAGACTAGATTGGATTTATTGCTAGTGGGCCAAAGGTAACAAATACATGCAATATAAAGGTGTAGATGGATGCCATTATCACTGAATGGATTTTGTGCCCATCATGAGGTTCAATCACATGGAATAGATTGATACTGCAAGCAATACTTTCATATTAGGCTTATGTACTCTATTTTAACTGGACAGCTCAGTGACTAGAAGGCAAAACAGGAAGTGTTTGAGCCAATCATCATGTTAGTTAAAGGGAGATTTTAGGCAAAAAAAAACCTCTTCAATGAATAATTTCTCTCAATGTTTTCCTTAAAACACGATCAACAAAGAATGAAACAGGCCAAACTCAAAGTATTGTGATTACTCAAAAACTATTATAACCACCAGAGGTTTCACTTGGCTGGGGAGGAAATATCTTCATCTCATCAGCAGGGTCGGCTGGAGGTTCCTGGGAGTCCTCGGAGAGATGGGATGAGGTTATGAGAGGTCATGTAGAACAGCTCAGTGTGACAACAAATCAGAGGCCACCCCTCTGGTCTTGGTCACATGAAGCAAAAAATGAAACAAGAAGATGAAACTCACACACAAACCTCAATGGGAAAACTCCATTACCTCAGATGTTTCTGCTGCATAAGTGACTTATGGCCTCATTCTGACATCATAAAAAGAGAAAGAATTTGACACAATTGCTCATTTTGTTTCAGCTCTATAATGTCTTACTTGCTCGATTGTTTTTAAGAATTCTCCTGCAGAAGCTCATTTTACTCTAATCTTTTATTGGGAAAGTAAAGAAAACCTACATATATATTTTAAAGTGTTTGGTAATAGATTTTTAATGTTCATTTGTCTACGCCCTGAAGGCCTGGATCTTTGACATTTGAAATAATTGTTGTTCGAAGGATCATCACCAGGGGAGGGTTGTGAATAGTGTAGGGACGATTTGAGTAAATGACTGTGTCAGACTGTTTATTTGTAACATGATTGCCTCGGGTGCTGCCGGAGGACAGCTATTAGAGGGTCTGACCATAAAGAGATAGAAAGAAAAGCCCAGCGATCACCCAAAAGTTAGCACTTAATGTGACAACTTATCAGACAAAAGCTCCCCACAGAGAACGGGGAAATGAGAGAGAGAGAGGGAAGGCGGGAGGAAGACATCATTGCCCACGGACAGAACAATATAATATGATGATGAAGAGGAAACTGTATCATAATCATAATTATCTGAAGCGGCTGCAGTGTCAAATATCACATGAGACCCAAGCGTTCCCCATATGTTTTAACATATTGCACAAAGCTGCCCAATGCATGTTGGCCTGAGGGGAGGCAGAGAGCAGGGGACGTCCAGCCCTGTATTTAATTAAATGACTTCAATACCCCGTGCCTGCGGCAGGGCCTCAAGTGTAAGTATAAGGGTCTGTGAGAGCTGCTAAATAAACACTGCCTTTCCCAGTGGGCCTGAGATCATGAGAGGATGCATGTCATTCTCAAGATGTAAACACATCAGGAGGATACTGAATGCAATAGGAGCCAAAATAAGAGGGGGCAGACAAAGAAAGGGTGGCTGTGTGGGTGTGTGTTCCTGTTGTTTTCAATATCAAGTTGCTACAATAATTGAAATACAATGATAAAGCAATATAGACAAATAAAGCGATAAAATTGATGCCTTTATTTTTGCAGGGAATAAACAGCTAACCTTGGGTGACAAATATTAAAAAATACAAGACTTACTTCAATATTTTCTTCTTTTTTTTCATTCTATGGCAATCTACCAGTTTTTCAGTCTCTTCTAGCCAAGTGCTTAGTGTTCATATATTATTGTAATGTGCTACAGCGAGATTTGACAGCATGACACATGATTTACTACATGATCGAAACCAGAGGGAAATACTAAAAGCACAAACACGTTGGAAAAGGCATCCTCGGGAATCTTCCGACATCTCAAGTCTCCTTGACAACTTTGGCATGGCGGAAGAATGCTTGTAATCTCCTCTGGCGGGGACGGATCCTGGGGCTCAGGCCGGCTGTGGAGTGGACAGTCCTATTGTTGCTTAAAACCTCAAAGGGGAGAAGGAAGATAGGACAGCAAGCAGGAGGCCAAAAGAAAAGACTTGAAAGGAGAGGACCGTGGAAGCAGTTAAATATAGAGCAGGGATCGATGGATTAATGGTGGGGCACTGACGGTAAGGAGCATGTAGCAAATTCCTTTAATCCTCATCATAAAACCTGGCATCTGTCAACTTGTACCCGCGGTAGCGTTTCTGTAATATTATAATAGTTTTAGTTTGATTAAGTTTCAATGGCTTTCTGACAATGAATTTAGCAGAGATTTTTATTTGTAAAAAAAAATTCCTTCTTGCTGGATGTTAATGGGGTGTTTAGGCAAGTTTACTTTCTACTATTTCATAGGAGATGAAATGAAAGTACTGTGTGTAAGGAGAGTTAACAAACAGAACTAAAAATTAAAGAGCAAAAAAAAAACATTTTAGTTATCTATAATTCAGAAATAAAAATGAAAAAGATATTGTATGCTTGCAAAACTAACAAAAATAAATAGACCGGATGTGTTTGGTGGATATCTTTAAGGCAACAGCAGTGTCTACATTACTGTGAGTCTTTTTATTTTACTTATTCAGAAAGCCTTACATTTTACCACAAACAAACACATCCATGCAATAATATAAAACCAAAAATTAAACTGAAAGGAGACAGCCTGAACTGGAAAATTAATTAATTAAGTAGATGTAATTAAAAAAACAATTGTAATCAAAAATATGAAAAATACATGCAATATAAAACAGTAAAAACTGGTTTGAACAGAGCTGAGTGGGAGGGACCGAGTATTTTGGAGATTATGCTAAATCAAGGCCAGTTAGGAGAGGGGGTGGAGCCCAAGGCCAGACAAAGACTGAAAAGGATGTGCCAGTGGCATTTAAATGGGCAAAAGAGTGAGGAATTAAAAAAAAAAAAACGTTTTAAAAAAAGGCAAGCGAGAGGAAAAAACAGAGTTTCTCCTCCATGGCTGACACTTTTTTCTGGGTCCTCAAGCAGATGCTGAGGCAGATGGTGGTGAATTAAGAGAAGATGGGAGAAGAAGAAATGGAAAAGCCTAAAATGGGCCCACGGAGGGCACACATTAAAATATTGTGTGAGTTTGTGCATTTGTGTGTACACGCATTAGTGTATGCATTAGTGTGTTTGTGTGCAGAGTACGCTGGTCCAGAGGAGAGGCTGTTAAACAGTATCTCAGCTGGGAGGACTAAAGAGGATGGGTGGAGGATTCCCAGTCAGAGATAGAGCTCGCGATAATAATCACAGGCGTGAAATTACAATGCTGATATTTGTTGCACCCCAGGGTGCGGTACGGTGAGGCTATCGGAGCTTGGAGAGCCCACATATCACCAGAGGCCTGGGCTGGCTGACGGTCATCAATGATCAGAAGAGCGGTCCCTCGCCCACACCTCTGCCCGCATGAAGAATAATTTCAGCAGAGTCACAATGCAAAACAGCCTCATCTGTGGTGTTTATGTTAAAATGGCTGTGCTTTCATTTTTTCTGAATTTGTGTTCACAGCAGTAGACATGAAATCAGGCTTTCAGTGAAGAAATTAATAAAATAGGCTATACAAATTCAGATGCTGTGATTTTACTGGGCTGTAAAGCTGTGATTATCACAGCTAATCCGAGCACTTTCCAGCACTCTCTTTTAAAATTATTGCAGTAAAATTAAACTAATGCAGAAATAATGCCGTGTTTAAAAGCCTAAATGGTTACTTTATCAGGTGCGCCGGAGTACATCTGTTACTGCCTTGCAGATGTTTACTGTTCTTTTGACTTGAATCAGCCCCCTGCATGAGATAAGACTGATTCTATGGCACACAGTCGAGTCTGATTAGTACATCTGTGGCTGAAAAAGACAATTTGACAGTTTAACAGAATCACATTTTTAAATAAATCAGTGAGTTCTAAGTAGATCCAGACTCATTTAAAAAAACATTCACTTTTAACTATGACTGCTCTTAGATTAGACTCTGACCTTTTAGGAACCTAAAACAGAGAGCCTGTATGCAGAAATCTCCAAGATTTTCTTTCACTGATCCTTTTAGAAAACTATGATACAGCCACCCATGTTTGCTTCTTGGCTTATCAGTCTTACTAGTCAGAATAAGTCAGAAAATTACAGCTAAGGTCAAGTAATCGCTGTGATTTTTTTCTTCTTGGCTTTGTACAGTAAATGTCACATTGCTATAGTTGCTTCTACTTTATTCTTCCCATCGTATCTCTGCCATATACCAACATTTCTGCTTTGCAATAACTCTTAAAGTAGATGCATGATGCACATGATGCTTTCCCATCTACGGTGTAAAGGAACAGTATTTCATGTATGTTAAACTCTTTACCCTTATAGGAAAGTTGACACAGCGCTCTGCCTATTTGACAGATCTTTCAAAAATGCATACATTTATTTCAGGGTAAAAATGAATATAAATAAAATATAAAAT
Organism: Neolamprologus multifasciatus; assembly: GCF_963576455.1. NCBI lineage: Eukaryota > Metazoa > Chordata > Actinopteri > Cichliformes > Cichlidae > Neolamprologus > Neolamprologus multifasciatus. The sequence goes on from NC_140451.1 coordinate 19,343,213, forward strand.
ATTTTTTCAGGGTTTGACGAATGAAAACTGAGTGTCATCGTTGCAGTTTTCAGTATATGTTACCATGGAGACATCTGCATCTGTGTAAGTTTTTGCTGACTTCTGATAGTTGCTGCAAGTTTCGGCATATTGCCGTATAGGGTAGCGCTCCCTGCCTGTTCAACTCGTTCAGCTCTCAAATCAGAAGCAGAAAAGTGGGCGGACGTATTTCAGCCAGAATATTCTCCTGGCCAAGAGCCAAGCTCTGACAAGATATGACACCACATTTTCTCCCATTCACTCAGTGAAGGGGGGAAAGAAGCTCATTTTCATGTCCATCATCTCCTGCTCTTGCCACTGCCTCTGTGAAAAGCCCAGCCTGCCTCCCCCATTTCTGGGGTGAAAGTGAAAAGTAGATGTGTTGTCAGGGCAAAACTGATAATGGTTGTGGGACACAGACTGATCCCAATTGCCCTGCTTTCAGCCCCTGCCACCCCCATGGTCCTTGCCACTAAAGGGTTCACTGACAGATGGGACGGGGCACTGTGGGACAGAGTGCTGATCTGGCATAAAAACACAGCAGAACAGGCTTTTTTCTTGGCACCACAGGCCTGCGCAAATAGTTTACCATTTAGACCATTACAGGCTGTGTAGATACTTTGAACTTAATCAAAAGTTCACATTTTTAGAAAGACAAGATGTTTCATTTACAACATTACGTAATTGAACTTTAAAAGATCACTCCAAACTGATTACACAATTTGATAAAGGTGCTGGAAAACCACTCACTGTTGAATTAAGTTCAACGTTTGCCTATTCCCTAATTAATTTATGTTGAACTGGGGAGTCATGCCCTTTGAAGTGACTCCTTTAGTTTAAGGAGTCATTTAATGTGACATTCAATACTATATTCCAAACTTAAGGACCAAAGCCTGCTGAGCACACTACGTTTACCCCGCTGTGTTTAATTTCAGCCATTTGTAAAGTAGCCGAGTGGCTACAATGCATGGTGGTTATTACTTCGCAGGCGCTATTCATTCAGATAAGTATCACCTCTCAGCAGAGGGAGAGATAACTCGAGGGGTCTCTCACCAGAAGGAGCAAAAAGTGAAGGTCATTATAATGTCATCACAAGTCATCCTGCTGACCCCGAAGTCACAGAGACTGAAAAGAGGAACAAAGAAAGGGACAGTTACAGAGAGGAAAAGAGACATGTTGACAGACAGGAATTGAGCAAAGGAAAAAAAATGGAAATAATAACATATTACAATAACATATTATTCTGTTTATAATGAACGATCCTGCTTTGGATCAGGTAATATATAAGCTGCCTGTTAGATTTATACCAGAGAGAATAGGTTGGTAAAGATGCACTTTATCTTCAGACATGAAAACAACCCTACCGCTCTGGCACAATCCCAGCAGGAGCTGGGGGGGAAATTGCCGTTTTTACATTTCTGTATCATTTTCCCATAAGGAATACGGATAACAAATGAAATATTCAACCCGATTGTCTGGTTTATTCCTTTTATTATCCACAAATATCAGGCTGGCAGTCAAAGAATGGCTCGCCTCGTCTAGGGGTCCCTTCCCACTTGGGGCCTGACAGCCTATCAAGTCTCCACGCATAAATAGGTCAGGATTGTGTGAGCACTTCAGTACGTTATATTTTAAGGTTTTCACCTTGCAGAATCACTAAACAGAAATTGAAAATTACAGAGTAGATGAATTGCTGTGAACAAGAAGCCAAATAAGCAAGATCAAATCCACATAAGAGCCTGTAGATCCATAAATAACAGGATGTTGCTCCTCATCGCTAACATGTCTCTCCAGCATGCGTTTTCTAAGCAGAAGTGTGCGATCCTGCTGCGGCAGAAGCCCGCGTGTCGTCTGGTCGCAAACCAGGAGAGACAGATGCCCACTTACATCACCGTTGTAACACAATGAGTCTCATCAGATATTAGTAATTGACCATTAATGAACTCCCCGTGATAGCCCACTGAGGAATACACACAAAGGCCCTGGAGACCATGTGGCAGCGGGAGAAAGGGCCTCATGGTATTAACATACTCCCAAGGCTACAAGAGGCTTTTAAATGGCCAATCAATACAGAGCATTCGTTCATCATGCCCTCCGAGGGACCCTAGAGGTGTTTGCCGTGTGTTGAGAGAAGAAAAGGGAGAAGTGTGCTGTCAAAAGCCCTATTCTTTGTGAGTGATGAATGTGAGAAACCAAACATGAGCTTAATTTGTCGTTTGCGGGGGTAATTTCTTATAATCTATCAAAGGACAAGCTCACACCGGTGCTCAAGCTCTTCTCAAGTCTAAGAAGCCTTTGTCTTTTCAAAGGGAACATCAACATTTTAACTGATACTGTAAAACCAGGACAAGGACATCACAAATATCATGTGACATTTACTGTACATATCCCATTAGATAGCTATGAATAAAGCCAGACTTCCTCTGCGCCACATAGTTTTACTCTTAATTTTCTCATTTGTGTTATATGGCACAATGAAATGGATATCATTATATAGAATAGCACTATCATACAAATACCATGCTGTGTCCTTGAAGGCAGCATAATAAATGGTTCATCACTGGCAACCAAATGGCAAGACAAATTTATGGCTACTGATCTCTTCTCATCACCAGAGCAAAGTACTCAGTAAAATTTCATTGTAACTTCCAGGGAAATAAATAAATTTGGCCCTTGACCTTGAAGAAAAATCACCTCCCACACATCCAGCTTGACTTGATGGACCCCTCTGCCTCTTTCGCACCCCCCTTCTCTCTCTTTCAATCGCCTCCATACATCTTACCTTCTTTGTCACTGTGTCCATAGGCTAAAGATGGGTATCGCACCTTCACTAGCTCTATACTTCGACCCCCTGAGATTTGTGCAAGCGAGTGTTTCTGTCTCCTCTGTCTCTGCTGAGACCCCAACCCACCCACCCCCAAGGAGCAATGATAGAAAGATAGGGGGAGTGCAAATACAGAAGATCTTCAGGGAGGGACTGACAGAAGAGGGAGAATATGTGGAGTGGGGTTGGAGGAACAAGATGGCAAGAAATGACAGGAGATTAATATGCAGAGGGTCTCAAGTCAAGAAAAAAGGACAAAAGTAGAAAACAATAAAGGGAGCAAAGCCCTGGATGCCGGGCATCTCTGAATTAAACACATAGAGTGGGCTAAGGTGCTGTCCGCCTGGGTGCAGTGACATTCCTGCCTGATAATCTGCCCTGCCATAAAATTAGAATAGCAAATACCCCACTGACAGAGATGCATGTCCTCCCTGTCTTGCGCCACCATAAAAAACTCCTGCCAGTGTCTTGGAATGCCACAAACTTCAATTTAAATTTACTGCGCCGCAAAAGGAGAAGTGATATGCATTCGAAAATTTTAATAACCTATTAAGTTATGACTTCAATTTCATTTTATGAATATTTTCCTTGGGGAGCGCTGCCGTCGCAAGAGAAAGACAGAAATTTAAAAAAGATAAATAGTGCCATTAATCTATAACATTGCGCTCCCATTATTCTTGAAAATGAGAAGTTATTTTTGCTCAGATCGTCACATAATTATCTCCTTATACTTGACTTACAAGCCAGAAAATGACCATGTTTGAAAAATTTGAGGACTGTCTTTTGTTTCAGGGGGGAAAAAAATCATAATTTGTCTTAATATATTGTCTATCTGACAAGGAATATTTGAAGTTGATTAGGTTTCAATGGCTTTATTATTAACAACTACTGGTTCAGTAGGAGATAAGTACTCCACGTCTGACATGCTGTGAGATACAATTGCTCCAAAGGTCAGTAAGCCTGCTCTATTTTGAAAGATCACTAAACTATAAATTCTCCAACATCATTTATAGTCCAACATCGTGCTTTACCATTTAAACTGCTTTTAAGCTGCAAAACTATTAAACAACTCATCTCAACTCCACTTTGTGGAGGGTGAATGTGGGAGTGCAGCAGGGTATAATAGCTTTAATCTGTCTGTTGTTTGTCTCATGGGCATTAAACACCATCTTGATATGAGTGAGACTACAGTGCACACAGGAGGGGGTCCTCATAATATTTAATAGGTCATCAAAGGGAATGGGGGGTAGACTGCTGACATTTGCCTGGATAGTTAGGAGAAACCCCAGGAGTTGTCATATGACTCATTACCAGAGCACAGTCGACTTGGTTGCATCATCGTTCAAAGAGGCTGTCTGGCAGAAAAATCATAATCCAACACATATAACTATTCAAGTCACAATGGCTCCATTAAGTAGCATGAGATTTTGATTCTTGTTTCCACCCTGAAAATAGAGACTAATCAGTTAATAAAATTCTATTACTGCCACCATGAATGAGATAGTTGCTGTCATTAGTGTGGAAAAACCCTGTGAGTAAAGCGGCCTGAGCTGGTGCCATGCTGCAGCTTAAAGGAGGGCTTTCCACAGACAGATGCGGGCAGGCTGTCTTGCGGCTGTGTCTCCGTTGGCGCACCACCTCCCCTGCCAGCTACCTCTGGTCAAAGTTTAAAAACTGAAGCCTACCAAGATGATGAAAGGACATCATTTGGAGCTTCAAGATTTTCCACAAGAGGGAAAAAATGAAATGTGGTGAGCGGGACAGCTGCTGACCTCCTCAGGCCTCCTGGACAGCAGGTGTCAGAGAAGCATGGTGAGAGTCAAACTTAATGAGTACCCCGCAGTCTATTTTATACTTAAATAGCCTTTGGATGTATTTAGATTGACACAAGAGAGGCCCATTTGTCAAATAATGAATCTAAACATTGCTGTTGCGAGATGAAGCTCATGATTTTAAAAACTGTGGGAAAAATCTGCCTTTTTTTTCTCTTTACATTCAAACACTGCATAAGCACAACAGGTCATACTTAAGGAAATTGTTGTTTTTCTTAGGCTGTCATTCAATTAAGCTTAAACTTAACAACCTATATTTTAAAAATAAAACTTTTTTATGTTAGCTTCCAGCAAATTTGAAGTCGTATCAAGCTTATCCTACCTTTGGATTGAGCTAAAATATTTAGTTTAGGCGATGGCAAAATGCTTTCAACAGGGTGGAGTTTACTATTGATGAAAACAAGAGCCCAGTGTTGGAGGATGGTTCAGCATCCACCAGCTTTTTAGACCCAAGTGTAGACTGAGCTCTGACCCCAGTTCACAAAATCCTCGCCATACAGAAGCAAACAGAACACGGACATTTCAAAAGAAAATTTAGCTGTCACTTCCAAGACCCCTCAAACTTTAGACAACCCCCACAACCCTGCAAAAAAACAGCAGCAGGGCACTTAAATGCCCCTCACACATTGATTCCTTTTCCCAAGGGCCCAAACCAATTTCTCTTGTTTTCAGACACTCTCCCTCCCTGAACCTGCAGTGGCCATCAAAGACATTCATCCATCCACCCAGGATGACTATGACTGATCTCGCCACCAAACGATCAATTTGTATTTGCTCTGTCTTTCTCCATTTTTTTTCCTTTTCTACGTGTGCGTTGCGTTGTTCTTTCCCTCCTTCTCATCTCTTTCCTTCTGTTTCCCTCACTTCATCCTCTTGCTATTTTGTTGATGTGCAGAATATGATGAAAAAGTGAGAGTGCAGATGGCTCTGACACCGTGGCACGTGAGAGCAACAAACGAATCACTATTTGACCTTGGAGAACAACTAATTCATATGTTCATCCATCCATTTGACACACCTGACTTTCCTTTTCATTTCAGCAAAATTCACGTGAACATTAATGCAAAATATTCAGTAGTAGTTCTTAGTGCAGCTTGAATTTGCGAATTGCACACTAAGTTATTTCAAACAAGCTTCAGCATGCCTGATTTGTTCAGTAGTATATGTCTCTCCTTCATTCATTAAGTTGTAATTGGACATGATTCTCATCCAGGAATGCGGCATCCTCAGATTCCTCCAAGGCACGCAAGGTGATGATGACAGTGCTAGAAAGAGCTGTTAATCCATCTTGTAATTGCGCCGAGCAGATTGCAGGGTTGGACGTGTCTGTGAAAAGGCTGCAGAGAAGCATTTGTCACCAGACGTGAACAATAGGAGGCATTGTGTATTTGAGTGTATCTGCATGTGCAGTGAAAGCTTTTGTATGTATTTGGGAGGGTGTGGTGTGTGTGTGTCTGGAGGTGGTAAATGAAGGTAAATGTGTTGTTTATACGTGTGATTCTGGTATATGTTATAGTAAATGGCCTTATGTGTGTGTGTGTCCTGCATCTTGATGTGCATAGTGGTGTGTGTGTGTGTGTGTGCGTGTGTGTCGGGGGTCCCTTTTCCTTACTATTCACAGACAATTTGTAAGGCCGGCTGTTGAAGTCAGGCTGAAGCTCGTGGAACAGCTGGAGCCCCTCAATGATTGATAAACGTGGCGGCAAGAACTTCATCTCCCCCTGAATGAAGACAAAGGCCCCACAATGCTCAGCCAGTGTGTTACGCCTGCCTATCGTTAAGTGCGGGCTGCGGACCTGCCCCGGTCCTCAGCTGGGGGAGTCGAGGTGCCAAGAGAGAGGTCAGGACCCAAACTAATTACCATTTTATGACAAAATGGTTCTTTCTTTGTGGTTATATAATTGATTTACCTTTCAGGGGGAGATCATTATTAAGTGGCCTTGGGAGGGTGGGATTAAAAGGAGGCAAAAGGAGATTAGCTTCACTTTTACATGTCCTCAGTGTCATAAAAGTGCAAACCAAATATGTCTACAAATATGAATAAAGTAGTTACACAGCCTGAAATAAAGCTATATCATATAATATTTACATGTGATTGAATATCCTTTACAAAGAATTACCATGAAAGCAACAAATGGACTATTTAATATTGAATTGTAGAAATCACTGACCCCATGAGTGGGTATGTGTCATGAATTACGTACTTCCACCATGAAAACAGTAAGCAAATAATCAGTTATGATTAAAAGTGTTTTTCAGGGTTGTATCGATTCTGGCAAATACCGCCACATTTTCTGGGGAGAGATTTTAACAGAGACGTGTTCAGAGGTCCACCGCCTCGGTGTCGTAAACTTTTGCCTGTTTGTGACCCATGCAGGAGCAGGTCAGTGACTCAGAGCAGGGCCAGCTCTGTCAAAGTCACCATGAGGGCTGATAATTGTTACATTTGGCTGTGATGATTCCCACCCAAGAATCTGCTTCATGTGACTACACAGTGAACAGCCAATATGTGTGCCGGCATCTGGATTTTGCATTTTTGTCATCTTATGTCATCTTTCCAGTCAAAGATTTGAAAATAGCTATCTGCTGCTATTGCGCAATGTTTGTTTTTGAAAGGCCTGACTTATGTCTTCAATACATCGTTTGCTTATGCGCATTACCTCTTATAGTTGCAAGCATTTCCTTCTGTGAAACAAATGATGTTTTGTACTCCCAACTTTCCCTCTTGGACTCAGAGAGCATTGTAGCCTGCGTACATCCATCCTTGACCTATTTAATGGCTGGGTTCTGTCGAAGACCCACTGCACAAATTGAAAAGTTTTCAGTCACTAAGTGAAATGTATGGCTCTGCCTCCGCTCCAGAAAAATTGGGGATTGTTCTATTTTAATTCCAAACTCAATTTCAGACGTCCTCCACGCTGCACCAAAGTGGATTTCAGACCCACGGTTGTTGACATTTCAGCTGCCAGGACGCACGATGAATGAGTGAATATTGATGAACACAAAAGATGTACCCAAGCCATTTTTCTCCCGCTCTCTGTTATTGTTGGTGTGGAGGTGGGGAGAAGAGGAGAGATGAAGCGCCCTTTGGCTCCCCTGGGAGCGAGGAACCCCTCTCCATATTCAGAATATTCCCTGTGAAGTTCAGAAAGAGATATCAATCTCACTTTGAGGCTCTGGGCCTTCATTTGTTTGTGAGAGATGCGGAGCGCTGCTCAGATGACTGTGCCAATTCTTCAAATCCCACTTACAGTAGGAGTTCGCACAAACACGCACACCGTACACTGCAGAGCATCTGCCACTTCCCTCAGCCTCTTAGTCTCAGGCATCAGGGTCTGTGGCAGTGGAGAGTGCACGGTGGCACTCTTAGGTCTTGATTGAGGAAGCAGTTGCAGCTTTGTCAGGATACTCTGGTTGTTTGGGCAGAAGCAACACAAGTTGTTGTTTTTTTGGTGTTGAAGAAAAATGTGTGAGAGAGAAAATGAGAGATAACAAAAAAGACCTGACATATTGCAGGTGAATTTAAAGTTATTTTGCTGATTTGCTGATTGATCAGCGAAGCCACTAAACTTTTAGCGCTTTGATTTTTATTGCAGGCATCAGTAAAGTGGAGGTTGGGGTAAATATGGAGAAGACACTCGTCTATGACACGTACTTCCTAATTAATGAACACCTGAGCTCCCAGCTTCACTATATTTGAATGCTGCAATTTATTTATTTATCCTATCACTGACTGGTTCGAGATCATTTTGCACATCGCCTCTCGTTCTGCCTTAATTTTTTGTCAGCTCCTTAATGCTTGCTCTCCAACTAAATAAATCTTAGAGAAACTGATTAAGAAGAAATATCCCGAGCTGAATATGATGGATAAATACAGAATGAAGCATGGTGTAAAATCATTAGGTGTAAATAAACACACCTAATATTTCACATGGAGAATTATTTTCTGTTGCTATATAATTTATCTCACAGCTTTTTGTTTGTATGTTTGTTTTTGAGCACGTGCTGTCCCGTGACAGGCAAATCTCTTTAAAATATTATAGAAGACATTTACTCCTATTCCCTCTCTCCCTCTAGCTCTGTCTCTCTTCACACCACCTTTGCACATCTCTCCTAAAGACACCATTGTGTCAGGTGCACAGCCTGGCTATGGTTTGGTTTTAGGAAGGCAATGGGCCATGCAGGCCTTTTTTCCACAGTGGGATTCTGAGTGGAGTCTTTGCCCTCACATGCATTCAGTTGGGCCTGCTTTACCAACACTATTGATTGCAGGTGATGTTCTGGACTCAGTCCAGCTGACCTCGAGGGGGCATTAGATACATCATTGTCCGTAGAGGAGCCTCTAGAGACCAGAGAGAAGCAGCACATGTGTTAAGGATTCTGACTGACCAGAAACTGCATCTGTCGGTTTTTAGGACATAAAGCATCTGGGCTGAGTGGTGTATGTTTGAAGAGTGAAATTCGATGATCTCTGTAGTGAAGCAGGAAATAGATACTCCACAGACAAAAACGTTTTCAGCTGACCATTCATGCACCACATACAGTATTCCTCAACTTCTTCACCTTTTCCTTTTGCCCGCTAATTAGAAATCTTAATATGCAATCATGTTAACATTGGGTCTAATTTGTGCACCGTGCCTCTTTGTTTCTTACACACCTCACAGCAATTGATGGATATCCAATGAGACGCAGAGTCCCTGCCAAAGGGAGTAGCTCTGCAGCATGTGACACATCGCTGAGGCTGTGGGGAAGTACGCCTTAAATTAATTAACATCGGACCTCTTGTAGCTGTTCACTTCTGTAAACAAACATTTTAATATGCAGTGATTAATTAAATCTGCCAAGCTCCTCTGCCCCTCCCATAGATCTTCCTTCACTCTTACTTTCCCCATCTTGTTAAAGAGTTTATTATGTGCTGTGCGAGATTCACAACTTTCACAACAACTCCAGGAACGCTCCTTCAAGGCATAGATTCTCTAAACGTTCAACAGCAACCTGATAGGTGATATTTTATTTCTGCTGTCCTGTTTGCTTCTAGAATTTCCATTTCAGATGAAAACTAGGAGTGATTCTTACTTGAAACTTTTAAGGAAAGGATTAACAACATTCAGTGCAAATCAGCAAGAGCCCTCATCTCTTTAGAAGCTTTCGGGTTCTCCCTGCTTTGGCTGACTTCAATAAATAATCTTTTTTCTGGCATCTATTATACTGTAGCAGTTTACTATGTGCAAGTGTCTTATTATATCCAATAAGAAAAAAATGAATATTAATGCGCAGGCTTTATTTAGTCAACCATGTTCAAAGTGTCTTACTTTCAAATCATTTAAATCACGCAAGCCTGCACTATATGTATGTATACTTGCTTCCAAATAGATAAATAAAACCCTGTTAATTCTATAATGAGCAAACAAACATTAGGGGAAATCTGCATGGCAGCTACATTAGAATAGAGCCGTGCCAAATATCTATGGATTAAGGTTCATTTGGCAAGATTTAGCCATGATAAACAAATTCAAACACTTCAATAAATCCCTCAAATTATCTACAGTGGATAGTTTTGCATTTATCAAATATGAAATAATAAATCAAAATAAAAAAGATTGCTGGAGTTTATGGAAATCCACATCAGCGGGGAATGGATGCCTACTCAAGGGGCATCACTGCACAGGTAAGCTGCTTTTGGAGGGTTCATGTAAATCCTAAAGTCCAAAAGTCAATTACTGGGGCATCTCAAGCGTGTGTTACTGAAAGACTCTGATGTTTTATTGAAGAGAGGCTTTAATTCATCGGGCTTCTCAGCTCCCTTTCATGCAGCTTGGAGAGGGAGAGCATGGTACCTCCTTCAGATGGCCAGTGTCATATATCACACACACACACACACAGGAAGAAAGAAAGAAAGAGAGAGAGAGAGAGACAGAGAGAGAGAACACACACTAATGCCCAAAAACAACTCTCAGGTGGTCTGCTTCACTCCACTGACCAGACCATTACCCCCCTACACACACACACACACACACACAAATGCAGAGCCCTCTTAGTGCAGACCACACAGACTAAACAAGAAACCCTAACTCACCCATATTCAGTATTTTCAGCTCTTTTTCTGTACAACTATAAACATTTCTAACTACTTAATGTAAAATTTCAGTTAAAATTTCAAGAAAAGTCAAATTATACCCGCACAGACACCTCACTGGCCATTTTGCTGGGCTTTTGAGATTCGACTTAAGTGCTGTATCTTAATGAAATCTACAGCACCTTGATAGATCATTGCATCACAGCTGGTTTGATAGCATTGGAAGGTGGGATGTACTGTGTTATTCTGCCGTTCCTACCTGCTGATCGCAGTGCGCCTCTGTGCTTTGTTCCCGCTGGAATATTAATAAACAAATACTGCTCATCGGCTGACACAGTGCCATCATAACAGAACGAGCACTCTGTCTGTCTCTAATGTCTCCACAGCTGGAATTAAGGCTCATGGTGGCATTGCCCACAGAAAGGCACGCAGACAGCTTATTTTTCTACTGTGATTAGCCAAACTGTGCAGCTCATATACAAATGGAAATGGGATGTGCATGAGTGTCCCCCTCTTCTTACCCTCTCTCTCCCATCTGTCAAGACAATAGATTTTAATCTTTAATCCATGAGCAGCCATTGAATACTGGGGAATTACAAATTACAGATGTTTTACTGTGCTTCTTTTTTTCTCCCACTCTCTCGCGCAGACACACACAAGATCTCCTGCCCACTGTGTTTTTATCCGTTCAGGCCCTTCAGCTACCTGCTACCACACAAAGGTGTTCACACTCCCGCACTCGCCACAAACAAATGAGTGCAGCGGGGAGAGGGAGAGACACACAAGTACGCACGTTTCACACACTCATTCTGTGCCATCATGGTACCATATGACACTGTCATCATTTGGTAATTAAACCCTTGCTGGCTTTAAATATGAAAAGCTGGCAAGAGTTGATGATGATGATACTGGCTGTCGCTCAGCCCAGATTTCCGACAAACCATCCAGACACCAGGCAGGAAACATATTGTCACGATGTTGTCTTAGTTTGGCCGTCCATTCCCCCCACCCCGATGAAAAGAAACAAGATACACGTTGTGTATTTGATCCTTTTTTACTGTTTAGGTATGTAACAATAGTTAGATGAAACTGTAAGATTACAGTTTTTTTAGTTTCCAAAAAACTAAACAAAAACAAACAAACAAAAAAACAAGAAAGAAATATATGTGACTGTAACGACAGAGTGTGGTGTGATAAATGATGGGCGCAGCCTGGTGCATGGAGTTACAATGGCCTCCGAGTGAGGAGAGGGAGTTGGTGCCAGGGAGAGATGGGGGATGGGGGGCATGAAGGGTGAAGGGGGCGAGGTTTATTTAATGTTCAGCCCATGAGCAAGTGGGACGCTATTTTTTAAAAACGGGAAAGGAGAGGTGGCGGGGGCAGTGGCAGTGAGGTGGTGGGGGCTTTAGGATGAAGGGTGGAAGTGGAAGTGAAAACTTTGGCTGTCCGTGGAGAGGAGACAGGAGGAGAACCTTTACATATACGTGTATGCACCTACACACATGCACTCCTCACCACCAAACACACACACACTTCTTCGCTTTCAGCATCTTGGCAGTCTTGGACAGAGTAGATACTGTTGACCAGTCTAATGGACTCTGCCATAAGATCTCTCTCCCCCTCACACCTCCGTCTAACCAAAATTCACTCCTCTCCCTCAATTTTCAATCTGCCTCTCCTGCAGACGCCGGTCATAACCCGTAAATGCGGTGTGTGGCTCTGAGAAGAGCTTAGGTTCCATTACGGACAGCCCACACAGCTTTACGGCCATTTAAGATCCTCGATTTGGGTTCCTCCCATTTGGATGTTCCTGCAGACCCTTAGTGTGTCGCCTGAACAGACAGAGAGGGGAAAAAAAACACTTACTGAGATCGTTAATGTCAAGCTTACCAAGGCAGACTCAGCTCTTGCTGCTGGAAATGTATTTTTAATACTCAGCAATAAACAATAGCACTGTGAAAACACGACAATAGTGTGCCAGTGTGTGTGTGTGTGTGTGCGTCAGTCTGCAGACTGTTAGGGATGATGAAATCATTATAATAACAGAAAGCTTAATACATAAATACATTTTCTAGATATTTAATTAAAAATTAGCTTCCTAAATTTGGATAGTTTTATTATTTCCTTTTGAAAAACCATTTAAAAAATCTGATTATTTGATTAACTTGCCAATAGTTTCTGCTTCTAAATCAATGCTTTCGCTTAATTATTACACCTTATCTGGTGCAATTGTTTTTTTGGAAACAATATATTTTCTTTATGTGAGACATTTAAATGATGTGTCATGAAGATCTAATGTTTTCAAAAGGAGACAGCACCCAGCTGCAAAGTGTGTTCCTGTTTAAACGACATTTTAAGCGAGGAAGAGCTGCGTATAAAGGCTTCCATAATATCCATTACTGGTCCTTGGTCCAGTGGCAGTCTTATTGCCATTTCTGAACTTCAAGCACTGTAAAGAGTCTTATAATACAAAATGTTTGTTAAATAGCCGATAGAGACGCCATAATCTTTTAATGTTGGATTTTATAGCTTTACCACGCTCTGTCGTTCTTGTGGATATTGTAATATTGCATTTTTACTGGTTATTCATCTGTTAATGTTCCAGTTACTAAGTTTTATACTCTCCCTTATACATTTTTTTTTGTATTTCTTTCCACTGTTAAACACACAGAGAAAGTTTCCTGGGCAAAGTTTATCTGCGTGACACCTGACTGCATTAAGTATCTCACTTTAGGTTAGGTCTGACAGGCAGGTGGAAACAACTACTGAAAATGTAGAGTTTACAATTAGAGCCACACTATCATATTTCCTGTTTGTCCCCCACTCTGAGACACAGAGAGAGAGGGAGAGAGAGAGAGGCCTGTACCATAAACAGCCTACTTACCAACACATTCTGACATTTAACCATTATTTTAGATAATGGCCTTTTCCCTCTTATAATTTTAAGTATTTTTCTTCTATATGATTAATACATAAATTCAACATTTTATTAACTCAACTTAGTGTTTAGGGGTAGGACTGACAAGTCACTGTAAAGTCTCCAGAGAAAATCATATGTAGTCCACAGTGTGTCGAGTTATAACAAAGTCTGCAACATGATGTTAATAAATCTACATCAGTGCTGCCGAATAAAACAGTGAAAGGCACAGCTGTTTGCAATTTCAAATCGATTTTTATTTATTTATTTTTATTTTTGGTGGTACACATTAATGGGCAGGTTTTACAGTTTCTTTTAATTCAGCACCTGCAACGCTGTTTGTTCTTTGATTTCTTTGCTTTTTTTCTTCCTCGTTCCTTTATCAATTCGTAGCTCATTGGAGCAGGGTTGCTTCCTCTTTTTGTTGTCGCCTAAACCGTTTAGTTTTGGATGATCGGTCAAAGATTCTGACAACCAGCGGGGAGAAGCAGGACGCCCAGCCGGGGAGACAGCGCAGGAGGCCGGACAGATCTACTGGGCTGCATCGGAGAGACGCACCATTAGACAAGGGAGAGCCATGCCTCACAGCGCGGGTCGATCAGGTAAGGATTTCTCCCTCTGCCTCATACTAATGTCAGCGTTTGTTTGCAGGTGTGTTGGTTGCGCTGTGCGGGACAGTCTCTGGCGGATGCAGCTTTCTTCCTAATACTCATCTGGATTTGTATTCTTTATTATTTAACCAATCTGCGCTTTTCTTTCGTTATTGTGAACTGCTTTTACGCATTTATATTTCGTTTTTGTTGTCGTAAAATATCAGAAATTAAGGTAAGAACTTTGTATTTTAATGAAATTCATTATTATTATGATTGTTATTTTTTTTTTAAATATTATTATTATTATTATTATTGCACCATTTTGCTAAATAGCCTATCAACATCACCTACATGCTCGAGGCTCTAATTGAAAACATAGATCACAATCTAATTCACCTCTCAATTTTGAGTTTAGATGGGAAGATCAATGGAAAACAGTTGTAATGATCTAATTAATTATGGAAAAATTAAAAGCAAGTACAAAATCAATCTGTGGTGGTGTCGAGAATGGAGTCAAATTGATATCCATCTGCTCCTGTTATAAAGCACATGAATAAGCAATCTAAGGACGCAGCTGATATCCTGCAGTTTGGCATAGCCTACCCATATGGCTTTGGGTGTCAGGAGACTCCAGATCATGGTGGGATGCTGCACGTGGCTCTCGATATGATGCCGATGTGTTAACAAATAAAGAGGAAATGAATTCATGGGGGAAAATTAAATTACAATTGTGAAAAAAAAAGAAAGATAAAAGATGGAAGTAAAAGTTTTAAGTGCACCGTGCGTACTGCACTTGAGCACTTGAGGTTGTTTTTGTTTTTGTTTTTTGTTTTTTTCAGCGTTTACTTCACTGACTCCTGGGGTTTTTCATTGAGTTGAGAAAAAAAAGTGAAGTTGGACATTTACGCTGTGCAAACAGGGATTTGTAAGATTTTTATTGATTTATTTTCGATAAAATCTAATAAATCTCAATAAACTAGAGTTTGAGCTTGCGCAGAAGTGGAAGTGAACAAGCTTTACGCTTAAAGAGAAGCTTGCAGGGAGTTGCTGTGCAGTGGTGTCATGGGGCACATTAGGACTCCTCGAGTATATTTCAAATGCCTAATTAATGAAGATGAAAATTGTCACATTTCTATCAATCTCTGTGTTATTTCATTCTCAACTGGTAATAGATGCAAATTTAAAATCAGATATTTTTGCATTGAAATTAGACTATATAGAAACATACAACGTGGGCAATCGACGTTTTTATTTTATTTTTTTATTTGTGTGTGTGTGTGTGTGTGTGTGTGTGTGTGTGTGTGTGTGTGTGTGTGTGTGTGTGTGTGTGTGTGTGTGTGTGTGTATTTACATTGTCCCATACAGGAGCAATCTGAAAATGGTGGTGGTCATGTGCTATTAAAAGAAAGAAAGAACGAAAAAAGGAAAGAAAGAAAGAAAGAAAGAAAGAAGAAGAAGAAGAAGAAGAAGAAGAAGAAGAAGAAGAAGAGGGGTTTGTCTTGTCCTCTTTGAAGCCATCAGACCCTCCCTCTGTCTCTCTCTTCTGTGTCTTTACATTTCCACACAGTGAACGTATTAAATATAGTTATCAAGATTAGCCTGTAATTTCCGTCGTAGTACACAAGCTTAATATTTACATTCCCAATAGAGTGTAGGGCCTATTTGTTGATGACGAACCTAAAGGATGTGTAAACAGTTTAACCTCTACCAGCATCATTCAAAAACACTGACGAAAATTAATTCTCTGAAATATATTCAAATCAAATGTTCTTATGTTGTTTTCCACGAGCTCAGAAATTCTTTACTGTGTAAATCAGGCAAGGGGAAAAAAGGAAAATCGAAAACAATAATCGTATTAGGTCCTTGGTGGCTGTTGTTTTAAAAGGGGTGAAGTCAGGACTAACAGTTTCTTAATTATCACGCCGTTTGTTTTGCTGTAGTGCTGTGACACGGGGACGTCATCGTGGCACTACAGAGAAGTATGGGGGCAAATAGGGGTGTTGTGGGCGAAATAGCAGCAGCTTTAGGGCAAAAGTGCATTGATGTGTGAAATTACAGCCCATGGTGCTACATATTGTACCAGAAGCTCCCTTCCCAAAAAATGCAGAAACAAAAAAAAAAAAAAAAACGTGGAGGGAAAAAAAGGTGGAAAAAATAGGAATAGTCCTCAAACGTGTCCAGAGGGCAGCTGGACGCAACACAAACTGCCGCCATGAAGTCCACAAAACTTCTAAATAACAGCCAAAGATTGCGGTTGTTGTGCTTGCTGTGCCAGTCAAAAACAAACGTACAAAAATTCAGCTGAATGCAATGCTAGGTGACTGCTCAGGCACACCATTCACTGGAAAACACAACTTACAGTTCACTATCATCCAACCTATTTATAGAAAACAAAGTGACACCATTCTGATGGATAACCTGAAAAATGCATTAACACGTAGAAGTTAATGTTAACCTCACGCTGCAGCTCATGCAGGTGAGTACGCTTTAAATCTCCTTTGATTCCATGTTTTTTCCCCTCCTTTTCTGACGGATTGAGTTCCTCCAAAGAAATGATTACGAGTGCGTAATTGGCAGTACTCTTACCACACCAACCTTTGACCCGACCAGCCTCAGCAGCGTCAGCCCTCCTTCCTATACCTGTCTGCCTCCATGAGCGCGGTGGGCTGTGTAACCTACTGTATGAGCGCCATCTACAGAGCGGTGCTGCACACAGGCCCAGGAGTAGATGATGATGATGGTGATGATGATGGCCTGCTGACTGACGCTCCCCTGCACACCTCACACACCACTTCTCTGACCACACACGCACACACATATGGGTAAATAAGGTTTGGCAGTTTCTGAATGTGAAAACTTTATTTGTATTTAACCAGCTCCAACATATTTTTAACGTGTATTTAGGAGCAGAAAAAAATAAAGCAAGGAAATGCTTTCATATAGATTTTGGTGCAAAAGTTCACGAAATTCCTTTTTAGCCATTTTCCCAAGCTTACAAAGTTGGCTAAATAAAACGCGGAGGGTTTCGTCTTATCTTTGTTTAATTTACAAGAAAATTGTACCATCTGTAATTATGTAATAATGATTCTTTGAGGTGTCTGCGTGTTTTTTTAGGCTCTGCTATAACAAAAATCTTCACTGTGTTTGTGTTGGTAGTCCTCTGACTGAAAGCGTCCGACCAACATGGCTTTAAAGTAGCCTGACAGCGCGTTACCTCTTTTCTACCTCCTGCCTTTAATTTCCTTGATTCTTTACCCCAAAGTCTCATCATTTCCCATTTCGTCTCCCTCCCCTTCCTGGCTGTCGGATGCAGGGACCTCCTCATTTGAGCTGCAGGTTTTTACGTGGGCGAATCACAAAGTGTTGGAATCTATTGCCTTTGTCTGACAAGTCATCCATCTCTATGCAAGGGGATCTGTGGGATGGAGGTAGGAGGGGGGGTGAACTGTGGGACTGCAGCTTTTAGAAACAGACACACAAGGAGAGGGGTTTCATTTTCTGCCCAAAGCTTCGTTCAGGCACAGCCCATTCTGGAGGAGAGGGGGACTCGCTGCTCTGTACTTCGCCGTGTCCATGTTGTTGTCATCTCCGCCCCTATCTGATTAAACCACAGAGCCTGCCGGTCCACCACGCCGTCAGAGGAGAGGGATTTTTTTTTTCTTCCGGTCGCAGATTCCTGAGCGGAGCAGTGGAGACTCGGTTTTACGCTTCTGTTTTCCTCATGATGTCCCTTAAAAACAAACAGTGACCCGATTCGAGCCAATGTTTCCGCGACTGGTGCGCTCTGCACACGCGTGGGTCATGCACTGCACCTGACAGCCCCTTCTGCAGACTTTTGAGTTTAGACTTTTTTTTTTATTCCAGGAGGAAAACTTAGCATCGCGCCCAAGAAGTTCTTCACTGCTTGTTCACCGCGGACTCTTCCCACACGGACTGTGTTACACCAACATCTAAATCCTTGATTGTTTTTTTTCTTTTTGTCATTTAAGCTGCATCACCGAGGCGAAACGGCGACCTCAGTCGATTACCTTTCTTTCCTTTGCTATCCCATGGATATTCACTGCAAAGCAGACCCCTTCTCAGCGATGCACCGTGAGTATGCTGAATTAGTTTAGAAACCAAAAACATGTCTGTCATCTGACTCTACTTTTTAGCGCACAAAAAGAAAAAAAACGATCCTGTGCACTTGCAATGATTGCGCTCTAATTTAAATAGAAATGAAACAATTACGATAGCGAAATGTAAGGTGATTGATATTTTTTATTGGGCTTCGCTGTTTTCCCCCCTATTGTCCAATGAAATGTACACGATTCTCACATCTAAAATCTTGCTACCTTTACTTTTTTTTTTTCAAATTGATTTTTTCCCCCACTGGTTGACTTAAAAGGCTAATTGTAAAAATATAGTTTTAGCAGTTTTTGACGTTAATTTTATGATAATATAATGCAGAGTAAATAATAACAGATGGCTGATGAATTAAAATGAAAAAACGGAACACTTCTGACTTATTTTTAAACCCACGTGGGTGAAATCCGCTTTTATTTGTGTGTTTTTAGTTTATTATCTTTAAACTTTATTAACCCTGAGGTTGGTTGTGGGAAATATGTAGGTCTGTATTTAAGACACAAGTGGAGGGGGGAGGATTTAAAAAGAAAAGAGTTAATTTAAATACAAAGCTTTTATTACCTGGGAAATCACCTGCCACATTCAGGCTACTTTTAGGGAGGCAGGGAGCACGCTGTGTGCAAATGGATGTAGCCTTAACGTTTCACTTTATTAACAATCTCTCACTTTGGATTCGGATGGTAAAGAATTAAAGTGACGACAGAGTTTAGAAAGCGTCTGCTTTTTTCTGCTTATTTTTTCCTCGCGTATTCCTCCATATGATATGCGTAAAAGAAGACCCGGACTCTGTGTGAATTATTTATCCCCACCTCCTTCGCACAATCCGCGTTTGTAATATGAGTTATCAAAGCTTGTTTTAATTATTTACAATAATTGTGCAAGGAAAATTAAACAGGTTGAAACGTAATATCTGCGACATGTGTTAGGCTGCAGGAGGGAGGAGATCCTTTTGGAAAATATTGCCCAACCAAGCCAGTGAGCAGGGACAGAGGAGATCCTGGAAATGAAAAAGAAAAAGTAGATAGATTTTATTTTTAAATTGTGATTTTTTTTTTCTTTTATATTTCACTGTTACATTTGCTGGACAAAAATCCTCTAAAAATTGAATGTTTTAAAATTAGTTTAAAATTGTGGCAGCTTTAATTCATTTATTATTATTATTATTATTATTATTATTATTATTATTATTATTATTATTATTATTATTATTATTGAAGAGCATCAGAGTTCGCTAATATTCAGATTTGCGTCACATTGTGTGTGTTAGCGCTACTTTGATTTCATTTACTCTGAAAATTCAACACACACACAGTAGAGGGCTGATGAGCACACACAGCGGATGTGTGTTCTGCAGGTATGTAATGTTATGTCCCCTCCTCGTGTTGCTGTTGTATCCCACGCAGGGCACGGCGGTGTGAACCAGCTCGGCGGGGTGTTTGTGAACGGCAGACCCCTTCCCGACGTGGTGAGGCAGCGGATCGTGGAGCTGGCCCACCAGGGCGTCCGGCCCTGCGACATCTCCAGACAGCTACGGGTCAGTCACGGCTGTGTCAGCAAAATCCTCGGCAGGTAAAAGGGGGGATACACTACCAAACAGAGCCCTGTGTGTGTCAAACATCAATCTTCTATAGCTGCTATATGCGCACCCAGCTCTATTTCAGCCTCAGTCATCGGTTATATAGGCAGGTCATTTTTTTCTCTCCCTTTCTTTCTTTCTCTCTCTCTCCCTCTCTCTTTTTTCTTGAACGCAGCAGTTCTGTGTCACAGATTTTCAATCCATCACCTGCAGCCCCACAAGAGAAAAGCATCATAATCATGAAATAAATGTTAAGAGGGGAGTTTACAGCTAAATATTAATGAGAAAAAATATCCCAGAGAAATATGAGGCTGGCTGTCGGTGACGAATAAATGGTGCTATCACTTCTCTACAAAAAAAAAGACAGAAAGAAAGAAAGAAAGAGAGAAAGAAAGAAAGAAAGAAAGAAAGAAAGAAAGAAAGAAAGAAAGAAAGAAAGAACCTCGAATTGGAATAAAAGCGGCAAAATCCAGAAAACTACCACAATCTACCCAAACTCGCCTTTGAGCATCAGATGTTACTGTGAGAAATAAACGCCAAATATATACTTTCCGTTCCTATATTTGTCCATCGGTGTAAAAAATAAAGAAATATGAGCAATTAGGTAATTTTACTTCAGAGCACAAATGCTGTGAGATAATATTCTGACATATATTTTTTTCAGCTATCAGAAGGCATTTCAGAGGTATTTCATTTCACACACACTGTATGTTTGTCACCAACATTTACCAGTAGGTTATGGTGGCATGTAGTGCATGCTACTGTAAGCTTATGCAGACTGGAAATGAGGTCCAGACTGCGCTCTTACAGCTAAACTATCCTTTGTTCTGTCCTTCTCACTGCTCATATTGTTTAATTTTAATTATACTGCTTTTTTCGTTGAAAATCCGCTTTGTGCGCCTTCCAGCTGACACTTAATTAGGCCCATATAACAGCACACTTGCAGGCCAATTAATAGATTAATGCCGCCATAATGTTCGTAGGTATTTTTTTTTTCTTTAGCCTATATGTAACTGCAGAAGATCGATGGAGATTGTTTCCACACAAACGATTTTGTTAAAGCCACCTTTCTCACTGATCACACGACTGATTTAAATAAAGGAGGGATCCATTCAGGAACACTCGCTCTGTCCCCATGCAGGTACTATGAAACCGGCAGTATTAAACCCGGGGTTATTGGTGGCTCCAAACCAAAGGTTGCAACTCCAAAAGTGGTGGACAAAATTGCAGAATATAAACGGCAGAATCCAACCATGTTCGCTTGGGAAATAAGGGACCGACTACTGGCTGAGGGCGTCTGCGACAATGACACGGTTCCCAGCGTTTCATCCATCAACAGGTAGGTGGCACGGCTTTATTTTATTTCTTAGAAGGCGCGCTAAACTGCGCCAAAGCGCGCAAACTCTTCCAGGAACAAAGCTGTGAACGTATTTCTTTTTTTGCGTGCAAGTGATGGAAAAAAACAGGGGGGAACAGATAAAAAAAAATCAGAAAGGGACTTTTTGTCGTTTACCAAACTTAAAAAAATAAAAGTGTAGCTTTTTTATCCCCACATACAAGGCTAAAACGAGCCTGTTAGGGGTGGTCTCATAAGTGCAATTCAATCCCCTGTGCGGCCCTGCGCAACACAGCCAGCACGGCCGCTGAGGCTGGAGCCGCGAAGAATCACATCTGTCTCGATAAAAACCGATCAATACAGCGTAACCAGATCCAGAGGCAGAAGGAAATACCCAACAAAGTCGTTCAATACGCGGACCACAGAGGCGGCAGCACCATCTTTATTGCCAGCCAAATGGAGGAAGAGAGTGACAGCAGACCACATAGGCTTTTACAGGACAGTTTGTAAAATTATTATTATTATTATTGTTATTATTATTATTATTAGTAGTAGTAGTAGTAGTATTAGTATTATTAGTATTATTATGTAGTGGTGGTAGGAGCTGATTTAACTACAGAATTACAGTTTAAATCAAGTAATGTAGAAACTGCAAGAAAAAAAATAACATTCGTCCAGAAACAGAGGTGATCTGCGGGTATTTGTGGGATAAGGGAGTTTCTGTTCCACGAAAACAGCGAAAGCAGTAGACACCCTACACCTTCACCTTTCCACATGAAGCAGGACAGCAGCAGACAAAGTGTCTTTAGACAGAGGACTCTGGTGAAAAAAATCCCCTCTGCATGTGTGCAAAGTGAAAAAGCCCGCAGTGCCTGCCAGTGATGAACTTTGGTTAGGAGGCACTGTTCCAGAGAGCTGGTCATCAGCATTACATTTTAATGAGCTAAAGAGAGTCTCATAACACAAGCAGCTAAATGCAGGAGATGGATGAATCTTTGCTAAATTTAAATTTTAAAAAAACAACAACAACAACAACAGAAAGATAGGGAGAGGAAAATAGCAGAAAATCACATGGCTTTGGAAATTATATCTTCAATAGGTTTTTAGCACTATTGTGTGTTTGCACCTGTTGTTTCTAAAACCACAGCAGTTTGTAATCCATTTTATGTCTAGTTTTTTTGTTTTGTTTTGTTTTGTTTTACAAAAGTAAAAAAACAATTTTTGATAATCTGCTCAGTTTGAACTTTGTGGAACAGCAGGACAGGGAGGAACATGTCCTTTGAAACCGTATTAATAATTAACTCTTAGACTTTGTTGCACTGCACAAATCTGCATTTTTTTCATTCCTTAAACATGGCATCACAAATCAAAACATAGCAATCAGTGAGCCATACTCCACTTTTATTCCCTAAAGTCTTTCTTGGCATTGAAAAGAAGTTAACTGGCACTTTTAGCAAAATCTTCTCTTTACTTGAGTGATTGCTCTGTATAATTGTCAAAGTACTGGCTTTTTAAAATATTAGCTTAATTTCTTGCTTGCTGATGTTAAAGGGAGGAATGGGAATGGTGTGGAGGAGGAAGAAAAGAACGAATAGAAGTATTAGAGCCAGTCAAGAGGACTGAAAGGGAGAGCGGACCCCTGGTGGTCTTTGTGGTTAAGGATCTGACCTCTGCTCTGTTGACTAAAGAGGATGTCCTGGCTTTAAACACATTTTTCCTGCATTAATTATTAAAGATTACACAGAGACTGGGTTGCACTTTGTTTTGTTGTCGCAGAGAGAGGAGTTTCCATCCGCTGCACCATGCCCAGTGGACAAAGGCATACCCATGAGCGGCTTTCAATCATATTGATCCACATTTTAATACTTCTTTGGGGATTACAATTTTTTTTACAACTGTGAAACACCAAAGTCGTTAATTCATCCATCCAAATTGCTTATTCAATATCAACAACATAGACTCGAAACAAAGTCCTTGAATTTATGAGACTCCCTCGAGTCATGAGGTCAGATAACTGTTGTGGTGAGATGTTAGAAATTCAAATATGATATTGATGTGTGTTTTCTGGAGGAGACTACCTGCCTTTGTTGCCCCGCCTGAAGGAGAGAGCACGGCGGACACATGAGATAGTGAGGGGAATGAAAAGAGTCTGATGTACATTTTTGCCCCTGAGGACGTTAACCCCATAGATGCCTGATTCAGAACTGATAGCTTATTGCCAGATGCCACGTGTGAGCGCCATTCGCCTCATTTGCAGTCTGTAAAAGTCCGTTTGTGTCACATACCTCTAAAGTGAGAGGGCACACAATACTGCCTGTTATTCAATGATCTCACGTTGAGCTGTCAATCAGAACATTACCATAGTCACAGTTTAATGTAATGCGATCATGCCCCATAAGAGCTGAGCTTGTGCAAATCCCACTGTGCTCATCTTCCTAAAAGAAATACAGCAATCATCAGATTTACTGTAAAATAAATTTTGCCTTCATTTGTTTTAATTACAGCTTGCTTTAGTTTTTTTTTTATTTACTTATGAAGTGTACAACAGATTAATCGGCACCGGAGGTGACAGCAGTCTCAGCTTCAGCAAATAAGATGCTATTGGTTTCCTTTCACAAATAATGTATGGTTCACAATTTGCATTTGCTGTTCCTCTCTGCCATTTGTTGTCAGTTTTTCTATCTGGGAGTTCCAATCAATAGGGTCTGATCCTCGGTCAGCCCGGGGGATTCCTGCGTGCTACACTCGGCGAGTGAAAAAAGGGCAAAAAAAAGTGAGAAATACAGAAATAAATCGGCGACGAGTAAAGAAAGACAGAAAGAAAAGTAAGAGATGGGGGTTTGAAAGGCAGCTATTGCAAAGTACAGTAAAGCTGATAGCACACTGGACAGTAAAGAGAGTTGAAATGAGAAAAGAGGATGAGAGTGGGAGAGAGAGAGAGGAGAGCAAGGAGAAAAGAGGGAGTGGGGAGCAGGAGAGGCAGATTATTAGAGTTGGCCAGGTAGAGCCAGTGAAGCTGATCATTGAGGTGAATTGATGTGATTTCATGCTTTGTTTGCAAGATCATTCAGACCAAAGTGCAATGAAGACTTTCCCGCCACATCACATCTTACTGCTATAGGGACTTTATCATATTTCTACCCTCAGAATCCAGCTAGATTGAATCCAGAGTCTCAGGGGGCAGCCCCCATTCAGTCTTGCACAGGAGACGAGAGATTGCTCCTAAAGCCCCGAGATTGGCTATTGGTGACAGGGGCCTGAATATGAGGATACAAGTGCCTCAAACGATGGAGCACTTGTACATGCACAGATGTAAGTGGACGTGATGTGTCATGTTTAAATGTCCTGTGGCGGACCAGTACGGTGTAAAATCTCAATGCTTTGAAAGCACTATTGATTGATCCGTGTGTGTTGTTCCCCTTACCAGGATTATCCGCACCAAAGTCCAGCAGCAATTCCACCCATCCCCTGACGGATCTGTTACACCACTCTCCACGCCCGGCCATACCATAGGTGAGCATCAATACGGCTACACAGGCCAATCAAACGAGCAAATCAGGGCTGCAGAAAGAATAAGAAACAAAAAAAAAACTACACATGAACACATATTAACCCACGTTAACCTGAAGAGACACACAAACACACACAGTATTGCATGCGCATTCTAACTCCGCTTTCTCCGTCAGTGCCCAGCACAGCCTCCCCTCCTGTGACCAGTGCCTCCAACAATCCCGTAGGATCCTACTCCATCAACGGCATTCTGGGTATCCCCCGCTCCAATGGTGAGAAGAGGAAACGAGACGATGGTAAGGGAGACATAAGATCCCTTTGTTTGCCATCCTTTTAATTCTTTTCATCACTCATCTCCTACTTTTTTCCTGTGTGTGAAGAAGATGGCATTTATGACAGCGCTGCAGCCAAGTGTGTTTTTGTGTGCTGTCTCCAGTGACTTGTTATGCTGTATATCAGGCGGGATGAGAGTTGCGAGAGTGCTGTGATTCAATCAGCTTTTCGATGCCCTACGTTTTACCATACGCCTACAGAGCTGTATCTCAATTTTATACCACGCTCAGATGTATTGTAGATATCCCATACAGCTGTCATACAACTCTAAAGCCCTTCGGAAAAGGCATCAACGCTGCTGCTCCGTGCTTTTATTCCAGTAAAGTAACAAACAGCAGAAAAAGTAGCTCTTTTGAAATTTCCTGCTTTGATCCTGTCACACAAGTCATGATTTATCATTATGCACTATATTTTTTTTAAAAGATAAGGATTGATTGATTTGATTATGATTTTAATTATATTTTTTCCATGATGATTCATTAAAATAATTTTAAGTATATTAAAACATCCCAAAATGAAGTATTTTTTACTAGCAGGGGGCAGCCAGCGAATAGATCTATATACACCCAAAGATTAAGTGAAAGCCTATCCAGTCCAAGCCAGAATTTCTCATTCCGAGGTAAAGCTAGAGAGTGGACACACACACACACTGCCTGAGGGCTAATAGATTATCGGTTGTGCAAACAATTGGCTTTTTTAATGCCTATGAATTAACATGTCCCTGGTGGAGGCTTGAACAGGTGTAGGAACAGACCGGTGGAGGCAGGGAAGGGGCTGTGTGTGTGTGTTTGTGCTTGTGTGTATGTGTACAAGTGTGATTCTGTGCTTTGAGGTGGCTGATGGGATGTTGAAAATGATCTCAAAGAGCACTTATCAAAACAGGCCACTTCCTTCTTTTATGTTTCTGTCTCTTTAGTTCTCTGGAGTGGCAACCACTTGGATGGGAGGAAAATAGGACATTGTAAGTTTAAGTTAGACAACCTTCTCTTTTGCTTTGGTCAAACAGATCACAATACTCTCACGCACTCTATTTGCTCTTCCAGGGTAATGAGCTTATGAGGTGTGGTGTGGCGGGGAAGACTTTTTCACACAGATTATCTCCCTAGTAATGAAAACGAATAAAGCTAAATAGACTAGAAAATCATGTTTTCCATAGATTGTCATAAACACAATGCAGTTTGTTGCAAAAACAAATGTATATTTGCTAACGACTATTTTTGTCATTTCTATTCAAACTGGCTTGTGATATAAAAGTTCCAGTGCAGTTTTTTTGTATTTGGATATTTAATTAAGTAATTTCATTTAATTATTAACCCCTCATATTTTAGAATTATAACGTCTTTTTTTTTTATTACCAAAAAATAAATAGGCACACCTATACAGCAGAAAATATCCATTTTGTTAAAGCTAAAATGTTAACATGCTTTTTTGTCTCTTGTAAAAATATAATTAATTTGGGGGAAAACGTTAAGCAAGATTAGAAACAAAAGATGATCAGTGCAGGAAAGAGTTTGATTTTTAAATCTACGAATAACTGACTGGACTTTGCACGTCTGTATACCAGTAATTCCTTTAATGCTTGTGCCTACGTTGTGATAATCTGACCATGCTAAATGAAAAACCATTGCACACTTTTTGTGCTGATGGTGGTTGCTGGTGATCCTGCTGTGGTTGAAGTCAGTGGTTGCCCTTTTAGGAAGAAAAAGGTCCCCATTACTGCAGGGCTGTAGAGATAATGTAGTGTGACACGCGTTATGTACACCAGGTCCCCGTAAGACGAGCTTCAGGGACATAGGTGCCATAAGAGCTATTAATCTGTCCTTGTCATGTGTTATTGCAAATTAAAAGTAGCATGTTACACTGGACGGCTTTGAGTGAAGATGGGAGGAGGAGAGACAAGAGGAGCAGGGGAATTTGTGAAAAAGAAGTGGGTTTATGAGGGAAGGAGGGAACAAGGAGGTCCAGGCAGCCTCACTGAGAATTGAGCAAGGATTAATTTTAGGATCTGTGCATGCCTGCGAACACACCTATGCATGGAAATGTGTCTTTTATGTGTTTGTGCGTAACTTCGTGGCTTCCGATGCTCTTCACATAGTGAACATAGTGACATTTAAAAAGAATTTGCAATTCTGCAGAGAAAAGCTATTAATTCACAAATTAACATCTCTCCCTCCCTCCCTCCCTTCCTCCCTCCCTCTATCTTGGATGTGCATGCTATCGAAAAGACAAAAGAAATAGCCTTAAGGGGGGAAAAGAGAGAGTCTCAGTCCTATCTGTGGAGAGATTGGTTTGCATGTCTGCAAGCAGCGATACCAATTATGCCAGTGCTGGGAGAATGCGTCTCAATGCACCCCTCTCCTTTGCCCCACCGCTCCCCCCACTCCCTCCTCCCACCACTACTACCACCACCCCACCCTGAATCTATCCATAGCCAGATTTATTTGTGTATCTCATTACAGGAAATGGAATGTTGTTCCTGCCAAATGCATTAATAGTGAAGTGGGGAAATTAGCCTGTTGTACAGCCTGCTCTCACCAAGTCATTTAAACCTATGGTGGAGTTGGAAGCCAAGAAAAGACAGAGAGGATTGGGTGACAACTTCTGTGTGATTGTAAAATGTGTATTACAACGCTATAAGTCCATGCAGTCGTTTGCAAGGTTTGAGCCCTGCGGTAATTTCTCGCAGACTATTTTGAGCTAATTAATATGTCACATACTTGCATGCTATAACTTGTTCTCTTTGTACATCGAAACATGTTTTTATTAGAGCTCCAGCTTAGTGTTTTCTTAGTATTAGTATATACTGACAGGTTACTGCTGACCTTGTTGCTTGTTTGCAGTCAGGTTGATGTGACCTAACTATATGTTTTTCTCATCGCTGGCTCTCCAAGTCCTGTGCAGAGCCCGGTGGAGCTCTGGGGAGGACAGGCAGTAGGGAGCCACGGTGATAAATTAGATAGAGAAAGCAAAGGTCATAACTTGTGATTGTAGCGTGGGTGTGGGATAAGTGTAGAAGGAGCTGATGAGTGTGTGAGTGGGGAGGAAAAAAAAATACGGCCTAGCAGGTTGCTCATTCATGACATAAAACCATGATCATCGGCAGCAGCCGGAATCATATCAACCTTGCTCAATAGCTTGAGGGGGAAAAAATGAATACAGTCACTGTTTTGATTTGTTCACATTTGATATTTGGCCCTTTTGGAGATTGTCCACAATGTATCTTTTAACACATGTGACCCATTTGTGGAGTTTATATCAGTTACTGTATGGATTTAAACCTGGGCCTACACTGGTTGACTAGTCAAGCCACTCCATGACAATGAGTCAATAGAGAATCACTTTAGAAAATAAATGCATCCAGAGCAAGACAGAAAAATGGAATCATGAGCACCATGATGGCCCTGATGGGGTGTGTGTGCGAGAGAGAAAAGCCCAGGTTTGAGAGGGGCCACAGAGCGTAACATAGAGACAAGAGGCTGTTAGGGCCCCGACAGTAGGAGAGGCACAAAAGGGTCCACATTGCATTCCTCCCCCTCCTCCTTCTGTGATCTATCGCTGTCTTTCTCTTCAAGATTTCTTTCCTCCTCTCGTCGTCCCCTTGTTCTTCTTCTTCCTGAGTCTTGTGGTTTAGTTACGTGGCTGTGCGAGCTCCAGCTTACAGTTGTAAACAACATACAATGAGAGCCGTCACAAAAAAATTTAAAGAGAGGAAATTCACTCAGTGGAGAGGAATCATGTCAGAGAAAAGTCAATTATGGGCAGCAATGCAGAGAATTAATGGAGCGATGCATTACTCAGCTTGAGGAGGGAGAAACGGCATGAGAAAAGTAGGGATACGTTAATTGCATTTCTACAAATACTCACCACACAGGGCGGCCGTGTTAAACGGCAGACTGAAAACAGAGGAGGACAAAGAAAAATACAAGATGGGCATAAAACAGTGAGAGAGACTCTGTGGCAAATAGCAAAAAGAATTTCATATATTTTGACGTATGAATATTCCTATGAATTTCTTTTGCAGTTTTTGACGGATTTGTCCAAGTCAAATATTTTCCCCTCAAATCTGACCAATGCAGTGTCTTGCTCAAAGAACCACTAACCCTGCATTCAAAGGCTAAATAACTGCCATCAGATCTTATTAATATTACAAAATATACATTTAAGTGGTTTTATTTATTCATTATAAACTTTCTGTCAAATCTAGTAAATAAAACAAATAAAATAAAATAAGTGGAGATCTGCGAAATCCTGTCAATGCAGCCACGGTGGAAGCAGTGAGAGCAAATATCAAATAAGCATCACTGTGCCTGCTGACAGTCAGTACACTGGTTGGGGTGCTAAATCGAATTAATAAAGCTCTTAAACATGCCACAACATAACAGGATCTTAACAGCCATGGCAGTGTTGCTGCTTCTCTCCCTCTTTCTCCCCCACCCCACCCACCTCTCTCCTTTCCGCTTCAGAGCTTTCATAAATATAGCTAGCTTACAGGGAAGGAGTGTTCACCCTCTGGGTATACCAGTTTGTTTGCGCTCTCTCTCCCCCCCCCTCTCTCTCTCTCTTCCCAAGCTCAACGGCATTTTTTTTTTTTCAAAAAAAACCCATCAACAAATGATCCACAATTTGCGATAGCATCATTCCACCTATCAACAGAGGCCGAGTAAGTAAAGCAGCCTCTGATCTGAGGGACTGCATGTCATTGATTTACAGAGAGAGCCAGCCAGTGCGTAGGAATTCATTTGCCTTTCAAACAAGCCTCCACCTCTACTTTTCTCTGAGTTATCTTATCATATAAACAGGAGAGATGAAAGAGGGACATTAGTGCCACCACACCATCACAGGACCTTAACATCCCCCAAAACACGACAGATACAGCTGAGGTCTTTTTCACAATAGCTACTGTTACTGGGAAAGTGTGTGTGTGTGTGTGTGTGTGTGTGTGTGTGTGTGTGTGTGTGTGTGTGTGTGTGTGTGTGGGTGGTACAAAAGGCTGAAAGTGCAAACATGTGAGTGGTCTGATGGAAGCCTACAATAACTTTTAGATTTAAAATCTCTGAATACATAATGATAAAAAAAAGCACATTTCAACCCAACAAGGTCAAACAGCACCTGTTTAAGCTGATCAAAACAAGACAAAAATTTAATGTGGGAATGTCACCTTTGCAGATTCTTGTTTTTATCTCTGTTTGTCTCCTCACACTTTTGTGTTAAAACAAAGAGACGCAGTCAGACGCTGCTGTGGGAGTGATAAGAGAATACCTGCTGAGACACCCAAAGGGGTTGAAGAAACACTAAGAAAAAGAAACAAACCAGTCAATGAGACACACACACACACACACACACATGCGTGCAGTCTGACAGTCGTGCTTCACACTCCACTTGACACACTGACTGTCAAAAGGATGAATCTGATTTAATGCAGCTATCTTATGATATATAGCAGACGTGAATCTCTAATGCCGAATACTGAAAATAAATGATTTGCTGCTTTTAAAAGGCCAAATCAGTCAATTTTTTAACACATAAATTTGAAAGATACTCGCATATTTTCACAATTACAAAACTGACAAAGTCTCCATCATTAGAAATTTTACAAGGTTACTTGTATAAGAAAAGCTTTAACTCTTTCCCCCATAAAGATGACCTTATCTGTACCCTTAATGATGAGTTTCGACACCTCAGTATTAGAATAGGTACATGCAGATATCACCCCCACTGACCTTAAAAATAACAGAAACTGCTCAGTTCAGAAAAGAGGAACAAGCGTTACTCATAGCAAGCATCCATGGAGGAAAGTGTTGACATCCTGCATTTTAGTTGCTAATTATCAGTCTTGTGTTAAGTAAGTTTCCAGAGAACACAAAAAAATATCTTATGAGGGGAATTTATGTCCTTTCGCTGCCCGTTCAGAGGGCCTGATTAAGTGTATAAGGTGATGTTGAGTATAAACAGGCTCCACATAGTGAATGACAAGCACTTGCTATTGATCAAGCCTTTTTTCTCAGACCAGCTGATGTGAGGTAATTAATGACTCCATTTTCTTCTGTACCGCACACAGCAATTGGGTTTCTTACAGCAAAACTACTGCTCCTCCAACGCTCCACCCAAGGGAGCTGTTTGAAAAAAAGAAAGAAAGAAAAAGCCAGAGCTAAAATATTCTGTTAACTCATGGTAAGAAAACACATGTGGCAGGAGAAAAATCAGATTCCTTCATAAGGCAAAAGTCAATATATTTTAGCAGTGAAACACACACACACACGCTCTCTCCCATCTACACATAACACACACTCATACCCAATTGCAGTCCTCTATTCCATTCTCTCCATGGATCTATTTCTTGGTGCGAATCGGGTTCATCCTCTGGCCTCAGCCATTGAGAAAAGGTCAAGCAGCCGAGCAGAATGGCAATAACGCCCCTGAAATGGTACCATCAGTGGAACATGATTGATCAATTGAATTCCATAGCACAGAAAAATGTGGGATTAAGTAGAGTATTATACGCACAATGAGTTGAGGCATGATGTTCATTCCAAGTTCATTTCGCCTCCCTCCTCTGCTAGCGGATCAGGCAATCAATAGCGGCCTTGCATATCATATATCACCGCTGGCTCGCCCAGGAGAGAACATAATCTGCTGCAAATTTAGAATGACAGATTTGTACGGGAGCTAAAGCCCTCATCCGCTGTTGGTGGCGCAGTATAGGGAGGAAGGGGAGGGTGGTGGGAGGCAGCCAGGAGAGTGGAGGGGAATGCTGGCTGGAGGTTTTAACTTTAGATCTTTTTTTTTTTTTCATTCAGTGCTCAGGACATGATGAGTGAGCAGAGGGAGAGCTGCAGCCGCGGCAGTGGACTCCCTGGCCGAGTTGATAGGGTCAGAGATCAGAAGAACGAGGGAAGCACAGGCTCATTTGTTTATATAGAGTGTGACCAAGTGAGGAAATGCATATGATTGCCCCCGGACACCCCGTCCTCATTCGGCCCTGAGTCCCATCCCCACTCCATTCTGTTTTCCACAGGACAGGTAATATGTGGGGGATGGAAAGAGAAGGAAGAGAGACAGAGAGAGGGAAGGGTAATATGTTCAGGAAGAAATAGTACAGTTAAATAATGGCTCTCCATTTCCCGCCGGCAGAATGAGAGGCTCTGGATGTAATCGCCAGCCCTACTTTCTCTTCCTGAAGCACACGGTCTGCCTTACAAGTATATATTTGCACTGAAGGTAATCCATCAATTACCATGGACCTATCACATGATGACCATGCTGATGGTGGCTGCAAGGAGTGGCAGGGGGGAGGTAGAGGATTGCTTGAGTGAGTGTATGTGTGAGAGAAGGAAAGAGCGAGAGAGTAAGAGAGAGACAGGAAAAAACAGGGGGAGATAAAAGCCAGACATGATGGTGGGTTTCCCTGAATTTACTATTGCGCCTCATGCCATCACTATCACACTCGCTGAGCTCTAATATTTTTTTGTTTGTTTTTATCCTCGTAATGCTAGCCTGCTAGAAGTAAAGTATGAAGTAAAAAGACTGGATCCACATCCTCATAC
Organism: Neolamprologus multifasciatus; assembly: GCF_963576455.1. Lineage (NCBI taxonomy): Eukaryota > Metazoa > Chordata > Actinopteri > Cichliformes > Cichlidae > Neolamprologus > Neolamprologus multifasciatus. The sequence continues at coordinate 19,375,897 of NC_140451.1, forward strand.
CAGTGTTGCCCCCCTCGTCCATTCCCTTTTTTTCATCTCTTCCTTTCTTTAGATGGCTCTGATGGTTCGGGCCCCGGCAGCGACTCTCAGGGCAGTGTGGAAAGTTTAAGAAAGCACCTGCGGGCGGATGCCTTCACCCAGCAGCAGCTGGAGGCCCTCGACCGTGTGTTTGAAAGGCCTTCTTATCCTGATGTCTTCCCCACCTCAGAACACATTAAACCCGAGCAGGTTCGACACACACACACGCACATTTCTCCCTACACAATAAGATTTACAGCATTTACACTGATTTCTAACAAGCTGTAGTGAACCCGCGAACGCTCTGACACAGGTGACAAAAAGCTCGGTGCAAATTCTTGCTTGAAGCAACCTGCAAACCCACAGCGGATAACAGCGGATAACCTTTATTTACATTCATTAGACTGTTAAACAACAAGAGACTATTAATTTTTCCATTGGAGCTCTATGTGGGTGCCCATGCAGCCTTAGCAGTGCCCTAATTGAGTTCATTTTCATCTCTCCGCGATCGTGGGGAATTACAGCGGCGATAAATCAGGGGGACAGCCCCTCAGCTGGCTATACAGCCCCTAATGCAGCTAATTACCAAAGTGATTTCTACGGCAAGATCAATACCAAAACGAATTGGAAATGACTTGCAATCACAAAGAGTGGAGGAGAAGGTATTAAAAAGGCGAGAGGGGGGTAGCGGAGGGGGGAGAAAAACGGCGTCAGAATGGTCCAGAAAAATCAGTTTTAATTTAATGTAATATTAATCAGATGGCTTTCCACTCTTTCTTTTTTCTCCCTGTTTCCAGAACCCCCTCCTTTTCTTAAACTGGTGAAAAGGTGGGATATTAGGCTATTAGGGGCTTGTCTGGTGTCTGCGTCAGGGCATTAAAAAGCCATTTTGAAGAGGCCAGGCTGAATAGGCCTCATCCCTCCCACACTTCTGGCAGCCATGTGGTCAGGTCATTCAGGCCCCTCTGCGCTTGCCACTCGCCCTCCGCCCAGCCCTGCCCGGCCCTACCCGCATCCCATCTGCATGACAAAATGACTCTTGTGCTGCTGAGGCCCAGTGGAATAGAGAGGAACATCCAGCCTAGTGCCAGGGAACAGTTGTAAGCACACAATTAGAGTTTATCTGGGATAGAGGCAGACAAGACTGGGGTCACCAGCTTGCCCCTGTGGGACCCCAACCCATTGAGACAAACAGATGCACGCACACACACACTCTTTCAAATAAACACTCACAGACACTCTCACACACACACTTATCCTTTCAAAGAAAAGTTGTGTCAGGAAGTGTCATCTCATTAACAAACAGGATTCATCACAACTGCTAGCAGAGTCTTAACACGAGATTAAGGTTAATAAATATTTAAGACACTGGATGGTGGTTGAAGTTTTCTTCTGCAGTAAACTGTGAATGTGAATCTGTTAAAATAAAATAAATAAATAAAAAAGAAAGAAAGACGGCCAGGGTGGCACAGAATATTTTATAAGAGTGGAACAGGAATGCAACGAAAGCCTCCAATGTGACGTTTTAAAAAATACAAGTAAAAGTATAAAAACTCATAAAGTGAAAATGCACAATTTTAACATTTTATTAACCCAGTTTTATGTGTTCATCCTGGAGGCAAAGCACAAAGGGCTGTTTTTGAGGTTGTACTCCCCTTTAAAAAAACACACCACATGTCTCTCCTGTAACAAAGCCCTGAATGTCTCCTCCCTTGACTGGTCACAGGGATGACTGCAGTGGAGCACAAAGAGCCAGCTGACACCCCGTCCTTTCACTCCTCTCCCAATCCCTCTCTCATCCCTCTCTCCCTTTCTGCCTTGCCCTCAGACAAGCTCTAATGCATGCATACATCATCATAGGTCTTGGTAAAGCACAAGGAGCAGGGGCAGGGGTGATGTTCGCAGTATTCACAGGAAATGTACAGCAGCAAACACGAGAGGGGCGTTCATCGTGACATTGTTTTTTATATGTCGTCACCTAAACTAGGAAATCGGATCTAAATCCAAGAGCGATTTTAACCAGATCCTGACCTGATCTGGTGGAATGTAAAATTTAATTAAAGCAGTGTGAATTGCTGTCTTCGATTCCCACCTGCTCACACATGGCTTTTTTTTTTTTTCGTCTACAGGCGAATGAGTACACTCTCCCGTCCCTGAACACTGGCCTGGAAGATGTGAAGCCGAGCCTCTCCACCAGTGCCAGCTCTGACCTCGCCTCTAGTGTCTCCCAGAGCTACTCTGTTGTGACAGGTACAATCTGACTCATGCTACACTGACGCCTAAAAGAATACACACAGTGCAGCAACAAAATACACCGGCACCAAGATGGTCGAACTGTGCGTTCTTTATGATGCCAAACTCTTGAAAAAGTTTCCCAGGTTAACCAGTTCCAGTTTCAGTCCAGCAGATAAAAGAAAAAGCTCAGCCAATTACATTTTTTTTCAGCAGTTATCAGATCTCTCTTTCTGATAACTACCACCAAGCTGTCATTTTACCATCAGTTTACTGATCACTTTTTTAGGGTTCCTATTTTAAAAAGACATCTCCCTCTTATCTAAACTTCTACATCATCACTGAATCATTAAGATTTTCATTGCCACTCCCTGATGGCGTGCACATTTTTCCAGCCATATAAAGTTATCACCAATGTCTTTTTTTTTTTACATAAAGCTCTTTCAAGGCACTTTTTGGGGTGCTCTGTGTATTTCTAAGGGACGGGCTGAGGTAATATATCATCTGAGTCCATTAAATCCCACAGGTCTTTCACGCAACGCTCCTAACTGGCCATTGTGTTAGCCTGGATTGGCCCGCTAACAGATTGACTGGGAGCACTTCTCATAAGAGACAGCTGCTGTTCTCGCCACGACATGACGTTGTCATCAAACGCTATCATAGCCTGTTGATTGACAGCGGCTGGAATAGCACTGTGACTGGCTGCCTTATGCTGTGGAGAGAGAGAAAGAGAGAGAGAAATAGAGAGAGAGAAAGGGGCATTTTTTGCCAAATCGTTTGCACTGTGAGTCAACAGGTAATTGCAGGTGCAATGTGTTAACTATCTTGCAGTGTCTGTATCAAACATCCCCTGTGTTGGACCGAATCTGTGGTTGCTTTGCTGACCAGGTTGATGGACATCTGGTTAATTGAAATATTGTGTCGTTGTTGCTGTTGAGGGTGTTTCCCAAGGGAGGTTAGGTTTACTGATGGCCACACTGGCTCGAGAATAATTATGAGCCTTTTAATAAAAGGCTCATAATTATGCAGTGGGAATCAGAGTCAAGGAGTGTACTTTGTGTGTCTGTGCGTGTGTGTGTGTGTGTGAGAGAGAGAGAGAGAGAGAGTCTAAGTAAAGAAGAGGAAGTTTGAAAACTACAGCGGCCTTTTCATATGATCCCAATAGTTCAGCCACACACTCAGGCACAGAGCTATGGGAAAAGAAAGAACCCCTTTTTATTCCTGAACATGTGGGAGGTAGCTTTGCCCCAGAAAGTCGGGCCTCAGGAGAAGAAAGGTGTGTTTTTCCCTTTTATGGCGGGCTCCTCCTATGAAAGTGGTCTCGCTCTGGTGAGCACACTCATAGCAGGTGGCCTCCAAGCCACCTGGGGGCCTGGGGGGCCTCCTAAAGCGATACACGCAAGGGTTTCGCCCAGAGTAAAGAGGGAATGAACTAGCAAAAGTTTTCTGAAAGTAATATATGACAACATGTTTTGGTACAGCCATTTTAAAGATGTGTTTTGAATATATTGAGCATCAAATTAAACTCAGAAGTAATATCCTGTAAACTTTTATTACCCAATTTTCACAACTATGCAAAGTAATGCATGAGGCATTTGATTGTGTGTAGGTTGTTAGTGCATAATATTATTTTTCCTTCCATTAGCAAACCCTGTAAATAGGAATGTATGCCAAGGCTGAAAAAAATGCTAAATTACCTTCCTCACTTAGGCTGGGATCCAATTATCAATAAATTATGCTCTCATACTGGATGGAGCTATGAGATTATATTCATTCTTTAAATGTTTTCTGCTCCCAATTAAAATTCATACAGTTATTGATCTTGTTGATTTTTATGTCCTGAAATTTGCATAATCTATTAAAGATGAATGATTAATGAAGTGCTCAGCTTTGCATTACAGGAGCGCTATAACGAAAGCACGGTCGGCCATCTTTTGTGTCCCGAATGTGTGAAAGAGAAGGTTACCTTGGAGGCAACAAAAATAGGGAGATATTGATCGCTCTTTTTTGCACCACTTACTAAGATGCAGCAAATATTACTTAAAAAATATTATTTTACATATATCTATATATCGTTTTATATATGTAGATAAAAAATCATAAGAAATTATTCTTAAAAGTCTTTTGGATTGCTTTAAAAATGCATTGAATGTAGCTATTGCTAAAATAATAAAAGATATCACATTTAAATGAATGATTTCATACACACTATATAGAAAAACATACTGGGCCACCTACACATTGTATTGTAGGAGCTGCTTGGCCATGAAACTCCTGGAGCACAGTTTTTGTACTGATGTTAATGCCACAGGAGGCTCAGAGATCTGCAGTCACTGAGTCAGCAGATCTTTGGCAAACTTTCACACACTAGTCAGCTCATAACTCATGGACCCGACCTGTAAGTTCACGTGGTCTACTCTAGCAGTTTGTAGCTAAGTTTCTGTGTTTCTCAATGCTTCCAATTTGCAATAATACCACTTACAGCTAATAATCGGATCCCATTACAGTACCATGCTCAAACTGTGCGAGCTATTTAGGACCCAGTCAACTCTGCATAGCCAGGTGCTTATTTTTATACAGCTGTGGCTACACTGCATATTCACTATTTTTGAACATGTACTGTATTTCCTTATCACCTTATCATGATTCAGCTCTAGTGTTTGGCTCCAATCCATCATTTGTGTGCCTGCAGTTTTCTATTGATGCTCATAGAAAGTCAGAAACTTACATTCAGAGACATGCAGTGGTCTCTGTGCAGGCTGGGCCAACAGAGCCTGTGGGATTGGCAGGTGTAAAGTGGCTCCACTCTGGCTACAACAAATCTAGCAGGTGTGAAACGCTGTTACTTTTTCAATTTCTTTTTTACTTATTTATCTATATATTTCTCACTTTATGCACAAAAACATATAAAGTGCCGAGTGCCTTCTTTCAGGTTAATTTCTGCTGAAATACAAATCTGAATCTGAAGCTGTTTTTATGAGTTGGCAGTACCAGCTTTTCTCTGCTGGGTGGCAAACAACAAGCAGCCACCTAACTTGCAATGCCTGCTATGTGGCCTGGTGACAAATGGCTCTTCTCAGCTCAGTTAACGCCTGCAGCCCCAAGACTGGAAATTAATGTTTATATCACCCCGTCGCTAGCACGCTAACCTTTGAGCACACATTTGATAATGAATCACTTTAAACCTCTAAATGGGGAATTGAAGCTATTTTTGCCTGCATTTGTTTTTCCACAGTTTCCACCTTTTACAAATGTTCTTCTGTTTTTTTGGTGTAAGTAGTTGTAAATTACCAAAGCTATAATGGCAGAAAGCAAATCCAGAGGCTGAAATGCTGTGATACAAACATGAATGTGTCCCTGTCTGGGTAAAATTATAATTTTATTATCTGTCAGCACAGAAAGGAAGTTTTGCGTGCATGAAAAAGTTCTCTGTAGATTGAATGTCAGCCTTTCTAAACAAGAGTTCTCCCAGTAAATGGTTTGTGCAGCAAAGTTCCTCGGTGCACGTTTAAAAATGAAATGCTCACTTGAGAGAAGCCTTTTGTAGCTATATCTGGAAGCATCACTCGGAGGATTGCTGTAGGTTCTTAACAGTCCATTTCTATGGTTGATGGGGTCTCGATGTAGTATCAGTGATGGAGCAGAGACAGCTATTGGAGAACTCTATACCATCTCCGCTCATTCAAAGATGTGTTTGCTGAGGAGAAAAGTCCCCAAGGACCCTGAGTTTATCTTCCATCTCCATCATCAGGGCCTTCGATTTGACAGGCTCCCTTTACCCAGGCGCTGCCTTGTCTCCAGGACAATAAGCAACACCATGTCTGATTAGTTTCAGAGTTCAGTGGTCTTGAACGCAGCATTTGTATCGGTTGTTGTTGCGTTGTAACCCCTGTCTGTTTGACAACGGTTGCTCGGGCGCTGAGAAAACGGAAGCCTACAGTAGTATGGAGGAAGTCTCACATTCAGTGTAAACAGGCTTGACCTTGACTTCATGTTAGACATCCTCATTCGCAAAATTAAAGTCCCAGCATGCATAGAGTAAGAGCGCAAACCATACTAATGTTAGTCCCTTGATGATTTCACGCTTGAATTAATACAGGATATATCATGAATTCACAGTTAGACTTTTCAGAAATATTGTTTGGCACAACATCACATTCAGATTCCAAAAGCTGCCGACAGGACAGGGTTTAGTCTCGGTTTTTGATGCCTTGTGGCACTTAAGTCCTAAATGAAGGTAAATAAAGCCAAATGTACCTGAAATCGATACAGTTTGGTGGATAATTTTGAGTAACCACCCCTTGATTGGTGATCTATTAAAAATTAACTGAAGCCATAGTCGGTGAACAGCAGGAATTTACGGTACATCCAGATGTATTAACTCGTCATTAGTGTTTCTTTAGCGTAACGTACTTTGTACCCCAATTATAAACTGTTACCAGTGAAGAAAATAACCTGGCAACGGGGTGTTTCTAATAATAGCGCGCATGAGCAAGGTGCACATAAAAAAGCCCTCTGAATTCACTGCTGCACAGTTGGTTCATTTTTTTAAAACCGCAACACACAATAAAGACAAAGAGAATCAAATTATTTTCTTTTTTAAAAATCTGACTGTCATAAAGCTGTTTTGCACTGCAGGCTCTCTCTAGTAGAGATTTGTGTTCGGTTCATGGGTTTACACTTGATGTCATCGTGATTTCATGGCTCAGGTGCAGGTGGAATATGATGCTTTGCTGTGTTTCTGAAACAAGCTAGCTGCTAGCATTGTCCTCTGCAGTATTTTTTTCTTGTAACTGGACTTTTGAGAGCTGTTTGAACTTCAAAGGCTTTAACAGACTACATGTTGGCTATAATTAACTGAAGAGCAGAACTAAGCACAAGGGATTTGCCGTCATTCCTAAATGTAGACCCCGTTTTCCAATATAACTTATGACATACTTGGGCAGTACATGTGACAACATTTTGGTCCATCCAATTAAATGGAAAGCCCACTCATTAGAATACTTCTGTTCATGCCAAAGATTCGGGGCAAACGTTCCTTTTAATGATCTGATCATATGTTAGAAAAGATTGTACATTGTTCACACTGTGTCTTTTCCCCATAGTGTTGTCATTTTTCTAAGAAAAGATTCAGTCTAATTGCAGTACTTCTGTCTAAATCCACATTTTTAGCTATCACCAAGACAAAGAAGGAGAATAACGTTAGGAGAGCCTACAATTTTATTTTTCTGCTCCTACAGAAAAGTAGTGAGCAACATTGCCTGTTTCTCTGGAATTAGGTTCTTATGGTTGACATTGTTGCACTCCCCTTCCATTGAGCAGCCCTTATCTTAATGAGGAATCGCAACACACAGTCCTGTTGTAAAACAACAATGATGGGAGAAGCAGCTAATGAGGCTATCATGGTGTCGGGAAAGAGCCATCTCTCCCTGCAGGCCCCCGCAAAAACACAACAGGCTTGCAGTGGGCACGGAGAGGCCAGAAACAGAGCTCACATTGATTGCACAGGTTCGAGAGGCAGAGACGCTGAAATGAAAGATGCCAAGACTCATCAGCCAAATTAGATCAAAGTGCAGAGTTTTGAACTGTCTACAAGCCGGCTGCTTGGTTATTTGTGGGAGTGATTTTGTTGTGAGAAAGCAGCTGTGAGATTATGTTGTTTGTTTTCCCAAAACCTTGGGGAAATTTTTTACGCATTTGAGCTTGATTGATCAGGCGCGATGTGTTGTTGCAACATTTCACTGGTGTACGTTTCCACTTAGTTGAATGAATTACCGCTAGGTGCATATGAGATTATTATTATAAGCCATGTAAATGAACAAATCAAGTGGTAAAGACTGCTTATCTATTCAGTATTCATATAAAATGTCTGCTTGTAAGTTCTTAAAAGATAGCAAGTTAATGTATTGCTCCTAATTCTTTGGGCTCCCTTTAATTAATACGTTAAATCGGATAGGGATTTGTAGTCCCCTCTTTCTTTAATTACGAGCGTCTATGTCAGCGACAGATCTAATTTTTTTGTTTTTTGCTGTTACCCGTCTACGCTTGAGTTTGGACATCTACACAGCTATAAATCCATCTCACCATACTTGTGAGTGACTGACATAAACGTATGTACAGATTGTGTGGAGTTGTATGTCTGCATTGTATCAATTTTTTTTCTTTTTCTTTTTCTTTTTTTCCCCCCACCTGCCAGACTCTCACCCGTCATATCCACCTTCCATGTGTGTAAAGCGAGAGCCCCATGAGGCATCCTTTGCCCCCTTCACCCCCTCCTCTGTTGGGGATTCTGCTCTAGCTGACATCTTGCCCCACCAGTCCAGCCTCTCAGTAGATGCATCTACTCCCAGCTACCTTGCCCATGCTCACAGCTCCTGCTACAGCCAGTATGCCAGCCAGCCCTTTATAGCAGGTACAACTTTTCCCACAAGGCCCCGTAACCGGATAATAATTCAAATGGTTTCTTTATTCATTCTGTGCTCACTTTTAGTCTCAGTTCTCAGTTATGTACAAATTGATGTGGATGCCTCCCCTGTTGCTCTTTTTGGGCCCTGCAGTTGTGTACACAGGAGCAAAGTTGAACGTTTGGCTCTCATTAAGAGCAGACGATCTCTACCCTTTCCCTCCGTGCTTTGCTCTGCATTTGACCCCCTGCTCGTCTCTCACTGTCACAGTAGACTTTCTGGTCCTTACAGCCTCATGACAGGGCCAAAGTGTAGGGGGCCACAGGAGGCCAAAACAGGGGGTTTCAAAGGCGCAGATATAGGCTGATACTGGGGCCCGCCTTAAACCCATAGCTGCCAGTCATGTGTGCCCCTTCATCTAGCTGGGTTGCTGTCAGGGTTAATTAAAGGGCTGAATATAAAGCAGAGGCCAGCGTGATGCTGTCATTGGCCTGATGCTCCTAACACTGCTTTTGACACTAGTATGCTATGTTTTGTTGTAGTGTCATGATATTGATATGTGACCCCAGGAGAGATATACATATATATAATTGGACAGCAGACATTTTACATATTTCTGAACATTTTTGGAAAATATCTGGTTTTGCCTTTACAAAAAAACAGGATGAGTCGATGCATTGTGACAGACAGGGGCACTGCTTGTTATTCTCGGTGGCTATATGCATCACTTCACTTTGGTGATTTTTGTGTTTATGTACAAGACGTTTCCAAAAGCAATATGCTTCGAAGGAAGGTTTTCGTTTCCATCTTTTATCATCAATTTAATGACAAAACTCTTCCATGTTGCTCAATGTAGAAACTTATCCGTAATGTTTACTGGTAGCACATTTTTTCTTCTTCTTCCAGAACAATTTTAGTTTGCATCAGCTCGGTTATGACATAGCACACACCTTTTTTTTGTGGCTTTTTATTCTTGTGATTAGGCACTCACTACAGGAAAAAACCTCAAATCCAGGACAGAGCAAGCTGAGTGCTACACACGCTGGACTGGTTTCAGCTTAAACCCACTCTCTCAAGTAGAATATACATTTAACTTTTCTCCTTGTGATCATCCTTGTGATACAGATCCTCCTTCTGTGTGTCTGCAGGTCGAGATATGGCTAGTACCACCTTACCTGGCTACCCACCTCATGTCCCCCCCACAGGACAAGGCAGCTACCCCACATCCACACTTGCTGGAATGGTTCCCGGTAGGTGATATAGTTAATTCTAACATATTTGCAACACATAGTACCTGTCAGGTTGATACTGTAAAATTTACGGTCACTTAACCCTACAAAAAAAAAACCCCAAAAACATCAAACATAAATTCACTGTTGAGACAGCAAGGACACTTTAAATCACTGCGTTTGACTCAAAGGATTGAAGCAAGCTTGTTATAGCTTTGTTAGACTGCGGTTAGCGTGCGGTTAGCGTCTGTGGATGAGGACATTAGATGAACTCGATAGGCGATCACCACAATCAGTGGCCGTGAGATAGGACAGTTCCTCTCAGTTACACTCCAGCTCCCAGCGCTCATTACCCTCGCCGTGTCCACACAGCGCACTCTCACCAGCCCCATCGATAAACACTGCTTTTGCTCCTCTCCTCGCCTCCCCGGACACCCAGGGCTGCAGAGCGTATCTCTTTCCCCTCTACTTAACCTGCAGTTCAGGTTCACAGCAAACAGTTAAGGGTCAAAACACAGAGGCGTGGAGGGCCTGTAAATATTTAAATCACTATCTCTCTCAGGGATGAGCTTAAGTTACACAACCAGCGGTGAAGATGCTGCCAGCATGTGTAGATCTGTGCTCCAAACAACTCAAAACACAATTCCCTTTATTGCAGCGTGACATGTGCCTAACACTGACAAACAATCAAAGCAGCCGTGTAGCATTAGCACGTGATTTAAGCCTATAGATAGAGGTCAAAACACATATCTCAAATCAAATAAAAAAATATGTGTGTTTTATACAACTGGAAAGTGTGCATAGACACCCCCCAAAAAGTAGAAAAACACAGCAAAACCTTCTTAATCCAGGGGTTGTGGGTTTTTTTGTGTTTTTTTTTTTTTTTTTCACCCAGTGGCGAATAACTAAGATTTAGTGACCGGGCCCAAACACCGTTAAAGCAAAGGCCATTCTTCAGCAGCTTCATATAAAACCCAGCCTTTATAGTGCCATAAAAGAAAGAAACCTGTGGGCCTGCAGCATCGCTCTGTGATATCCCCTCACCCTCCCATGCTTCTCACTACAACCTGCAGGGAGAGGACAATGAGAGAGGGTCTGAAGCAAAGTGTGAGTGTGTAAGTCCAAACTTACACACAGAACAGAGCAGGCAATAAAACAATTAACTCACTTGAAGGGACTCTGGAGAAGCTGTACAGACGTCCAGAGAACTGATGTGTCAGTAATATTGTTGTGGGAAAAAAATCAAATGTAACTGTATGGTATGCTTTTGAATTTTTCTGTTTATTAGCTTCTTATGAATATGTATTTTTACCATTTTGTTCCCTAGGAGGGGATTTTTCTGGAAACCCCTACTCTCATCCACAATACACAACTTACAATGAAGCCTGGCGGTTCAGCAATCCAGCGTTATTAAGTAAGTGTCTGACATCATTAAAAAAACTGTCATGCTGAACATGCTCTAAAATTTAAATCCTATTTAAAACCTAAAAAGTCAGTCTCTGAATATTCAGCGCATCCTCAGAACTTTTACACACGTGTCTTACATCATGTTTGACCTCGTGGTTTCCAACGGTTCGTTCTTCTGTTAACTTTCAGGTTCCCCTTATTATTATAGTGCCGCATCCCGTGGCTCCGCACCTCCCACTGCTGCCACTGCCTACGACCGCCACTAGTTACACCAGAGACCAGCTCAAACTGCAGGGCCAGAGCTTCGGCCTCCATATTGTCCCTGTCTGAGAAACACTGAGGTCAAAGGGAAGCGAGGTGGAATCCTAAATGAAACCCCCGTCAGCAAGTGCGTTGTGAAGGAAGGATGGCCGAGGTCGACGCAGATGCAACCAGCTTCAGCGTCTCACACACACTTTGGGTCAAAAGGGCCCGGGGGCATTCAGAACTCACCTGTCATGCCCTTATTCTCTCACAGGCGTTTCCAGAATGACTTTAAGAGATTATATAAATATATATATTATAACATATAAATTGAAGAAAAACAGTGTGAAGAAAACCATGTGGAAAAAATGTCGTGGGTTTTTAATTTTTGTTTCTTTGCTGTTGTTGTTGTTGTTGTTGTTATTTTATTCATGGATCGTCACATTCCTTTATGTAATGAACTGCAGTATTTTTCTGCTCTGAAGACAGACGTCCAGGGGGAGATGACAGTGGTCCTATAGCTTAACAATGTAGCGAATTAAACCAGTGTTGTGGGCCCCTCTGACCATTAACGAGATCCTGGCTCCATAATGTAGAGCGGGCTTTACTCTGGTGCTTTGATGAACTTTTCTGCTCCCATTTCTCTGATAACACTTAAATTATAAGACGAACACAGCATGCCCTGCAGCGTTTACTGACCCTGGCGACATCGCGCTCCCCGTGGCAAACAATCAGATGTAAAAATGTAAATCATTTTGCAAAGTATTAAAAATGTGGTGACCGTGAACTTAAAATGGTCTTGCCAGAATTTGGAATACTTTAAATTATATTTTCTGTTACATTTTTTTTTAATATAAACAATGATTTTTCAGAACGGCTGTCACATTTCCCTCATGTCCATGTACGTGCGCAGTGTCATCCTTTGCTCTCTTTTTTTTGCACTATAACCTCAGCTTTTTTCTCTTTTTTTTTGTGGTACATTCACCTACAATTAACCATTTAATAAGCATAAGTTGAAAATATATATGTTGCATTCTTAGAAAAACACAAAGCTAACAAGCTAACAGACCCGTTTGCGTATGAACATCTTTTTTCCAAGTAAAAGTGAAGCCATAACTCTTTGGCTACATGAGCAAATCCTTTCAGTTCAACTGTATCTCATTCAGCTACTTAGTCACGCCAATAGATGCCTACACAGTTTAGAAAGCTGCATGCAGTTGTGCAAACCGACTGCAAATTAGCTTCAACAATTGCCTTACAGACCAGTTTTTTTAAAACATAAATTCATGCCTGTTAATTGAAATTAATTGCCTTTAAAAACACAGACTCACCACCCTCCACGAAGTTAGGTTCCACTCTCCGTAGGGGCTGAAAGGAAATACTGACTCATTTTAAGTTTTGGAAAATATTTTGTGAATGTACTCTTAACTACATTTGCCAAAGACTTAGTTTGATATTTAATATTTTATTTACAGTATATGTATGCATAAATAAAGCAGTATTATCTTTTAAATAAGTCAACACTGAACATGTATGTCATGGCATTTCAGCTGGTGAACATCATGCTGCATTTGTAGTGCGAAAGGAGAACTTCAGTGATCTAATATTCCACTAACTGCAATGAAATGCTGCTTTATAGAAGGATTTGTGAATAATGTGAAGACAATTCTCTGTAAATATATTGTCACTCACACACACATGCACACACACACACACACACACACAGACACAAAAAAACCATCGCAGTATCATACTAATGTACTGGTTCCCTTTGTAGATATACAGACTGAAAAAAAACATGCATTACATTTGTGTCTAAATGTAATGTTGTGCTCTGAGGAATGGCACAACAGCTGTTTAACCTATGGCTACATCAATAGCAGGTTCCAAATGCTAACATCACATAGGTTGTCTTTGTCATTTTATTTTATTTTCATGATATTGTCATGATGATGTTTTATGTCACTATGCAATGAGTTCAATGGCTTTCTGTATCATCTTTTGTTGTATAGAATAAGTTATCCCCATTGAGAACAGCATAAAAGCTGCAAAAGTACAACAGACCTCCAGTGTGACATAATTATTCTCTAGTTTTTACATTTGCTCCGCAAATTCCCTGAAATTAAGATGCGATCAAACTGATGTCCTTGGCAACAATCAAAGATATTGTCCTGTTTGCTATTTGTAGATGTCGTGCTCATTATGTTACTCCAAATTACAGTGATCTGTGCCTCGATGTAAAGAAACACGCCCATACTTCTTCCCCTCCACTCTCTCAACTCTGCTGCTGACAGTTTAGCAGAAGGCATCAAAAAAATAACTTTTATTTTATTTAATTCCATACAAGCTAATGCATCTTCTGGTACCAGGGTTAAGTGTCATTGCTGAGGGCACCAGATAACAGAGAAATAGACTGCAGTTCTGCTCTTCAAGAGAAGCTATCCTCTACAAATTGCACTTGGGATTTTAACTATTTCTGTCTACTTGCATCTGAGAGTGAAACACTGGTGCAGAGTGCATGCCACCATCATTCAAGCAAAATCTTTGCTTTATGAAGTGGAGCACCTTTGCAGGAATGGGCCCTGTGCCGTTGTAAAGATGATACAGGAGATGTGTCATGGACATAAAAAGGATTTCTGATGAAAATCTATATGGAAAGCCTTGTGGCCTCAATCATTGTTTCAGTTCTGTTCCAATTCTTTTTGTGCACATGAGAAATAAATTCTTTTATATGTCTGTCGTTGACTCGGTGTCCCCTCATTATTAACCCCATAAGAAAATGATTCAGAGTTCAAGGTTCCCGGCGAGCGTTCCTGCTGCTGGTGTATTGACGTTTGACTTTATGAACAGTCAGTAATCCACGAGGCGCTCTCTAAGAGGAAATAGACAAAGGTTGCACAACGTAGCACAGTTTGTGCGTGTTGGTGTTTAGATCTCTGAAGAAATCCTTTAAATCGTGACTGCTGTTTAAAATTTCCTATTCCCGTGTTTAAGGGAAGATTTGCCTTTGCTGGAGGAAAGAAAAGTGTTAAACAAAGAAGCAGGACAGTTGGGAAGGCAGGCGAGCAATGACTCCAGTATATTTAATGATGCATTGGTTTCATTCTGCTATACCACACTGGTGCTGCCTCACTTCCACTTTCTACTCTGAAACACACAAGCCCAGCCAGTTGTAATTCAATTTCTTTGCCTCCTCTGCCTATTGTTTATTTCATGGATCCCCTGTGAAGCATCAAAAGCTTCTGTTTCTGTCAGCCCATAACTGTCCTATGTGTTTGTCATTCAGGCCTTGTTAAAAGATAAAATACACACCCGCATACACACACGCGAGCGCTAACACTCCCTCTTCTCCCAGCTGAGTATTCCCAGTGGTAAAATTATTCCATTTAGATGGGAACTTTTTTGTCACTACCCTGTCTAAATTGGCATATCTGGCTCTCTCGTAGAAACCAATAAACTGTGAACCCGGATGCATCTGTCAGTCAAGCTCATCTTTACTTTAGAGGGCCAGATGACAACAACAGGAGAAGAGACACACACCAGCAGAATGGAGCCCACTGATTGGCTCTCATCAGTTAGGCATTACGAAAAGCACCTGTCATCCTCAGGGCTTCTCAAACCCACACAGAGAGGCCCTGCCATGGGGGCCAGCGGGCCTCGTGCAAGATTTACTCAAACACTTCACCCTTATTGTCAGCTTGGCTTGGTGATGCCCTATAGCTAGGCCTATTTGGCATGATTCATGCCTGTCACTGATAATATGAACAGCAAAATAAGACACTGGTAGGTGGACACAGTCTGAAGCAACTGCATTACATTTCACATATGTGAAAGTTTATATATTGTCAGATGCAAAATGTGAAAAAGTACCATTCGGACCCACAATATAACAGTGAGATTTTAACATTACAGATTATTCTGTGATGAATAATTGTGATTATTCATCACATCAGATCTAAAAATGGAAATTATACATAAGCTTGTGTGCCCTTATTTGAAAAAATAAGGTCCCATACTCAAAAGTTTCAAACATTCTCATTTAAATAACTGCTCAAATTTCATGTGCTGCAAAACTTTTTTTCTCCCATGTATTTATATAATATTTCACAGGCTAGGAACAGCCTGATAAAATAGCATAATGCACACATATATAGTTATCAATATCTGCAGCAAGACCTGCTACAGTAACAAACTGTTCTGAAAAATTACAATTTTTGAATGTAAAACTGTACATGATCATTTAAAAGCATATTTACAAAGTATATTTATCTGAAGTATTTTTAAATGTTTGCATTAGCACTAAGATTTTTCCACCAGAGCTAACAAGGTGTTTCCTTTGAAAGCAACAAGCAAACAACTAAGTACAGCACAAAGCCAGGGAAAACTATGTTTAATGTTTTTATCCCTTGGATAAACATCTACAATCTGAGACTCGATGAATTTTGCGGTGTCAAACGAGTGCAGCATTGTTCGGGGAAGAGGAGCGGTGGTGGTCTAGCAGTGACGTCCTGTCATCTGCCTGCATGGGAGCCTGTCATCAGCCTCATCATGTGGCTGTCATAGTTGATGCTAGTGAGGGGAGAGGCCAACCCTGCTGTGTCAATCAACGGGCCCTCATTAGAAGCAACTTTAATTAGTGGCTGCACGGGTGCAGTATTGTTCACAATGCTGCCTTCGTTAACTCTGTTAATCCCAAATGGATTTGTGTTGGGAAGAGGAAGCGGCACAGTGGTCCAGTGTTTTATCGCTGAGTTGCTATGCGGTGGGGGTTAAAAAGATTTCTATGGTGTATTGAATATGCATACAATAAGTAGATGTAAAAGTGTTTAAGTGTCCCCGAGCAAGTAGATGTGTGATGTGTAGTAATTTGCTCAAGGATGAAAAGTATTAAGAGTTTCATCTCACGTTACTGTTATATACACATTTAAACAATTTCTGTAGAGTTTCTTAAATAACCTTTGTCTATACTAATAACTGTATACCAATATATCATACACATTCATTCAGTGTGAACGTGCAAATGAGAAACAAATGTTGCTTGAAGAAAATAGTGAGAGAATGGGCAGAAATGGCAATGTTGTGGCTTAATTTTTGTAGTTGATCAGACCCACTCAGGAAGCTTACTTGGTGTCTGTTTTGCTGTTTCAAAGCCCTTCTCTTCTGCTCATCCAAACTAAAAGACAATCCCAAAACAGAATCGTCAGTGTTTCCAATTTTCTCTTTTTTATGTGCCTTAAAATGCTCTGGGAACCTGGACGCTGGGCTTAAATTTAGCAAAAGTTACAAAAAAACATGTAATTGTTCATGTATTTTAGTGTGTCACGGGAGCCAAAGTGTTCAAGCCTGTTCACTGATGATCTCGATCCTGACAGAACAGTGATTATGAGGTTATTTTCACTGTCAGCGGGTGAGACCATCCAGGCGACAAGAACATGACTTTGTGATGTTTGTAATGAGTGAGCATTGATTGACTCAACGCAGCCTAAAGAGGTCTCCTCCATGTTCAAGCTCAAAGGATGCTGAGGCTCTTTGTGCATCCTCGCACTGTCGCATAGTTCTCAATTAGAATAATGAGGAGCCAAAGAGCTGTCTGGAGAAATGCAATTGCTGCCTTTCTCAACCCAGGCCTCATCTGCCAACTATATGCTATTATACCATTCCCATCCCTGTTAGATCAGTCAGCAGTGCACAGCAATTTCCCTTCAGGAGCTAAATTATCGCTTTGAATGGCCATTGTGCGACACATTGTGTAATTAAGCACTAAATATGCCTTGCTACCTGATTATGTCACTCTCCAAAAGAGCCGAGGAGCTGTGGGGCGAGAAATGGTGGTCTTGTGTTTGTGCGTGCATATCAAGCAATGGGGAGGGATTTGTAGTTGGAGAGGAAGTGTGTAGGGGCGTAACAAAAGGCCGAAATGTATAAAATAGGGTAGCACTGACCTGCGTGCCCCCTTCAAGCTGAGAGAGCGTCATCTGTCTGACAGAAGCCCAGCCGGATGGGGAGTGGCGGCTGATTTGTTTGAGTTCCAACTGTTTTGGTAAAAGAGTTCAACAAGAGCACCAAAGCTTCTGCAGCGCAAGAAGAAGAAGAAGAAGAGACGAGGGGGAGAAAGAGGAGTAGGAGGCCACAAACACCAACCCCCACCACCTCTGACTGGCTCCCCACACCACTTCACAACGCCCCACATGAACTCACTCACACACACACACACACTCCCCAGCACCTCCACCCACCCCCCAGCCCCCCTCCCCTACCCAACACCCAGTCACTGTCAGGCCAAACACATGATGAATTGCCCTGTCAACAGAATTCATTCAGGGACCAATTAATTCAGCAGAAATGAACTAGAGCCATCAGTCGCTGAAAAACTCAGCGCAAAGAGAGCAAAGTAGCCCCACTTCAGAAAACGAGGAAGCGAGGGAGGGAACGGCGGAGAGAGGGGTGAGGGTGTAGTGGAGACGAGAGGGCACGCAAAAAGAGAGAGGGAGAGAGAAAGGGAGAGAGAGAGCATGGTGGAAGTTAGTCTGACAGAAATTGGTCATTTAATGCTTTAGCGCACTGGAGACAGCCCCTGTCATAGACGAAGGCATGGCAGGGGCTCCCCTGGTATTTTATTTATTAATTATCCTATGCAGCAAGGGGCCTTTAACTGTCTCAGTCCAGCCCCGTCAGCCCGACTCCCTGTCATTTTCTCTCCACAAACAGATCCTTTAACACCGTGCTCCAGGTTAATGGAGACAAAGCCAATATCCAACCAACCTTGCCTTCTCTCCCAAATACAGTATTCATCTGTACCTTATCCAGGTAATTATGTCTCAGGCGAACTCCTGAATATGTCGTTGGGATGCTAATAAACCACTTTAGAGCTGGCGTGCTGAACACGTCTGACCTTTTCAACTCACTGCTTCATGGTGGCTACACCTCCTGAGGAGGGCAGCAATTATTTACACCTTATTGGGAACTGCATGTCATTAGAAGTAAACACAGTCCCAAATAGTTTAATGAAGGCGGCATATATTAGTCAGGATATAACCGAGACAAACTTGTGCTTATGTCCTCATAATTGACTGCTGATATGTTTTATCCCTTTTAACTATGCTCTCGTCTTCTTTTCTCTTCTTGAGGAGGGGGTGTGGATGGTTGCCCCTCCCCGAGCCTGGTTCTACCAGAGCTTTCTTCCTATTAAAAGGGAGTTTTTCCTTCCCACTGTCGCAAAGTGCTTGCTCAGGGTCTTTCAGTTGTTGGGCTTTTACCCAGTAGTGTAGGGTCTTTACCTTACGCTGCAAAGCACCTTGAGTCAATTGTTGTTGTAAATTGGATCTTTATAAATAAAACTGGCTTGAATATGTAACATGATTCAGTGTAAAATGCCGTTTTGCCATGTAGAGCTACCTGTAAGGGGAGATTTCAAATGCTTGTGGTCGTATATGTGTTGTTGTAGTTCAGGAGGTAGAGCAGGCATTCATTTGTTTGTGTTTGTGAACTCCAAACTTTACCCAGTGCTACACATGCATGCAATGTGTGGCTGCATATGTGAATATAGCACTTCAAGAGGTCATAAAGCATTATCAGCACTATATATAAATGCTGGTTCATCATTTAAATGCTCCCTCTGTTTTTTCCTTAACACTTTTGACAAATTTCAAAAGAAAGGTACTTGCCAGAAGCTATTTTGCTGCTGGTGACAAATTAGTGCTGTGAAGGGCGATATCAGCACCAGCTAATTAAGGTGTCGTGTGATTTTGGGCTTCAGATCAAGAATCTGCTGATTCATCCCATGGGTGATTATCATGTCCATATGGTCAACGTACAACGAGCTACACTCGGAAACACTATCAGCCCGCTGCAGCAGTGGCTCTGCCAAAAGTTTGATCTTGTCTTTTGTGGCTGTGTTACGTGGTGTTCATCACGGCTCTGAATTATTAAAGGCATCTTTTCTTTAAGCCCAGGATCCTCTAGTGGAAAACGTGGGATGAGGGGCAGCTGGGAGGCTGCCTGCGACTGGCTGCCGCTCTTCTCTGACATCAGGAAGTGAAATTCAACGCTGTTTCCACTGTCGTTCATTGATGGGCTTGTGCACCTTGGATGCCCCCGCGTTAAAGTCACCCTGTTTATCATATAGAAGCATTTGTACACAAACAACAGCAACGTACAACAAACTCATGATCAAAGCAAACCCCAAATATTGTTAACCGTTATTTAAATTAATATGACAAAAGGATTCAGTTTCTCATAAGACACTGTGGAACAGTAAACTCTTTCTTTCCCTCTCTTTTCCAGTCCTCTCCATTAAGTGTTGTACTGTAGTGCTAAGCACAGTGAAAATACACCTAATAGACAACAGTGGCATACAAGCCAAGTGAACCTGACAAATGGAACAGAAAAGCTAACAGAGAAGAAAGAGGTGCTTAGACCAACTGTCACAGGTAAAGTGCTTTGCTGATTTCTGTTTACTCACCATGCGAGTGAGACTTGACCTGTTTTTCCTGCAGCTTGCTGAAGAGATTCTGCTTGTGAGTCAGCTGGTTGTCAGCTCGACTCGCAAGCAAAAGAAGAAAACCGTAATTTAAAGTCAAAGTTGAGTGAAGAAAAAGTTGTGAAGTGCAGCTTTTTTGAGAGTACGATAACATGAATCATTAATGTGCGTGTTCCTCTGTATTTCAAAACATATTTACGCCCAGAAAACACGTCTGACTTCCATATGTTACCATTACACCACATGTAAAGACTCCCTATTCTCTGCATATGACGTGTAAGGAAGTAGAAGAGCGGGATGGGAGAAAAACCTACGGAAAGAAATCGCCTATGAACAGAGAGGAGATGTGCTGTAGAATATAATTAATTAAATGAGACTAATTAGGAACATGAGAGCAGGTGCCAAGCTATGAGCTGACAGGGAAGACAGCAAGACAACATGCCAGCACGAAAAAAGCACAGTCACAAACACACAAGTGCAAGTGCACAACCACACACACACAGACATACGCACAAACACACAGCTGCGGTTATGAGGGTGGATCGTGACAGGCACGGGGACAAAACAACTTTCTGCGTTTTGTCATGTGAAACCCCACAGGAATACTCATGACAGGAAGCAGAGACCCAGGCACCATGGGGGTCTCTTGCCTTTGTCTCACACACATTCTCTTTATTATTTTGTTCTGCAGTGGTGGAAGGAAGTTTGCACAAGCCAAAGATTTCTCTCTCCTAATTATTTCAGCACTTACTCAAGACTGCAAGCTGTGTAATTCACGGACTGCTTTTCCTCTCAGACCTCTTCAAATGCTCCTGATTGTGGAGCTGCTTCAGCAGAGGAGATCCGAAGAGAAATTTGATCTGCAAAAAAAGAAATTGAATTTGTTGATGTTTGTTTTCTCTTCTGTATTTAAACCCAGCACTAAGCCAGAGGCAAATACATGCATATCATTTCATTCATCTATTTTCTTAACTGATAATCCACTTAAGGCCCGTGGATGTGCGGCAGGATCACAAACAGGTCACACAAAAACATGAGATTTTTATTATTGTGAATTCAGTTGCTAAAAGAATTGTGATCAAATCAACAAGCTGATTGACGTAATACTTCTGCAGCTATTTAGAAGATGTATATATATATATATATATATATATATATATATATATATATATATATATATATATATATATATATATATATATATATATGTATATATATATATATATATATATATATATATATATATATATATATATATATATATATATATCATAACCAAATATAAATAAATAAAAAAACAAACAAACAAAAAGCAAAAACAAATAAACAAAACAAAAACAAACAGACTGATAACTAAGCACAGAACACCAGCTCAGTTCCATCTAAAAAATAAATAAATAAATAAAGAGAGAATACAATACAGTACAATACCTGTGGTCCCAGTAGTACGTTGCAGTTTGAACACTCAAGAGAATCCTTGTAACATAATATTAGAAACATCAGGTTCCACGTAATTCAAGTATGGTTCTCACACCTTAAAGAATTGATCTGTTTTTGAATGCAGTATACATGTAAGATATTCCAATGGCACTAGATCCAACACTACTCTTTGCCAACCTTTAATAGTTGGTGCTTTTTCATAAATCCATTGGAGTAGTATATTCTTCCTTGCCGCATAGGTTAGAAAACAGTACAATCTCCTATTATTCTTGGATATCAATCGCCGGCTGGAGAGGCCCAGTATAAGAGACGGAGGGTCCATCTCCAATTCACAACCCAAAATCTTCTCCATTTCAGATAACACATTAGACCAATATTCTTGCAATTTCAAACGTGACCCGAAGCTGTGAGTTAGGGTACCAATTTCTGTCTTACATTTGAGGCACATGGGTGAAAGGGTAGGATTATATTGATGTCTGCGAAATATGGATATATGCATTCTGTGTATGATTTTTAACTGTATAGCTTTGGTATGATTACAAACTGAGATTGATTTGGCATAACTCCAGACATCTTTCCACTCTTCATCATCAATTTCTATACCTAGCTCCTTTTCCCATTTTCACTGTTATTTGAGATTTCAAAGACTAAACAGTGAAATATAAAACAAAATATCTCCAATATATTGTAAAATCACAATTTTAATTAGAAATAGTATTTGTAGGATTAATAATAATAATGATACATTTTATTTATAGGTGCTTTTAAAGACCCTCAAGTTTGTACATTAGTACAAACAAAATAGTACTAATGGCATTATTTTTTAAAGGATATCAACAAGCATCACAAATGTAACTGTTACTTCTTCACACTGCCAAAATCCACCTCAGTGTCTTTCTAATGTCAGGTTCAGGTTCAGGTTTCTTTATTTGTTCCTCTAGGGGGACTTGGTCTGCAGTAGGTGAATAATAAAGAAATAAATAAAATAATCATCGTCATTATTTATACTAATATTATATTTTTTGTAGGAGTGACAGCTATTAGAACAAAGCTGGGTATTTATACCTTGTTGCTCTGTGCTTTGGGACTAGAAGGAAGAAAATGAAACGGTTCCAAAGGGTGTGAGTCATCGAGTAAAAATGAATCAGCCAACCACTGTAACTGTCTGGAATACGAGGTGGCTGGGTTCAGCTGTGGCTCACCAATCAGCCTCTTAAAGCACTTAATGATTTGATTGAGCGAATTTTTCTTCTTTGCACATAAATATCTAAACCAGGACAAAACAGGCTCAATGAAAACATGTTAAATAAACATCAACGGCATTGGTTCCCTTTATGTATGCTGCAAAACACTCCACAGTTACATATTTGACCCAGTAATGCAGGCATATCTGATTTCTTCAAATTGTACTCGGGTACAGCCAGTCTGAGATGCACTGGCTGTACAGAACATTCTCACTACATTAAGAAGATTTCATAAGAAACATAAAGAGTGAGTCCTGAAAGTTAACAAGGGTACGGTTGTTTTCTTTTCCTTTTGACGTTAGTGTTAATAATAGCACAAAGTCAGTTGCTTTTGCTTGAGTGAGACAAAGTGGGCAACCATTTTAAGGCAAAGAACTTGATGAAACCACTCTGCTGTCAATCACAGTCAGATACCAAAGATCTATACCTAGCTTTCTTACACACAATATAACAGCATTTAGAGGGCTACGTGGTCCTGCAGCGAAGACTCTGCGAAGCAGACAGCTCAATATCTGGCCTTAGTGCAGCTTGTCAATGCAACACCAAACTCAAGACAGAGAGAGATGGGGGTGGGTGCAGGGAAGGCTTTTTTAATTATCTGTGGTTGGGTCCGACTGTGCATCATCATTAGAGAAACTAAATAGCAGTGGTCACTGACTCAGGTAGTGGTAAACGGCACAATTAACAAGCTGAGGAGGGAGAACTGTATTCAATTTGAAAGCCTTCTCTCCTAATCCATCTCCAGTGATCAGCAGTGCTGCTGAGCTACGCCCTTTTACATTCAATTACATTAATCAGGTTATTACCCAGCAAAAAGTCAACATTTTAATCAAGATCTGGCAAAGTAGGGCAGGGCATTATTCCTAAACAGGAAAGTGGCAAAACATAGAAAGCTTCTTAAGCACTGGGTGCATGTGTTTGCTATTCTGATTTCAAAATGGCTCAAATTCTGTTGCAGTTAAAACATTAGACTGAATGAATCTCATCTTTAGGTGGGAATGTTAGCAACAATTGAGATGCTTGTTTTTCTACTCCTCTGGGCAGAAAATACCATTGGAAATAGCCCCCTGATGGGGTGTGAAATACAGGTGCTGGCTTCACAGGCCAATAAATATCCTGATAATCCCAAATTCCTTTTACATCCTTTTTATGGAAGCGCTAGAAAAACATACTGTAACACATTGTGTGGTTGCAAGCATGTTGTCTAATGTATGTAGAATACCAAGGTCAGTAAAAGTGTTATTTCATTAATAGAACAGGGAAAAAAACAATTATTATGAATATGTGCTTAGTTCACAACCAGTTTCAAGTTGACTTTGCTGACTGATTGCTGACTGAACACACAAAGTGAATCTAATTTACTAGAACCTCTGGCTAAGCAGTAGTTTCTCACCCATTTTCTCCCACTAACAGGGAAGAAATCAATTCTCTGGCATCTATGACATTCAGGAGATGCTTGTTTTGTTTTTGTGCTTTTTTTTTCACAATTCTTTATGCATTTTGGCTTGTTAGGGGTTCTGTGATGGCTGACCCATGGATTGGGTTCTGATTAATGGAGGGAAATTCTTGTTGTCCATCCCATAATGAGAGAAGACAGAGGTGAGAACAGCTCAATAGGAGAGATAACCACTCTTTGATCCAAACGGTCATGCAGAACCTATACTCGCTGCATCGTCAGAAAGTGTGCTGTCAGGCTTCTCGCCTTTAAATCCCTCCTCAAAAACTTTGTAAGTGAAGAAACTGATTGGAGTTAGATTTGTTTCTGTTAAAAATAATCATGTAAATCTAGACCAATTTGCATTTGTCTGTTGTTGCTGATACAGCTTTCAAAGTGATAGCAAACTGTGTGGCCTTTGATCGCATTGTTTCCAGATCACAGCCTGCAGACTATTGCAATATAATAATTGACTTCTTACACTCAGTTACACACAAACAGCAGCCCGGCGATACGGCATCTTCACACATTTTCAAAATATTAAACTGTCTAAGTGCCATTTCTGAATACACACTAACAAGACCCATCTCAACTTAAGATGTCTTGTTAAATTGAGACCTCGTTCCCCAGTGGACTTAAATGTAAAACATATCTCTACCCTTGACAAGCAATGTTAATCCATTTAGTGTAACGAACTAACATGTCCCTAATTAAAATATGCCTTTTAATGATACATACTGACATCCTAGAAAACACTGTCACGCTTCCCTCCTTTAATACAGGAATATGCTAATTGGTTCAGTAACACTGGTGTTCAAATCCCAAGGCTACTGCAGCCATCCTGAGGGAGTTCATGTGCTGGGGTTTTGGAACCTCTGTTCACAAAAAAGGCCCTTCAATATGACCATTTTGGCCAGAGTAAAAATATTAGATAGCTTCAGAGGGTGTATTCATTTACACGTATTCAGTTTAACATTTGTAAGGCTTCCACCGTCACTCTTCACCTTTTTAGCCCACTGTTTCACCTGTAGTCACCGGAGGGCAGAGAGAAAGAGAGCACCGAGCCTCTACCCCATCCCGCGGCAGCTCATTTAAAACAAATCAGGTTGATTGCAGCACTCACAAGCCCAGGTGATAAAGCAATTAAAACTCTCTAATTCTGCAGTTCCAAAGAGGCCAGTAGGTAATTAACTATATAATGTAATCCTTCAGTTACCTCTTTGTTTTCTCCACATTTGAATTTTTTTTTCTCTTGTGATGTGTGAGGAGGTTTGATGGGCAGTGACAGACAGGTCCGCGTGGGTGGGGTTTGCAAACCTCTGTGGCAAGGACCTTGGATGCGAGCAGGGTGTTCGTTAATAGGCTCTCTCTGGACAGATGAGGTCCATTTAGAGGTTAATTTAAAAATGAGTAGAAGATATACAGAGAAAAAGTGATAGGAAAAAAAAGAGCAGGCAGTTCTTTAAAACAGCGAAACATAGCACCAAGTCATCTATTTGCTATGTGTTTAATTAAACATGTGATTGTTAGGTAGTCACAGAGCCAGAGGAACCATTTAGCCACATTCTCACAAATGAAAACAAGGAAGCCTGCTCCAGACCAACCACAAGTGAACCCTATCACTTCCCATCCGTGAGGCCACTTCTTAAACATTGAGGCATTGTTCAGATGCATGAACTGCAGCTCCTGCCTCTGAATTTCCATTTCTTTCCCCCCTGTAGAAAGGCTGAATCTGATCTGGACCCATTGGTGTGTGGATAATGAAGGGGTTACCAGGAGCTGGGAGAGGCCCAGTAATTCCCTGCACCAGGGGACTGGGTTTTTGGGTGGGGTTTGGATGAGTACCCCTGCTCTGTGATGCATGCACTCATGTGAGCTTGTGACAGCCTTTACCCAAATCCAAGGCCAGACGCAGGCGCTGCATGTATTATATAGAGATACAGTGGAGAACCCAGTTTCAAAGATTTTACTGCTGCAGACATGCTCTCGTTCCATACAAACAGAGGTCATGCTGTGTGAGAAAACATCACAGTTTTTATTATATTTATAGTCTCTACATATAAATGACATCATGGCAAAATTATTGCATGCATTTAGTCGCAGTGGAGCATTTGGAAATATGAGACAACCGCAATAGCTGTAAACAACTGAGTGTCAACATAAACATGAAATTCCAAGTGTGCAAATGCGTTTTTATGTTGCGCTGAGTTCATTATCCTTTTTCAGTCAGTGTGGGAGTAACCCAGCTCAGTCTAAGGTCACAAAAATTAGCATATCATCTGGCAAAATGGTTAGCCAATATGTGGGCGTCTCCCTGAGGGGGGTCACCTTAAACATCAGTGTTAAGGCACCAAGAGACCCCAGCGTACTCCAGGGTTAAGTGTCTCCACTTCATTATGATGAAGATGTGAACAACTAGCCAACCTGCCAATGCTTTCAATAGACGTTGAAAGCCTGACTCATCCTCTCCCAGGACCCGGCATGAGCCTCCATCCATCATCTGAATACTCCAGGGCCGAATCATTGCCGATCATTATAGTAACAGAGATAGTCCTGATGATTGGCCGTGATTATAAGATCACAGGGATCTAAGGGGTGATCCATCATGCCTGGTGGCACACTAACACCTCTGTGTGATGGGGTTCACCTCAGGGGTCACGGCCAGGTCAGTCAGAAGAGAGCCCATCCACAGAGAGCCATTCAGATAACGCTCTCAGTTATCTCACAAAGACGGCCAGAGTCCAAGGAAAAAATCATTAGAATTTCCAATCGGATTAATTAATGCTGTTGATTTAGGAATCATTAACACACACACACACACACACACAGAGAGAGAGAGAGAGAGAGAGAGAGAGAGTGACAGGCAGAGAGAGGACACTCTCAAAGGAGGAGAGCAACCGAGGAGTCATTGACCCCTTCCGACTTGTTTCTCAAAACTGGTGCAACACAACACAGTAACCTGAGGCTATGTGTTGTCATCCAAATGAGATAAGTTTATTTTCCCTAGACCAGCATTTGTTCCATCAGCCTGTAGGGTCGGACACCACACCAGGAATCAGTGGGGAGTCTTTCTCAGCACCTGCAGCTCTAGTGAGGTGGCCCGCTAGCAAGGAAAGGCTTTGGCCGCAACCCAAATATCTGCCTACACCTTCTGTGCAAACGCACCAGCCTTAGGAAACCAGGAGGCAGCAATATTGTGGAACAAATGTCCTCTAATCTCAGCCTGCTGGTCTGGGATCCTCAGTGGGGCCTTCTTGTTGTCCCATCATTTGACTTTTTTACTTTAAAAGCTTATATTGGATGGTGGTTATACAGTAAATTGCAGTGTAAAAGAGGGCACACCTACACGAGTGTGACAACACTATCTAGTCCAGCGGCTACAACTGATCAAGCAGTAAGGGTGTGCCAGTGATCCAGCAAACCAGAAGTCTTAATATCATATAAGGCATGTAGATAAAATTGTATTCATGCAGGATATTTATTTTATTTTATGTAAATAATTCTTTGTGTGAATCTGGAGTTTATGTATTTTCCGATTATCACAATAGTTCAGGAAAGTCACAAACTGTGAGCTTGATTTCCATTCCGTTTTTCTCTGCTTACGGTACGCTCACTGTTCTTGCTAATGTAAAGCAAATAAAAAAAAACAGGTCAAACCATACACAACAATTTCTATTCTCCAGAGTTAGTTACTGTACATTTAATACATTCATAAAAACACACATACAGTGTTCAGCTGGGTTTTGAACAGAGAAGCAGCCTGGCGACTTGTTATAATGACATCTCTGGAGATTGATCTTCTGCTAATTATTGATATCTTTAACATGCTGAGTTCATTCTCCTCTATTGAATAGGCTATGTGATCACTTTAAGCTGTTTTTGTAAATTAGAAAATGAAAATTCTGCCTAAGCTCTGCAGCAAATTCTCAGTAAGTCTTTCTTATTAAGCCTCTGGGTCTGGTGGGGTAGTGCAGCCTGACATATGATGCAATAATAACCCATAGTTTGCACATCTAAAACCCTGCCACTCATCAGTACAAAGGCTAATATATACAGAGGTCTACTGGGCTACATCTATTTATTAATACCTTGGCAAATGTTGTTATTACTCTGTTTATAACACATGGTCCGTTTTTATCACATAAAAGCAACTTTTTTTAAAAGAAGATATTGTGTGATCACATCAAAATGAAGTTGGATTTCTCAATAAATTTAACAGATATTCAGTGCATGCCTGTTTATGAGAAATGGTCATTCATGGCAGTGATGCCCACTCTAAAAGCAGAGGGTTGTAACAGTGTACATGTGTTCAATCAAAAAGTTTTTATATGTAACTTCAGCTGAAATAAGCCACGGTGAGCAATGCTAATTACTTTATCAGCATTGTTTCTGGCAAATAACTTATTGAGCCATTTGTTGTTTTTTAAGAGTAAACGGAATGAAGGTGAAAGTGCATCTACAAGAGGCATGTAGGCATTTACTAAATGAGTGCAATGCAAGGTATTTGTCCGTGTTAATGTACTATCAACACTGATAACACCTTCTCTCCACACCCACAAATTCAGGCTGGTGAATGAAAATGTAAGGCAAGGCAAAACAATAAAATAACGTTGTAAAAGAAAAACAACACTATTTGCTACAATATATTAAACAATGCTTGAAGTGTTTCCATGGCTGCAGAGTGCTACATTAAAAACATTAATAAACATATTGCATGCTTTAAAATGCTAACAAAAAGAACAAAACTAAGATTGCAGACCCTACAGGATCATTTCTCTCTTTACTATTTATTTTGTATTAAAGTAAGAAAAAAAGCTATTTGATTATGCTGGCTTTGGAAATAAATTATCCCGTCGTATTTGTACATTTTCAAACTTAGATTTTGTCAGTCAAAGCTCGTGTGCACAAAGCAAATTCCAGCTCATCCAATCGGGGAACAAGACCTGTATCTTCTTTAGCCTGGCACACGAGAAGTTGCCCTGTGGAGTGTGTTATTGGAAAATAATATTTGAAATTATTTTTCCTGATCACTGGCTTATCTCTTGGAATTTTTCCACCTCCAGTCAAAAGTTCTGCAATTTGAGCAAAACAAACAGAAATGCACTCATCTTCAGTGACTGAAATTTATTTTTACTGTTCCAAAAAATGACTTTCCATTTTTTTGTAATCAGTTCTAATAGATAGCAATTAAACCTTAGAGTGCATGAAAGAAAATAGTATTTTTTTTCTCTCTCAGTGTTCACATTGTTCAGTGTTCACTTTCTGTTGCTTTGGGTGAAGAATAAAATGACAAGAGCACATAAAGATACTCAAAGGGCCAAGCAGATCAATCGTTTTTAGCTGATACACAGTACATATACAATGTGTGCGTGTGAGTGCGCGTTTACTTCAAATGAGCAGTTGACTGGGGGTAGAGAGTGTATCTATGGCAACAGTCTGGTCCCCAGCTGTCACGGCGAAGAAGAAGATGGGTGCCATGAACGAGGAGACCACTTAACCTCAGCTGCTCCTCAGCTTAGGGGAGTCAAGATGCTGCTGAAACCCTTACAGAACCTCACTTAATATGTAGACAATAACCCCACCACCATTGGCAGCAGACAAAGGATGACTTCAAACCAGCTAGCGGAAACAAAAAAGAAGCTCTTTTTCATAGTGGAGTTCACTAACACAAGCTCATATACAGCAGATGGAATGTTTAGGGGTACGAGAGAAGGGGGGCAATTGGCAAAAGCTAATTCGATCTGGTTTAACTGGAGAAGTGCTTTAATTGTTAACTGCTAACTTCTGATAGAGGGGTGCCAATTTGCAGCAGATTTTTAACTCTGCTGTAACCATCTGCCAGAGTTACATCAAACTACGCAGACTGAATACAAAACGAAATGAGGAAATAAGCAAGCAGTGTAATGTGCACCGCTGAGGGGGGTCCTTTAATAATGGGAAACACTTTATCAGGTTGCACCCCAGAAATTGTGTTTACATGTTGCTAACTTATTACAGCAAATATATTATGATTGATACATAATTGAGTCCGAACTGGATTCGTGGTCAAGATAACGAGAAACGAATTTGAAATGAACATAAACGAACCACAAAACGTTCACACAGAAAACATCTGAGAAGTGTTCGCTGACATCACCGAATGCGCAGATGATTTAGGAAGCCGAGCCTTTTCTAGCATCCACCTCAAACTGCTGCGAATTGTTTGCAGTGCAAAACAAAAGTGCTTCCTTCACTCAAAAAAGTGCACATGAGTTAGGTGGCAGGAGATTTCTAAATGGCAAGTACGTTCCTCTCCACATTCCCATAAACAGTTTACCTCTGTATTGATTTGAACACTGCAGTATCACTAAGGACATACACGCTAAAAGTCATGCACTGTTAAAAAAAAACAAAAAACACTATAACAATACACACAGTCACAGCATTGGCTTGGTTTGGATATAATACCAATGCAAATACAACCATTTCAGTCTGGCTTATAAATCACTTTATCAAAAAGAAGGGGAAAATGTACAATATAGCAAATATGCTGATGATGTTCTTAACAATTATTATTAACAGTTTTTTTTCCCTGAATAGTATTTTCTTTATTATTTTTCAGCCAGTAACATAACATAAATTAGTGACCTATATTTTTCGTGCTCTATAAACAACACTTCATAAGTGGGAAATATTAAATTTACAGGGATTTTACTCAGATAAAAGCATTTACCAACAATAAGATATTTGCTCAAGTTTTACCCTTAATCAGTAATGGATCAACTCTGTATTCATTTCCTGTAATTTGATACTCTTCCAAAAAAAGCAGTATTAATCATGACAGTAATTAAGGCATGAAACTTTAAAGGGTGTTTTAAGGGCTGTTTTACAGACACTGAATTATACTTCAGGTAAATGTATAAAAACACAGTAAACAGGAGGAAGCTGTTGCATAAATTATGTCAGACTCCCTTTGTGATACCTGCTGGTGAAAAAGCAAATGATTTCAGGGTCGTCAGCTGACAACGTTGGAGTGACTGAGCTGAGGTTGGAGGGAGGGAGGTGGCAGGGAAGGGTGAGTTTGACAGGGTGTCGACGCGGCTGTGACACGTATTGCCAGTGACAGAGGTGAGGAGTCAGACAGGAAGGTCTGTTGTTATGAAGGGGAAGCGGGGTACATTGTTCAGCCTTCGTTCCCTCCCTGACTGAGCAGCGATGCCCTAATCAGGCTCTGCTGTCTGACATAAACAACACAAGCTTTTCCCCTTTATCTACCATTGTCTGTTCTTTGTCTCTTTGATTAATACCTGTCTTCTTTCTCGTCCTATTCCTGCAGAAATTCTTTCTTCCTCTTCTTTCTCTTTCTCCTTTATACATTTTCCTCCCTCCGCACCCTTCTAAGCCTATCCCTCTGGCACAGGCATCACTTACTTTAGCTTTCTGTATGTGCATGCATTTGTGTATGTGTGCGTCTTTGCCTCTGGCCTTCCCATGGGAGGTTTCACAGGCTTTAGAGGCCAAATGAGGTGTAAGTCTATTAAAAAGGCAGAGCCGATGTGAAGATACCCAGCACAGCACGTCACTGGAGTGCAGTTAATTTCCACTTGATCAACAGTAGATGTCTTGCTGAGGTGAGTCCACAAGGACTGACAGGTCAGCATCAGTGTGTCTGCAATTTCCCTGTTTCTCTGCGCATCCTCGGGTGACCCTTTAGGCTTACAGCTGTTGCTGAGTTTTATGTTCCAAAAACATCCTAGTCATGTAGTGAGATCTGAGCTCATTCCAAACTCTGTCAAAGTTTCCACATAAATTCAGAGGATGACAGATTGGTACCGCGTCCCTCTGCAGTTCATTTGCAATGGAGATTCTGTTGATAACTATTCAAAAGAAACAGGACAAAACAAGCATGTTTATAGGCATCACAGACTGTGTTGTTAGCAAGCATGTCTATGTGTGTACATGTGTATATATATATATATATATATATATATATATATATATATATATATATATATATATATATATATACATATATATATATATATATATATATATATATATATATATATACACACATATATATATATATATATATATATATATATATATATATATATATATATATATATATAATGCCAAAAAATAACAAAAAATAAAAAACATGAAAGACAGAGAGATTAAATAGGTCTGTTTATTCATATGAAGATGACAAATGTACCAAGGCGGAGGAAAACAAAATGCTTGGAGGACACACTATTCATTATAGGAGCGCCTGTGGGTCATTGAGTTTTTATCTGAATCAGGTCCCAGCCCGTATTCCAACTCACACCACCAGACCAGTCTCATGAAGGTCCACTTAACCCATTTCAAGCATTTAGATGTTGTTTTAAATCTGTTTGCATGTAACAGTAACATATAGGGAGCGCCGACAGCCAGTGCATTTTCTGGAAAACAGCAATAGCGAATACAGTTTTTCAATAAGTATGAATTATAATCAGGAACTGCTGTGAGGTCTAAACAGTGTGTGCACTGGGAGCAGAGTGACACAAGAGCAGTGCAACTAGAATCTGTCAGGGCTAATTACAGGTGATTCTGAGTGTAGC
The DNA here is from genome assembly GCF_963576455.1 of Neolamprologus multifasciatus. Classification (NCBI taxonomy): domain Eukaryota; kingdom Metazoa; phylum Chordata; class Actinopteri; order Cichliformes; family Cichlidae; genus Neolamprologus; species Neolamprologus multifasciatus. Next base: position 19,408,610 of record NC_140451.1, read on the forward strand.
TTGCACTGCTAAAAAATTTAATTTGCTATTGATTTGATACTTAAATGGTCTACGTCCATTCCTATCATTATAACATAGAAGCAGCGCTGCCAATACAAAAAGAAAAGACCACTGACTCTTCTCAGGGTGACTCCAAATGGCTGCAAGTAAGTTTTTGTGCACTCAGCACCAAATTAATTTGTAGCATCTCAGTTTACCAAGTCAAACATGCTGAACCTGTGTGAACTGACGGTACAGTTTGAAATTTATTCTCCACATTATGGAAACTGGCCTTATTTTTTGGCAAAACAAACACACAACATAGGAATTATTGAAATATGTAGAAAGAGTAGAACTACATGTGTGAAATGCAAGCCCACCATATATACCTAGACTGCAATGCAGATTCCAGTGTAACTGATTAATTAACCATGGGGTGCAAACACACTCGATGTCTGCCATCTCAAATATAAGCTCAAAGTGAACTAAAAGCAAAATCTATACTATCATAAAAATGGAAAAATTTCACTTGATTTTAACTGATTGACAAAACAACAAAGGTTCTTGGCCAAGTTGCATCATGGAGCAATGAAAGTATAAGTGTCAAGGAGGAAGACGACATGAAAGCCTTCACACTGGTATTGATAAAAGTCAGCAGACGCCAGTGATCGAGCTGAGCATTACGCTGTAGTCAGCCTGCATCAGGGTGTAGTGGCTGAGGGGGAGTTGAGGTCAGTAGCCCAGCTCTGACCTCTCTGGGCCCATTTCTCTGACAGACATTTGTCACTCTGCAGAGAGCTGTGTGTGGTAATAGATTATTGACCACCTCAGCGGTCCCATCACTCCCAGATCCTTAATACAGCCACCGATTTTGCCAAGCAGAAGTCAGAAGTGAAGACACAAAGCAACAGCATGAGGAGCACGTGTAACCACAAATGAAATGCTTGGTCATATTAAATAGTTTGTTTGAAATTTGCACGGTAAGTACACAGATATCATTCTTTGGATTGCTGGACACAAGCAACAAAGCGGGTGAGATATTTAAAAGTGAATGGCAACACTTTTTGTGCAGAAGTGCATTAACAGATGCACGAGTGTCATGTGCACGAGTCTAATTGGTCTAGAAAGTCGAAACTTGCTCCTTTAAAAGAGGATGCGACATTGGCCTGGCTCTGATGAATGAGGGTAAAAGTAGGTCTTTCCTCCATATTGTGTGTTTTGTGTTTTTGGCACATTCTGCAGTCCTTAATTGTATGATAATTCATCTCGGAGCACTAATTTACCCCCTGCCAGTCGTTTTAAATGTTGGACCATTTTGTGAACCAGCACTCAGAATTAGAAATGAGCCCATGGCTCAAAGAAGTGTGTCTTCCAGCTAAGGAGCATATTTCATCCCATATTTTTCAGATTTTTTTTTCAACCTTAGAGCTTTGGGCAGATTCGTGGCCATATGTGGCATTTCTGATGTAGAGACATTGTTTTAATGTTTGATGTTTCATTATTTGCCTCTCTCACACTTCTCTGAAAAGTTTCATGTTAATCACTTTTGTAAAAACGCAGACACATTCTTGTGACTTTTCAGAGTAAGGCTAGCAAGCGTGGGCATAAGTTGTGGCATTTATAAACAATGGTATATGAAAAGCTGATTTAGCAGGAAGCATTGTGCAGCAAATTAGCACGCACACATAATGATTCAAAGCCAGTGCAGTGTGATGGTTTTGATGTGGCATGTTAGGTCTGCAATATGTCCCTCTCCAGCAATTCATATAATAACTACCTGCTGTTCGGATTCTTGGGCCCTGTCTGTCATGCGATTGGGGGACATTTAGGCTTATTTTGCCATTGCTTATTTAGCCACGGGAGGCCTATTAATTTCAGCAGGCCCTGTCCTCTCCAGGGGCGATCGCTACCCGCAGCACGCACGTCCCATTGTTTAGTTCCATTTACATCTGTGGTCAATGAATAATGACAGCTCCAACACAACAAAACACATACTTGCACACAATGTACAGGGACACAAGTAGACACACAAGCTGAACACAGAGTTCCCAAATGTAGGGTTAATAAAAAGGGAAAATGGAATTTATGGAATTTCTGTGCTTTATCTGCAGAAAATTATGATTAAGGCTGCAGAATGCCAAGCGGCGCTGTAACTTTCCTTTGTGATTCTCCGCCCTGTTAGAAATGCTGCTGGTACGGCTGTTATTTTGGCAGCCTCCCAACCGTATTTGACCCATTAAATTAGCCACATTGGTTGATATGGTGCCATGCTAATGTTGAGGTTTTCTCTCCATCGGGTGCACAGACTCCTGGCACCCGGTATTTCACACTGGCTGTGCAAAAGAGGCTGTGCCACTGCTACCACACATCATAGAATATTAACCCTTTTCTGTTCCATGGCAAATGCACCAGATGGCACACCACAATAACAGCTGTCAATTTCAAGGCAGTGCCTCTTTGGTGGATTTTTTTTCCCCCCTTGCTCTTTGGGATTCTGGGAGAATTTTTTAAGACATAATAAGCGAACTGATGTGCTGTTTCAGATCGTAATGAATCAAATGTTAGAGAGGAGCAAGAAGCGTGTTGCCTCCCTGGGAAACCAAAGAGGTGTTACCAAGTGAGTGCGGCAGCCAGCTGCAGCACACCAAACACTACATATAAACACACACACACACACACAACTTGGGATGGAGCTGAGGAAGAGATTTTGCACATTGAAATGTAAGGCGCCAGGTTGAGGTTTCCCCTCTTTGCACCCGAGTGATTGTAACAGTCATGAGATGAGGTCCCTGGTGCCCCCTCAGCTGCCACTCTAGTTAAATTAAAACTGAGGCCACCAAATACATTCCTCATTGTGAGCCTAAAATGCAGGAAAGTTGTATTTGGCCCAAGTGGCGGCTGGGGAATTGTCCCGCTCACCCAGTCCCATTCCCCTTATTTACATGATAAAAGCTGGAGTCAAGAAGAGATGCAAGCCCTGGGCAAAGGCGTTTTTTCCCCATTCGCTTCTTTACCAACATGGCTTCTCCATCAGAGGCCAGTGATGAAATCACAGTGTGGCAATTTGGATTTACCTTCACATACTCCCTGGAAAACAGGGCAGGGAATTGCCTCTGAGCTGGTCACGTATCTCCACCACCATCTTGCCAGCTGAATTTGAAGGAGGGAAAGTGTTTTACATATCTCTTATTGTCCAATCATTTTGTGATTTCCCAAGCAGGGCTTTCCCTGATTCCTCCAATACTCTTACTCTCAAGAGGAGTTAACCTGCTTCAAGATTACAAGAGTATGAAAAAAGGTAATATGGATTTTTAGCTCAGTCTCCTTTTCAGGTCAATCAACTGACTTTTGTCGGCTGGAGTTATGAAAGGCAGACACACACTGTATAACTGTCACAGAGGTCATCTATCTCTCTCACACTGTGCTTTGTAACTCAATTTCCCACCTGGCTTGAGCTGAGGGTGACACACAGAAGTCAATTCCAATAGCAGCTCCCCCGAAGTGTACGTCCAAATCGAGAGCTCTGCAGTTTAACCTAAACGGACTTCATCAATCGCAGAGTTGAGATAAATCAATTTTGAATTGACCGAAGTCCCAGCTCTCATTCAGGGGACACTGCGTTGTCTATACGTGATGGTTGTCTGCACCTGACTCTGCTAAATGAATCTGACTTAATGACATCACGCTGGAGCATATAACCACCGCCGATGCCAGCAGTCCATGCTTGCATTTCTTCCGCGAGTTGTTTTACGCCACAGGTTTGCAGCCTAAGGGTAAGCAGAGAAAAGTGCAGTCAGCAGGAGGTTAAATCCATACACGTCTCCTGAGATCTCATCACACTGATCAGTATAAGAAGTCATATAATCCTGGTAATGTGTGAGTGCTTGTCGATAGCAACTCTCACCAAGACAAAACTGTTCTAATTAGAAATGAGAGTGCGAGCACACTTTATCTCTGTGTCTGTGACGGGGGAGAATCAGTGAAAAAAAAGATGATGAAAAGCTTGTTAGGTGAATACAACAGTGGAACAAACACAGTACTGTGCAAAGGTTTTGAGCCTCCACTTATTTCTTTACATTTTGCTTCAAAGGAGCCAGACGTGTTTGTCATTTTTAAAGTGGTCTTTGGGAATGGTTCTCCAGGCTTTCTGAAGGTCTGTCAGTGTTTTTCTTTAGAAAACTTTGGCTGCTTTTTCACTCATTTTCAGAGGAAGGTTTTTGTGTTTGTTTGTTAACCCATTTAACACTGACCTATGAATCATTCGAGCTTAAAAAAGGAACATAACTCAAGGAATGAACCAGTGTTGCGTCGACACATAGCAGACAACTTAGCAACAAACCAATTTTCAATTATAGCTTTAGGCACTTAGGGAGACACCATCCTTGAGAAAAATGAGGAAAGCTGGACAAGTGGGGGATAAAAGAAGAAGTCAAATGCTTAAAAAAAAACTATCCACAGCAGATCAGCAGTATCCGAAAGTCATGTCTTTAAGAAACAGGAAAAAATCCAGAAAGACCTGAAACAGAACCTGAAAGATGATCCATCTACTGTTCACTCAAGCCTCATCAGAATTGGTCTCAGTGGAAGGATGGCTGTCAAGAAACAATTCTTAAGGAAGGAAAACTGGAAGAAAAGGCTGAGGTATGCCAAATTACACAGGAACTGGACTGAAAATCAGTGGCAGCAGGGATTAATCCAAATTTGAAATTATTGGTTCAAATCATCTTCAATATGTACAGAATAGGTCAGGAGAGAGACACAACAGTGAGTATCTACAGCCATCTGTAAAATACGTTGGAGGGTCCGTCGTAGTTTGTGTCCACATCTCAACCAATGGTGTTGGTGATCTTATCAAAACTTATACCTGGGTAATAAAACACGCAGCAGAACACTGTCAGTCATGGATTGGCCTCCCAGAGGGTGGACCTCAACATCATTGAAGCAGTGTGGGATCAACTTAACAGAGAACAGAACAAAAGGCGGCCAACATTTAAAGAAGAAGAGCTTTGAATGTCCTTCAAGAAGCCTGGAGAAGTATTTGACAAGAAAGCTTCCCTAAGAGAGTTCAGGCTATGTTGAAGAATAAAGGTGGTCACACCAAATTTTTAATCTTATTAGAATTGCACAAACTCTGTTTTTGCCTTAAAAATGTATTTACGTGCATTTTTTTCACATATTTCAATAAATCACTGCACCCAAGTATAAAGAAATGAGGAGTGGCTAAAGACTTTTGCACAGCACTGTACATCAGTGAATTTGCATGAGCGGATCACCTCTTTGTAATTTTCATAATTAGCTGTATACCTTTCGCATCTACAAACGACTTCTTCATACCCCCCTGCCATTTCTCCCAAATGGTATCCTCCCCCTTAAAGATTAATTGAAGCTGGGATAAAACAAAATGGTTCCCAGGGGGTGGCCCACTGTTTGTTATTCATGTGGGTCTGAAAACAGCAACAGTAAATCCTCTAAGTTGTTGTTAAGCTGGGGATATTACCATATGTGTGCCATTTCCATAGACTGACAGCTCCCTCTGGATCAACTGGGGACTATTGATCTTGCAGCACTCCATTTCAAGTTAATTGTGCTTGAAATGAGGTCCACACTCCCAGGCATACCTTTGTTTGAAAGGTGGATATTCATTTTTATTCAGCAGGATGTTGATATCAAAGACACAGGATATATTCCATATTTTGTTTATGGTTATCCTGCACAAGCAGTTTCTCTTGCAGTGATTGGTCAAACAGTCCAATAATAGACTAAGAACACTACGGAAGCTCAGTTTTAGTCCTGTTTTCTCTCCATTGTGATTGGACAGAAATAATGCTCTTCCTGCTCCACTGGGGGGGAAAGGGAGGCAATAGAAAAAACAGAACATGATTTTCATTGTGCAGTGGAAGATATGAGGTATAAATGCTCTGTATGTGAAACAGGGGGCACTGTAGGTAAAATTATGCTTTCATATTGACCACTGTTGAGGAAAAAAATGGTTCTTTTGAGCCTTGAGACAGATCCCTGGGTTATTAAGGAGTATTCTCATTGTTTATTTATTGTTGGCTCTATTATATACAATAAGGAAATATTTATCTACCTATATGTGTTGTTTTTTGTGAAAGATTGTGGTTTATATATCTAAATTCCTCTGATAGGGAGCTTTATTGCTCTTATTTATTCCATGTCAATGGTAAGGTGAACTTGACCACCTCATCTTAAAAATCACAAATGCACATGAAAAGAAAACACACCTCCCCATCGACAGGCCAGTGCACAAATAAATGCTTCAGTCGGTATTTCAGCTACTCATTGTGGTAATTACTGAAAGAAAAACCCAAAACCGGGAACTCTGAAAGCTACTTATGCAAGACCTCTCAGGATTTACTTCTCTTTGTTTTGTTTAGTTTTAATTCCTAATCAGAGAGAAATTGTCTACCTTGAAAACGTGTGCAAGGCTCACAAGAAGGTGAACGTCCCTGCTGGAAAACACGGACAAGAGCACTGAAAAGTTTCATAGCTTTGTGACCTACTGTACATACAGTCTAATCCCTGTCATGATTAAGTGCAAATCGGATTAGTACATGTGACATATGTGTGTTTTTACAGCTACCTTTGACAGCCCAGCAGAAAGTGAGTGTGAGACGTAGGAATGAAGCAAAGTACAACCTCATTAAGACGAGAGAAAAACCAGCGAGGTAAGCTCTGCTGCAGGAAATACTGCCACTCTCAGTGATTTAATCTCTCAGTCTCAACTGCATCATAATCCTGCCTGGAACTCATGAAAGTGCAGGCGGGGGGAAAAAGACATCCAGCGAGGACGGCAAACAAGTGTCAGTCCCAATCTGAAAACCATTTTGGAATGTTTTCTATTGCCTGCTCCTGCAAGGCAAAGTGCACTTGGGGATGAGAATGGATGCAAATTCCATCTTCCCCAGTAATCACTCCCATCCCACTCTGATGTCCCTGACTGTTGCCTGAACCATATCTGTTTGCAATATCACACAACAACAAATAAAAGGTGCGTAATGGAGGACATTAGAGGGACCAGTGCATAGAGGCAGGGTTTAATTTGCATGGCAGATTAGCCTTCTAGTCCCTCTGGTAGGACTTCAGCCTCAAGGGCTAACTCCCCCCCTTTCTCCTTTTCTCTGTCTCTTTTATTCCTTTATTAATAGGATCTAGTCTCTTCAAATCCATTAAGTCAGTTATGCAGGACCATATATAATCTGATTTCAAATCCAGCATGGAAATGCTTAACCACTTCCTCCATGCTGGTTTCCTGACTGGAAGGTCCAGTGTGAGGAGTCTGGATACACACATTTCTTTCCACTGAGAAGATGCTTGAAATCAAAAATTAGCATTTAGGACACTGGAAATTTGGCCATGTGACTTGTTCAGCCACACAGTGAAGTCACTGCATCTGCTTTGACAAAAGTTTAAAAAAAAAAAATCCCTGACTCTTGTGTACAAAATAAATACATGTTACATCTTCTGTGCTACCTATTTCCAAATCCCAGTGGAAGAGAGAAAGATTGCAAGAGAAAGCAGGAGAGAGAAGGAGAGAAAGCACGGCTGGAGGCTTTTTGGTCTCTGCCCTCTGCGCACTGGCCTGACTGGGGCCAAGTTACGCCTCAGTGCCCCGGCGAGACTCAGCTTTACACAGGCAGACAAATACACACACACACTCACAGCTGGGGTTACCAGTTATTAGACAGCAAGAGGAAAGAGCCAAGTATACACTTTCACCAAATCATGCATTCATAAATACATTTACACACCCTAAACTCTTCTCGCAACAACATGTAACTGAGTGACATCGAGACGAGCTGCTTGACAGCTTGAAAACGGCATGAAAAAGAAAGGTGCAGCGATTACAAATACAGGCTTGTAATGAGCTGCATGGGCTTTTTCTGTCAAAATATTACTGAATATGTATATTTTTCTCAAGTAAAATTGATTTTCAAAACATCCTATTTGATACTAAACTAAACACCAAATGTTAAATCATTTTCTCATTATCAATCATCATTTGCGAGTGACTGCGGGGGCATCCTCTCTATTGACTTTGAACTTTTGCCTAAGCTCTGCCAAATGCGTGATATCCGTCACTAAAGGTGCATTATGAATCTTGAGACGTCAACCTTGAATTACATCTGTGCACCCACCGCACCCCCACCCCTAGTCCACGTCTTATTAACATAGACAGAAACAGCAGCAGCAACAATGTTTTGCTAACAGTTCATGCATTACTACTCAGGGGAGGGTTAGCACCATGCATCCCTGCATCTCAAACACACACACATGTTCCCCTGTGTGATTCAGTGGGGGGAAAAAAATAAATAAATAACACAGCACTGCTGATCAGAGCTGCTCAGCCCACTTGCTCTGTACTCGGGGCCCCTGACAGAAGCAGTGATGTTTGAGATGCAGGGAGCCCTGAGTTTGTCCATCACTGATTAGTAAAAACTCCAGCCCTTCCTGCCCGTCTGCAGCTGATATGCTCGTCCACAGATCCCGACACAAATTCCGAAGAAGCTTTTTTGTTTGTTTGTTTTCACAATAAGACATACGTGGGCACCCGCATGTAAACAAAGAGACACGAACACACGAGCACGACGAGTGTGCGCACGCAGACAAATGCTCTGCATGTGCAAGGACTGTTGTTTAATTTGTAAAACACCGCTTAGCAAAGCAGGCAATTAGGGACTCTTCTTCCTGAGCACTTGGCTGTATTCCTTTAACCTTTACACAATGATTTATGTCAAAGGATTTGTCACCTTCGCAGTAGGGCCTTGCGCACAGCTTTTTTAGAAACACACAATGGGGGAAAAGGAAGGGGAAAAAACTTAAAATCCTCCTGTGAGGATTTAGGAACTTATATAACTCCCAATTATCAAAACTTCTTCTTGCAGCCTTTACAGGCCTCCCCCTCTGTTTGGAAGACACACAAAATATCTACAGTGCCACTGAAGAGTGTATAATGCCTGTGTGCCCACATGACTGGCGAAAACACTCCTGCTCTTTCTGCCCCGCTGAGTCCTGCTGCATAATGGGGGTCTTGAAGGCTCTGGGCTCAGAGCAGGCCTGCCTAACAAAGCCTTGGTGGCTTGCAGCAGACAGGAGAGTGTGTTTGCACACTGGTTGCCAAAAACTAATTTTCAGGAGGTTTTCTGTGGGATGCAGTGGCAGCAGCATGACAGTGTGAGGTTTAGATATCTTGGCGAGCGGGGAGGGCTGGGGTTGAGATATGTAGGTCTTTTGTGGAGGTCCAGAGAGTCGGTTCAAGAAGAGGAAGTTCACAAATTGGTAGTTCAGAATACATTTCTAAAGTAAGCAATTTTTATTTATTTACTTTTTTTTTTACTTACTTTTTATGTCATTTTAAATTTTTACCCCGCTTTATCAAAAGGCTTTTTTGGAATTAATTTCAGATTAACCACTAAGAAATCCCCTTTCACCAGTCTGTCAGCTAGAGTAGTATTTATTTCAATCGCTCACTCTGTATCCGTCTCTCAGGAGCATTTTTATCCTCTATCCCCTCGCCATTCACTTTTCCTTTTCCTCCACAGAAATGTACCTGTTTACCTGTTGGGTGGTCTTGAGCTGGGCTAAACGAAAGCCCCAGTCCCTGCAATCTAAGTGTAGAGTAGCTGCTAATCCGATTTCAGGAAACAGCCAAGCCCCCACCGCCCTACTCTCCTACCCACCTACCCCCACCCCACCCCTCGCCTTTCACCATCCCAGCTTACTACGCCTCCTCAGAGAGGGAAGGAAATAAAAAAGAAACTTGGACAAAAGTAAAGAAATTGGAGAGAGGAATATTTAAACAGCAGGGGTTTGGTTGTCGGTAAAGTACAAATTCTGTGCTTTAATAATTCAGGACTACACAACCAGCCTTCTTACATCTATCGGGCCCTTTAATAAGGTGTGACACAGAGGACATGTTACCTGCTCACTGCCTGGTCTATCCTCTGAGTCCACTCTGCCCTCTCTGGGACGCTGGCGAGGCCAAACATAAAGCAGTGTTTCATGGTGCTGGGGCTTATCGGGCCTCTGAAAGTATGTGAGACATGCCAGGAAACAAAAGAGCGTCTCTGTGTCCACTAGCAGGATGAGTATATCCCTTTCACAGGCACACATCTCCCTGGCTTTACTTATTTGACAAGCTTATGGTGGTTTTCAGTGGAAAGGGTGGAAAGAGACTGACCAACATGGGATACGGACCACTGCAGCTGGATCAGAGTCGGAGCCAAACTCAGTAGTAGCCTCCCCTTTATTTATACTCATATGTTTTATGTCATGTTTGTGGTGTAAATTTATGTATAAATTCCCTTTTCGCTCATTTTAGTTTTACTTAAATGGCCATATCCTTAAGATTGATGCTAACAAAAAATTACTCAAAGACCCTAAAATTTAAATTTTAGCAGTGTTTCCTTTGAAGGTAACTTCCTCATGTCATTAATAATATATGCATTAAAATATAACTAAAAAATGTGAAACACAAGTAAAGTACACATTCTGAAGAAATGGATCAAATTGTCTGTTAAGTTATTAAAGCTTTTCTTTCTGTTAGGTATTTTAAGGTGCAAAGCATTCCTATTGTCCTAAGAACATATTTTACAAGCTAACAACTACACATACCAGAAATAAAACCATGTAAAATGCATTGAGCTGTATTGAAATTAAACACAGAACAAAAATATATCATTTGAACCCTTTTTGTCACTGCTGCCTAAAAATGATAGATTATGTAAATGTTTCTTTTAGCGTGACCCATATATAGTCGACAGCATCGGTGTGAGGAAAGAAGTGGGCCAGAGTGACAGGCTGAAAACAGACTCTACTCACCCTAAAGGAAAGCATGGCCTCAACTGGCCAAACATGAGCAGTACAACTTACAGCACTTACCAGCGCTTTCCAGTGTTTTTTACACAAAGTGTACTGGAGCTGTATGAATTAGTAAACGATAGATTGATTTCCAAAACTCATAAAGATGGACAATAAATGAGGAAAGTAAACACACACACACTTTTAAATACAGTGGTATTAGGGTAGCATTGTCTATGACACGTGGGGATCGGTGTCACTGTGTCACAGATGATCCCTGGTGTACAATCTGACAGCAGGCACCCTCAGGGCCCTGCTTTACTGCTAAAAATACATCCGTCCATACGGCATCTATCGCAACAAACACAAGTTGGCGTTCATGTGAGGGGGGTGTTTGCACTTTAGCTGTATGGCTGTGAGTACACGGATGTAGCTGCCTGTGTGTGCATGTTGTATATTTCTGATTCTGCCATTTTATTATATTTGTGCAAAGCTAAAACATTCAAACATTAGCCCTTCAGTCTCATCCTACCCAGCTGCACCTGTCTTGCACAAATTGTTTTTTCCCCACTTTGTCTCGCCTGCCAGCTACCTGCCATTGTGGCTGGCAGATTATCCCTATTTTACCAAGTTCCTCCTGTGTTTATTTGTCCCATCTTTAACGACGGGTCACTGTGGTCGCAGCCACTAATGACCTTGGTCTAGCACTCCTGCCACAGTAGGATTGCTCCATAAATGGTCAGTAAAGACCGAGTGCCTGAGAGCTAACAGGCCCCACTGTCACAAACAAAGGTAAGTAACAGTGACTGGGCTTTGATTGTAGAGCTTCTGTTCTTCCCAGAACAACTCTATCTTCTGGTTTCTTTTGAAGAGAGTGAGGCTTTATTACTAGATTGCAAACATGTGGTATTAAAAATCAACATTTTGGTTTGAATGGGGTGCTATAATGAGAATTTAGCATCAGGTCAAATTAATTCTTATTTTCCAGTATTTGGTATTTCTTGTAGATGCTTCAGATAATTAAATTAATTATCAGTGGTAGTTGTATTATTGGTATTATTTTTTTTAACCTAGCAAGGTGGGTCTAGGGTAAGGATGCTAATACTGGTAGGTCCAGACTGAATTTCTCAGAAACTACTGCATGAACTAACATATTTTTATAAGTTCAACAGATGATGGACTTAACGCTTTGATCTGCTGGTTTTCCAAATTGCCACCAGGAGGTTTACATTTGGCCAACAGCAAAATGTCCTCCTTGTAGCTGGATGGATTTTGATGATGGTTACATACGTTGTTCCCTTCAGGATAATTTAACTCTGGGGATCATTGAACACTTTTACCAGCGTTATTACCAGGTCAAAACCCAGTATGTGTACTTGAGTGCAAGCAAATTACTTCTCCTACTTTAAAGTCCTACTAAAATAAGGCGATGATTAGCATGCTAGCTTCTAATGACTTGCAGTGGATTTTTAGTCTTCGTAAAACACATCAGGTCATTACTTTGCTTTTCCAGAATTATTGAACATGGGAATGCTGTTGCACATAAGTACAATGAAATATTCCAATGAACACAGGCATAAATAATAATAAATCATTAATTTTTAAGCATTCATTGGACCAAAAAATGGCTATCACTTTTTTTGTTTAACCCCTGTCTTTATCGGGGTAACTGAAAAGTGCTGACACTTTTATAGCTGCTGTGAAGAGTAGCCTCTTGAAAAGGCACCACAGAGCTCGCTCTGCTCCCTAGGTAGACACAGATTGACTGCTGCAGATTAGCTGGTTTTCTTAATGTCTCCTCTCTGGCAAAGTTTCTTTCAGAGTGTTGAGAGGCAAACAGGCCCTGGTGAAAGACTCACTCCCCATTAGTGGAGGTAAATGGCTCTTCTGTGAGCAACCAGTTAAAACAGGGTGGGATAAAGGACCTCTCCACAGAGTCTTCAGTCAGATTAGAGAGGTGACTCTTGTCTCGAGGATGTAAAATGTTTACATGGGCACAAGAGCCACTCTACCGTAGGACTTCAGCAGTTTTTCCTAACACATACAACACCAGGACTTCAGAAAGCGCTTCTTTTTAATACTGACACAGCTCCCAAATAGGATTGATTGAAACTCTCCACATATGGTGAAACAGTTATAATTAGCTGTCATTTATGTGTTTCCTATAGTGATAGCTTTAGCATTAATCAGTTTAATGCCACACAGCTCCCTGACGTCAAAACCAAATCAACTTTTCCTTCACCGTGTTTTAAAATGTACATGCAGTTTGGTGTGAGAGACCAAACTACTGCAATATATTTTCTTTGCCACTTCTTCAGCTCAAACTCTGCCTTACTCCTTGAAAGGCGTGGGGCGGGGAGGGACTGCACCTAATCACAGGCTCATTGCTTCTTTGCCAGCTACCAGCCACTGATTGCATTTCAGCTGAGAAGTAAATACTACATGCTCAGTTACCAGGTGAAATCAAGCAGGCAGATGTGTCTGCAGCCTCAGTAGATACTCGCTGGACCCTGCTTCTGTCTACCTGTGCCACAGAGTTTCTAGCCAAGTCAGCTGCTGCTGATCCATGTTGCTGAGTAGGTGTGTGTGTGTGTGTGTGTGTGTGTGTGTGTGTGGGTGTGTGTGTGTGTGTGTGTGTGTGTGTGTGTGTGTGTGTGTGTGTGTGTGTGTGTGTGTGAGTGAGTGAGGCGGGAAATGTACTTAAGCTAACTTAGAGGCTTTTTAAGAGACAAACATGAAGCAAAGGTAATGAATTTGTCAAATCCATGGGCCTCAGTGGGTAGAGTGGGTTGTCTACTAAACAGAAGGTCTGTAGTTCAATCCCCATCTTCTCCATATTTCATATTATCCTCAGGCATGATACTCCACCTGAAATTCCCCCCAATGATGCATTTAAAGGCATATAAAAAAGCGTTGTTTGAATATGTGCGTAAATGAGTAGATGTGACAGTCTGAAAACTGCTTTGAGTGCTCATTAAAAAACATTATATAAATACCAGACTACATACTTCTACTGATTAAAATATAGCTCAAAATTCAAAACATACTCAACATAATGCATACTAGCTTCAGATTTCTAAGAGCTTACAAAGGAAGAGTGCAGCAGAGCTAGGTTTGCCAGAGAAGGGGTGAGAATACAATAGCCTTCCTTCCAAGGGTCTGTAACCATAGACTCTAATAAAGTCACTGCCTGCAAATAAAGAGCCGCTGCTCTGCTCGTGTTACAACAACAAGGACGGCATTATACACCACGGCTCTGTTTTGAAGTTCGCTACCATATATTAAAGATCAACAAAGGGGCACAATCCACATGGTTTGATACTGACGATCAGTAATTTGCTCATCTCCTTTCATAACAGATATGTCAATATGTAACTGCACAGTTTGAAGTAACACTGCTGAGTTTTTTGTCTGATCTGTGTCCTGAAGACTGGTTGTTTGGCTGAGAATAATACTTAATGTATTACATTTTATAGACATAACATGCTGTCAGCTCAATCAAGAACAGACGTTGTATTGATGTTGAGTTTGAGAAAGATGTAAATCAATACCAATACGTACTGATTGGTTCATCTTTGTTTTAGGAAGCACTGATCACTGGCTAGATGGAGATAAAGTGAATAAAAAAAGTAAGACAGAACAACACACCTGTGTAAATGATTAAAAACATGGCAATGGCAATAAGGTAATGCCGGTGTTTATTATCACTTTTAATATGAAATTACATCCAATAAAACTGAATTAACCTCAAATTATTTGGTAAAAAGTTACAATGAAACAGTGACTGAAACTTGTCTATACTCTGTCAGCAGTTACATGTAGTAAAAGTTTGACGGGGCTGCTCTTTCCAAATTTCAGGCCTCCCTGTTGCTAAAGGTTGTGACCCGGCTTTTTATTTTTCCCGGGGCTGTTGGGTTAATGAAGTAACAACAAACTGGGCCTGCAGCTAATTTGGAGTGGCACTTCCTGGCCCCTCCTGTCTCCACGAAGACGTATTTCATTTTCTCTTATCTCTGCTTCGGTCATGTGGCTTTCCGCATGGACGCCCTTGTCTCCCCCAGTTGCGCGAATAATGGAAGCTTCGTTAATGTCATTAATCTGCAGACTAGGACATGAACCAAACATGGTTAACCTTTCTGGGTTTGCCTCTTCCACGAAGCTGTTGTGACTCGGTGCTCAGTGTGTGGACGGTTACTGCTTAGTGTTAGGTGTAACAACACGAGTTTCTCTTGTCCACATCAATTTCATCCACTACAAAACCACGTTGGACCAACGTGGGAGTGCTATGCACCATTGCAAAACATCATGTAAAACATGTATGGTCTACAGATACTCAGGTTTCACCAGCACTAGGAGGATGGCTGTATCTTTAAGTTTACACTAAATACCTTTTCCAATCATCCTCACTTGACTGGATTGGTGTTTATTGATGACAGCGCTCTCACTTCCAGCATGCCCATTTAAACGCTGCTAATGTCAAAAGCTTGTTTAATGACTAATCAGGTGTCTGTGTTTCATGCTTCATTCAAAGCCCTTATTCCCACATTCCACCAGCTCCATGAATGGACACTCAGCCCCGCATGTCATATACTTTCATTCATAAGAAGAAGACAGGAGAAGAGGGGGTGGTTAGGGAAAAAAAAGGACTCTCTCTCTCTGGTAGGATGGGTAACCCAGGGGACATTTTCTTTTGTGTGGCACTCAGCTTATGGGGCCAAATGCCAGCAGGCTTACCTCCACACTGTCTGTCTGTGTGTGTCCCTTTTTCCTTTGCACACAGTAATTAGGAGGATCTTAATGGAGAGGGGGTTTATTAGTGTCTAAGGAAGGCTTTAAACGTCACTTTAATTAAGGGGGATTCGACAGACAGCTTGTGTGGCTATGTCACCCGTTTTATAAAATCCTTGTTTGGGCACAACAGGAAAATAGAAGTGGGTCTTTAAAAGGAAGGGGGAAAAGGCTTTCCAGAGGAAGACTGTCTAGACCTGCGGTCAGACAGAGAATAGATAGTCTGACCCTGGCTGAGCATTAAGATGACGATCATTATCTGCTCAGAAATTTCACATCTGTGCATGTGCGTGCATGGGGACACCCTCCCTCAAGAAAATCAGACAAACAAACTCACCTGCCTCTCTGAAAGTGTTTCATTGAAAAGATAACCTCTCTGCTAAAATTTGGAGAGGGTGGGGGGGGGGGGGATTAATTTATTCTCAGCATATCCTATGGCCATTCATGCAGGATATAAAATCCTAGATTATTTCCTGCTTGGTTAACCCGCATCCGGCCAGTCCCTCTCACAAAGCCATTCTAATGTTGCCATTAGTTATGCTCCTCTGGTGGCCAAAAGATTGATCCCAGAGACTTGGAAACCAATAAATGTGTACATGAATGGCAGAGAGAGATAACATATTTCCCGCAGATAGTAGAGGGGCCGATCAGTGCTGAAACATAATTGGAAAAAATTACTGATGATATAGCTTGGGGAAAATAGCACAACAATGATATGTGAAATTAAATATTAAATATTAAATATTTAATCCTTCTTCTTTTTATGATATGTTTGATATATTTTTTACAGTTGTCAAGTTTTCAGAATATTTTTTAATGCAAAACGGCATTATTATATTTTTCTAGTATTGTGTTAACATGCATTAAAAAAAGAAGGAAACTACTATCCAAACAAGCTAAATACAGCATATATTCCCTCATAAAAAATATAAAAGAAAATCCTGTCACAGACATCATGGCGCTATAAAAGTAGAGTCTTCCACAATGACTGCAGCTGCTGGGAGCCCACAGAGGGGATCTGATAATGGGCCTGAGGGGAAATGACAACGTGCTCAGGGAGCAGGGATTGTCTGGAAGACAGATAAGAAGACGCAGGAACAGGTTATCAGCTAGTTTATGAGGTGTCACTCTACTCAAACATTCACCTGTTCCTCAGGAAAAATCACACAGTCACAAGCACTGCATTAATTCCCACAAGGATCTTATAGCTATGATCCATTTAAATGTAGATATCTTTAAACCGTGTCTCGTATATAACATTTAGACTGTTCAGATAGAAATGACACAAGATAATATTATTATATACACTGTAAACCAACTGTACATTGCAGTCAGGATTTAGTCAGTGTGTACACCACTTTGGAGTATTAATGCCGTACTTCAAAACAAGAAAGAAAAAAAAAACAATGTAACAACGTAGCACAGGTTCTTAAGGAAACATCCAACCAAAACTGTTTTGTGGAAATCATACAAAGACAGGTTAAATGTGAAACTGTAATGTTTTTTATCATTTCAAAGTGCATCACAGCTGTCATGATGCACTTTTCCACAAATCCCAAATCAAATTTGGCTCAAGTTTGAGTAAAATCGCTAAAAGACTACAAAAGAGAATATCAGTCGGCATACATTTGTACAAACAGGGCATTGCTGTAGAATGAAAGTCTTAGGAGTTACCAAGTCATTTCAGTCACATCTGACTTTTGTGGCACCTGCAGTCCCTACAGAAGGCAAACTTCTTGTTGACAATCAACTAAAACAGCATCTTTTTTATTCATCGTCTATGAGCTGTAGTGTACTTGTTTACTACACTAGCTACTACTCATGACATCAAAATGACTTCTTTATTCATTCATACAAATCTGACAAAGTAAATAAATTGTGTTTTGCACAATGAAATCGTTCGAAACAATATAGCACAATGCCAATTTCTCTTCTCCACTGACTTCTTCCCTATTGTGATAACAATCATCGCGTCATGAATAATTTTTGTTATCATTTTTAAGCCGCTGTCGATAACGCTAAATGCATGGGGGGGATGTATGCTTACTGAATTGGTAAATTGCAAAATGTTTCTAAAAACTTTACTTTGCCATATTGCTCCCAGAGAATTATAGTTTAGATTTACATTAAATAACATAGTTACATGACATGCCTCGATGTGCCAGCTGCACTGTGCCACTAAAACATGGAAATGTTGCCTTCCATTAAAAAGGCACAACCTCCTGTAGATAGCTTAACTACATAGGAATATTCTCCAGATTTTTTATTATTATTCTTTCACCCACATAAATGATCAAAACAAATGACAATCTCTGCGCAAGGAGGAGACGAAGCCCACAAAAGGGAGTCTGACAGCCATTTCCACAACAGATGTTTTTACAGAGGGGTGTCTTCTCTCCGCTGAGCAGTCTCACACATGAGAGACCCCCAAAAGCTTCAGAGAAACGTCCAGAAAACCAACATGTAAATTTGTAACTGCCACGTCTCAGACAAGCAGGCCCACGCCAATTATATTTCTTTAGGAAAAAAAACACTGAGAGAGAAAGAAAGAGATGCCGTAAAAGCAAATACGGACAAAATTAAAACTTCAATATCAGAAGAAGACAACAGGCATCGTTATGTGTTATCGTGAAAAGATAAAAGTCCTTATTGATCCAGGTTGTGGGCAAAGGCTGCACTATTGACAGGAAGACTGAATATGTCGGAGGGGCAATATTTCATACATTTGGCCTGTTCACTCCATCACTGTGAGAGGGTGTTTTTCTGGGCTGTATATAATAACACGTGTGCTCTTTATTTCCCTCAGATCAATGGTAATGTGAGGCGGGCCACACAAGATGGATGCCACAGGCAGGTTAACCTATCGACTGCTGAACAGAGACACGCAGACTAAGACAAGAGAGACCAATCCATTTACTGAGATAAACCTAAGCTAGTTGGGATTTGAATCTCTCTGCTTGTTGCTGTAGCTCGACAAAAAAATATATATTCATATCATAATTAAATGTATATTTTTTATGTTATTTCCAGATAGAAATTAAGATTTTTCTAAACATCCTGTTAACCTAGCTCTGATTTCTGTGTTGAAGGTGATGGGGGAAGTAGAAGAGGATGGAAAGAGCCAGTGGGATGCCTAGTGACCATTTCCTGGAGCCAGGACAGGAGGCAGATGAGAGGGCAGGCTAGGCCACACAGGTGGCCCGGATCTGGACCAGGTCAGCCTCACCCTCGAACAACAAGCCAGCGTATCTTGTGCTTATGCTCCAAGTTCTCTCAAGTCACTAACTGGCAGCTTTTGTTAAGGGAGGGGGGGAGTGTAAAAGGTAACATTTAATTAAATTCATATGCCTGCTTTGATTTCATGAGTGTTGTTAATATGGTGCTTTTGTAAAACATCTACACGGTCTGGCTTTGAAATCTATGACCTTGAAAACCAAGCAGAGAGAGGAGAAATGGATTTCAAGCATCTGATTTGATTAAACATACCTTAGGTTATGATTGTGAAGAAAGCCTTATATTAGAAAAAGTTTCAACTAATTAAACCACACTGTGCTTGAATTCACTTCGTAAATGCTCCTTTTGTAATGCTTAGGAACAGATATGTTAACTGTTTAACAAATTCTGCCTCCGCTGAGTGTGCTGATCCCATCTCCGCTGCACAGGTGACTCAACAGAAAATGTGAAATAATTCTGCACCGTTCTATTGTGGATGCAATGCCACGCACTCACTGAGAAAATACAATAAAATCTAAATATGAAATCACTCTGGCTGAACTGCAAAGCGACTGTTAATAGAAGAATACCGTTCCGACAGACGGCTCCGAGCATTATTGTCTAAAGTTGGGTAAGGGGTAATTAATTTGGCATTAAATCATTCAGTGTTTTGGTGAGTCTGATGAGAACTGTAAAATACCTTCTTTTCTTTTTTTTCTCAGACACTGCCTCAGCCAACCCCCAGCCCCCATTGTCTGTGTGAAAATGGAAATCTGTGCCACCAGTACAATATCCACATTATGTGCCCTGCCTCGACATTGTTGCATGACATGCTTGATTGTACCCTGGCATATAAGAACAGAAATGTATAAACATACCATTAGCACATATTAAATTTATCTCCCACTCACATTATTGTGTAAAAGGTAAGTTTTTAAGTTCATTTATTCATTTTTTTTTTGTTTTTTCTGAATAAAATTCACCACTTTAGACATTTTGTACAACGCTTTTGATTGTATTTAAATGCAGAAGAAAGGCATTTATTTCCTATTTGTTATGTCTTTGGACATGCTTAAGTGGTCAATTTTAAACTTTTACAATTAAATTTCAAAAAAGAAAACTACGCAATTATGTTGAATTATCATTCCGCCACACGCATGCACAAAACAATCAAAAGGATACAGTTTTGCCACACCACTTTAACTTAATCAACCTGCTCTTCCATGTCTTTAGGTTAAAACTAAAAGTCTAATACAATCTTTGTAATTATTTACAGTGTTAGCCATCTGTAAGCATTAATATGACTTGTTTTAAATGCTCCACATGTTTTATAGAGGTAAATGTTTTCTTCTGAACCTTAAAAAGGCCTGCAGCAATAGCAGGAAAATAACCGCACCAACCCTCAGCTGTACATTCACATCATTGGTATATTCTATTCCATTTTCGTTCACTCAAGTCAAAATTTAACAATTCTGCTCACAGCACAGGCTGAGGTCAATCCAGTACAAGCAGTCCAAACATGTCTCCCACTCACACTGAATGCACTGTAGCCACTGTATGCACAGAGAAAGTCTTCACTCATAAAACCAAATCAAAGAAACCTAAATTTGTACATCAGCATGGGTTAATGCTTTCAGATAGGACAAAATTATAGGTGACTTTTAACAACTTCCAACCCCAAAATCATCCACACAACTGTTAATAATCCAAATATGCACTCTTAAATTACACTTTTCTGTCTGTTTTTCTGTTTTTTACATAATTCATTTTTGCATTTAAAAACGTAACATTGGGAGCATCTCGCCATCCCAGGAGGTTGTGGAAAATCCACAAAAATATTCTAAAATTCTTTTCTTGCTTTTATTCACTTTATTTTATTTTATTTTTCTCCAACTGAAAGGTCTCATGAGAATGCTATCTTTTCAAAAATTAGAAGAGGTCCTCTTGTCACTAATAACTCAATGCTGCCACCCAGTGTCAGCACATCTGTTGATTTAAAACAGCGGGTCTCAGACTTTCTCTGGCATTTCCCCCTTTTTGGAAGCTAAAAAAAATATCAACAGTAAAAAAGGAATCCTTTCTGGGTTTGCAGAAAAAACTGTCATTTAACTTAGTTCCAAAATTTTTCCACCTGGCCTTTCAAAGGCAAAAGTTAATTTTGTCTTTATCATGGTCTGTGAGGTTGATTTAACCACTGACCTTTGACTAGAAGAAGCTAGAAACAGGACCTCCAGATGGCTTTTGAGACTATTATTTTCTGTTTGGACATGTGCAAATGCAGTTAAAACCTTGTTTCGTGCATTAAGGTATAAGCAATGGCTGTTCTAAGTATGAGCATGCGCAATATAATATTACAATATGTTCTTCAAATGTGTGTATTACTACTGGCAGGCTGTTCTCGGTGTCGGTCGGAAAAACACAAAGAGGGGAAAAATACCATGCTGTCCTTTAATACAGATATTACATGCTCTCCTCTGATACCTCAGCCCCACCTGTCTAGCCATGAGCTCAGAGTTGAAACAGAGTTCAGCCAAGTCGAGAATTGTTCTTGCTTGTTTTATCAGTGGTGTGTACCATATTTCCCGATGAAATACTACAGCCGGCAAGAGATACTGCCAAGGGAGCAAGGAGACAATTGAATGAGCATTAATGATTTACAGGTACATATCTGCTATAATACCAACACAGGCGGAGGTAACTGAGAGCAGGCTCTAATGACATCATTGATGTTGCCTCAGATAACACCTTGATCATCAACTATGTATGGATCTGGCAAAAGATATAAGATAATGTCAAAGTGAGAATAGACTGTTTGCCACCCTACCATAGGCTGGTAAATAGACCAATATTCAGACACTGAGTCAGGAATTTAAAAAAAGAAATCTACACATGTATCAATAAGACAAATGAACTGTAAATCTTGGGTTCGCAGTGGAAGATAAAATGTATTTTCTAAGAGGAAAATATTTGATGACAGCTGGAAAATACTTTGGGGGAAATAATTATTTGATCTCATGCTGAATTTGTAAGTTTGCTTGCTCGCAAGAAAATGAACGGTCTCTAATTTTTATGGTTGCATTTTAATGGAGATGGACAGAATATCAGCCAAAAATCCTGAAGAAAACATGTTACATAAACGTTATAAATTGATTTGCATGTCACTGAGTGAAATATACATTTGATCCCCAAGCAAAACATGACTGGAAACCATAGTGATATGACATTTCTTCTAGTTGGTCACCAGGTTTACATTCATGTCAGGAGAGATTTGGGGCCACTCCTGTTTACAGAAACTTTCTAAATCCTTTAGTCTTCTTTTACTGCATCTTGGCAGACCCTCTTGGACTGAGGGCTGGAGACTGGCTAGGTTAATCCATGATCCTATTGTGCTTCCTTTTTACCCACACCTTTGTTGCCTTGAAAATATTTTTGGGGCCACTGTCATGCTGGAAGATCCATCCACAGCTTAGAGAAGGAGGCTCTCCGCTATGATTTTACGGTATGTGGCTCTGTCTATAGGCCCCTCTGTGCAGTGAAGTAGCATGTACCCTTAGTAGAAGAAACAGCCCAAATCATAATGTTTCCACCTCTGTGCTTGACTGTGGGGATGATGTTCTTTGGGTCATACTGGGTCATTTCTCTTTCTCCAAACAGGGTGGGTAGAGTTGATGCCAAAGAGCTCATTTTTGTTTTCTACAGTCATTGTGTGTTACCAATGGTGTTCTCACTGACTGTGGTCCTGACTGCCTGCAGATCATTTACCGACTCATACATATAGTTTTGGACTGATCCACCAACTTTCTCATGATCATCCTCACCTCATAAACCAAGATCTTTTATGGAGCTTCAGACTGAGGGTCACCAACAGTTGTCACTAGTTCTTGCTGATGGTCTTGTAACTCATTCCAGCTTCTTTTGACAGCTCTTTGGTTTTGCCCATGGTGGCGGAGAGGTTGGTGTCTAAGAAGTATCTGTGATTGATTGATTCATTGATTGATTGATTGATTGATTGATTGAATACTTATTTTACCCACTAAGGAAAAAAGTGTGACATTTTAAAAAAGGTAACAATGACCTTGAACTGGTAGGTATTAGCACTAATAGCTCTGAGAAAGTCTTACACTGAAAGAAACAAGAAAACGGTCCTCATGAACTGGAAAAATAAAAATAATCTTAATTCTAGCCAATACAGAAACTATCTAATAGATCACATTAGTCTCGATATAGCCTCTGCCACCACATTAGATCAATCCCTCTGGGCTCCTTTGATCGGCTCCATCACCTAGCGGGGGTGGGGGGTCGTGGTTTGGTCCCGCCTTGGCTATTGTGGTTGATGTGGAGGTTGGGATGGGCTTAGGGCACCTGGAGGACCCCTAGAGACGTTATCCCTGGAGGGCTTAACCCGGGGGTTGTGTTCATAACCTGGTTAGTGGCTCTGGTCGCTCTCAGAGGTTGTTCTCCTCGTGGCCGCGTGCAGCGGGGCTGGAGGATGGTCTGTGCTGGCGGACGTAGGTTACTGGCCTGGTGGCCTGGCTGCCCCTGAGTGGATCCGGGGCGGGCGTGGGGGTTTGGGGTTCGGGGGTGCTTCGCCTCCGTGCTGGGGCTCTGGCTGGGCCTTGGGGGCTTCGGTCCTCGTCGGTGTGTCGCCGAGGTTGTGGGCGGGTGGGTGCACGGGGGCTCAGCCCTGGTGCAGGGGGCCTCTTGTGCATCGGCCTAACCGGGGGGCTCTTGAACTGGCAGGGAGGTTGTTCCATCTTTGCAGGAGTCCACTCTGCAGGTGGGGGAGAGACATAGGAGAGGTGGAGAATAAACTTAACCTGGGTGTCTGTGTCTTGTGTAGTCTGGGAGATGATTGAATGTTGGGGTGGGTACAGTTTCCTCTGCGGTGGGGTAGAGTGGGCTGCCCCGGGTCCTGTGGGGCTTGGCGGTGTTGCTGCCGTAGGCCCCGGTCTGGATGGGCCTGGGCTCCCTTGCCTTGGTGGATACCAGAGGACGGGGGTGCATATTGGGGTCAGCGGGGGAGCTGGCCCTAGGGAGGGACACCCTCCCCTCCCTTCTTTTCCTCCCCATCCCCGTCTGCCTCCCTCTTCACGCTCCACCACACCCACCCACACAGGTAGGGCTTTGGGGTGCAGGTGTGTCACCAGGGTGCAGGGGAGACATTCCCCCCCCCCTCTGTCCTCTTCTGGCCACCTGTGCCTCAATTTTATCTCACAACTTAGACATCCACATTACTTACACTCTCATAACACACACATATATATATATATATAGGGCCTTGAGGGTGGGCACGTTAACGGCGTCCAGTAGACGGTCTGTGTATTCAAACCTGCCTCTGGCGCCGGTGCCCACCTCTCAATTTTAAATCCATGTAGACATTGAGGGTTCTCGGGAGGGGCCGTGCTAACACCTGCTGCTCTCTGGCAGCAGCACCATGCTCTCCCTTGTTTTAAATACACTTTAGAGCAACACGCAGCAACACTACACTTGAGCGGGAGGAGGGAGGTATGGGGTCTTAACACACCCCTGTTCTCTGCTAGCCATCGGGGCGGGGGGGCTGGGAAGAGATGCTGGCTGTCCGATTGGCCTCCCTGCTACTGCGGAGCCTGGGGCGGTCTGCTTGCCTCCACCCCGGAGGGAAGGGTAACATCTCTTGGGTCTGGGTGCCGTTTCCATCTCTGGGGGTGAGGATACCTGGACCCGGGATATAGAGTATGTTTGGGGAGTGTGATTGTGTGTACATGTCCATTTACGTTTATTCCTGCGTTGGGTGAGTGCTGAGTGTTTGTATATGTGTGCATGAGGGTGGGAATGCATGTCTGTGTCTGTGTGTGCCTGTTTGTCTGTGTCTATATGTCAGGTCGGGTCTTAGACTTCACCTCTCTGGGAACTCCAAGGCCCTCCAAAGTGTGGAGGCCTATCTCCCCTCACCACACTCCCTGCCGGTGACTGATGCCCTCAGGGGTCGGTGCGTTGGTGGTTCTTGGTGTCCGGGGCTGGGCGCTCAGGTATGTACCAGCTCACTCCCGGTGACTACTTGGCGGGGCCTGGCGCCTGCTGCTCGGTCAGGCCTCTTCCGGGGCGCGGGGGGCCCTCGGGCTTCCGGCCTCTGTGCCTGCGGCTCGGTTCACTCTGGCACAGCTGGCTGCCGGCAGAGCCGGCGGGCACGCCGGTGCAGCCCCCTCTAGCTTCTGCCCGGTGGCTACTGGGTGACCCCTCATCTGGGGATCCTCAGCCCTTCCCATGAAGGTGGCACGGATGCCCCTCCGGTGGTCCTCCTTGGGCTCTTGCACTCTGGGGCCTCTGGATGTCTGGGGCCTGGATCTCCTCCATGCCTGCTTCATGCCCTGGGGGACGGGGCTATGGCTCTCTACATCCTCTAGCAGACCATTACATGGGGAAACCATTTGAATACAAGCGCGCCGATCCACACAGGTGTGCACATGGGTGTTCACTATTCGTAGACTTAAATCACACCTTTCTTGGCTGCTACTTCAAAGCACATTGTGCGCTGTCTGTCCTGCGTGCTGCACAACAACATTCAATATTTAGTATTTACTGCTGTTTTCACTTAGCTAGATTAATGCGATGGTGTTGTGTATAGTATGTTGCATTGTTTTGTTTTGTTTTTTGCTTGTTTTCTATTCTTTTTCTCTCAACAGGTGATCCCGGAGATATTTTTTCTTCCCCCCTTTCTCACTGTCCCTCTCCCCTTCTGTTTTTCTTTTCCTTCCTCTTTCTTTCTCCCTCTCCTATCCCTCACTCATGTCTGTCCCGTCTGTAACAACTGAAAATAAAATAAATAATAAAAACAAAGGTCGATCAAATGGACCAATACGGCAATGCCATGATGATCCATTTGGCAAAATAAATCCATTGGGTATCCTTGTTGGTCTTCAGACAACAATTCTGACGGCTAAAGAACCAAATGGGACAGGCGAAAAAAAAAAAAAAAAAAAAAAAAAAAAAAAAAAAAAAAAAAAAAAAAAAAAAAAAAAAAGAAAGTCTTACACTGATGTTGGGTACACTGGATAACCAGGATAACCCACCATGTCACAAAGCTGAAATCATCTCAAACTGGATTTTGCTGTGTTTTATTCGTCAAACTAGATTCTTGAACATAGCAATGAGTTCAGTATACTCAAATGTCCTCCAGTGACCAGATTTCAGTGTAACGGAGCAACTTAGGGATGTAGTGGAATAAAAGATTCCCATTATGAATATGTAGCTGACGAATCTGCAAGAATGATGTGATGATATTATTTTAATATGGACCAAAATTTCTTAGGAATATTTTCAGCACCTTGTTGCTGCAGTAAGTGTAGTTCTTTGTTATTTGTAGCAATATTTTTTCACAGTAACTTTGTATTTTAACTGGGAGCAGGATAGTCCCTTGAATATATATGAATATTTAAAAAAACATATATGTTAAATAAAATATTATTCTACCATGGTCTCTTGGTTGTTTTGTTTTTTGTGTGTGTTTTTAAGCTTGACAGTGCAGATTCAAAAGAAACAGTCTGAATTGCATTAGATTTCCTTTTTATTTCAATTAGATATAACGAACATTATTAAGGATTAAACATTTTTTTTAGAGGAAGTGACGTGCTAATGTTTTGAATCGTGCCGTGCAAGTTTGCGGTTGTCACGAATAGAAATCTCTGTACTGACCTGTCTTCCCCGTATATATCTGGGGAAAACCTTTAGCTTCATGTCTCCATAATTTCTCTCACAGTAAGTTTTCTTCAATACAAACCCGCTCTTATGTAACAGCATTCGTTTAGGCATTCAGCGTTGACTGTTAGCTTGCTTGTAGTTGTTGTCAGCTAACGAGAAGCCACTTTGCTAGCGCTAGTTCTCCAAGAGCCTGCAGCTATTTCTCTAACGAGATGCCCAGATGAAGGTTAGCCTTATGGATCAACAGACACTGGTGATGTTGAGAAAATACGAGTGATATGTGTGTGAATAACAACACACAATATCGTATAGCTTATGATAGCTTAGCCGGGATGCTAGTAATTAACCATTAGCGGATAAGTAACAGCTGCAGTGCTAATGCTGTGCTGCAAAGCACGAGAGAGGTCATTGTATAGTTGTGTGTGTGTTGTGCTAAAGCGTTGTTAGCTGCATAGATAAGCTATTGCTTAACTATCTGAATTAATCTGCCTAATTGCAATGGTAAGTCTTTCCTCTAAGTTTGTAATATTATGGTTGCATCACAGCTAACCATATTTGAGATCTGTCCCGCGTAAAAGTCATCGCTGCCTGCTAGAGATGCTGGATCTCAAGCTTTTGTAACAACTGGTTTTGTAACGTGTTTATTTCAGCATGAGCTGACTGTGTACCAAATCTGGTAAATGGTGACAGCTGTTAGGTTATTTAAGGGTCTGCATTTGCCACCGCTCAGTATATAACTGACATGATCATCCAGCACTTTGACTTTTGTGCGTATTCTACCTCACAGCAGGAGAAAGTAATGGACCTCCACAAAATTATCCACAGTGCACTGCACGAATTTATTCAGACTTACATTACTGATGCAGATCTCAGGTAAGCAGCCCCCAGCCTCATTTAAGCCTGAAAAATAATTTTCTATGGCTTTGGTAGTAACTTCCTTTCCTACGTGCCATGCAGCACACTGGATGAGGTCCTGTTGTCTTACATCACTGGGGTCCTGGAGGATCTTGGTTCCCAGCAGAGTGTTGAGGAGAACTTTGATGTGGAGGACTTTGCAGAGATGCTAGAAGCTTACATACCTGGCTTTGCAGAAATTGACAGGTAAACAGACTTTCTCCTTTCTCTGGATGGGTTAAGAAAACCACATAACAACTGTACTAAGTGTTTTAATGTTATTTCTATTTTATTTTTTTAATAACATTTTTTTTGCTTTTTATTCTGCAGTGTCAAAGTCTGTGAAATGATGTTCAGTCTGGCTTCAAAACTAGCTACTGCTCGGACCTCAGGTGGCAAACATGTTCATTTTCTCAGCGTTTCTAAAAGTGTGATTCTGATACTACTACTATTCTATTAAATGTTAATTTATTTGTTCCTTTTTATTTAGCTCGTGAAGAAAATGGTATCCCTAAGGCAAGGACAGAAGAGATCTCATTGAAGCTCACCAGCCTGCCCAGTGAGCCACCAAGAAGAGAAACGCAGTGCCTTAAATCACAGACAGAGGGAGCCACTGCCAAGGTTATCGATTCACCTGACATCAGCACATTATGGTTTTTTTTACATATTTGCATTTGTCTTTTTGTCCTACTGTAGATATTGTTACATCCATTAACAAATATTCACGTGTCTGGGTTAGCCACCAGTGTCTGAGTGGGAGGCCCAGGAGCAGCACTTACTAGAGATGTTTCCCAAGTGTAGTCTGACTGAGGCTCGCAGCGCCCTGTCTATTGCCAAAGGAGACATGGAGGAAGCTGTTCGTCTTATCATAGAAGGGGATGTTCAACTCAGTCCCACACCTCTTAACGTGAGTCTCTGATACACACAGAAACGTTGGTTTTGTGTTCCGCCTACCTTCCTTAGCAGTCTTTGATGGGATCCTCTTGTCTCAGGTAAACCACGGGAAGAGTATTTCCTCACTGGCAGACCAGAAACTTAAAGAGAGCATCCTTGAGAAGTGAGTAAGAGTGCTAGTGTGACTCAGCAGAACTTTCCTCATTTATTTGTTTCTTGAGTTTATGACTGTGCTTAATCATACTAGGTACATGCTGGTGGACAGGGAGGAAGATAAGAAAACACACCGTCCCGTCGTTCCCAAAGATGTAAGTTTCCCCTTATACTTCTGTTTTTTCACATCAAATCTGTTTCATGCCTCTAAATCCAGGTGCACTCTGTTGTGACAGGCTCCAAAGAAGCTAGTTCGGTACCACGGTAACCAGGTGGTAACCACAAAAGGAGAACGGTATCAGCTCGTGAAGAAGGACGAGACAGAGGACATGAAGAAGACGTATGTCAACCTCAAGCCAGCGCGAAAGTACAGATTCCATTGATGACGAGCACAGTTCTGAAAGAGCAGCTAATGACAGTATTGTTTACACTATTTTTAATTTATTAATTTCATTTAGCCTACATTTTTTGTTTTTTCCCAATTAAAAGCTGACATCGGCAGTGTTGTCAGAAGCTTCTTTTGGAAAAGGGAAAAAAAAAAAGTTACCTTTTCATGCCTTGGTTAAAACGTTGGATTACAGTGTTTCAGTTTTATATTGGAGGATCGGGTTTTGTTTTTTTTTATTAGATATTTCAGTCAGGATGTTGTGACTTGCGTTCTTGTGTGTGTTTGTAACAGCCTAACCTATCTACTTTTGGCCATCTCAGCAGGTCTGATGTTGCTCTGACAGTATTGAGGTTGTGTTTGTTTAAACATTTTTATTATTGTTTTTTATGCATTTTTCTTTTTAAGCCGTACTGACATTGTGAATGAACCTATATTGATTTCTGTAAAGTTTTAGTGGTGCTGTAAAGTTTCTTCTGAACATTAGAATTATCAGCTGTTTTATGTACATATTGATTCAAAGAGGCCAATTTCATTTAGTTTAAAGTTAGGTCCAGAGTTTGTTGGACAAGGACACTGTTGTTGGAGTTTTGCCTCTGAACTCCACCACGGTGGATTTTAAATAAGATAATCGTGATGATTTAAAACATTATTCTTAGATGTTTATTGGTAAAGTCAAGTCCTTCTTCCTTGTTCTTGCGTAATCAGTGGTTTACAACTTGTTTTAAACTTGCTGTATTTAAATTGATGAATTATTTGCAGTTTGTGAAAATGGAGGATATGCTGATGAAGTTGCTTTTCTTACCCATGTAAATAATTGCCATTGTGACCTTTAGTTTTTTTTTCTATGGTCTTTCAGTTGTGTACACACTCAAAACTACAAAAATTGTGTCTTTGTCCAACAAATTATGCACCTGTGTATTATAGCCAGTAGGAGTGCTGCAGATATGTTTGTTCAGACCTTGAATTTTAAATCAGTTTGTTCAGTCCATAAAAGGAAGTCCTGATTGTTTACTTTAACCACTTTCTGACATACGTCTTAGGGCAAAAGGATGTTTTAATATGCAAAGTTTTACGGTATTTTGGTTGTTTTGCCACAGAACACTATCGCCCCCTGCATCTCCCTACATTGTTGGATCACCTCAGGTCTTACTCTCTTTCTCCTGTCTGGCAGCTCCATCTTCATCACCTCCTCAGCACATGTTCAAACCATCTCAGCTTTGCCTCTTTGTCTCCAGACAGCTAAACCTGAGCTGTCCCTCTGATGTACTCATTTCTAATTCTGTCCATCTTGGTTACTCCCAGTGAAAATCTTGGCGTCTTTAACTCTGCAACCTAGCTGTTTAAGTACTGAATTTAAAACCAGAGGGGAAGAAAATGCATTACAATAACTTGATCTGAAGTCTGACAGAAGTGAGATTTGACAACCTACGGATTCACAGCTCATCCCTAATAAAGGAGGACGTACACTTCACAGGCCTTACCCAGCTGAAAACATGTCCGTATACTATATAAATTCATTTTTCAAGACATGTTCAAACAATTGCAGCACTCTACTTTCTAACATTACGAAGTTGTGTGTGTGCTTTCTTTCACACCCCTAATGCAGAGTAAAAAATGCTTCATTCCAACAGGATTACCTTTATTTTTGATAGAGATGTTTAGATTTTCAAATTCTCCAATCATGTATTTGTGATAATAGAAAATCATGTGCTTTCAGGGTCCGTTTACATATTACCGAAGTGGTTCTCTTGTCACAGCGCCTCTCATCTCGTTTGTGTTCTGTGAGGTTTGCTTCGCATGTGATTGTGGATGTTTTTTTTCTCTGATTGGATTCTGATTTCTTGTTAGTTGTAGATTAGGATAAATGGGGTTATATTTTAGATATACGCTTTGTGTTTCTTTCTGCGTCCATTTGGACCAGCTATAAGCATTTGTTCTAAATGGATGGTATATAGTTTTCCCCTCGATGTAAGTGTAACAGCTGGGTGTTGGAAAGATGTCTTGTTTCTGGTGCTTATCGGCAGCAATGTTATCTTTAAATACTGTATGGTGTTACTGTAGAGCATGGAATGGATCCCCTGAAGCTGTTTTAGTGACAACCGAAACAGCTTTCCTCGCTCCGAGAAACTGCTGACGCACAATTTATAGTAAATACTAATTTTGTAGACTACCATATGAGTTGTGTCTATTTATTCATGTACATACATAAGGTGCTACATTTGAATATTTAAGTTTATTATTTAATTTCACAGCTTTCAGTAATCAGTCAACTCTGAAGAAGAAGAAGAACAAACAAACTTTAATCAGAAGAACAAGGAGATGACATTTAAAAAAAAGAAACCACACAGGCATCCATCAATAAAAAAGGGGGAAAAAAAAAAAACATACCTCTATCTCTGCAAATAAAGTCATTCTCATCTTTAAAGCAGCTTAATGCCAGAGTGACAATAAGCATTTTTACTATAAAATTGGAAAATTTAAAAAAAAAAAAAAAAATCTTGTGACATTTAATACCCTGCCCATTTAAGACAAGGCACGCACAGTAATTAATTACCCAACAAAGCATCAGTCTTATTTTTACAGAGTAATTAGTACTCAATGTTTGATCACTGTACAATTTGTGAGAAGAACAAATGATGATTACTATCAGCAGTTTAAAGGCTGAACCTTGATCAGAAAGAAATGGAAAAAAATATTGACAATATATGTATATTTCCATTTCAAGGGTTCATCTCACCGATTTATTCAGTTACATTATGAAGATACCATCTACTGGTTGGTTTGGCACATACTGCACATGACACCAGTCAGCCACAACATTAAAACCACTGATATTTAAGTTAATCAAACTGTTCTGCTATGTTCTGAGAAACCATGCTCCTACTGTAGCATTCGTGTGGATGCTACTTTGACGTGCACAAGCCACCGTACCCCACTGTGCTCGCTTTTAATACTGTGGCCACACAGCGTGTACCAAATGGTGTCCCTTTTATTTAATGTACATATTAATAACAACTCGAGAGAGCAGCTTAAACTTCTATGACAGCCATCTTTCAAGTCGCTCTCGCTTCAAGATCTTAAAAACCTGTTTGTGTGAAAGTAAAAATACATTTTTCTCATCTACAGATGCAAATGCAGCATTTTCACCAGGAATTAAATGTTTGTATACATTACAGAATCATTTAATTTCAAAATAGATGCATGTAATATAACATTGTGATTAAGTGTACTGTAGCGTCATAGTCCACATCAAGCTTTAAAGGCAAATGCAAACCTAACCACTAGGTGGTGCTTCTTAGTTGCACTGCAATGGTTGATACTGAGCTACATTCCATACATTTTCCTGCTAGTTCACTAAACTAATAGCATTTTAACATGTTTCTGTGAGTTATTTTAAACCAGTTTTACACCCTTTAACCCAAGACAACATGATGTGTAATTGTTCTAAGAGGTTTCCACAAATTTCATATTTTCTTTCTTAAAAGTTGCAACTAAATCTGCACTGATCAGCTCATTTCAAGTACCCACTTCTCCTGATACTGGTGTGCAGAGTAGCCCATCCCAAAGAAAGGCCTTGAAGTAAAAACTCAAAGAGCAGTTTATAACACACACAAAGGAAAAAAAAATCACTGCTAAAAAGAATGTGACATATTCCTTCAGCTGAATATATGACCCCTCCCCCCCCCCCAAAAAAAACAACACTTTTTGAATATTACTGTACTGCATTAACATCTGTGCCTATATCTTTTTTTTTCTTTTCTTTTTTAAACAAGTCTTGCTGATTGCTTTCCAAAGCAAGTCATAAGTAGGCATAGAGAAAACGCAGATAAATATTCCCAAAATCCTCAGCTGTAAAGCTGTCTTTGCATTGCAATAAAGAATATGATTATTACAACGTAATGAAATTAAATTTACTAGTCAAGCCAAAACTGTGTTACTCCATGTATATGACAAATATCCTGATGTGCACTGTACCCCTCTGACTCTTTCATTAGTGGTTAAAATAACAATGCTTCTCCAAGGTACCAATCTCAGACAATCAACAGCTTGAATTGTAAAACTGAGACAGCACTGACAGATCGGTACGAATAGACAAAAGAAAACGAGAACATGAATGTTTGATCGATGTTTCTTCTGTTGCTTTTGTATTTTTCCAATGAGAATGGCACTCGAAGACTGAAGCACAACGTTTTCATGATGGCCGCTTATTGCCATGCAGTGATGCGTAGCTCCAAAGACAGTGCTTACACACACAGCAGTGTCAGCATCACATGCACACAGTTTCCGAAGCAGTCGAGTCAGCAGTTTTTAAGGGTAGGGGTCTAACTAAGATCCTGCTCGTATCGCCCCTTGATCATTGTTTTCAGCAAAGGTCCAACCTACAGTAAAAGAAAAAGGGGTTTTGTTTAGGATAAGCTACATCACGTACTCTTACTACACTGTTATGCTCACTGCATTGTCCTGAACTGCATATATATCTTTCCTCTGTACTAAATCAGGTAAGCCATAAATATTCACAGTAACTGGGTTGCTGGAAGGGTCAGCATGCCCCAGTGATTTCATGTAACAGGTGACCTAAATGTGGATCTTATTTGATGTTCTAGAATCTGGCAATGTGACATTCATGTGCAACTTTGTGCAATCATGTACACTGCCAGTACTTTAGAAACTGCTCTTTTCTTTTTTTTTACCTCATGTGGATCTCCGAGTGCTTCTCCCAGCATCTTTTCAATATTCCTCATGATGGCTACTTTCTGATGAGCCCGCAGAGGGTATTCTATCCTCTTAGGTGTGGGGGCACCCTGGAAGTACATGTAATAGCTAAGCAATCATCAACAGACATGTGGTGGCAATATACCACATATTTTAAAGTAACTGTACATACTTTGTACCAGAAGTTTACAGTGATTGTCACGCCACCATTCAGCAGCGATTCAATGTGATGCCACCTGAAGAAAGAAGAAAAATACAATCAACTAAATCCAGTGAACTGAATGTCTTAGAGCAAAATTACCCATGACTTAACCCCAGCATTATAAATGCAAGTAAGGAACTACAAGCAGTCTAAGTGAAAATAAAACAGAATGTCAATGGTGTAGTACCCCAGTATCACAATTCACAGGTTCTTGTAATGTGTGAAGTACACAAAGTACGTGATATGTTTTCTTGTCATTGGTTGTCTGTGCAGCACGAACTAATGAGAATTAAAGTCCACCGAGAAGTCAAGGATTCACGTAAACAGTCATATCTGCGACAAATTCATCTCCTTTACCACCAAATAAAAAGTGATTGAGTTAAGCAGGATTTTGACTCCACTGTCAGTTATCAACATGGCCATAAAAAGGATTTTAAAAATAAAGCATCAGTATTTCATAGGATTGACCATATTACTGATGTTAGCATCAATCAATCAATTTATTTATAAGCACATTTAAAAACAACACAGATTGACCAAAGTGTTGTACATAGTAAAAAAATAGATCAAACACACACAAAGAACAGAACAAAACTCAGTGACAATTAAAAGCTAGAGAGTAGAAATGTGTTTTCAAACAGGTTTTAAAAATGTCGTGTTGGAGAGATCCTAATTTCAAGAGGCAGGCTGTTCCAAAGTTTGGGTGCAGCAATCGCAAAGGCCCGATCTCCTGTTTTTTCGCTTCCTTCTAGGGACAACTAGAAGCAATTTATCAGCTGACCTGAGAGTTCTACTAGGAATATTTGTAGTTAACAGATCAGGGAGGTATGATGGAGCTAATCCATTTAGGGATTTAAAAACAAGCAATAAAATCTTAAAATCAATTCTACAACGTACTGGAAGCCAGTGTAAATGAGCCAAGACTAGGGAAATAAAATCGAGCTGCAGCATTTTGAACTAGCTGAAGACGAGAGAGCAGAGCCTGGCTGATACCAAAATAAAGACTGTTACAGTAGTCAAGCCTGGATGAAATAAATGCATGTATCACTTTCTCGAAGTCAGCAAATGACAAAATGTTCTTAGTTTTTGCAAGGGCCCCGAGCTAGAAGAAGCTGGCTTTTACAACAGAATTTATTTGTTTCTCAAATGAAAAGCTGCTATCAAAGAACACTCCGAGATTCTTTGCAAAGGGATTTCTGGACTTTTCCAGAGGACCAAGGTCAACCTTAAGAGAAGAGCGAGGGTCAGAAGGTCCAAATAGTACAATCTCAGTTTTTTGGTCATTTACATTCAAAAAATGTAATGCAAACCATGATTTAATGTCATCGAGGCAGTCTAGCAAAACTTTTAGAGAGTCCGTAGAATTCTTTTTAAGAGGAAAGTCAATTTGAAAATCATCTGCATAACAGTGAAATGAGATTCCGTGTTTCCTGAAAATAGAGCCTAATGGGAGCAAGTAAAGGGAAAAGAGTACTGGGCCCAGGACTGATCCTTCAGGAACCCCACATGTAAGGTAGGTGGATGTGGATGAAGAGCCACCGAACCTGACAGAAAAACTTCTATCAGTTAAATAGGATCTGAACCATTCAAGTGCAGTTCCTTTAATACCCACACAGCTCTCCAGTCTTGATAAGAGAATCCTACTGTATCAAATATCACACTTAGATCTAAAAGCACAAAAATGGCAGAGTTACTAGAGTCAGCAATTAATAAAAGATCATTAAGAACTTTTAAAAGTGCAGTTTCAGTGCTATGTAGCACTTAATGCATAATGGTGGCAAGAAGGCCTCTATACTGCCTTCCTAATGACCACGTCCTCCATGATCAAGACCAGTAAGATCATAATCCATGTACAGGAGGGGTTTCAAGCGTACGACACGTGGGCCAGGGGCAACCCACCAAAGGATCCAATCCAGCCCACAGGATGCTTTTGGAAAAGGTGGTATTTCAAAGGAGGAGGCCAAAACTTTTGAGCCTTTAACTGCATTTTCATTAGTTTTAGTCTACACCAAGACATAACCTGTAATAACCTATAATCTGTCATACACCAAGTAGCTCAACAGATAAACATCAACTGTAAGAAAATTTAACTTTTTTATTGTTAGTAATCATTTTAAAACCATTTACAATAGGATTTGTTTGTTTTTTTTAATGGTTTTACAAAGTAAATAATGGAACCGTCTTTCATTTCTTTACAGTACAAGCCCTGCTGACCGGTTTGTTTGATTTACTACAGCAGCATTTCCTTATTATGTTGACAAACAGATATATTGATGAAATTATACTTTTCTTAAGACACATTTGGCATTAAATACGCAGGTAACCTTCTTCACACTCAAAGTAACAATTTTGAGGTGTATTTCCTTATATGAGATATTGGGCAACATCTGTACTGGTCCTCCCCATTTAAGATGAAACTGAGCTTTATGTGACACATGACGTAAAATGATTTTTGACACCCCTGATCTGAAGGAAATCAAGTGCTATGCAACACATACAGCAAGTCATGACATCACTCGTCAACACAGAGACTCATGTCAACAACCTTGCTAAATGGTTTAAACTGAAAAATGTACATCAGGAGCAAGAATTTGGTTAAACTAAGGAGTGCGCGTGAAGTTTATGATGGGGAAAATGGAAAAATGCTCATTAAAAAAGGGACCAAAGGGTTTGATCACTGTGCACAAATTTCACCAAAATCTGACCAATGCTCAAAGCGGAGTAGTGGATTGTGAATTGCAGACAGATGGACAGACAACTGACTCCTCGCCATG
The DNA here is from genome assembly GCF_963576455.1 of Neolamprologus multifasciatus. NCBI lineage: Eukaryota > Metazoa > Chordata > Actinopteri > Cichliformes > Cichlidae > Neolamprologus > Neolamprologus multifasciatus. The sequence goes on from NC_140451.1 coordinate 19,445,106, forward strand.
GCACAAGCTCATTTGTCCTTTGGCTACATTAGCTAAAATAGCAAGGCATAATACGATGAGCAGACATGTACTGAGTGATAAAGTGACACAAGACACTACTTTTACACTAAAAAAAGGAAAAGATCTTGTTTTAAAACCTCTTAAATGACAGAGGCGGAATGCAACGCACACTTCCTCCTCACATGGATGTGAAAGTGCGACTCAGAGAACTCCATCACATGACACATTAATGTCACGCTTGCTTTTTCTGGGCTAATTAATGAGGCCAACCTAAACCAAACGACTGATGGATAATCCTCCAACAGCCTGCTAAGTGCTTAAATAAAACAAAGCCATGCAGAGAGCATGAAAACACAACAGCTGACAGGGCTTCCAAGAAATGTTTGCACACATAAGATTGATAGAAAGATCACAGAGATATTATTCTTACCAGTACATTGGGATGTAGAGCACGTCTCCGGGGCCCACGACAGCCTCATAGCCAACAACATTTTTAAAATTTGGAAACTTCTCATAGTCTGGGTTATCAAAATCAACCTATAAATGAATAAATAAATTTTATAAGAAACAGGAACATATTACTCATCTGTCTTCATGAAATATAAAACACATTTAAAAGATGCAGATTAAAGTTATTAAGGTAAATTAATGAAACAAATCTAATGTTATCACATTAATGAACTCCATGGAATCAAACTTGGGTGTATTGCTACATACAGCACACAAACGTTTGGTCAGTACTCATCAAAATGTGACAAATAATTATATTAGAAAGTTAAAGATGAAATATTATTTTCAATATATTATGCAATGTTGTATTATTTTTGTATTTCACAGTTTTTACAGTATAAAAAAAAGGAAAGGAGCAAATTGCAAATGAAATAGAACCCTAACCCTTAATGCAATGGAGCTAAGGCTTCTTTATAATCATAACTAGGGAAGGCCGGAGGAACCCAATTAAAAAATAAAAATATTACTAAAACCTTATCCAGTTTTCATGTGCTGTCTATGCAACTGCCTGGTGTGACACATTTGAATAATTATGTTACTAAATTCCACTAAATGAGCATTATCATTTTTGTCTTTTTACTTTCATATCTGTGCATAAACACTGCCTGGCCAAAGGAAGTCACTGCCTTCATTTAATTAAGCAAATACTTAAGAATCTTCAATTAAATAAATACTACAGCGGTTAATGTGTAATGTGCTAGCAAGAGATTATTTAAGCCTAGCTGACGCAGTGAGCAGCTTCTCATCTCTAAAACAACTCTGCAGCTAAACACATCCTGTGGTTGTGGCAAAGATAATATTCTGTTACTGAAGGGTCAAGTTACTCTCCTGAATCAAGCAAATCACTTAACAACTCAACAATCATCTTTGGGTTAGAAATGTGGTTTTAAAAAAAGTATATAGAGAAAGCATTATGATCTGGGGTTGCTTCGGTTGGTCAGGTTGAGGTTTAAGAGAATTACAATTTAAAAAGTGAGGTGTATAAACTGAATGACCAGGTTTTTTAGCTTTTTTTTCCTGAGCTTCCAAGATTAATTGGGCTCAAATTGCGAAAGAGTGGTTCAGGGAGCATGAGACATTTTCACACATGGACTGGCCACCCGAGTCGAGACCTTAACCCCACTGAGAATCTCTAGGATGTGCTGGAGAAGACATTAGGCAGTGGTCCAACTCCCCCAAGGTCAACACAAGAGCTTGGTAAACCATGAATGCAACTCTGGAAATAAATGCTGTGACATTGCATAAGTTTACAGAAATGATGCCACAATGAACGCATGCTGTCATCAAAGCTAAAATTGGTCCAATGAACTATTAAGACTGTGTTCCTTTTTTCTTTTCAGCCAGGCAGCGTATATGGACACAGCGTAGGCATCTGCACGTGAGCATGGCCGAAAGCCTTTTCGCAGAATGGAGCTGGCTTTGGACCGGAGATCAAACATGCAAAGCTTCCTGTGTGTTGTGCGTGTCAAACAGGTAAGTATACAATGTTGGGCAAGCGTCACCTTTCAACCCATCATTTCATCTCTAACAGAAAACGCAGAGTGGCACAAACACATACTGGCACTGTGAAAATAAAAAGATGATAGCCTACAGAAGAGAAGGCTATCACAGGATAAGCAAAGGTAACAGTTTCTTCGAATTTGTAATGCAAATAAGGAGTTCAAACAAATGCCGCAGGGCAAGTCTGGAAGAGCAAGAAAACTGCATGTCGGATTGCCACTGATGATCTGCAAAAGACTGGGAACATTTTAACAGTCTCTGGAGTGGTGGTGCACCGTCTTACTGTGCAGCAACACCTCTGCAAGTTTGCAAAGTAACATCTAAGCAAGCCTGACACAATTTGTAAAGCAGAACTGATTTTGTTGAAATAAAACTGACACCAATAAGCAGCCTGGCTTTTATTTAGAGTAAAAAAAAAAGGGAGGCAGGATTTAATAACATGAACACCCCTCCTGAATGGGGCAGCTCAAACACACTTTGGGTTTGTGCTGCAGCTAGTAGTATGGGAACATTTAACCGGAAAGAACGCATTTATGTAAATGCCAACTCCTGGAAGCACATAATGATAGTTTAAAATCCATAACAGCAAGGGACACAAAATACAGGTTGCACCACAGCCCTCAGGCCCTTAAAGTGAACATCAACAATGTATTTATAAACCTCAAAGGAGAAGAGCATACAAGACCCATACAAGAGAATAACACAACTACACATCTTGCAGGATGAAACTTGCCAAACAAGAATTGAGACTCTCAGTAGAAAGAGGAAAAAAAAAAAACATATGTATGGCTTTGGCAAAGAGGGTGTCATTAAACAGAGACTGATCCTTTCCATTTTTTTGTTATTTTAAAACTGTAAAAAATGTAAAAATTTAAAAAATGGAAATAACAGTGTCATCTTGCTGAAAGTTTAAAGAAATTTAGCAACTTTCGGGATGGCTGTAGCTCAGGAGGCATGTCAACTGCTGATTGGAAGGCTGGTGGTTCGATCCCTGGCTCCCCCAGTTTGCATGCCAAATATCCTTGGGCAAGATACTAACCCCGACTTGCTCTCCGATGCATCCATCGGAGTATGAATGTGTATGAATGACAGTTCATACACACAGTTATCTAAGTATAGATAACTGTGTATGGGTAAACCCAGCGTGTTGTATAGACTCCAGGAGAGTAGAAAAGCGCTATACAAGAATCAGTCTATTCATCTTATTCTTTGACCAAACTTCTGCACCTACAGTACAACTTACTTGGCTCTGTCTGTCACAGGGGTGATGAACAGGGTATGGATAGAGACATTCAAACTGGTCTGGCGGGAAGAGGATGCATCTCTTATGGCCTTTAATCTGTGCAAAGAAATTCTGCTGCTCGTCATAATGTGCTGGCGTCACATTGCCTGCGGTGACAGAGTAACAGAAAACGTAACGCAGGGGTGACAAAAATAACTTAGAACTTATTTTCTTTCTGCTGCCAGAGCCTCACCCTCCATGCCTATGAGCAGGAGGTTGGATGTCAGCTGTCCCCAGCTTCTCTTGGCTTGCTGCTTGTTGATCCAGTTCCAGTTGAAACCAAGAAAGTCAACAACGATCTTTTTTCCTACTGTGTCGTTCAGCGTCTGCTGCAGATATACCCTTGAAATGCACGAGAAAAGGGCACATGCAAAATGTATGAGCCTGAGACAAAAGTGGTATAAAATACACTGGCATTATAGTGTACAATGACAACTTGTTTACCAGCTCCTGTTTCAGCTGACTACATCTCCTTTACACCACAAAGAGAAATTTAGCATTTAAGGAGGTGGCTAGTTTAAATCCAAATAGGTAAAAGCCGCTTTGAGCGTCGGCAAGTCAACAGTCAGCTCTCTTTAGTAAATGATCTGCCTGTGTGTGTGCTGCCAGGCCAAGTCAGGTCACAGGAATAAGCTTCTCCCATGGTTCTCTGGTGGAAATGCTTAGTCATGGCCACCGCTTTCCTCTGCTGCATTACAATGTGAGTGAAAAAACCCTTCCCTGTTAAGTACACCTGCAACACAAACACATCTTGTCCCTGACATTCAATGAGGACCTCATGCACCATATTTCTATACTTAGGGGTGCACATAAGTGGTCCGCAGGTGCGCATGCGCTGTCAAAATAAAAGACGCGCACCAGATAAGAAGTTGCAACGCGTGTTTGCGTACATGAGATTTTATGGAGGAGGACAGGCATTTGTTTAGAACTCTTAAAGATGTCGAAGAAGCTCCTTTAAGCAATTACTTTGGTGTTCCTCCACCTCCAAAAAAATGTCAGAAGGAGTCCAAACCGCAAAAGAAGCGCGTATTCTCGGAAAAGTGGTTGCAGGAGGCGAGCTGGTTTCAAACAAATGATGAACGCACAGAGATGTGGTGCAGAATATGCCATGAAAATCCCACTGTAGTGGACAAAAACAGTACCTTTGTACGCAAACGCGCGTTGCAACCTCTTATCTGGTGCACGTCTTTTATTTTGACAGCACATGCGCACCTGCGGACCACTTATGTGCACCCCTGTCGATACACCTATATAACAAATACACCACTTCGACTAAAATATCATTTCATTCTACCTTTCATCTCCTCCCCTTTCCTCCGTTTCGTGCATTTGATCCACAAATTCGTTAAACTTCATTTCCATTCGCTGAGACTTCGGGACAAAGTTCTCAAAGTTGCACATTTTTTTCTCATCGTAGTAAAGGAATTTGTGGTTTCCTGAAATGTAAACAGAGAAGTCTCCGTTTCCAATGTTGTCCTTGAGGTATGCGATATCCCATTTGAGAGCTGGGTACACGAGGTTTGTGTCTGTCAAAACCACCGGTTCCTGAAAAATAATAATAATAAAAAGCATTTCAACACAACAGAAAAATCAAACTTTATTTCACGCAATTTTAATCCATGTGTTTACTTTAAGAACAAGTGCACTCAGTATTTAAAGAGTGCTGTTGAATTTGTGATTTTTGGAATTATCTTTTCATAGTCTACATTAAAAAAAAAAATAATACACTCAGCTGCCATTTTGGATGCACCTGTTCCACTGCTCATTAGCACACATATCTAATTAGCCTATCAAATGGCAGCAATGCATTTAGTCATGCAGGCATTGTCAAGACGACCTGCTGTTCAAACCGAGCAGCAGAATGTGGAAGAAAGGTGATGTAAGTGACTTTGAACATGACATTGTTTATGGAGACAGGTCAGAATACTTCAGTCTGATAGGAGGAAAAAGTAACTCATCACACCCAATGCATAAGAGCATCTCTGAATGCAAAACACATCAAACCTTGAAGATGTGATACAGCAAGAGAAGACCAGACTGGAACATGGACCATGTCCATTTCGCCTTGTATCAACCATTCACGCTCCTGGTGGTGGTGAAACGATGTGGAGGATATTTTCTTGGCACACTTTGGACCCCCTGAGACTAACTGAGCATTATTTAAACACCACAGCCTACCTGAGCATTGTTGCTGACCATGTCCACCCCTTTATGACCACAGTATCTTCTTCTGATGGCTGCTTCCAGCAGGTTAACATGCTATGTCACAAAGCGCAAATTATCTTAAACAGGTTTCCTGAACATAACAATGTTTACTGCATTCAAATGCCCCCCCTATTCACCAGCTCTCGATGCAATAGATGACCATCACCATTATAGTGAAATGGGAGATTTGTATCATGGGCGGGACTCCAAAAATTCTGCACCAACTGCATGATAACATCATGTCAATATGGACAAAAATCTGCCGAATGGTTCCATCAACTTGCTGAATCTACTACTACTTTTAATTCTTTATGGCAGCGTGGAAAAATCTCACAACTAGACTTCAGTAGATTGCAGATTACAGTCAAGTGATTTCTGTTTTCCTACCCCACCCAATTCAAGTGCCTAATCCTAGCTACAGTGGCCATCATAGGTCAAAAACCCCCAAAACAAAAACAGCTGGCCACTGCTCATCTGCAATTAGTGCAGGCTGTCAGTCCACTGTTTACCTTAGCTGTCAATATGCCAATTTTCCACATCTATTTACTCTGAATGACAACGTCAAATTTTGTGAAAGGAGTCCAATATGAGTTGATGGATCAGTGAAGTTCACAAGCATGTTTTGCATTTTTTCATATTTCAAAGGTCTGACTTCAGTTCAGGAGATGAAACGTGAGGTGAGAAGGAAGAGGATGAGTGGAAAAGAGGGAAAACAGAGACATAATGAAAATATACATGTAAAACTGTTAAATAGTCATATATACTTTGAAAAAAAAAAAGATCAGGTCAAACAACTACTGTATTGAAGATGGCCAGTCAACTTGGTGGCTTTTGCGAATCTGTGCCCTGTCTGTTTTTTATGGATTAATTCTAGGCTGTTAAAATGCATCAATCTGTTAGAATATGTAATTATACACTAGCAAGTGTAAATCTTTGATTACAGTGTTCTTTTTGCCATTAGAAATCCAACCCAGTACTACCAGGGTGTAATGGCATACCTAATATAGTGGACAGCAAGTGTACATGGTAGGATAAAAATGTAAAGTTTTACTTTACATTTCTCACCTTTATGACCAGTACATAACTATGCTGCATAAATTAAGAGGAATGCAAAAAGACCACTGAAGTGTCTTTCAAGGGCGACTTTTCAAGCTTTTAAGTAAAAATAATAATAATAAATTAATTAAATTATTAATTAAACATAAAAAATAAACATTAACTGTTGCTGCGTGTATCACCATGTTGATTTTTTCGCATTATTGTTCATAAAATCTCTCAAACTATTTGTTTAATAACTGCTCTGAATGCCATTTAAATAAATATATCCCAGCAGCTCGCAGTGGGCTGCACGGGGAGTATAGGGCAGCACACTCTGAGCTACGAGGCCTACGTGACTAACTGAACGTACACCGCTGCGCGCGCCCCCGCCGCCCGCGTGTCTCGTACGTTGTGCACTGTACTGGTTCTCGGTTTCACTTTCACCGGACAACTGGGAGACTTTTCGGTGGCAAAGGATTGAAATGATGCTGTAAATCCTCGACGCCGTCAACTAACTGTAACGTTTTGAAATATAGACACTTTAGATATGGTCTGTGTTTAAATTAAGATGGCAGGTGGGAGCAAATAAGGGGGGGGGAAACTGCCATTTACTTCAAATACATCTTTTTTTTCCTTTAGTTTTTACGCCTGCGCTTTATGTGCGTCGTTTTAAAATAGTTAAATATATCTCATAATGTCCACTCTGCTTTAATACTGCTGGGAAAGAGAGTCTGAGGTCGTCGGGTAGTTTTAATATGGATGTTTTTGTTAACATTAAACAGCTAATAAGGAGACACAATTGACATGTCACATTTGAAGCCGTGTTTGGTAGCTACAGAGGTCACTCCTAGCACAACCTGTGATCTACATTACACATACCCCTCAATGTGTCTTTTTTTTCACTCATGTATTAATGGTTGAACCAGAATGGCTGCAGCTGTTAAAAGCAGTCTCTCCAATATGACAACACCAAATAAACAAATTCCAGTGTAAAAGATGCCTATGATAATGAATAAACGGGGGGCAATTATACTTATTTGATTATCTCTGAGTGCATTTACCCACCCTTGCTAAATATTCTACACCACCATACTTTTTTTTTTTTTTTAAACTGTTGCACAATTTGCACAGTAGAGATCTTGAAGCTCGAATACAGATACCTGCACCAGTTTTGAGGAAGTTGGAAGAACACAATGTGTAAGAAAAGGGGTGAAAATGTGTAAGAAATTTCCACTTCCCTTGTGCTATATATGGTAATCAAAATGAAGTGTGAAATGTGAGTAAGCTTGACAATATTACTATCCATGTTCTGTTACTATTCTTAGATAAACATGTCTCAAGAGCTGAAAACTGTCATGGATTAGTGTGCAGAAGAATAACAAAAAGCAGAGCAGGAAGCTGGTTTATTTGGAGAAGTATTAGTAAGATGAGACACATGTCTACTTCTGTGCAAACAATTCTGATTACAAACAGAGAAAGGGTCAGCTCTATTAATGTGCAATTTGCAATATTCTTTTGGACTATAGTTGGGCACATACACCTACTCCATAAAGTTTCATGCATACCATATCTTAAATGAAGAAAGTTAATATGGTTAACAGTACCTTTATAGCTCTATATTCCACATTAAATTCTTGTTAGACAACACTGAAGTGATTAGAGCTTTCTATGGAGAGTGACTTAGGTGTCACTTCTTTTTAAATGCAATGGCCTACATAGAAGCCATTCACTTCTTTGCAGGCCATGCACCTATACATGATTACTCAGTGGCCCATCAGTAAACTCCTGTAATGGGTACCTATTGTCTAGAGAGGTCTCTTGGTAAAAGGCTCCAGCTAAATTAAACAAAGAATAAGAGCAATGAAAGACAGTGGATGTATTATGATATTGTTTTGCTTGCTCAAGATAGAAGTTATTACAGCCTCAACCTTAAGCAGATGAGGCATGCATTTACTTCCATTTGTTATGGTTGGAATTAACCTACAGCTGTTTCATCAAGAAGTTGGGGAGAGGTGAAAAACCTATATCAGATAAGACACCACAGAAACGCTGATTCTTATAAACACTTCTGTGTGTAGACCACAATGATGGTCACCCCAAACAGCTCTGCAAGCAAAGTCACAAAGCACAGATACTGGGTCTGCTTATTTTAATACGTTTGCGTCCAAATGTGGAAGAAAAAGAAAACATCTTGCTTTGGGTGTAATGTGCTGTCACGAAAACCCATTTACAGTGCCAAATCCTTACATGGCAAGCTGGAACTCTGAGGATTTGAGCTTGAAAATTAAAGTCTCTGTGCTAAATTTAAATGCAACATACAGATTTATGTTGACCACACTGAGCTGATGTAGTGTTGTGATAAAATAAGGCTAAATCTGTCCAGGATGTGTCCTTGGACATTAAACAAAGCTCTAAGATTGTTCGCGATCTTTCACTGTCACCGCGTTGGTAGATAACCTGGAGACTGATTTTTCTTAGATGAAGCTGTTACTAAAATGTTTGTGCTGCAGTGTTACTTTTTTGGTTTCTGGAAAAACACGGAGTGCAATTTTAGCGAATCTTAGAAGTTCCCATAAGCTAACTTAGCAATTTTACCTCATTGTTTATTAGCATTTCTGCTCTCGGGTCCGTGTGAGACAGCCTGGGAATGGGCTTGGTGAGGAAAGAATACTTTCGGAGCTGGGATTCATCCCAACCCCGGCTCTGGACGCCAGAGAAAGCGGCACCACCTTCGCTCGTCGCCGGGTCAGCTTCCACCACGGTCGCCGCTGCCATGGTCGTCGACAAGCGCTGATTAGCCGCCTCAGTCTTCCCTTGAATAAAACAACCATACACCGGTTTTCGCTGCTAACGATATCCCGCTAGGCTACACAGTCAGCAACGGCACTCTCTTACAAGCCTTTCCATTCACAATTATTAATCAGTACAAGAAAATGTGCGCAGTCCCACAGAGAGCATACAGCTCCGCTCCGTGCAACTGTTTGTTGACAGCTAGAAAACAAACGACACCAACTCATATATACTCTGGTCTGATAATGTGATGCTCAGAATATCGGACAGCGACTCCTAGCGTTGTGACTGACTAAATGCTACTATTGCATCTATTTCCTTTCACCACAAGGGGGAGCAGTCGCACTTACTTTTTTCACAGTTGTGCAGAAAGTCGATCGCAAAGAAGCAACGAGCTCATCAGTGATAGGTTAAAAGTCACACTTATATCATGTAGTGTGCAGATACAAGCTGGAAGACTTTGTTAACATAATGCTGTTACTTCTGAAAAAATATGTCCTAATTAGAGCTCAGCCTACATGTAATATGAATATTGTATTTAAGTGCTTCCCTTTATTCCTCTGTTATGCAAAATGTTATTGCATAAATCCGATATTGCATGGTTTTCAATACAGGAAACGCTCGTGTAATTTTAACAGGACTTTTAATTCACAGTGACAATTAGAATAGTTTAATATAATGGACATCAATTATATTGTTATATACAAGGGCAGGGCAAACGGTGGGGCTGAGTTGGCATTGACCCCCATAGTTAAAGTACCATAACCCTCAATCAGTGTAAATATACCTCCACCATCCACTTTATTAAATACACCCGACTAGTACTGGATTGGACCCTTTTTTTTTTCAGAACTCCCTTAATTTTTCATGCCATGCATTCAGTCAGTTGTCTCTATATCATGTCCAATATTGAGACAGAGTTGCTGCAGATCTGTAGACTGCACATCCATGGTGCAAATCTCCCACTCCACTGCATCCCAGAGGTGCTCTATTGGATTGAGATCTAGTGACTATGGAGGCCTTTTGAGTACAATGAACTCATTGTTGTGTTTAAGAAACTAGTTTGAGATGATTTGAGATTTAAGGCATAGCACATGATCCTGCTGGTAGCAGCCATCATAAGATGGGTACACACTACTCATAAAGGTGGTGTGGTGTTTGGTCTTTAAATGATGCGCAGAGGAACTACTAAGGAGGAGCCCAAAGTGTACCAAAAAATGTCCCTTAAAGTCACTTAAATTGTCTTTCTTCTTGACAGGTGATTGACTGAGTAGACATTTGCATTATTAAGCAGTTAAAATGGGTACCTAACAAATGTGTAACTATGTAATGTTAAATAATAATATTTGCAAGTTTTAAAAGACAGACTCCCCCCTCACCTACCTCACAGTGGTTTGATATAGTGGACTGAAACCTGTCTTAATATGACAAGACATCCTGAAAATAATGTAGAGAAACACAAACTCTTACTTTAGGGACAGAATGACATTTATTGCCGTGTTATTTAATGCCACCATAATCATAAAATGATATAAAATAAGATCAATCACACACAGATTAAATACATGAAAAACAATAAATTAGGACCAGAAAAAAAGGATGGCAGTGGCTTCATTGTGTAGTAGTATGTACATTTGTTTGTGAAGCCAAAGATCCCTGGTTCAACAGTGGGAGGAGGAACAGATCCTGCAAAAGCAAATATGTGGCCCTATCTACTGTGGTGACCCCTGTGTGAATAAGGGAGCAACTGAAAGTAGCTTCTATATAAAATATGTAATAAAAAATAACAAAACTGATGAAGTTAGAAGCTCCGTGAATCTAATTTTACATTAAACAAACGTGTTAAAAAGCTCCACATGAGGATTGAAACTGTAAACCAAAAAGCATGTATTGTACCAAAATAGTATTTTAAATACTTTTGTTGAGTAGTTCCATGTTAAAGTATTTCTACTCCATAAGATGTCAGGGGGAAATATTGCATTTCCCCTTCAGTGCTTTAATTTCTCAGCCATAGTGGCGGGGATACTCTTCAGATTATAATAATAATATTTTTCCCGTAATATTCTGAATTCAAGACTCATACTTTGAATACTAATTTAAATTTGATTATGTCTCCCAGTAACAGCACACAGTAACCCAGACGAGCCACCTATATAAGTCAAACTTTCTGCTTCAGATAAAGGAAGACGTAGTATTTTGATAGTGTGGCTCTTATTTCATGAAAAAGACCAACTGCTTACAACAGTACTGGTCTTAACAAAGCACTGCATATTAAAAGTTTCATGAAGGTTAATCAGTGATGATCTGAAACATGGAACAGCGTAGTCTTTTTTTACTCTAATATTTAGGTACTCACAAACTATGCCATGCTCAGCAGGCTGATTAGCTGATGCTGCCTTGTTCTGTTATTTAAATAACAACTGCTTTTAAAGCTACACATCATTTTAGTTCAATAATGCAAATGCACTTCCTTTATGTGTTTTCTCCTGATTCAGTATTTATGTTCCCATGCTTAGTGTTGTTTGTTGTGGAGATCAGTGAGCTGAGCGGATCCCTCTGATGCTTTATTTTTCCCGTAGTTACTCACAGCCGGGAGATCAAACAGCCTGGTGAGTCACAAGAAACTTGTTGCTCCATCCTGCTGACCAATACAAGCGAATCTACCACTGCTGTCTTTTCCCCAAACAGCTGACAAAGCAATCACTCTGTGTTACAGTGGATCTCTACTGACGAATAGAAGCTGTTCATATCTATAGCACTTCCAAAAGTTGCAACAAATTTTGGCATTCATTGAGTTTTATAAAGCAGAGTAGAGCGCATGGTGGAAGTAAAACTCATCTGTACTCATCTGTGTTGCCTTTCATGCTGACCCTCTCCCCTCTAGGTGTTGCAGGTCTAAAACCCCTAAGCCATAAATCCTATTAGCCGAGGATTTTCTGAGGCATTATAAGTCATTTTCCCAACTTTAATTGTTTGCAAACAAAAATACTCCACATCAAAAGCTCAAAGTCTTAAAATTAGGTTTTAATACAGATGCTACTGTACAGATTAAAAGAAAAAAAATCTTTTATACATTATACCTCTTGCTGTTTTGGTTCAGAAGTTCAGATTAATTATTTAAACTGTGAAAGTAAGCAGCTGCTTTAAAACAGATCCCACAGTTCCCGTGTGGTGGTGTAACCTGCTTCCCTGTCACCTCAGGCTCATGTGTTACCACAGATTGACAATGGCAGGGCCGGCCCGAGAGACGGAAGTTAAGACCACTCGGTCAGAGGTCGTGTCACCTCCGCGTGGTGGGAAACTGTGTGCCCGGCTCAGCGATGAACACTTTGCGCTGTTTCACACATCCATGATAATATTTGGTTAATTCAGGTCAGCTCTCTTCAGTTCATCAGGGTGTGGGATAGCGCATTTGAGGAAAATGCTGGTGTTTGCATCAAACTTTATGTCTATCTGCCAGCTTTTTTCTTTATTGTAGTCCAAATATATTGAAGGTATTTAATAGTAATAAAAAAAATTATAGTAAAGCAACGATTTAGAGTTAGAGTGAGCATTAATGTTCTCTGTCCTTGTGAATCTTCTCAGCTGATCTTATAGTCCAGCCCCTGATTTTAGATCTCATTCACTGAACAGGAGAATAATTTCACAGATGTGTCAAACTGCTCAACTTTAACCTCCTAAGACCCGAACTCTTTCATGGGATGCATTTTTAGTTTCTATTTGCTATTTGGGTTGATTGGGACCTGATGAATGTAAAAACAAAGAATTATGTGATTTCTTTTAACCTATTTTTACCTATTTTTTTTCTGAGAAAAATGAGATCCACATATGAGGACATTCGCTTTAAATTCTGATATAACAGTATAATGTCCTTGTAAGTGGATATTAGGCCCTTGTAGAGCAAAATTTAGTATTTTGGTCTAAACAACCCAAAATGTGATGTCCACATATGTGGACGCCAGGTCCTAGGAGGTTAAAATGTGTTTAGTGTGTTCAGCTTTCCCACACATTAACCGATTGTTGTGCCAGCATGCTTTCCTCACTCTCTGGGGTGCTTTTTCACACGCGGGTGTAAGTGGGCAGCAAACGACTGCTGATGGCGAATTACTGGATGGCAGCATGGAGAGGAAAGCACAAATGAGAATCACTGCATTGTGCACACTGAGTCTAAAGTGGCTTTGTTAGGTTTAATCCAAAACGCTTGTCCTAATTATATTTCTGCATTACCTTTGAATGCAGTGAATGAACATTTTGTGCCTCTGTTGTACTCCCTAACACAACAAATTTGCAGGACTGCAAAGCCGCGGGGCTTTTGTTGGTGCGAGGGTTTTGCTGCATGCCAGTCGGAGCGATCTGACCAGCCCACGGGGGTCATCAGAGGAGAGAGGAGTTTTGATTATAATCATTATTTGGTAAATAAGATGTCAACAAGGTGTTTCCTTGACACTTCATTGAGTAAAAGGAGGAAGGTGCAGAAATGAATGCCCCCGTCTCAATAGGGACTCTAATCTCCCCTTTCATGTCTCTTCTTGTCTGAAGGGTTTCGGCTTCGGCTGCCATGTGCTAGTTTGCCTGAGCCTGGCACTTCTTACTCGCAGGTGGGGTGAGTATCCTGGCAAGCATGTGTTTATAAAACCCACTTGTTTGGGCACAATACTTGAACTAACTTCTTTTGAGCGAACAGTGTGAATCTGTGCAAAGCCTTTTCCCAAAGTCCTTTAGAAGGCGACAGCCCATTGAGAGTGGAGAAGAAGGGATTACCTTCCTCGACAGTGGTGCATTTCCGAGAGAGCTGATTAGCTCTGCATTCATTGTTAAATCGAGCAAAGGCAGGCCCTAGAGGAGTGAAAGGATCCAAATAGGTGGGCCCAGAAATAAAACAGCCACAGGAAGCCTTGCACAGCTAGCCCAAAGTTTTCCCAACACTTCTTTCCCCCACTCCTAAGGAGGTGCGGCGTGAAAAAGGAGATTAGCATACAAAATTAGAGGCGGGATGATTTTTAAGGGCAACTTGCCTCATGCCCTCCACCCCCATGGTCCTACTCTGTCTGGACAAAGTTAATTAAACTAGTATTAAACAGTGAAGAAACTTCCAAGCGCTCAGGAGTTAGGGGGCTCTTTGAGGATTACCATGATTAGGGAGAGAATGGGAGGTATTTGTTGAGGCGAAATTGAGAAAGGCGTGATGGAAGGAAGAGTATGCTGGAAAATTTTCTATTCTTGTTGGTATCCGAACCCCAGTGGGAGGAATGTGAAGCGTAATGCTGTGTTTACTCCAAATGGCGGGGTATTACTGTCACAAAGAATGTGTTAAAGAAGGATGAGTACTTTCTCCAGGCTGAATGATAGACAGGGTTGACGGATTTATTATTCTTTTATGGCATTTTAATAGTAAACAAACCACAAAGAAAACTAACAATAAAGCAAAACTAGAAAATGCTTTGCAATAAATTAACAATGTACAGTACAAAGTGTTTCATTTTATGTACAATTAAATACATGAAGAAGTGGAGCAAAGGTCACAACAAGCCAAATGAAGGGAGAGAAAATTCAAAACTTGACACTGATGGGTGTTTTATATACAAAGATTACTGACAGGTTCATATATATATATATATATATATATATTTATATATACACACACACACACACATAAGTTATTTATGCCACAATAGCCACATCCACCAAGATTGTGTATCTGCATGAAAATAAATACATGAAGTTGTGGAGAATTTTGAAAGCAGATAAAAACTCTTCGAATGCCCAGTGACTTTTCAAGATGTTGTAAAAAATATAAAAAATATATCTTAAATACATTTATTCCTAACCACCTATAAATTTGTTAAAACCCTTCTCATCTCCTCTACCTTGTGGCCGTTGTGTTTACTTTTAAAACACTGTGGACACTGACGACGGTCTGAGATCATCCTTTTATCCAAAATAAACTATCTACAAAAGAATCTGCTGGAGAGCTGCAAGAAATCTTTAAGATCCTCAGTGCTTCTTCCTCAGTCTGAGGTTCTTCCTGCGGCTACCGGCGCTCTCGCTTCTTCCCCTCTGACCTCCTTTTTTCACACAAAAGTACTTGGTCACCGTCTTTCTGCACTGCTCGCACTTTACCGCACAGCACCAGTGAAATTTACAATTACAGCTCGACACCATCTCAGCCTTACGCTCCTCCACAGCCAGGCCGCACTCCCCACATAGTCTCTTGCAGCTTCGCTTCTCCCATTTGCTCAAGTTCTTGCCTTTCTTTAGGCACTCGCGGCCCTCAGTGCCAGGCAAACCCAGAGTGCGATTTCCAGGCAGTAATCGGGAGAGTCCTCGAGGTGGACCAGCTCCTTACGGGAGATGGAACTAAAGGTCTCGGCGATGGCCCCCTTGCTGGCCGCGCTGTTCCCCGCTCCTCTCAGAAGGTCTACTTTCAGCGCCCTGTGGTACTTCTCCTTCAAGTAGTTCCCCACCTCTCTGAACTCTGGCAGCTGCAGCCAGCAGGTCTGAGTTGTGCAGCTTCCTGACACGCCATGGCACTTGCATGTCCTCTGCATGGTTCCCTTCACAGCCTGGGCACACAGACACAGTTCACGTTATCAAAATAAATAGGAATAGTTCACTGCATTAAAGAAAACTGTGTTTTGCTCTGAGTTTAGTGGAAAAACTGTCAAAACATAAAACCATAATTGTGTATTGGTGCATACATTTCCTGCAAATTCTTGATTGACATGTGGTCAAATTAACTGATTGTATTCTCAAAGTTTTTCAGATAAAGGCATGAATGCGCTGAAAAGGAAGAAATGATAGCTTCGAGGTCCATCGCGGAGTTCCTTGTCATCCATTGTGTTTCCTGACTTCAACCAACACAAAAACAGCTGTCATTGAAAAGCGGTGTTTTCTTTCCGTGAAGAGGGGATGAACTTTCTGTTGAAGTGAGGCTGAATCAAAGTTTTCACATCGGGTTCGCATTGTTCCTCGTAGAATAAATAGAAGTATTTATTTAGCATGTTCATTATCAACATGTTTTCTAGTGTGAGACGACCCAATGGAGAGTCCCATTGAGTGGATAAATGAAAAAGGAGGTTTTTTTCCCTCTCTCTTTCTATCCCCATTTTTTTCTGTTACAATGATGCTCCAGGTGCCATGGGGATCCCAGGGCCCAACAGGGGGGAGCAAAGGCACCGTAAACAAAGACCACTTCAGCTGCACGCCTGTGGTCCCCTCAGACTCCCTCGGGGCCAAACAAAGACCAACATAAATGTGGGATCCTTATTGCAAGAATAAAACTAAACACTTATTTTAAAAAAGCAGAATAATACAGAATGCCGTGCAATGTCTGGCTCCCCAGGATTTCTAATTAAGCGTGCACCAGTGATCCTGAGATTCTTGAGTTGAGGTTTTGTCATAAGGAGCATTCAGCACTGGTAAATAGGCCCTTCTGGTACACCGAACACGCTGTTATTATTGGAGACGAGTGGCACCTCACTTATAGCGACGTGAAAGGGATGCTTGGGTGGCACACTCAGCGTAATTCTGCGCAGGGAAAAATGATTCAAAAGGTGCTTTACAATCTGCAATCAGTCGGAGGGCCGTGTAAGATTCCTACATTTTAAGCCAGGATGCCACCCAGTTTAAATAATGAGTGGTTAATTAAAGCCATAATATTGCATGATTGTACTGCATCTCATGCAAGATGCTCGTTTTTCATTTCCAAGTTGATCGGGTAAATTAAGAGGGCATACTGTACCTTGCGCCCAGCCTCATTGTTATGGAGATTCATGGCTGCCCGTGCATCCTGTCCAGTCTCTAAGGCATCAACAAACTGTTTGGAGATGGCCTCACCAAAGCCAACATTGTCACTGCAGCCACCCCAGAGCCACCCGTGACCACCTATAAAACAAAAAGAATGAAATTACTGGAATCGCTTTAGGAAGCGAAAACTGTCCTTTCGCATGTCATGTACGCGTTCGTGTATCTCTCTGACCTCGTTGTCCATTTCTGCTGTCATCACAGCCGCAGTTATCAAAGTCTCCAAGGCTGCAGTTCCGGGTTAGGGTGTACATAACGCCAGCCGAGCTGATGGCGTGGACAAACGCTGTCTCTCGATTTGCTGTCATCATCGGAGAAACTTGTTAGCTATGTTGTCTAAGACATTCACACAATTATACTCCAGTTGCTTCCTTCCACTAAGTTCAATTAACTACAGAGAGAGTTTAACTTTATGTATTTTGTGTTGTTGCTGTTGTTTTTTTAATGAAAATTATTTTGAAAATAAATCCCGCCTTCGTGCCAGGAGAGTAAAACCCTCAATGACAGTTATTATAAATATTCTCTAAATTAAACTAATTTGATTTTATATTACCTAACAAATCTGTCTCTTTGTGTTTGTGGATCTCTGTATGTAGAGGCTGTGATTCAGTGGGACATGAGTGCTTTTTTTTTGGCTCTTGTCTTACTTGCCTCTGTAACAATCCCAAATCTTTGGACTAAGCAAATATTTGTATGACACAAAGAAGACAAAAAAACTCAAGCATTAGAAATAAAAACAAAACAAAACAAAAGCACACAGTTGCATACCACTTTTTAACCTTCTTTGAAAATCTGCCATGTTTGCCATGAGCTGGAATCTCAGCCTCGTAGGCGTGTGGGAATATTTGGGATGGCGTTGAGTTGTTCTGTGGGGGGTGGGGGGTGGGGGTGGGGGTCAGGACTTACCACTGCGCAGGCTGCTGTGTGTGGATAGCTGCAGAGCTCGCTCAGGGCAGTTCCAGCGGTCCCATGCAAACTGGTATTTGCACTCCTCTATGCCACTCTGAGCTCCTGCTGCCACGCTGCTTGAGTAGATCAGGTATGCCTGCGTTATAATACAATGCACATTTTACAGCAACAGCAGTGTGATTTCACAACATGGCATCTGCTGTGATTTCAGTACCAGGATGCATCCTACCTAACAAGCATCATATTATATTTTTAGGAAACACGGTTGAACAAGCTTGATCAAGTGCAGGGAAAGTCAGTCGCTGCTATCTGCGGGACTAAAAGATTATGAGGGACTGGATCAAGGATGTGTGACTTTCACATTTGCTAGTGTTAAATCCACTGCTTTCATGTCACTTTCTTATCAGTGCAAATTTTAAGTTACTATGTGGAGTTTAAAATGTGGAAGAAGCTGGTATAAAGTGGATACTCTTTAACAGACAGATTAAATAGATGATATCTGTCAGTTATGTGACAAAAACACTATGAAGCGGCTCAGTTTGCATGTGGAGCTCTCATCAGCTGCAGTAAAGTCTCAAAGCGCCGTCTGTGCGGGTTTCGCCTGCCGCTCTGCTGCTTGTTCGGACTGTGTGAATGATAATATAACTAATATGTCTCAAGTGGCCTTCAGGGAGATGGAGTACCACCTCTTTCACAGGGGTCTGGATCACTAATGATGACCACCCACTACAGCAGTGCCTGCTCTTGCCTCTTAACACATTCAACCCTCGGCTACACAGAGCCTTTGAATAAGGTCAAGTGTACGGATGGGGGGGGTAAAGAAAAAAAAATCACAAAAGTCCAAGAATATCACAGATGTAGCACCATTGTTCAACGCAGACAGGTACCAGAATTTGTCCCTAAACTTGAGTTAAGATCTCATAAGAAGTGTCTTTCTCTTTTGTGAAAAACAGAGAGGAGAGAAGATCAAAAGAAAGTTGGCTTACCTTGGGTCCAGTCATCAAGAAATTATTCACTGACCTGGAAAAGGAGACAGCTTATTCACCCGGGGAAGCTCAGTGTCCTCCACAAATTCCTCTGCTAATTCATCTCTCATTAGTGCACTTTGTAACATGTTAAACTATGACACCGGTGGGTATTCAAACTTTAGTGAACCACACTACTGAAAGATTTTTTTAAAAGTGGGAACTGATGTGCAAATGTTTATTTTATTGACTTAGTCAAGAAAAAAAAAAATCTCGCTGGTTGATGGATTTTAGTTTGTTAGAAATCTCAGGGAATTTTCAAAACCTGGCAACCCGCAAATCGACCTCATAAACGGCTTATATTTAGCCAACACTAAGTGGTTATTAACCACCTTCAAACCCCAATAAGCCTTTTATAAAAGGTTCATTATTAAATAATTCTATTAAATAAATTGGGCTTTTATTTTTCGAATAAATAAATGAATAAAAGTTCCCGCGTGTGTTCAGTTAATCCTTTTCAGTAGGCTATTTGGAGCGGACGTCATAGCCAAGAAAGTGGCTAATATTTCATAATAAACCAACTTACCAGCAGCAGGTGGACCTCATGTGAGTCAGGAGAATGAAAATGTAATAAAAAACCTCCCAGTGCATGAACATCCTGACAGGTGAGGGGAGGGGAAGAGACGGCAACTCGTCCAAGCTGCAGACGGCGTGAAGATGGAGAGGACACTGAGCTACCAGCACATGAAACTTCACAAGGGCTTCCAGGATTCAAGGCGGGGGCTCTGAAATGGAGCTGCTCTCGTCCCAACAAGAGATTATCTGCTTAATTAAGATTTTCCCCTTCTTACTCTCTTGGCCAATCAGAAGTATTGCACCAAGGAGAGACTGAAATGATCAAAAGGGCACCCTGGGCCTTCAGGGCCGGGCAACGGTAGGTTCCCTGCCTTCCTTTAAAAGCAAAGGCAGATCTGTTTAATCCTTTAGGAAAAGTGTAACAGTGATCCCTTGAATTTCTGCGCAGAGAAAATGTTTATTTAGGCTATCGAAAAGCAGTTGATTTGTCGGGGATTAGCTGGAGGATAGCCGTTTGTCAGTTTGATGGGACAACAGAAAGCTTTGGTTCACTTCAACAAAGGTGTGATTGAATCAGTGTATCTGTGATGGAAACTGTTTCTCAACGAAATTTAACAGCACCGAGCGAGTGTGTAGTTTCATACAGGGTCAAATACTCCAGTGATTAGTGATTGATTTTTTTTAATTAATTAATTTATTTTAATTTATTTGTTTATTTATAGGAGAGTTAAAGCAGAATTCTGCAAATGAATGATGTTTGGGGTTTTTTTTTCCCTTAATAGATGCATTCTCAGAATAATGTGCGATGACGTGCTGCAGGGAGCGGCGATGTTTGTTTTGAGTGTTTTGCAGGTTTTCCCCTAAAATTTTCTATTTATTTATTTTACTGATCTTAGTAGGAGTGCATTTTTGTTTACTTGCCTGCTATATTTCAACAGCCACATAAAAGGTGGATTGTGACAGAGTGAAGGCCAAGCCACTGATCAGAAATAGGACATTTGCATCGCTAATCCAGACGGCCTTTTCCTGACACTGGATAAAGGGTTATTCCCCAATAACCTCGTCTGACCTTTAGGTCCTTTCCTTTATCTGAGGCAGGACTTTTGCGATCTTCTTGTGTGCAAATTGGGATTTGGGGCGGGGGAGGGGGGGTCATCATGAGGGACTTCTGAGGGATGTTTTTGGATTAAGATTTAGAAGAACTGACAAGTAAGATTAGATGAAATCAGGAACCATGTTGTTGCCTTAGCTCCTTTCTTTGTTTTTGTTTCTCCAAAAAAACACTAAATTTATTTTTTCTTGTAAATGAATTGGTCCTTATTTGGCATTTCTATACTCTGACCACTCAAAGAGCTCCCCCCCCCCCTTTTTTTTTTTTTTATTTTTTATTTTTTACTTCAAGTCATATTCACCCAATCACATTCACACAAGCATTTTTTCTAACGTTTGTATACACCCCACTGGATTGGGGGCAGCTCTGGGTTCAGTATATTGCCCAAAGAAAATTTCTCATGCAGCCCTCGAGTATCCAGGGATTGAATCACCAACCATTTGATGGACAAGCCACTCAACCTCCTGAGCCACAGCCACCTCAAACATAGAGTTCCTCATTTTTACATGTGGTCTCCCAACTAGGTACTAACCGGGCCCAATCCTGCTTAGTTTCCCAGATCAGATGAGAATGCTTAGGATGCTATGACCATAAGCTACGACAAGAAGTTTGTTATTCCTTACCTGAAACAAACTTCTATAGGCCGAGACTTAAGTATGTGAAGGATGGGGGGCATTTACTTGGATATAATAATGGGATCTGTATTTAGATGACAAAGAAGATGTCTAAATTGTGGATTTTTACCCAGTGCATCTAAAGAAAACGTGAAAAGTTTTTAATTACAGTCAGGTGCAGTTGCTGTCCAGCAGGTAAAGTTCCAAGTCACCAAAAATTTAGCACTGCAGATTTCAGTAAACATGATGGAAACTGAGTAAATTTTTAGCTTCACACAGCATAAAAGTATAGCGTGAAGAGGCATTGTTTATGTATGTGTCATAATTGTTAAAATGTGTGACAGTGTATGAATATTTAATCCCAGGCACAGAAGAATACTAATCTTGCCACACCTGCAGTCCACAGTTTATTTTTATTTGTAAGTTAGATTAAATTCAGAGGTGTCCCACACAAATGCTGCCTTTGTCTCACAGCAAGTTTATCTGCATTTGGTCACCCTGCCACAGTAAAAAAGAACAATGTCAAAGTTTAATGGAGCAGACACGTAATACTGCAAGTAATGTTCAGACCATATCTGAAAAGCATGTCAAATGTGTGAGCTGCAGATGGATATGATCCAAACTCACACAGCTATCAGCAAAGATAAGTGATTTCTATAAGGGTCATTTTCACAGAATCCAATATGTGGCGCTAAAATGTAATACTTAATGTTTTTTTTTTTGGGGGGGGGGGGGGGGGGGGGGGGGGGGGGGGGGGGGGGGTTAGATTCATTCACACAGTTCATGTTTTTGCAAGTCCTATTATCTTGTTTTTTATTCTTTAAATAATGTCAAAGTGCATAATCTTCTTGTCTAAAGTAGCATTTTGATTAGTAACATATACTGGACTCACTTGCAGCATAGTCGTAGGGGAACGTATGGCGGTAGTTATGGAAGCCTTCTCCTGAAAAGCAAAAAGAACGTAACCTCCGAACCATAACTTCAGTGATGAGGGCTGGTGATGATAACTCATCACAGAAAAGCAGTAGGGGAGACAGACACTGGTTGAAGCATGTGAAGGATAATTTGATGCCGAGTACACTCATTTTTCCATTTAAGAATCTTGAAAAATAAATAAATAAAAAGCTAATTAGACAACACACATTTGTATGTTAAGCTAAGCACCTGTGATTGATTAACATCCTTCCAAATCCCTTACTTGTGAAAACATTTTCTCATATATATATATATATATATATATTATTTGATCATCTGAATTATTTGATCATCTCTCTCTTCTGTAGTCTTTCAGGCCTGTCGCTGTTGCCAAGCTGGTTAGTACATTAGTTCTTACTAACATGCTAGATTTTGATTTGGCCTCTCCTAATTTTTTTTTCCCTCTGAGGTTTAGTTTTGGCTTTTCAGCCTATATCTCTTTGAACCTTAAATTGAGGGTTCAGCTAGTAGATATTAAACTGAAGTTAAACACTTGGAATCAGACTCCATAGTTTTTATCTGCTTAACCTTTAATGAAATAAGAGCAGGCCTCACCTGACCTTATCAGTCAATTCTCAAATTAATTTAGATTCTCTGAAAATGGGAGCCTGTGTACAAAAATGACTGCAATTCCCAAACAGTTAATGCAAAAATAATCTGTTTTAACCCATGAATTCAAGCTGAAAGTCTGCACTTCAGTCTTTTTAAATCTGCTGTTGTGGTATATAGAGGTTAAATTAAGAAACTGTGACACTGTCCATACAGTTAAGGGACCTGACTGCAAATAGTAACTTAATGAGTTGTAAAGAAAACCTTACCTATGGCACTGAAAGAAACAAACTTGTTTTCCCTTGGGTTGATGTTCTTGTCATAAGGTCTGTTGCCCCACATGTGTGCAACACTGTTTACAAGCCAGGTGGCATTTAGGACTGCAACATGTCTGAGGAGCCCAGGGACAAAGCACCCCACAACCAAGGATTCACCCCAGAAGTACCAGGGAACCAGCGTGGGCACCAAAGGACAAGCACAGACACCACGTAATGTCTGAAATAAATCATCAGATAGCATCTTATACATCCATTCTTACTTGGCTACAATTTGGTTTGCAATGAACATTTTTTTGGACTAGTTTCAAAGACGCACAAACTCTGAATGGTAATTGGACAAATTCTTACATAGCGCTTTTCTACTCTCCCGGAGGACTCAAAGCACTTATACAACATGTCTCACCCATTCATTCAGCACTTTATTTTTTTACTTTTCTATGCTTAAGTGCTTTCTATGTAACATCCACATACATACTTGGGTTAGTATCTTTTCCAAGGCAGGCAGACTAGAGCAGATAGGGATCAAACCACCAACCCTCCGATTATAGATGACCTGCTCTACCTCCTGAACTACAGTGACTCCAAATGGAACAGAAATCAAACATAGCATGAGAGCACCAACATCATCATTATTAGGGCAACAAATTCCTCAGTACCTCTGACCAGGTCACTGACCATCATTAGCAGAAGAAGATTTGCCCAGAACAGTGTAAATGTTTACTAGTGACCAAAAAGTTAACATTGCTAAATCAATTCAAGGCCAAACTCACTTTTCAACATTGTTTTGCAGAAATCAAGCTCAGAAACAGTAATAAAGTATGTCTGTGTAGGTTCTCAGTCATCCAAGTCTTGGTACTCTGAGGAGCTTGAAAGAAAGCAACTGGACTACCAATAAAGTATGAGGTGCATTATTGCACGCTGTGGCTTGTTGTTGATTGAATGAGTCTTGCATAACTGTACTTTTTTATGATCCAAATCAGTGTCTGCATTAAGGTTTGCTCACCGTTTCTGGAATATAACCACTTTATCTGTCGTCAGGTCAGACAGGCTGAGTTTCTGTTTCTTTTCAGCGCAGTCAGGATGTTCTTGGACCAGGAGCCAACCAATGTGGGAGAAGAAAAATCCCTGTGAGGCATCGTGAGGGTCTGCATCTGTGCATACATATTTGTGGTGGAGGCAATGATCCCTCACCCATTCATATATGTTCTTCTGCATACACATAGACAGGGAGAAGGCATGAAGTATACCACATCTCAGACTTTGCATTTTACTTTATGTACAAGTGTTCAAAAGAACAATCACATCGCAATTATGTTTTGTAACTTAACATTAAGTATTTAGGTACATCAATGTTTATGACAAAAAAAAACCCCAATATTTTCTTACTATATTACAGTATTTAATTTAATATACAGTAAAAACAAAATTAAAAAGTGCAAATATTTCATCTTATTTCAGAAGTGTACTTGCAGCCGAGCTATAAACGGGGAGAACATGTAACGTGCTTAAATCTTCTTTACCTGAAATGCCATGGAGTTGGCAAAGGCAGGAAAGACTTGCAGGGGAAAGGAGGCCTTGCAGAATCTGTGGCTCTATAATCTGTGTGCACCAGCAGTCACACCAAGACCACTGAAGATGTAGCAAAATGCAGCTGGAAAGGAAAAATAATTTGATTCATGAGAGCGGAGTCAGTGGTAAAGTGTGTTCTTTTTATGAAACGTGCAGGCCTACCCTCACACTTTTGTTGTTCTAAAACTGATGAATGCTACGCCATTTACAATCAGATGCCCATTTGAACACTGATGTTTGATTCACCATTGCAAAGGGAGGGTAAACTTATGTAGGTCATCAAAGTTGAGATTGGTTAGAAATTTAAAAAGCACTTGATTAACAGATCAGCCAGTGTGAACACCTCCTTAAAAGCAATAGCCAAATACTTTTCTCGTGTGGAATTACATTGCATGTTTTTAAATGGCCATTCAGTTATTTAAAACGTGTCAGGTTGGCTTCCTTTTTTATGGTGAAGATATGCACATATTGTCTTTTTATCATGTGCCAGAGGTTACTTTTTCATAGCACTTTACCCTGAAATTTATAAAGCTAGAGAGGATCAGCCTCCATTTTTCCCATATGTAATCGTACAACCAAGCATGCCCCTGGATTTCCTGAATACTCACTCCATGCAAGGGTTGAAGGCGATGTGGAGGAAATGAGAATCAGTCTGTAAAGTGCTCCCAGATGTAGGAGGATAAACGCTATGATATTTCTCCATCTTAAGACTGTCGGCAATTTCCATGGTTTCTCTTTATAGGTAAAGTCAATAGTATCTTCTACCGTACTTGAGTCTGTCCTCGCATCTCCGTTTTGCTTCTTGTCAGTCATTTTTTATTTTTTGCAAAGAGGACCCTGTAATAGCACATCGAAAACTAGACAGACAGATGTGATCAGTAAAACGCGCACACAGTCTCCGATCGTGTCCGCAGACACTCTTATTCTTTTGTTTGTCGTTCACCGCTTAGGTTTGCGCTAGTCATTTTAATTAGTAACTTATTATGATGATGAGAGGGGAGAGTCCACGTTAGACTAAGGTGATCGAGGTCCCCTTGACTGGATTGTTGCCATCTGCGTGGGTTGGGACAGTGATAGGGGAGGCTGGATGCCTGTTAGCTGTATTTGAAGCCTGCCTGTGAGACTGTGCAATCTCTGCAGGGCAGGGGTGGGTGTACTCCGGCCTCAAGGGCCTGTCTCCTCCAGGTTTTAGATGTGTCCTTGATCCAACACAGCTGATTTAAATGGCTAAATTACCCCCTCTGTCATGGTCCCCGTGTCTGCCCGGCTGACTCAGGTTGGCTACATATGTTTCTTGCTTACATCTACCTCTCTCACGCTTGCCGTGTCTCGCCGGGGCTGGAGCTCATTGCGGGCTCCCGCCCCTGGCCCTCGCACCTGAGGTTAATCACACACCTGGGCTCATCGCCTAAACTCATCCACTACTTAAGCAGTGGCTGGAAACATCTCATCGCTGGACTATTGAGTAACCTCAGTAGTAAGCTCCGGAAGTACTAGTCTCTTGTTGCCTTTTCGTATCGCTGACCCTTTGGATTAATCACTTGTTGTCTGTAAACAGGAATTCCGTTTCCCTGGAACCCTTGGTGTGCGGGCCTGCTGGTGTGCTGTGTTTTTTGTGAAGTCCCTCATGTGTGAAGAGCTCCTTTCCCGGATTCCCCTGTGCCCTGGATCTCTCCCCCCCCCCCCCCCGCCCTCTCACTTGTATATATTTGCACCTGGTGTTGTGTAGTAATAAACCGGAACTGGATTCTAGCTGCCTTGTCTGCGCTTGAGTCCAATCCCACTTCGTGACACCATCAAGATGTTTTGAGGTTTTCCAGAGGCCTGGTAATGAACTAATTCAGGTGTGTTAAACCAGGGTGACATCTAAAACCTGCAGGACACCGGCCCTTGAGGCCTGGAGTTTTTCACCCCTAATGCAGGGTCTAAGTATCGCCTCATGTTACCACACTGATCAGTCAAAATGCAATACTAGTAAAAAAAAAAAAAAAAAATTAAAAAAATGCCAGCGCATATAATTTCCACCTGTAAAACCATACCTGTTTTGGGGGTTATCTCATTGTTGCCGTTCTGTTATAACAACCCCCTCTGCTACTTATCTGACCAGATCAGTCTCCCAGATGTTTATCTGTCTTGATGCTGCTCATGAAATTAAAGGATTGAAAGGTATTACTTTATTTATTTGAGTAAATACCAAAGTCCATGGATTTGTGTGTGTTACTGTATGTGTGTTACTTTCCATTAATTAATTAATGGAATTAATTAATTAATTGGGGGGGGGGGGGGTACCTCAAACATGCACTATGAAAAATGTCTGAACCTTTTTGTGCTCATTATCACATCTACTTTATAGGCTGTAGCACACATTAACAGAAGTTGATTCAAAGTGCTTCAAAGACATGGACATTTGCATTTGAGGTCTACAAAAAACAGTTTCAAAATACATGAAAACCTGGAAAGTGTACTTTGCTGCATTGATTAATTATTTTGGAAAGTTTTTAAAACAATCATAGTGATTTACTGTCATTAAAATGCATAAGAATGTGCAAATTGATGATTCATCGTAATGATGGCACATTGCTCTCCCCTACATTAAATAGTAGCAGTGATACTGATGCTTTTATACTTTCAAAGTATCAGTACTGATATTGGCAATACTGGCACTGCATGTTCTGTACTTGATGTCCAATTGATACCAATATTTGTAACATGGCACAGTATCAATTGAGATAATGTGTGTGTCTTTTGGTCTATATTGAGCTGGACACCAACTAGGAACAGAACAAGTAAATATTTGGTTGTTTCTTGAAGCAAAAGTTCAGCTTCTGATGTGAGTATGGCTGTTAGGCTGCAAATGGAAACACGCAACAGAAGGTGGTCTTTTGTCTATAAGAACAGTGATAATAAAAGGGCCCAGACGCCTGTCAGGAGAGCTGCAAGACCTCCTCCTATAAGGACTTTGGTAAAGCACAATCTGTCAGAGCAGAGTAATAAACCCCCCAGTGCTGTATTCAGAGGTGTTTTATGTCACTCTAGGTCTGCTTAGTCTGATCATGTGAAATCAACAATGTCAATCACCATTAAAATTAGGATTTTTCCATTTTTTAGTTTTCAGTATTTAACGTGAATATATCTGGGGACTGACTGTTGGATATTCATCTTTCTAATATTTTATAAACCAATAATTACTCCAAAACAATGGCACAGTAGCTGATTAATAATCTAAACAGTAACTTGTTGCACTGGTAGTACAGAGTCCTGAAAGCAAACAAGTGAGAACATGTGGGTCAAACATGAGTATAGGATGCGCAACGATTTATTTTATCATCTAGAATACAGTACATCATTATTCCTCTGCTTACAAGCTTTCAGGGTTAAGGCCAACCTTTGAACAAAAACTATTTGCTACCTCTCGAAAAGTATCACCACTTCACAATGAGGAGTATGTGGGAACATGTCAACGGGCACAGCCAGAGTTGGTGAAAATGCTTCTCCTGTGAGTTTCTTCTGTGAGTTAGGATCACAGCAAAGTTCCTTGAAGTTCCTCATAGCTTCTCCGTCTGGTTTACAAGAAACGTAGACCAGCCTGCGGATAGCCGGTTGGTTTCGCAAAGCCCGGACAACCCTGTGGTGGAGGCCGGCTCGAGCAGGATTTACCACGACTGTAAGGCCTCTGCCTGCGAAGCTCAGCTGAGATATAAGGCCAGGAAGCACAGCTTCTGCCTTCCCAGATATAAACTCACAGTTTAACACATTATTGAGAGCTGCGTTGTGTTTAGCGTCTTCCACTGCCTGTTCTATGAGCTCTATACCGATAATTTTGTCCACTCTGGGAGAAATAGTGATTCCCATGGCACCTGTCCCACAGCACACATCTAGAAGAGTGCCGCCGGCTTTTGTTTGCCCTCTATCCTCCTCAGTGTTTGGGACACAAAGGTCTCTCACTGTGGCATAGAGGACTTCAGCAGCTGCCTGGTTCACCTGGAAAAAGGCGTCGGCCGAGATGCGGAACTTGAAGCCCAGTATCTGAGAATCACAAGATGACAGAGGAGCAATGAAAAAAAACAATCATAAGGTAAAAACACATTAAACAGTAGCTATCCACTCTTCTCTATTGCCTACATAAATTCAATGTTTATAAGGATGGTTTTATAAGTAAAGCTAATGTTATTGTTTTATGGCAGCTGACAACCAACATGAAGGTGTTTTACTGCCACCTGCTTGGCTAAAGTAGTGGTACAAGACTCCGAAATGCAAGCCTGCAAGTGATGCAATGAAAGGGAGCAATGGCTGTACACACAAAAACACACAGTTTTATATTTTATTGCTAAGTTTGAATAATGACTCCTGTCTTTTTTAAAGAGACAGTTCCCCCTGGTGGGCCACAAAGATACTGCAGGTGGGCCACAGTAATAACAGAAGCTCAGTTTTAGTATATTCAAGTATACTAAGTTTATTACAAATGTATGAAAATATACTTATTTATATAAAAAGTGAAACAAAACTGGTAATATTAGGTGGTTAAGTTGTGATATTAGTCATTACTCTGACCTAAAGTTACAGCTCTTGTTTTGACATTTCTGTCTTCCAGTGGCAGTCGGGTCACACACCGGCCTTAACACCTTGTGTATGACTGCGTAACATTAGGAATTTATAGACAACAGTCTGTGTTGTTTATGTTATTTAATAAAGTTGTCAAGGAAATACATCTCTTTCTCTTGTATTTTAATTTGGGCGAAGATTCGGGGCTTGATGGGCTCCGTTGGATTTTCTGGTGTTTATGAGACACAGTACTCTTGGCTTTGGGAATGGCCGACTTACATTTTAGTCATACATGTTCCACTGCTTCCGTGATGTATCTTGTGGGGGGTTTTCCCAGTACTTCCACAGCTGTAAATAAGCTGAATTTCCTGCATGGCCTATTCTTAACCTCAAAAATATAATTTCTTCCCTTCTGCTTCTCCCTATTGCCTTGCTATGATAACTTTGCTATTACATGCCTCATTTACATGTCCTTAGATCCATCTGTATTTATTCTAAATAGCCTTAGTATACATAACCGTGCAAAAGTCTCGAGCCAACCCTAATTTCTTCATATTTTGCTAGGAAAATATGTGCAGTGACTTACTGAAAGATGCACAAACATAAACTCGTGTGGTTATAAACGTGCAAGTACTGAATGATGCGCAGCTCTGCATGAGGCAACTGACACCAGCTTTCAGTAATGTTTTTTCCAATATTCTCCGATTCTTTTGTGCGGGAATGGATCATGTTAAGCCATTATATAGCCAAGAGAATAAAAGAATAACAGATTTCAAACACTTTAATTAAATTTAAGTGTTTAAACGTGCACATTTACCTATTTTTGTTTCCTATTTTGGCAGTGAATCTGAATTAAAATGTACATGAAATTATTCATGAGAGCAAGCACTGGAACAGTGTCTGTGCAGCTGGACAGGGGATTATTAAATCTCTGTGAGGTTACCTCCTCATATATGTGTGGCTGACCATGCAGAAGCTGGTAGGGAGATTGCTCATGGGTGCACCGAGTCATGCTGCTCTCCTGGAAGTACAGTGAGTCCAGCTGACAGACCGATCCAGGACCCTGCGTGAAGTAATCCACCAATTCCGCCTTATGGACGGCCACTTCTGCTGGGATGAGGCTCTGTGGGTGAAAGTACACGATGGCCATGGTGCAGCCCTCTTTATTGGTCCTCACTGTGATCTCTCTCCAGTGACCCCCGGTGTGGAACAGCAGGCAGGGCTCCAGTGAGGACAGGCGGATGAAGTCTTGGTAGCACCTGGCCACCAGTTTGTGCTTCTGAGGCATGTTGAGCAGGTGGTCTCCGCTGACACAGACGATGTTCCCCTTCCTGCCTGTGCCCACATAAAATCCAACCGTCTTCGGATTGCCATCCACTCCTCTGTTGACTGAAAATGTGGACTTGTTGCGGTAGCCATCTCTCACTGGTGAGGGCAGAACAGGCAGCACAGGAAAGCTGAGTTTATCCCTGACAGGTGAGTCACCAGAAAGATGCCCAGAGAGCTGGGACAGGATCTTCTCCTGATTCTGTAGCTTGAGCTCAAGCTGCTTATCATAACTCAGCCTCCACAGAGGGGTGACCACATCTGCCAGCCTCTCCTCCCACGACACATCATCAGTCCATGAGGGTGGTTTCTTCTCCTTACCTTTCCTCCATCGCTTCTTTGATGGTGGGTTCCCCTGTTCGGTTACAATAGTGCCATTCGCTAGAAACCGCGGAAAGGTTTTCCTCAAGTAACGCAAAAGGTCACGTTTGACAAATATAACTGACTTGCTGCGTGCAGCTACCAAGGCCATTTTCTACTTTTGAAAAACTTGCTACTATGGCTGAGGGTCCTGCAGGAGGATTAGCGCATTGTAACATATAAGGTACACGGCAAAAGACTTTACCGGGTGTTCATGAAGCACATGCTGGAGGTTCTAAGAAACTCCTCTGACGTCTTATTTACCGGACAGATAAGCTTGCTGTCGACATCCCCCTGCGTCCCAGGGCAAGTAAACATTTCCGCTGTGTCGCGATGGACTCAAACAAGGACGAAGCGGAGCGGTGCATTAAAATAGCCCTAAATGCAGTCAGTAACAATCAGCCGGATAAAGCCAGAAAGTTCCTGGAGAAGGCACAACGCCTGTTTCCGACAGAGCAAGCCAAAAGTACGTCGAATAAACGCCTGTTTGGGAAGTGATTGGGGGTTTTTAAATCATGGGTGCTAGGCCGTCGATGTGAAACCGAAGCAGCTAACGCTAGCATTAACGTTACACCAGCTGCTAGCCGACACTGGTATTTGTAGTTTTTCAGCCTAGAGTCGCGTTTCTCTAATACGTTTGGTTTCTTCAACATAGTGGACGATTAGTCGGTATTCGCAGTTTTATCCCTTATAGAGTGGTCTTCGTAGCAGCTGGGATGCTAACAAGTAGCTAACCTTGGTAGGATTAACGACATAGGAAACGTGAACTCAGGTGGCAACCGTCGATAATGTCTCCTCTGTCTTTTCACAGACTTACTGGAGTCTTTAGCGCAGAATGGAAAGCCTCCAGAGGAGAACGGCAGTCATGTGAACGGAGAAGGACCCGCTATGAGACACCGCGGCGGCAGAGAGGAGCCCGAAGTGTCCGCACAAGCGACGGCGGACTCGGGAAAGTCCTACACAGCCGAGCAGCTGGAGGCCGTTAAAAAGTCAGTTCGCGTTTATGTGCTCCCTTTGTTGCAGTGAAAATGCTGGTGGAGCTGGCTGACGTCGATGTCACTAGATGTTTATCAAAAAGTCAGTGTGAATATACGCTACCTGACCAGTTTATTAGGTACACTTGCTGGCAAATGCAAGGATTTCAACAGCCAATGACATGGCAGCAACCTAGTGCATTTAGTTATGTAGACATGTCCAAGACGACCCCTTTAAGTGCAACCTGAGCAGGAGAATAGGGAAGACATGTGGTTCAAGGGACTTTGAATGTGGAGTGGTTTTTGGGTGCCAGGCAGGCTGGTCTCAGTATTTCAGAAACTGCTGATCCGCTGAGCTTGAGTGTGATTGAGATTGAACTCAAATAACCTCTCATTAAAATCAAGGTATGTTGAAGAGCATTTCTATAGGCAGAACGCATCGAACCGAAACCATCGAGGTGTCACTCCTGTCAGCTAAGAACAGCAAACTGAGGCCAAGATTCACACAGTCTCACCAAAATTGGCCAGAAGAAAATTGGTAAAAATGCTGTTTGGTGTAATGAATCTCAGCATTTGGATGCTAGGGTCAAAATTAGGCATAAACTGCATGGATTTAACCTGCCTTTTATCAACAGTTCAGGCTCTTCATTGTGGTGAAATTTTGTGGGGGATATTTTCATGGCATGCTCTGGCCTCCTTCGAACCAATTGAGCATCCTTTAAATGCCACACCCTGCCTGAGTGTTGTTGCTAACCATGCCCATGCTTTTATGACCTCAGACCACAAAGCTCACATCATCTCAAAGTAGTCTCACAGTGAGTTCACTGTACTCAAATGATCGCCAGCTCTCTATCCGATAGAGCACTTTTGGGATGTGGAGAAACTGGAGAGTCACATCATGGATGTACAGCCAGCAGATCTGCAGCAACTTTGAAAATATGGAACAAAATCATGAGGAATGTTTTCCAATACTTTGTTGAACCCATGCCGTAAAAGAATTAAGGCACCTCTGAAGGCAAAAAGACATCCCATTCAGCAAGGTGGCCCTCATAAAGTGTGCAGTGACTGTATTTCACACATCACTCAGTCCAGCAGATTTAGTTAACCAATAGGTCAACAGGTTTATGTTTAGGATGACAAGATATCATTACTACTGGGATGTGATGACCACATTATCTAATCCATCTATATCTCATGGCTCCAGACTTATTAGTTCCTTTTATCAATGCTGACATGTGTGTTTTTTTTACAGTTGCAAAACAGTGACATCAAACAGACGTCTTCTACACACCCAAGTGATGTGCAAATCTGTTTCCCCCCTCTACAGAAAATTGATCTAGAATCAATAAGAGAAGTGATAAAAGTATCGGACCCATAAGCAGTGTCAGTAGTTGCACCGGTGTCAATATCGGTCCCTAAAGATGGCAAAGCAGGTAGAAATGATGGTTCATGTAAAGTTAAAGTAGTTAGATCTGAAGAGAGAGAGAGCTCAAACTGGGGATGTGAATGTTGTAAATATTTTTTTTTTTTTTTTTATTTGCGGAAATTAAAAAAATAAACATCATAAAATCGACATAGTGTAAGACTCAGAGTCACATCTCTGTAGCTCTAACTACATATTGTGTTTATAGTGTTTTATTTTATTTATCATGTGTAGTCTGCTAACAATCTCATTTTTTTTACTGCAGGATTAAGAGTTGTAAAGATTACTATCAAATCCTAGGAGTGGAAAAGACTGCCTCTGAGGAGGACCTTAAAAAGGCTTACAGAAAGCTCGCTCTGAAATTTCACCCAGATAAAAATCACGCACCAGGAGCCACAGAAGCATTTAAAGGTAAATGAAAAGTTATTTATGGGAAAGACATGGACACAAAGATTTAGAAAGTGCATAACGGTGGTGATCTTCTGTGTGTCTCGCAGCTATTGGTAATGCATATGCTGTTCTGAGTAACACTGAGAAACGAAGGCAGTATGACCAGTATGGCGAGGAGAGAACGCACCCGAGCAGACACAGACACCATCATGAGTTTGAAGCAGATATCTCACCCGAGGACCTCTTTAACATGTTCTTTGGTGGAGGCTTTCCAACAAGTAAGTAGAGCTCAAAGGAATAATAACACCCCAGTAAAGATGTTTGGCGTGTTTTGATATACTCTTATCAAAGCAAGCAAGGGATCTTAGAAATTCTGCACAACACGAGAGTCAGCTAGTGGTTATTACATAACCATAATATGTAATCTTCCCTCATATCTGCCAATTTTACAAAGCAGCTTCCCAGATTACCTTTCTAAATGCAGAAAGATAATCACTCCAGACTGAAAGCCAGCATATTCAGAGACCCTCCTGGGAGGGTTTTTTTTAAAAACCAGGACAAACGTGTTCATGTTTAGTTCTCCAAAATCCCAACTGTACTGTGCTTGATGTAGATGACGCTGTGTTGAGTGGGCTGTAACAAGGAAGGGGGAGACAGCAGCATTCATGAGGAATGGGAATTGCAAAAAAGCCATCAAAGGCCACAAAGCACAGCACGAAAAGCACAAACAGCAGCTCCAGTGGACACTCGGATTCACATCAGCTCTTTGTGTGTTATTACTTCAGCTTGCTTACAGACCAAGAAGAGCACAAGCAAGAGTAGCCCCCAGACTGGTTGTACCACATATTTTTGACACTGCCCTCATCTGTCAACAGACGCTTTCTGCAGGTAGCGGGCTTCCGTAACTGCCCGCAGACTGCCAACAAGCTACCGCTACAGATTCATCACTTCTCCATAAATGTGGTCGGGTCCTCTGTAATGTTTAGTTATGTGGTAGTTGAGATGCTTTCTCTGACTTTTTCTGTAACTGTTGCTCAAGTTGTGTTGCAGTATAATTAGGAGAGATGGTGTCATGAACACCAGACCGGTTTCACCAAATAACATGATTCCTTGGACCAATTTTTGTTAAAAATAGCAGAACATCCTTCTCTGTGGTTGAGCATGAGAATGCCATAAGTGATTAGGCAGAAAGTTTGAGTATGCTTTAGGCTGAATTTTACATATCCAAGAGGCGCAGTTTCATAATTGTGATGTGTTCAAATTTTGCAGGTAACGTACATGTTTACAGAAATGGAAGAATGCACTTTGCACACCATAATAGGCAAGAAAGACGAGAACAACAGAGAGATGTGAGTACAAGCTTAAACCTTGTAAGACCTTCAATACACTTGATATTTATACCACCTGATTTAGTGTCTGATCTGTGGTTAAAAACTAATCAGTCCATTATTGTTTTTTTTCTCTCTTCACAGGGAGGTCTGGCTCTGTTTGTCCAGCTGATGCCCATCTTAATCCTCATCATTGTTTCAGCTCTCAGTCAGATGATGGTCACCCAGCCTCCATACAGCCTTAGCTACCGCCCGTAAGTGGTGCATTGGTTAATGAGGTTGTGCAAGTGTCTGAACATCTGTCACACCCTCAGTTATGCATTTTTCTATACCAGGTCAGCAGGACATATCCACAAAAGGCATACATCAAGCCTGAAGGTGCCTTTTTATGTGGGAGAACGTTTCAATGAGGAATATTCTGGAAATATGCTGAAGACTGTGGAGAGAAGTGTAGAAGAAGACTACATCTCCAATCTAAGAAACAACTGTTGGAAGGAGAAGCAGCAGAGTGAGTTCACAGCATTAGCTATGATTATTATTGAGTTTTACATTGCCGGAGTTTAAATATTTGAAGTAATAATTTGATTCAAGATCTGATGCAAAACAAGAAGAAAACTGGAAAATTTTTACATTTTTAGGGGGGAATTATTCTTTTTTTTCTTCAAATTTGGCTTTAAAGATTAACTCTTATTTCATTTTCTTTTCTTCATTGAATATTTTATGTCACCTTGTAGTGCTTGAGTTTGTTTGGTTAACATCTCAAGTTCTTTAAAACAACGTCCAACTGAGCAATTTAACACCAGTATAAAAAATAGATGTAGCCACCATGACGTCACCTGGAGATCGGAGGATTCCTGTTTTGCAGCCTTGGGTTGAGCAGTTATTGCTGCCTTGGTGTTTTGAAACTGGGCGCGTCCCGTGTGAAACCAAGGACACTACGACCTTGTATTATCTTTTTTAACTCCGAATGGGATCATAGTTTACAAAATGAACTTCAGGATTTATTCAGTTAGATTTTAGCCTAGCAATTGAGGTAATCAAGTCGTCAGGAAAGTATTTACTGGGATGACAGAGCAGAACCAGACCTGGAGGAAAGCTCCCCCTGCTGGCTGTTGGGAGTTGGCTTCACACTTCAAACCAGGAGCCTAAATCCATATTTTATTCTATGTTTAACACTTAAGTTCTGCCTGATTTTGAACCAGTTAATGTGAATTGTACTGACAAATTCTCTTCTTGTACTTTCAGAGGAAGGCTTACTGTATCGTGCTCGTTACTTCGGGGATTCTGAGTTGTACCAGAGAGCACAGAGGATGGGGACTCCCAGTTGTTCCAGACTATCTGAGATTCAAGTCATATTGGATGGCTAGAAAACACTTCTTCACATATGGGTACGTTGCTGTCTGTGGCATACAGTATGAGTGCTACAGGATGCCGTATATGGACTGGAAAGAATTCAGAGTTTTTGCATGTTTTATCTGACACATCCCCCATTACTCCAGCCACTCAGAATGCTGTTTTAAATTTATTCTTAATATCTTACAAGAATCAGTCAGTACACCTTGTTTTTGCGTGGCTTGATAATCGAGCTGTGTCAGATATTCAAGAGAAGGGATGTCAAACTCAATTTACATCGCAGGCCACATACAGCCCACTTTGATCTTAAGTGGGCCGGATGAGTGATACTCTTCTTCCTGTCAGTGTAAAGGAGTTTAACTACCCCTTTATTCCCTAAGATGTCTTAATATAAGGAAAACAAGTGCAATTTAAACAATGTGTCACAGTTTTTCTGCATGGTTAAAAAAAAAAGCTCCTGCAGTAAATGAAAGAAATCTGTCTTTGACTGTGATTGTTTAGCCATATTGAGCTAAGGAAACATCCCTATATATTAACTTTCCACCTTTTAAAGTAGGAACTACAATTCAAAAAGAGTGACCAGGTGTAAAGTAACAGTAGCTGGTTTGGTGAAAACATGCAAAATTATCTGTATAATTTAACCTTTCCACTCATGGTGAATGTTACTGAGTAATAGTGATAATGAATTATTAATTATGAAGAATTAAGAATTATGAATTATATAATATATATGAAGAATTATGAATTATATTTTTAAGAAACTTAAATATATATAACATTGAAGTGATTATCCTGAGATATGAATGGCTGTATAACTGTGATTTATTCTCTTGGTTTTCTCAGGTTCGTCAGTACTTGAATCTAATTAGAAGAAATCGGTCGGAGCCCACTCAAATTTGACCACATTTCTGCAGCAAACCAAGAGAATCAAAAAATGCCTTACGTGTAGTGGGCAGCAGACCTCATCAGGGAACCTCTCTGCGCCTCGGTGTAGATTGACTTCCTGTAGAACTGTGAGAAGCTTTGAGTTCACTGCTGACATTGTCTTACTAGAATCTTTACAGTGGTGAGAGGCGGCCGGGTAGTCGTGCTGAAAAGTAAGAGCATTGTTGTCGGTACGCAAAGCTACTAAGATTAGCTTCCTCTGTCCCAATCGTTTTCTTTTTCTTAAATATTTTGAGAAACCCGATGGCCTTCTCATAGACGGATGTCTGAGCCACTCACAAGGAAAGCGTGTAATTTTTGTAGTTTTACCAATGTAAATATTCATTTTACTTTTAACAGTGCAGGGGTTATTGAAGTCATTTACATTGTTAAGTGGATTTGCTTGTAGCCTGTTGGATCATAATTACTGTAAACTGTTGCACAAATGAAAGTAAACCATATTTATTAAATTAACATGCTAAAATTGTATAAAAGTTTCTTTGAATTAAAATTGTCCAATGATTGACTGGTGCACGCCTTTTGTTTTACATCATACATACACGTACACACACTCGCTTATGTGCTTCAATAGTAAGTCAGTTTTTGTGTCCCAAATTAAATTACACTATGTAAGTCAGGGTATAAAAGAGGGTTTCTGAGTGTGCCTAAATGCAGCGTTCACAGGAAACTGGAATCACAGTTCAAAAGCTTAAAATTTTTAATTTTCAGTTATTTCTCCAAGTTTACAGTTTTGACGTCCTCGTTGGATATTCTAGCTGCTTAAACTGTGTGCTGCAGTGTATGTACTAGATATGGGGGTGAGAATGATGACCTATAGCATCACAATATCCCCGTTTGGATATTTCCTGTTTCTCTGGTGGCATAATGTTATTCTAGGACCATCACTGCAACTGATCAGTCATGCTGTTTGTGTCATATGTTTGTGACTTTGGTGGGAAATCTGGAAAAAAGGCCACAGAAACACTTAAAAGCTGGACGTAAAAGGCCTTCGGGAGTCAGTAACCAACCTTCATCTGGTTGTGGTGGGTGAACGGACGAGTTTCGCTCTGGGAAAGTAGAGATTTGTGTCCTCTGTGTTTTGTGGTTTTGTTTGTTTTTTTTAAAAAGGAAAAAAAGTCAGTGTTAAATTTTATTTTAGACGTCTTGCTTCACTATACTTTAAGGTTTCAGTTGCACTTCGGCTAGCATTTGGAAACAACTGTGGTTTGTTTTTTTTCCATGTTGACTGTTCCTAAGAAAGCTTTTTTGGGAGTTGGATGGCCTGAAGGCAAACTTCTCACATGTAGGAAAAGGTGACACATCTGCTTCGTGACGCATTCGCTTCATGTGAATCGTCACACTTTGAACCGCCAGTTTACACCATGTCTAATGTTGGCTTTAGGTTGAGACACACACAAGATAAGTTGGTTCCAATGAGAGTTTAATTATGATGTACAGTGCTGCGTAAAAGTATTGAGCCTCTCCTCATTTCTTCATATTTTTCCAGGGAAACTGATGCAAACACACATGGAAATATGATATATATATATAAGCAAAAACAGTTTGTACATTTCTAACAAGCTTCAAAGTCAATTTTTGATGTGGCCACTTTTAAACCTAAACACAGCCTGAGCTCTTACCAAACTTTCTTGTCATTTCTTTAAGTAGTTCAAAGCTCTTCTTTGGTTGTTGACTGCCTTTTTGTTATATTCTCTGTCAAAATGATCCCAAACTGCTTCAGCAAAGTTGAAGCCCAGTATCTGGGGAGGCCAATCCATGAATGATTGATGGAGTGCTCCATTGTGTGGAATAGTATGCTTTTTCTGTATTGGCGATGTGTTTGGGATCATTGTCATGCTGAAAAATGAAGTCGCTGACTGATTAATAACTAATTGAAGGTCTCTCAGGTCATTCAGATACTGATCATCTGCTGCAGCTCTTTCAGGCCTGTTACTTTTCCAGATTTTTAATTTTTTTAAGGCCACACTTCACACCACGCTGTGTTACGCCAGGAATTTGGCTAATAGCTCTTTGGGAATCATCTTGTTGTTACAAAGATACAGTTTTATGCCCTTCGAACTATGGTAACTTTTTTTTTGTAGGTTCAACTAAAGGTTTGTCATTCTGTTAAGTGCCTTTCTTATGCTTGAACGATGTCAAAGATTTTTAGTAAACCTGGCAAACTAATGCTTAAGACCTTTTTAAAATGTATAAAGTTGTTGGAAGCAAAATATTTTTAAAACTGATGCGTTCCTCAAGACTTTTGAATATTACTGATGAACATTCACACATTTCCTATGATAACCGTTATCAGACAGTAGAGATGGACCGATCCGATATTACGTATCGGTATCGGTCCGATACTGACCTAAATTACTGGATCGGATATCGGAGAGAAATAAAAAATGTAATCCGATCCATTAAATATCAAAAAAGCACCTCACAAAACTTGGCGACATGGCAAGCCGGAGCAGTGTGGTCACGTGATAGAGCGGCTGTGTGTATTTGTAGCCTGCTAGCAAACATTTCATCTCCGAGGAAGTTATCCCAGAGAGAAGTAAAGCAAGTGTGTAAGTTCATCTCTGAATGTTTGTAAAGCATTCCCGCGTTAAGCTTAACAACCGATATATAGAGCAACTGCCTCTTCTCTCTCTCTCCTGCTGCTACTTCAATCGTGAAACTGCTTAATGATCAGCTGATCGGCTTTTCTGTCGCGAGTCCGTCTCTCTTCTTTGTTTTTGGCCCACTTCTCACCAGAAAGAGGAAACCAGCGGCTGAACAACAGCAGCACTATTAAGCTTGATAAGCTGTTGTTAGAATTTATTTAATATTACATTCTAGACCAGGATCTTTTTCTATGCAGCTGACGGCTGGTAACTGTGCAGGGGCGGATCTAGCAAAGTTTAGCCAGGGGGGCCGATAGGGCATGAACAGGCAAAAGGGGGCACAAAGACATACTTTTCTTTCTTATTCTCATTTAAAATATCTAGCTTTTAATTATTTAATAATTATCTGAATCTTACACCCAAAGTTTTAATCTGATGTAAAATGTATAGAAGTCCATTACTGTATATAGTAACTGTTAAGTCTAATATACCCTAGTACTTTTTAGTAGTAGTACTTTTTCCTTTGGGAAGGTACCATTTGTGCAGTCTGTAATTCTGTTGAAGAAAGATGTTGAATCTATTTAATTATTCTTGAAAAATAATTTATTTCTGTGAATTTTTTTCACCCTGCATCAAATTAAAGTTGATTACATTGATTAAGCATCATGAGGAAGAGGGTGGTTCCCTATTTTCTTTTGCTGGGAGTTTGCAACCCTATTAGTTAGGTTGCTTAATATTTCTGCTAAGTACTCTTTAAAATACCAGAATAGGGAGGATGGGGTAGGTTTAACTTTATTAGATTGATCAGTGTTGCTGATCTATGAAATATTTTGGGTGCAGTGTTTTTTTGGGGGTTTTTATACATACAGGTATAACAGAATA
The DNA here is from genome assembly GCF_963576455.1 of Neolamprologus multifasciatus. Classification (NCBI taxonomy): domain Eukaryota; kingdom Metazoa; phylum Chordata; class Actinopteri; order Cichliformes; family Cichlidae; genus Neolamprologus; species Neolamprologus multifasciatus. Next base: position 19,485,888 of record NC_140451.1, read on the forward strand.
GCTTTAGTGTTGTTGTTGTTTTTTAACTTGAGTATGAACTTGTACAAAAAGCAGCAAGATATTAAAAAAACAGTTTTACTGATTAAAAAACACACTATATCGGATTCATATCGGTATCGGCAGATATCCAAATTTATGATATCGGTATCGGACATAAAAAAGTGGTATCGTGCCATCTCTATCAGACAGTACTATCTCACTTTAATTTTACTGGTGTCTGCCAGTTTCCCCTGTTATCTTTAAGGTTTCTTCTTCAAGATAAGTTGGTTAACTTCATTAACTACACCTGTTGACTACTCCACTCCATGTAGAGCAAGGATTTCAAACAAATTTTACATTATGGGCCACGTACAGCCCACTTTGATCTTAAGTGGGCCGAACCAGCGAAACACCTCTTTCTGTCGGTGTAAAGTTTAAGTACACATGTAAGCCATAAGATATTTTAATATAAGGAAACAAGTGATGTTTCAACATTATAGCTCAGTTTTACTACATGATAAAAAAAAAAATTCAATTGCAAGAAATAAATGTGTAAAATTATAGAAAAAGTTCTGTTAGCTCATTGTGCAGACTGTCCTGTGACTACAAATGAAAAAACTGACAGAATACTTCTCCCTTTTTTAAAAAAAACTAAATCCACTTTCTGTGATTTATGTACTTAATTATTTTGGTGTATAATGGCCAAGAGGGAGGTAGAGTCTAAAATTGATATGTTCCTTCACATTTCCCATACCATCCAGAGGGCAGAGTAGAGTCTTTGGTGGGCAGTTCTGGACTCCGGGCCTCATGTTTAACACCCCTGATGTCAAGTCATTAAGTACTGACTACTCTAAGAAAACTGCTGGAAGTATCTGTTTACAGCAGTAACATAACTGAATGGTTGGTGCAAGAGAAATAAAATACAACATACTGCTGCTTTACTGTTTTGTCTCAGCACTGCAGTACATAGCATGTATGAATTTGTGTGGATATGGGACACAGCCAGATAAAACTCACACAAAAAGTTAATAAAAAAAATAATTTATTCTCTCATGTTAAAAAAAAATACAAAACGAGTGTCCGTTGGTCTATATAAATGTCACATACATAAGGCATTCCCTTATAAGTGTGGCTTCACATTCACAGGAATGAAACTGACCCATGTGCAAACACTAATCTTCACTGCACCCACATGAGTAGCTGCTATGAGACAAAGGTAGTTCAGTATTAACCCCATCATACATCATCACAGACAGGTCATCATTGTTATGTCTCGACAGTGCTTTTGTTAAGACTTTGCATTAATTAGCAGCTTCGTTACAGTTTCTTTAGAGTTCAGCTTATCGGAGACAGGAGTGCTCAGCGATCAGCACTCCTCAACCAGCAGTGCAGCTGAACTGTACAGTTTCCTCTTGATAGCCCTGAAACTCGTGCTCAGCTTCAGGGTGTTGTGGTGCTTCGGAGACGGTGAGGATGTCTGTGCTGGTTTGCTACTTTTGAAGAGCTTCTGAACTTTTGGCCACAGTCCACTGGACTCCACCCTCAGCACCAGTGTCACATGGAAAGTTGGGACAAGGGATGGATCTACTGCTATTTGATCCACAGTACATGGGGAGTCCTGTTCCCCCATGTCAACGCACAGGTCGATGAGTGCTCCCCTGAGACCACAAGGCTCTATCCCGGCCAAGTGGAGGAGCTCTTGGCTGATATTGTGTAGCAGGAAGTCAGGGAGGATGAGTTTGGAGCAATCCAAGCTGGTGTGCGATGCATCACTGAGACTATGTGCAATGGCAGTCACAACGTCTGCAGCCAAGGTCTCCTCCAGAGGATAGAAGAAGGAGCTGATGTCTAACTCTGACAGATCTGTCATAGATCCTGAAACAAAGGAGTAGCTACAAGTTAGTAAGGAATATATAGCAGTGTGGGATTCACCTTTCTTTTTTTAAGTTTTCTAATCATTAAACAAAGTGGAAGAAAGACTGAAAAGCATATTTTCTTTGTACTTTAAGACTTCATTCTCTCTTGTTCTCTGTTTCTCTTTCCAAAATGCATTTAAACAATCAGAAATTATACATATATATTCTTGAACAGCGTTAGTTTGATCAAATGACACTCACCAGATTCACTCCTGCAGTACTGATTGTCTGTCACCCTCCGATTGTGTCCCTTCAGCTCTGTCAGCTTGTGAAGCAAACTGCTCCAGGACAGCCGCTGTGAGCCCCTGTCCTCCGATGGAGATGGAGGAAAACTACCGTCCAGAGACTGATTGCAAGACATCCTTAAAAACAAAAAAATTAAAGTGCTATTGTATCCCCGGATGGTGGCCCCGTCCCTTGAACCAGACCAGCTGGAAGACCTCTGTAACAATGGAACAAAGCCTTATATACCCACGAAAAGAACACCCCGCCCATCGTATTTTTCCACCAATGACGATTCAGCTCACGTCCTCAGCATTCTGCCTTGCCTGGTAACACTGCTGATCCCTTTGATGATTAGGCAAAGCCCCCTCTGCCGGTATTGCAGCAACAGCCCGACCCCCATCCTGCATACGCGCAGAAGTTCCTGCTCTTTCTACTCTTTATTTTTTTACTGCTCTATTTGTTAGTCATTTTAAAGGTAAAGTAAAAATTGCCACACAAATCCTACTAAACGATAAAGAAAGATCCGCCCAACAGAAATTTCACACGAAAGCCCAGAGGAAAAGACGATGACTGTACAGTTGTTGAAAGATCGATTCCTGTGAATGACATGGGGGACACGTCTCGCACGTAGACCTCGTTTGTCGTTTCCGTCAAATGGTCAGAAAGAGTGCTGACCATTAACTTTACAGCTTTTGTTTTAAACAGCGCCCCTGGGAATAATTTATAAACGTTTAAAAGTCTCTTCAGCAGGGGCCAAACCTAAACTCAAACTGCCAACTCAAACTAAACTTCAACAGGCAGTTTCTCAGGCATGAAGTAAGCCCAGTCGACATTACTGGCACAAAAAAAAAACAGCCTATAAATACCAGATTTTTTTTAAAGGGGGCGTTGTAGTGATCATAGCCTAGATCTTATTATTTTTAATGAGTTTTATTTTCCCCTCTACACATCCTCATAGTTTCATTCTCCTTTTTCTTTAATGATAATTTTGTTTTAAAGTTAAAGTTGGTTTAAAGAAGGTCTCTCAGGTCTTTCCATTACCAAAAAAGCACTGCGTAAAACAGAATGCAATCAAAGTCAAAACTCTTAAAACCATATATTATTCATAATAAAACACAGAAATCATTTAATAATTTACTATTTTATTAAAATGTTATCTCATTCTGAATTTGATGGCAGCAACAATTGTTTAAAAAAAGTTGTGAAAGAAACAGGTGGTGAAATATTTTTAACTAATTAAGTTAATTGGCAATAAGTCAACAATAGATTGTATATTTAAAAGAGTTTGTCTGAAGTAAAGATGGGCAGAGGTTCACTAATCTGTAAATAAAAAAAATCTGCATTTACAAATTGTGGAACGATTTCAGAACAATATTCCTGAAGGTAAAATTGTAAAGATTTTAAATATCATCTAAATAAAAAAACATCATCATCAAAAGATTCTTAAAATCTGGAGGAATCTCTGTGTGAAATCAGTATTGGATGCTAGTCTTTGGGCATTCAGGCAGTATTGCATTAAAAACAGACATGATTCTGTCATGGAAGTTATTGCATCAGCTCAGAGACACTTCCAGAAATCATTATCTGTGACCACATGTCATGCTATTCCCAAATCTAGGTTAAAGCTTTGTCATGCTAAGAGGAAGCCATGTGCCAACATGATCTGGAAATGCCACTGCCCTCTCTGAGCCAAAGCTAAAAAATGGGAAAGTGGAAAACTGTTCTGTGGTTTAGACAAGTTTAAAGTTATACACAGGTTTTAGCAACATTTGCTCCATCCAGCTGATGTCCTTTCCAGGACCCACACATCCTAGATCTATTGCAACAGCATGGCTTTGAAGTAGAAGAGTCCGGGTGCTGAACTGCCTTCAGTTCAATACAACAAAAATACAAGAAGATCCAGGACTGTTGAGCACATGGAATTTATATCAGGCAAGATTGGAAGAACAGTCCTTTCCCAGAAGTCCAGCAGCTCCTCTCTCCAGTTCCTAGACATTTATGGAGTGCTGTTAAAAGGGGAGGGGGTGCTACACAGCCTAAAACATGGCCCTGTCCCACCTGTTTTCACATTTGTTGCTGCCATTTTCTCAGTTTAACCAGCTGATACGTCCCTGTGCTCTTCTGTGAATAAAATATGGGTGTATGAGATCTGAAAATCATTCTGTTTTTATTTACATTTTACACAGCTTACACATGCTAGTTTTTCCTTTTTAAATGTTAGTTTTTTTCAGTCAGTCAATAAGCTTTAGTGACAGATTGGTGTCACAACTTTATGACCATGTTGTTCACTTAAATGCTTTAATAAATGACTAGAACGTGTGCTATTCTCAGAGACCCAAAGTTTAAGAAAAATCTTGCACAATTCTGGCTCATGATTTCTAACAGGGAGGCTTTACCATCCCCCAATAGCAGGTATTTGCTCTCCAACTTAAAGTCTTAAGCCTCTGTGTCCATTCATGCCTCTTATTTTTATGGGGATTGTAGGTTACTTACATCCCATTCGGGGGACTGACCTTCTCTTTGACTTGGTTTGTTGGAATAAAAACCCAAAGAAGCACAGAAAAGTACTAGTATAATTTAGAAAACTACCACTTGCTTTACACTGAAGTTGAAGCTTAGTTGATTAAAACTATGTAAAACCAAAAGTATATCAGATGTAAAATATACATTCAAATTGACTATATGAATGAACATTTGAGGAAATTATAACAATACAATACAAAAAAGTTGATATCTGATTCAGTTTACCTGACTGGTCCTTGTTTAACGGTCTTAAAAACTAAAATAGCTTTACAACACTCATATGATAAATTGCTATGATTTTACATTTGCAATATCAGAAAGCCCAGACAGCCTAAGTGTTGCAACAAGCAGGAAATAATCCTGTTTGACTTTTGTTGATGATGTCATTATTACTACAGCTGCTAATGTGTGAGCCCTAAGAAATGGTTGCTGTGAGTTAGTTTGTGTGTGTATATATATATATATATATATATATATATATATATATATATATATATATATATATATATATATATATATATATATATATATATAATCTGAGCAAGATTTCAATAGTCCATTATTGCAAGTCATAACTGAAACTGACTCACAGTCAGTCACTAGTCATCCCAGTCTCATAATATGCACGCACCAGAACCACCTGATACTGGTTGTGATGCCACATTTGACCTCACTGACTAAGACTAAAACTCCCTCTTTTTTTCCCTGCAGCTTTACGTAAGTATAGTTTTGTGAGCACTAAACTTTTTTTTTTAAGTTTACCTTTTATTTAGCACATAAACAGTGTTGTGATAAGACTAAGAACGCTGCAGAGATGGTGCAGAATGTGTTGGCAGAAGGCCTCATTTGGTTAAAAAGAAAACACCACATTTGTGATAACTGAAATGGCACGTGCAAGGATACCGATGGTTAGACCCTCGTGCAGTAAAGAGGATGTATGATGTATCGCAAGACACAATAAGATCGCTGATCACGTTCCTTTACTAATTCACCTACACAAGACAGCTGTAGCAGTTGTTTGACTTTAAACGACAACTTTATTCTCCACATTTCAACTTTATTCTGAAAATGAACAATAACATATATTTTTGGTGTTACCCTAATAGTCGTATTAAAGAAGTAGTAAACAAGGAAAGGTAAAACAGAAAAATTTCAGTAGCTGACTACACAAAAAAATAAAAAAGCTGAACTACCTAACAATAAACTAATGCCAAAACTATTTAAGCTACGTTCATTTCATAGTGCAGTTTGTGTGTTTAATCGCACTTAACCTAGTGGACTTCCAATTCAAATGATGTAATGCACTGCATAACCAGATAGTGGCGTCACTGTACAAGCTTTAAGTTTCACACGACGAAGAAGCTGCAGCCAGTGTGGTGAAAGTGCTTATGTTTGCATGGGAAATGTTTATGCCCGGTTGCATCTATTGTTTGTGCCCGTGAACACACAGCAGGCTGTCTGACGTATCTTTTTCACGGGCGTTTCAAATGTAGCAAGTGTGTTTTATTCTGCTCCATTAATGTTTCTCCGCACACAGCGCCGGTGCCGTTTTCCTGAGCTTAAGCCGGCAGACTACACTGTTTGGGGGAAAACATTATTTGTACATTGTCATGGAAGAAAAGTAAAAAGGGAAACAAAGCGTGACAGGCAGTGTGTTTTACAATTCAAACAGGCCTGAGAGGGCTGTTAAGCTGGCCAGCCTCGGGCTAATTCATGTATAATAAATCTATTACCAAGTGGCTTGTTGAGAGTGCTTTTTTTTGTTGTTGTTTTCTGGAAGTACTTCCTTTAATCAGAGGATCATTGGAGCGAACCACAAAGAAAATCCTACCTATAGTTTTTTCATCCCAGCAAACTACTTGTTTCAGTAACTGGTGCGAAAATAACCCGAGCAATTACGATGCACTTAACCAGAATGTGCTCAAATACCACCTTCTTCTTCACGCTCTTTTGCATACGCTTATGTTAATGAATTCAGTAAGAGGTGAAAGGGTCCCTGGATTGTGTTTGGGAGGCTGTGACTATAGCAACGGCATGCCGTTGTGAGCAGAAGTACTTTATTGCTGTTTATCACTCCTCGTGGCATGAAAAATGAGGTGGTGTCTGTCACTCTGAGGAGACACTTCCAACTGAAGAAGAATAACCTTTCCATCTCAGGCCTCCTCGTGTTTATCTGAAAAGGCTTTTGCAGTGAATGCAGGATCGGCTGTTTGGCTCGGCGAGGCTGCATCACCTGACGCTGGACCTGGGACAGGTTTTGATTTATTGCTGGAAGAAGCAGAAACAGACCCACACTCTCAGGGGAGGGGAAAATGTGATGTTTAGCTTTTTTCTCTCTCTCTCTCTTTGTTTGTGAAGATACACTCTTCTTTATTAAAGCATTAACACGTTACACAACACTCCAGAGGGTGGATCTGCTGGGCCTTTCTGTTCAAAGATGATAGATTTGAAAAAAGAAAGAAGAAAAGAAGAAAAAAAGAGGCATAGATAAAATCTAGTAAGGAACATTTTACCACTATCTGCTTTAAATACATTTACAGAGGTGTAATAAGCCCTGTGTCATTCATTTATTATTGTTGTTGGTCACGGAACATGAGCAACAAAACAAAAAGGTGTTATCGTTTCCTTTCACTGACTGCCAACTTGACATAAAGCACCCAAAGGAGGTGGATTATTTGCATTTTCCAGCTTTGGTTGCTGAGTTTGTGAACGAGTTTCATTATTGATATTGATCGGTTGTAATTTGGCACAGAGGCTGCATTGCTAAGTGATAGGTAGCAGAGCAAAAAAGTCACTGCATGCATGATGACTTAAGACAGAGAAAAGGATCCCGATCATTATTTATAAGTACTCTTAGTGTGACTTGTCCCAGAGTGAAGCTCTCTCTCTCTGTCTCTCATTTTAGAAGCATGTGCATTATTTAGCAATCCTGCCAAACACAGCCTTCCTCGGCTGTTGTGACTGCTCTTTGAATCTTAAAGTATCCTGGATATCGTCCGTGTTTACTGGACTAATACCACCTATTAGTCTTGAATGGACGTTACAGTTTAAGGGAAAGGTTCTGCAGTTTGCTTTTTTCCAGCCCAAAGTTAAATAACATCATTAATATAATGATATCTGTAGGGAGACCTGAACCAATTGACTGACCCCTTAAACAGACTGCTAGAAAGTCATTAGTAATGGCACACATTCATTAAAAAAGTATTAATTAATAAGCTGACAATTAACTTAGGCTCCAAGACTGGCTCGTGGATACACACAGCTGTTCTGGATGACAGAATCCAAAATGTTTCGTTAATGAACTTCACTTGATCTGTGCGGTCGTCACAATTACATCTCTTCCTCTGAGTCACAAAGCATCAAACCCGGGGAAAACACACTCACATGACAGAGGAGTATATTCACAGTGCTTTTATAAGATTACATTACAGCCTATAGTACTATGACTCTAGGATTTCTCAGCCATTTATTTCCTTTTCTGTCTCCAAAGAACGAGATGAAAATTGCCGGTTCCCGTGTTCCTTCCTTTCGCTTTCTGCTTCACTGCTCCGTGACTGTCATATCACATCTGTCTGGGTTCATGGCCAGGCCTTTGCTCGATTCCTGCTGCAGTAGCTTCAGTTTTTCCCCCTAATATGTGACTTACAAGAGAGAAGTTAATCACACTGTAATTTTGCTTCATGCTGTTCATTGCTTTCAGTTTGATTAATGTTACTGAGATTAAAGCAGGGAGATTGCATGTATTCGTGTCTGGCTACAGTTAGCTTTAGTTGAACGCAGGAAGTACAAACTAAGCAGAGTCCAACCAGCTAGAAAATTTGTTGTTTGCACACATGAATATTTTATTCAGCTTGAGTGTGTAGCATTAAAAAAAAAGCCTTTGCATGCTTGCTGTATGCTTCACTATATGTGGATTAAGCTCAGCTGCTTTCACGCACTTGATTGTATCACATCACATAATTTCCATGCAGGAGTCCATGTTCAGTTTGAACAACTTCCTGTCTTTACGCCTGCCTTTCTTAAGGTCTCAAATACACTTCTTTCAGGATGAGATAAAGATGGCATCAGTTAATCCAGCATTTCATTTACAAGCTGTCATTCACTGATCCTCTCTAGGGCTGAGACTGCAGCAGGCTATGCAGATATAGTTAAACGCTATAGCCTGGCAAAGTGCAAATGCTGTACTTCCCCAAAAAATGCATCAAAATATTTTATACAACGCAACCGAGACGTATCATAGAACTACAGTCAACATAACCACATCGCATACCTCTTTTTGTGTTGTCATTAATCCAGATAACAATCAACATTGACTCTTTTCTGTATTTGTTTTTTCTATTTTAGCCAACTGTGTTTCATTGTTATAATGTAGATACAAGGGCAAAATGCAAGGTTGTCAGTTTGTCAATCAAGATATAACAATGTAATTAACTATTGCTTTAACTTTATTCCATAAGAAAATCACATGAAATCAGACAGCACTGTGGTAATTTGTTTCATTTTTATTAAGACTGAGAGGTTTTGATTAAGTTCACATACAATAATGAGTTCTGACAGCATGAACAGTACAGTTTGAATAATTCATAACATTTGTTGTAGGTGTGTTGCACTTAGGTATCCCATTTCTAGGGCCTGGTGTCATGTATGCTGCCCCTTACTGGGACACTTAGCAGAGTCGTGTGAGATTACACCTTAGTTAACACCTTTTTGGATGCTGCAGGAGAAAATTTGTTGTCCACTGCATCTTTAAAAGTTACATGAGAACAAAATCTTTTCAAAATGTCAGTCCAGTTTTAAACAACATCACAGAACTGAGACGGTGCCTTTTAGAGGCACAAATGATATTTTAAAAACTGCTGACACTGATGAATGTTCTGTTCTTGTTCTTCTTGACTTAAGTGCAACATTTGATGCAACAGTCCATAAAACTTTTTTGACTGAGAGGCTGCAGCATCAGGTTGGTATATCTGGAACAGCTCTACAGTTTTATTTTTGTTTTGTTTTTTTACTGTTGACCACAGCTCTCCCTATTTTAAAATCTGGAGTCCCCCAGGGGTCTATACTAGGTCCTACCTTGTTTTTAAAAAAATTATATATACATGCTGTCTCTTGGCTACATTATACAGAGAAATGATATTTTGTTCCACTACTGTGCTAACAGCTTAGTATTAAATGAATGGTAAAATCCACAGACTTATATTTTCTAAAAAATTAAACTGTTTAAAATTAAACAGAAAATCCTATCATTGGTCCAGAAACGCTCCATTTACTCATCAAGTCCTCCCTTGGTCCTTTATCAGTTCATGTACAATCAGTTGTCAGAAACCTGGGTGTGCTTGAGAAACACATAAGCAAGGTTAATGAGTCCTGCTGCTACAGCAGTGGCACATAAGAAACTGGCGCTGCTACACTGTTTACACTGGCTGCCCTTTACTTTAAGAACTGGTTTTAATATTCAACTTATTATTTTAAAAAACATTCATGGCCTGGCTGCCTGAGATCTTCCCAGAAACCTGTTTACTTTTCCCATCACGCTCACACTTAAAGAGAAAAGGCGATCGAGCATTTGCTGTTAGGGCTCTTCAGCTGTGAAATGACCTGCCCAAGGAAGTCTAACTCGCTTCCTCAGTGTCTTCATCAGTGCTAATTTATAGCACTTGGTAGCGCTTTTATTATAGATTTTATATCTTTGACATTCTTAGCTTATCTCCATTTCATTCTTTAAACTTTTACATTTTATGTTAAATTTATTATTTCCTATGGAGTCACATTATATTTTATTGTCTCTTGCACTTGAGTCTGGTGTGGTTTTTTATAATTGATATGGAAAATTGTTTTTATAATTTATTCCTAGGGGGCTTTTAAAAAAAAAATACGTTTATTGTTTGTTTATTGCGTGTTTTTTCGAGAAGCACTTTGTAAATGCTAAGTGCTATACAAATAAATGTTATTTTATTATCTTTATGGTTCATTGATTTTTAAGGGTAACCTAAATTGTTTTAAATTTTCATAAAAGCTGCTGGACCATGAAACCAAATGATAATTTCTAAATACTTGTGTTATTCTTCTGAAAATACTTACATTTACTATTTTATATTAAATAGATGATTAGATTTTGTCTATATGCAATTGGATCCGAACTTTATATTATATGTCATATCGTACTGTATTTATTATAAAGTCTCAACTTTGTAAACAAATGTACTCTTGAACTGAGTAAGTGCAGGCACTTACTAGATAATTAAATGAATTATGCGGAGCAGATTCATAGCCTTACTTTCAACAACTACAACAAATGCAACAGCCACAGTAATTGATTATGTATTATAAATAATAACGACACGGTCTCTCTTGGAATAGATATCTTAATCTCAAGGACACTATTTTGGATGAATATATCTGGATGAATAAAAGATAACTAACAAGATAAGTATAAATAAAAAGAAAAATCCAGTCACTTTAGAAAAAAAAGGGGGGGGGTAAAGCGAATCGCCTAATAGGTGCTGTTGATACCTGAAAAGTTTGATTAATTTTAAATTAATAAATTGTAAAAAACAAAAAACAAAAAAAAACAAAAACATCCCTGCCAAGTGATTAATCTCCATGACAACCAAGAGAGAGCCGCATTCATTGATGAAAGTCGTGTGATATGATTGAAGCCTCTGGAAAAAGCTCTAAGTGGACCCAATTGGTATTCTTTTTCCAAACTAACATCGCTAAGTACATTTGCATAGCTCTTTTGTAGATAAAGGGTCGCAAAGGGTTTCCCTGTTGCGGTGAAATTTTAATGAAAAAGACATCTTACCGTGCTGCAGCAGAACTACTGGCTGACTGTGTGTCAGAGTGGGCTATTACTGACTGAAGGCATTTTTTAACATAGACATGAGCTGGAATGATCAGGAAATCCAATCTACGACTATCCCGATGCCAAAATTTCTCAAATAAAAACTAAAACCTGTCTAATCCCAGCCTTTCAGGTGGAAGGTTTTACTTATCTCATCAGAAATAAAGGTGATCTAAATATGTTTCCCCTCAATCCTAAAAGAATTAAATGAGGAGTTAATAATACATTATTATAGCCTTTATTTAGCCTGCCCCACAAACCAAACAAAAGTGTCCCACCTGAAAAAGCCCAGAGCGGAGAGGAGGCAATGAATGGCGTCACGTGACATTTGAATTCGTTGCTTGTAAACACCAACAGAACCCAGGAAGATGCAAATAAATGTGTGGCGTGTTCACGGAAACACACCCTGAAAATCTCTCTCTCCCTCCCTCCCTCTCCTTCTCTCTCTCTCTCCTCGAGCAGAAGGCGCATCCCATAGGCTAATCAGGTGGTACTTTCAGTCCAGCCTCGGTATCCTCCTCCTGCTGCCGACAGTCGGTGTGCGCGAGGTGTTTTTGTTTGTCCGCTACCATGGTGGGAAATACGGATATCGTGTGCCTTCTCGTCCCGCTGGTGATGCTGGCGGGGTCAACCCTCCAAACCGAAGTGAAGAGCGTCAAAGAGGCGGAAAAGACGGGGAATTTCATGGAAGACGAGCAGTGGCTGTCCACCATTTCACAGTACAGCCGCAAGATCAAGCACTGGAATCGCTTCAGAGATGTAAGTGTTGATTGGGAGATCCGCTGTAATGCGGTATGAGATGCGCTGATGGGGAAACACGCACTCCACATTTCGGAAGTGTAGCCTAATAGTTATTATCACACACTTTCGAAGCGGGTTAAAGCACAGAAACTTGGTGCTGGTAGTTTTAACACATATAAATGTTTCAAAATGTGAAAAAAACATATATAAAAACTATATTTTACACAGAAGGGCTTTTATAGTAGAATGAAATGGGAAATACATATAAGTGACAAAACATGGTATTGTGTATTATATTGAATTCGGGTGATTTTATAACTATTGATTCAGTAAACTTCCAAAATAGAACCCAAGAAAAAAAAAAGCCACATTTGCAAGCACAGTCCATAGTGTATCGACTGCTGTTCTTCCTACTTTTGGCTTATGAGCCCTTTGCTCATTCTAAGCAATTAAGTTTCAGCCCCACTTGCACAGAGGCATAAACCTATTCCATCACACTGACCTGACTACTGGTTGCCCCAGATGTGCTACCAGACGTGTTCCAAGAGATTTCACAAACAAGGGAATTTAGCAATTAGAGCAGAGCCAGTGATTGATTGATGAGCATTTTCACCTACTAAACACACTAAACTGGGCTGCAGGGATTGATTAAAGCTCTCAGAGCACTGTGATATATTGCCGTGTCTGGGGCTGCATAGCCATAGTTTTGCCTTCCTTTGCTTCTCTGTGAAATGATTAGTAATGATCCCAACAGGATTTGGGCAATAGTGCAGTTGGATTAGATTCCATATGACTCCTGTTAATTGGGTTTTAATTGATCCTATGTGGTAACTGCACTGAATGATAGGTATCATTATTGGATCTGAAATGTGAGCGGTTTGCTTCAGCTTGAGCATCTGTTGTGAGAACAATGGCTTATCTGTTCTGGAAGAAAAGATGAGCCTTTCGAAGTAATAACCTTTCCTGAAGAGATTGCGGTGTCATTTCTGATCCTCCTCCGTAAAACACAGGTCGTGGTCCCCGGAGAGGATGTGAACGTGTGTGAAAACTGTCAGCATCCCCTCTCGGGGACGGATTAGTTTGACTGTGATTACTTAAAGAGTGTGTCCTCTGGAACTGTACTTAGGGAAGTAATGAAATTGTGGGCATGGAAAGATTAAGTCAGAATTATGGTGGGATTATAACTCGCTGGTCGTGGCTCCATATTTGATGCAGAATGTTTGTTACAGCAGCGATGTCATTATGAATTCGGCACTTCGTGATTAGCTATGCAGAAACATCACTTTTCACAAACATGACAGGCATTTGAGGAGTATCCCAAGATATAAACAGTTTGCTTAACAATAGAGCTTCTAATATAAAGATGTCACTTTCTCTGCTCTCCCTTTTTCCTTAATTTAACATCAAAGCTGCTGTGCAACAGAAACGGCCCCTACTTTTACACACTGAATCTCTTTCATGATCATTATTCTCGAGGGTGATTGTCTCAGTGTGTTAGTGCATATGCGTGCATGCATACAGGCATACAGATGTGCTCTTGATTTTGGGAAGTCTTAACGCCCGTGTGCATGGCGGTGTCTTTGTTAATGATGATGATGACAGGAGAAAACATCAGAGGAAGTAACCAGTGAACATCCAGAGGGAATCGCCAGTAGAAACTGCTTTGATTTCAGCTTGCTGCTGTAGCAACTGCAGTCTCTGGATGAAGCACGTATCACTGGGAATTTGATGACTCTATCCACTCACAAGTCTTGCTTCAGGGTGTGGGAATAAATGGAAAATTCTTTTATTAGGGTTTCTCAGTAATTAAAACTGTAAACGTTCACAGCTGAAATACAAATTTCGCAACCAAATAGTGCTGGGGGGTTTTCTTAATAGTTGCCCCATGATGGTCTTTGAGTTAAAAAAAAAAGACAAAAACTGGAGCAGTTCAGTCTCTGGGAATATTTTGGTTAGTGTATAAATGACTGCCAATGACACAGTTATAGGTATTGAGATTACGCAAATTCACTTGCACAGTCCTCCGAGAGCCAAATGCTAAATATTAATCCAACGCTGGAAAGCAATAATCAAAGCAGCACAACATGAAAGAGGAGCTCTTCCACTCTTGTTTTGACATGTACGGAAATGCACACAGATGCACACCAAACCTCCCCCCACGAAAACACACGGAATACATAGGCTGCAGAAAATACACCGTAAATATTTTATATTTATTCTTTTGCAGGTTTTTAAAAGCAGGATCAGGATAAGAGGCTCTTTCACTTCCAATACAAACGGCTCCCACACTTCAATCTATTTGGCATCCGAGGCAGATAGATTTAACAGATACAGTCAACAAATAATAGAATGGGATACCTTCAATCCTTTAATCTGACAGGTGCACTCAACATTTCATTCCACTAATGCACCAAATCCCGGAAAAAACTATAAGACAAACATGGGAACAGGGAAGACAATCATGGTAACTGGGTGCAGATTTGTTACATTACCTCAAACATGAACAACGTTTGTCAATTTTTCAATTTTTATGAAGAATTGGTCACTTTTTAGCTTAAATGACAATCAATTAAGGGTTACACTGACATTTTTTACATTTTTATATCAGACAAAGACAACTCGAGTACATATTAAAGGCAATTTTTAAGGGAAAAAAGCTATCCAAACATAATCCTACCAAAGTAATTGCCCCATCTTGTTACACTATTAATTAACTGGGATTAACCACATATTGAAAGCCGAGTTAAAGTTCGCTCACCACACCCAGGCTTGATTACTGTCAGACCTGTTCAATTAAGAAATACCCTAAATAGAACTTGTTGGACAAAGTGAAGCAGACTAAAATCAACATGTACATGCTACAATCTAAAGATTGTAGCATGTACATAAAGAATCTCCAGAACAGGTGAGAAACAAGTCACTGACATCAGTCAGTGTGGAAATGGTTGCATAGCCATTTCTAAGGCTTTGGGACTCCACCAAACACGGTCACAGCCATTATACACAAATGGAGAGAACTTGGAACGGCGGTGAACCTTGCCAGGAGTCGCCGTCCAACCTAAATCACTCCAAGAGTACATCAACCACTTATCCAGAAGGTCACAAAAGAACTCAGAACATCTAAAGAAATGCAGGACTCACTTGTCTCAGTCAAGGTCAGAGTTCATGATTCAACAATAAGATAGAGACTGGGCAAACATCCATGGGAGATTTTCAAGGAGAAAACCACTGCTGATGAAAAAGATTGCAAAGACTCATCTCGCATTTTACAAAAAACATCTTGATGATACCCAAGACTTTGGGGGAAATATTCTATGAACTGACATGACGATAGCTGGAACCTTTTTGGAAGGGTTGAGTCCCGTTACATCTGGCATAAAACTAAAACAGCATCTTATAAAAAGAGCATCATACCAACAGTCAAACATGATAGTGGTAATGTGATGGTCTGGGGCTGCTTTGCTGTTTCAAGATGACTGATGGACCCAAGAAATTTGCTTTCTTCCACAAAAATCCTGTAGAAGAATGTCGGACCATCAGTCTGTCCCCTGAATCTCAAACACATTCGGGTTATGTAGCAGGAAAGTGATCTAGAACACACCAGTAAGTCCACTTCTGAATGGCTTAAAAAAACAAAAAACAAATGAATGTTATGGAGTGACTGAGTCAAAGTCTGATCTGATCTTTGGCATGACCTTGAACAAGCCATTTATATTTGAAAATCCTCCAGTGTGGCTGAATTAAAACAACACTGCAAAGAAGAGTGGGCCAAAATCCCTCCGCAGTGATGTGAAAGACTCATTGGCAGCTATCACAAACACATGATTGCAGTTCTTGTTGCCAAGGATGGCACAATCAGTTATTAGGTTTAGAGCGCAATTACTTTTTTCACACAGGGCCAAGCAGGTTTGAATAGCTTTTATCTCTTAATGAATGAAATAATCATCTAAAAAAATCATTTTAACTCAGGTTATCTTTTTCAAAGACTAAAATTTCTTTGATGATCTAAAACATTTAAATCTGATAAATATCCCCCAAGGAAAGATCAGGAAAGGGCCAAATACTTTTTCACAGCACTATGTATAGACAGTGTACTAAATGATGGGAGTCTGCTGTAATTTTGTGCATTTCAGATCCACTTTTATGTTATGAAAGCAGATCAACAGTAGATTCCATTTTATTCTCAACTTACCTTGTAAAAAATAATAGCGTCCATGAAATTACACGGGCATGAAATTGTTCTGGTCCTTTATTTCTGTTGAAGTAATATGAACATATATATGTATCTAGAAATTGATGATAATAAAGAGTCAGCAATTCAACTTCATACCGAAGGATGCTCTTTATTGTTAGCCTCAGTCAAACATGGCAGCATGTACTTGTCAGAAATAGCTCAGTGTTTAAAACTGGATTTTTCAGTGTACTGTATATATTATTTGTGCTTTCCCCCTTCCTATCCTGCACTGTCTGTGCCATAAATCCTTATCTTAAAAACATGCACGTCTCCAGTCAAGCATTTCAGGACCACCCAGTAGCAATCTTGCCTGCACCTGTTATCCATTCACTTCATTTTTAATGAACAGAAACTTGTCGGCCTGCACAAAAACATCAGATCCCTCGTCGATGTCAGTGAATTAAATATGCAGAATGGTGGAAGCACTTGGAGTAGACTCTGACAGTTCTTATTGAGATGTGATGTTGTATTCTTTTGCTCCAAAACACTAGCAGGTTTACCTTTACTACCTGTTCTCACCTGTCTGTTTTTAGTCTCTCATGACATTTATCTGGCTACAGTGCAGCAGAACTGTGGGCGCACTCTCAGTTGCTTCTTTTATTATTTCACCATGGCATACAGAAATGATTGTGGATAAATTGTCTGTAACACTGGAGCCAAACTCTCCATTAAAGGCTATCCAGACGAACAGTAAATTATCATCACTAGCCCGACGCTCAGTCTGTTATTCCCACTGCACATGCTGTCTGATGTTAAAATAGACTGCTACTGATGCATTAATGCTATGAATGATGATAGCGGCTTATCAGAAAACCATTAATCTATCTAGTCATGCTTTGTTCTGGCATGAGTCGGTGCTTATCGCTCACCAGATTCTCCTCGAGGCTGTAAGCATCCAAAGCTCTGAGGCAACCCACACGGAGTGCATCTTGATCGCCTCCAACTGTTTTGGGAGAGAGGGTCTGCTTGTTCAGAGTTTAGATAGAGTACTGGTGCACTGTGGGGTGTCTTGGCTGGTTACCAGAGGCCTAGGTGGGCTGTAATTGAGTAGAAGAAGAAAAAAAAAGAAATAGCCTTTCATCGTGCCAGGCTACAGCTGCTTCCTACAGTGGTACAATAGCCACAGCTGAAGGGAACAGGTGTCACAAATACAAATTTGCTAAAGAGTTAAGAGGGTGATTAATTTCAATTTTCTTGGAAGATTCAGTTGTTTACAAAATGGAATAAGTGCATCACAATTCAGAAGTCTTCATACAGGTGTGACTAATGCCTGCTTAACAACACTTGGGGCTTTAAAACAGCCATTTTCCTTCCAGTTGCCAGCAATCCCTGCCTGCCTCGATTTCTAAGTGACCTTCTACTGCATTTCCCACACCTAGTTTGGGAGTCTGTTTGCCAAACTTGCTGCAGGAAACACCTAATATCCCAAAAACTACCAATAAAGAGCTCTTTATGGGATACTGCCAGTGTCCTGAAGGTAGATGACAAAGTTAGTAAAGATCCCATTTACTGTTTTTTGGAGTTGTGATTTGGTTAGACTTAAAATATCAACCACGCATGATTATGCATGGTCAGAGGTGATATGTTGTTAGGGGCAGCGTAGGGTCTCCCAAGCCAAATTGTTCCTGGGGGTGAGAAGACAGACAAGAGTGATGATATCATAGAAAATAGAGGTACATGGCTACTCTGCCAGAAAATAGTTACTTGGGGCTAACCCTGCAACCATGCCTGACCACAAGGAGGTCTGGGCATCTCTTTTTATACTGTTGCCCCCTTGACCCACACCTGGATAGAGCAAGATGGATGGATGGATTATCAACTGAAAAACACTCTAAATTAATTCTAATTGCATATCAGTATGACATGTTTATATGAATTCTGGTGCAAAACAACGTTCTATATATAAATTTGTTTCATGAATCTCATTCGAAAAAGAACAGCAGCAATCTAAGACCCAGTGAGCCTTTTGAGGTTCTTTACAGCAGGTTCAGTAAATCTAACTTTGCCCCTTTTAAAGCTAACAATAACTTTAAGTGCCAGTAGCTGTCTCCACAGTAAATGCAGTTGGTCTTGAGCCAGGCTGATTCACAGCCAGTGTGAGATCAGGCCCTGTGGGTACAGGAGCGGATACCAAGGATTTTGATTAGCGCTGTGGAGAAGTGGTTAGAAATAACTGTACATATCTAGATGTTTTAGCACCTGGGAAACCCTGAGAGGAAAAACTGTTTGTTGTAATCAAACTGAGAAAAACATAAACACACAGGCAAATATGTCATGTGCACATAAATCCAGTGTATGGAGCTGTGATTCTTGTTTTGAAAGGAGGTTGGCGAGTCTGGTCCTTCAGATTTAAGTTTTAATTGATAAAGCAGCGTTCATAACACTGCTGTCTTTAAAACTAAAAACACATAAGCAAAGAGCTTTGATGAGTCAAATATACACTCATAAGATTAGTTAATTTCCCACCTTATGACAACTGTATGGGCTGGGTATGTTGTTTTTATATATAAGCTGTTTAATTGTATTTAAGCAGTAATTTTTTTAATACTGAGAAAGTACTGTGGTTATTTAAGTCACTGAACAGGACGTTTTTTTTTATATACAAATAATGTGGCATGCTGTGAGGTTAATTGTATTAGGAGACTGATCGAAACGTCTGAGGTCAGGTTTTGTTCTTTGTTTTTTTACTGAGGGAAAGACTATATAATTTTGGCTAGGAATAATGAGCAGGTATTTGTATCAATATGACAAACCAAGCTGACTAGCTTTAACTGAAAAAATAGCTTTCCACCCTCTTGAGCCCAGTATAGTACTGGAGTTCTGTCAGGACAAGCAAGGCAAGCTGTGCTTGCCCAGTGGAATCTAAAGACTGACAATAATTCAAACATAACAAAGTGAAACAATCCATCTCCTTTTATCTAAAACTGTGTTTTATCATAAAGCTTACCTCTTTGCATTCATCCTTTACATTACTGTGATCATGTTGCCACAACTGTCTATTGTCACAGGAAGCAGGTTTGACATTGATTCCAATGAAATCGTAGGGTGTCTTTCATGGGCATTTCAGTTTCTCATTAACAGAGGCATGAGCTTGCCAAGCTGAGAGCTTCTTTCTTGTTGTTTGTGCATAGTCTGTGAAGTCAGAATAAAGCTGCCACTGTCTATGCTTTCACTGCACTGAGATCAGTTACTATATGTACGTTTGTGGAAACAGAGGTAGCATTAGTAAGTAAACTACCTTCTGTGGTTATCTTGCCAACAAATGTGATGTAGAGGAGATGGAGTGTAATAATTCTTTTAGCGCATTAGCAAAGAAAGCTTCAGTGATGGAGAAAAGAAATCTAATCTAATTTAATAAAACATGCAAGTTAAAGTCAACCATCACTTTTAAATTAGCAACTCTTAGAAGTAACTTGGTAGAATGAGCGTACAAACTAACCAGCTGTTTCGCCAACACACCGCCTTCATTTTTCTGAATATTCTTAATCCCCCTGAAGATATAAACACTTAACCATGTCCCACAGCCCCGAAGCCTTGTATTTCAGCTGTCCTTTTATTTATTATGAATATATTTATTACACTTTTCAAAGTCAAGGCCTGTTTTTCTGTCCTGTTTTTCAGAGATATGTAATCCTTGCATGGTAGCTAATAAAGAAATGTGATTTTATAGAATAGGGTGCATTACTAGGAATTAAACAGAAAAGTATTTAAAAGTAGCTCAATAAAAAAGATTAGTCATCTTCAGCATTAATATTGGCAAAAATAACATAATTTGGGAAGGTACTTTTATTTGTTATCATTATTTTGATCATTTATGTGCAGTTTGACAAGAATAGAGTTTAGATGTGATTTTTTATAGTGTTTATTGTTATTATTATTATTATTATTATTATTATTATTGGCAAAAGGAATGGTTTAAAAAATCTCCACCACTTTTCAACTAATAGTAAATATTTAGTAATATATTAAATATTTATTTAACTATAAAAGTAATAACATTTTACAGTTTTTGTGCAGAAAGGTGAAGACATCCAGGAAGAGTGCAGCAAATTGCAGGAGACTGTCAGCATAGATTACACAATAAAAGTCAAGCAGGGCAAACTGGTATGTTTTAATTAGGCCCAGTTTTTTCTTGATAAACAATGAACAAAGCAGTATGGTCATTTCTGGCTCCAAAAAACAATATGACAGTGGTTGTGTTGCCAGACATGATGCCTCCAAACTGTAGTCGACAAACTACTGGCTGATGGTGCGCTACGTCCACCTTTAATATAGAGACTATGAGTACTTGACATTTCATAATTTGTTATTTTTGTGCAGATTAAGTTTCCAAGCAGTATTGTACTTACGTAAGATGACATCAGCTTAACTGAGCAGTGAGTCACCAAGTGGACATTATTTATGTGAGAAATTAAGGACCTATCGCTTCACAACCGAATAAAAATGAACTTGATTTTGACTGATTGGGTCTGTGTTAATTCTGTGCTTTAGGTAGGTCATAACCCTACGTTGTAACATGATGTGTACCTCCCGAGAAATGCAGCAACATCACTGTTGAAACAGTCCACATGGGCGTAACTTGCACGTAGATTCACCCCAAAATTCAGGTTAGTCTCTGGTGGAAATTAAGAATTTTGGGGGGCTTCTGAATATCTTGATCTGTCTGCCTGACAGTATTTGAAACACCAAAAAGAAGAGCTCGTTTGTCACAAGACCCATTTGTTTCAAGATAACATTTCAGCAAAGGGAACTTCAAGCAGACTTCAAGCTGAACCAAGGAAGCTTTGGTCCTAAAATTCTTATCTCTTACCTACTGATTATGAATATTTATATACTGACATTTCTTAACAGTATCCCAAACAAGTAAAAAGGAATATATGTATGAATTAAATATATATATATATATATATATATATATTTTAGTCAAAATAGGAATTTGTGAATTTTAGTAGGGTCTAAGACTGAAATTAATAGACCCCCATATCTGCTTTTCCCATGAGATGAGCCAGGTTTCAGTCCTGTTGTGTTAACGTGGATGTGACTCTTGTCCGATTACACTGTTTTAGACTCCCCTGTCTCAGAACATCGGCCAATTCTTATCCCTTTTGAAACCCTTACCTAGGCAGCTTCATTGATTTTCCATTGTCGTATGAGCCTGTTTTTCAGTTGAGCTCTGTGTTTTCTGCAAAGTGTGAAGCTTCTTGCTGTGTGCACCAGATTCTCCTGTGAATTGCACACTGTTTTCTTATTCCCCACAGGGCCCTGAAAGGCACAAGGGCTGATTTTATTTATAGATAGTGAGTACAGGGCTGGCATGAGTGCACAGAGGTTTTGTGGACTAAGTGTGATTTTCATTTTGTTTGTTTTTTCATAACCGGATCTATGCATGTCTGCATGCCTGTTGTGTCTATGCTTCATGTAGTGCCAAACAACATGGATGATTAGAACTGCATGAAAATGTCTTTTCTAATTCAGTGTAGCCCGTCCTTTTAGTTTTGTTGGGGTTTTTTTGTACATTTTAATGTGTATTCACTCAAATGGAAAAACCAATTTACCGTTTATCTAATTAGATGCAGTTTTCAGTCAGGCTTTATATTTGACCTTTTATCCATTCTTTGCTCTCACAGTATTTCTGACGTCATTTGTCCCTACTTGAGCGTGAAGAGTGACATTAGAGCCTTTCTTGAATGAGAATTATGTATAATGCACAATGACCATATTAGCGAAGTACCTCACTGTTTAGTGCAGATGTGAGTGAATGCTTTTTATCCACCACTTGCAGAGTGAAGGTGATTACTCATTCAGGAAAAAGTAAGGAAGGGGGTCATGTCTGTTTATTCGAGGTATAATCTCTCCACATCTGCCTATATTTTTTGTGCTTTTCTTCGATATTAGTTGTATATAGACACAAATCTGTGCACCTTTACACTGCTCAAATGCTCGCACAGTAAACCGTAATGAAACGCACAAGAAAACCCTCAATGTTCTCAAGACTGAAACAACTTGACTCAAACCTCTCCAATCATTCTTTGTGTAGTGTTTTCTATTTGTGTCTTTTGGTTTGATGCCTCCCTCTTGTAAAATACATTTTTAAAATAGCACTAGTTCTGTTGGTGCTTCTCTAAACATCCAGAGACTTGCTCTACAAATGCAGGTTTAAATTTTGCATCTTCAAAACCTTAAAAGCTTTAAAAAAAACCCACAGCAAATAATTAGAAAATAAATAAATTAAAATAATAAACCATTTTGATTCACCGCTCTATAAGACCTGTTGTTACAGTGGGGCAAAAAAGTATTTAGTCAGCCACCGATTGTGCAAGTTCCCCCACTTAAAATGATGACAGAGGTCAGTAATTTGCACCAGAGGTACACTTCAACTGTGAGAGACAGAATGTGAAAAAAAAATCCATGAATTCACATGGTAGGATTTGTAAAGAATTTATTCGTAAATCAGGGTGGAAAATAAGTATTTGGTCAATAACAAAAATACAACTCAATACTTTGTAACATAACCTTTGTTGGCAATAACAGAGGTCAAACGTTTACTATAGGTCTTTACCAGGTTTGCACACACAGTAGCTGGTATTTTGGCCCAATCCTCCATGCAGATCTTCTCAAGAGCAGTGATGTTTTGGGGCTGTCGCCGAGCAACACAGACTTTCAACTCCCGCCACAGATTTTCTATGGGGTTGAGGTCTGGAGACTGGCTAGGCCACTCCAGGACTTTCAAATGCTTCTTACGGAGCCACTCCTTTGTTGCCCGGGCGGTGTGTTTTGGATCATTGTCATGTTGGAAGACCCAGCCTCGTTTCATCTTCAAAGTTCTCACTGATGGAAGGAGGTTTTGGCTCAAAATCTCACGATACTTGGCCCCATTCATTCTGTCCTTAACACGGATCAGTCGTCCTGTCCCCTTGGCAGAAAAACAGCCCCATAGCATGATGTTTCCACCCCCATGCTTCACAGTAGGTATGGTGTTCTTGGGATGCAACTCAGTATTCTTCTTCCTCCAAACACGACGAGTTGAGTTTATACCAAAAAGTTCTACTTTGGTTTCATCTGACCACATGACATTCTCCCAATCCTCTGCTGTATCATCCATGTGCTCTCTGGCAAACTTCAGACGGGCCTGGACATGCACTGGCTTCAGCAGCGGAACACGTCTGGCACTGCGGGATTTGATTCCCTGCCGTTGTAGTGTGTTACTGATGGTGACCTTTGTTACTTTGGTCCCAGCTCTCTGCAGGTCATTCACCAGGTCCTGATGATTGCTCCCACAGTTGATTTTTTCACACCAAGCTGCTTGCCTATTGTAGATTCACTCTTCCCAGTCTGGTGCAGGTCTACAATTCTTTTCCTGGTGTCCTTCGAAAGCTCTTTGGTCTTGGCCATGGCGGAGTTTGGAGTCTGACTGGTTGAGGCTGTGGACAGGTGTCTTTTATACAGATGATGAGGTCAAACAGGTGCCATTCATACAGGTAACGAGTGGGGGACAGAAAAGCTTCTTACAGAAGACGTTACAGGTCTGTGAGAGCCAGGGATTTTCCTTGTTTGAGGTGACCAAATACTTATTTTCCACCCTGATTTACGAATAAATTCTTTACAAATCCTACCATGTGAATTCATGGATTTTTTTTTTCACATTCTGTCTCTCACAGTTGAAGTGTACCTCTGGTGCAAATTACTGACCTCTGTCATCATTTTAAGTGGGGGAACTTGCACAATCGGTGGCTGACTAAATACTTTTTTGCCCCACTGTATAAGACTGTCTGATTTTCAGTCCAGTCCATGGTAATTTGGCGTACCTCAGCCGTCTTTGAGAACAGCTTCTTCCATCTTCTCTGTATAGCTTTTTAGCCTTGCCACCTAATCTTTTGTCCTCAACTTGTCCAGTTTCCTTAAATCTTTTAACCTTTTAAAGCTGGTCAGAGCGGGCACACTCCATTTCACTGCAACCACGTAAGCTAGCGCAATAATTTTGTTTTGCATTGTACTTTTGCATTTTTGAGTTGTACTTACATCTTATGCCATCAGCTTGTCCTAGATCACAGTTTCCTTCCACATATAGCTTTGCAAAAACTGCATAAAAAGCACTTGCAGCAACAAAAACATAATATTCAAGGAACACACTTTGCCAATCCGATCAGCTGTTTGTAACACTTCCTACGTCCATCAGCGCGAACTATTGCATGTCCGCCATGACCTGCCTGAAACTGGAAGTGATGTCATTTTGCGGAAAGTTAGTTTTTTACCATTAGGGCCTTATGAGCCTTGTGTTTTTAAAAGTTATGTTTGACTTTATGACTTTCTGTGTCGATTCTGGGATGCTTAGGACTCATATTGCACTGCTGGAAATAGTTTATTTTGATGCATATGCTGTTTTTTTGCAAATTTGCATTGTAAGATTTATTTTCGTTTTTACTGCAGTATATAAAAATTGGTGTATTTCAAAAATAAAACTATGAAGACACTTAAAATAAATTTCCTGTGGTGGGAAACCATTTTGTGCAACTTTTTTGTATTTACAGTTTTGAGGGATAAGCTTCTTAAATTTCTCTAACTAGAAATATATGTTAAAAAAACAAAAACGATTTTCAATTTTTTTGTAGTTTATTGCATTTTTTGCAATTTATGTAATTACTATGTACTTAATGCATACATATTATTAAAATTTGGGCTTTAATGGTTGTATTGATGTATAGCGACTTGAAATGCTCCCAAAAATGGCTCCACAGCATGTAAAAATATAATATAACCTCTGGCGGACTTGGTTCTATGCTAGGTCTTAAAGGGTTAAGGACACGCTGCACACCATGCTGAGATGTGCCAGGTTTTCAGCTAACAGGTCAGTGTTAAGCAGCTTAACAAACAAAAAACAACATTCATCTTAAAACGAGCAAATGCAAGGTCTCAACTGAAAAAGAATAAAAAAGCAGCCAACGTCCAAAGATAAACTATGAAAGGCCTTCAAAAAGGCTGGAGAACTATTGCTCCAGACCACTTTTAAAAAATACAAGAAAGTTTGGCTCATCAGAAGCAAAATGAGAGGTGGAACAATACATTTGCACAGTGCTGTAGATTATTACTTTGCCCTCTTGCCCTCACCCACATTTTGACCATTGATTGAATTCTCAAAAAGTACTAAACTCTGTTTCTTCTTTTACTTACCCGGTCTTTGGAGCACTCTTACATAAGCCTCTCTCTGTCCTGTAAGCGCACAAGCCTCTCAGCATTTGATGCCGTGCCTCTGCTCTGCCTCTGCTTTGCAGTCCTGGCTTGGTGCATGCAGAGATAGGAATCTGCAGGCTTGCTTCTCATGCCCTGTAACCAAACACGCATAAGATCAGAAGAAAGGATATAGAATATGAATAATGTTGAGGGGGTTTTGTTTCATCTCTGGTATGTGATCTGTAAACTAAAGCCGAGAAGCATGTGAACAACAAGCAACTTTTTATGAGGTAGGACGAAGTGGTACAGTTCTGTATGTAGCATAATATATTAAATTTATATTGCCTTGAGGTTTTCTTCAGCAACCTCAAGGCAATATAATTGCATTTAGCAGATCTGGAAGGGGTTGTACAGCTGTTACCCGACCAAGTTTATATCAGTGTGCTTCCACAAAAATTTCATTGATAATAAATAAAACATCAGTGCATAAATATGTCTTATAAAGATTGCACTAGATGCTGCAAGCTTCAATTTCCAGCATTTTAAGGTGAAACTGGGTTGATTTTTTTGCTTGTCACTTAGCTAATTACTATTTCCACCAGACAGAAATTCTTATTGTACATTATGAGCTTCTTTGTGCCCTCATCTTTCAGTCCCTCTGACTTTGGGCATGAAGCCCATCTGTCTGTGAACTCTGAAGGAAGATTATGTTACATTAGTATGACCTTGGTGTAAAGTAAGCTTAAGAGTGAAGATCCTGCAGGTCCAGGTAGCAGTCTGTTCACATCCTCACTAGCCTTGAAGAAAAAGCATCAGCATTGATTTTTTTTTTCAGCAAGTGCAAAAAATTATTACACTAGTTAGTACTTACATCTGGCTCTGCATTTAGAATATGTAATTATTTTATATTTTATATCCGTAATTTATATTTTATATTGTGATTTTTATCTGTATCTTGGTTTACTGGAAAGCACTTTGTTGTACTTTGGTCTTTAAATGTGCTATATAAATAAATTTGATTTGATTTGATACTTAGGTATTACAGATGTATATATATACATGCACTGGTGGGTCTCCATTGGTCTACCATCGCAAATGAAGCTGATTTGTTCATCCTGCACTTGGAGCTACCTGCAAAACAACAGTTACTCTTACTGAAATGAAGTAAGGAGGGACTTTGATTCTTGAGTTTAATACATGTGTTGTCAAGGCTAGGGGAATGATAAATGGCTTGTGTCTTTATGGGCAGAATACAATCTGTTTTATTAACACAATAAGCAACAATTACAGCCTATTTCATTTGGTTTCACTGAGGTATTATCCTCGTGATAATCAATATACTGCACTCAAACCACGTATTAGTACCAAACCAAGCTATCACAGGAATGTA
The DNA here is from genome assembly GCF_963576455.1 of Neolamprologus multifasciatus. Lineage (NCBI taxonomy): Eukaryota > Metazoa > Chordata > Actinopteri > Cichliformes > Cichlidae > Neolamprologus > Neolamprologus multifasciatus. Next base: position 19,512,908 of record NC_140451.1, read on the forward strand.
GTTACATTTCTGGGATGGACCACATCAGGCTACAGCACGCCGTAGATTTGACACGATGCTGTAAATTAAGCATCACGGTGTTAAGGTCAAATATTAAATCAGTTTTATTTAAAAAATGCATGGACAAAGATTATATTTTGTATTTTAAAGTTGACAATTTGTATTTTTTTTCATGATATACATTCAGAAGGTTTTTTTCCCCTTAATTAGAGATTGTAGAATTAGACATGTACTTACTTGCTACGAACCAGAAACAGTCATCTGCTGTTTTTCAGGAAACAGGGACACAGAAATGAATATTTTGCATCAGCATAAATTATATGTTTGTAAGTGGCTCACATTTACACGTTTGTGTTTAGTATGCAACAGCTCTGAGGCACTTCACCTCCCTCACAAAAGGGTTTTGGCCGCTGTCAGGCTTAAATAATTTTGTTATTGTGTGAATTGTGTGGCCCCTGGTCTCTTTTGATGTTGTGGATATGCCGGAGCTCTGTGAGGTTTAGCACGAATGTGATGAATCCACTGAAGGCCGATATTAACAGAAATTGCAGCAAAAGGTCAATAAAGCTCCATCCAGGCTTGTACGCATCTCCTCCAGAGAGTGTTATTACTGTATCCTTTGTTACTGATGAGCCCGTGATGCACTCTGCAGTTACCATGAACATACCCCTCAGGATAACCGTGGTAAGCAGAGTGCATCTGACAGCTGACATTTACCCAAAAACACTTGTCAGTCACACGTGTGGGGGACATACACCCCCACATTCATTTCAAACGCTTTCTTGTTTGTTCTTTTCAATCCAGCAAACAAGCACGACCTCAGTCTGTCAAGCGATCTTTGCGACTCTGTGCAGTTCCTCCCGAGTTGAACCCAATCTTTCGGTGGACAGGCTCACAGGGTTGTGATCCTCCCCCGACAGATATGAGGGATTGTGATCTGTCAATCAGTATTGTAGCCCGGCAGCAGGACGAACACTCTGCCGTGTTTGATGTGGAGGGTAAGCTTTCCCGCTCTGTTTAACAAGAGGAGATCTTTCTGATGTTATCAGTTAGATCACAGAACTCCTGGATGCACCTGAGTGTTTTCATCTCTCGCTGCCTGCTACCTCTAATCACTTCTGTGTAAAAGCCAGCAGTGGTTTCATCAGAGTACTGGTCTGTGAATCATATTTGAGGTGATGTAATTTCTCCGCTGCTTGCCAAACTTGTCGTCTTGTTCCGCGTTTCATGCTCACTTTCAGTTTGCACTCAGGAGAATTTATTTTCCCCGAATACATTTTCTGCTGTCTCTCTTCTATGAAATCATTGATTTCCAGTCCTGTCAGCGCAGCAGGACGGTTTCCTCATCAGTCCTGGCAGAATCACAAATACAGAAAGGCTGCTAAATAATGCAGGAGCTGTAGCATCAATAAGAGAGGCATGGGAGGCATCAGATTAATGCCCAGGTTGTAAACTCTTTGATGTCTACACTCTTAATGTGTGACTCCATCAGACCAGACAAGGTTAAACTGCATAGCCAGCAATCGTCCATAAAGCTCATCTGTAGTGTTGAGTTAAGATTTAGACGCGAGCCAGGTTACCAAAGGAGGGGGAATAAGCTTGGCACTGCAGCGAGCAGAGGATGAGCAGAGCATCTGAGCTGCACTGGGGTAGATTTTAAATCACAAGTGGAGCCTTTGCTAGTGATGAAAATACTTACCTCTCTGTGTTGCAGTGGTGAGGGTCAAAAAAGACGATCCTGGCTTTCACGACGGCTGCTTTTCTCTCATGTTGTGTTGGGATATATCACCTTCAGGGGAGCGGTTTGGCACGCTCTCCCAGTACAGTAAATGTTTACAGTTATGAGTCAGTCATCGCTAAGGAGGGATGGTGGCCGATTGTAAATATCCTAAAATGACTCATATTTATTATTTCAGACATGGCAATATGCTCCAAACACTTGTTTTGCTAACATTAAATTCTTTAACCCTTTAAACCCTAACCCGTCACCGGTGACGGTTAGCATTTTTAGCAAGAGTGGGCAACTCCAGGCCTCGAGGGCCGGTGTCCTGCAGGTTTTGGATCTCACCCTGGGTCAACACACCTGAATCACAAAAGTAGAAGCTTTGCAGAATTTTACTGTTACTTTGGCAGTCCTATTGTAATCTGTATAAACTGCTTTTTGCCATAAAGTATTATTCCGTTGTCACACAGGACTAAAGACCCACTGGAGAATGAGTGGCATCCCCTGATCACTGTGGAAAAATATGTATTCCCTGGATTGTTGGCAAGTGGTGGCTGGAGGTTGCTGGTTGTCTCCAGATGAACACAAACAGTGTCCTCCACATACCAACTTCCTCATGATAACCTGCCAAGTTAAATCCTCTAGGTATCTTGGTATTCATCTAAATTACCCTTTGAGTTGGAATGACCACACTGGTAATTTGAGTTCTCCTTTGCAGCAAAGGCTGTATTTTTTTTTACGCAGGCTGAAAGTCTCGGAGAACACACGACAACTCATGAAATATGAGACGTTGTGGTTATGGCAGCTTAGGTGTACAGGCAAAATCTAAGCCGTTGCATCTGGTTCAGTCCATTTCTGAGCAGTCTGTACTCAGACAGACACAGAGGTTTCTGTCAGACATGTTGCATATCCTCCATCCTAAGTAGGAGCTCCTGCAGGCAGATGATGAAGAGCCCCAAAATACAAGCTGAAGTGTTTTAAAAATTCATTCTTCCCCATGTCAATCAAGATGTTAAATAACAATTTTTAAAGGTACAGTTAGTAATTTCTTCAGGTTATTTAGAAAATTGATGCATTCTCATAAACTTAGTATTAATCCATTAAAAATGCATAGGAACAGGTAGATGCTGCCATGGTGGCCCGCCTAATAGTTCCCCCTAATCACATCTATGGGGCTAGAGACTGGCCTCATATGTAGCACACCTTATAAGTTACTTTTAATTTAAGCATCACAAATAGCTCCTTCAAACTATATATGACCATTTAACACCTGCACATCTATATTTTCATCATCTCTTTGTCATTATGTCTCTCTCCTCCCTTATTTCCACCTCTTCCTCTTCCTCATTACCTGAAGCCTCATCTCTGAAGTCAGGGCTCTAACACATACAGACATGCAAAAACATAACTATTCACCTCCAATATTGTCACAGTTACTTATTGTTAACAGGTTAAACATGCAATCTTCCCATCTCCAGACAACTGGCTTAACAACAGCAACAGTAGCTGGATATAAGCTAATGTTAGTCTAGCTAATGTTAGGCTTAAACATCCAAAAAAAATCAAACATTCCCTTTGATAAACATTTGTTTTCTTTTGTTTTGTTTGACATTCTTACATTGTATTAGAGTTTATTCACTCAGCAGCAGAGTCTAACAATATTAGATACACTTAGAAGAAAGTTTCACTAACACTGGCTAACAGAGGCTAACAGCAGCTAACAGCGGTAAAAACAGCAGACCAGCAGAAAAGCTCAGGGTATCCTCAGCAACTCTGTTGGTGAAGTCATTTCACAGTTTCACTGCTGCTGCTTGGTGAGGAGTTGGCAAGTGTTTGCAAACCAGTTAGCATCTTCCGTGCAAACTATGAGGGGCTAAAGCAATGACAGGGTGTTTTCAGTGCAGCTGTCACCCAGAGACACCCAGGTACCACTTTATATTCTTGCATCTTTATCTGTCATTCAATTTCTTTGAGCTATTGGCTTTGCATTACACCACAAAGGGAATGCTGCTGTATGTAGGTAAACCGCGACACGTCAGTCAGTCATGCAAACATTGTAAATCACAAATAAACCTGTATATTCTGATGAGTCATGCCAGAAAAGAAATGCAGTTTAATACCATAAAAATGTACAGAGGCATTCTGTTTCAGCGATTCAGTGTACAAAATTTACTGTATTTTTAATGCAGTTTGCCACTGTGTATTTATATCAGGACATAAATTGCATCAGGAAAGTACTGACAGGTGTCCCAAACCTGAAGATGAAACAGGTAGAAAACTGAAATGTCATATGTGCCACCAACTACAGGTTGAGACATCTGTCACCTTGTATTCTTACGATACTCATTACCCTTCTTTTCCACCTTTTTCACCTTGTTTAGGTTTGTGGTGAAGCAGTGTTGGGAAAATTTAATATTGTGTGTTTTTATGCACCAGCCATCATTCAGTTACATTTAGTGATAAGGTGAAACCACTTTCCTAATGTTGGTGGGCCTCTCTCAGTCATATCTAATCTGATCTGATCTTCTAAATTTGTGGTAAATAAACAAAATTAAGCAACAAAAGACTTTGTTACATATATTATTATAAAATAAGGCTCTAAGGGATTTAAAAATGAACTTACAAAGTCTTTTTTGTGTCCTCATGATGTCTTGAATACAGCTTAATACGCTCTGCCCAAAATTGCACTTTTCTTCTTGACTAATATCGACTCTTTTCTCTCCTTTTGCTGTCATTTCACCAGGAGGTAGAGGTCAGTTCTCTTCACTTTTTGTACAGCTCTCTTATAGCCGCCTTTGTCCAGTGTCTTTTGCATTCATGAGTAATTTTCTTGCCTCTTTGTGTGTCTTTATCTTTGCCTCACCATCCATCTTTTCTCCCTTTTTTGCAAAATCTCTTTCAATTTGCCCATTTTAATTAGAGCGATTAATGTTCTAATTAAACAGGGGTAAAAAGGCAGAGCACTTAAAAGGCAGCTCACCCCTGATACCATATGTCTCAAATATAGGCAGAGTGTGCAGATTTGTTGAGCTCATTTCCATAAAGAATGTACAGCCACAGTCTCTTGTGTGACTCACTTAGCTAATTATCATGCCAGTGTTCACATTATAATCACTGTCCAGTGATAATGTAAACTACATCACTTCTCCACTGTGATGATAGCAGTGCTCATGCTGTATTTTATAATATCAGCAACACTGTGCACTCACTGTGAATTACCTGACTCTCTTGTCTTGACAGCAGATGGTAAAGTAGTGTTTTCTTCCTCTTTCTGCAGGATGACTACGTGCGTTCCTGGGATGAAAATCAAGGTTCTAATGACAGTAAGTTTCACAACATCTTGTTCCTTTCTGTGTGTGCTGCTGAGAGATGCTGAACATAAAAGTGTCTTGTTGAATTTTGATAGCTTACAAATGGCTCATAGAAGTTTTAGGACCAAGTTTTGCTTTCATAGATGCCTTTATTCTTGGCAGCATAGATTCACCAAGGTGCTGGAAACCCTCCTGAGAGACCAAGGTTGCCCCATGCTTTAATGTTGTTTATACTAAATTCAGGGCCTATCATCAAAATGTTGCAGCACATGTCAAGACTCATCAGACCAGGCAATGTTTTTGTCCAATTTTGATTAGGCTGCGCGAATCTTAGCCTCAGTTTCCTTTTCGTAGCTGACAGGAGGTGCACCCAGTGTTGTCTTCTGCTGCTGTAGCCCACCACCTTCAAGGTTTGATGTGTGTTCTACATATGCTGGTTGGAATGAGTGGTTATTTAAGTTAGTGTTGCCTTTCTGACAGCTTGCATGACTGCAAGAAATGCTGCAGTTACTCATACAAATGTTTTTACAAATGCATCAGCATATATCTTAAGGCAAACTGAATGAACTGAAGGAATGGCAGAACAATATATACACTAATGCACACACCGAGGGCTAATCAGGGGAATCAGACACAGCTGGGGAAACAAGGCACAGAACAAATAAAAACCAAAATCTGGAACAAGGAGACACGGAGACAAGAACTTTAGTGAATGGATAAAAGTGAAGAACCGTGGAAAGGGAACAGTGAGAAAACAAACTGTGCTAACAGAGGATATACCCGGAACATAAGAGCAACCGAACACTAATGAAAAAGTGGGAAACCAGAATAGCCTGAAAACAACACGAAGAACCAGAAGCTCTGAAGAAAGAATGGAAATCAAAACCAAGACAATAATTCACAACTCCTAAATTTCAAATACTAATAAAACCCCAGGTAGAAAGCCCTGGTTCATGGCATCTTTGAACAACTTAATATCAGCATTTCGGGTTTGCGTCATGTATGCTTTGGCTCTGTAACAGGGATATTCAATTAAAATTGTCTTCAAATGAAGTGCTTACTTTAAAAACAAACAAGGTGTAGTTTGAGTTTCCCATTATCTTAATTTTCTTTAACGACATTTTACATGTAAACCATCTCAGCTTCAAACCGTCTCTTCACACTGTCTATTTCGCTGACTTACTTCTTTAGACTTATGCATCGTGAGCATAGTAGGTGTTCCTCAAGGATCAGTGCTAGGCCCCATTACTAATATGTCTGTATATCTATGATCTTTAGGGTTTAGTTGAGAAACGTTTTGGCCGTCAAAGCCTAAATTTGCGTACTGACATTCTAAAAAAGTGTAGAGAGGCAGGGCAGATATTGAAAGATCAAAAAGTGTAATTGTCCCAATCTGCTGAGTGGCAGGCAGGATGTGGACCCACATGTAGGACTCATCACACACTCAAAGAGGCAGCTTTAATTGTGCTGTAGCAAAAAATACACTAGAAACAAAAATCAAAAACCAGAGAACTAGAAACTAAGGACAAGGAACTAAGACACTGGGAAACTAGAAACTTTAAACTAGGAGCGAGAATGACGATGAACATGGAGGAAACACACACACACACCACAGAGCACATGGAGGTGGTACGACGCAACAATGGACAGAGGGACAGGAATAGCAAGGGAACAAGACACAGGAGGAGAGAACAGCTGGGTTTAATTAGACATAAAGAGACCAAGGAAGCAAAGCAGAATACACCACACACAGGACAGGACTATCAAAATAAAACAGGAAACATGAAACAGGCACGGAGACGTGGATTTGACAAGGAGACACGACTGACTGGGGAGACACAGGAGATGAACAAACACAGAGATTAAACACAGGCTGGGATAAACACTAAGAGAGGAAGAACTAAGATAACTGAGAACTAAAAAAAACCAACAACAATAATCAAAGATTATAATAACAGAACAGAAACACAAATCCTGGATCGCACACCTAGTACCGTGACAATAATAAGCACAGAGCTAATCTGCGCTTGTAAATCAAAACTTTTTCTTTAGGCTCAACATTTTTTGTAATAGTCTGCTGGAGTAGTAGTCAGCCAACTGGCCTCCTTATGAAAACTCTGCCTTCCGTTATAGTGTCATGGAGTAGATTTAATAATGTGTGCTGAGCTAAAGAAGTTAACTAATGCTATCAAAAGGACAGTAAAGTTGCTTTTAATTAAGGGTGAGAAGATTGATGTGGTTTCTAAATTGACATATCCCTTGCTCATATGCTAATTTTAAGAAACATGTCAAATTAAAATAGCCACTAAATGTAACTTGGCTCTTTCTCAACAAAATAAAAGCCAAAGCAAACCACTAGAATCTTTGCTCAAAAAAAAAAAAAAATGGAAAGAAGCCAATTTAACATCATCACTATAAAATCTGCCCACTCCTGGCTCTATATTGACCTGTGTTATATTTGTTTGGACTGGTATTCAAATATTCTTGCTTATAATTTGTCTGATACATTTAAGACAAAGTGTGTATGTGTGAGTGTGTGTAATTTGTCTATGTTTTGTCTGGTTAGTTTCATCTCACTTGCTGTTGTTGTATCGCTCTGTGGACATTTTAATTGTTGGCCTGCCTGGTCACAGTGGAAGAAAACAAGCCTTAGGCTAACTATTCTGCAATGAATCAAATAGTAACATTGGTAAATAATGTTGTAACAAATAAAATGAAGAAAAAGAAACCTACTAGACAGGATTGCATTTTTTTCTTTATGTGTTAAAGGAAAAACAGGCAACTCTGGACTAGTATCATTAAGGTTACAAATGAGGCGGTCCAAAGCAAAACACCCCTTTAATCCTTTTTCTGTAACCCTGACACAACCCGATACTTTATTTGCTCAAAGAGAACATCTTCTGTTAATGCGTAAATGTCCAGGCCCCAGTGAAACAGGCTATTACCCTGCAAGATTTATTTATGGGATCTTAATGATAACCCAAAACGCACACATATTACCCACCAGAATCCAAAGTATATCCAGTTATCTCAAAATAAAACTATATTCATGAAACCTCTCAGGCTTTGTATAATACAGTAATGTATGTGCATGTAAAAAACCTTTTTCTGTACTCAAGATGTGTCATAATGCATTCATTATTCAGGCATGAATATAAATCCATGCAAAACGAAGAAATCCCTGCGATGGATGCTTTTGCAGTGAAAGCAAAGCTGCAAGATTGATTGAAACTGAATGTCATAATATGGCTGTGCTGCTGCACAATCCGTGGCCTGTATTTGAACTGTAGCGCTTTCCAGATGGTCACCGGTTCACCATATTAGACAGTGTTGCCTGTGTTTTTGTGTTTTTATTTTTATTCCGGGGTCAGACGTGCACTGTCCACAGCTGCACTGATTCCTTGGCGAAGATGCTGAAAGATGTTTGCACTCCGCTTGAGCGGATCTGATGTGACTCCCACAGGAAATGCTAAACATTGGCTCGACTTCCACCCATCATCACTTCGCTCTGTTTCCTCCTTTTTCCTCCATCTACACTCCAGCAGGAGCCGCGAGTGGAGGCAGAACATCTGAGGTCTCCTCCTCAACTCCTGCTGCAACTCCAGCCTTAATTGAGCCGGTGCCAGATGAAGTCATGACACAGAGTTTTGTCCTTAACCACTGTCACTAGATTTGCAGCCTAAATGAAGTCAGCTGAATAGCTGAGTCCATTAGCGGAATTTCCAAGGACTTAATGAAGGACTAATTATTGTTCCCAATGGGTGAAAGGTATAAAAGCATGAGAAGACAGTGAGGCAGAGGTGTGAAGCTAATATGCCTTGATTTAGTGTAAAATGACTGACATCAGCTTTATTCTTGCCAGCTCTAAGGCACTCTGATGATCAGGAAATTGTGGACTGTGGGTGAAGGCAAGTTGGCAGGTGTATGAGAGTGTGATAGGATGCTAATAGAAATATCTTATGCTCTGTTCATCTGTAAAGAGGAAATATTTTATTCTGGAACCATTCCCAGGCTATTGTTCCCCATTGACATGACAGTCTCACACACTTGCTGCAGATTTGTTGGTTGCACATCCGTGATGTGAAATTGCTCTGTTGGAATAAGACAGGGGTGTCCAACTCCAGTCCTCGAGAGCTACTGTCCTGCAGCTTTTATTTGCATCCCTACTCCAACAGAGTAGCTTCAGAGTAACTTCAACATGTTGTGTTTTCAGAGATGGTCTTCTGCATACCTTAATGCAGTGGTTGCCAAAAATTAAACAACTGTGAGATACTGTTTGTTCGTGATTTGAACCGGGGGAACAAATTGTGGCAGGATCAGCCTGATATTATTTGTATCCCACTGTAACTTTACTGTATAAAGAGCTAACATTGCCAACATTTCAGTATAAGAAGTGTTTGTGAACTAAAAATCAAGAATTGTGGGATACTGTTTGTCCATTACTTGGACAGCCCAGAGCATGCTCCCGATGCAGGGGAAACAAATACTTTCGGGGATCCCTACCTGGCACCGCTGTTGTTCAGTTGAAGCCAAAGGCAAGATATGCTTCATCATATTTTATAGTCTTTGGTTTGGAAGAAAGATGGTTTGGAAGCATATGATCCTTGATCCTGTGCTTTGCGTTTGTGTGGGAGCCCCATCAGAAACCTGCCCATTATGCTAGCAGTGTCCAAGAATTCTTTTTTTCTTTTTCTTTTTAATCCCCCCCCCCCACACACACACACACACACACACACACACACAATGGCTCTCCCCCACTTCGGGAACCACTGCCTTAATGTAGCAAGTGGTTATTCAGCAGTCTGTACTCAGACCAGCCCTTATGGCACCAACAACCATGGCACGTTCAAAGTCGTCAAAATCATCTTTTTTATTCCCATTCCCATATGCTTTGTTTGAACTTCAGTGAGCTGGCTTTACCATGTCTCCATGCCTAAATTAATTCAGTTACTGCCATGTGATTGGTTGATTAGAGCAGTTGAGTAGGAATGCCAATCACAGTGGCTGATGAGTGTACATCCAAACTCTAAGGCAGTGGTTCCCAAACCTTTTTTGCTGGGCCCCCCTTGTTTTACAAGAAAAATGTTCGCGCCCCCCCCCCCCTCGCGCGCGCGCGCGCGCACGCACGAACACATCCTCCAACCACACACACCCATATTTTGCTCCATTGTGGTTGATTTCACACCTCAAACATTTAGTAAACAATTAAGCAAATACAAGTAATCTGCAATAAATTACAGGTAGTAAAAAAATAAACTACTAAGTCTTTTACGCTACGTCCACACCTACACGGGTATTTTTGAAAACGCAGCTGTTTCATCCACACGTAAACGGCGTTTCGAATCCCTCTGCAAAATGGGTTCAAAAACATAAATAACTGTAGGATGCCGTTTGTCCGTGATTTGAACCGGGGGAACAAATCGTGGCAGGATCAGCCTGATGTTATTTGTATCCCGCTGTAACTTTACTGTATAAAGAGCTAACATCTCCAAAATGTCAGGAGTAGTTAGTCATTACAACAAGTGTTGGTGAACTACAAATCAAGAATGTGGGATACTGTTTGTCCGTGATTTAAACAGCCCAGCGCTGCTCCCAACAAAGGGAAAACCAATCCTGCAGGGAGACCGACCTCGGCACTTGTGCAGGTGAAACCAAAGGGAAGATTTGCTTCACCATATTTTCTAGTCTTTGGCTTAGAATGAAGTTGGTTTGGAAACATATTCAGCTATGCTTCATCTCCTGCTTTGCGTTTGTGTGGGCGCCCGTGCTAGCAGTGTCCAAGCGTTTTGGGTTTTTTTTTTTCCCTTTTCATGCCGCGCCCCCCCTGCAATGGCTCTGCGCCCCCCCTAGGGGGCGGGCCCCACACTTTGGGAACGTCTGCTCTAAGGGATGATGTTGAGACGGTACAAGGCACTCAAATCCATAGTTACGGTCAATTTGGAACCACCAGTTCTTCAATCACTACCTTGCACGACAAGCGAAGATTTCCAGTAGTACACAAGTGTCCACATAAAGCCATGCTAATAGTCGGGTTTTAATTCTCATTTAACTTGTTGCCATGGCAAACATTAAAAAATGAAATGTCATCTTTGAACCTAATCCTGAGTTTTTGAGGCTCTCGTCTTATCTGTTTTGCAGTCAAACATACCAGGATACTGTGGATCAACTTCACAAGTGGCATTTGCGTCTTCAGCTTTTATGAAACTTTAAAATGCTTGCCTTAGGTTGTCAGATGAGTAGTATTCCACATCTTTCATTTCACACAGCATAAAACCCTTCATCTATTTCCCTTTCTCTCATTCTGACGCAAGTGTGTTATCTCCCTCCATTGATCTGCCTTCCTTTATGACTGGCCTAATGAAGCAAAAGAGTGAAAAGAGGAGATTTGTCCCTCTGAGACATCACTAAATCAGTGTGATGTCTTTACTCCGAAGCGCTGAGCCTATAGGCCTCATTTCTCAGCCGGGCTGCCCTGACTGCTACACTGCTTTGCAGAGGAAGACAGAGCTTTAGAAATGTCAACAGACAAGAGAGCCAAAGCCGTCAATAGACTGAGGTGGAAATTTGCATTCAGGAATCGTAGTAGTTGACTCCACTTTAGTCGGTGCTGTCCCGAATGAGGGTGGCCAAGAGAGCTCACCGCAGCTTATTAAAGGACAGATAGATAAGACACAAGCCAATTAAGGAATTGTCTTCATTTATTTGACATTACATGCAAAGCACAACTAAGTACGCTGTAAATATCTCTGATGGGAAATGTTTCATTTGCATTGTCTTTGTTTGACTTGCGGTGTGTTTTTTGTGTCCTGGTACTTTAGCAGATAATTGTGTGAAATTTAGTGATGGAAAAGGACCCCAAATTCAGACTCATGAGCAGGTGTCAAGTGAAAAGAACATTTTATTTAAGGCAAACCAAAATCCATCAGTAAACACAGGAACATGGGGACACTCTAAAGGAACACTACAGACTGGGATGAATAGTAGCATGAACATGAAACAGGGTGAGACAACAAAGATCTATGGGGAGATAAGGGCTATATAAACACACAAGATAATTGATGAGATGTGGAATAGCAGGGAACACAACAGAAATTTATCTGAGAAACAAGAGAAAGTACTACAAAATACAGCATACACAAGGCAGGAGATCCCATAAAGTTGATTCTGTTCCTCTGGACGTAGCATTTTCAGTTTTCTATCAGTGAAGGATTGGTAGGAGACTTCCAAAATACAACAGGAAGAACTGACCAAAGGGAATATCACTGATGGAGACTATACATGGGGAACACAAGAGAGGCAGGGAAAACTGAAAGAACTCAACAGTAAGTGGAACAAAAACACAAAGCTAAAAACACAATAACAAACTAAGAAACAAACTGACTATAACCAGGAATCAACAGAACTCTGAAGTCCAAAACACAAAAGGCTGGGTGAAAGACTCAGAACCGAAATAAATAGTTAATCCCAATCTTAATATCATCAGATGGCTCAGTTGATACCTTTTCTCCACTTTGCTGTTGGCCCTACAAGCCACTTTGCAACCTGACGCAACCACTGCATCTGCTCTGCCTCCTCTGTCATGTGCTGTGGGTCTTGCAGCTGCTCTAGCAAAACTAATCTATACATTTATTTGACTAATGTTGGCCTCAGTGAAGTGTATATATTTGTGAGAAGGATCTGCAGTACATGTGTTGCAAAATGAATGAGTATTTGTCATTAATTTCCTTATGTTTTGCTGTTTCCATTGTCTAAAGCTGCACTGCAGTGATCTCTCTTTGTTGCTGTAAAAACAGGTCCAGGAAATCCACAGTTGATTTGTGCAGCCCCACAAATGACTAAATTGGCATACTTAAAGACATTAAATTGTGGTAGACAAACTGTTGTAATGTAAGGTTGCAAGAGTAATCAAGCACACACACCCTAACAATTAAGTGCATGTATAGAGCACTGATGTTTTTAAGTATACCCTTAAGTGTACACTGGATTTAGATATGCTGATCTAAGATAGAGAGGACAATAAATGGTAAATGGACATTTTCTGGATATATTAAAGGCAAACAGCATGGTGAATTTTGCTGAACCCACACTTTACAAGGACTGTTCCTCTAGAGCAGGGATTCAAATATAAGACACGGGGGCCTAAATCGGCCCAGCAAAGTCTCCACTGGATGGTTTTGAAAAATAAAGGCCGCGATATACTCACTGTAATGGCCGCTTCACTCACACCCACAACAATGTTTCACAGAAACTTGAATTCATACCCACTGTTATGGCACAGGAAGCCATTGCAGTATTGTCCTGAAGGATCGGTGTCGCCATTCAGATAAGATCACTGCTAAAGTACTGCTATAATAATAATAATAATGGATTGGATTTATATAGCGCTTTTCAAGGCACCCAAAGCGCTTTACAATGCCACTATTCATTCACTCTCGCATTCACACACTGGCAAGCTACGGTTGTAGCCACAGCTGCCGTGGGGCAGACTGACAGAGGCGAGGCTGCCATATCGCGCCATCGGCCCCTCTGGCAGTTTACCTATTCAGGTTGTAAATCGTGCTTTTAAAAAGTAACTAAGTAACTAACTAAGTAATTAATTGCTTTTGAAAATAAGTAATCAGTAAAGTAACGGGATTACTTTTTTGGGGAAGAAATCACTAATTAGTTACTGATTACTTTTTTCAAGTAACTTGACCAACACTGGAGATGATAAAGGAGGATCCAATCGCAGGTAGTCGTGAAGGTGAGAAGGTGGTTTATTGAACACAAAGCAAATAGAGAAACGGCAAACGGGACAGAAGGCTATCTGTAAGATAACACACAGATGTGTGACTACAATGACAGGAGACACGACTGAAATACACTCAGAGAAACACAGGGAGATTACACACAGGTGGGGGACACAGCTGGAAGTAATTAACGAGACGAGACAAGGAAGGTAAAACTGAATACACTCACATGAGACGCAGACCTTCACAATAAAACAGGAAACAAGAGATCACTACACAAAGACGCAGACTGGACAAAGAACTAAACCCACTCAAAACATGAGAACACAAAACCAGCAAATAAACCAGAACCACTGAACAAAAGACCAATAATAATAATAATAATAAACAAGCCACCAGAGAACAAGACGATCATTCAAAAATAAACCAAGACATAAAAAACTCAAAATGCTGGGTCGAACCGACCCAGAACTGTGACAAAACTAGAAAGAAGACAAGCTTTGTCAAAATCGGCGCACGACACAAGCGATGCATCAAGCATAAAAAAAGCATAAGAAGGGCACATATTTAGGGTTTTTCAATTATAATACGTTTTGTAGCTTTTCCTGCTAATAAAACCTCATCCATGGCCGTTCATGCAGCACCAAAGTAAACAAGTCTTTCCGGCCCACTTATGATCAAAGTGAGCTGTATGTATATGTATATGTATATGACATCGCTGCTCTAGCGAGCAATGGATAGACCGTTTTGTTTTTGCTGGGAAAATCTTGCCCTTTGCAAAATATCTCCACTGCTATTACCTTGTTTTTACTTTACAACAGCCAGCGCTTCTGGCGCTCCCCCTACCAGGGACTTTGCCCAGCTCTTTGCACACAGTGCACACATCATGTACTGTATGCACACTACTCCAACTCTAAGTCTCAGAAAACAGAAAAACACCCAATTAAGTTCCCTGGGGAATTTCCCTTTGTCCTTCTCACCATCACCTCTTCCTGAGCATCCTTTTTAGGCCCGCCTGGGGTTCCTTCTATCCAGTAATTTCAAACTATATAAGGCTGTAAAGGAAACAGCCTGTTATTCCAACTCTGGAGGGGGGTCAATGAAAATGAGTGAATGTGCTGAGTCCACTCTCTATGAGGACTATTGATAGATGTTGTGAGATCCAACCTGTTTAAAACAAGGTAGAGGCAAAAGAGAGACTCTTTTGTCCTGTTTGCCTAGCACGTGAAACAAATTGTGTTTTTTGTCCTGAGGCTCTTCTATTTAATATTTTCTGAGAAAATGTAATAATTTAATTTAATAAATTGTGTTAAATCTCAGTCATTTCACTGCTACTTCTCCCATATAGGTCTGGTGAATGTGTAAAGGTTTTAGATGGTATAAAGCTGCCACTAATCAGCATTTTTAAATGGAAATGAAATATGATCATCTACTAAATGTATAATTAAAGCCAGTAGCTTATCTTAGCACAAAAGCTGGAATTAACACAGTAGATCTTAACTGTTTATTTTATAAAAAATAAAAATATATGTAATGTAATGTTGCCAAGTTGCCTGGAGTTATAGCATCATATTTAGCAGCAATAATTTACTCATCTTGATCCAGGCAGGACTATTTTTGCACGAAGTGCAGGCACACCTGAGAACACTCCTACCTAGAAAACAACATAGCACCAATGACATTAGAGACTGGGTGTGTAAATACTAGATAAAAGAGCTGATGATGAGTATGTGGCCTGAGCACTGCTTCCGTTATCCCCAATCTGCAGGGATAAACCTCATGCAAATCTCGATTGGATTAGACTGAAGCACGGG
The DNA here is from genome assembly GCF_963576455.1 of Neolamprologus multifasciatus. NCBI lineage: Eukaryota > Metazoa > Chordata > Actinopteri > Cichliformes > Cichlidae > Neolamprologus > Neolamprologus multifasciatus. Next base: position 19,528,485 of record NC_140451.1, read on the forward strand.
GAGCCTAATTAAGAGAGGTTTACTGCTACAGGCATTAGTTTAAAACCATAGGAGAGGCTTTTTAAAAGTAAAAAGAATTAAAGTAGGTGCACTGGGGAATAGATGGAAAAATAGTGGAATGCGAGGTGGAAAATAATAAGCAAAACAGGTAGGCCAAGAGTGAGGGCACACAGCAAGGATGTCTGATGTGAGGAGAAGACAAAGGAATGTGAAAAGATGGAAGAAAGGTGGCTTGATAAACATGATTGCACAACAGGGGGTTTGAGACACGGAGAGGGAGAGAGTTCTTAGAAACACCAGATTGAGCTGCAAATCACAGTCAACCCAGAAATGATTCCCAGACCACGGAGAGCCTGTTGCTATGGAAACGTCATCATTGCAGGCACTGCTTTAATCCGTGGAAGCCTGTTAAGTTAACATGAGGCTCAGGCAGCCACCTTATGCTTCTGTACTCACAACACAACGCCGTGCCAGCATTGTAGCCACTCGCTACAGACGAGATTTATTTACAAATGTTTTTGCTATTAGAGAAATCAGGATCATCTTATTTGTATTTATGGTTTTCCTTCTCTCCTTCCTTTGCTTTCTTTGGTTCAATGGATTGCAAAACATATAGCCTTTTTCGTGCATGGCCCTTTACCTACTACACTTAATCGCCTTCTCCTTCATGTCAGAGAGAGGGTACCCAAAGGGTGGAATTGGCTGATGCACCGTGATTCTGCTGATGCGCTGGTGTGAATTGGACAGGGCGGGTGGTGAAACATCAAACCTGCAAGGAAAAGAAAGGCGGGCGGCAGCAAAAGAGGACAGAGTCGAGTAAGAAAAGCTGGGAGACGTCTGTGATATTGTGTACTGAGATAGTGTACACAATCAATGCCAACTGGGATAAGGAGCAACCAGAGAATAAGGCTGCACTGCTGACAGTTTAAATGGATGGGGAGTCTGCATCTGGGCATTAATGCCTCCAAGCCTTCTCCCCAGCAGCAGAGCAGTCAGTCAATCAGTTATACAACCAGCTCAGCCATAGCAGGATTGGGGGGGGGGGGGGGGGGGGGGGGGGGGGTTGTATTGTTTTGGATTTGCTACTCAAATCAGATCTCTGTCAATTCGCTTCAATAATCCTGTGATGTAGGCAGAATTAATGTATTCTGCAACCAGAAAGAACAAGAGAGGAGATCCTAAGCCTGCCTGCTAACTGCCATAAAACAGGATACAGTAAGGATTCAAGGCGAACCTCAGTCGTACATATGAAGTCTGTGATAGCAGTGTGAAAATAAACTCTATTCCTGTGTAGCTGTGCTCATGGATAGTGCAGGTGAATATAGGCTGAAGTAGTTAAAGAGAATAGAGGGTGACATCCAGGTCAGGCTCCAGGAGGCCTGCTGGGAAGAAACAGATATGACATATGAGCATGTGTGAGGTGCTGCTAGCAGAGAGTTTGATGGATGTGGCAACCTGAGTTAGACATCCTGGCTTTAGCCCAGATTGCAGGAATTATTTAAGTGTAGTAGAGAATGTAAATATGTAAGTAGAAGAAGTCTATAAGTTATTCAAAAGCAAACTAAAGAAGCTCTTGTAATTTTATGTTCAAGAATAAGATTTTTCCTCCCAATAAATAAAAGTGCCTCAGAGTGCATATTTAAAATAGTGCAACACCAGCACAGCTCGAATCATTTAGACTGACTCTTGGGTTATGCTGAGCAAGTAGGGGGCAGAAAAAGACAGAAAAGGGGGAAAGGGAGGGAGGAAAAGTGAAGCAGTGTGGAAGCTAAAGTACATGTCTCATTTTCTTTTTTCTCCCCAGATGTAGACACCACCAAGGACCCTTGTCAAAAGGTTAAGTGCAGCCGACACAAGGTGTGTATCGCCCAGGGCTACCAGAGAGCTGTGTGCGTCAACCGCAAGAAACTTGAACACAGGTGAGTGTGTGTAGCCCCTGGGCAAGAATTGACTAATTCCCAAAACAGAAAAATAGTAAAAAAAAAACCTTCTTTATGCACACTAACATGAGTTCAACTCAACCAAGCACGCACTCCATAGTTTGCTGCAAACTGGAGTGTTTATCCCTGTCGGACACACTCGTAGTATTAAAGCTTGTTTGTGCACCAGTGTAAGTACGACTGCCTGCTGTTTAATGATAAGCTAATGCATTTGGACAACACAGAGGAGGCCTGTTAGCTTCGCGCTTGTGTTTTGGTGCTGCTGTGTGTGTACTCTGAATTAACGCAGCAGTTGCTGTCTAAGCTGGACTTATCCAGGCTGACATGGTTGTGTTGTCCCCTTGTCCTGCAGGCTGAAGCAGCCCGCTCTCAGGTCTCCTGATGGAAACTGTCACCCCTGTCCCATCTCCTCCACTGGGCCTGTGTGTGGATCTGATGGACACAACTATGCCTCAAAGGTACACCTCCACCCCCCACTTTAATTAACCTGTTAATGTCTAAACAATTAAATAATTGCCAGAAATTTAACATTTTTTGAAAATGGAGTGTTTGCTAAACTGCCTGACAAATTAAAAACATTAAATAATAATTTAAAATAGTTTTAATTTGCATCATATTTGCTGTGTCTGGCTTTTATTCTGGGTTTTTTGGGAGGGGAAAATCACACCGATGATGTGGAATACTCCAAAACTGACAAAACCTAACCATATTGTACATATCGAATATGATTAATGAGTGGTTAAATGAGTGAGATTTATGGTTGAATTTTATACATATAGCAAAGCAACAGTACAAAGTTGACTGCACTGAGCACCACTTTAATTTTTCCATGTGGTTTTACGTATATTAGCAGTGCTGTGACTGTGATGTGCACTTGAGCTCCTCTAATGTAGCTCGTTCCCCTCGGTGAACATTATTACATGCTGATTCAACACATAAATTCCACTACTATATGCTACGTTGCTAAATAGCCTTGACAACTCTTGCAAATTTAGGTCATACAGATGTACACATACTTTTACACACATCTTGAATTCCGGTTTGGTAAGAACCGACACACACCTTTGCACATTCAGAGCTAAGCAGTGTGAGGAGAATCTCAAGGGACACAAAGCTGAGACAAAGAGCCGTGATGTATGGCCTCAGAGGAACCAATTGGTGGCTTGCGGTGACAGAATCCCATGTGTTTATTGATTAATGCTTTGTCTTTTGAATCACTATTTCTGACCTTGTGTGCAAGTAAAGGTTGGGAAGCGCATTCAAGAGCAGGACTCTGATTTTGAATTAAGGCTTACAGTCGGTCACCTCATGAATATTTGATCTGCGTTGCGGCAATAACTCATTTCACTTCACCTTTGTGTCCCCTTGTCGATGTCATCGGTGTGTGCGCGCGTGTGTTTAATGACTGTATGTGTGTTGCAGTGCAAGCTGGAGCAGCAGGCGTGTCTTACGGGGAAGGATCTTACCCTGAAGTGTTCTGGTCTGTGTCCTTGTCCAACTACTGCTCCTACAACCAAGGACAGTAAACATGGTGAGAGCAACATACATGACATACAACTCATGTTTTGTTTTGTTTTATTCTCACACATCTACTCAAGCATAACAGCCATCATAACTGCATAAATAGGTGCAGCAAATATTTTTCTCTCCTGTACTTACACAGAGGGCTGCACCGGGCAGGATCTGGCTGATCTCGGGGAGCGTCTGAGGGACTGGTTCCAGCTACTGCAGAGTAATGCCAACCAGAACAACAACAGCAAGCCCGGGGCCAAAGCCACTGCAGTCAGCACCACATCAGGTTAGCGCTACTACTTAATAAACTCATTGCATGAAGAGGGCATTTCAATGCTTTAGATGCAGGGTAGCATACTATAAAATATCTAAGAAAGCCATTAAATCTATTTTTCATGTCTCATTTAAGACAAAGTTTGTTTCTGCTGCTGACAGTCGACACTGTAGCTCTTGGCTGTTTAACACTGTACATCTCTGGATCTCTAAATTCACAAAAAATAGTTGATGCCTCATAAAGAAATAAACCGGATGCCTTCCACAAGCTATTTTCTGGTTCAAGGATTTGTAATCAGTAATCGTATCAGCCAATCACTATAATTAAAATAGTAAAAAAGAAGTACAGCAGGAAAATCAAATTGTCCTGTTGGTGCCACTTGCAACCATTTGCCTGAAACTATCTTGGATGGATAGTGTAACATAACGCTGCATCACATACGGGGGGATGTTTATGCTTCAGGGTACAGTCAGGAAGTTGCAAGCATCAACCGGCGTTGTAAAGCCGGGAGAACAATACGTTATAATGCCATTTTCATATGCAAAACTTTTTCTTTTTTTTAACGTTGAAACTGGCAGCACTGGAAGGCATTAGGAGGATGATAAATGCAGTTGATTTGCATTGGAAACAGGAGATGTTTCTGAGCATGCTGGCGTGATTTTTTCCGTTTGTGCAGCTGTCCCCCTGAAAAAAGTCTATGTTTGTTTGTCTGCCTCTGTGTGTTGGCAGTGCTGGACAGGAGCCTGGTGGCCAGCTGTAAGGACTCCATAGGCTGGATGTTCTCCAAGCTGGACACCAATAGCGACCTGTACCTGGATCAGGCCGAGCTGGCTGCCATCAACCTAGACAAATATGAGGTCTGCATTCGGCCCTTCTTCAACTCCTGCGATTCCTACAGGGACGGCAAGGTCTCCACTGCCGAATGGTGCCTCTGCTTCTGGAGAGAGAGTGAGTGTTCGGGGGATTATGTGAGGTCTGCAGGCTTGTGGGTTCGCACTCACTTGTCTGTATGCTGACATTTTCCCTTCTGGCACATGCAATCAAACTTCAAGGCGCTCGGCTGCCCTCGAGGTGTGGCTGCGTCTGTGTTGTGCACTGGCCCATCAGTGTTTGTCTTTCTCCTCATCCTTCAGTCCCCCTATGGGCCGAAACGGTCACCGCAAGGCACTAAAAACATTTCTGCTGCTTGTTGACAGCCTGATTCTCCCACAGCTCTCGGAGATTGAGCGTGTCAGCCAAGCAGCTGAGCAGAAACTAGGTCCCAGGAATGTGCAGTTATTTATTTGGGAAGAAAGGGTCCTAAAATACATGGATTATAGTTGCAGCTCTCTAAGATTTTTGTTATTTTCTCTCTTCTGTGACTAATTGTGCCTTTATTTCCACTTCTTTTAAGAACCCCCCTGCCTTGCTGAACTCGAGAGGATCCAAGTATTAGACGGCGGGAAGAGGAAGTTTGGTAGGTGCAGGGGGTTAGTCTCTGATCCCTTCTGTGGATTATAACATGATACGGGCATCTTTGTGTTTGTCTTACGCGTGCATGTTAAGAAGTAAAGAGGAGCAGTGTGTGATTATGTGTGAGTGTGCATGTGTGCACTGCAGAATTTGATTTTGGCTTGCTGACTGGGCTCTGAGTCAAGACTCTCCAAGGACACAGAGCGGTGAGCAGGGGACAGTCTGCCAGCCTGACGCGCTGACGTTCCCCCGAAAGACTGGATAGACAGTTCAGCCGTCCCTAATTATTATTTTTCACTACATTTACAAATGTATCGAAACACAATTAAGCGACACAACAGATCCGCCCATCTCTGAAGTTTACAATCAGGCTAATTTTTGCCTCACCGATAAACACAGCTACACTTAAGTGTGACCACAGGCTGCTTTTTATACGTCCTCCCTTATAACATCATGATAGCCAGCCACCCCCACATCACCTCAGTAAGCTGCAGCATACTGACTTCCTCTGGGTATTCCTCCATGAACATATTGTTTTCATGGAATATAGAATTAGCCTCCACATATCCTGCATGCATTATATTGTCACTTGGGCTCATGTGTGATGAGCCGCACTGAGAAATTGTGCGAGATTGAAGGCGAGGCCGCTTTACCTTACTCGGCTCTTATTTATTTATGTGTGTGCGTGTAAATGGCAGGTCGATTCATTCCTAGCTGTGACGAAGACGGCTTCTACAGGAAGCAGCAGTGTGACAGGGGGGAGTGTTGGTGTGTCAACCAAAACGGAGGAGAAGTGGCCGGATCGAGGATTCGTGGCAAGCCAGATTGCGGTGAGTGTCAAAAGGTTTCAGATGCCGATAAAAAACAGATCGAGGATTCGTGGCAAGCCAGATTCTGGTGAGTGTCAAAAGGTTTCAGATGCCGATAAAAAACAGATTTTTTGAACTTGAAAGCTGAATGCAGTGAGAGATCAATGCAGATCAGCGCAATTCTGCACGTGTCCCCGCTGCATGCATTCTGCACAAGGCTTTCTTTATGTTAAGGGACCGAGCCCCAGTGCAGCATAACTCACAGTAGGGACCAAGTGCCACATTCATGTGTCCGGAGTCATTTGCATTCTAAAGCGCCGCTTGTCGCTGTGAGAAAAGTCTTTCAAGATAAATGAGGACTGGTTGGACTGAACCTGTGCCTGATAAGAATAGGTCCCTTGGCAAGGTTTAGAAATAGCTATTAAAATCCAGACAAAGTCAAACACACGCCCCCCCCCCCCCCCCCCCCCCTATTTTTTTTGCCATTGCAGTCAGTGTTTTTAAATTGATTTTAGCATTTGTCACTGGCACAGAAAGGACTCCATCAAAACTGAGAGGAAGGCATGAACAGAATATATTGCATTGTGCAAGATGGCCACAGCGGATAATTCGATTTCTCTGCATCTGCCCCCCCCCCTTCCGCAGATTACGAAATGGCATATTCAGGTGATTTTGGAAGTGGGGTTGGATGGGAAGACGAGGAAGAGAAAGAAGCTGAGGAGACTGCAGAGGAGGCTGAAGAAGAGGAGGTGGGAGAGGTGGATGACGGGGGATATATCTGGTAAACGGGCCAACCAATCTCTAAAGGAGCATCCCAGTGGTCCCAAACACACACACACACACTTATACACACAAATCCTGCAAAGAGATGGACGGGATCAAGCGCTCACACTCAGAACAACACTGGATTATAAAAAAAGCAAAGGGGGGGGAAAGTGGCACAGGTTGGGAGGGTGAAGATACAGATGCTATGGAAGTAATTCTTGTTACAGGATGATAAAGAGCAAGGGAGGGGTGGGGGGGATCACAGTTAAGAAATTATGGGTCTGGTGTCATGAATTTTGTCCTTCATACTTGTGAATCTTTGTTCTCTTCTGTTGTCTGTCCTATAAACTATCTTTGAGCAGTTTTTAGCTGATGCATAACGGAGACTTTAAGAAGCTGCAGGTGCTTTGCATTAAAATGAATAAAATAAAAAAAAGCAAGATCAGGTGCACTTCAGTAGTCCAAATTGGCGTCTTTCATCGATCATGTTTGCAGATTAACAACATTTAGATAACCAGTTTTGCTTTAAGGCAGAAATCTGGCAAAAAAAAAAAAAAAGAAAAGAAAAGAGAGAAAGCCACATTAGAATATTGAAAAGCACCTTTTGACTTTGCCATTTTCATCTCTTATGCTTCAGCTCTTATGTGACAGTAGTGCTCTGTCTCATTCATGACTTAAGAAAAGGTTTCTCATGCGTCACTCTTTAGCTTGTATATATTGTGTGTATCAGAAGGCAGAATGTCACCTATTAGTCCCGTAATCAATGCCTTGAAAGACTAGCAGAACATGCTGCTTAGTTGACAAGTGTACATCGTATCATAGTGTGGATTGGTTATTGTGTTTAATAAAAAAATGAAATAAAATAAACGTATCTATGTGGCTCCAGTGGCCACCGTACAACTGAGTGTGTTCTCTTTTCTTTTAATGTCTAAACTGGAGCCAAAGCACCTTGTTCCCCGGCTGCACAAGGGGAGCCCAGCTCTCCATTTGCTGAAAATGACATAACATGCATTAGGGTTGACCTGAACACATTAGGAGTGTTAATGTGGGTTACCAGGAGATTGAACTTTGGAGCTTAGCACCACTGGAACCCTTGAACCAGCCACATAGCTCGTTTTATTTAGCGTTTTAATATCAACTCATTAACAGAACGGAGGGACTTTAAATTCACCGGTAAGCAAATATTAGGCTATCCTATATAACATATATACTAAATATCTATACAACTGTGCAAAAGTCTTGAACCACTCTTCATTCCTTTAATTTCCCAGGAAGCTGGGAACAGGGAAATAGAGTGTATAAGGCATAAGAGGAGTTTGTACAATGAGCTTGAAAGTGAATAATTACTATGACCACTTTTAATCTTCAACACAGCCTAAACTCTCTTGGGCAAGTAGTCTTCAGGAATAGTTCACCAGGCTTCTTGAAGGATATTCAAAGCTCTTCTTTGGTTGTTGGCTGCTGTCAAGAAAGGTGTGATTGAAAGAGAGTACAAGGTCTTAAGATCCAGCATTTTATATTTACAGAGATACAAAATGCTATGACAGAGTTTATCTGTATTTGCTTTTGCTAATAGTAAATCATCTTTATTCTTAATGATATAATCAAAATATACATCTAATTAAGATGATGAATGTCTGTTCTAATGTCTGGATTTTGTGTGTGCAGACAGCTGTAACCTTGATAGATTAGTGTCTGTTTTTGTCTACAGGAATGTGAAAAGAAATGTGTCTCCAGCCCATCATTATACATGATTCTGAATAAGAGAAATGGTATGATAGTACAATTTTATGTATGTTTGTCACACTTAAATGTTTCAGATCAAATCAATTTAAATATTAGACAAAGACAAGGCAAGTAAATGCAGTTTACTTGCCTTAAATGAAAAATCGAACCTACAGGTTTAAAGTTTATATTTAAAATGTGACAAATAATATAAAAAAGAGGAAATCGGGACAGGGAATCATATTTCATATGCGAGTTTGCTGTTAGTTAATCAGGTATAAGTTTAATTGATGTAACAAGTGAGAAAATATAGTAATGATTCTAGTGGCAGGCCGCTCACTGAGAGCTTGTGTGGAGATGCCCTTGGAGGCTCTATGTGTGTGTGAGAGAGGAGGTGGGGAGTGAGTGCAACACTGAGCAGCCACTCATCTAAAAGAATGTCTGACTTGAACACGTCTGATTCAATAAAAGACATTATACTGAGTGTGTTAACAAGGTACTAGTTTTTGCTTATGCTTAAATGATTCATAGGTTAGCATTAAGTATCTTGACAAAAAACATTCTTCTGAAAATATTCAGGTACAAGGACTTGATTGAGGATTGACAATGATGGGGGGCGGGAAACAAAAACAGCCAGTGTCCAGAGAAAGACCTTCAGAAAGCCTGGAGAACTATTGACTGAGACCACTAAATACAATGAAAAAACACTACAAATATATTTTTGAAATGACACATCAGCTAAGAAAGCCGACTTTCTGATGCATAGCTTTGACATTTGTTCCTTTTTTCCTGGAACATTGAAAAGCAGTACTAAAGTCTGTCATTTTCTGCTGTTTGTCTCTAAATCTGCTCTTTGAACAATACAATAAAATAACAAAAATAACATGCTGGTTTAGAAAGTTGATTGTATTCCTTTGCACCTTGTTAGTGTGAAAAAAATGGCAAATAAGCACAACATAAGTACAGCCATGGGCATGATTAATTAGGCAAACAGTTAGTCATGAACCAGAGTTTTGGACAAAGGGAAATTTTGATTGAGACACTAAAAGAACAAGTCAAATTTGATAAATGTAAGGGATCCTTTACAAAAATGTCATACAGCACTCTTACAATAAGTGTTTGTGTTTGTAAAAGAACATCTCATTTTTGGCCAGGATATCAGCGAGTCAATCTGGCAGACAGAAAGGTGCTTACGTGCATGACTGACGTCAAGAGGATGAAGCTTACTCAGGAAAGTCACCTTGCATGGGTTCATGATTTTGCCAGAATTCTCTGATAAACAAATTTACCTAAGACTGTGTTGGATGAACTGCCTTTATTTTTTGTTTTACTTTTTTTGTTGTTGTTGTTTCATAATACTGACCTAAATGTGTGCACCAATACCCATATAACATCGATAAGTTGAAACTGTTAAGATACTACATAACTCAAAAAAATTGCTGGAACACATTGAAAACACATCAGATCCCAGTGGGAAAACAATGCTGGATACCTGTACTGATGTGGACTGGGTAATGTGTTAGGGGGAAAAAGGATGTCACATCTTTTGATGAAAATTAAAGTTAGCAGCCTATACAGTAGGGGTGCAACGATATTCGTATGATATTGAACGTTCGATACAGTGCTTTCGGTTCGGTAGGCATATGTATCGAACAATACAAATTTTTTAATTTATTTTATCAACTTTTCTTCTAAACATGCTGTCTGTGTTGAGAGCTCAGTGGGTCTGCGTTCCACTACTCCGCCTAGGCTGCACTGTCAAGCGCAGATCCACCGAGCGCAGCGCAAGCTAGCAAAACAAAAGCTAAGCTCGTTGCAACATGGCAACTGCCTCAATGCTAGCCGAAATTGAACCTCCCCCACCCTCATTCAGATCTGGCGTTTGGGACAAAAGTAAAACAGTATGTCGGATGTGCCACGCAATGCTCAATTACATTGGTAGGAACTAGTGCGTTAGCTGTTAATGTGTTGACGCTGTCCAGCCCCATGCAAGGGGCAATCCGCTGTAACTCGTTAAAGGAGATTTGCGGCGTTATGGCGTTAATGTCATTTTAACAAGATTAACGCTGACAGCACTAGTGGGAACACAACGAATATGACTGCACATTTATATCATCCTAGTGCAAAGACAAGTGGGAGCAGACAAAAACAACAAGCACGCATGCTACAAACTTTACCCGAGTCATTTAGACAGCCGTTAGCACATGATTCTCCTTTGTTTAATATGCCGCTGAGAATATACCCCAGAAGAAGGGTATAGTATAGCTTTTATTTTGGAAAGAGCCATTTTTCTGTAATAAACTCTCTTTTCCAAAGATGAGTGATTTCTCAATCAGATATTTATTTTAATTATTTTGTTGTTTCAGCAACATTACATTTAAAAACTGTACTTTTGAGTTAAAATATATATTTATAATTTTAATAAATGACAAATTAAAAAGGCATGAACATTTTTTTGTATCGAAAAAATATCTAACCGAACCAGACCGTGAATTTTGTGCATTGTTGCACCCCTACTATACAGGGCTGAAATCAAAGAAATCCTTAAAATCAAATGGAAAAAATGATTAAATTTGATTGGAGCAACTCAAAATGGTAATCAGTAGTTTCTATGGCCCCCACGTGCTTGTATGAATACCTGACATTGTTGGGGCATGCTCCTAATGAGAAGACAGTGTCCTGGGGAATCTCTTCCCAGATGTGGGCCAGGCCATCACTGAGGTCCTGGACAGTCTTGAGTCTCCACAACTTCTCCAGATCCTTTCACATAGTCGCATGTGCTCAGGGTGAACCTGCTTTTAACTAAGAAAAACACAGGGTGCCAGTGGTGGGCCTGCCAATTTTGGTATTCTATGTCAAATGTCAATCAGGCTCAATGGTGCTGGGAAGTGAGCGAAGGGTCTGCTAAATGATGTCAGGCCCTCAGGCCACCCTCAGTCTGTTTCTGATTGTTTGGTCAGAGACATTCACACCAGTGACCTGCTGGAACTCATTTTGTAGCTCTGGTAGTGTTCATCCTTCTTCTACAAAGAAGCAAACACCAGTCCTGCTAATGGGTTCAGGCCCTTCAACAGGGCCTTGTCAGGCTCTCTGCCCATCTCCTGGAATCTCCTCCATGCTCGAGAGACTGTGCTGGGAGACACAGCAAACCTGGTATCCTGGAAGACTTGAACTACCTGTGTAATGTCTGTAGAATCCAGGTATCACCTCACGCTATTAGAGGCTCTGACCCTGGCTAAATGCAAAACTAGTGAGAAAGGTCGTCTCAACGTTGCTTCTCTTCTGCACCTGTTGTTAATTTCATTACCACCCAAGCAGCTGAAACTGATTAACAACCCTCTGCTACTTAACTGACCAGATCAAGATCCCAGAAGTTTAACTGACTTGATGCTATACTCTTAATTAAAAGTGCTCCTTGGAGTTTTTCCAGTAGCGTGTAAACTGCTCAGAATATTACTACATCTTCTAAAATAAAAATTCCACTGTAGCAAAGTTGGTTACTGGTGCAGACAGGCTAGCCATATTTGTGATTACAGATAGCAAATTAAAATCTATATATTTGCCTTATTTTAATGAGCAGTGCAGCATGGACGAACACTGCACCTATAATAAGATGCTATTTAAAAAAAAAACAACATATGCGTCTCTGTGCGAAATGCTCCTTAAGGATTCAATGTTCTTCTCAGCTCATATCTACCCCTACTGCACCTCATTCTGCAGTGAAGTGTGGCTTGTAGCTATGGGAAACCAGCAGAAATGAGATACAGACACAAGTCTGCATATCAGCACTTCGAACAGCACAATGCCTTTAGAAAACTCTCTCCTCAGCCTCCTCGGGACACTGCTGAAAACTCCACTGTGAACTATTCAGCCTGGGAACAGTGAAATAGAAACCTTTCAGCATGTTAGAGCGTATGCACATCCTCAGGAGTTCAGGCCCAGAAAGCTTGTCTTAGCATTGTAAAAACTGACAGCAACCAATCCTCTGAAATGTCATTTCTCAGTTTCACGTTTCTGTGATAATGGAAATCAGAACCAGTAGCTTCCCAGTGGGTGAAACCTCAAATGTTTTCACTGTGAGTGGGTACGTCTGCCAACAGATGTCTGAATACTTGAAACCAACAGCAGTCCTCTGGCTACCCAAAGGGACCAATCATTTTCAGCAGCCTGTCAGCCTATTATGCTGAATATTCCTCCCCGCCTGATAAAAAAAACAAACTGTATGCACCAGACGCAGGTGTAAATCCTAACACATGCTCTGTGAAATGTGTCTTTGATGCTGTAACTGTAACATAAATAAGGATCAAAAGTTGGATGATTTGCTTTTTTTATCCCAGCAGTTTATGTAATCTTTTTTTTTGTTATTTTATAAATGGATAAATGTATTTTATAACCTTGGGAATCCAGCAGCACACCAAGAAAACACTAAACATTAGCTGAAAAAAGATTAATTTAATGTAATTATTGTGCAATTAAACAGGTATAAATGTACTTAAAGTGCCTGTAAACATTAGTACCCTTATAAAGATTTTCTGGTTAACCACATGACTCTGAGATGACAATTAAGCAGTAATTATTCTTTCAGTTGCAAATGTCTCATCTAATTCATTCTGATTTGTCATCTGTACCACGTGTCAGTGTAGTGCAGGGGTCCTCGGTTACAGTTTGCTCTGAGCACCTTGTAGTCTCCACACCCTCCTGATTTCTTTTTCTGTACTGTCCAGCTCCCTGAATACATTAACATCCTTTGTCTGCTCAAAGTGCTGCAACAATCTCTGGAAAACAGTCACTGGGACGCTGAAGTTCAGATGTGGGTAAGTCACTTTAGTGGCCATGTCTCGCGTGTTGCTGGAAACGATCCCTGCAACACAACAAAGAAACATTTTTTTTGTGAATTCAAAGCGCAAATACAGCAGTGCTGACTGAACCACTGATATAAGCACAGCTGACTTTTCCCTGCACAGAGACGTTTTCTGTGGTTATCATGTGCCCCCCTCTGTTCAAAAGGTGCACATGGCTTTCTTCCTCCAGGACCTCCTTACCCAGCAGCTCTCCTGAGCATCTCTGCACCACAGCACCCCCGCTGGTCCCCGCTTGTACTGCACACGTGGTCTGGAGCATGACAGGCTGGCAATTCCAGCTAATGGCTTTGGACAGGACGCCGCAGGTCAGGGACGGACCGCAGCTCCGACCCAGCCCACCGTATCCGACGACAACTACAGATTCACCTGAAGTTAGAAAAGGCCATTACGGTTTTTAAGCGTAAAGAAGCAGGAAATCTCTTCTGGAACTGCTTATAAGAAAATAACAATAATTCTACTGTTTCTGCTGCACAAGACTGAAATCAAACCTGGAATGAAACTCTGACACATCCGTGAGACCACAGCTTCTGGGACAGCGTCTCTGAGCTGCACCAAAGCGAGGTCATAGGGTGAAGATGCCTTAGTGGAAAAAAGGACATCACCCACTGAATCATGGACTCTGAGAAAAGAAAATCGCCAAAAAAGTGAGGATTATTAGTCTTACACATTCTGTGATCACAAAACATACTTCCAAAATGTGGTGAAGTTGCTAAATAAACAGGAAAAGACCATAATCCCATATGGTGTAGATCCATACAGAAAGCTTTGTCTTTGATGCAGCAAGTCCATGTCAGCTTATAGGACTGTCCATACATTCAGAAGTTTATTACTGCCTATAAATTGCACTCATTTTTTCCCAGGCTGGAATAATAGTACCGAATACATCTTTAATGGCGTTAAAAATCAAGAATTTGATGCACAAATTTGAATATATTTTTGATTTTCTCTCATCCAACCAGGTTATTCTGCAGGCAAGCTCCTAGTACTTGTTTATACTTGTTTTTTTTCTACCCAAAACTGTGTTAGGTTTGAAAAGAAGACTAAGATTAGTGGATTAACACATTTTAGTGTTTAATAAGGTTTGAATTAATTTCTGCTTCAATTAGGAGGGGGTTTAAGATAGTAAATGTGCCATCACCTGTCCCTATGGTGGAACTTCAAGCGGACTTTAGACTTCCTGTTGACAACATGCCTGCACGTCACAACCAGTCGAGAGCCAACAACTACCCCTGAACCCCAGAACTGCCCGCTGTCCACAAAGCAAACAGTGGGGTATTTAACAGCTTTTGACTCGTGAGCAGCGGTGGACATCTGGATGTCCGACTCTCCTGGATGAAGCCAAACATTTCTGAGGGGATCCTGGACACTCAGGCAGCTGATGAGATTCCTGAAGACCAACTGGGCAGAGCAGACCAGAGTGAGGCCAATCCACTCATTAGCCTTCCAGCCAAATGGAGACACAATCAGCCCGATGAGATGCACGCTGCCTGCACCTTTCACCACAAACAACCCTCCACCTTCTGTGCCTGGCAGGCAGCGGGCGTCTGTGAGGATGACAGCGTTATCTTCTCCAGCGAGGTTACTGATGATGCCTCTGCTGAGGGTGCTGATGAAAAGATCCAAGCAGAGGGAGCCAAAAGGTGAGCCGCAGGCAACAACAGGGCAGCCTTTCTGGAGAGGCGCACTGCTCTGCCAGGGGATGGTGCCTGAATCCTGGCTGCTGTCTAGCACCACACCTGCCCTGAGTACAGCAAACCAGCTGAGGAAGTGGAAATCTCTGAGCAGCTCCTCATCCTCATCACAATGGAAACGCCACTGGTCGGCCTCCTGGAACACTGCCTGGAAAGCCTGTTTAAACTCCACGCAGTTGACCAGCATCAGCAGCTCGGCTGCAGCCTCCCTCTGCCCTGCTGCTGTTTTGCTTCTGGTGGGTGTGATTGTTGCTCTCTGTGCGCTCTGCTTGGTGTCAGTTGGAAAGCTGACGCGGATTTGAAGTTTGGCACTGAAGCTGTGAGGTGGCAAGAAGTCGTGGTCCCAGTAGAGGGGGTCTCCGTCGATGATAAAACGTGAAAACGGGAGTCCGGTACATATGATGATTCCTGTGCGAGGGTGGACAACAATTCCGCTGCAGCTCACCGGTTTCTTTGCAGAAGACGCCTCTGACACCTTGACAACACAGCAGCGCCTCTCCACGTCCTTTAACTCCATGCTCTAGCAAAGCAAATCAACAAATGTTTTAACGGCGTTTAAAACACTCGAAAAAGCAGCTCATTAAAACTGTGTACATTCCAGGAGTGAGAAGAAACCTTCAGATAAGTCACTGTGACCTTAAGTTTAAACTATTTATCGCAAATATTTCCCACAGTGTCGTCTAACTTCTTCGCCCTGTTCGTAACTTCCTGGTTCTGCTTCGTTCCTGCACCTGATTGGTCTGAAAGCAAACACCTTCTAGCCAATGGTAAACAAGGAAACTAGAGGGAGTTCCTATATCCCGATTAGAAGTTTATTTACGTTTTACGATGTTTTATGTGTGTTTTTATGTATAATATCTTTGCTGATATCAGCATATAGGGTGAAGTTAACTGCTTTCACTATGGAGTTTTATATAAAATAAATAAAAAAGCTTTTTTGCCTGTTTATGACTCTGTGTTCTACTGTGTAATCAATCCAGTCCATTTTGGGTCACTTAAAAATATCCTTTCTATTCTATCACACTTGGAAAAGACAAAGACATTTTTAATCGGGCTGACCTGATTTGTTTTGTTTTTGTTTGTTTTGTGTGTGTTGGGGGGGGGGGGGGGGGGGGGCTTTACCTGGATAAATAAAGGATATAAAAGTGACTCTTCTAAAAACTGACTGCAGCTTCTACGTTGTGACAGGAGTGAATACATTATCCTGCGGAAAATGACTTGATATCGCTCATAGGAGACATGTTGGATTGTTTTTACAAGTTTAAATACCAGCAACCACTTTTTTTAACACTATTACTTAGCAGATAAAATATTTTATTTTAATAGCATTTTATCACATATGGAATACCATATTGTGTTTTTATTCTACCGAATGCTTGCTAATTTCTGTAGAAAAGTAGTACAGTGGTTTGTGGCCCTGGGTTCAAGTCAAAGGTGAGGCATTTTTCTCCTCAGGTACTTTTGCAGCCCAAAAGTTTTCATTTAGGATCATTGGTGATTCTAAGCTGACCGATGTGAATGTGATGGGTCGTCTGTCTGTGTTAGCCCTTAATGCTCTAGAACTGGATTTAATAAAAACAAACAGAACAAAGCTTGGTGAGAGCAGCCATCATCACAGGGCAGAAGATCATCAGAGTATGAGTGTGAGAGACACTGAGACATGCTAAAATCTAGTTGCAGAAAGGCATTATACAATAAAATAATGTGAATAATACATAAATTTAACAAATTCTTCCATTCTTCTTCATAAGGTTCGGATTTTAGATTTTAACTGTATTTTTATAGGTTTTACAGCTGTCCCCACTAATAACGACCTATTTATTACCAAAGTAATAGAAAAACAATTAAATAACAGAAACCTTGAAGTTCCACCACAGGAACCTTCCATAATTATACAGTATTAAGTGTGTAGTTCTTTACACTGACAGAAAGGAGCCTTTCACCGGTCCACCCCACTAAAGCTCAATAAGTATGACATTCCTGTTCAAGGAGGACTAATAAGTGTTGTGAATGTGAATGGATAAATAGATGGATGGATGTTCCTTTGGTGGATGAACCAAAAATGAATTAAAATCTCTTAAACAAGGTTTAAAGAGTTACCAAACATATTTATTTTGCTAAAATATTGCACAACACACCCAACAAGAATATGACATCTTTTTTGTATGAGATATATCAAGCATTAAGAATGCGAATTAACAGACAGGCCAGTTTTTATTGCAAAATATAAATACACTCTTATAAAATATTTTATAATGTTTTAAGATAATTTTATCCAAAAATACTGTATAAGCTTTTTTTTTTTTGCTAAGCACCACCCAAGTACTCTCATAAATCACTGCGTACTGTTAGCAGCAACCAATCACAAAGTACTCAAGTCTTTTTAGTGCAGTCACCTGTCGGTGTGTTTGGCTGGCGTATTTATCTAGTAGAGGCAAAAAGTCAGTCAGTGCACTTGTGGTAACATTAATGTTAGTGGCCGTGTTTGTAAACCTAAATGTAAACCTTAAAATAAACATACTATCACAAGAACTGTCAGCATCCTCCGAGGTAGGCTTGCAAATTGACTTTAACAATTACAGCAACACATTTTTGCAGCACTTTCTAGGGAAAAAAAAGTTGTTTTTGAAAACGATCAATTGAAAGAAAAAAAAATAAAACAGAATAAATAATGTGCATACGTGCCAACAAAAATGTTTCATCCTCAATCAAAGAAGAGCTGCTCTAAGCACACAGTGTTAACTACACTGACCTTCGCTGTAAGCCAACACCAGCAGCCAAAAATACACCCGGGTCTGAAACAAGTTCACAGCCATGGCATGTCCTACACAGCAGAAACAATTCCCTACAGGCTTTAGGTAAAGGTAGAAGAACCACAGCATGGAGCTTTTCTCCACACTCAGTCTGAATAATACAAGCCAATGATTCATAACCTATCTTTGACTTGCAGCGGTACGACTGAGATAAAATACAGGATTCTTCAAACAGATTAATAATGCTGGGCTTTTAAATACAAAACACATTTTGTACTAGCATATTTAATAAAATCTCTCTCTACTGCAGGTAGTTTTGTGTGGAACAAATCTGGTTAAGGCTATTAAAAGAATGTCAATCAATCGATATACTGGGCAAGCCAGCGAAAACCGTCTCCATATCCCTGTCGCTTCAGCACACTGCACATGAACACCTCCATTGGCCTCAAATTCAGCTCCTTCAGCGGCACTTTGCCCTGAAAAGAAACAAAAATACACATCAAAAAGAACAGCTTTAAATCTACAACTCCATCCAGCAACCTAGCCCATGAACACTGAATAAATACACCGCACATCTTAAACTTTAACCGTGCTTTAAGCTCTATTAGAAAAGGTTTTCCCTGACTCATCAGCATGGATCAATATATAAATATAAATAAACCGACGCTTAGGTCTTGAACCAGAAATGATGTCTCAGATTTATACAAAAAATGTAAGTGCAGTAAAATATCATTGTGGGGCAGCAGTTTCCATAAGTCTTTTCTTCTTTAGGTCGATTTGGGCTTGTTGCACAGACAACTAAACAGAATGCACATACACTAACCAGCCACTTTGTTAGGTATCTCTGAACTGCTCAGTAATCCAAATATCTATATATTTATAATGTGATCGCCACTCAATGCATACACTGAGACCGAGCAGGTCATCACCAGATTTTATATTGTTGGCTGGCTGACTGCTGAGTCCACCCATCTGCGATCTGGCTCCTGAAAAGTAAGTGGGTAGCCACTGTGACCACAGTATACCCAGCTTCTCCTGCTGGCCATTAAAAAGAATGCAGATTTGAAGTACTTTGAACAGGTTTCACTTTTCCAGAGGCTATGTTAACCTTTTAAATACAGTTTATGGTTTAGAAATTATGAACACCATATAACTCTAATGCTCCTGCCAGACACCACATCATCATTTAATCCCACATTTCTTGTACAAACCTTTCCAGTTGTATGCCCCTGAAGACCAAGTACTACCCTGAGTGCATCCTCACTGATGGCCTCTGGACGGTCTATCTTATTGCCCAGGATTAGAACGGGGATGTTTGCAATGGTTTCATCTGTTAACATGGCCTACACAAAAGAAGTATCATATCAGACATATCATACAGATCATTCCTATCAGTGGCAGCTATGGGCAGCTGTCTGTGTTGACATCAGTACAATTAACTCACATCCAGTTCAACTTTTGCTTCTGCTAGTCGCATATGGTCAGCACAATCCACCATGTACACGATACCGTTTATGGCTGGGAAGTAGTTCTTCCAGATCCTTCGTGCTGTAAAGACACACATTTTCAGTATTTTTATGCAACACCTCAACAAATACATCAATAATATTTTAAAAAGCTCAAAAATAAGATTGAGAATCACTTTTTTTACTCCCACCTTGCGTATGACCTCCAAGGTCAAATGTCGTAAAAGTCATTCCAGCTATTGTCAGCTCCTCGGATGCTGAGGAAGAGGGGTTTGATTTTAGGATAAGCAATGAAGCAAGACACACATGGCTAATTCCTGATGTGACAAGTGAAAATCTACTTGGGTATAGCGTCGGCATGTGCTGTCCCAGCCTGTCATCCCTGAGCATCTGCAGCAACGTTGTTTTTCCAGCATTGTCTAGTCCAAGAAAAACCATCTTCCCAGTCTTCTTGTACAACCCTGATAGCAGAAAGAAGTCAAATTGATGGGTTTAAAAGAAGTCTTGGGCAGAAGAACTGGGAGCCAGAATAGTCATAGAAATATCTGTAAGACATATTTATATGAGAACTGGTTGGTATATGTTTTATAGAAATAGAGTGAATGCCAAGAACAAAGTGAAAATCTGGATATTTGTTAGTATTCAGGCTGGAATTTACTTTAAACTGTCTAGTTACTACCTCCAAGTTACCATTTTGTAAAACAACAATATCGGTGTCAAGCTGTTTTGTTCTTTTTCTTTTGGTTTGATTCAGGTATTGTTTAGCATTTCGTCCTTGTGTCCTTGACCTGCGAAAACTGGAGGCATAGAAAATTGCATTGTTTTTTTCCCCACACTAAGTTTTTGCTGAGATCTGATATTCTGGAACACAGGACCAGCTTTATATCTTCTCAAGGATATTTGAGGGTGCGTGCGTGGGACCAAACTAGTGTACATGGACTTTAGACTGGACTTGGAGACTTGAGACTTGGTATTTAGCTGCTTCTCTCTGGGTTTGCTGTGGTGGGGGCACAGGAGGACTGGGTCCTTGTTGTTACAGGGTCTTCGTATTATGGTTTCTATTGCCAGCTATATGCAGATACTGGACTCCACTAGGGCTGCCCTTTCTTATCAGGTATGTTAATGATTTTTATGGACTTATTTTTATGGGATATCTAGCCAAGGGGTGGAGGGTGGAGGGTTTGGTGGTCTCAGGATCTCATCTGAACATTGAGCCATGACCTCCACCTTACTTTGAAGTGGTTTGCAGATGAGTGTGAAGCAGCTGGGACGACACTCAGCTCGAGACTTGGCAGAAATTGACTTCCTCTGAAAGGTGTCTCAGAGTAGAGCTGCTACACCGCCATATTGAAAAAAGACCGTTGGAGTGATTCGGAAATTTCACCAGAATGTCTCCCAGGTGCGTCCTAGGTGAGGTGTTCAGGGTATGTTCTATGAGGAAACCCAGGGGCAGACCCAGTCTGGCTTCAGGCCACCTTAGAGTCCTTTCAGGAAAAGCAGGTGGAAGTGGCAAGAGAGAGGGAGGTCTCTACTTAGCCTACCACACCCACAATTCAGACTCAGATAAATGGCAAATATTGGATGATAATGGATGAAAATGTGGATATTTATTTCAATACCTAATAGTTGCAAGACACTGCTGAAGCCCCTGTAGATCCAATCAAATAGAAAAGACATTTCTGATGGCTTCCTGAAAGACAGAAAGCTGAAGTTAATTATGACACATCAAGGACGGTGATGTACATAAGATACCAGTCATAAAGTCTGTAAATGAAAAAAAAAGAACGCATTGTTAATCATTATTCCTGACCCTGCGTGGATTACTCTGCTGGTATGTGTAAGCTCCGTGTAATCACACGAGTTTTAAAGCTTGAAAGGAAAGGAGCTAAGCAAGGCAACAAACAGCCTTCAGTGATTTTTCAGATGCTGGTTTGATCTGAGAGCTGTCTCACTCGCTCACAGTGATCTTCCCCTGACTATTTTTGTGAGGGTTGCGACAAGGACACTTGATCTTGGTAGTCCCCCCCCCCCCCCCCCCCCCCCCCCCCCTGCCTTCGCTCAATGACACACAAACACCTGTCACTGGGTGAACTTAAAGTGAATAGTGTGGCCTGTGGGCTCTGAGAAATTACCCAATTGTTAATGCCTTTATTATACAATGTTTTCACAGGGTCACTTAAATGTCAGCGTGGCACTTAACTGCTTCATCTGTGGATTTAAAGCTGTGGCACTGTAGGCACTGCTCACAAACTTTGGTTTGCCGTTTTAGTGATGAAATGACAAAATCAGCACTCCGAAACAAGTAAACACGGCTAAAAGCAGAAATCACGACTAGCTCACTACTCTTTATAAACGCTCGTTCTAGTGAAATCACTACTACTGTCTAGCTTATCACGTGCAGCTCCGCGGTACCAACGTCAGCTTTAATAAACAACGGTAAATTTAATAAACACGAGCGCGCGGAGGGGTCCACAGTGTCCAGTCCTCGAACTTTATGATGTCGACAAATGGTTTCAACAAGCAGACTTGAATGGAAAAGTTTAAACCCCAACAAAGCCAACTTAATACATCATTTGCGGCGTTACCTTGGTCAGCAGTGTTAGTGAACTGAACTCGTCCGTTGTTGGTTTTTTTTCCTTCTCAAAGCCTCTAACTTTGACAGTTAACCGGAAGTACGTCACCGGGATGGCTACTAACACACCAAGGTAAGAAGTGCGCATGCTGGGTTTTTTGTTTGTTAGTTTTTTAATAACAATAAAAAAAATTAAAAAGTACGCTTCAAACGGTCCTGAAAACATTCATTTAAAATATGTTTTAAGAACTTAGAACTTAATTTGCTTTTTAACACTACTGACTGTAGTTTACTTTTAGTTTGCGGGGGGGGGGGGGGGGGGGGATACTGGTCATGCCACTATCTTTCTACATTTTCGGTGTAACTTTCCGACATACATAGTATCAACGTAATTAAATTTTAATAATTTATTCTATTAAAAAATGAAATTACCCAGACATTATACAGGTTTCCTACTAGGAACAGAAAAATAAAGGAGACACAATCGCCTCTTAGTATAACTTTGGGCTACAAAAACTGGGCCTCGGGATCTAAATTTAATATATAGAACCAGCTTATTATTTTATGTCCTCTGTAATGGACATTTGTTTTTGATCAATATCTTTTTACTTATTTGAGCTAACCTACTAAGTCCCGATGTACTAAATAGAGGGCTTTCCATTGATATCTCATGTGTTTGGGTGGCCTCTTTTAACGCTAAAGAGGAAGGAAATTACAAAAAAGTTCAATGGGAAGATTCATTTTTCCTCGGTTCTCAGAGGATATCTAGTAGTTGAAGCAAAAAATGAAGGCGATGAGGGCTGTGATCACTAGGTGGCAGCATTACAACCATGAGAGTTTATTCTGCTCTGAACTAGTTCTCAAATTTTTTCTTAAAATCACTAATACATTCTTTAAATGAAATAAATTAAAGTAATCAAAGATAAGTCCAGTTCCAAAGTATCAGCAAACGTCATTTCCCTTAAAACTAATATATTGATCCAACTTAGTTACCCTTTTTTTTTTTAAACTCACTGGCTATTTTGTTCGATACATGTACAGTGGCTTGCAAAAGTATTCGGCCCCCTTGGACTTTTCCACATTTTGTCACATTACAGCCACTGAAAGACCAATACAAAGCGGTGTACACGTGAGAAGTGGAACCAAAATTATACGTGATTCCAAACATTTTTCACAAATAAGATAAGAGATAAGATAAGATAAAACTTTATTAATCCCTCAGGTGGGTTCCTCTGGGAAATTTGGTTTCCAAAAAAGCACAGCACCGACAGAAGTTACAGAATATTATATATATATATATATATATATATATATATATATATATATATATACACATACATATATAAATACAAAGACATATATAGATAAAATATACAAAGGGGATAAATAGAATAAATAGGAATAAAAATAAAAATACAAGTGAATTGCACATTTCAAGTATGGAGTCTATTGCATCGTTGACTATTAACAAAAAGTATTGCACAAAAGGTAATTGCACAGTGAAGTGAAGAGGCACTACAGCTTAGTTGTTCCCCCCTCCTTTGTCCTCCTGTTTCCCCTCCCTCTCCCCTTCAGAGAGGAGTTAAACAGTCTGATGGCGTGTGGGACAAAGGAGTTTTTAAGTCTGTTGGTTCTTGTCTTTGGGGAGAAGCAACCTGTCACTGAACAGACTCTTCTGGTTGTTTGTGGCCGGGTGCAGAGGATGCCCAGCATTGTCCATAATGTCCAGCAGTTTCTTTAGTGTTCTTTTCTCTGCCACTGACACCAGAGTGTCCAGCTTCATGCCGACCACAGAGCCAGCCTTCCTGATCAGTTTTTCCAGCCTGGATGAGTCCTTCTTTGCTGTGCTGCTCCCCCAGCACACCACAGCATAGAAAAGTACTCCAGCAACCACCGACTGATAAAACATCCTCAGGAGCTTCCTGCAGATGTTAAAAGACCTCAGCCTCCTGTGGAAGTACAGTCGGCTTTGGGCTTTTTTGTACAGGTGCTCTGTGTTGCATGACCAGTCCAGTTTGTTGTCCACCCACAGCCCGAGGTACTTGTACTTGTTGACCAGCTCCACCTCCTCCCCCTCCCCCTCTATCTGAACCAGCAGTGGACCTGTTCTGGACCTCCCAAAGTCCACAACCAGTTCCTTAGTCTTTGAGGTGTTGAATTGCAGGTGGTTTGTGTGACTCCATGCGACAAGGTTCCTCACCAGACTTCTGTACTCCTCTTCCTGATTATCCCAGATACACCCCATGATGGCTGTGTCGTCTGCAAACTTCTGAATGTGGCATAATTCAGAGTTGTAGCAGAAGTCAGAGGTGTACAGGGTGAAGAGAAGTGGGGACAGCACAGTTCCCTGTGGTGCTCCTGTGCTGCTGACCACAGTGTCAGACATGATGTCCTTCAGCCTGACATACTGTGGCCTGTCGGTGAGGTAGTTGGAGATCCAAGCGACCAGGCAGGGGTCCACCTCCATCCTGTTCAGTTTTTCCTGAAGCAGACAGGGCCGGATGGTATTAAAGGCACTGGAAAAGTCAAGAAACAGGATCCTGACCGTGCCTTTTCCCCCATCCAGGTGTGAGTGGGCTCTATGCAGGAGGTACAGGATGGCATCCTCCACTCCGACACCCGCCTTGTAGGCGAACTGTAGTGGGTCCTGGGCATGTTGTACCTGTGGTCGGAGGAGGTTGAGGAAGAGCCGCTCTAGAGTCTTCATAAGATGTGACGTCAGTGCCACCAGTCGGAAGTCAGCTCATTGGGCCGGTTCCTTTTGGGGACCGGGACGATGCAGGATGTCTTCCATAGGGCGGGCACTCTCCCCAGTCGCAGACTGAGATTGAAGACTCGTTGTAGCGGCTCCCTAAGTTCAGCAACACACGCCCTTAGCATCCTAGGACACACCTTGTCTGGACCTGCTGCCTTTCTGGGGCGAAGCTTCCTCAGTTGTCTCCTGACCTGATCCACTGTGACACTGGGAGATGATTGGAAGGGGGGGGGGGGGGGGGAGATGTCCTGCTGCTGAGAGAGGGATTGGAGGAGGGGGGTGTCATCATAGTGTCAGGAAGGGGAGGAAGCGAGGGAGGTAGGAGAGTGGGGAGAGGGCTCTGTAGTAAAGGTGAGGGTGAGGGTGGGGTGTTGTGGGCTGGTCAAACCTGTTGAAGAAGTTGTTGAGTTCGTTTGCCTTCTCCACAGTCCCCCCCACTGTGCTTTTCTTGGTGTTGTGGCCTGTGATGGTTTTTACACCATTCCAGACCTCCCTCATATTGTTCCTCTCCAACTTCTGGGCGATCGTGGCTCAAGAGTTGGGAGTTCGCCTTGTAATCGGAAGGTTGCCGGTTCGAGCCTCGGCTTGGACAGTCTCGGTCGTTGTGTCCTTGGGCAAGACACTTTACCCGTTGCCTACTGGTGGTGGTCAGAGGGCCCGGTGGCGCCAGTGTCCGGCAGCCTCGCCTCTGCGCCCCAGGGTGGCTGTGGCTACAATGTAGCTTGTGTGAATGTGTGTGTGAATGGGTGGATGACTGGATATGTAAAGCGCTTTGGGGTCCTTAGGGACTAGTAAAGTGCTATATAAATACAGGCCATTTACCATTCTGCTCCACCTTCCTCATGTAGGTGTCCTTTGCTTCCCTCAGGCAGCGTTTCACCTCCCGCTGTGCCGCTTTCATCTCCTCCTTCACTTTGCTCCTGAAAGCCTTCTTCTTCATGGTGAGGACAGCTTTGACTTCCTGTGTTACCCACGGTTTGTTATTAGGGTAACACTGTACCATCTTAGCAGGGGCGACTGTGTCCACACAAAAGTTGAGGTAGCCTGTAAGACAGTGTGTCGCCCCCTCTATGTCCTCACCATGTGGGCTCAGAAGCACGTTCCAGTCTGTGGTGTCATAACAGTCTCTCAGAGCATCCTCCTTTTCTGGGGTCCATCTCCTGATGGAGCGTGTTGTGACAGGCTTCCTTTGGACGAGGGGTGTGTATTGTGGCTGTAGGTAAACCAGGTTGTGGTCTGACTTCCCTAGTGGGGGGAGGGGGTGGCTATATGCATCTCTCACATTAGCATACAGTAGGTCAATTGTCCTAAATAACTGAAAAGTGGGGTGTGCATAATTATTCAGCCCCCTGAGTAAATACTTTGTAGAACCACCTTTTGCTACAATTACAGTTGCCAGTCTTTTAGGGTACACTTCTACCACCTTTGCACATCTGGAGACTGAAATCCTTGCCCATTCTTCTTTGCAAAACAGCTCCAGCTCAGTCAGATTAGATGGACAGCGTTTGTGAACAGCAGGTTTCAGATCTTGCCACAGATTCTCGATTGGATTTTGACTGGGGCCATTCTAACACATGGATATGTTTTGTTTTAAACCATCCCATTGTTGCCCTGGCTTTATGTTTAGGGTCGTTGTCCTGCTGGAAGGTGAACCTCCGCCCCAGTCTCAAGTCTTTTGCAGACTCCAAGAGGTTTTCTTCCAAGATTGCCCTGTATTTGGCTCCATCCATCTTCCCATCAACTCTGACCAGCTTCCCTGTCCCTGCTGAAGAGAAACACCCCCAGAACATGATGCTGCCACCACCATATTTGACAGTGGGGATGGTGTGTTCAGAGTGATGTGCAGTGTTAGTAGTCTGCCACACATAGTGTTTTGCATTTTGGCCAAAAGTTCCATTTTGGTCTCATCTGATCAGAGCACCTTCTTCCACATGTTTGCTGTCCCCCACGTGGCTTGTGGCAAACTGCAAACAGGACTTCTTATGGTTTCCTGTTAACAATGGCTTTCTTCTTGCCACTCTTCCATAAAGGCCAACTTTGTGCAGTGCATGACTAATAGTTGTCCTATGGACAGATTCCCCCCACCTGAGCTGTAGATGTCTGCAGCTCGTCCAGAGTCACCATGGGCTTCTTGGCTGCATTTCTGATCAGTGCTCTCCTTGTTCGGCCTGTGAGTTTAGGTGGACGGCCTTGTCTTGGTAGGTTTACAGTTGTGCCATACTCCTTCCATTTCTGAATAATCACTTGAACAGTGCTCCGTGGGATATTCAAGGCTTGGGAAATCTTTTTGTAGCCTAAGCCTGCTTTAAATTTCTCAATAACTTTATCCCTGACCTGTCTGGTGTGTTCGTTGGACTTCATGGTGTTGTTGCTCCCAATATTCTCTTAGACAACCTCTGAGGCCGTCACAGAGCAGCTGTATTTGTACTTACATTAGATTACACACAGGTGCACTCTACTTAGTCATTAGCACTCATCAGGCAATGTCTATGGGCAACTGACTGCACTGAGAGCAAAGGGGGCTGAATAATTACACACATTCCACTTTGCAGTTATTTATTTGTAAAAAATGTTTGGAATTATGTATGATTTTTGTTCCACTTCTCACGTGCACAGCACTTTGTGTTGGTCTTTCACGTGGAATTTCAACAAAATTGATTCATGTTTGTGGCTGCAATGTGACAAAATGTGGGAAAGTTCAAGGGGGCCGAAGACTTTTGCAAGCCACTTTATGTTTGGGCTTTTACTTTGCTTTCTACCTCAATTTCTGCTGCAACATTTGGATTTTAGGGTCACAATTTGGCATAAATATGAAAGCATGGATCTGTTCTCCCTGGTGTCAAAGCATCAGGCTTTTGGCTGTGATGTAAAAAAGGGTGCAGCTATTTCATGCCAATTGAGCATCATTGAAACACCACAACCTACCTGAATATTGTAGCTGACCACATCCATCCTTTGACGACCACGGTGTACCCTGTTGGAAGCTGCCATCTTCTGATGCTTCCAACGGGATAACCCACCACATCAAAGTTCAAATAATCTTAAACACGAAAATGAGTTAACTCCACGATCAACTGATTTCAATCCAATAGAACACCTATGTGATGTGGTGGCGTGCCCAGTTATTGCATATAAACATAAATAACAATAAAGCCCATGTTCTAAACCAGTCGTTCTCAATCTTTTCTGTTACATCGCTTGAGAAGCCAGATCCCAATTTATAAAAAATAAAAAAAATTTTTTTTAAAAAAGCAGTAAAAATAAATGAAAATTTAAAAAAAAACTGATCGTGTCAGCTCCATCTTTCCATGATCATCAGGTGACTATAACACCTTACAGTTTGAGAACCACTGGTCTAAACTAAACTCACACATTCATGATAAGTTAACCAGAGAAGCTTTATTAAAGCAGTTCAGTCTCAGACAGGACACACGCATCTACTAGGCACAGTACCTGCACTTTGTTCATTACAGCACATCTCCAAAGAGATTTTTTAAATAAGCGAAAAATCATTGGTCATGACATAAGTGCTCTCTTTCTCTACAGTATCATTACTATTGATCAATAGTATCGCCATTCTTCTCCATCTACAAGGAGATAGGTAAACCCAGACCCCACCACCCATCATCCCATTGGTTCCTAATCCAAGTCTGTCTTCAAGTATTCCTGTGAGAGATGAGCTTTCCTCCTGGTCCACTTGAAGAAGGTCCTCTTTTACTTCTTCTCATAGTAGAACCATTTATCAACTGCGAATGAAAACAACCGTGTAAATCTCACTAACATCTCACTAAATCTCACACTCAACTCAGAATCACAACAATTATATGAAATGTTACCTGACGAGGGGACAGGCTCTTCTTTTCCACACGGGCATGTCTTTAGAAAGAAAAAAAATAGAAAGAAAGAAAGAAACATCCATCAAAGATGCCCAAAGTTGAAATTTCTGATGTTATATTGCAAAATCTGGCAGGGATAGAAGTCTTACCTCACCAACAGCAGCAGTGGCCTCATCTGCAGAGCAGCAGAAAGGGCTGTCGCCAGCTGAGACACATGTGTTTTTGCTGTTTTGTTTGATAATATAGAGATTTATAGTAAGTATGACTACTTATATTCAAGAAATTAATGGCTGCA
Source organism: Neolamprologus multifasciatus (assembly GCF_963576455.1). Taxonomy (NCBI): domain Eukaryota; kingdom Metazoa; phylum Chordata; class Actinopteri; order Cichliformes; family Cichlidae; genus Neolamprologus; species Neolamprologus multifasciatus. Next base: position 19,557,192 of record NC_140451.1, read on the forward strand.
AGTTTGCATGTGTTCTAAAAGCAGCTGATAAAAGTCACAGTTTACCAGTTCAGTTCACCAGCGCTAGCCTTTTGGGAAATGAGGGCTTTCCAGAAGTTGTGAGTGTTCTTGATTACTTCAATGGCAAAGTCCTGAAACATAAAACAGCAACTACATATGAGTGTAGGACTTTTAATAGTAATTATAAAGTAATAAAAGCTTTTATAACTGAATATGCAGGAACTAATTTGATAGTTCCTTGAACTGTTGTATAACTGAAGGCTGAGTTTGGCAAAGAAGGAAATGCTGACAAAGTGTTTAAAAAAATGACTGGTTGGCTAAATGAGATGTTAGGTGGAGACCTTGTCTTTGAACTCCTCATTGAAAGCAAACTGGTTTTCTGGTTTCCCATCTGGTACTTTGTACCTCCTGAACCAGTCGACTGTGGCCTCCAGGTAGCCAGGTTTCAGGCGCCGGACATCACTGATGTCTAATGATGGACAACATCATCATCATAAGTTCATGACGCTAATGCAGAAAAACTAAAACTGAGAAATCTGAGGCACTTACTGTTAAACTCGCTGGCCTCGGGGTCATCAACATTGATTGCAATCACTTTCCAATCTGTTTCACCCTCGTCGATCATGGCCAGGATGCCGAGGACTTTCACTTTGATTACTTCACCACGGGAGCACACCTACACAGGACATTCCAGCTCATGGTTAATTTTCAGTAACAAAGAAGAAATCACATAATTGGCAGTATTATCCATTTATGAGATAAGACACAATCACAAAATCATCAGCGTGCACTGCACCTTACTGCCGATCTCACAGACATCTATGGGATCATTGTCACCGCAGCAGCCAGTGTCTCCATCTTTATGTGACGGATCTTCCCACGTCTAAGACACAAAAGCAGGAAGTTAAATCACTCACTGTTCAAGCAATCTACTAATGTGGATACTTCAGCTCTTTTGAACAAAATACCAACCTGAGGAATGGCTCCGTAGTTCCATATGTAGCCTTTATGTGGGAAAACATTGGCAACGTAGCGCAGCTTGCCCTTCTTAACGTCCTGCTTTATTGGATTCAAGAGGTCTTTTGTAGCAATCTGAAAGAAATTAGTTTTTAATGCAGTTAATATTAAGTTCATTCCTGGCAAATGGCATGCACTTGTAACTTAATGTTACATGCACATGTAACATTAACAGCTAGAAACAATAATTCTTCATACAGCTATCAAAATTGGGAAACAATACATTAGCCACAGTAAATACACTGTGGAATAAGCTCAAACCAAATCTTCCAAGATCTGACGCAGAATTCAGAGAGTTGATCACAGTGCAAAAAGTAACTAATGATGACAAAACTCAGGGAAAATTTAATCTTAAATGCTAAGACAAGATTCTGGTAAAGATGTTTGCAACCAGAGTTCCTGTGGTGAAAATCTGGAGTAATGAGGGTGACTTTCAAGAGGCTTAGGAGATTCTTCAGCAGGGAACAGAAGAAAGCAGCTGGCAAATAAAGATGTAGGGGAAATATTCTGTAAATGCTGAATGACAGCAAGTTAATGAAATGCTACAGATTAACTGGTGCACAGATAATGTCCGCGGTGGAGCTCATTAGAGATGCGCTCACATCTCTAGCCCAAGGGAAAAACGCTTTAACAGCAAAAATTACAGCGATCGTAACGCTCAAACATTTGGCAAGTGGAAGAATATAACAGTGCAGCAACAATGACTTCACACTGTCACAGTGGAGTGAGCGCACAAACATTTACAGCACTGTCACAGTCTCATACTATGAAGCAGCTCATTACTGTATTGAAATGACTAGCACAGGAAATTAACACGTAAACTACAAGTGATGCAGTGAAAAAAAACTCTTTCCTGATTTTTTTTTCTCCTTTTGCATATTTGTCACATCGCCATTTTTCAGATCATCAAATAAATGTGATTATTAGACAAAGCTGAGATAAGCTGAGTAATTACAAAATGCAGTTTTTGAATGATTTCATCTATTAAGGGAACAAAGCTATCCGAACCTACATGGCCCTGTGAGAAAAAGTAATCACCACCTAAACCTCATAACTGATAGTGCCACCATTGGTAACAAGAACTGCAATCAAATGATTGTGATAACTGGTAATGAGCCCTAAATATCGCTATGGAGAAATCTTCAGTCTCGAGACTTGAGTGACAAAACATTTCTCCCACTGAAAACGATGAACGAAGTCAACTTTTTGGGATACTTGGTGGTGTGTTTGACTGATGGAGGCATTCTTCTTCGGGATTGTCTGTTTGAGAGCTGAAATCACAGTTCCATCAATTACAGCAAGTTATCCAGGCACGTTTTTTTGTGCTTTTCTCCTTGAACTCTGCCATAGATGCCATTTTTACCTCATCTCTCTTTTTTTTTGTATTGTTGAACCAATTCATGGTTCAACAAGAACAGGAGTCTACTAATGGAAAAATTATATCGGATGTACTATTACCTGCACTATTCTCCTATTGGTTCCAACAGGTATTGCACAGACTTTGTACTAGATTAAAAAGCATGTAATATCTTATCTGCATTCTCACGCACACCGATGTTAGGGCTGCACTCAGTAAGTGAAAACACTTCAAAAGTATATATATTTTTTGTTTGTTTTCCTTCTTGCGTCAATCAACTGCACCTTCAGAAAGAATGCATTTTGCGCAGCACCAGTCTTACCTCCATTTTTGCATTTGTCCATCTTGGCACTTCAACAACCATGTGAAAGATGTTCTGAAAAACAGAGAGAAAGAAATCTATTGAACTGTCTTTAAGTTATTTTAAGTTTGTTTTTTTCATTCATACTTAAGCGAGACAATTCTAAACTTTTTATCATGCATTCAAGCTCATGCTCAGGTATTGCTTCAATTAACTGCTGCTGGCAGATAAGATAAATAATCTACAGCAATCACAAAAGGTATTGACACAGCACTGAGAACATGGAGTAAAGGCCACTGCCTTGCAAATCGATTATTGGCTCACTACTACAGAAAAAAAAGCAGCTGAACATCACTGCCTGTGCTGCAGGGGAAATTTATCTTGAGGGCTGATCTTATAAATGCACACATATTTACACACGTAACAGGGTAAAGGTGGCTTACCTGGCCTTCGTCAGCATACATAGGTATGTCATGAAATGGTGAGATGTACTTCCCTTCAGCATTTTCTGCAACAAAGATTAAAAATTGTATGAATACGGCAGGCAAATACAAACTGCTCAATGACAGCATTCAGCTGAATGAAGTCATTCATATCGTGCTCGGAGGCCCCTGCTTGCAAAGGCTGGACTGTGCTGTGCATAGTTAACCGGAGCTTATTTTTGCCCTTACTTCTTTACTGCAGCTGGTATGAACGTGCTTTAATGAAAGACCTGCAGTAATCTAGCCATAAAAACGGTAAACTGTGAGACAACAACAACACTAGATTATAATGTGATGATAGTCAAAGCCCTTGCTGAAATTACTAAATACACTTTGACCCACAATAAATAAGAACGGGGGTTGTAATAAATCAATGAGGGCGTAGTCCCACCATCTCCAAGGATTTATGATGTCTGCAGGTAATTTAGCATCGTGCGAAAGTTAGCCAAAAACAACTTCCTTCTCCCATGTACAAACAGGTAGGTCGCCGATCAGGTATAGCAACTTCATGTCAGATCCATAATTATTTCACAGGGCAAAAGCTAAAGGACCGGTTAGGCCAGGTTATTGGACTCGAGAGGAGATTTACTATCAGTTTTAAAACATTCTATTAATTCCTACTGCAAGGATATATGTAAATACACACACTTCACTGATATGACTGAAGGGAACATGCAAAACAAATGATAAGTGACACGTGGGAGGTTGCGGCTAGCCGGTGGCGTTTGAAGAAAGTCCTAAAAGTAGAGAATAAAGACGAAACGTTATTATTTATGCTTATTTCCTACTTACTGAAAAACAAGCGGTAGCTCAGGGAGTTCGGGTTTCCCCTCTCTTCTACCGAGAAGCTCATGTTGTCGTTTGGCTTTCTGTTTCACGCTGGATTTGGGTGAAGGATGGCGTCGGAAGAGTCTGCGCAGGGCTTTCGCGCTGTGTGGTCAGTCACCGAGGGCACCGCGCATGCGTACTTAGCCAATGATGCCTTCATAGGCGATTGGAAATATTAGCTTCAACAGAAAAAAAAACATTCCCCCATTGAACTTCATTACTAGTAATAACCACCAAGCTAGAACTTTATTTGTGAACATCAGTGCTAATAATATTATCCATTATCCACGATACATGTATACTAAAGGTTGAGAGTTTATACAAAAAATAAGAGGAAAAAAACATATATGAGACATTATGATTCACAAATTGACATAATATATTCAAATTGTGCAAAAAATAAAGATAAGAAAATGGGGTTCATCTCAAATTCATTTAAAATATTTAAACAGTCCTGCTAACTTAAGGGTTTTCTTCTCATTTGCAAGCTTTAGTTACTTACTTAAGAGTTTAAATGATGTCAGCTGTCTGTTTTCGTGGTTTAAAAAAATGTTCCCTGACAGAACAGTCCTGATAACAGGGTGTAAATCTGGATTCTCAATATATGTATTCCAAATTCCACTTAAATGTGGAATTAATGTGAAATGTGAAAAAAGGCCCATCAACAAACTCAAACAAAGCAGGAACAGCACAGGTTGAACAAATATAACAATATGCAAATATATGCACAAAAAATTGAAGTCGCAACAGGAGTGCAAGTGATAGCCTCAAATCCAGTAAGCAGACAGCAGGGGATCCCTCACCATGCATAAATTTACAAACAGGTCAACCTTGAACAAAAACACCTGCGCAGTGTCTGAAGGCACCCTGCTTCCTCTCTGCTGTCAGGAGATGGAAAAAATGTCTTTAGCTGATTGCCTCCTGCAGGAAGAACTGATGACCTCAGGCTCTAATGATCATATATCTCCTACTTTCACTTCATGCCTCCTCTCTGATAAACCTGCTGGAAGGGGGAAACAGAGAATCCATGTAATGCCATCTACAGGTGACAAACTGGAACAAGATGGCCTCGCCCTGCAGACCCGTGCAAGAAGCATTTTGCCAGTACACTGATTTTGGTCTGGCTCGTCAGATTCATAGTTGGTGAATTTATAGTTTGTTGTCTGTCTGGTCTAGTTTACAGACATCCAGTCTCTGTTGACAAAAATTATAACACAATATAACACAAAATTACACACTCTCAAACATGGAAACTCTTGGCATCTCACACACACACACATAGAGAATCATCTTTTCTTTTGAAAAAGAATCATACAAGAATGTGCATAGTTAAGCAAAAGGATTGAGCATGGAGCTCTAAACTGCATGAATAACTACAAACTACTCTTAGGTCCTTCCACTATTTTTTGTCAGTTGTCAATCATGCTTCAGCTTCCTGCTCTTGTTGCTGTCCAATTCATCTTCTGCCCTTTCTTTTTTGGATCCAAGTGCCTTGCCATTATACTTGTTTTGATCTGTAGATAATGCTTTCAGCCAACTGCCAACATAAGTGCTCAGAGGTGATCTTACAATCATATTCACATTGGATCAGCTCACCACTGACGCTACACCTTCTGCACTGCTTTGAGCTCCAGGAGGTTAACACAGCAGACCTATTATGACCAGATAGAGCTGCCAGCTGCCCTCCATAAAACAAGTGATGCACCCAGAAACACTGCTTTTACTAGCTTTTATTCTCTATTTCTATTCTCGCAGAAACTTTAAGGTATATCTGTGTGATTTAAAATGCCTCTTCCGACTACACTTCAATTCTGATGATCCCAAAGTGATCATCTATGAGAAAGCTTCCAGTGGCTCGTTTTGGAGATCATCTCCCTCGCACCCCCCTCTATCACACCAACCCTCTGCATGTCCTCCTTCCCTACATCCATGAATCTTTTCTGAGGACAAGATTCATGGATGTCCTCTTTTCCTCTTGCCTGCCAGCTCCATCGTAAACATCCTATTGTCCAATATATATATTTTTCTCAGTGCTAACATCTCCAAACCATACATCATAGCGCGTCTCACTTCCATCTTAGAAACCTTCCCTTTCACGTTTGCTGCCATCCTTCTCATACTTGTCTCTTCAGAAACCTTAAAAATAGAAATTAACGTGGATGTGTACATATTTTATAGCAACACCAAACTCAGTTTTAACAATTATTATAATTATTTAATACATTTTAATTATAACCCTTATTCTGCTATTAAACCCTTTTTCATAAAATAAAAGCTAATGTTTTCACTTTTAGCAAGGAAAGAGGAAACTATACATGCATGTACAGCCATGTCCCCCCATTTGTTTTGTTTTTTTATGTTGCATGACAGAAACACCTACAAGTCCATCCATTTCTTGCCAGCATGCATGATTTCCGAAGAACATACAGGTTTCCCCGTTAACGTATAAAAAAAGGTTTTAACTGACAGTGACGCCTCGCACGGCTGATCTCACATCCGGCCGCAGCTTGTCGTGCTTCCTGCCTTGCTGAGGGAGGGGACGGTGCTGACGGCTGGGAGGACGAAAGGAGAGACAAGAAAGCTTTAGGGAAGACATACGAGAGTGGGGAACGGCCCGGGTTTCCACCGTCCGTCGGGAAACAAACACCCCAGTTTTCTGTAGCTGCTGGATTTGTCACCAAATCAGCGCTAAACAAAAATGTCGACCAGTCGTCAGCTTAGCGAGAGCAGGGCCATCCCGACCAAGACGGTGTTGATCAACGACACAACGCAGCTACCTCATGACTATTGTACCACCCCCGGAGGCACTTTATTCTCTACCACTCCTGGAGGTGAGAGGGCAGCTCGCCTGCTTTGTCGTCGATTTGTAGGGAAAGAGGGGACTTTTGGAGTGAGGTGGTGCTTGTGGTCTCAGCTAAGCTTCAACTGTGCCTGACAGTGTTGGCCTAGGCTGCCTTGTCATCCAGATGAAAACAAAAACAAAGCTTAGCCCCGCCCCCGTGCGCTCTAGCTGCTGCCTGATTGGCTCGTTGGCAACGCAGAGATTCCATTAGTGCATTGTTACCTGAAACTGTGTATAAAGGTGTACGTGTTACGATCGTTAGATTACAGGTAAAGGCGTGTCTCTGTGGAAGCTCGTTTTCAACACTGGGATTTTTTTTCATGCACAAGTCGAAGTTTTGACTTATTAACATAACTTCAAAATGAGTTATTAAGTCGATATTTTGACTTATGGATCGCAAGAAATTTAGTTTTTCAGTGGCAGAAACAAGCTTCCATACGTTTTAGCTTCAGTTCATAATACTGGATATGTGATTTCTACAAGGACTCAAGCAGGGTTGCCAAACATAAGGCCCAGGGGCCAGAATTGGCCCCGCAAAGACTCCAATCCAGCCCACTGGATGGCGATGGAAAATGTGAAAGAGGGCATAAATTTTGGACTTTTAAATGTATTTTAATAAGTTTTATACATTTTTTTCTGCACATAAAGATCTCCACTTTGTCAGTGTATACGTACAATTGATTAAGTAACAGATAAACAACGAATTAAATGTTTTGACAATAGGTCTGCAGTAAAACAAGTCCTGTAAATGAACAGAAACTTGGTTTTGTAATTATAGCACAGTATGGGCAATGACCTACCAGAACCTTCTGTAAATTTCCACGTTTATTTGTTACAATTTAAGCCCAAAGAGTTGTGCTGACAGATTTCTTTCATTTACTACAGCAACATTTCTTTACCATGCAGAGAAACAGAGACGTATTGTTGAGAATGAGCATTTGTTTATTTTTTTCATATTTAAATGCAGATTAAATGTGTAGTTGAACTGTTTTCAGTTGCTGAATGGGCTGTAATGAGGCCCACAATGTAAAATGAGTTTGACATCCCCGCACTAAAGGATCCTTTCCAATAAGGACATTCTTACACAATTTTCCTGCCTGACTGGCATCACTGATATGCTTTATTCTGCATAGTAATAGTACTTACATAGAGACTTTCTGTTAAAGCATTCATTTCTAGAAGTGGGTGGATTGATCCTAATATCAGTATTATCAATATTGGATACTTTGTTTCTATATTCTATGTTCAGTATGTAGCTGCTGTGTTAATTATTTTTGGGGAAATGAACAAAAATACCTCAAAGATGCACTACAAAAATATATCTGGACCTTTTTATGTAGACTGTAACATTTATTGCATTTATGGACTTTTGCACAGATACGGGCAAAGAGAGGAACATTTACATTATAGGTCTCCAAAAAAACAGTGCGCAGTATTACACAGCACTGTTTTTCTTTCATTATCAGCAAACGGTTTGTACAGGAAATGTCTGTATTAAGCATTACAACCACAGAAGGACAGCCAGTTTACAGTGAAATGAAACTGCTCAACTACACTCTAAATGCACCTTTAGTTTTAGTCTAGAATAAAGAATAGATGGGGTTTCTTAGGAGCAGGGTAGAAAACGCCTGAGAGAAAGAAGTGAAACTAAAATTTGAAGAAGCTCAGCTGATTTGATCAGTCACACAGGTGCTGCTGATGAAATCAACTTGACCTGTGCTGCCGTTATTGTGAACAAGCTGATGTTAACGTTATTAGTTTCACCTGTGTTTGCCTGCTATGGAGAAGAGGAAAAAGGTCAAACCGCATCTTGAGTCAGCCAAGAATGCAAATACTGTGATGTCACCATGGCCATCAAGACTGCAGATTTTAGTACGTTTATTCAGAAATTATTAGACAATAGTGTGTACAGGAAAACTCTTAAAGCAAGAGAGACGTGTATCTTTCTGGTACTCAGAGACCACACAGAACCTAATGGGGAAACATGTGCAGGAAGTTGGCTTCACTAATGTTATTTCATATAGTTAAGTTGGCCTGAATCTGGCCCCTCTGGATGAAGACCTTTTGCCTTTAAACAAATTAGGCTGCACCCATATTCACCCTCTCTTTGAAAGGTAGCAGAAACTTGATGTTTCCCGTTTCAGGAACCCGGATCATCTACGACCGCAAGTTCCTCCTGGATCGGCGCAATTCTCCCATTGCCCAGACTCCACCGGCTCACCTGCCTGTCATCCCTGGCGTGACCAGTCTAAATGTTCTGACTGAGAACCAGAAGAATGAAGCCAACAACCACGTCAACAACCACGATGGCAAGCCTGCAACTGGTAAAAGATAGTAGCCTATTCATTATTCACCGTTCCACATATTGATTAATTAATCTGCCTCTTCTAGACACATCTCAATACCTACTTGTCCTGTTCCCCTTTCTTTGTGCTTTAAAGGTGATGATGCTCAGTTCGAAATGGACATCTAACCGACTGGAACCACACCAGCAAAAGGAAATAACCTGGCAACACGCGTGCCAGTGGCTTGGCTTGTAGAAACCAATGTCGTGAGCCCTCATGGCAGCCATCTTCTTTAGCTCTTTGTCTCACTGCTGGATGTAATGTGTGTAAACCATGGGGATTCAGTCTATCATACAGGTACAGTTTGGTCATTGCTGGAAACTCGGTTTATTTGAATAGATTTCCATGGTTACCAGTTGCAGTACAAATTAACTTCACAACACGGGAGCATCTCCCAGAATGCCCAAACAAATTAGTCCAATTTCTCGGGATTCCCCCAGCAGAGACGTAAAACAGGAAATAATACACGTTAATTGGGAGAGGAAGTGGTTATTTTTTTATTTTTATTTTTTTTAGTCTTTGCCTCTGAATCAATCGAAACATGAAATTCCACACAGTCTTTGGTTTTGAAGACCCTTGTTAGCATGATATTTCAGTGATTTTTGTTTAATTGTTTTGAAACTACTTGAAAAGCCCCACAGTCTATTATTATTATCAGTTGGACTCTTTAGTTTCCAGTGATGGTTTGTAAAGGGATGCTGTGTTTTCAATTAGGTGAAGATTTCATGCCATTCCAAGACTTCACTCTTCATTACCAACACAAGGGTGCACAAGTTTCCAATTTCCAAGATATGTTTTGTTTTTTGTTTGTTTGGCTTTTATGGTTTTGTTTTTTATTTTTGTTTTTTTTTTAAATGAATTTTAGCCTGCGATTGAGCTGTTTTTAATCAAAAAATGATTGTACTTCCCACTTATGTAAGGTTTCAACCTGGCAACTGACAAACGAGCTTTTGATTTTAGTTACATTTCAGTATAACAATATAAAGCCACTCAATCCATCACAACCGTGGCCTCGCTTTGATTTTTATTTTCATGTTTCTCATCTGCCAAAATTTTTTTTTTTTTTTTTTTTTTTACTACACTTTGATCTTGTTGTGTTGGCAGGTGCTCTGCATTCATAATTTGATAAACTCGAAGGATACTTGGCACCATGTGCTGGGAGCTTTCCAAACCAGATAAAAACATTTAGAAGAACATGGAAACGGTTAATATCCCGCTGATGTTTTTGGTGCGATACAAGATTTTGGGAAACTTGAAATAGTCCAGATGTTTTATATGCATTTTATTTTTTAATACGGTTTCTTAGTACTGAGTGAATTTGTTTGGATATGGGCACTGTCAAGCCTGTTGAATTGTTAAGCAGCCAGAACAAACTGTTTGCATCAGGCTTGATGGATGCTGTAATCAACAAATCTGTCCCCCAGTGTCCTTAACCCATTTTAGATTACCTTGTTCATCTCATGAGTCACGCCTGCCCATGCCTTACTTTACATAAAATGCAGTAACTAGGTACCTGGTCATCAATTTGTACTTTCCAACAGATGTTTATTTTTTCACTGCAACATTGAACAGGTAACATTGTACTTGGCAATTGAGCAAAAGGAATACTTTTTATTTTCTTTGCCATTTTTCTATCCTCAAACAGCTGTGAAGTTTGGAAGTGCAATGGTAAATATGGGATATTGAAGTTGGCAATGTGAGAGTACCGCACACTCATTATGTTCAAATAATATTTTTTCTTTTTAACACCAAAAATCATATTCATACCTGCTAACTGTACTCTGTCCAAGTAGCAGCTCTGAATTCGGTAAATGACTCAACATGAAGTTTGTTTCTCAGTAAGACTGGAACCTCTGTCTGTCAGATTATTATTTTATTTTTTTCTTCTTTTTGCCGTTATTAATTCTGGCCATGTTTCGTGATAAGTCTTTACATTACGGCATTATAATTTACACGGCAGATTTCTTTCCAGTGACTTCAGTTTCACAAAGAGGGCTTAATATTATGCTTTGAGAGACAAATTTGAAACCAACTTTACTGTAATCTATTGTTCTGATTTTTAAATGACGTTTATTTTAAATGAGACTCCAATGCCAGTGGACACTGTTGCTGCAAGATCAATAAAATTCTGTAACAAAGGAAAAACAAGATTTTGGGGGCTTTATTTTTCTTCTTTGTGTGTGGTTTTGGCAACTTTGAGAGGCAGAATCGCACTCGTGCAAACAGGTGTGCTGAAGTTGATGTTTCTTCTCATCTGACTACCCTTGTAAACATTTTCCTATGTCTTTTATTCATTGAGTGTTGTTTAGCCAACCACCTATTACCATCTAACACAATAGTGCATCTAACATACTTTCTTAAAAAAAAGAAATGGTGTTTGGTGTCTTGTTGGTGTTTAAGTTCATAAGTAAATTGATTGCTCTATTTCAAAACGCTGCACCGGTCCGTCGTGGTGAAGAGGGAGCTGAGTGTAAAAGCGAAGCTCTCAATTTACCGGTCGATCTACGTCCCTACCCTCACCTATGGCCACGAGCTGTGGGTAGTGACCGAAAGGACGAGATCGCGGATACAAGCGGCGGAAATGAGCTTCCTCCGAAGGGTGGCTGGCCTCTCCCTTAGAGATAGGGTGAGAAATTCGGCCATCCGGGAGGGGCTCAGAGTAGAGCCGCTGCTGCTCCACATCGAAAGGAGCCAGCTGAGGTGGTTTGGGCATCTGACAAGGATGCCCCCTGGGCGCCTCCTGGGTGAGGTGTTCCAGGCATGTCCCACCGGGAGGAGGCCCCGGGGCAGACCCAGGACACGCTGGAGAGATTATATCTCTCGGCTGGCCTGGGAACGCCTTGGTGTTCCCCCGGACGAGCTGGAGGAGGTGGCTGGGGAGAGGGAGGTCTGGGCCTCTTTGCTTAGGCTGCTGCCCCCGCGACCCGGCCCCGGATAAAGCGGATGAAGATGGATGGATGGATTTCAAAAGCGCATAATAAACAAGAGGGAGGATACTGAATTACCACCAACAACACTGCACCACTCACTTTACATGTTTGGAAAAGGGCAGGATGATGTACTTAATCCTATCCCTGTTACTGCTATTTCATAATCTCTTCAATAACTACATATATTGCACATGTAGAAACAAATCTGACCTATACTTGGTTTAAAAAGAAAAAACTTTTTAAACTGTGTTTGGAAATTGAGCTCTACGCTTAGTCTATTCCCTAATTTGACTCCACATATGAATATGCAAAAACTATATAGTCATCTCCCTATTTTTTTTATATTTTTTAAGGGGATGGGCATTGTTAATGTGGATGGATCTTCAAGCTCCAAAAGAGGTGTGTGTTTGGAGTTAGCCTGACAAAAACCTGCACTTATAGTGTCCTTTTTTCCAGCGCAGTTTGGAAATGTTTTCATCAAAAAAGCAATTTGGTCCTACCTAAAAGGTTCAGCCCAGTATGTTACAGTATTAAAAAATGTATTATGTTGTTAGCTGTGTTGTGTTTTCTGTCCATCTCTTAAAATTAATGAGACTATAAAATGAGAATTGATGTCTAGTGAAAGGAAGAACTGCCAGAAGTGTTGTTCATTATGTCATTTTACTCTGGAAGTTTGTTTCCTCCACTGAAAACAAGTTTTGTTGGACTGACTTACTTAAACCAATGCGAAAATTACTAAAAACTCGGAGAATCTAAAATGTAAATGAAGTCAAAATTATGAGCTAATGATCTAAGCGTTTGAGATAAGAACCTGTTTGTTTGTTTTTTAAAAATAACCCGATATTTTGTATAGCAACAAGAATTTTGATTTGTAAATGGAAAAAAAAGTCTTTTTTCCGATGAAAAACAATTTTTTAAGTGGCAAAAACAAACGTCCACAGTTTTTACCTCAAATGCCAAATGTTTTTTATGGTGAGGAAAGTTCTGATTTTTGCTTTAAAAGTATCATATAATAGGCTATATTTCTTTGTAGCGTAATTAAGATGTTTTCACATTTATTAAATATCGTTAGAAACCGAAATAAAATTAAATTTCGCCGATATCATCTTTTCCATCAGGCAGTACGAGTAACATGCCCGCTCAATTTTGTGCAGGCATTAATCCGGTTGCCTGCTGGTCCTTCCTCCTTTTCTACGTCCCTGAGCGAGGCCGGCGTCAAGATGGTGAGTCTTGTGGTGAAAATTGCGAGTAAAATCTGTCGATCATCGAGGCCATCCGTTCACCAACACACATTTCTCTCAGACCAAGTGATCCTTTAGAGCTGCTTTATAATAAAATGTTGATATTGTTGTAGTGTGAAACGGTCTTAGAGAAATTTCAGAGATACCGTCAGGATGCTAGTCTGACTGAGGTCGATCCGCATATTGCACACACCAGCGGCTACACTTGTCTTTCCAGTCGTTGTAAATTGTTTTCTGTGCACCACATGGCCACATTAACACGCTTAGATCATCCGTTAATTTGGAAAATAAGCACAAAATAGCGCAGCTTACAGTCTTACCTATGGCAGCTAACGTTAGCATAATTACACTAATGGCGGCCCACACGTTAGGCTAGCATGTTTGTTAAAGTACCACAGGAACACTTCAGTAACGGACAGAAATAGGCTTTACAGCAATTAGTTGTTTTATTTCTAAGTTAACACACCGTGTAAACGTTAGGAGAGTCGGGGACTTAACGGTTATGTCAACATAGTGGTAGGTAGGATGAGACAGGTTAGCCTCTGTCTTCACTGTTATGAGACTCTTACAAGTACAGCAGTTTTCTCGTTGCTAAGGCATAATTTCCTTTCGTCTTCAGAACGACACTGTAACAGTCAGGACCCGCAAGTTCATGACGAACCGACTGCTTCAGAGGAAGCAAATGGTAAGGGCTCTCATGTTCATAGTTGATCACATCTCGAGCTTAAGCTCTAGTCCTGAAACAGCACATTTATCGCCTGCCCTTCCTCTCTGTAGGTCGTCGATGTCCTCAATCCCGGCAAGGCCACAGTCCCAAAGACTGAAATCAGGGAGAAGCTCGCCAAGATGTACAAGACCACCCCTGATGTCGTCTTCGTCTTTGGCTTCAGGACTCAGTTTGGTGGCGGCAAGACAACAGGCTTTGCCATGGTGTACGACTCCCTAGATTATGCCAAGAAGAATGAGCCCAAGCACAGACTGGCCAGGGTGAGTTTTGAGTAACTTTGCCAAGTGTCAACACGAGTGGCTATACAAAAATCAGAGAGCTGTCTGTTGAAATTGGTATATATGAGCAGAAGATGCATGTTCTCTCAGCCATCTCACAAATTCTGCACGAGTCTGGACCTCCAGTGTAATGTTATGGAATATTATTTTACCCGAGGAGCGCTTTTGATGACATTAGGAAGTAGTATTTATTATCTTGAACTAGAGCCAGATTAGTACCAGATTTGATGTTTTTACGGAGTAAAATCTGACGGGGATATTGGCTGATATTCTGCATGTAGATGCATATAAACATGCGGTATGTTGGAGAGATATAGAAAGGGAAAATGATGGGGCTTCTATTGACTTATCGGGATACGTGTTTTTCAAAATACTTAGCACCTTGTTATGAAGACCCTGCTTGAGTCATGATGCCAGAGATTCAGGAAACTAATATCACGAGAAGTACCGAATTCTCTGTACCCAATATGGCACCGTGGAGGAGGAAAAAGGTTATCCCATGTATTTAAATCAAGATGTTTGCTGATTTGATTGTAGCAGACCATTTATTGAAACATTTTAACAGTCTGTTAAAACACACTGAACTATTAGGATGGTTGTTGAGTGGCCTCCTAATCCTTGTACAGGTATAATGTTGGCTACATTGCATTAGGCTAACCATCCATATACCATGGACCATAGCTGATTTTACAGTGGCAAGCTGTCTCAAATAAAATGGCAACCAGTATTTCAAGGAAGCATCGCAAAGTACTTCCGTACCCCCAACTAGTTGCACTAGTCCCACTCTTCCACTTAGTTTTTTGCTGTGCCCTGTGTGTGTGTGATGTTTCCTGTCCTTTTCAGCATGTAAGGATAGTCGAGCTTCAGTACACATGCTGCCTAAAAAAGATCTACAGCAGCAAAACACTGTTGCGTTTTCAGAATCAGTTCTGAGGACGTCTCCATCGTATGGCATGCAATGGAGCAGAGAGTATTAACAGTGGGGTCAGAGCCATTGGGTGGACATATAGTTTAATGATGCCTTGAACTACCACTAATTCATTTTTTGCAGTAGCCTGTGTTTAAAAGAAGAAAATGAGTTCCTGTTAGTAATAATGATAGTATCTCTGATAAAGAAGTGCTAACGGTGAATTGGTTCAGCCCTCCTGTAAACTAGATACTGAACACAGTTTTACATTTGATTGATTTTAAGTTTTTGGTGGAACTCTAGCAGAGCAGCCCTTGAATATAGAGGAAATGTCCTTTCTTAGTTTGATAACATTGTTATTAAAAAGGATGTCTATTGAGTCTTTTTTTTTAAGTTCTTATACTTGCACTGAGTTTCCTAAACTTTGCCTGTGACATGTGATTGTCATACAGTAGTATTTAAAGAGACAAAAACGAACACTTGAACTAATAAAAACAAGAACGATGAAACAAGAAAATCCACTCTAGAAACTAAATTAAACTTACGAATGAGGAAATTATGAAATATAAACCGTTAATAGCTCTGACTCTGACAGGTCATTTTAAAAGCCTGTCACAGTCTGGAGGTTTCCCATGTTTTTTTACAGCCTTAAAATAAAATGCATTTGTCTTTGTGTCCTCAGCACGGTCTCTATGAGAAAAAGAAGACCTCCAGGAAACAGCGCAAGGAACGCAAGAACAGAATGAAGAAAGTACGAGGCGTCAAGAAGGCCAGTGTTGGCGCTGCTGGCAAAAAGGTATCGTGAGCACTCATTGACCAACCTCATAGTTTTCCACAGGGAAATAGTTTTGACCATTATCCAAGCTACTGTGAAAATCTGTATTTCTTGATTTTCATTACACACCTGTCCTTTTATTCTACCCTGCTAATCTTTGTTTCTCCACAACTCTTCTGCTGTTTTAATTTCCTTTGTCATCTTTCCAATCATATCTCATTGTCTTCGGAAACTGTAGAAGGTAAATGCTTTCCAGAAATAGACTTAAGTGCAGTGTGCAGATAATCCAGGAGTTACATTCAGTGGCTCAGTAACTCCTGCTTTTGCACCACCCCTGATCCATCTTTTCACCAAAGCTGTAGTGCTTTTGTCTTTGGATGTACACTCATCCAATATGAAAGGATCTGACCCCACCGGTTAATACGTAATACTACCCATCCCTTCTCCTATTACTAACAAGTACTACTGTAAACTAATAGTGTTGTAGTTTTATAAACCTGTTAACATAGCCAGGAAATCGCCCAAACAATAAATCAAAGTAGTGCTTAAATGATTATGTAATCTCTTGAAACCCTGCATACTTCTGTACCCTCTTTGGCATCAGTCACATAGAATAGATCTCTGAATGTCACAGCCCAGCTGGACGGTGTTTTAGCCCAATTCACTGCATCTGGAATAGCTACAGCACAGCTGGCTAGGAAAATATTGACACTGTCCAGCCATGCCTGTGGTGCTGTCTGTTGGCCTTGGTCAAAACTCTTGGGTCCATTCAGAGCTCTTTTCTATTCCACGTTTCAATTTTCAACATGTTAACATTGTTTTTGTGCCATGTTTTGTTCTTGATTTTGCTTCCCATGGATTTCTTTTGCAGAAATGAAGTGTCAGTCTGCAGGTATACAAGCAGAACAAGCATGGTGTGCTAATGTGTTGCACATCAGACGCTGATAGACCTGAGCTTTGCCGTGCATGTCATCCCTTATTTTCCCTGCAGTTTTCGTTCAGTGTTTTTCACCCCCCCACAATGGTGTTTTTAAACTCCCAGCTTATGTGTTTTCCCACTACTCCAGCCCATTCTACCACTTTATCTGCTACAGTGGGCTTTTCCCACTCTGACTTAGATTTGAACAGACTGCTTTGATAGTGCATATCTGTAGTTAGTAGAAGCAGAGTGTAGCATGTGGGTTTTAGCTTGTTTTGTGTGGGAGGAAGCTCAACTAAAAGCCTGTCGATGTGTGAATTTTACTCTGGACATTATGTTCTTCAAGTAAAATGTCTTACTCAGACTGCATTCAAGTGTGAATTTAAACTGTCCCAACAAAAAATTCAACTTTTTTTGTGAACGTTTGTCTTTATTTGCACTCTCCTAACTTACAGAAACTCACTGTGAGGTTTTCTTTTGCTGTAGTTTAAATTAAATTTGCTGTGGTATTGATTTTTTTTCTTTCTTCCCCACAGTGATCCCAGACAGCCAGGGAGGGTCTCCGTGCTCAAGATGTTCTTGTATATTGTCATCAAATAAAGTTTGGAAAAAATTGGAAAAATGTGTCTTTATGTTTATTTGTTTTTGAAAGAATTAAATTCACCATATGTTTTTAAACTCTAGACTTTGAAAGAAGCCAGCAGGTGTTTGAGTGTTACTGTAAAACACTTGAGGAGTGAAAAGTCAGATAGCTGGCAGCCAGCCCTCTGATCCGAATGACCTGCTGTGTTTTTGTAGGCTGCCGAGTAGAAGCTGTTGGAAAAGCTGATATTTGTAGCTTTGACATCTGTGAATTTCATTACTAAGGACTCTGGGCCAGTTTTCCAGCGTGAGTGCAGTAAATATGATGAACACAAGTTACATATTTACATAGTTAATTGACACACGCAGTGTTGATGGTGACATCCAGTGGCTTTGCTGTAACATTACTGTCAAGCAGCCAACAAGTGATTTGTGTTTTGTTTTATTCTTCAATTATTCACTTGTACAACTCATTAAATAATGCAAAGTTTTTATATTTGAATGTAAATAATCTAAATGCAGGGTCAGTAAATCTGACTCAATAGCCATTTTATTAGGTACATCAAGTCAAGTGGCTTCCTTGTTATTTCAACCATGTCCAGTGGTACAGTACACGGTGAAGCGAGACAATGTTCCTCCAAGACCATTGCAAAAATCTATATCTATACATCTTGCTAGTACCAGGTTGGACCTCCTTTGTCTTGAAATCTGCCCTTACTCTCCATGATGCAGGTTCAACAAGGTGCTGGTAACATTCATTGGAGATATTTCACCACATCCTAAAAGTGTTTTCCTCCTGGAAGTAGTCATCAGAAGGTCGGTACACAGCAGCAATAATCAGGTAGACTGTGGTGTTTAAATAATTCTCAGTTTGTTCTCAGGGTCCTCCACTATCATCCAAGTGTCACAGCAGATATAAAGACTCATCTTCTTTGCTAGTATTGTAGAGTCTGTGCAAACTGTAGCTTCAGTTTCCTACTCTTAGCTGACAGGAGTGGGGGCCTGCTGCAGTCTTCTGCTACTGTAGCCAATCTGCTTCCAGCTTCTGTTTGTTGTGTGTTCTGGGACGCTCTTCTGCATACCTTGCTTGTAATAAAAGTTTATTTGGGTTATATTTGCCTTCCTGTCAACTCAAACCCGAATGACTGTTCTCTGATTGACTGGGCATTTTCATTTTGCTCACTGGAAATTTTCATAAAATATGCAGGTTAACAAGTTAGAAGTCACTAAAATCACGTCAGGTCGTCTTGATCGTGTGTACGTGCACTGAGTCCCTGACATTTGATTGCCTGATTAGATATCTGAAGTAACAAGCGGTTAAGCAGATGTGCCTAAGAGGCCAGTGAGCGCATACGTGGTTTCACACCAGCTTTTGTTTGATTAGAAAGCTTTCGCTGTAATAACACGAGTGGCCACATGGGGGCTCCTTTCATTGAAAATATGAAGCTGGATTGATGTGCAGAAGCTGCTACTAAAAGGGTGGTCACCTGACAAATTAGGTATTTTAACTCTTTTCGAGCTAAAACCTTTTTTTATATGAAGGTCAGTGATGACTAAATAATACTAATACACAGGTTAGTCAGTATTTGGACCTGTTTATAAATAAATACCATTTGGAACAGAATAGATATCCCTCTTTGCAGTGTGACCTTTTCAGATAATTTGCATCAGAATACCCTGAGAGACTGTAAATGAAGTGATTAAAATGCCAAGGAATACTCTGTCCTCAGGGTTACCCTCACTCCATGCCTCTGCGCCAGTGTCTCGCTTTCTTGTGTGGTTAGAATTTCTTCTTGTAGGAGAAATGATTGCAAGAAGCTAAAGGGGAGAGGAAAACTCCTCGTGGCAGATTGAGTGCACACTTTAAAGTAATGAATAATAACATACAACAAGGAAAATGCAATCTGACAGGCACTAATGCACTGCTAAAAATGACAACCTCTACCCCCAAAATAGCATTATCCAAAGTGCAGCAACTACTTTGTCCAATCTGATGTAACATGTGCAAGTTAGGGGCCACGCTCAAGCTCTGTGTTCCACATAATGTATATAATTCTGTTCAACCTTGCAGTTTGACATATTTCCATGCCTTTGCACTGTTAAATGTAGGTCAGACACTTCTCTACCGGAGTCCTCAGTGTACACACCACCGGGAAAAAAGGAATGGGAGGGGGGGCAGTACCTTAGAGCCACTTCCATTGACACATTTTGTGTCATGGGCTCTTGTTTCCCAGTAGAAAGCCCTATATATACCGGGCAGCCCCGATGGGCTTTTCCTTTAATCTGTGCCAGTCGGCAAAGATTAAACACTGAGAGTTTATCGAGATCATTTGGACCGCGACACAACAGAAAGGAGTTCCTGTATGAAGACTCCACTAATTAAGTGTGCAGTGAGCTGGTAAAGTTGAGCATATTTTTCCAGCACGGCATGGTTTTCTTTTTCCTTGCCACGAGCCGGAAAATTGCTCAGATTGAGATTATCTCATCTTAAGCGTCTTATCTTGCCCTGAAGAGGAAGATAGAGTATGCTACATAGGTGTGGAGCGCGAAGAGTTACTGGGGACAGACGAGAAAAAGACTCTGTGGTGGGAGGTTTGACAAAAGTGGAGCTTTCAATCCAGGGACTGGTAACAGATGGTGTTGGGAAATTAAGCTCCACTCGCCGCAGCCCTGTTGGTTCGTCCCAGGAGTCTCTCCCTCGCTTTTGTCTCTCTTTCTTCTCGCGGCTCTTGTTCTCAGTGTCTCTAACTCTTTATTTTCTTGCCTCTGTTTCATATCTTCTCTGCCCCTCCTTTGTTTTAGCATTAAAGTATCTAAATGAGTTTCGTTCTGCACTAATCCAGCTTCTCTTCTAATAATGAGAAGGCAGGGTGACATCAGCAGGTTAATGCAATAAATTGTAATTTACAGAATTAAGCCGTGGACGAATAAGGGTTAGTAATGTGATGCGAAATAATGGAAAAAAGGGTAGGCGATATCGATGAGAGAAAAATAAGCAGACTGTTAAGAAGGCGGTGGGTGACATTGAGCTGCAGATTGGTGTGTTTGTACAGTACCTGCAGTCTCAGCAGCGAGAGTCTGCCAAGGGCCTCCAGGGACCCTCGAACATGCCACATCAAAGCAGATAAAGGACAACATTCACCTCTGCTTTCCTTCAAGACACGAAGGGGATTTGTAATGAGAGTATTCGTCTACCTGCATGTAGAAAAAGAGGTGGGGATTTTTTTTTGTAGTTGTCTTCAGGATGGATATTTATGAGGAACACATGTTTATGCCCTCACCACAGGTGCCATTTTAATGGCCTGTCCCTCTCCATGCAGTGTAGCGTTATGGTATTATACTAATAAGGAGATGGACAGAATTCCCGATGACTCACTATGTGGTTTTGCCAGCATGTCCGTGCAGTAATCAATAGCAACAATAGCCTACACGTCTCATACAAAGGCCTTATTGTTTTCCATGTTATGATACTGTGTGTGTGCCACTGCTTCAATGTGCAATGTTACTCATCTGAACTGGAAACTATACAGCCTTACTTGTATTTGATGCTCTAATAAAATACATTTTGTTACTGCCACACTGGTGTGTGTTTGCTTTGCAGCTATTTGCTTCCAAATGGTATGTATTCAATAGCTCTGTAAATATATTTTGCAAAAGAGCAACTTGCTGCTGTAAAGTGTGGCCGGGCATTCAAGGATGCGCTGCATCTTAATGAGGTATGTCTCCCTTGTTGGCCTCAGCAGGGGAATCATCACAGCTCATTTTGCAGTCCTGCAGTGTCCTATCAGCTTTGGCAGCCTGCACTAAGTTCACTCCATCTGCCAGTTGCTAGGTGCTGATATATAAAATGATCTGTGCCTTGGTAGCCCCTGAGCACCAGGGATGTGATTTGCTTTTGAGGACAAACTGTGTTTCGTGAATCCTAATTATCCTCTTTGCATCGCCAGCCTGACATGGTTTTGTCATTTATCCTTCTCTGAAAATGGTGGAAGAGGTAAAAAAAAAAAAAAAAACCTGCAGAGACTGCAGCAAACTGCATCTGCCCAAACAGACAGAGCTCCTCTGATTGTCCCGTATAGTCGCTGAAATGCAACAATGGTAGTTTCCATCAATGCTTCCACCCATTCAGAGGAAGGTGGGGGGAAAAATCATACCTGCTGTCTAATGCTGGTATTCTAACCAGTGTGCCCATGTGAAGAAAAAAAAAAAACACTTTTCGGTTTCAATCATGCGAGGTTTATTGAAACCACTCTGTGGTCCTTTTTTCCAGGTTGTTAACATGCCATCTGAGGCTCAGAGGACATCACACCAGAGTAAAAATGTGCCAGCTGACGTGCGTCCCGGCTACCTTCCAATGTCCTCAGGAATTCTGTTCATTTTGGTTGGCACGGAAGGATAGTCTGCAGAGCACTAAGAAAAGGAAGTCGGGGGCCAGGGCATGGGGGGATAACGTGGATGGTTGCAGGAGCAGGAAAGAAAAAAGGGTTCGGCAGAAGGGGAGGTAAAGGAGGAAGGAGTAATCAGAAAGGGCAAAAGATGTGGGTGACTGTATGATGGAGCGCTGTGTGTGATAAGTCATGATCTCCACATCGGGATCTGTGTGTGTTTATGTGAGCACAGTTATTGAGGAAATATATGCGCATACGTGTGCCCTCGGGCTTAAGAGAACGCGTGATGCAAAAATAATTCAAGTCTGTGCCTTGCAAACATTGCATCACAGTGTTCCAGTTTGCTAATGAAACTGAAATAAACCAAAACGCTGCCTAATGCTGCCTGTATCAAATACGGCAGTTGTAATATTGCTGGCTTCTCATTCACTCTTAGAGGATCTTTAAAAATGAAATGGAACATAATCAGTCGCTGTGACATTCAGGACCACGTAGAAAATTAGGAAATTCTACCAGAAAAATGTTGGGTTGATTGTGTATATTATAACAGTAATAATAGCTGTCCGTATAACAATATGTTGCTCACACTGAAGCACAATACCAGAATCACCCCAGCGCCCAAACCAAACTCTTTATCTGTCTGTGGCGTGCAGCACTATTTCTTGGTTTCCAGTATTTATGCCACCCTGTCCTAATATGGTGCTTGTTACGTATCCCCAGACCTGTATGTCACATGCTCTCTGCACTGTGAAATTATTCCTTTAAATTTCTTGGTCACTAACGTGAGTTACAGTTACTTGTAAAGGCTTGGAAATTACAATTACGTGAATGGAAGATTCAAAATATGAAAAACAAACCCCCAGATGAGTTCTAAAAACTATCTTTATTCTCGGGGCATTAACTGCATGCAGGCAAATTTATAGATTCAATTTATGAGTGCAAAGCTCCCCAGTGCCTGAGTCTGGTCCAGTTTTCTTCAATCAATGAAACAAATTTGTGTTTTAGATGTTGCATCATGCTGTTTCCAAAGTACCAATATGACTGTGGTACACGGTTTTCCAATAGCTGTCAAAAAACAAATTGTCTCAGTCTCAGTGGGTGTGCAGCAGATATAATCCCTATCTGAGAACACGGTCAAATGGTAATAGACTTCATTCCTGGTAAGGATGGGACAAGGTTGTGTTTAGACTGCACACAGCACTTGGCTGTCTGAATGGCTGAGTTATTCTGCCATTTTTCAGCCCGTGCACATTCCTCCACTCATTGGTATTCCTGTTCATATTACCCTCCTCAATCAGCAGCATAGAAGCTCTGATTAATGGCAACAGTGAGAGCAATCTCCCAGTGATTCATTAAACAGGACTGGCATGAATAAAAAGGAAGATTTGCTCATATTGCCTCTCTGATCCCATAATATGTTCTGTCGCCGGAAAAAATTTATAATTCATGGTGTTGTTAGTGGCTCTCACCATATCCACGCATTAAGTTCATGGAGCTATATGAAATTAGGGGAAAAGGGATATTACTCAGCATCATTATATCAGGTCATTGTTGGACTAATTAATGTTCCCTGTTTAAGTTTGGGGCTCTAGATTTATTCACTGATCTTTTAACAAGTAATTAAAATGTAATAAACCTTATTACTGCTGTTTTACTCATCATCTCATTACTGGTACATTTTGGTGCAGTTCACCGCCCTGATATGTCTGGATCAAGCGGCCACCTCCAGGGCTGACAAATGAAGCTGCAATGCTGCCAACAGCCACTTCAGCTGGGCTACAAGCCCAAGTCAGTCCCGTACACTCCCATGAAAAAATACTAGAGGCAGTAGGTGGATGTAGACATGGTGACATCATCATTATCGTGTTTTGAAACTGTAAGTAACGAGCAAAGAGTGTATGACTGTGAAACCCTACGCTAACTGGCTAATGACAAGAAGTTAGCCAATAGATCCCAACGATTTAGGATTTTTCAAGACTGATACTGATACCGATATGTGGTAATTTAAAAACCTGATATTCCAATATATTGGCCTAAAGTGTTTTGTCTTTCAGAAACATAAAACATAAACACATTTCCCTAACATTTATTATGTGTGATTATTTATTCACACTATGACTGACAGTGCACAGATCAGCGGGTTTTTGTGTTTGTGCCATTCCAAATGTGTGTTGCCAACAGGAAGTTACAGAGCGCCCCCTGGTGGGCAAACTATGCAACATCAACACATAACATCTTTGAAGGATGTTTCTGGTCTCCTCCTTTTTAATGTAATGCGAAGAGCTAATATCAGCCAATACAATCAGCCAGCGGATACATCTGTTTGCTCTATTAGCTTCTATTTGAATCTCAGAAAGGACAAAATGCATAAAATTGACTTAATGTTTTGTGCGTTGTGACCTTAAACTGGAGAAAAATCTCATAAAGTCATCAGAAAAGTGTTTACTGAGGTAACATAGTGAAATAACTGAAGTCCACTTTCCTATAGACTTCTATACAACCAGAAGTCTGTTTTAAACCACTGGAGCTTCACCCTTGGTCATTAAAAATAAAACTTGCTTAAGGCAAATCTTTGTGTAATTCATGGCCCTGACATATCTGGATCAGGACATTTTAGCTTCACTTTTCAGACCTGGAAGCAAAGTCCATCTTTCAAACTCTCTCTATGGGAAATACCAAATTCAGAGATGAGATTAACATGTTTACAGCTGGATACAAGAATGGTTTTGTTTTCCACATATAATTACTCCCTTCTTAATAAACTCACTGTTGGTGTGTATTTTATTTATTTATTTTTATTAAATCAGCCATTCGTAATTTTGGCTTAAAGTGAAGGACTTTGATTGACTTCTTTAGGTATCTGTAACCGATTGCTGTCTTCTAGGCTTCACCTCGGCTAATTCTGTTCGCTGATGTGAACAGCTTGACCCTGTTTGTGATGGTTGGTGCTTTCTGGAGACGTTTTGGTGCAATTATTTGACAAATAAAGTTTTCTGTGTAATACAGGAACTTTAAAAAGTCTGTGCTCCAGGAAAAAGTCTCAGAAATTCTATGGCATCTATCTGTGCAGTACAGTTTATTATACAGAATGCATCTTGCTAACCAAACTTGTTAGCTTTAGCTGACAACTAACATTACCAGCCTAACAGATGTTTCTACACTCTCTGACATTTAAAATAATACACAGTTCTCCAGCCAATGGGTGACATGGCTATGGCCATCTTTGATATACAGTCTGTGTATCATGTGACTAATCATAGCCATAGTTTTAGTGACCCAGTTTATTTAACTTGAATTGCAAAGTTTCCATTTATTAAAAGCATTTTGTGTTGTATAATCAAGAATTCTAAACGAATTTAATGTAAAAGTCTTCCATTCACTGCCACAACACGCACTGGTAAATAGCATAAAGGCAAAAATGAAATTGTATTCCTATCGTGCATTCTGCACTCATTGGTTAAGCATGCTGGAAAACACTGCGTCCTTTCCAAGATGAAATGAGAACCTGAAAGCGACACCCTCACAGCTGAAATATTCACACTAGACAAAACCCATCTGAGGGAAATCACCTCAGTGTTCCCATCCACAATATTATCACGGATTGATTTCTATCAAACATTATCCCTGCAAATGTGCACGAGCATGGGCCATCAGGCGAGTGTCATTACTGCTGCTCATTTGCGAGGTAAGAGACAATCGGATGTGACGGGGGCAGAATTAGCTTTGTGTTGGCTCTCTGTCACTCTCATCCTAAACTGCTGCTGGGTGGGGGAGTATGATTAAAAGGATATATAATTCCACCCTGCACATTAAAGACCCCGTGCCCCACTTTCCCTCCCACCTACACTGCAGGGCATACAAAGGCCGTGCTCACGCGGCGCATGAGGTTGCAATGGAAGCGCCACATTTCTGCTGCCTTTCTTCTTCGAGGTGATTGCAGATCTGAGTGATAAAACGATGAAAGCATCAGAGCGTGAAGGCAATCATATAGAGATTTCTTGCATTGCTTTTTCATAATAGTACACCTACTTGAAATGGATGTTGCAGTTAGTGGAACTGAGCTGCAGACATGTTTCTTTACACAGGCTCCACAGTGGTGTCTTTCACTGAGTAGCCTGCTGTCTCGTTGAGCAGTGTTAAAAATCAATAGGCTCTGACCTTACCTCTGTTGCAGGCTATGTTGGAGGCCCCAACACACAGATCAGGCCACTATATGTCTTCTGCTGTCTCAGTACAAGCACTTGACAACTAAAGCTACCAGGTGACAGTTGAGTAGCTGAGTTCTTGTGAAAGGTAAAGGTTTCCATTGCAGCAATCTCAGTAAATCATTGATGCATTTATATTTACACATACAATAGTGCTTATTACAGTTTTGTTGCAGTCATTTCAAAAGCTGTATTTTAAAGTTTAAATCTGCCCATCCTTGTATTACCACAGGGCTTGAACATGACAATGAGTTCATTTTACTCAACTTATCTCAGTGCAATAGAGATCTGGGATGTGGTGGAACAGGAGATTCACATCACTGTTGTGCAGCCAACAAATCTGCAGCAGTTTTGAAAGAATCAAGGCAGCACGATGGCAAAAAGGAGGTCCAACCCGGTACTAGCATGTTGTCTCTAATAAAGTGTCGAGTGAATGCATACTGATTATTCTTACTTTTTTAATGCATTCATGATAGTCAGATGGTTTTCTATAGGGGGTGGGGTGAGTGTGTGTGTGTGTATGTGTAATAAGCAAATGCCATAGTTTCAATTAAGATCATGAACACAGTAAATATTATATCTGCAAAAACAAAAATCTGCATGTCAATGTTATCTTAGTGAGCATGTTTGCATACTGATCTTCCTTGATTTCATTACAATTTCAAAAAGACACGAAAGTTTTGTGCAGATAAGTGAATGCGGCAAATAAATCAGCAGCCTCTCCTTGATTATTATGCATTGTAGTGAATTTATACTGTGCTACATAATTTACTTGAATAGAATAGAAAGGATGGGCCTGAAGAAAAAGCAACCCTGCTTTCACTAACTGTGTTTTATGTTTGAATAGTTTACCAGCCTAACACTATAAATCCAGATGTTCCTGCACTCTCCGTAAAACCTGGTGCAACTGGGTCAACTTCTAATATTATGACAAAGGTTGCAAGTAAGATTGCAGATTTCTCCCTGTGTCAGTATTTCAAGTTGTGTAGACGGATTAGGCTACGTGTTAAGAAGCACATTAATAATTAAGCAGTACCCAGAATATAAGCTGCCCCCTGTTGTGCAGTCAACTGCACTGGCATGAAAGAGCAGGGTTGGAGGAAAATGGAATGAATAGCAAGAAGTGTTTATAAAAAATGAATAGCAGGAAGCGAAAACTCCTGTAAAGTTAACAGGGAAGTCACCAGGCTTTTCCTCATAAACTGAATACATTTCTGCATCAGAGATTGCAGCTAATTGAAGTGAATCAACACTAGAGACCATCTCGCAATGGGATCACATCTGCTGCAGTGCAGTGCAGATCACACCCACTCAATCTTTATTTGGTTTTGACCCAAGCATTTTCAGTTTTGGACTCTCAGTTTCTGTTTGATGTTCTCTGTTTGACTTGGTTTGTTGTAGTTTTGAATATTACCTTTGCTTAGGTTGTGTTTTCATTCATATTTGGCATTTGTATTTATCACTGTTAGTTATTCTCATGGTTTCCTGTCCTCCTATGTTCACTGTGTCTAGTCTGTGTTTCTGTCAGGTTCCCTGTGTTTAGTCTTCTCTTTGTGTTTCCTGTCTTATTTTGATAGTCTCTTGTCCTGAGTGTGTGGTGTTGGTTTTGCGTTCCTTGGTTCTCGTTAGTTGATTCTGTTCACCCGAGTCTTGTTTTCCCCAGTTGTGTTCTCTTTCCCTGTATACCTCGTTTATATTTAAGCCCTAGGTTTTCCTTAGTTCTCTGTCGTGGAGTTCTGTTTGTCTGCCTGAGTGTTTTCCCCCCTCATGCGTTCCCTGTTTTTGTCTGCCTTTTGGATTTGCTGCCTCGTGTAAATAAAGGTTTGTTTTTGTTTATTTAAACCTGCCCTGGAGTCTGCATTTTGGGTCCAAATTCTCCATAACCATGACATCAGTTTAGGTGTCAAGACACTAGCGAGGTGTTGAATCTGACACGGCTGTGAAGGTATCACTGTGGCAAAATCTGTCCACAGTGAGGTTACTATAGTTATTGACTGTGTCACAATAGAGGAGTAACAGGACAGAAATACTGGTGAAGGTTTACAAATAATTGAATCTAACTGAAAGCAGACAGATTACCAGTCAATTTGAGTCAGCATGCACCAATTAATACAAATCATCTACGACCCATAGCCTTACAATAGGGCACTGAACTGGTTCCAAACTGGTTGTATTCTGATTATTCCTATATAAAAGTAAGGCTAGCGCATATGTCATTTTGCAGTAACTGCAGCCACTACTTAACTATTTGTTGAGAAAAATCTGTGAGGTTCATGTAAAAACCCTGAAGAGGCTTTGCTGTTTACTGAGGTTTGGGTGGCTACATACCTTTAAGTCAAGCTTTGCATTGTCAGACTTGTTCTTAACTCCTAAAGTCTGCCTGCCTCCATATAACAATAATTAGAAAGACTAAATAAGCACTAACACTTAAAAAAAAATAGAAACAAATAAACACAGAAAAGTTTCAAACAATACACTGAAATGAACAAAATCACTCTGGAGACTAACTGAAACTAAAATGAAATCAGAACAAACAGAAAACGAATTACAAAATACATAACTATAATAACTCAGACATGAAGAGTGATGTTTGGGGGGTTATCTACTACAGTAGGTGTGTCCAGGACCATATTTTTTCCATAACTCACATAGCTAGTAATGCTCCATCATTCAGGTAATGAGAAAGCTGATTCTGTTCATCTGGACACGTTTTCAGTGGGAGAAACGTTTCATCACTCTCATGAGTTACTTCTTCAGTCTCACCGGACTGCAGGTTTCCCCAGCCTTACAAAAAGCACAGCTGCATAATGACTGAAAGCCACAAGCTCATGTAAGAACTGTCACTGTCATCCATTCGTCAGTGGCCATGATTACTTTTCACACAGAATTGGGGAATGACTACAATCACAGAATTGTAAGATTGTGAACAATGTACTCTTATGCCTCCTCAGTTCATGGATGTTCACTTTCTAAATAAACACAAATGTCCTCCTTGACTCTCTGCTCAAACCAACATGCTTCCCCGCCCACCATTTGTACATCCTCATAATCACTGAAATAGTTTTTCAATCCCTCCGCCCCTGACTGCCACCTCACATACATCGCACCCGACCACTGTGGCGCCTCGTGTGGGTGGTGGGGCCACATGAGGGTGGGCCCATGTCACTTCTTTGGGCAGTGCTCAACCAGGACCCATAGGCCAAGCCCTAGCCACCAGATACTCTCCCTTGAGCTCCCTCCCCAGACCTGGCTTCAGGGTCGGGCCCTGGTAACCCTATTCCAGGTAAGGCACACTGGTTCCTTGATTTTATTCCTTTCATAGCAGTCTCTTAATCTGGCCCTTTGCCAAGGTCCACTTTGCCTTGGGAGACCCTACCAGGTGGCAACATAGCCCCTGTAAATACTGGGACACACAAACTCCTCCACCACGATAAGGTGACAATTCACTCCTCCACATCGAAAGGAGCCAGTTGAGGTAGTTTGAGCATCTGATTATTACATAATAATTACAGTTCATAAGACGACTGATAACCTCTGCCCAGAGGCATGTGTAAACACTACAAATCGTCAAAACTGCACACAGACTTACTAGATGAAAGCAACATCCAGCTGCTAACACTTTGACCATATCAGTCTGAGTGTCTTGTACAGTTTCTGCGGTCATGTGATATCATGACTTCCATATGTTTGCATGCTCTGGCTCTGTGACATCACGTGAATATTAGGCAGCAGTAATTGTCTCCATAGACCATAATTTGTCTTACATTTCAATACAAGGCTCATTATCATGCATTACAAGGAGGAGCGGTTAAAGTACTTCCCTCTGTGCGTTTGTTGGAGAAGAGGCATAAAATAGAACACCTTTGTTAATCCCTGATGGCCACTGTAACACATGCATAATTTCATGCCTTCTGGTGCAGCTATTTTAAGAGCAACAGATATCCTTGGCGCCGTAGCAGCGATGTTTATGTCCGGGAAAGGCTCAGCCCCTGAATCTCAGACATGATGCAAAGATGTAGCATAAGAAAATCTAATCAAATAAAATGAAACAAAGCTGCACTGCGTTCGTCTGCGGTTTATGGTTACTTCCAGGCCAGCGTTATTCAGTGAGGAGTTTATTGCTCTGGGCTTCATGGGATATATATCTCCTTAAGTATTTTAGTGCACTGAAGAAAACGAGTGCAAAATGAGCGAGCATGTGGAATATGAACCCGTGCCATCATGAATATTTACTTAGTACTTCAGAAGACTAAAGGCACCGGGATACTCTTTGACTTTGGTTATATTAACTTGGAATGAATGCGTTATGAGCTGCTTGACTTGCTTTATGCCAAATGTTACATGCTCTGTTGAGCAAATGACTGCAAGATTTTTACTGGCCTCTGTTGAAGCCCGGGCTGCAATATTAAGATTTAACATCAGTACTGACAAGGGTTGGAGGAAAAAGCTGTTTTGTATTCCCACTAGCTGGACTGAAGACCGGCATCATACAAACTAGTGGGGAGAGTAGCACGCTATCAATGGGCTGACTGGCCGACTGGCTTTGGCGTTCAGCTTCAAAGAACCGCCTGCGGGCATCGTTTCTAATATTGTCTCAGAGTCTGTTTTTCACAAAAGTACTGATGCATGAGTGGCCTGAAAAAACAAGGGCGAAACATCAAAAGTGCTTTTGAAGTGTGGGGGTTTTGTCAGACCACAGCTAAATGTTTCCACCTGAATCCTGATTGGTATACCACCGTCCTCCGAACGGTCTTTTTGGGGATTATGCCTCTATCTAGATAAGATTCAGATCAACTGAAATGGTAGCTATATGGAGAGGCTACCCAGGTTATTTTAAGGAACAGGGTGATTCAGCAGCTTCTCTACACATCCTGACAAGTATATACAATGTGTAAGAGGAGGCAGGAAGCACAGTTGTATAGGGATCAGTATCAAAGTGGAGGATATATCCAATTGTATCATTACAGCTTGTGCTGCCCTAACACTCCTCCCTTTCTTTCTCACACACGACCCACATGGACTAGCATTACGTAACCTGGTGGCTGGGTGTTGCGGTGAGAGCAGAGGATGTGTAAACAGCTGCATTGTCAGTGCTGGGCACACTTCATCATCACAGCATAACACAGGACCCCAGGCATCACATCATATGCAGCAGAGGCAGTGTGAGTTTAAGTGGGGTTTGCACAGAAACTCACAGTGACCCACAGTTACTAAAACCTTTCTAGTGGATTTGCTGTCTTTGTCTATATGGTCACATTATCACAGTTTAGTTGGTTTGCCCAGAGATGTATAATCCCCGGCTTTGTGATTGAAATAAGTGTAACAAATCACTGCGTTTATTTTTTGTTGTTTGCTTGCTTGTTTGTTTGTTTTAGCCCAAGTCTTTCTGAGAGAGACAGACAGGAGTGTCAGTGGCGTACTCTGGGAAATGACTGGTCTGTCACGCTCCAGTTGACTTCCATCTTTCATCCCCTCAATCCCCACCATGTTGTTTTCTGACTGTCACTTTGGATTGGCCTCACAGTACAGTAAGCCTCTGCTCATGTCTAATTGGAGAGATGAGAGACGCATCTCGAGCCCCGCGGTGTCTCCAAATGCGGCTACTCAAGCACTTAGACACTCATTAAACTCGCCAGCATGGTCCTTAAGCTCCACCTGACATTTCCGTATCAAGCGTTACGGGTAAGTGTCATCAGCTGACCTAATGAGAGTCATTTGTGGCTATTCTTTTGAAGATTAG
Organism: Neolamprologus multifasciatus; assembly: GCF_963576455.1. Classification (NCBI taxonomy): domain Eukaryota; kingdom Metazoa; phylum Chordata; class Actinopteri; order Cichliformes; family Cichlidae; genus Neolamprologus; species Neolamprologus multifasciatus. Next base: position 19,589,056 of record NC_140451.1, read on the forward strand.
ATTAAAATGAAATCATAGGTGTCATAATGAAACATTATCTATAAACTACAGAAATCATGTTGTTTGCAATCAGGCTCAGTCATCATAACTGATCCAATCAAAAGTCATTTGGGCAATATGCAGCATTTTTGCTAATGTAGCCAAACAAGCAGCACACTCCTGCACACACCTGTACTTTATGATTTGGCTCCACTGTACAGGATGTACTAATCTTTCACAACCTTGTGGCAGACTTTTCCTTAATATCGTGATGCATGTAATGGAGACCAGGGGGTACATTTACCTATATGACTAGTATTAGACGCTAAATGAAAAGGTATTTATTGATTTGAGAGATTTGTTATTGTGTCTTTTTTTATATTTGGGTGATGTTATGTAAGTGGCACCTTTATGGAAGATGACAGGGTCACTGTCCGTCCTACCTGTTTCAAAAATACAAGCTTAATCAGAACTGTTCACTAATAATTATTTGTCTTGTAAACCTAAATTCTGTGTATGTTAATATACATAGATCAGGCATATTATTATTACCACCTGCCTAATATTGGGTTGGTCTCCCTTTTGCTGCCAAAGCAGCCCTGATTGTGTGCTGTGGTGTCTGCTGCCAAGATGTTTGCAACGGGTCCTTTAAGTTGTGTGAGTTGAGAGGTGGGGTCTCCATAGATCAGGGTTATTGATCCAGCACATCCCACAGATGCTTGATTGGACTGAGATCTGGGGAATTTGGAGGCCACATAAACACCTCAAAACTCATTGTTGTGCTCCTCAAACCATTCCTAAACCACTTTTGCTTTGTGGCAGGGCATGTTATCCTGCTGTTAGAGGCCACAGCCATCAAGGATTACTGATTCCATAAAATGCAGTACATGGTTTTTGCTTAGGTAAGTGTCAAAGTAACATCCACATGGATGATAGGACCCAACATTTCAACTGCCTCTGTAGGCTTAGAAGCTCCTCTAACTTCTTTGGGATGCACATTGTAGGTTTTGCACAAAAAAATCAGACTTTTTGAAAACTAAAACATCACATATGTGGTTCATTAAGGGTTCATTAAGAAGAGACCGTAATGCTCCTTAAATAAATATGCACATTGGAGGTTTAATTAGATACCTGATTTTTGTGGCTGACGCTAGTATACATTTTTAAGAAATAAAAAAATTTCCAAAATTGACATATCAGTTGAAATCTTATACTAAATTGACTTTCCAGGAACATAGTTCACAAACTAACATGAAGGCGCCATCTGCTCAGCTGTGTGCTCTGTTACATGTGACCCATACACAGTGCTGAAAGTAATGTCAACAGTAGAGTCTCAGCTTCTCTGCCAGATAAAATATTGAACAAAAACCTTTTTCTACAGTAGAAAAAACATCTGTTTACATCAGGAGGGCCTTTAATTATGTGTCCCGCTGTCTTCGTATCACAGGTACAATCTCATGTGGTCATCGATTTATACTTTTGCAGGTGGAATAATAGTGGTAGGCTGGGTTCCTTGGGTAACTGCCATGTTTGAGAAGGTTCAGAGTGATGGGCCCTCCTTATTCACCTGCTGTCATGGTTCACAGAACTTCATGCTTCACCAACCAGCTCACTTGTATTGGCTCTGTTTATCTGCCACTCCAGTATGATGAGGTGTAGAGAAGTGAATAACAAGGCTCTATATATGTCGGTCACCGAATTAAGGGTATTTTTTAGATATACTCTTTGTTACTCTATTTAGAGCCCCTGAGCACTTTTTAACCTTTATTTGTCATGTTATACAGTGGCGTACTCACACATGTGCAAGCAGATGTGCACACACACACGTACATACACACACGCAGACACCATTCACACAAGAGGAGGCAGTTAAGATAGGCTCCGGATACATTTGTCACTCTGGCAGCCAGGCCTCCCATTCTCCGGGTTGGTGGCCTGGTTTCTGCACGGGGGCTGGGCATCTCCCCGCCTGCACTGCCAAGTAACTGTCAGATATAGACTGTGATTTATGCAAATTGGCAGGCAAGGGCTTGTGGGTCAGCAGCGATATGCGGTAAGATCATCAGAGGGACAGAGTACAAAGGCAAGTCAACAACAGCGGTAATGCGGCCTATATTACACTGTGTACCACCATCAAATGAAAGAAATTACAGTTACGGAGCATAAGGATAATAATTTATAAATTGAGAAAGCAATTAAACCTTCTAACTTAATCAGAGCAGCTTATTGGTATTTGAAGTCACACATTCCCAACATGATTTAAAAACAAGAAAATAAATGTATATTTAGATTTTAAACATTGCTAAAATGAACAAAACCAAACCAGAAAGACTCATAATTCAGCAATATGATCAAGTCAGACTTGTTGAAATGTCACAAGTGAGCATAGAAATCATAGAAATCATAAAAACATAATATCCAAGTCCCAATAACTGCAGCATAAATACCAAATTGTACAAGCTAAAACCTATTAACAGCACACACAGAGTCCTCTACGATGCAAAATGGGAGAAATATCTATCAATCACGCCTGTTGCCAACTCCTGGACTCAAATGTCTCCCAAATGGTTTTCTCACAATCAAACACCTGCTCACTTTGTTCCCCGAACACTTCAGATGATTACTTGTGCACAATCTGGCACTGTCCACTCCTAAACCACTTCTGGAAGGAGATCACTAATAAGCAATCTAACATATTGGACTGCTGCACGAAGCTCTCCACATCTTTGTCTTTAGCAGGCAGCACTCTTCCCACCTCAAACAGAGTCAAGAGAGCACTTAAAAACACACAAAGAAGTGCACGAAATAAGAGATAAACTGGTTTTATGACATAATTTCCCTCAAAGTAGAAACCTTAACCGTGAAAAATGTCCCCGGTCTTCCTCTCTTCCTTCCATCTTCTTTCACATGTTGCCAAAGTAACGCATGTTAATTGTTATTATGTCGTCTTTTTTCCCCTCTCTGTTTTCACGTGGAAGCAGATCGGTGAAGGGAGTACATAAAGTCTGGACTATATGTTTTTTAACAGCTCAAGAGAGCACATGTGCGCTGCACAAAAAGGTGAGGGGCTACCCGTTATCCTCGGCAACCCTCAAAGTCCCCCTCCACTCAAAAATGTGTTTTGGGTAAACGTCCCTACTCTTGGATTTCGACGTGCGGATTGTTGTGCTAGAAGGCTGTTTAAAAATTCATCCGCTGAAAGTGGAAAGTTTCACATCCTCACCAAAAGGGTTTAGGGCACATTCCTGCGAGCAGAATTTCCAGCATCACAGATCACTTAGAAGTCAATCGTGGTCCAGGAAGAGCTAGAGGCCTCCATCTATGCATTAATATTGGACTTGAGGTGTGATTGTTGAAAACCGCTAGTTCCCAATAAAGATTTATAAGCAGATTAACGGAGTTGCAAGGTGTAAAAAGTTAAATTAGCAAAGTACTAAGACAAAGTTCAAATTTTAAGGGTAGAAAGTAGCAGTGGGAGATGTTCTTGGCTGACTAAATTTCAGCCAGAGTCCTTTGCTGCATATTATTTCTCATCTGTCTCACCTCATTTTATGTCAGCTCCCTGCTGGCTCTAACATCTAATTAAGCCAAAAACACCCGGGGAAATATTTTTAAAAAGTAAATGTTTGTGGATATTTAAAAGGAAAGCACTAGTCTGTGATCCTCTGGTCCAGGTGATCCAGGTGGTTTTGGAGGGGGTAAACGTGTGACACTCCCCGTCCTTTGATACAAACAGTTGGTCTTTCTATTTTAACGGCCGTAGGCTTGTGGCGCCTGGCACAGTTTAATTAGTGTGAATACATTAGGTCTGTGTGAGAGCTTGCTACCTGGCAGGGGTTAGAGCTGGCCAGGGACTGCAGGAGAGCAGACTGCACCAGCCGTACTCCCAGGCCCTGCTGTAATGACCCTGCCAGGCTGACACAACGCCCCCACCTGGGGGACCACTGCGGTTTTTCCAGTGACAGATGGAGGGCTGCTGAGACAGGGGAGCTGGGCTGGATTACTGCAGGCTAACAGAGCGACCATTAGACCGGCTAAGCCAACATGTCTTTGTGTTGGCTCCACCTTTGCCTGGTAAGTAGTATAATAGTATGACTGGACACACTGCCAAAAGAAGTAGATTTGACTCCATGAAAATTTTGCGTCGGGTTATGTTTGGACCTGGTTATATTAGGAGTGTCAGTCTCATTTTAGTCATGAGACCACATTTTTAAGCTGAAGTATCACACTTTTCAAGGTAGTTAAGCAGACCTGACTGGACCCTTTAGTGGTTTATATGTTTGACACATCGGATAACATCTTTTAAAACTTATGCTTAGCCTTATTTATGCAACAACTTTGGTTAATCTCAAATCACCTGATCACTCCTACTCTTCTCCCATTTGACGAAATTCAGCTGAAAGGTGGGATATTTGTTTTAAATCATTAGCTTTCCCTACACAAGTTTAAACTCTCCTCTGGGTGTTATTGGAGGGCAGTGCAGTAGAGAAAAACAACCTATATCAGTCAGCCTCAGCATTAAAACCACTTACAGGTGAGCTGAGAAACACTGAACATGTAGTTATGCTGCAGTGTTCTGCTGGGAAACCTTAGGTCCTGCCATTTGCAGGGCATGGATGCACCCTGGCACACCAGAAGAGCCTAGAGCCTTGACCTGGCCTCCAAACTCCCCGCATCCCAATCAAGTCAGATATCTGCAGGCTGTGCAGCAAGGCATACATCCACTAAGGCCCCATTGTCTCACCTGGAGGACCTGAAGGATCTCCTGCCGATGTTCTGGTGCCAGACACCACACTGCACCCTGAGAGGTCACCAAAACACAAACACGGGACTGATGGGTCAGAGCTGTTTTGGCAGTGTAAGGATGATCTGTTGGACAGCTTGTTTAAACGTCATGTAAAAGCTTAAAACATGTGAGGCAAAGGTGTTTCAGATGTACAAGAATCACAAAACAGGAGTAAAATCTAATCGCAGTAAGGCAGCTTCAGCTATGAGGAAGCTCTGTCAGCTGGATTTCACTAAAGCTGCTATTTCTGCCAGTCTTCTGCAACTAAAAATCTAATAATTATGCACCCACAGCTTCATAATGAATAAAATCAGCATGTTGATCAGCTTATTTTTTTTCTTATTCAGACCAGGGTTCTTTGGCAAAATGAGTTCGCCTTGTAATCAGAAGGTTGCCGGTTCGAGCCCCCGGCTTGGACAGTCTTGGCTGTTGTGTCCTTGGGCAAGACACTTCACCCGTTGCCTACTGGTGGTGGTCAGAGGGCCCGGTGGCGCCAGTGTCCGGCAGCCTTGCCTCTGTCAGTGCGCCCCAGGGTGGCTGTGGCTACAATGTAGCTTGCCATCACCAGTGTGTGAATGTGTGTGTGTGTGAATGGGTGGATGACTTTATGTGTAAAGCGCTTTGGGGTCCTTAGGGACTAGTAAAGCACCATACAAATACAGGCCATTTACCATAAAAAGGGAAGGAAGGGAAATAGGATTTTGAAAATAAGACTTTGGCATTGCAGAGCCAGCTGGCTGGAAGGAGTTATTTAAATGGTTATAAGTGCAAAATAGCAATATTTCCATATAATAAGTGTTTCACTGGTTCATTAAGATTTAAGATCAGACAAAAAAAACAACATTTTGATCACAGCGTGCCACTTAATCAGTATTTTTTTGTCTGAATGCAAGCCATGCAGACCTGAATATACGACAACTCTTTCTTCTGTTCTGATGTTGCTGATCAGAGAACTGCATCTGAAGCTATCAGATCTCAACCACATGGGATCTTTCACTCTTGCCTCTGATGACCAGTGCTGCTCCAGTGTAGAAAAAAAAGAGAAGAAGGAGCTCTTTGGTCTGGTTTGTGTTAGTGATATAATCGTTAATAAATGAAAGCTCTTTCTGTCATACGCCCGTAGGCAAAGACTGGCGGCTGGCTGGGACTTCACTTGCAGCAGGAGAGCAGGGGAATGAATACAAGTTCTCATAAAGACAAAGAATGATGGAGAGATTAGAGGGAGAAATTGAAGGCAGATAGGAGGAGAGGACGGGAATAGACGCCGCCCTTAATGTGCACTGTCCATGCCCTGTCCAGAAATGCTTGAATCTAATGGGGACAAGCATGCGCAGCCTCCTGAAGGTTGTACAAGCAATTACCCCACTTAGGAGGCTTTGACGGGCAAGGTCGTATCGGGAAACAGACACGAGGAGCATTATAACATAATGTTCTGTATTCAGCGTGACACAGATCTTTTTACCGAAGACAATATCAATCTTCTGAGTGTCACTCAGTGCCCTGTTGTGCACAGAGACGCTAAAATCCATCATAATCCTATCTGCGCGTGGTGTAAGCATGGAACCAAAAATAACCACAGGTGCTCCAATTATGCACATATATGTCACAGGCACCTTTACTCGTCTTTACCATTCTGATTTCCATACGCTCCCCTCCCTCCTCTCAAAATAAAGAGAAAGTAAAAAGAACAGGGAAGGACAGATTTCCTTCAAATCCTAACCCAACAGAAGGCAGCTCCTCTGAGCTGATAACAAAAGCAGATGTGATGGGAGGACTTTGCCAGAAAAGGTTGATGTAACAGTTTGCTGGGTGTTTCTGGTGTTCATTTCATTCACTCCATGCAAGCTGTGCTCAGTTGTCAGGGGAGCCGTTAGCCTGAGTGTGTGTGTGTGAGGAAGAGAGCGAGCATGTGTGGAGGAAGACTATGCACCTGAGCTCCTTGGTGCCAGAGGAAACATGGTTGCCATAGACACGGGTGATTATTATAGGATACAAGGCAAATTTGATCTGCAAGAATCTCGGAAACGACTAAGTTAGCATCACTGAAAAGAAGAAAAATATACATGTATCACATTAAAGCTATTAAACTACCCTTATAGGCAGTGTGCACAAGCACCTGTTAAATGTCTCGACTGCATTTTTGCCAATAGATTCCTATATAAACTAAGTCATCCAAGAAGAGTTGGCGTCTATAATGCTAAAATCCTGTTAGTACCATTTCTAGCATTTAATTATGCACCATGGTTTCTTTTTTATGTCTCTAATCTGGGGTAGAAAAAAAAGTGTTGTTAAAAAGTACACTACTGTGGCAATAAGATGTTGTTAATTAAAAATTGGATCAGAGTCACATACGACAGAAGGGAGATTAAAAGCCTCAAATCAAAGTCAAATCATATGTTTACATAGATGAACCCCTTTTTTTGGCATATGGTAGGTTTGTTCTGCAATTAAGCAGAATGCAGTCTTTCTGCGATGCTTTATTTTGTAGTTTGATTCTATTAAATTACACTTAAAGCACCCGACGTGCTCCTCCTCCACAATCAGAGTCGGGTTTAAACGTTCAGAGGAGGTGACAAACTATCCTGCTCGGCGCCGGAGTACAGAGTGTGTTCAGACATGTTGCACCAAGGGACCGATTAAAGCTAATGGTGTCAAAACTGGAGCCTCTTCACTTTCCATATGGCCCATTGACTGCTAGTAAACATCAGCGAGAGGAGGGTTTTCCTGCCAAAAGAGGGTGCTGTGCGCATTGTTTGGAGTGTACGCTATACAGTATAGCTCTGAGGTCTGGAGGATGACAATACAGAAAGGGATAATTATATCTAATTAAGCTTGATGTCATCTTCTGCCGCTGCCTCCTACACACTTCAGTAATGACAGGCACAAAAGGTGTCTAGTTGGGCTGGAAATGCAGGCTAAAGCACCACCGCTTAAACCTCCATCTAAAATGCGCACATGTGTTTTGTTCTATAGCTTTACAGCATTTTATTTTTATTTCCCAGGTTTCAGGATGTCACAGCTTTAAGTATCGCTGCGTCATCTGGGCACTCATCACTATAAACTATCTGTGTCCTCTTTGCTCTTTGTTCTTTTACTGCTGCTGTGAATGTCACTCCACTCATCGTCTGCTCTCTAACAGCATTCCTCTTGTTCTCCATTCACCCCCTACTCATTCACCTCCTTCTTTTTCACACACATCCTTTTTGTCTTTCTATCCTTGGACCTTCTCTCTGCAGGTAGACACTTTGTCAGCATGGGATGAGATTAGCCCAGTGTGCCAGACCCATGGGGAAAACCTCTGAATATGCAGCCAAAGCCCCTTTCTTTCTTTCTTTCTTTCTTTCTTTCTTTCTTTCTTTCTTTCTTTCTTAGTGCTTTATTTGAGTTTTGAATATCCTTTTATTTATTTTCCTAATAAAAAAAAGTCCCTGGCCAGACATGTGCTGCAGTAATTGTGGTTTAATATTGTGCATGACCAGAAACAGTACTGTGCAAAAGTCTCAAGCCATGACTGAATTTTTTATATTTTGCCAGACCTCCTTCTAATTTTTTAAATTGTTTTTTGTTCGCATTGAAAGTCTTTCAAAGTTTTTTTTCTTTCACAAAAAATATATAATTTGTTCCTATTTTTAAGTTTTAGTCTATGAAAAATGCCAAAGATATCACAGTTTGACAGGCATAAAAAAGCATTTTTGCATTAACAAGGTGATTCCCAAACAACTATTGGCAGAACACATGCCCTATCTCGGAATGGTGTGCGGTGTGTCCTCAAAAAAGTGGGAAAAAAGATCTGACAGATGTGAAAAAACAAAAGAATATCTACACCAGATTAACAGTATCTCAAAATAATATCATTCATAAAAGGAGAAACTCTGGCAAAGAATTGATACAGAACTGAAAGATGGATCTGGACTGGGTCTTAGGAAGTGATGAATCCAAAATTTCCCATTTTTGGTTTGGGGAGAGGTACAACAGTGAGGATCTACAGCCATGTGTAGAACATGGTGGAGGCTCTGTGATTGGTTGAGCTCATTCATGTACTGGTACCCCCACTACCCGGATTTAATGTGCGGGGTCATCTTGACAGAAAGGAAAAAAAGGCACCCAATATCCAAAGAAGAGCTTTTAATGTCCTTCAAGAAGCCTGGAGAACTATTCCCGAAGACTACTTAAACAAATTACAAGAAAGCTTGGCTAAGAGAGTTCAGACAGTGTTGAAGAATAAAGGTGTTCATACCAAATATTAACTTTCAAGTTTGTTAGAGTTTTATAAGCTGTTACAGTTTTTTGCATATGTTTTCACATGATTAAATAAACTACTGGACAACTTTCCCTCTATTTTAGGAAAATGTAAAGAAATGAAGGGTGGCTCAAGACTTTTGCACAGGACTGATTACACCTATTTTTAATTACATGTCTATTTTGGAGTCTTTTTCTATTCCTTTCCTACCAATCTTATCCATCCATCCATCTTCATCTGCTTTATCCGGGGCCGGGTCGCGGGGGCAGCAGCCTAAGCAAAGAGGCCCAGACCTCCCTCTCCCCAGCCACCTCCTCCAGCTCATCCGGGGGAACACCAAGGCGTTCCCAGGCCAGCCGAGAGATATAATCTCTCCAGCGTGTCCTGGGTCTGCCCCGGGGCCTCCTCCCGGTGGGACATGCCTGGAACACCTCACCCAGGAGGCGCCCAGGGGGCATCCTTGTCAGATGCCCAAACCACCTCAGCTGGCTCCTTTCGATGTGGAGCAGCAGCGGCTCTACTCTGAGCCCCTCCCGGATGGCCGAACTTCTCACCCTATCTCTAAGGGAGATGCCAGCCACCCTTCGGAGGAAGCTCATTTCCGCCGCTTGTATCCGCGATCTCGTCCTTTCGGTCACTACCCACAGCTCGTGGCCATAGGTGAGGGTAGGGACGTAGATCGACCGGTAAATTGAGAGCTTCGCTTTTACACTCAGCTCCCTCTTCACCACGACGGACCGGTGCAGCGTCTGCATTACTGCAGCTGCAGCCCCAATCCGTCTGTCGATCTCCGGCTCCCTTCTCCCATCACTCGCGAACAAGACCCCGAGATACTTGAACTCCTCCACTTGGGGCAGGACCTCATCCCCGACCCAGAGTGGGCACTCCACCCTTTTCCGGCTGAGAACCATGGCCTCAGATTTGGAGGTGCTGATCCTCATTCCCGCTGCTTCACACTCGGCTGCGAACCGCTCCAGTGCGAGCTGGAGGCCCTCACCCGATGAAGCCAACAGAACCACATCATCCGCAAAGATCAGAGATGAGATCCAGAGGCCACCAAAGCGAAAGCCCTCCGCCACTTGGCTGCGCCTAGAAATCCTGTCCATAAAAATTATGAACAGAACCGGTGACAAAGGGCAGCCCTGGCGGAGCCCATCACCCACCGGGAACGAGTCCGACTTATTGCCGGCAATGCGAACCAAGCTCTTGCAACGGTTGTATAGGGATCGAATGGCCCGTAACAAAGGGCCAGACACCCCATACTCCCGCAACACCTCCCACAGGACACCCCGAGGGACATGGTCGAATGCCTTCTCCAAGTCCACAAAACACATGTAGACTGGTTGGGCAAACTCCCATGCACCCTCAAGTATCCTCGAGAGGATGAAGAGCTGGTCCAGTGTTCCGCGACCAGGACGAAAACCGCATTGTTCCTCCTGCATCAGAGGTTCGACTAGCGGACGAACTCTCCTTTCCAGAACCAATCTTATCCCTACAGTTAATTTTTTAATTGTTAAACCTATTTCAGCATCTCCAAAAACATTCAAGGCTCAAATCCAAGATGAAGGACAACAAGCTGTTGCATATACCCTTCAGGGAATTATTCAGTGATGGTAGCTTTTTGTATTTTATTGTTAGTCTCCGCTGTATGCACATTAATCGCCTACTTGTCCTGCTGCCTCCCTGCCCTCGAGACGTCCTTGGCTGGAAAGTATCAGCTCTGTGTGGACGTAATGCTGGTGATACATGGTAAACTCCTGACCCGTCTGCGCTCTGGCCTCTCTGTTTGATGCTATTAGATGGGCCTCTAATTGCTGCTGACATTCATTTACCCACTAACGCTATCACTTTCCCCATTAAAGAACCAACGTCTGTCTTCCAGGTTTTAGCCTGTTACCGCAGAAGAAAGTGTATTTATCTATCCATTACAATGCAGCGTAGGTTAAAGTAACTGTAACAGTTCACATACTGTAATCAAAACAGCTTTTCAATTCCCTTTCCCTGATTGCAAAAAAAAACACTGCAGCTCTGTCCCCTGTGTGTTGTAAAGCAGGTGCCGTCTTATCAGCAGTCATTCAGAATGACAATATTCACTATACAGCTGTGCCGCAGCTTGATTACGCAGGGACTCTATCGTCCCCGAACACAGACACCTGCATTCTGCTGCACAGCGCATCGATTTATGCTTCTTTGTAATATTGTTGTGTATAGTTATTGGAAGTGCAGCTATCACGGTGGTGCGTTGCTGATTCTTCATTATTTCCAACGCCGCCCAAACACCTTTTTCTTATTATTTTTGGGAGATAATCAAGTCATAATGGGATACAGAAATATTATAGTTCCAGCAACTCCCGTCTAACCCATGCACTCGCTATTTGAAGGGGATGAAACTGTTCTTAATGTCTGTGGGATATTAGAAAATGAAAATCAGAGGTGCTATCTCTGCAGAGTCACCCTATGCCTGTGTGTGATTAAAAAAAGAGGATAATCTGCATAGTTTATCTGGTGATCTGATAAAGTAGCATGCAAGATGTTAAAAAGAAAGGATAAATTAAAAACAGTGCAGTACAATGAACTTGTATATATACTTATGTGATATATATATACTTGTAACATCAATTTATACTTACAGTTGCAATGATTTTTCCCCCTGAAAATGGTTAATCTTCTGATGCACAACTTTCTACAAACACACTTGTTAACTCGTTTGCATAGTCCTTATAGACAATCCATAATTAAGAATCATGTTTAACCTTCTGAAAAATGCTGCCATACATTATTTTTTTAAAGGTTTAAATATGAAGTTGTTGTTGTTGTTGTTGTTGTTAAGTATTTTAAATGTTAATAAAATGATTAAATCCAAGTGAAATATGTTGTGCATGGTGCATAAAATCACAGCTTTTCACGGCACCATTTACATTTACAGTATACACCAGGACAGAGGGATGCAATCAAGACTCCAAATGAGGCATAATATTATTGCTTATCTAATGGAAGTGTAAATAATGAAGTCTATCCAGAGTTTTCCTTATGCATTCTCTCCAAAATAAAGCTAATGCATATTTAACTGTGAATACTAAAAGAATATCAACTTAATGGACTTTATTGGACCTGACATGAAACTTTTAAGTTAACTAACCTTTGCTTTTACTTAAAAAAGTATGAATCTCATTTTTTTTGCACAGCCTGACAATCTAAAAGATTGTCTTATTGCTCATACCTGACTATAAAACCTAACCAAATTTTAAAAACAAAACAAAACAAAACAAAACATTAATAATTAACCAATAAATCGTTTTTAGAAACCAACTAGTAACTTCTAAACTCAATATGCCAAAATGTGCAATTCCTCAAAAGGCCACCAGAGGCTTAGTCCATCCCTGAGTAGAAATAAACATGTTTAGAGCCTGATGTAAGCAGAGGTTTTTCAAGCGACATCATCTGCACATTACTCAAGATTTATCTGGCATGACATGACAAGTTGCTAAAGAACAATGTAAATGCTCTCGTTAGTAGTACATTAGTAGTAAAACTTGAAAGACTGTGCCGAAAACCAGAAATGGAGATGGTTCCGCGCCAGACAGCTGAACTTTTTCCAGTCTGTGCCGCATTTTTCAGTTTTCCAACAGCTCGGAGAGCAGCTGGACAGTGTTTGTAGACTTCCATTAAAACTACAGTTGCAGGAGTAGCGACCAAAGCGATCACAGGGAGGCTTTTGCCATCCAGCCGGGGAATACTCATTTTATCCTAGCAAAGGTGGTGGCCAGGGAGTCACTGATCGGTCTGTAGAGCTGTGTGACCGGGTCCAAGCGACTGCCATCAAAATCCAGCAACCAGTCACAGCTACACGGATTTTTCCCACACGACTGGCGATTGTCCGATGGTCTCTGGGCCTGTGTGATCTTATTCATCTGACCCTACACTGTCACGTGGTTAATGGTCACATGCAAAACATCAATATGCAATTCCACCTCTTCAACAACTGCACAGAGGATGACTTAAAACTTAAAACTTAGAACTTTATCAGGACCTACCACAGACTTGTGGTAGCCTGACTTACACATACATGTGGAAACAAAAAGTTGCTAGCTCTTTGCTAGCTCTCATCTCAGCTTACTCGGACCACTAAACAGGACCTTAAGTATTTGCGGTGTTGGTGCTGCCTTTTTGAGCATTTTTGTCGAAACTAGCGAGGCTTTTTGTGTAATCAATTATACCAACTGTCCATCCAAGAAGTCTTGGCGAGTGAATAATCATTTAATTCATTCATTCTACTTTCCACTAATCAGCGGGTATCTGTGTCCATGCGATGCACTTATACAGACTAATGATGTAGCTATGTTTGATTACTATCTAAATATGGCTACCTCAGTCTGCAAAATAAAAAAAACTCAAATATGCTGAGTGAGGCCACCGTGGCTACATCCACATTTGATCTATTGTCTATGTTATAAACACTTTAAGAAAAATGCCTTTTGAGAAAGTAATAGCTCTGGATATATACAAGCTGCAGTCTAAAGAAAGCCACCATAACAGTACCACTCTGTGTCAAAATTTGATGCAATACTCCACACATGAGAGCCTATGTATCTGCACTTCCCTGAGAGGGCCATTTGAAGAGCAGCAGGTCAATACACATTCATAGAGAGTGCATTTCCCTGAATGCTTCAACAGTCCGTAAAGCTTCAGTGCCACTTTCCGCCATATTGTGCTTGCTGCATTAATCTATCCTACAAAAGTGTCATTCTATGCTTGAAGAGGGGACACTTGCATACACACACGCACACGCACAGTGGAGGCACACATAGACACACATTTTCGCAGGTCCAATGGCAGAAAATCCATAGCCCTTTCTGGGAGGAGGAATTCCATTAGATAATAGATATGGAATCCATCTCGATTCCTCACCTTATCTTCTCCCAGGGTGAGAGATCAATACTGGGGCTTCAGCTCAACTGCCAACAATAACAGGAAATTGATGGGACAGAGTAAGCAGCTCGGCGGTTCAGTAATGGCACTTTCTTGGCCACCTCTGTTGTGCAAATCAGAGGGGGAGTTAATTGGTGAAAGCTTGCTTATAGTAATGAGGAGGAATGGGAGCTGATGCTAGGAGCTCATTAACCAACACACAATAAGGTTGTAGGAAAAGTTATTGTAAATGCACAAAAGCAGGGGAAAAAACAGTTCGGGGCTACAGTAGAAGCAAAACAGCTGAGACTGACAAAAAGATCCCATGCATGGATATCCAGTTATCTGAACAAATGGGCACGCACGCCATAATGGCATCTAATTTTCCAGAGAGCTACAGAGGTTTCCTGTCAGAATTGCCAGGTGCTGTGTTTACAGAGACCATTGCTTGGCAACACATTCCAAACAGCATTAGGATATGAGGGCATTGAGCCGCAGTGAGTGTTGGGTCAGGTGTTATATAGATGCAGAAATACTGATACTGTTCGTCGAAGGACCTGGGCGGTTCCTTTCCTAACACAGGGATGAGTCATTTTTTCTGTTTGTGCACAGTAGGTCCCATATGTGGCAACATGTGGGTGGGTGGTGGTTGGGGAGGTTAACAGCTCACTGGTAAATAAGGTCCAGAGTCCGTTCTCGGTGAGATGTTTGCACAGCTAAAACGTCATTTGTTGCATCACGTCACACAGGAGTGTCAACAACAGAGTGAGACCGTGAATGACCGCTGTAGGACAGAATGTTTTTTTTGTTTTTCACTTGTGCTTGTGCAGGAACATTCGATTGAACACAAACGTCTTGTTCTCTTGTCTTAGTCACAGAGCATAACCGCTTGTCCTGGTTTGTGGTTTCATTGCTTAAACTTGATCAAGTTGAGCAATGCAACAAGTTAACTTGGGACTCTTTGATCACAAACCATAACTCTAACACCTTTTAGGCTCTGCAGCTGCAGGGACTCATTCGCTCACAGTGCACTTACATCTCTGCGTCTTTGCATGCATGCACGTATCAACCCTCCCACCCCCCACACCACTGACTAGACACAGCCAGCAGGTGGTGCTGTCTTCTGTAGTATCACTTTGTTTTCTTTGACTTAAAATGTTTTGGTTTTACCCTTTAGCACCGTCCTTTAATAGCAGCCACCTAACTGTATGGGCAACATTTAAGAGTAAACGCTCTCACAGTGCTGCTCCCTGTTAACCTCGGTGATTCTGTGCTGCTTTGCAAACAAGCGAAGATGAAGATGAAGTAGATGAAAAGATGAGTCCGTTTCAGATTATTAAGATACACATGATTACAAGTTGGGAGCGGCACACTTCTCTCTCTGATCTCTGTGGTTGTCTTACCAGAGCATTATCTGCAGTAATGGAGTCAGATCTTCATGGACAAATCCCTTTAATGTCATCCACAGCGCCCAGGGGAGACCACCCTCATTGGGAGAAGGGTGGTGGGAGCTAATTTCAACCCACACAATAGACTCATCTCTAAGACTGCCTGGTTAGATCACACCATCTTTTGTGTGCGCATGTGTATGTGCATGTGTGCGAGCTTGCACATATTAAATAGAAAACTGTACTGTCTGAGCGTTGCCACTCCGGGGAATTAAGGTCATGTTTTCATGCCTCTTGAATACTAATAATTGAAGATTGGAGCTTTCCTCTCCATGGACACATAACAGTCTAATAAGGGTCTTGATCAGTCAGCAATACATCCAAACCTTCTGACAGAGGACACAGTGTTCTCAGCGATAACATCATGCAGTTAGATGTGTTAGGAGAAAAAGATCAGGACATGATCTTATGTTTTGATAGAGTATCGAGCCTTTGTGGTGGAGCCATCCCTGGCTTGCTCTGTGCCTCGCTCTCCCGCACAATGATGTCATCTGTGGGAAGGTATTTCTCTCAGACACAACCTGTCTGCTCCTTTTAGGGGCCACAGTAACTCGAGCTGCCTTGAAAGTCTGGAAGCGAGCACTGGTCACTCGCAGACAAGGGCGTTATTTATTTTTTCTGGAGGAGATTCAATACCTACTCCCGCTGCTTCATGGCTCCGAGATTCATCTGCGGTACAAAGCACTTTCCCTCCAGAGACACACAAGAGGTTGTAAGCTCACTCACAGAGTTTTTTTGGCAAAGCAGATAGTGGTAGGTTCTATAACATGATTAGTCATTGTTAATGGATATAATCACAGAGATCTGGGATGGCTAAATCTCTTAAGCAGACTACCGGCTGTGTTTCTTCTGTTAAGTGGACATTGCGAGTGTTCTCTTGCAGTGTCACGAATCCCTACTTCTACTTTAGTCTCTTCAGTTCTCTAATATCCATGTATATATGTCTACTACTACTAGACTACTTCTTTTGTTTACAAAATTTAGAGATCTGTGGAAAAAGCCTGTTGCCCCTCATTTCTTTGTATTTTGTGTCCAAGGAGCCTTTTTTTTTTTTTTTCCAGTTTTTTAAAACTGGTCTTGTGCAACAGTTTTGACTTTCTGAAAGTCTTTCAAAGTTTCTTTGTTTTTCACTCATTTTCATTCCAGTCCTCATACCTGACAATTTTCAAAGGAATGCCGTTTTTGTTAAGCCATTTAACACTGGCCTTTTGGTCAACTCAAGCATAAACACTTACCTAACAGATGAACCAGTGTTGTGTCTACACATAACAGACAACTTAGCAAACAACCAATTTTAAATTGTACCTTTAGGTGCTTTGTTACTAGCAGGCTGTCACAAAAACACATATAAGTTTTCATTTATGAATACTGAGGAAGAAAACACAGTTTGACAGGTATAAATGTATTTTTGCAACAACAAGGTGATTCCCAAAGAGCTATTAGCCAAAAACTTGTCATATCTTGCCATGGTGTGCAGTGTGTCCTTAAAAAAGTTGAGGAATCTGGACAAGTGGAGGACAAGAGAAAAAGTGACAGGCCTAAAAACGATCCCGCAGGACCCGAGAGATGCATCTGGCCCTTCAGCTGATCATCAGAAATGATCTCAGTGAAAGAATGGCTGTCAAGATGTGATTGTTAAAGAAGGGGGAAAAAGATAAGAGGCTGAGGTATGCAGAATCACACAAAAACTGCACTGAAAATCAGTTCAACAGGTCTCATGGAGTTATGAATGCAAATTGAAAGTTCTATCAATATGTACGTAGGAACTCAGGAGAGAGTTCAGTCAGTGTCTAGAGCCATCTGTGAAACGCGCTGCAGGATCTGTCATGGTTTGGGGATGTATTTCATTCAGTGGTGTCGGAGATCTTGTCAAAATAGATGGAATTACGAACACAGAAACGTACCATTAGCTTTTGATCGACCATGCAAAACCGTTTGGAAAGAACAACTTTGTTTTTCACCATGACAAATGACCCCAAACAGCCTGCCAATGCAGTAAAAGTATACCTGGATATAAAAACACACGGTGGAACTATCAGTCATGGACTGGCCTCCCCAGAGCCCAGACCTCAATATTATTGAAGCAGTGTGGGATCGGCTTCGCAGAGAATGGAACAAAAACCTGCCAACATCCAAAAAAGAGCTCTGAATATTCATAGAGAGTTAAGAGAGTCAACTTTTAAGCTCGCTAGAATTATAAAAACTTTGTTTCAATACAATCTTGTTTTCAAGATTTTTGCAAAGTACTGTATGTGGTTTCATTGTGTACATTTCAGTATATTTCATTGCCTCAGAGGGTGTTACATGTGGAAAACTTGAAAAGACAACATCTGCTTTCAAATGGCTCAATTGTCACACGGGATTTCTTAGAAAGAAGGACAGGGTGGAGATTCTTTTGTAAACATGTCCCGCAAACATTCAGCTGCAGCACAATAACAACTACTACGTGGTGGTTATTAGTGTCGCATGTTTGGAACAGGCTTTGTTTTTGAGAGGCAGAATCCCTGTTAAACGCCAAAAACACCCTGTTGCCACAACATATTCGGGCACACTCAAGTGGAAACTGCAGTGAGCATGCCATACACTTACAAACAACCCCAGTGTCTTTGGCCATTCAGCTTTTTTCATGAACTCCCTCAAGATCTTAAGATTCTGTGTTTGAGGATGAGTCACCATGACCTGTGAGTTGGGAAGCCATAGCACCACTGAAGAGTATGAGTCAGCACATCAGGAATAAAAGCACATTAAAACAGACGTTACATAAGTATTTATAGCTTTAAATAATACTTAAACTTTGAAGGGGTTGCGATACCAAAAAGAGCCACGTCAGTAAAAGATGGCACTTCTTACTTTTAACAACTTGACGAGAAAGAGCTGAGAAAGCCTACTCATGAAACTATATATAAAAAAACGACAACACCAGACATAATATTTAACATGCAACACTGCAACAAATCCTTGCTTGAAAACATAGCCATGCTAAAGCATTCTGAGTTAGAGTGCAGCAATCGACTGGCTTAAAAGGTTATGCGAATCAATACAAAGTTGTTTTGGGCACCAGCGCTATTATATTAATGTCATCCTGAGAAATAGGCACTAGCTTAGGTGGCTTGTCTGCCAGCCTGTTTTCCTTTTTAACTCTGGTCAAGGTTTCCTTGTAGCAATAAGAGGATTTCTACTGACAGCTGTTTTAAACGGCAGGTAATGGTTGTGCTTTAAATGGGAATTTGACCGTTTTCAACAAGCAAAACCAGGGAGTATTAGCTATGTTTGATTTAGTACAAAAAGAAGTCAACCTTTTTTCCATTCCAGCCTCGCAACAAGCTCCGATGGTGGTGTAACACGCGGAGCAGGCAACCTATGGAACTGAATAAACTGAATTAATAATATTCGGAGTTCTCATGAGAGCTCCCCTGTGACTAGTGAGGTAGCTAGTTGTGCAGTCAAGGATGACACAGAGGTTGAAATGGTCACACATTTACTCAGCTCTCTCCCTATCCCTCTGGCTCATGTTCTTGCCAAGGTCAGATACTGCATTGCATAATAATAATAATAAAAAAAAAAGAGTCTCTCGCGCTCTCTGTCTCTCTCTCATGCACACATACACACACACACGCACACGTATGCAAACATGCAAACTATGCAACAATGAGGGGAATAAGAAGCCAACTAAAAATAGTGCTATCACTGCAGCCATCACCCCAAGCATTGCACCACCACTCTTCACATTACATCTCATAACTTAAGACTCCTGCTTTGGATATAGCCAAGAGTTCAAGAGTTTGCTTCCTGAACTGTATGTAATCTTCAAGTTACACATGCTTTAGTGAGCATAAACAACCACAAAGGAATGTGTGCTTTAGTATTTCAAACAGGCTTTTTTTTCTTTATTATTTCTATTTTATTTCTGCCAGTGGCTGGAAAACCACCTATGACACCCACAAAATCTCTTTGCTCAATGCTCTGTACCTTTCTTCTGCCTCTTCTCTCCTTTCTTTCCCCTTCTTCTATCATCCCCCTCTTCTCCACCTATTTCCCATGGCCTCGGGGAGCTGTTAGCTATCTGGATGCTGGCGCTCTATTGTGAGCACTCATTGATTGCCTCTCTGCTCCCCACAGCCAGTCGGACTAGTCAGCATGGGGCCCGGGCTGTCTGCCTTACTGCTCAGTCAACATACACCATGAAAAACAGAAGAGAAATGGAGAGTTCAACCGAGACAGAGAAACACACACAAACACGCAGACAGAGCGAGAGCGAGCATTTATAAAAGGCTGTCCAAGCTTCCAGAGTCCAGCAGTCACATCATCTGTTTTCTGTCCTCTCTCCTCCTCTTCCTTTCTCTCTCTCTCGCTCTGCTCCTTGTTCTTCTCACAGCCAGAGACAATCAATGGTGTACTCAACCAGACTTCTCTTGTCTTGTTTTAAAATAGTGCTCTTCTGCCTTTTCTCTGCAGGAGACGATCCATTTACTGCCCCACATCTTCTCTACTTGTCCTGAAAATTAACCCTTGTCTCACCTCCTCTGGATTCAGTCACCCGGTCAATCAATTAAATCATTTTCACACCCAAACATTTATTTTTTTCCTTTTTTTAAAAACAGGATATTCGGCATGTGGGTTTAACCCATGGTTAACCCATGATTGTGGTTGTGGCAACTAATTCCATTTTAAAATGCAATGATTTGTCAGATATTCTTTAAGCCATGCTTGCAACCGATCCAGGGTTCACTGCACCTATCACCTCAAGACAGCTCCATGGGCTCCAGGCCCTTGTGACCCTGAATTGGGTGGTTAAGAAAAAAGTGAAAAAAGTGAAAAAAGCTGGTCATCACGCAGAACAAACAATTTAAAGGCCTAAAGTGGGCTTTGGAAAAATTGTGATGGGTGTTTTGTGTTCACATGAGGTCTGAAGCATTTTTCTACATATATGGACAAAGTGCTGAAACTTCATGGGATTCTTTTCTTTCTACTCCCACTTTATGAAAGGTTAATGCAGTAAATAATGCTAAACAAGCATCCCGAAGGGTCACAGCAGAATTTATTGGGAGAAATATCCTGGGATTGCTTCTAAAGTACTGGAGTGCACTATTATAGAACTGCTAGTTGTATAATTGCATGTCTTTGTTAGCAAAGTAGCAGAAAGCTTGGTTAGGAGCAGGGTCAGAAAACACATTTACACCTTACACCAGTGGAAAACATTCTTTTGTCTTTGTCCTGTGAAAGACGTATCAGTCATTCTGTCAGTCACTCAGTCATGGCGGCGACAACAGGGTGGCATATAAACCACCATCACACCTCTGTGTGAATGGGAGAGCTGATGTCAGCACAACTGAAATTTTCCCTCCATCATGTAGCAACATGAAGCCCCAGCAGCATCCATCACTCCCGGCGCTGCCTCTATAGAGAGGCGCCTTGTCACCAGCAGAACGGTGGCCAAAGGAAATGTACATCATTTCGTGTTTGAGCACGAGTCGGGAGCCGAGGCTTGCCTTGATGTTCACTAATGTTTAAAGGGCTAAACAGTTTTCATATGTTAATTTGATACACCCCAACACAATGCAATATGTATTAACCTTGTCGGAGCATGCTTCACTGCGAGTTCTCTTTGTTCTCCTTTGATGCATTCGCTCAGGCTTTGAAATGCTGCGTGTATGAAATTATACACAGAGCCAAAGTCAAGCCGAAGTCACCCCACCTATAATCCATCCATCTTATTGGCAGCCATCTGGCCATATTATTTGGAGAAGCTGAGGCGCATGCCTCACCATGAAAGTGAGGACTTCTGACAACAAGCCATTCTTTGAACTGCGGAGTGCCACCGAAGAATGACCCGACCAGCTGCAAGCCCCCCTGACACTCATAACAGGGCTTGTCGCCTTGAGTTGGTATTAAACAAAGCGTTGATGGATGATCCAGAACGGCTAATATTACGATCAGAATAAAAACTAAATGGCAAAAGCCAACAATAGATCTGTCAGTTGCTGATCCCAAGTTCTGAGGAAAGAGTAATAAGGAAACCTATATTTGTCTTCTTTTAAATTGAAGAAGGCTCAAAATGTCTGACAACACGACGGCCTGAGGATTTCAGGAAACACACACACACACACACACACATATATATGTGATTTCTCAGATGTGAACCACAGTGTTAACATCAATATTACTGCTGTAACACGACAGGTGAAAAACATCCATAACAGAAGAGGTGTCACCACAAAGACAGGGGGTCATCTCAACGAGCCATTTTTAAAGGGGGGAAGAAAAAAAAAAATCACATCATGAGCTTACAGCTACAGCATTGTGACATTGACTGTTCGCCCAATCTCCGTCTAAGAAACTGGTCCCCTGAAATAAAAATGAGTGACTGCCAGAGTCGGTGATGTCACTGGCCACATTTGTCCCCATCAGTGTGGATAGCTGCTTCGACCAGAGGGCTGGGGTGTCCTTGAGACACAGTGTGATGCAGACACCCAACCAACCCCCTCTCTCTGCAGATACCCCCGTTTAGGGCCGTGCTGCATCAGTGTCAGGAGCCCTGCAGGCAGGAAGCTAAAAGGATGGCAGTCTCTTCCTTCCCTTCAAAAAGGAAAAGAGCCAGGGCCGGGAGCTGCTGATAGGAATTTGACCCCTGGACTGAGGACAGTGTGTGAAGGGAAATTGTCAGTTACCTTTCAGAAGCCCTGATCTTGTCAATCTTTATCACTTTTACTGATAATACTGGATTTATGCTTATCACCGACAAGAAATACACTGTTTGGAAAACATGCATGCAGGTCTAGCTGTGCTGTGACTAGCTGTGACTCTGTTCTTTCTTTTTAATTTTCTTCACACACACACACACACACACACACTGAAGACATCCTGTATGTAGGCACAGCGTGAGGAGTGAGTGATTCTATCTGATGCACCACGAGCTGACCGGCCCTCCCTCTGGGCAGTTCAGCCTCGCCAGAGTAGGAAGAGAGGGGAAGAGCTTGCGTGCTGCCGTGCGCGCGTGTGCGTGTCGGGAGGAGAGACATTGTTCCTTGACGTCACCGCTCAGCCCAGCCTGCCGCTGCTCTCAAACATGTCTTTGTTATTCTGAGGCTTCCACCAGAGACCGGCCGTTTGCAAAACCTGGAGCCCGGCCTGCACAACTGCTGGAGCGGAGTGCAGACGGCACATAGGCTTCACACATGGGAAGTTATTAATGAAACATTCAAATATAAACAAATAATAATAAAAAAAAAAAACGTGTTTCTGCAGTTTAATGTTATTTATTACTTCAAACAATATTTAATGTTCTGCTGGAACTGCTGTGACTGGGATAATGCTTTATGTTTAATAATAATAATAATAAAATAATAATTGTTCATTAAGGCTGGTTTTTGTTCATCGTAAATAACAATTCAATAAATATAATTTAATACACATGAAACTTATAATAATTAATTAACTAATATGCTTAATTAAATTGTTCATGACCGATTACCTGTTAACTGTGGGGCAGGTCCCAAGAGACAGATATGGTCAACTAAACAGTAGTTTCTTACTGTGTCTTGCTGACTTATAATACACATGTAACTGCTTAATATAAGTTTAATTAATGAGGTAACTGGGAGAAAAAAATGACAGTTGTTTAAGTGACTGATTACTTTTCAAACCAAACCTGCTCATTATTTAAATCAGAGGTCCTCAACCTGTGGGTCAGGCCCCACTGGTGGGTCATAAAGCAACTGCAGGTTGGGCAGAGATGAACAAGGGAAAGCCATAAGCAAGTGTTTAAACGACCCCATCAGAGTACCTCCTAATAATAGCTATATTAATAGTGCTAATAATAACATATTTTACTATATATTTTTGGAATTAGCGTCAAATGTTATGTTTTCCTAACTTGTCGACTGAGAGCAGTACAGGATAGAACGAAGTGTCCAGTGTTGTTGATGTGATGATGTTACAGTGCGCTCACACAGAGGTGTTGCCGCTTCAGCAATGTTGTTTATCATTAATCGCCTAGATAAGACTTTCATTGCTGCGGCAGAAAGAAGATGAAGAGCTAATTTAATGACACAAATCAGTTATGCAGATTTAAAACACACTTTAACTGTAATACAGCAATATGAAAACCATTCTGATACTGCGTGGATAGTGGTTTGACTTGTACAGTGCTAATTTTTATTTGTTCTCAAAATAGCGTCAAAAATGTTAGTTAACGTAGCTTAAATCATTAGAGATTATTAGCTAATTTTAACCTTCTGATCTCATAGTTTGCTGGTATATTGCTAGATGCCAGTCAAGAAGCTGTTGTACTTTATTATTTTAGCTTGTTAAAAAAAACTTCTGTTCCTTTTCTGGTTAAATTGGACTTCAGTGTTTGTTTACAGTATAGCTCCAGATCCAGGTGACAGCAGGTCAAAATGATTTTACCTGTCTATGTGCAGCAGCAGCCTGTATTCAGTTTGAATATTGCTATGAACTGACGGATCAGTTTATATCTTTCATTGACTGTAACATTGAACTTTTGGGTGACGGCACAAAGACTGAGAGAGCAGGATGAAGACAGCAAAAAGAAAGAACAAAAAGAAACAGGTGAGAATGGACATGTGGTCAAATTGACAAAAATGATAAAGCTGTAGCTTCCGTTTGTCCACATTCATTAATGATGATTTCACATAACACTGCAGTGTGCTGTACTGTTGTAGATTGTGGATCCCCCACTTGCTCTTGTGATTATTATTATAAGATTATATTCGCTGTCTCAAGAGGGCATGCAGCATCCTACGGGACGGTACACACCCAGGACACCGGGTACTTAAGCTGCTGCCGTCTGGCAGGAGGTTCAGGCTGCTGAGGTCCCGAACAAATAGACTCAAGGACAGCTTTTACAACAGGGCAATAGCCCTAATCAATGCAAATAGCTGACCTGACTGGCTACCTACCTGGACAATATTTTTGGGGGGGAGGTAACAACGGTAAAAACAGTAACAATAATAATATTTATATTTATAACAAGGTGCAATAACAGTTAATGTACAATAATAACAGTGTGCAATACAAATACACTTATTCTTTTTTATTACTAAGTTATTATACTGTGTTGTGTTGTTTGTGTTGCGTTGTGATGTGTCGTATCGGGTCGTGTTGTGTTATATGTAGTGCCGACGTAGGACAGTTTTCCAATTTTATTGTACTACTGTACTATGTATGACTGTGCAATGACAATAAAGAGTTATCTTATCTTATCTTTCCTAGTTTCTTGGAAAGAGAGAGGATGGAGAGTAAGGACAGAGAGGTTGTACAAGAACATGAAGAATGAAGAAGCAAATAGTGACGTTACCTGGAAAAACTACAATTATTTTTAGTAGTTTTTCATGCATTTCACAGATGCTTTGCGTGCTTTCTAGTAGCACACTTAAAAATGCCAGTGGGCGTTCTAGACAGAAAATATTGATATAAATGGCAGCATTTTATAAGATTCATACCACTCTAAACATGGCTCGAACAGGATGGCTGCCACTACATTGAAGTGACTGACTACAAATCATTTCTCCACTCGTGAAATTCGGGTAGATGATGCTCTCTGCTGAGTCTGCATAATAAACAGAGGGTTTGTATGAATTCAAAAAGTTTAATAACAATTTTAAAACAACTCTATTGCCAGCCTGCTTCACGTACAGGTCTATGGTGTTGCAGAGTGATTTTCCAGTGTCTGTACTGATTAATGCTACTTTAAGTGCTTGATGATTTGGTGGACTGCCTCTGTGTGATTAAGAGACTGAAATAATGTTGTGCGTGTTTCTCATCTTATCTGCTTTGCCACAAATACCTCTTTAACTTCTTTAACAAATGAGCCTTAGCCTTAGTTTTATAACTAAAGGCTCCACCCTGAAACGGGCGAAAAGGGGTGGATTGGATTGAAATCTCTGGTTGTTCTTAGACACTACAATAGGTCATCCAACTAATGAGCTGAGGCCTCCTAAAAATCTGAACCTAGAATCGCCCCTGAGTGACGCTAAAGTGAAATGATTTAAAAAACAAACAAATAAATAACCAACAAGTACAGTGTCTTTCTGACTTTTCTTCAATTTGAATCCTTTCTCAGATTTAATGATGATATAAGATGTGGTGTGAGGCATGACCTGTAATTAACCTTAAAGCATAATGATAATAATAATAATAATAATAATTAGACAGTTATTAAGAGATTTGTTTTCTCCCTTATGCACAGGTGGTCACACTGGATGTTTGACTTGGTAGATTTTTACACCTGATGCCCTTCCTGATACAACTTCAAAGGGATTTATGTCTTTTTCTGAGACTGAACAAGGGACTGTTTGCTTTCTCGGCAAATGTGTAAACCACTACACTATAAAGGCACTATAATATATAATAATAAGAAAAAGAACAATAAAAAATGGCTAATAAAGTTAATAGAGTTCACATCACTACTGCTACTAACAACAACAAAACAATAACAATTACTAGCTAGTTAATTAAGTCGTTTTTTGATAATAACGTGAATAAATCTGTATCTCAGATAAGCTTACGGTGTTGCCTTTCATGTATATTCCTATCATGTTTTACTAACAGCTATTAAACTCACACAATGGCTGAATTAGCAATTAACTCCTGGCTCGGTTACACAGTGCAGCTCTGAGGCATCACTGCTGTAATGACACAAAAGCAGACAATAGCCGGAGCTGCCGGCTGCAGTCCGCTCCAGTGTGAAACGTGCCGTTATCAGGCTGTTAGCGTCTACTTACGCCTTCACACTCGGGTGTCCTTCCGCGGAAAGTCTAGGTCACGTTTTCACGCCGGCCGCCGAGCACGGCTCTCTCTGGTAACTGAATAGCCAGTGTAATCTGACACTTCAACTTGCCGTGCTCTACGATAGTTGATTCAGTCACTCAGTCACAGCGTCTTCGGAGCTCTCACGTCGTCTTTGTGGAAGGGAAGCGAGTGAGCGAGGGGAGCATCGTAAACACGCGGTTTGGAGACACAATACGCCGCTTTGCCGCTCGGGTCCGAGCTCAAAGTAAGTTTCGCGCCTGGTTATTTTTTGTGTTACACAGCGGGCTTTTGAACGTGTGTTTGCGTGCGTGCGTGTGGTTTTGCCTCCCGCTGGACAGATACTACCTGCTAACAATAGGGTGACCTCCTGGAAACCTTTTAGCAGCCGCTGAGAGTCTCGTGCCAGCGGGTGCACGTTTAGAGCCGAGCCGGAGCTCGTTTACGCGGCGTAATATCCAGACTGTGCCGCGTATCCCCTCTACCTGTGTAGTTACGCTGGAGCGACACGTCCAAAGTCACTGGGTCTGTAGGATCATTTCGTGAGGCGTGTGTACATTATTCTTAAAATCACTAGAAAGGAATGCGCTAGTAAGTCAGTGATTGCAGGTCTGCGTGTGTATGTGTGTGGGTGAATGTCTCGTCTCGGTGGATCAGCTGATGGCTCGTTTGATGCTAAACTGAGAATGTGTGTCACTTAGCTAACAGTCAGCAGTGTGCCTGGGCTTGTTGACTCCCTTCAAGGCTATTATCCGCTACCTGTTGTAATGCAATTAGTAGGCATGCCCATATGCTGCCCTGCTCTGTTCTGCTGAACAGCACATGTCATGCAGCTTCAGTGGTAATTGCTATCTGATAACACTAGTTGTGTTTGCTGGATGTAGTCAGGGATCATTCAAAGATCAGTGGCTCAACGTGTTAGGTCGTTTGGGACCTTTGCAGGGACACCTTGTGAATCTGGCCTCTGATAGATAGTTTACTTGCACTATATGTATTTGTGTGTATTTGCGTGTTGCAGTGTGACTATTACAATTAAGACAATGCTCAGGTGATTTATAATAGCTGTATGTCTGCACTGGAGCCTTGCAGTGCACTCACATCTGTAATGGTCCAGTATTAGCCTGTGCATCTGGCTTGCTCTACATTAAACTATCCCCGATAGAGAACAGCATTGCCACATTTACAAGCCCCTCTGCAGCGGAGTGTGGATGAGCAGCTTTGACTCAGTGCAGGCTTCTGCCTTAAGTCTGGTGGACCCTCCCCGTTAAATTCCTCCTGTCTGGATGTGAGGCCAGTCTGGGCAGAGTGGAGAAGAGGGGGGCTCACGATTGGAGGAGGAGAAGGAGAAGGAGGAGGTGGAGACTGCTGCTCTTTCATTACCGTGCACCCTGCTACAGGACAGCTGAACTTTGAGAGAGGGTGACAAAAAGGGCCCTTCACTTGTAAGTAAGGTTGAAGTTGAAGGGAGCGTGATTGGAGCGGATGATCAAATTAACTGCTGTTATAATGTCATCATGCTTTAAACGCCCAGAAGCACCAGATTCCTAAGAAATCTGATACAGCTTCGCATAAAAGTTGATATTACAGGCTTAAAAACAGTTACTGGGTTCATTACTGGAGTATTGCATTGGATTGCAGGTGTTCGTATTATTGTGTCCACTCCCTGTATGTCTCAGAAAGTGTATAAACAGATTTTGGATGGGTGCACCCTCCAGTGTCTCCTTCCTGGGTAATTTAAATTGGTGATGTAATGAAATTGTTTCAGCAGCAACACTTGTCAGCTGCACCACATTAATTAGTGCTGTTTGCCCCCCTTCTTCTGACAAAACAAAGGAGCATTAAGTCATCTCACCAAAGCATGAAAAGGCGGCACAGTCATTCAGAGTAGGTTACCTGATAAATTGTGAAAGAAAGAGGGCAAGGAATTAAAGCCATCTGCAACTGTTTGAAACTTGGAAGTGTGTCTGTTTGTGTATGTGTGTGTTCGTGTGAGTTTTCTTTCCTTCTGTTGTCCCTCATGGGGCCTCTCTGCAACCAGCCAGCCAGCCAGACTGAGAGACAAGACAGAAGTGTCTGATTCACTAAACAGGCTAAAAGGCTCCAGCATACACGCTTTGAAATCAAATTTTTCTTTTTCTTTTTTTCTTCTTCTCCAAAGTCATTTAAGATGGTGCTGGACACAATTGCAGGCGTGCTTTCTGAGAATGGAGTGCTTGGCTGCCTGTGCAAGAATGTGAAGGCAATCTTACTGGAAAAATAGTGAAATTTTCAGCAGATAGAAATACAATACATGCACTGGCCCCGCTACAAGTTGCAGCAAAACGGGAAGAAAAATTAAGTTTGCATCCAACAGCGTGTTTGATCCTGAGGCAGAATGTGGAGATCATTCTCTTTAAGCTGCAGCATTAGCCAATATTGGGGAAAATATTGGGAAATATGTATCTTTTAAAACCAAATCTTTTTAGTATCAATCGTCTTTTCTGATGGTTTGGGCTGCAGAAAGTTGCGACACATGCTTAAGTTGTGCAGTTGTTCAGTCTCACATGCTGATTAGTCACAGAAAAGATTAAGGTAGTGAGTTAACATTACCCCCTGTCATTGTACCTCGGTAAAGCAGTGAGGTAATGCTGATTAGAAGTACGTAGCAGGAAAACAACTAATTACTTGTGTCTCAGTAATTAGCTTTTTGTTACTCAGCAATTTACCAAGTTGCACCATCTCTGCCGCTGTTTGCTGTGTGTGTCGGCACAGCTGCAGCCAGCTAAGTGCTTAAAAACCTGGCGAACGCTAATCAATGTTTTGACAGCCTGACATTTCATCTGACTGTTCCTGTTGTTCGAGGACTACTGTGAAATACTTGCTGCCTGTTCAACTTGACACAGATTCTTGTAGTCTGGTGTCTCACCAGCAGCCCTAACCCACCCACTCGTGTCCAGAGCAGAAGTCAGGCCTTGTTTCTCTCTCCGTCTCTCTCTCGCTGTCTGTGTCTTGAGTGCGGTTCAAACTTGGCATTACTTGTCATCTAAAAACCCAGCCTTTTGTTTTTCAATGTGCCTATTTTGGTCTTTTTAATAAGGGAAAACGTGTGTTGCCTCAGAGCGTTTTTAAAGACTCAATCTGAGACTAAGAGCTTAGAGGGAGTTAAAACCTGAAATATTCAGTTTGAGCTGAGGTTCTGCCCTCTTGTCAGACACTTAACTACTTCCTAAATGTTGTTGTAATTCTACCCATAAGTCTACAGTTAAGCTCCCTTCAAGTTAAAGCCTGGTAATTGCAGGCTAACTAATTCAGAGAAAATGAAGCATACAGCAGATGTAACTCATCCTGCTGACAGAGTGCAATGACATCAGTTCAGTGCAGAAAGCCAAAAGTGGACCAACATGAGGCGCTGGGATTAAAAAAAACCCTCAGTTCCACATGCCTGTCACCACTGTTCTTCAAGCTGCCAACCTTACGCTGCGGTTTGGGTTTGTGGCTGAAGAGACCGCTGCTTTTAAACTCCTGAGTTGCTCGAGGTAGGCTGGACAGTCAGCATGACTAATGCTGAGTCCTCGAGCAAGGCACCGAACCTCAAGTGGCGGTGGCGAGCAGCATTGTTACGTTAACGACCGTGTAGGACTGTAGCCGTGAGTCCGAGCGGGCGTGCGGGAGATGTTTATGGACATCAGGTGAAATGTTTTGCACGTGCTGTCATGAATGAGTTGCTCTGTTTGCTCCCGTTGGGTTTTATTTACTTTCATGTTAGATCGGAAATGAACTAATACCATGTGTGCAGTGGGTAGGTGGAGTTTAGCTTCCTTGTTTTCTCTCAAGACTAAGTCGCCATAGTATTAACAGATTGAGCTTTAACATGGCAAATGGTGGGGGATTGCAATGAGGCTTTGTTTAATCATGACCACTTACGCTGATCAAACAGAGGGAATTAGAAATAAAATGCTGCCTCTAATGCAATCCTGCTTCAGATAAAGGCCTGTTACCTTCTGCATTTGAGGTAAATAAAGGCTCTGGTTACTATGAGGAACTACAGCGGGGATATAATTTTTCCGTGTTGTCCTTGCTTTGCCTGTCAGTTGTTTCCTTGTTGACAGATATCGGTTTAATATAGACAAAACACCAGCTTAACTCCTCTTTCTTAAGAGCCGTCATTTCAGCTCTTGAGCTCTGCCAACATCAGGGAGACGCAGTCCTCTAAGTGCTTTCTTTTTTTTCTCTCTCTCCCTGAGACGAGAGCGAAACAAAGTGCAGAGAAGGTGAGGAGAGCGAATAGGGAGAAGTTGCCGGCCCACCCCTGTCACCATCTCATGCATGTTTGATTTAATGTTCTTTGAGAAACGAGTGCACAGGACGTCACAATGGCCGTGTCCTGTTCCCATCCGCCGTGAGAGAGCGGGGGCCCTTGAATCATAAATGACACCCGGCCTCATCAGGAACAATATGAGAGTCGGAGCCCGCACAGGAGGAACAAAATGTTCCCTCTATCCATCCATTCGCCCCAACGCCGCTGCATGCACTCAAGACTTCTCACCATCGCGAGCAATTACCCTCACTTTTTTCCTCCAGCTGATGAAATCCTCGCAGAGAGCCCCGTCTCAGCTGCGTTTCTGTGCGTCTGTGTTGGCGAAACAGGGAGGGGGCGGGGAGGGGCGGGAGGCAGCGGGGAAAAGAGATAGTATGTGTCTGAGTGAGTGGCGCTGGCGTGTGTCTGTTTGACTTGTAAATCCTGTTTAAGCTAAACAAACTCATTGTCTTCATCCTCCAACTGTGTGCTCTCAGCCCCCCCCCCCCGCCCCCTTCTCTTCCCTACTTTCTCCTCTACTCTTTCCTCCTCCTTTGAGTTGTAAGTACAGTCGCTAATTACTCCCCTCTCCCTCTTCACGCTGGGTCAGTGGGTTTACAGTTTTGGCACTGATCTCTTGTGTTTGCCTTGCTTCTCTTGATACTCGAGCACGTCTGCAAGCCTCCTCCAAGAGGTCTTCACACCTTGCACAGTGTCCCACGTGGGTTCATTTGCCAGAGAGCCACTCAGGTCTGCGCTTAGACTCCCTCTCGCTATGTCAGGAGGCTTGTCCTGCGCTTCATTTCATGCCAGGTGCTGGGCCGACCGACCTGCTGGGCCCGCGTCAATATAACCTGTTATGTTTTCAAGCAACAGCACCTCATCTCGAGGAGGATTCCCAATGATAGGAATTAATTTTAGATACAGTTTAGTTACCCCCTCCACCCAGCGTGTTGCAAATCTTTCTAGCTTATAGGCCATAATGAATCATTTTCTAAAGATAATACACCACATGCTGTGTTTATAATACCATTTGTGCTATAAACAGCGCCTTGTCTAGTCGGCACTGTTGTCTCTCAGAGTGCACGCTGATGCTGATTTTCTGGTGGAGGTTGCGTGGGAGATGTAGAGTGATGGCAGAGATTCTATGAAGGCGGTCGAATTGTCTCCCATCATGGCCTCCAGGGATACATACTTCCTTGTTTTCTGACAACGTAAATTAACTTGGATGTTACTGATGCAAAGGGACAGCATTTATTCTCCAGCTCGCGGTGTGGGTTATGAGGCTGCGAAGGAGTCGTGCAATATCTGCTCTCACGCAACTCCTGCTGCTTACGCATGCAAGGAGCGCTGGGCTGATAACGTGGTCAATAGCAAAAAGCGGCATTTGTTTTTCTTTGCCGAGGTGCGGGCGAGCAATAAAAATGTCATTCAGCTTTAAGGCCGGGGAGTCGGCCGTACGCTGGGGTTTGATTTTCCAGTTTTGCCTTTTGGTCAGTTAATGATGCCTGTTGTGGTTGTTATGGAGAGCCTCCTCAAATCATATTGGCATATAATCGTGAGCCTCGCTGCTCTAATAAGGCTGTTTTCTTCCTATTTCTCAACGTTGCTCAGTGACAGAAAAAAAAAGAAAGTCTATTACCGTGTGCAGTGTGTTTGCCCGCTTACTGCCCTTCCCTCCGTTTTGACACTGGCGGTTGAGCCAGGCGCTTTCCCAGGGTTCTAAGGACTGACATCCCTTTCATTTTCCCGCCTGGGCGGCTCAGATAAAGGGGCATATTTTAAACCTCTGTGTGGATACGCTAACTGTAAAAAGAGACGGGCTGGTGGGCCGGGGCCGAGCAACAGCATTAACTTCACAGAGAAGGAGAGGGATGAAGGGAGCAATGGGATGATGAGGAGTGAAGCAAATAAAGAAGCAAAGAGTCTGAGTCCACATTATTAAACAGTAATCTCAGCAATTCATAATAAATAGTTGGAAGCACCATAAAAGCTGGCTGCAGCCCTGACTTTGCAAATATCACAAACATTATCTGCAGTCCTCCTGCAGATAACCCATCTTTCTTGTTTAGTGCTGGTCTATTACAGGGGCAATGTGTTTAACCACTTTTTTTCCCCTAATCTACCCCTGTTGCGTGCGTCCTCCCGGCACACCAAAGCCACGGTGGAAGCCGTCGTTTATCATATCAGTAATGAGACCAGGGTAATCGTGTGTATTCCGGAGACAGCAATGATACACTGCTTGGCGCTTGCCAGGGATCAGCCTCTAAACAATGTTTATCATTGTCTCCCAGGGCTCTTTAATTATCTGGCAAACATTATTGACAAACCAACGAGAGTCCTTGTGTTTTAAGGATGCGGGCTGCTGTTCATGAATATGTGAGCTTGAGTAAAGCGATTTATATTCAACATGCTTGTAAATTGTTAGTAAAAAGGCGATAATATTTCTTCAGTCAGCCGTGTCTGCTCCAGTCCCAACATCCTCCCGTTACCTACATGTTAATGATCTACCAGAGTTATTATACGGCTCAGCTGTATTGCTCTCACAGCCGTCTTCCAACCTTTACTTGGCAGCTCCAGCTGAGTGGAGGCTGAATGGCATGTGTTGACATTGTTAAAGACACACGTGAGGACCTCACACGTTTCATGTCTGAGTCAAGCAAGGGGCATGTTGGAAAAGATGGGGTGGGGGTGCAGTTTGTCATATCATTGCCTCACCTGCAATATCTTGAGGCGGTTGCACAGTGTTGTGCTCCGGTCCAGAGATGATGTCTAAGTCATGCTGGTTAGTGACGGTAAACAAGAGCAGCAGTTGGACCAAATTTAGGACCAAACTTCACACAAACACACACACTGCCATCTTCTTTTACTTGTCATGTCTCCCTGGATATCAAATCAGCATAAATGTGTAACAAGAGAGAAGGGATGTCTCATTGATGGGTGCATGAAATCACCTTTGCTGTGCTGTGTGTTTGTGAGGGAAATGGGGGTAGTGGTAGTAACAGCAGCAGCAGCAGTAGAGGTGGCTTGGGGTGAGGTCCTACCCTGATTTTCTTTGGAATTCCTTTGTTTTTGGAAGCCAGAACGAGTGGAAACCAAATCTGGGTAGCCTGAGGGTCTCTCCTTCTTGAGTATTCTCCACGCATATCCCTCTGCTGCCATCTCTGACGGCTTTTTAGTGGTAGCTCTGTTTTCAAAGCTCACAACAGCCAAGGTGTTATTCACCTTCCAGAGAAAGGAGAGAGGCAGGCAAAAAAAAAAAATCAGATGACTGCACCAGGAAAACCATCTCAGGCCTGGAGGGACCGGCGCTGCTCAAACATAAATTTTCTCCATGTTTCAGACACGGAAATGAAAGTCAAATGTAGAGCCTGTCACTCAGGGCACAAAAGATACCTTCCAATGAATACGGATGAAAAAGGGTAAGAAAAAGCACTGTCTTTACTCAAAAACTAATAATGGTAAAAAAAAAAAAAAGGATGTTGCAATGATTGCCTTATGTTTTCCACATTTAATGATTCTCCTTTGCAGATTAATAAGCATTTTTAATTGTGTTTTATGGTTGCTGGAAGGGCAAACAGTGCTTTAGAAATGTTGTCAGCTGCTCCTGCGAGCTGCAAATTTGACCTCACATTCATGGCTCATTAAATCTGATAAACCATGGGTAATGGTGTTAAAATTGTACAAAGGTATCTCCATTTACTCCGTACCACAAGTTTTCCGTGACCAGATCCTTATCTGGTGGGCTGTCGCTTTAAGTAACTAACTTCCACAAAAGCAGAGCTTTTCCCTCTCGTTTGAAGGGGGCTCGTGTTGAGTGAGGGGGGAAATGAATAGGGTTGTTGCCTACCTCTATTGAGCCGGCCTCATTCTTCCCTGACCACTGGAACGGTGGGTGAAGGGGTGGCTGGCTTGAGAAAGGGGATGTAGAAGAGGAAGGGGGAATAGGAGAAGTGCTCGGAGGTCTGGATCACGTGAGCTGTTATAGTGTTCGTGCTGGTCCCTTTCAGGCTGTCACAGTAAATCTGTTTGACTTGTCACTTTCTAAATCATTACGAAGGCTAAAAGCCTCTCTATTGGATTGTGGTGGAAGAGGGGAGGCAGCAGGTTTCCTTTGTGCCTTCTTGACGATGATGATAATCAAGTTTGTTTCTGGCCATCCTGCTGCGCGGCTATAATTAGCTCCCTTCTTCTCTCTTCTCATCATCTTTATCGTGTGTTGCTCCTCAGAGTGGAAGCAAGTTGTTGTGTGGAGGTCGTGCTTTGACTTTTGTGTAGCGGTGCCTGATTGAAAACTTGTAGTTTTATCAGGTTTTTTTGCTGCACAGAGACGAGGCTTGTGTGTTGCCTCACGCAAGAGTTTATTTCTCAAAATGAGCGTGAGGACCTCCTGTTCGTCCCCCAGGGGTCAGCTGGAGGTGTGTCTGAACTTGTAGCATCTCTTTCTGCCCAAACTGGTTTCTGACAGAGATGTGACGGAGTATATCTCGTCCTGCTGATGAAGTCTGCAGGAAGTGACATGTGAATTCCCCTACCCCTTTCTTCTTCTCCTGTTTTCTTTTCCCTCCTCTCCTTTTTCATGCCATCCACCTCGTCCTCTGTGCTCACTCTGTTCTCTCCCTTTTTTGCCCCTCGCCTTCCCCCTCGCTGCCATCCCTCGTTGGTTCGTGCGCCAGCAGCACTCATGCCTGGAACAGAGCGCCAGGGCAGACATCTGTCGCATAGCGTCCCTGATCTGATCTGTGGCTCGAAGCATCGGGGTCACGAAGAGTAGCAGCCGCCAGTCCAGACACAGTGGGAGACAATTTCAGAGCTCTATCTCTTGTGTTTTGGTCTCCCAGTGTCTTTCTCTGCGTTTCTCATTAAAATTCACACTGCACACAACCAAACACACGCAAGCGCCCTCACACACACACACACACACACACACACACACACACACACACACACACACACACACACACACACACACCAGGGTATTAAGTTGTTTGTTGTCTTTATGTGAAGCGTCTGTCCTTTGGACTGTGTGGCACTCAGTCAAGCTGGGCTGGCACCGTCCCATGTCTTCTGATAACGCTCTTCCTTAGACTCACAGGTGCAGGCAGGAGGGAAATGTCAGTTTTAACAGGTTGTTCATCAGCCACGATGATGTGCACTTGATCTGAAGGGAGGATTTTGACAGTTAAACTGGCTCTTTGTGCCTGGGGCAACGCTATTAATGACAAACCAATGATAGAACGAATAAAAAGGCGTTAATTGCGGCTGCTCGGTTTTGTTAAAGAGAGCATAAGTGTGGATTGACACACACAGCGTCTGCCAAGTTTTATACATCGCATACCTTCTCGAGAGATTAATGTCTGCATATTGATCCCGCTCACCGTTTTGACATTTATTGGTGTTGTAGTAGTGGCTCCCCTCCTCCCCCCTCCCCAAAACAGGTGAGTTCCTGCCAAGTGACTAGACTGGTGAATGCTCACTCGGTCATGGGAAAATGAAAACTCACAATTAAAGGACCGTAATTTAGTTTTGCTACTAATATTATGATTTTTTTGCATGTCCCAGCTCATTGACACCAAATCACTTACACTGTATTTTACACATGTATATCTTTTCTGATGTTTTCTGATTGTTTTTAAGATGCTGTTTGTTTCCAGTGACTTCACTAGATTATGAAGTGTAACAGAAGCTTGATTGACACAGCTAATCCATCACAGCACACACATCATTTAGTTGTCTTTAAGTTATGTTATCAGCACTTAGTGATGTGGTTGACAGCAGAGTGAAAACTCCTTCTGCGAGTATATTTGAAGACGCCACATCAGAGATTTGTGAGCCACCTTTAAAAGAAAGAAGGAAAACTAGATTCACACGCGCCGTTTCATATCCATGTTTACTCACTTCCCATTTTGATTTGAATTTCTGACAGCGCAGCTTGTCAAAGCAGTGCCTTTTCAGCTTTTGACTGCAACAACGGTTTTGACAATGGTTCCTGATTGCAATTTAAGTGTCTTACAATTGTAGAGCACAGTGCAGACTGTGACAAACTCTAACTTATTTAAGAATCAATAATTTTTTCTAGTTTTTAAAACCCAAAAGCAAACAGTTTGGAAATCAGCATAAAACTTACACTCACCGTCACTTCATTAGGCACATCTGTTCAACTGCTCATTAATGCAGTTGTCTAATTAGCCAATCACATGGCAGAAACTCAGTGCCTATAGGCATGTTTCAGATGACCTGCTGTAGTTCAAACGGAGGAGCAGAATGGGATAAAAAGGTGATTTAAGTGACTTTGACTGTGCCGTGGTTATTGGTGCCAAGCATGCTGGTCTGGATATTCCAGACACTGCTGATCTATTGGGATTTTCCACACAGTCATCTCTTGGGTTTACAGAGAATGGTCCAGAAAAGAGAAAATATGCAGTGAGTGTCAGTGCTCTCGGCAAAAATGCCTTGCTGGTTTCAGAGGTCAAAGGAGAATGGCCACGCTGATAGGAAGGACACAGTAACTGAAATAACCACTTGTTACAACCAAGGTATGCAGAAGAGTGACGCTGAACACACAAAACACGTCACACCTTCAAGTAGAGGGTTTGCAGCAGAAGAAGACCACACTAAGAAGCTAAGAATAAACTGAAGCTACAGTTCACATGGGTTCACCAAAACTGAAAAATGGAAGAGTGGAAGAAATGGGTCAGAATGTGGTGTAAACAACATGAAAGCATGGATCCATGTTGCCTTGTATCAACAGTTCATGCTGCTGCTGGTGGTATAATGGTGCAGGGCATATCTTCTTGGCACACTTTGGACTCCTTAGTACCAAATGAGGATCATTTAAATACCACAGCCTACATGAATATGCTTGCTGTCCACATTCTTCTCTACACCACATTGTACCCATGTTTGATGGCTGCTTCCAGCAGAATAACTCACGATGTCAGAAAGCTCAAACTGCCTCAAACTGTTTCTTGAGCATCACAGTTAGTTAGTTCACTGCAGTCAAAAGGCTTCCACAGTCACCAGATCTCAATCCAGTAGAGCACATTTGGGATGTGTTGGGACAGGATATTCACATTATGGATGTGTAGCAACTGTGTGATGCTTCATGTCAATATGTAGCAAAATTTCTGAGGAATGTTTCCAGCACCTTGTTGAATTAATGCAGTTCTGAAGGCAAAAGGGGATCCAATCCTACTCTGGCAAATAACTAATAAAATGGCCGGTATACTGTTCTTTAACATTGGCTGGTGTTTAAAGTATACATGTTAAGTTCAATGTGCAAAAACATAGTCTGACTGAATCAAGCTTTTCTTTTTGGTTCTTGATTCAATCAGACATTAGGCTATGTTTTTTGTTAGGGAGATGAAGGAGCTATTTTACCACTAACAAATGATTAGTGTCTTTTTTTGTCTGTCAAAATCATTTTCAGATTTAGATTGCTCTACTGTTTGGTTGGAGTAGTTAGACTAATGTTGAAGGAAGGAAGGTATTTAAGAATTATGATTTCAGTCTGATGACTTTCAAAGATCATTTCAGCTGATGCATTTTTGCTATTTTCATGCCCCTTTTTCTGATTCGATTTGTCTGGCTCTGGCACAGGAACAACAAAACTTCTGGTTGTCTTGTATTTTTCTGTCCTGGCAGACAGCCATCAATGAGCAAAAGGCCTTTGAATAAAAACTGAAAAAATCTGAGATGTGCGCAGCAAATGAAAGGTCTACAAAACCACAGGTATGGTCCTTTAAGATAAAGCAGTAAACCTATTTGTTAGCTCAAAGCCTCTCGAATACTCAGCTCCCAAGTCACTGAATCAGAAGCCGCTTTGATTCAGCTCATCTCGTGTGAGTCAGCAGAGTCACAAAGTAAAAGGCGAGCATGTGTGACAAGTAGATTAGTCCCCTTTATTACGCCTGCTCCCTTTCAAAATAAATATCTCAACATCTTGTTTACTTATGAATCCACAAGATGGAAATCAGGCTTGCGATAAGATAAATGGTAGATGTGGCTGTTATCTTTTGAAAGGTAATTGACCTCTGACACTTTATTGGCAGGAACCCAAGCCCATGATGGCTCCATGATTTAAACGCAAAGGCTTCTTCCAGTAAGCCTGAAAATAAATGTGTGGAATGCACTACACACAGGCACAGGTCTTTGTTTTCAGACACCAACTTTATTTCTTTTTGTACGTGATGACCGACACAGTCTGACAGCTGTCGGACACAGCTGATCTCCTGCCCCGTTGAGCTCACCGCACCACCCCTCCCCTGCAGCCGCGCCCGGGACCACACCTCCGCCACACACCCCCACCGCCCGACTGAGGCCGGGGAGCCGTCCGGCCGAACCTACTCCCTCCCCCCGCGAGCGAGAGAGGAAATCTGCCACAGCCATCTGCGCCCCCGGCCTATGGACCACCTTGAACTTAAAGGGCTGCAAAGCCAGATACCACCGGGTGATCCGGGCCTTGGCATCCTTCATGCGGTGGAGCCACTGCAGCGGGGCGTGGTCCGAGCAGAGGGTGAATGAGCGCCCCAGGAGGTAATAGCGAAGGGAGTCAACCGCCCACCGGATAGCCAAGCACTCCTTCTCCACAGTGCTGTACCGTCTTTCGCGCTCTGCTAGCTTCCGGCTGATGTAAAGAACGGGACGGTCGGCCCCCCTTACCTGCTGGGACAAAACGGCCCCCAACCCTCTGTTCGAGGCGTCCGTCTGCAGAACAAAAGGGAGGGAAAAGTTAGGAGTGTGAAGCAGCGGCTCCCCACAGAGAGACTTTTTCACCTGCACAAACGCCGCCTGGCACGGCCCCGTCCACTGAACCAGATCTGGAGCACCCTTTCGGGTGAGATCGGTCAAGGGGCTGGTCAGCTGTGCAAACCCCGGCACGAAACGGCGGTAGTAACCTGCCAGCCCCAGAAACCGTCTCACCTCCTTTTTAGTCTTGGGGCGCGGGCAGGATGCGATAGCTGCCGTCTTCTCCACCTGTGGACGCACCTGCCCACCCCCCAAGTGGTACCCCAGATACTGCACATCCCTCCGTCCAACCGCACACTTCTTCGGGTTGGCCGTGAGCCCCGCCCTCCTCAGGGACTCCAGGACCGCGGCCACCCGCTGCACATGCTCCGCCCAGGTGTCGCTGTGGATGATCACGTCATCCAGGTAGGCAGCAGCATATGCAGCGTGCGGACGCAGCACCCGGTCCATAAGGCGCTGAAAGGTGGCAGGGGCGAACGGAAGCGTAACGAATTGGTACAAACCGTACGGAGTGGAGAAGGCCGTCTTTTCCTTGGACTCGGCAGACAAGGGAATCTGCCAGTAGTCCTTGGTTAAATCCAGTGTCGTGAAAAAACGGGCCGTGCCCAACCGATCCAGGAGCTCGTCGACCCGGGGCATGGGATAAGCATCAAAGCGTGACACTTCATTCACCTTGCGATAGTCGACACAGAACCGTATAGACCCATCCTTCTTCACCACAAGAACGATGGGGCTACACCAGGCGCTGTGCGACTCTTCTATCACTCCCATTTTCAGCATGTCAGCCAATTCCCTCTGAACAGTTTGCCGTTTATGCTCAGGAAGCCTGTAGGGCCGTGAACGCACCGTCACACCAGGCTGCGTTTCAAAATGTTGCTCAATGAGAGACGTTCGGCCGGGCAGGGGGAGAACACATCAGCAAAACGCTGTTGTAACGCAACAACGTCCGCTCTCTGGGCCTGTGTGAGATGGTCATCACAAGGGAGGGAGGCGGGGATGATGGAATTTGGTACCTCCGGCCCCAACTCATCTCTCTCCTTAACCAGGCTTACCAGAGAAGCGGTTTCAGCCTCTCTCCACCCTTTAAGGAGATTGAGGTGATATATCTGCGTGGCCCCTCCCCTGTCCGACCGAGCGACCTCATAGTCAACGTCCCCAACTCGCCGTGTGACCACAAAGGGTCCTTGCCACTTGGCGAGCAACTTTGAGCTAGAAGAAGGGAGCAACACAAGCACTTTTTCTCCTGGTGAAAATTGCCTGAGTCTAGCCCCTCTGTCATACAGGCGTTGCTGACGCTGCTGAGCCTGGAGCAAATTCTCCCGTGACAACCTCCCCAAAGTGTGGAGTTTCGCTCTCAGGTCCAACACGTACTGAATCTCATTCTTGGCGGGGCTCGGACCTTCCTCCCAGCTTTCTTTAATCAGGTCGAGCACCCCACGCGGCTTCCTGCCGAACAGCAGTTCAAAGGGAGAAAATCCCGTGGAGGCCTGGGGCACCTCCCGCACTGCAAATAACAGAGGGTCTAGCCAGCGATCCCAATTGCGTTCATCTTCGGTAATGAACTTACGAATCATGGACTTTAAAGTCTTATTCAGCCCATCCACCAGCCCATCCGTCTGAGGGTGGTAGACGCTGGTCCGAATCGATTTAATGCCCAGTAATTCGTACAGTTCCCGCAGTGTGCGAGACATGAACGACGTGCCCTGGTCAGTCAGTATCTCTTTCGGGATTTCGACTCGGGAGATGACCTGAAACAGTGCCTGCGCCACACTCTTTGCAGAGATGTTGCGCAGCGGGACTGCTTCCGGGTACCACGTTGCATAATCCACCAGAACTAATACAAAGCGGTAGCCGCGTGCACTCCGATGAAACGGCCCGATGAGGTCCATGCCAATGCGCTCAAACGGGACCTCTATGAGTGGGAGCGGGCGCAAAGGCGCTTTTGGTATGGCCGGCAGATTAACAAGTTGGCAGTCCGGGCAGGACGCGCACCAGCGGCGCACATCCGCTCGGATGCCCGGCCAATAAAATCGGGCCGTTATGCGCTCCAGAGTTTTTTCGTATCCCATATGCCCTGCCATGGGGTTATAATGAGCCGCCTGGAAAATCGTTTCCCGGCGGCCCTGCGGCACCAACAACTGGGTGTGTGTCTCCTCCGTGCGAGTGTCACGACTCACTCGATATAACCTATCTTGTAATAAAATGAAGCGCGGGTAGGTCCGCACGGCTTCAGGGCGCACCACGTGACCATCAATCTCAATCACTTGGTCAAAGGCTGAGCGTAGGGTGTCATCCCGAGACTGCTCCAGTGGGAAATCGCCCGTGGGGGTAATTTCCGGAGCCGGCGGGGCCTCCCATGAAGGACCCGCCGTCTCCCCCTCCCCGGAGTCAGTGTCGGACGACCCCGCGTCACCGCTGAGCGCCGCGCAGACACTACACGCTACTAACGGTCGTGATCGCCTCCCCGCATACTGCCCTAACAGATGATGAAACCCCGGCCAATTCGTTCCCAGAATTAGGGGATGCGACAGGCGCGGGCTAACCGCAGCCGTTACTCTATGCGTTTTGCCCTTAAACTTTAATAACAGCGGCACTATGGGATACCTGTGAACATCACCATGAACACACTTCACTTCCACCCATTCTGCCTCCAGCAATGCCCCGGGGCGAACCAAGCTTTGGTGCACGAGGGTCTGCGTACAGCCCGTGTCCACCAAAGCATGGCGTATACCCCCTCGAATCCTTACCGGAATGCTGTACGTCCCTCCTGGACCGGGAGAGGGTGCTGGGGCACCGGCGACGCGGAACACCTGCCCCACTTCCATCAGAGGGCAGTCCCTCCTCAGGTGTCCCGGTTGCCCGCACTTCCAGCACTCCTGCCCCGGCGCCTGTGCTGCTCTCCGTGGCTCAGGGGCGGCACTGCTCATTTCTGTTCCCTGGGAAGGCACAAATGAAGCAAACGGATTAGTGGGGCTCAGCGCCGGCGCCCGCTCTGCCTGCCCTGGCGCAGGTACCCGGCGCCTCGGTGCCGGCACTGGGGCTTGTTTGCTCGGTCTCCGGCCGCCGTCCCTGGGCTCCCCCGCTCTAGCGGCAAGGTGGTCCTCCGCCAATGTTACCGCGACCTCCAGACTCGCGGGATGGTGGCACCGGACCCATCTCGCCGTCTCCGCGGGCAACCCCTCCACGAACTGCTCCAGCACCACCTTGTCCACCAGCAGCTTCTCTCCCTCTGACGATCCC
This sequence comes from Neolamprologus multifasciatus, assembly GCF_963576455.1. NCBI lineage: Eukaryota > Metazoa > Chordata > Actinopteri > Cichliformes > Cichlidae > Neolamprologus > Neolamprologus multifasciatus. Next base: position 19,631,448 of record NC_140451.1, read on the forward strand.
GGCTGCAGCCAGCGCACCGCTGTGTCGTGCAGCTTCCGGGCCCATGCAAACGGCCGATCCTCCGCGGCCAGCCGACAGGCCCGGAACCGCCGGCGATGGTCCTCAGGGGCGAGTCCCATCCTGTCCACCACCGCCCGGCTCACGTCCTGGAAGCTGCCCCTCGAGGTCGGCGGCAGACTCAGGGCCGCCGTCTGAGCCTCCCCCGACAGCAGAGGAAGCAAACGCGGAGCCCACTCCACCTGCGGCCACTGGCAGGCCTCCGCCGTGGCACGAAAAGTCTCCAGGAAAACCTGGGGGTCGTCCCCGTCGCCCATCCGGGGCATCGCCACCGACAGCGGGGGGGGCTTCGGCGGAGCAGCGGCTCCAACCAGCCGCTCCAGTACCTGGGTCTGCCGGTCCACCTGCTCCTGCAGCTTAGCCAGGTGAGCACGCTGGGCCGCCGCCTGGTCCTGGCTCATCTTCGCCATCTCCGCCAGCATTTGCGCCAGGAACTGCAAAGGCTGGGCGGGCGGCGCCGCCTGTGGGTCAGACATCCCCACGCTTTCCTGGGTTTCGGCACCACTTGTGGAATGCACTACACACAGGCACAGGTCTTTGTTTTCAGACACCAACTTTATTTCTTTTTGTACGTGATGACCGACACAGTCTGACAGCTGTCGGACACAGCTGATCTCCCGCCCCGTTGAGCTCACCGCACCACCCCTCCCCTGCAGCCGCGCCCGGGACCACACCTCCGCCACAAAATGTTTACATACTGTCGCTGCAAAGAGGTTAATTTACTCAATTAATACATTGTAGACAGTGTAGTGAATAGATCAACCCTTCATTAGTAATGCTGCCTCTGGTTTAAGATCAGAACAGCTCATATGACCTGACAAACTCATGGCTGGTTTACACTTTAAAGGCATTTAAAAAAACCCATCAGCGCTGCAGATTTCAGATAGCATTTCACTAAGCAAATATTAACTGGCTGGCTCTGTGCATTAATTCAGTTCACTTACAGCACCATAGCCAAAGCTCACAGTGTGCTTACACTGTATAAATCAGCCTTTCATAGGTTCACAATGGCACTATAATAACATATGCTATCCCAACACTAATGAGATAAATTATGACACATCTTCCACGCATGCATTTATTGTTTTTATAGGTTCTTTTATTCAATTAAACAGGCCAACTGCTAACACAATAAGTCTGTTGTTTTTGTAGTCATCTCAGTTTTCTAAGTGGTGCTTTCAACTATTTTATTTTGTCTGAAAGTAAGTGTTTTTTTCACAGTATAGAACTGACATGGACTAGACCTCGTATTTGGACAGGCGTTTCATGTTTAGCTACATTCCGTGGACAGAAGTATTGAGCCACACCTCTTAATCTGTAATTCAGGTGTTTTCAGCCTCAGTCTGGCTTTACAGACTTTTGTGAAAGAATGGTTTGTTCTAAACAGCTCACTGAATTCCAGCATGGTCCTGAAATAGGATGCCACTGTTGCAACATGTCAGTTTGTGAAATTTCCTCTATATTCCACAATGAGCTGTAAGTGGTTTTACTGCAACGTGGAAGCATTTAGGAACCACAGCAGGTCAGACGTGTAAGGTTTACAGAGCCAGGTGCTGAGTGCATAAAAGTCCCCAGCACAGTGCTGACTTAATAAACCAGCTCTAAACCTTCTTTGGCATTAACATCGACACATAAACTGTGCACTGGGAGCTTCATGGCATGTCGAACACCTCCTGTCGGTGACCCGGTATTTTTGTTTATATAGTTTTGTTTACATAGTGGGCCACACCCACTTTTATCTTAAGTGGCTTGGACCAGTAAAACTCCTCTTTTTGTCAGTGTAAAGAAGTTTAACTGCCCATTTAATCCTGAAGATATTTTAATAATAAAGAAGTGGGTTTTTTTACATGATTAAAAATGCTGCTAATATTTTGTCTTTTCTTCTATAGTAGATAGTGAAAAAACAGGAACTTTCTCTTTTTTTAATTTTTTTTTTCTGTTGCTTATTTACTTTGGTATTGTATAAATTGCTAAGTGGGGAGGTCTGGATCAGAAGGGACAGCTATAAAATATAAATTTATACTCTCCTTCACATTTTCCAAAGATGTTCATTTGGCAGACTGGAAACTTTAGCAGGCCGATTCTGGCCCCCGGGTTTTATGTTTGACACCCCTGATATAGTCTGTGTTGTTGATGTGGTTCTAGTTATAGCAGTGATGGTCAGTTGGTAAAACACTTTGGTGTATACTGACCTATTTTAGCATCTATGGGACAGAGTTCCCAGACATTTTCCACTGACATTCATGTTCCCCAGAAAACTACTGACTTTGGTGATGTTTTTTTCTTACAAGTGCTTTTACAGCTGCTGAATGGACTGTGCACAAACTGACTTCTCTTCTCTGTGATTTTCATTATCATTTCTGCTCACGCAACATTCTGGCAAAAGTTTCAGCTTCCAAACACTTGTGTGTTTATGACCAGCTGCCTGCAATGCTGATGCCACTCCCATCAGCCTCACCTGTACTTTGTGCTTAGTACAGGTAACAGCGCTAACACAAGAAAACTAGGTGTTAAATGTAGTAAACATAACCATCTGCGTGTTACCACAGTTTTTGTGAGCACGTTGGCATTGGGGTACAGCTCAAAGCACAGCTGCATGACTGTAGACAGTCTACTTTCACTCACTAACTCGTGTTTTCAACACCGCATGTAAGCATATTGCTTTGCTTGTTAAATTAAAGCAGAGCCCACGTTTGTGTCTGAACCTTTTAAGACGAATTCTCTCCACAGAATCTTCTCAGTGTCCTCCCTGTGTTTCTGTAATGCAGCAGCCTTGAAAAGCTGCTTTATACCGATGACAGGCAAGGTCGGGGCTAGTGAAACAGGACAGTGTGAGTGTGTGTGTCTGTGTGTGTGTGTGTGTGTGGGGGGGGGGGGATGGCAGAAGGAGAAGGGGGAGAGAGAGAAAGTATATGGCACTGCAGCTCTGATGGTGTACCACCCACTACTGAGCTGCAGCTACAAATCAGACAAACTGTAGTCGCTGCTGGCGATACGCCATGACACTGATCACTGGCACACGGAACACTGTCAGAACCATCTTGATGGGTAATTAGGGATACTCTGTCATTTTTGGTATCACTTAGCTGCAGTGCTTATGTAGTGTAGAATGTGTATGGTGTGTATGTGAAATCTGAGCTTGCGAGGCTGTTAGAGGAGATGCTGCAAGGATACCGTAAAAGTCAATTTTACACCGTGTAGCCTTAGCTGGGCGGTGGACTGAAGGATCTTGGCTGATCCCTTAAAGACAGTCCAAAGCTGTAAACTCTAACTGACTCGTGTGTGTTGGTGTGTGTTTGTGTGTGTTTGTGTGTGTGCAGCTTTACATGCACAAACACACACACGGGGCTGTGTGTAACCTTGTGTTTGTTTTAAAGGGTAACAGCAGTGTTACGGTTCTATGTGAGTGTCGCTGATGCACATCGTGTCCTGCGTGACTTTGACCAGGCCAGCCTTCAGCTTTACAGAGCGAGCCAGATAGACAGATTTTTCTTCAAACAGTGCTGCATATACAAGTTCAGACACGTTGTTGAATGTAAATGAATGGTGCAATTAATTTATTGCTTATATTTAACTGAAAGCAGCACGGAGACAACATATATCAAACAGTGAGATTCAGAAGCTGTACTGCTTTTCAAAAAACAGATGCTCACTTTACAGTGTAACTAGTATCAAATTCAAGCTATAAAATTTGTGTAGGGCTATAAAAAGCCTGGTGAAACATCTAACAACTAATTAAGGTTACATAGTAACAAGATTATGTTAAAACAGGCGGAGAGGCTTTCAGAAGTAAGAATGGGGATAGGTTTATCACTCTATATGTGGTGTGATAAGTAAATAATAATTAAAAAAATGTCTCAGCATAAGATTTCACCAAATTCTGGGATTCATATACAGAAATCACCACACACAAAGAACAATTCCAAAATAAATTTAGAAGAAATGCATTGAAGAGACGCTGTGGTGGAAACCACTGCATGGTCTCAGGATCACATCTGAAAGCTGTTGAACTGATGAACATTTTACTGCATCCACAAATGCAAGTTAAAACTCTACCATTCAAAGAAAAGAATGTATACAGAGAAGATCTAGAAGTGCTGTCATCTGTTTAAGATGGACGGAGGTGTCATGTGGCATTACCAATTAAATTATACATTCTTTTCCTTTTTAGGAAACATAGACAGTAAATCCTCTGAGTTAAAGCAAAGAGGTAGCTTGTAGTGCCGGGTGGCATAGTGGCGAACGGATAAAACATCCACATGGGCTTTTCAAGTGGCTTAAATGGACTATATTATTGTCTACCGGTAGCAGTAAAAAGCACAAGAGTGGGTCTGTAGTAACTTTGAACCCGTCTCACTCATAGTTCTAATCGCACAACTCATGGTTGGCGTATTGGTGAGCACAATCACAAGTTTAGCAATCAGAATTGGCACACAGCTACATTAAAGCTCCCAAAGGTTCTTATCCACATCAGATGTTATGATGTCATCACGTTACTTGGCAGCCACCTACCAACGGGCTAAAGTGACCTACTGGTAGTGTTAATCCACATATAACTCCTAATTAAGCATTGTGTCATTTTAATTTCACAACTGTAACATCTGATTTATATCAAAAAAGTTCTGTTTTGATTTCATCCCATTGCCTAGCAACCACTTAACAAGGATTAAAATCACAGACCGAGCAGTACGGTAGCACGGACGTTAACAATCCACAGTTCTCAGTGACGCTCCCAGTAATTTGTGAAACATAAAATAATTTAACAGTAATTACGGCGCTTACGAGCATGCTGGGAAATGACGCTAACTAGCCAGGTAGCATAACAGTTCGCTAACAGCTGGGAGAGGAGCTGTTGCTGAGAACAGTGCAGACAGATGGAGGATGAAGAAGAGAGAGCGGAGATGCACCGAGATAACTCAAGACCAAGACAGGAGTTGTGTCTGCTTTTTGGAAGTTTTTAACTTTAAATCATTTCTGCTCTGCTGCTTGTGTGCTGGTCTTTGACTGTGGGTGGGGCTCAGGCAGCTCCTCCACACATACACACACACACACACACAAGGAGGGAGCCAGGTGAGGCACAGATATGCTAATGAGCCATATGTTGACTTTGTTTGAAAACAGCAGGCCCGCTAAACCGAGCTACATCTGGTAAAAGCATGAAAAGCAGCCTTCTAAGCACTGACTCCACGTGGCACTCATGTGCCAAATATTTGATTTTTGTCAACAAAGCCTAAAAGTAGATAATTTATTGGCTTTGGTCATGTGGTTTATTTGTGTTGCTCCTTTTTGATAATGACTTTAAAAAGATTTGTATTTCATGTACTTCTGTGAGACAACTAGCTCGTGTTACAGATATAATATTAATAGCAGTAACAAATCTTCAAAATACCACAGTACAAATCGTCGGCCATGCTATATTTCAGCTCTTTTAGCTAGACAAAGCCGCGTTCTTCACATATCACAACAGCGTGACTGCACAGTAAAAGAGTGCAGATTCTGACCTGCCTGCACTTGAGCGGACTTCTTGTGTCGCATTATGAAATGAAAAATATGAAAAAGCAGGCCCACTAATGCAGCTGAAATAGTTTTCCTCAAATTCCAAATGCTTGTGAATATTATTAAAAGACGAGTTGATGCAACAGAGGGGTAAACATAGCCCTTTTCCAACTACTTTGAGGTGTTGCATCATATAAAAAAAATAGAAAGAAAGCATTTCTCAGATTCAGCATTTGATCTGTTGTCTCTGTAAGAAAATAAAAGCACTGGCTGTTTTTTTTTTCTTTTTCTCTCCCCCGTGATTTAAACATTTAAAATTTGCACATTAACCCTCATCACTCAAAAGAAAACCTCTGCGAAAATGCCTACTTTTACACTTAAGCTGTGAACAATTTTCTAATTTGTGCTGTGATTATCCTAATTTGAGCAAGTGAAAATGAGAGAAACTGAGAGCACATTGTGTGCCCTTTGATTAAGTGGGATGTTTGAATGTGGGTCTTCCACCTTCAAGAGATATTTGATACTTGAGGGGTTGAAGTGTTTTTGATGGAAACTCCATTAATGATTGATAACAGGAGGAGAGCGGTTATCTCCCTACTCCAGTACCATCAATAATTAAACGCTCTTTCCTAGCATTTTTTTGGTGGCACATAAAAAATAAGTCACCATCTTGAAATCTTTAGTTATGATATCTGTCAAAGAGATTAGGGCTTTGCGTTGATTTCTTAAAACTCTCTTCTTTTGTGTTTTGAATAGCGTGCATTTCAGATGCTTGCAAGAAAAGCAGCATTTGGCAAAGTTTCTAGCGTTTTGCTACATCGGGTACTAAGTTTTTCATTGACAGTTTTTCTGTTTAATCTTGTATTAATCAAATGAAACCAAATCCATCCATTTTCTTCTCCTTCTTCAATTCAGGCATGCTGGGAGGGCCTATTCCAGTTGTCACAGGGTGAGAAGCAGGGTACACCCTTGACAGGTTGCCAATCTATCCCAGGGCTTGAAACCAAATCTAGAGCTAAAATTGCTTTGCTAAGATTAGATCTTACATTTCGATACAACGCAGAAACTGATGCAGACCAAAGAGTTTGTGCCAAGTGAACTGAACATAACCTTTACCAGTTCATCCTCACTGTAGTCTCTGGTCCAGCTGGCTCTGTGCTAAAGCACTGCCGCTCTTCTGCATATCAGAGTGTTATTTTGAGATGGTCGTGTGTCATGCAACATCCAAATTTAAACCTGGAACGACTCAGTCTGTGTGTATGCTGCAAATCTCACACACAGACGCCACATGTCGAGTATGATGTTGAAGGACTGAGTGGATGGCTGAAGTGATGCTGGAGATTTGTGTCAGCCAGTGTGTGAGTGCGTGTCAGTGCCGCGGTAAAAAGTTCTCCGTTAGGTCAGCGCTGATTTGAGCCGCATCGAGACGAGCTGACAGGCCTGCAGGCTTCTCTGTGTCATCACCGAAGTTCCCATCAGTCCTTGCAGAGGGAATTCTCTCAGAAGCCATCGTTGTACTTAGACACGGGAGACCTGATTAAGTCTTTATACTGCATGTGGCAGCCATAGAGTGGCTCGTCAGCCCACTTTCCTCAAAGAGCTCCAAGGCTGCTTCGAGGCACGCGAGAGTAGATGTTTTAACGGGGCTTCAAGTGGTTGTGGAGCCTTTCTCAAGCCAAGGTAATGATTATTGGCTCACATACATGCAGAGAATGCCTGGAAGTGCTTCTGCTGAACGCTGCTCTGTTTCTTTGCGTCATGAGTGACACCCTCATTTACTGGTGTCAATATTTGAGTTATTCATTGACTACAAATGCAGCCCCGCAGCACTGCGCCTGCATTTCTTTGTTGTTCTTTTGGTCTTTTTACTAACAACAGCACCTCAGTCTCTTAAGGTGAGCTCAGGGAAATGATCCTGTAGATATGAAATAAACATTAAGACGTCGGGATTTTTAAAAGATAGCAAAGAACAGTTGTAGCAAATGAAAAGAAAGAACAATAAAGTGATAGCTGTTCTTATCTGGACGCTAATCGGCGTGTCTCATCATAGCAGCGAGGCACCGTGTACTGCTCGTCTTATGTCAACAGTGTTGTATTTACATAAGCTGTTTCCCGTCGGCCGCGGCTTCTGTCCTGAGAGCACCAGGCGCTGCAGCAGTGAGGGAGTGTGATTAGATTTACAGATGGAGAGTAATGGGAAGAGAGTTAATAGCACAAAGGCATAAATCACAAAGAAGAGGCTGGAAGCATTGTGCTTGACCTTTTGAATGGTGATAATGATGCCGGAGACAGATACGCGCCTACCGGGGGCCGCAAAACCAGCACGCTTGAGTTTAGAGAACGCTGCCGTAAATGCAAAGTGGGCACGTGTGCGGGGTTAATAGGTGGGCTGGTCAACCTTGTAGCGTATTCAGACGACAGTGACAGCATGTATGAAGCTGTCAGAGCATTACATGTTAGAAAGTTTTCCACATATGCAAACACACGAGCACACACAGGCATGAGCTGATACCTGGCTCTCAGGCTCTTTCTTTATGCGGGAAGTGAAACCTGTCCGCCTGTCTGTCTGCATGCTCATCTCCCCGTCTGTCCCTGCACCGCAGAGCATCAGCGGGGTTATTAGAATAGCCCTGTGGCTGTCACTGATAAGGCCTGTATGGGTGCTGCCACTGACAGCGCTGCCTGCCTGCGTGGCAAACACAAGTGGCCTGGCTGGGGGATTACTGCCTGCTGCCATTTCTGCTGATGCCTTTCTTTATGTTATCCTCTCCAGTCAGATGTGCTGCATTTGAATAACTTGGCTGATGTTGTAGAAATGGAACTCCTTGAAATTTCCACCTGCATACAAATGAAGGTGCACGAGGAAAAAAAATGCTTGCACATTCACATATTTAGCGCTTGTTAGCTTATTAGTCTCGGTGTCTCCATCTTTTCTTTCCTTCTCCCACTGACCATAACTGGTTATTTACAAGCTCCACTCAGAAGAGTGATGCTGAAGGGTTAGGAGGCTCACTAATCCACTCTGCTGCTGTCATTAGAGAAGCAAACAGACTATTACCACCACCTCCTCCTCTTTCTGCTCATCATAAGCCGCCCGAACTACACAAACATATGCTTGCATGTGCACGCTCACACGCAGCTGTGATGGAGAGTGCCTCTTGTTTCTTTAGCGCTGCTGAGTGGAGCCCTGCTTTGGTAATTGATCCTGTTTGGTACATGGGGAGGAAGGGGAGAGAGCGAGAGCGAGTGAGCGCGAGAGGGAGGGAGGCCCTAAGTGTTGTCAGTTTGCTGCATTAATTTTTCAACTGTGGCCAGTGAGGCTGGAGAAGCGAGGAGGGGCCCTCGATGCAGAGCTCACTGAGAGGAAACATACTGTACCTAATGCTGCCTACACTTGTAAAGCAGTTTATCGGTGCTCATTCTAAAATAAGTTCCTTTCTGCGAGACGCAGTTATGATTCAGCCGATTCGTCTACTCACTCCCAGCCTCCTGCTGATGACAGATTTGTTTTCCTCTGTCTCCCTTTCTTCCGCGGCTCATAAATAGCCTTCTGGTGGTTGTGTGACTTGTGTGCCTCTTTGACTGGATGTTTGTGCCTTCTCATGCTGTACAGTATGTGCAGCTGGTAATAGGCAGGCCTCACTCTGTGCTTTTTGATCCCAGCTCTGGGCTCTGGTCCCGATGATGTCATCAATCCAGCTGAGAGGAAGCACACGCATTTGGGTTCTTGCCTGCCACTCTGTGTGGTGTTAAATAGCCATTATTACTTCTGTTATTCACAGCTCTTCCTCGTGTGCTGTGTTAAAATACCCCGATGTTATCACAATGCCGGTCAGCGACTGGAAAGAATCCCGCTGAATGATTTTAATGTCCGTCAGAGCCACATTAGTGAACACTTCCATGAGTCATTAAGAAGTGCTCACAGCCACACAGGACGTCACTGCTGACATTTGTTGCAGATATGAGTCATAATTTCTTGCTTTTATTTAATACTTCCTAATTAATTTGACGTGGCGCATTCGATTTACCGTTTCTCTTTCGGGTCTTCTGCGTAGATGCAGCCGCTCACGGCTGCTTGCAGATGTCATGCACTGGATCTAAAAATGCTTTGTGATGATGCAGTAAACACTCTGTGGGAGAGAGTTGCCTGGAGGCTGCACAGGAGTGAAGTCATGTTCGCTGGAGTTACAGCGCCCAAGTCCTTCATTGTCAGAACGGGTCGTGTTCAGAGGACAAATCTGCCCTCTTAACTTTACTTGGCACACGCCATGAGTGGATGGACCTAAGATAATGACGTTTGTAACAGATTTTGATGGTGTGGGCTCAATCTAGCATATTCTGCAAATATCTGCACTCAAAAAACAAATGGTATAAAGACACTTAAAACGCTTCTCAAGTGATTAAATGACTCAGGGACTGAGATTTGCCAGCATTCAGTTCATTGTAAAGTTCAGGTGGATTCTAAAATACCGCAGACAGTACATGGCTCCTAGCCCCAGTTTAGTTGTCCAATAGCGCATCTACATGCATGCATGATCAGATATAAAACAAATGGCATCTAGCAGTCAGGGCATTCAATTGTTTTAACTGAGAGGTGTGTCAGTGGATCCACTGGGAAACTGGCTTTATTTAACCTCAAAGTAACCATCACAGAAGGGGATCCCAATCAGTGGGTCAGAACTGGAAATATAGACAGGAGTTACAGGATAGCTTGCGATATATCCCCATGAAAACTAAAGCTACGTCTGCTCGCTTGTGGAGATTCCAGTTTCTGTTTGCCTACGTGAGTCTCTAATGTATTTATGTCCAAATCATCTGTCAATAAATGCTATCCTCTCATTGGTAGATGCTCCAGTTGCTTGCCTAGAAGTTATTTCACCTGTAGTCACTTGAAGTTGCGAAATATCATTCACGTCCTGTGGTCTCCGGTTTGCACATTGCTCCCAGCTTAAGCAAATCTGCAATCTCAATACATTACAATACACTCATTTCTTGTAGTTTATGATCTGTGTAACTGAAGAAAAACAAATTATGTATTCACTGAACTGTGGTGTTAGTGTTTGTGTATGATATCATTCAGTTTTAATAATTACGTTTTTTTGCTTTTCTTTGCTTTCCCCCATGAGGTTCTTTGTGTTTCCACCAGTTTTTTTTTTTTTTTTTTTAATTATAGTGACTTCATAGCATAGTGGTTAACAGGCTTATCATACTTATAAAAGATCCCTGGTTTGATACCAGGAAGAGACACAAACTGGTTCCAAGCCTGGATAAATGTGAGGTGTAAAATCTGTGCCAAATCAAACATGCAGTGACCCATTGGAAATAAGGGAGCAGAAAAAAAGTACCAGTATTATTTCTGTTGGACTTTTATTGTGAAGAGGACTGGAAAGAGTAGTTCAGTGTTTTGTTGCATAAAAACGAAACAATGTGGCAACAAAGTAAAGGTTGATTTTATTGTATTAGCTGCATTAGGTTGATTTCTGCCTCTACAAGAAGCCATGAAGTAGTGAGTGTTTCCACACATATCACAAGAGGAAGCGTGAGCGTATATCGGTATATCACAGCCATATTAAGGGTGTCTGTACCTCAGGAGTTTGGTGGTTCGATCCCTGACTGCTCCAAATCGTTGGGCAGAACCCCAAGTTGCTTTTTAGTGTGTTCATCTGAGTGTGAGGCATTTGGTATAAAGTGCTTGCGTAGAAAATTGCTACCAGAGCAATATTTTGTCCCAAACCTGGTTAGCAACGACCGTATCCTTCAGGTTTGAGAAGCTTTGATTTCTACCTCAGCATTATGACACAATCAAATATAAAAGTATACACTTTGAAGCATTTAGGTCTGTTTTCTTAGGCAAAAAAAGTTGATTCATGTGGAGGAAATGAATAACTATTTAATCACAACTTGACAAGGCAGGCCCAGGTTTGGTCGCACAGGTGAGACTTCTGTCTCAGCCCCGCTGTGTTTTGTCCCCTTCCGACAGGTGTGTTTTCTCTCTCAGGTTTGATTCTCCTTCGCCATGCTCCCCTCCTATCCTCTCACCCTCCTGCCAGCTTAGCTAGCCAGGACAGGCCTTATTCCACTCCAAAACCATGATTGCATTCTTGAGCTATTCCACCCCCTCCTTCAGAACAAGAGCCCTCCGCATCTCTCTCCCTTTCAAGTACAGGCTGCCGGGCGCATTTCCCCTTTGAAGATGTAATCTTGGAAATCACAGAGACATCTCCGGGATTATCTTAAATGTCTTCAGTATGTCAACAGCCTAGCCTCTGTTGCAGAGCAGCTCTGGCCGTTTAAAGGGTCGGCTGTGATGACAGCCAAGGAAAATGCCGCACCGCAGAGGTAATCACAGGGTCAGCTCGGTTGATTCCATTCAGGGCCGAATTCCCACTGCTAAAACTGGATGTTAACAGACACAATGAAATGGCGTATTTCCCCATACGGCAAAACTGTGTTTACAGTGGAAGGTAATAGAAAGCAAGTGGCGCGCTCCGTAACGGATGGTGTCAGTAGGTGAGGTTTGTTTATGTCACTGCATTTTCCGAAATGTTATGACAATCCAAAGGGAGCAACATCTTAACTAGGCGTACACAATAAGACGAGAAGCTTCAATGAGTAGTCACGAGAGGGAAAGTTAGTGTACACCAAATTAAAGGCACATAAGTGGGCGCTCTTTGAAAGGGATCTCGACTTTGTAATCATATCAGATGTTATCAGGGGGGAGATTTTAGGAAGGGTAAGTGCTTGGAAACTAAATCAGAGAGAGGCCGCCTAGGGAACACGTTGTTATCATAATTACCTGCTGAGCAGTGACTGCAGAACCGTTGTTGATGTTGACGCCGAGCTGGCCTTTTCTCTCTCTCCACCAAAGTTGTCTTGTGTGGGCTGCTGCCTGCCTCGACATCTCTTTGTGCTCTGTTCTCTGTCTGTTTTCTTTCTTTCTTGTTTTCTCTCCTTTTTTTTCAGCCAGTAACATCAACTGCAGGCCAGAAACGCAGATATTGTTTTGGTGAGATCGGGCTCGTAGATTGAGGACGGACTTGCGTCAGCGAGTGCGTGCAGGTGTTGGCAGGCTTTGGGGTCGCTCCCGGGAGTTGAGGCAAAACCGGAGACCTCATCCTCTCTGTTTCAAACAACAGACGGGCTACTGCCGGTGCACAAGGCCTGCCTGCATGGGGCTTTTCTCACCCCCCTCCTCTTTTATTACAAATGATCGTTTTGAATGAAATACAGCCCTGGCTCCCTTACTGTTGGCATTTAAACAGGAGGAAATAACAGATGATGATATCAGAACGGGAGACGGTGAAAGCGTGGGACAGGCCACTCAAAAGAGGAGAAACACTTGACCTGTTTGTTTTGGGAAAATGGTATTCCTCTGCTAATTTCCCCCTGATAAGTATCTGACAGCTCGTAGTAAAGTGTTTTATCTTGGCTAGAGGAAAATGGCTTCTCTCGCTCATGGCGTCAATCGATTTTCAGAGCCTCTGCTCCTGCTTTAAATTGCAGTCTGTGGTTTTTTTAAAGTTCTTCTATTTGCATAGAGGTAATCAATTACATATATTAGCCTGCTGCTTTTAGCTTAAGATGGACTTTCTCCTTCCTGCCTTCCTTCCTTCCTTGGATTCCTCCCATTTCTTTCTCCTTACCTCTCCAGACACTGCTGCAAATTCTCGCTCTTTCCTCTTCCAACTAACATAATTGACTGCTGTTTGCAGTGCTGGGGGCATTGATTTTTACGGCTCTGCCTCTCTCTCTGGTTTAACAGTTGATGAGTTGTGTTAAGACACCCAGGGACAGCCCTGGCTGTTTTAAGGAAGATGAGGTTTGCTTTTAAAGCTCTCCTGCTTTTTTTTATTTCGATGCATAGCATATGTGTGCGTGCTTGTGCACATGCTTCTGTATGAATGCGTCTGTATGAGCTGAACTGTACGAGCGGCCACTTGAGGCGAGGATTCCCCTCCAGAAAGCCAAAGTAAATGTGGTGGTGTTAAAGGCTTTTAAAAGGCAAACTTAGGCTTTGTCATCTTCAGAAACTGAATCACTTTTAAGACTACAGAAAATGTGTTTGTGTCTCCGTAAATGTACACCCCGATCAACTGATACAGTTACCAGGACTGAAGCATTAACGTGAACGTAAAGTGAAAACAGGAGACGGCTGACTCGAGCGGAGACAGGACAGAGTTTAGATTCAAAGGTGACAAGAATTTGTAGTCGCTCACAGGCACCTACAACCTCCCTCACTCCAGCCCCTGACATCCCACACACACGCATACTCAGAAGTCATGGATACAGACACAAACCTCATTTAACGCGATTAGTCTCTTTGAGGATTTTACCGCAGCCTCTTATATCCTGGATGAAAGAGTTCACACTTCTGACAGGAAAGGGGAAAAAAAAGCAGGAGTTGCAGAAGCTACTCAGCTTTTCACTGCAATATTCACCGCGTTATTAAAGAACACATTGCTATGTGCTGTGTTGCTCTCAACACCATCTGTAGTGTGCTGCTCAAGTGGTAGCAATTTTCTCGCAGTCTTGTGTCTCTCGTGCAGTATTTCAAGTGAAATTCGATTGCAGATCTCCATGTTCTAGTGCATTGGGTTTCTTATAAACGTTTGCATTCTTCACTGATTGCTCCCTGGCAGTTTTCAATGCGCAGAAATGCACTGCCATCTCAGTGTTTAGCTCTCTCTTGCACTCTTTTGGATGTGAAGGCTAATGTCGTTTTCAGAATATGAGAGAAAAAAAAAGAGAGAAAAACCTGGTGTTGCTCTCTAAAGCCGAATCAGACCTAACATCTACTGCAATAAAACAAGCTTGCTGTTGTTTTTTTGCTTGTTTTTTATTCAACAAGCGAAGCGAAACACGTATTTCTTTCACGGCTGCCGAATTATGTCAGCTTGGAAAAAACAAAAAAAGGCGACGCAGTGAATTAAATCAATGTGAAGCCAGCTCAGTAATGATGTAGTTGCTGCATTTTTAAAACTAAATGTATAACTCTCTCTTAAACCCATCACCTTTAAACACTGGTGCATGTTATAGCTGGGTAATAGCAACCTAATAGGCTTACCTGTCAGCACCGCGTGCTACGTAGACCCCCGCAAATCATATTTCTCGAACACCTACTCGCCTCCCTGCGTATTTATGGCTTTCTTCTCTGCCCTGTCCTCTTCTTTTTTGGACTCTGTCCAAAATCAGCACACATCCCCACCCCCCACCCCCTTCTCACATTATAGTCTTCAGTATGTTCCCTTCCCATCATGGAATAAATGAACGAGCAGGTGACGTGATGTATGAGGTGCCTGCCATTGCATCACATGGATTTTGTGCCTTTATTGATGGGAATAGTAAAGAGAGACAGGAAATATGGATGGTAGTGACCACCGCTTCTCCAACCATATGTCTGTTGTTCTCTCAATATTGGTATCAGCGATTTTAGGTGTTTTTTTTGTTTGTTTTTTACATGGTGTTATCTTTTATTCCTTTTATTATAGCTTCAGCTAACATCTGCTGCCAGGACAAAGAGTGCTGATTTTTGCTGATTGAAGCAAAACTCTGGACACTAACAAAAGTGATCTAAGAGAAATCAATCAATCATACACTTCTGGATCCCCAGACTTTTAACAAGATTTTAGCTGTCCGCGTTTTGACTCTAAACTGCAGTTTTTAGACTTATTCTACTTCTTGACCAGACTGCATGTGAAGAAACACTGGAGGAAGTAGGGAATTGTGTATCTTCCTGGGGGACTATTATTGTCAGTTATTATAAACTTTATTGCAGTAATGTTGTAGGACGCCAAAATGATTTAGTCTGTTAGCTTTTTATACTAAGCAACATTTGCTGTTTTACATCAAACACAGACTACAGCTGAGGCTGGCGGGGATGTGGTTAGTTTCAAAGTTATTTGGCCATAAATCAAAGTGTATGACAAAGTCAGTTTTGGAGCATTTGGACATCGGTGGTCAAGGGTAGGGGCTAGCATAGTACTCCATTTCATCATCACAGCTTCTGTGGTGATGAAATGTGTACCAATCACAGAGACAGAAAGGAAAAGTTCTGATAGGCTAATCTCAAAACCCGTGTAAATTTGTGTGTTCTGGTGTGTGTGTTCTGGGCCTACGCTGGATTTGTATCGGCCTGTAAAGGGCGCAGTGAAGCAGTGAGGAGAGACTAAGAGAGGTGTATTAAGGCAGTGAATCTCGATGCTCTGTGTGTAATGGATTCAGAATGAGGGCTGACCAAGCAGCAGGCTGCTGATAACCTTTAGGAAGGACATTGTTCCTGTGCAGCAGGGGTGGGGGTGGTGGGGTCGCGTGGATGGGGGTGGTGGGGGGTTTACACAGGACTGCTGCTGCAGTATATACGCACGGTAGTGTGATTGGTGGTGCAGCTGTTTATTGGTTCATTGGCTCTCCGGCAGGGTTAGGAGGTAGAGTAAATGGGGCAGTATAGCAAACTCCCTCATGGCTTCCCGCACACATTTTTCAACTCCGGGGTGCATTTTTTTTGTTTTCTGTGATACATTTGTCCTCTGTCTGAACCAGGCTCTCACTGGCTTTCCATTAAAAGAAATGTAACAGCCTTCTTCTTCTGTCTCGCTTTCCCTTCAGATCGCCACTTAAGGAGAGGTCAGCGAGGGACCCTGCGTGAGGAATACATGACGGGGCGGGGCGGGGGAGGGGGTGGCGACCACAGCGGCACTACCACCGAGGTCAAGGTTCACGCAGGTAAACGGATCTTTCTCTCATTCCGCATCTCATCGATTGTGCACATTGGTTGAATCAATCCTGCCTCCTTTTTTTTTTCCTGACTTGGAGCCGACTTGGCACGCAGAGAAAAAGTGAGGGAGTGATGTGGCTGGTTTGACTGGACGCTCCTGAGCTGGCAGCTAAGGAAGCAGTCTGCAGCTGCTGTTTATGAGGCGCTGTGCAGGCTTTGCTTTAAAATAAAATCCCCACCATGATGCTTGTGGCCAGTGTCAAAATGAGAAATCATAAAATAAACATGCTACGATTCAAGAACCTTTGATTTCCAAAAAACCCCCCAAAAAGTCTAGCTTGAAAGAGATTTGTAGTGACAAACAGTAATAGTAGGGCACACTGTACTTTAAAAGAGCTTACCGGGACCTTATTGTGGCTCCCATTCAAAGGTCTGGTGCACTTTTCATTGCCCTAAATCTGAAAATTTATCGGCCATTTAAAAAGTAGGTCTGTAGTGTCTGTAGTGCTCCAATATTACACTCTTTATTTGCCTCCCGTTTTCTTTTCCACCAGGGATTAAGAAAAATGACTTGGGGGGAGGGGGGGCTTTGGGAGTTGGGTGGGGGCAGTTTAGGAAGCAAATAAATAAATAAAGTGCAAGGTAATCTTCCTTAATACTGTGTGTGTGTGTGTGTGTGTGTGTGTGTCTGTGTGTGTGTGTGTGAATGCTGAGCAAAGGCTATGCTTTGGGAGCATCTGCCCTGCACACAAACACTCGTGTGCACATATAGCCAGCCCGACACAAATACTGTACACACCCGACTAGCAGGGATCAGCCAAAGCGATTAGGACACGGACTTCAGAGTGCAGAAAGTGACAGGTTTAACCCACACACACACACGCCGACCATCAGCAGACTGACAAGTAATGCACAGCGAAAGAAAGAACAGAGCTTCCGAATGTGACAGCACATGACTGCAGACACATGAAAGTATAGGAAGACTAGTTTCACTGCTTCTCCCTGCGGCTGTCGTGCTGTATTCGTCTCAGCTCAAGCCCGTGGACTCATATCTGTTGTTCCTCTCTCCCTCCCTCACATTAACACATAGACTCGGCACAAACAGTTGATCAAACAACTGTGCAGTGGAGACAGAATTTGGCCAGACAGCCGGCCAGGATGAGTAATGTAGAGCCGCTTTGGCTTAATTTGTTTAGAAAGCCTATCATTGCTGCAAACACGTTACAGACTGTTGCTGTTTACTGAAGAGTATTTATCCCTGTAGCTTCTAACTGCACGCCTTTTTAACGTCAGCGGCGCACAGCGTGGCCACTGTTGAGGTCGAACAATGCGGCCGTTGTGAGGCGATGAAGCTGAGATTTAGGAGAGAGGAGGAGTGCGTTTTGTTCGCAGCGGTTAGGTGGACTCCTTCAGTGTGTGACCACACTAAAGGGGAAATTTTCTGCGTCACAGGGTTACAGCGTAGCTGCGGGGCCTGTGTACATGTGAAGAAGGAAAACAGAGCTTTTTGGAAAACAATGACATAAGCCCTTTTAGGTCTTCCAGGCCTCTCACCCATTCTGTTGTGACAGATTTATGATCCCATTCTCGGCGTTCCTTTTTCATTCGTGTTTTATTTTTCCGCCATCCAGTGTCCTACACCCTCCTCTTTTTTTCTTGCCTTTTCTGTTTTGTCCCTTTCTTCCCATCTTCTTTTTTCTTTTATGTGCGTATACTGTACATTGACTGTATGTGAAGGGGTGAGAGAAAGGCAAGACGAAGACACAATGACAGACAGCGAGTCTAATCAAAACCATTATTCTCTAAGGAGTTTTACCTCCAGCTTAGGAGACAGTGATGATATTCAAAAGACAGGGGGTGTTTATTTTTATCCTTGCTGGTGAGTTTCATTGTGGTTAACATCTTACGCCCTGTTTTTCACACGCACAAGCTGGCCGTTTTTGGATTTTGTGCTGCAAGAGGCATTTCACAAACAAGCAGAGGTATGAAGCGGTGAGAGTGGGAGGATAAGAGAGAACATTGTCTTCTCTTCTCCAGCTTAGGGACAGAGCAGAACAGGTTGTGTGAGGATACTTGCTATCCTTAACAATGTCTAACACAGCCTCAGGGCCACCTCTTCCTCTCTGACGGAGCTGGGAGTTGTGTAGAGTAGGAGACGCACATTCCTGAGCGTCAGATGGCCTGCTGGTACACTGTAATTGCTTTAACTTTGTCATCTTTAGACCTAATCACCACAATAACTTGGATCAATGGTTTTAATGATTTTATTTAATGGATAAAGATGATATTTCTCGCTTTTCATATTTATGACTCTGGCCAATCGCTTTAAACAGTCATTGTGGTTTACAAACAGAATTCCTGCTTCAGCTTTGACTTTCTAACTCTTTCTGTGTTACTACTGCTCACTTTGAGTTTTAGCTCTATATTTAGATAACAGGGTTTAGATAATCTGGCTCTCCCTGGAGTTATTCTCACCTGGTCTCACTTAAATGAAATGATCTGCGCTTTACCTAGAGGGCACTCATCAGATGGTCCTAGGCAGATCTCAGGAAAACGGTTTTTGGGACGGAAAATCTGGTAGGAAAGGACGCAAATACTTTAAAAAATGCTTAAACAGATGAAAAGCAACCATCTAGGGCAGTATTTGCCCTTTGGGGAAAGCATGTAAGAGCTTCCTAGCTAGGCAGATCCTCTTAGCAATTGCAAAAGAGGAAGACAAGCAGACACAGAGGAGGAAGGGTGGGGTGCAAAGGTATGCAGAGCAGGCAGGCATTTATACAGGTACGACCAGATAGGAAGTGCACAAACTTCTGAACTCCTTCCAAACAAAAAAACAAACGTAAGCTCGACACCTGCTTCTAAACACACAAGGCCAACATTTTATTTTATTTTATTTTAGTCAGCCACACTCTTGGTTGGAATGAAACAATACAGCTGTCGTTTCACTTTGCCTTTAAAACACCAGCATTCTGCTAACGTATCATTCTCAACAGTCACTATGAAACAGGAAGCTCTCAGGGTGGGATTTCTGCTGTTTTGAAATTCTCTTGCTAGCTCATGTGGACGGCTGAGCTCACGCCATGACGAGGCCTCTGGTGTCAGTTCACAGGAATGGCTACTCCTTGCACAGGATTCAGTCAAACCTACAAGTCTAATCACTCACAGTAATCAGTCATTACCGAAACTGTGCTCAAGTTCAGCGTCATATTTGTTGTTTTACTGGCACTTTTCCATTTTCAACTCACTTTATTGATCACAACCTGCCTAATTATAGACATACAACGTACAAACCTGAAACACTAACCACAAACACTGTTGAGTGTCAAGGTGTGTCAAACAAAGAGGTCGGTCGGCAAAGAGCAGTAAATAGTAAAACTCATTTAAAAAACCCAAAGAAAATAAATAGATTGAGAAAGAAATGTGTCTAAAATGAGCAATCATTAAAAGAAGTCAAACTAAATAACCCCTGTCAAGAGTTAAGCGATCTAATAGCTGAGGGAATGAGAGATTTAAGTATCTATTTGTTCTGCACTGAGAGCGACTTCTTGATCTTGAATCACAAAACATGATCAGGATGATTAATAATGTTTTTTGCCTCTTTATCACCTGATTCATCCTGTAGTGTCCGTCAAATTATAGTGAAACCTGCACACAGTAATCACCTAAAGGGTTTTCACCACACTGTGCTCAAGGTCAAGGTCAAGGGTACATCGCCGTAGTAGTAGTAGTAGCCGCGTGAGCTACTACATTGCTGAAGTTCTCGTTTTTGTGAGATCGCTGAGCTGCCCCATTTCAGTAATTACAAACCCAAGAAGAAGGAAAAGCAGACCAAAGCTTTAAGAAGCACATATTTGCTGCAGATATCTCCAAAAGCTGATATAAATTGAAATGACATCACTCTGGCGGTGGGCCGCCATCTTTGTGTGCCTGTCGGTCCATTATGTTATCCATCACTGGGTCTCTCTGTCTGGTATTGTCAATTACCCAGAGGAAAACAACATTAGAGGCCTGAATGGGACACGGAGCTGTGGCAGGCCTGACATGGCTGTGTTATATGATTACACAACCTGTTGGCTGTCGCCTGTCAAGTGTCTCCTGACTCTGATGAATGGCTGTAATATGCCGCGCATCACAACACGCCACGCCACGCACTCATTAATGGCTTCTCATAATGGCCAGGACGTTCCTGCGATGCCGCAGAAGGGTTCACAACGAGAGAGACAGAGAAGGTGAGAGCGAGGAATACTTCCAACGCTGTACCGACAAACAAAAGATACACCGTGTCCTCATTTTAAACGGCAAGACGCCAACATCACAGTCACATGTAACTGCATAAATGAACGAATGCTGACAGAAATAAAGTAAAGGGGGAGAATAAACACACACGCACACTGGGAGATGTAAGAATTATTATTTTTGAGTGTGACACATATGTTTCTCAATTAGATACATTCTAGTCAATCTGTGGCCTATTTGCATAGATTATCAGTAATGTGAGCAACGCGGCGTGCTCACCAGCATGTGGGAACGTCACAATAGAGACGCTCGAAGAAAGGAGATTGAATCTGTCGTCTGTTGGGTGCCATCTGAAGCTTAGCTGATTGCTCTTTCTTTCAGTGAATTAGGAGACACGCTACCCGAGATCCTCCAAACTACTCGACTCTCAGCTCTAACAAACAGATCTGATTCTCATAGAGACACTGCTCCGCGAGGTTTCAAATTAAAAGTGTGAAAAAATGCTCCAAATGAGCTTTGGAGTCTGTAGGGGGGAAGCTGCTGTGCAGCAGTGGCTGTATGGCAACAAAGTAAAGTAGTTTTTCATGCAGTGTATCAGCTGTGGAGAGGTTATCTAAAACATACACCAACCTAACCCGAAGCCACGTTAGGTGGCTTTGATCAGACTCTTAATTCTTACCGGGAAGCATCACACAGTGGTGGAGCCTCATTGAAAATTTGACAAGCCCCTCCTAAAGATAGTGTGCCTCGGCTTTGTGTGGTCTTATGTTTCACATTGTCTCACATTAAAGTCAGTATTTTTACAGAAGGAGACACAGAGGTAAAGAGAGTTTTGAGTATGGCATCACTCAGATGTGCCTCAATGGCCTGGAGGGGACTGCTGAACATTGCTGCACCTGCAATGTGTGTGTGTGTGTGTGACAGAGAGGAAAAGACAGAGGGACAATCTGCCTTAATATTCCTATGTTTCTGTCATTGTTAGCTTATGTTTTCTTTCTCACAGCTTGAGTTTCTCAGTTTGAAATGCAACACCTGCAGATGTGTCTTGTAAACGGCAGCCGCCAGCTCCTCTCCCATTCAGAGGGGACCATTGAAACAAAGCAATTAAAGCAGCTCTCTCCACGGGGCGAAGACTCGGTCCATGGGTGTGCCTGCTTGTGCGTGAATGATTTTCCATTGTTTTAACGCCAGAATCTTTAGTTTGAATGGCAAAGAGCTCCGCACTCCAGGAGAATGTGCCAGTCAAAACATTAGCAGCTCAGTCATATTCGTGTGTGTTTAAATATGGAAGTCAGAGGTCACTGACAACCTGTTGACACAGCGCAGATTTATGCAACGCGCACAACCGTGCAAACATGTATCCGCAGCCCAGGTTTCGACTCAGCGGTGGTTTCTTGTTGCTGCTGATCTCTGGGTCCTTGCAGCTCCAGATACCAGACGCGGAGTTATTTCTCCGCTCCGCTCCCTGACCCTCCTAATTGAGAACGGCTGTTACTGAGAAAGAGTGAGCTAAAGAGACAGAGAAAGATTGAGAACAGATACTTGTGTGAAAGCACACGACTCTTAAGAGCAAAAGAAAGACCGAATGAAAGGAGCAAAGAGCTAAACCTGTGGAGGCCAAAGCTCATAGAGGGTGCTCCTCTTTCACGCCCCTTGATCATCTCTATCTCTTCCTCTTCTTGCCATAAACCAACAGGAGCCAAGCGCAGTGTCTCAAACGTAGGAGGGGTCGTTAGTGTCGTACATGATGGCTGTAGGAAGGAGAAAAGGAGGGAAGCACTGTTCAGGGTGGAGGGAGAATCACATAAAGCAAAGTCAAACCAGAGGGGAAGAGAAGCAGTGAGAACAGTGACAGCTGCAAGCATGTCGTACTGGGTGATGGTCTGTCCGTCTGTCAGAGCAGATATTTCTGTCTGTTTAGTGCTGCCTTACTGGCTGCCAGAGACACTCCTCGTGTCATCGCTGGGTGCCTGCTGTCACTGGCTAAAAAGGAGAGAGGGAGTGGAGTGTGTACGCGAGCACGCGTGTGTGCGCGCACAGGGGTGTGTGTGTGTGTGTCAGCGAGAGTGACAGAGAGAAACTAGAGCAGCTGTCTTGAAAGCTCTTCCACTCTGTCAGTACATCTAGAATCTGCTTTCCCCTGATATCTCCTCACTGAGGCAGTGTTTTAGTCAGATGTTTGGTCAGAAGTCTCCGTTTTTCCCTGATAAAGGAACACTTTGGGGAAAACAGTATGTTGTGTAGCTTATCTGATAAGATAACAAGATCATAAGCGCTGTAAAGCCTATATTTGCAACACACTGTTTAATGTTGTAATTTTAGTCAGTAAATATGTGTTACATACATCTACATTGCCTGTATTTGTAGCAAAACTGCTTTTATGTGGTTGTAGCTTTGGCGATCATGGTTGAAGACCAGGCACAACCCCAAATGGCAAAAGCACACCCCTACTGCAGCAGCCTCCTCAGCAAGGATGCTGTGCCCTACTACACTACAGGACTGACTTTACACTTACTAGATCAGAATCTGAGAGAGTATTCAAAAGCTTCAGCAAAATTTAGTATACTGTATTGAGTGTACAGTGCACATATAGAACTTAATATCTTAAGTGCTAAGTAAGCGTAAAGGACACCAGCAGAGCCGAAGGTGGTTATCTTCAGGTTCACCATGATACGAATATCTGATGATTGATGTTTTTTCTTCTAAAAATATAAAAAATGAGAGAATAGGAGTGCAGCTAGAGTACCGTGTCGATAAACAGTATCAGTAAACTGCCGTTAAAATATGATACCCATCCTTGACTAAGCCCAGATTAGCCTGGATGAGCCACACCTTTCAAAGCGGCTTCGCGGCGCTGGTGTGCTCATGCTTTGTTGAATGACAGGCTTTGTGAAGTGTCTCTCTTGGTCAGCCTGAACACTGCTGTATTGAAGTTTTGCAGACACGTAACCGCAAAGTGACGTGACATTTTGGACGTGGGACAGCTACAGTCACAATGTAGAATAGAGCGAACAAGGCCCCATTCACACAGGCTTAGAGACTGATCTGCAACCATCTGGCAACCGCCGGTTCACCGAATGGTTGTTGGAGGGAAAATTATTACCTAAGCCCCAGCCACACAGGCATATGAATGTGTCACTTTATAGAACTGGCAGCCACCTGTTGCCAGAGAAAAGTGTTGGTTGCTTTGGTTCATAGCATATTGCTATGGTTTTACTTTGAATGGAAGTGATGGTCTTGTCTACACTGTGCAGCTACTGTCTGAGCTATAGTGAAACTGTAGAAAGTCAGAACCAAACTGGAAATGAAGACGATTCGCCTTCAAAGCAACAGTTTGAAACACATAGACTCATCTTTTACTTTGAAGGTGAAAGTGTGCCACTTTACTTCCTGAGTAGTTAGCAAGACGTTGCAGAGAAACACGAAAAAGTGCAAGCAACTGTGGATTTCTGCAGCATCCGACAATCTCCAGAAACCACCACCAACCAGTTGGGGAATATATTTTTCCCCCTACAAGCCAGTGGTTGAGTCACATCCAATATGGTGTACAACTACAGTGTGTGGTGATATCACACGAGAAGTCATACATTTTTCAAAATAAATGTAGGATGTCACCATCGAAAAGGTTTGACACTTTTATTTTCTTGGACTATCAAGAAATTTGAAGCTGTTTCCTGTGGAGTCAGTGAGAACAGAATTTTTACTATCTTACACTGTTAATAAGTAGAGACAGTGAATAATGACCCACATTTTGAAAAAGCAGAACTTTTAAGCATGCAGTGCACACGCTGCTGGCTGATGGCACAGGGTTAGTTTAATCTTAGAATAACTTGTAGAGGCTGTAATGAGAAGACATGGTAGTAGGCAGGCGAGTCTGTCAGCGTTGTGTAGGTGGCACAATTTACATGAAATATTAAATAAAAATAGCATACGGTTTTAAATTTCCTGGGTCAACAGAATGTGAGTGTGGGAGGCACAGTGAGACGGTGTGAAGCTGAAAATCGCTGTGCACAGAGCGTGCCCACCCGAAATACTTCCAAAAGTCAACCTAGATGGTCTGTTTAGTCTTTATTGAAATATTCAATGTTTGTCAGTTTACAAATGTGAAGGCTAAGACGTCAAAAACCGCCGACGGCTGTTTAGTAAAAGGTTTGGCCTCTCACGCTGGATAATGGTAGTCATAACAGCTGCTATCATTTAACATGCTGAAGAGAAGTTAAAGGCACCAAGTGGAAGGATTTTCAGTGCGTGCATTTTCAGTACTTAAACAATCTCCTTTGTTCATATAAATCATAGGTTTTTATGTTTTACTAATATGGTGTGTTTTTGACCATCGATTGTTTTGATTGAAGTCATCTGTTGTTGGAGTGTTGTCATCTGATTACAAACATGTGCTTTTCAACAATCAAGATGGAGTGAGGTAATGGAATATTTAAAACAAAGATGTAAGAGCATTAGCGAGGCTTTAGGCTGCACGGTGGCTCTGTGGTTATCCTAAAAGTCGAGAGTTTGCACCCACTGGAGTGAATGTGTGCAACCTGAGCTGGATGTGGGCTGGGGAAATGGATAGATTTTGTACAGTTTAGAGAGCGCTCTCAATGTTTGAACTTTCCTTGACCTTTCTCTGACTGTTTGATGGGTTATCTCAGCAAGACGGCAAGACTCGTATGACTTAATGAATCAAGGAAATAGCGTCACCTAAGTCTCCCAGGCTAATTTCAGCAGCGGCGTGAGCTCCCACATTGACGTTGCCTGTAATTTTGCGCCAGCCGTGACAACATTAGTGCAACTTAAGATCCTGTGCTGTCAGTGTCAGCCTCTTCTGGCTCCTCAGCTTCCTCCGCAGCCCTGTAACCGCACACTGCTGTTTATGTTCTTTAGGTTAACACAGTTATCTCTGTGCGCAACCGGAGCCGTCAACCTACACGGGCACTTTGGCACATGTGTGCGGTTGCGTGTGTGCAGCTGCAGGACCTGTCTCCCTCCAGAAAGAGCTGCAGGGACTTGCCAGTATTTTCATTCCCTCTAGAGGCATTTCCGCTCACCAACAAAGCCCTGCCTGAGTGATGAAACGAAGAGGAAGCAGCTTTTGTGAAGGGAGCAGCCAAATTCTGTCTGTGTGTGGGTGCGTGTGCGTGTGCACTGCTGACCCTGGCTAACAGTTCGCTACATGCAAATTTACTCTTCAGCTTGCAGTTCAGGTTGCTCCAGGCTCTTGTTTGCTCACGAGCCTACTGTACCACAAGAACAAGCCTACTCTGTATCCCATTCAGGAAAACAAAGTTGCCTCCTGTTTGCCTCTAATTGACTGGTATAATTCCTGGCTTGTTGGATTGGTTAGTGTTTTTTCACAGGGCTTGTTAGCACTGGCCTTTACTTCCTCTGTAGCTGTTGCCAAAAAGGAAATGTATGCTGTAGCTCAGGTCACAATTCTCCAGAGTGTCTGGCTCTGGGAAGGAATTGAATCGAGCCAATAATACAAAAAAACTTCTCATTGTAAAGTGACATAAAAAAAGAAAAGCAAATAACACTGATATAAATGATCGTTTTGGGTTCTTTCTCTGTGCGAATATCACTTTTTCTCTGCTGAGTGAATAGCCTTTGTTTAGTCTGTGATTTCTAGAAATAACTCCTCGGTTTTGATAATAACTATGGTTGGTGGGAAAACATCATTATTGCTTTCTCACTTGAGGTCATGACACAGCTACTGAGTTGTTGTTTTTTTTTGGGGTTTTTTTTGTAATTTTCAAATGGGTGCAAAAGCAGCAAAACTGCTGGATCTGACAACCACAGAGATTGAGATTTTCTCTGGGGTTGTCTACAGAGTCAGCGTCCTGTGGGTTGACAGCCAGGGCCCTGTGACACACGCTCATGGCCATAAACAGGGATTTTGCCCTCTGGAGAAAATAACCTTGATAATTACTGGGTGCATATGGACCTGCCCACAGAGGGAGAGGGAGGGAGGAGACCAGAGCTGACTGAGAAGGAGAGAGAAGGGAGAGAGCCACATCCGCTGGTGCATTCCTGCATGCTGTGTCATACTGGTGCTGAGTTTCCCCTCGGTTTGCACAGAGATTTCCACAAGGTGGAGAGTGCAAAGAGCTACTGACGCAGCGCTCGGGGATGTGGATGCTGACATTTAAAGTTTAACAAAGCAAAAAGCACATGCATACACTCCCCACAGTAACAAAAAGACAACATAAAAAAATGGAGGCATGTGAGGGTGGGATACATGGAAAGAAGGGGGCACATATAGCCTGGCAACCTAACTCATGAGTTGAACTCTGCTCTCCTGGTTGCTTTCTGCTCTCATCACGTGGCCTCTGTGGTATAGCTGAACTGGGCATCATTACAGCACAGCCAGAGCTGAATGTCTGTGGCTGGCTCACCGCCCCGTCTGCCTGCCTGTCATTCAGCTGGTTAAAGAAGCCTTGTTGAACAACTGCACCGTGCCTGACTACTACAGGGCCATTCATTGCGTGCAACAGCCAAGTCCTGTCACCAGTGTTAGCTAGCAACATACCAATTTACTACTAGAAACGACTCGGGCATTTTGCTCGGTAAGCACAGTTTCCTCCGAGCAACCTCCTAACCCATTTTTTTGAAGTTTGGATTTCAGAGAGCACGCCCCTCTAACAGAACAAGCCTCTTCAGACAAATGCGGTGTTCGCGTCTCAGAGATGTTTTCCGCCTCTGCTGAATGTACGCCATTGAGCGCATAGTGGGATGCACTGATCCATTCCCCAAGGAATCGCACAACAACAGCAAAACACAAAAAAAACCAAACCAAAAAAACAACAAAACAGATCCTTTGTGCCGCCTGTAACGCTGGATCTCTCAAACAGAAGAGCTGAAAATACACTTCATCACTCTGAGAGGGTTTTTGCTTCCCCCCACCCCACATGCGTCAGGCTAATCCTGTCACGGCTGACCTGTGTCTTGGTGAACTGTTCTCCGTCCTTTTCTCAGTCCCAGAGTGGCACACACAGAGAGGACATGCATGAGAGTCATAACTTCAACAGGCACTCTTTCTCCCTTTCGTTACATGCTCCATTCCTGCTCTCATTCTTGACTCCTCCAGCTCTTGTCCCTCTCTTGTCCTTTTTGCCCCCTCCCCACCCTTAACCCTCACTCTGTCTGCATCCCTAACATCCTCCCGCTATGATTAGCAATAGTGTTTTTTTTCCCCAGCCAGTGTAATGTCTAGATCCTCCTGTGTCCTTGGAAAGCAGCCTAATAAGCTCAGACACACACTGATGTCTCTGTGCACCACAGGCCTATTCTCCAGTGTCAGCCAGCACACACTGAGGTAAACAAAGACTGCCACACACACGCACACAGACACACACACACACACTATCCTAGTGTGCTAATAGACCAGCATACCAACCCACTGAGGACAGCGTTGACGCTAGCTTGCTAACGTTGACCTTCCGTGTGCCAATCACAACAAATCTGCGCTCCCGATTTGAATATGGGGAGGAAAACAGTGTAAATTGAAAGCAGAAATCCCCCTGGTGTGAGACAAGATGAGACTCTGAATAAATTATTCAGATGGCAGCCTCTTTCCTGTATGATTCTCGCCTTCTGCTACATTTAATGGCATCTGTGAAGACGCCCATTCGAGATTAATCCAGATGTAAGACGTTTGTGTGCGTATGTTTGTGCGATCTTACATTTGTAAGAACGCAAGCGCGCGCGCGTGTGTGTGTTGCCCGCTCACCCCTCTTCTCATGCGTCCCGTTGTGTCGTGTGATGGGGAAACAAAGCCTCAACAGGGGAATTTATTTCTTCTCCAGAGAGGGCTGTAAATAAACAACTAGTGAATCAATGCCTCCATTTGTTTTTTCTCTGATAATTCTGCCTGTGGCGTCAGGCGGTGTGACAGTGTTTTGCAAGCCAGCGTAGCTCTCAGCAGCCATATTTCCTCTTGGTGAGAGTGAGAAAACATGCCACACTGGCCTCATGTTTCATTACCTAGGATCAGTAAATTACCGCACGCTTTTTTCTTTCTTTTTTTAATATCATTCACTGAAGCTCGTTTAGCACCATGATG
Source organism: Neolamprologus multifasciatus (assembly GCF_963576455.1). Taxonomy (NCBI): domain Eukaryota; kingdom Metazoa; phylum Chordata; class Actinopteri; order Cichliformes; family Cichlidae; genus Neolamprologus; species Neolamprologus multifasciatus. Next base: position 19,660,007 of record NC_140451.1, read on the forward strand.
GCGCCTTTGTATGAATGGGAAAAAACACCAGCATTAGAGCTGCTCAGTCAATTAAAGACAGACAGGCATAGAAATTACTGTGTTCAGCTGAATGAAAAAAATAACCCACAGTAGGCCCTGTGGTGAATGCATTTCAATCAACGGTGACCTTCCCCAACAGAAGTACTTACAAATGTTTGGATATTAAATATTACAGCGCGCTTTGTAATGCACTCTTTGAATTCATGTTATAATCAAAGTGTAAAGAACTTTGCAGGTTATTAAAAAAAGAGTTTTGAATAGGTTAGTTCACTTAAATGACAGTAAAACATATTTACTCACTTACTCACTTAATGGGAGCTTTGAGGACTCTCAGCATACACAGTCCAGTCTGATTCTCATCTTGATTTTTTTTTTTTTCTATGGGGTTTAAGTAAAAAACAAACAAACAGGGAAGGTAAAACAACAAAAAAACTGTTCTTTTTAGATATTTTTCCATTTCATTCTTGACCTTAATCTGATCTTTAAACATTGCAGCTTTCACCAAACTCCAGTGCTTTACTGGGCTTTTAACAGCTTTACGTGGCAGCTAGCATAAGCATCATAATAAAACAATAACATCTATTTTATTCTCAATGCTAGGCTAATGCAAGTACCCTTAGTGCTTTCCATAGGAATGAAGCAGGTGAGTAGAACCCAGGTCCTGCTAATCAAATGCACTTCATTATTAGATCATCAGCAAGTATGAGCACCTCTATTAAAGCACAAGATTTGGCAGTTTGCTGGTCTGGTGCATTCAGAAACCTGTGCCACACACGTCCCAGCAAATTCAACCCAAAGCATTTTTAATTTTGCCAGCAGATGTTTTTAGTTTTAGTTGTCATTTAGGCTTCTAAATGATTGTTTTTTTTAGTCTAGTTTTATCTGACTAGATATCATAAGATTATAGTAGACTAAATCTAAAGTTGATTCAGTTGACTAAACTATAAAGTGTAAAGATTAGTTGTGTTTTTAACGGTGAGAGTTGCTCTACACAGTTTACAAAGTGTCTTAATTTCCTTGACATCAAATGTAAAATGGGTCCATATGTCTACTTTTCTCTTCTCTTCCTCCCAACTGTTGACATTTTGTCACGCTTCTATGAGAAACATGGAGCATTCATTGATGAAAACAAGATGTCTTTACATTACATCATCCTTTTTGTCTGCATGCATTAGTTTTTTTTTTTAATTTATCGTCTTGTGTTTGTCAGAAAAGACAGGTCGTTGACGAAAACAATGTTGGAAATTATTGGTCAGTTAAATTAACACGGCCCCAAAGGTCAGCACGTCCAATGCTCAGAGAAACTGCAAGAAAGGAAAAACAAGAGCTATATCTTAGACTCTAGAGCCCCCATTTACCGTTTTAAAGTTGCATGCGGACAAACACTGAGACTTCTGGAACAAAATCCTCTGGATTGATAAGATCAAAGTGGAGAGAATGCAGAATTTGGCGGAAACCAAATAGGTCAGGCAGCATTACAATGATCCCGAGCACAGCAGAAAACGTAAACAGAATGGCTGAAAAAGAAACGAATTAAGGTTCTGCAATGGACGAGTCAAACCCCAGACCTAAGAGAGCTGTACATAAAGAGATGATGTCATAAAAGCAACACGTTATTGTTGCTAAATGTTGTTCTACAAGTTAGTGAATCATGTAGGTGCACTCAGTTTTTCACAAGACTGTACATGCAGATGTACATTTAAAGAAGGATTTGGTGCTAGCAGCTCTGTCTATCTTGGGATCCAAGTATCTTAATATCTGGCCAACTAAGCCCAGCTCCTTTACTTTTAAACTGTTTGTTTTCCTTAAATGCACTTCTGCAATCTTCAATAACAATAATTAGCGCAGGTCCTAGAAAATATGGGGGGAGTTGCTTATATTAGCTACGGTTGGATGGCTAATGGGAAAGTGAATAATGGTGTAAACAGAGTGTTCCTGGTTCTTCAGGAATAACGTTAACCTCCCAGTGTGCGAACCTTGATTAGAAGCAATCATTCAGCTAATGCTACTATTGGTAATGCCAACACAACTGTACACAAGAGCCTCTAATGAACACTGGTTTACTGTGGTTTCTTTGTACTGAAGTACCCTTCTCTATATCCCATATCCAAGTGTGAAATTACAATATCAGATCATATTTAGTTAATTAAACCCATATGACTAATTTAATTTGACTCAAATGTGGGGAAAGTGAATAAATCATGGAGGCATATTTAGCTTGCTAGCACTGGTGTTAACAGTAATTAAATGTGGGGCAATCTGTAGCCTGTGAAGATAGCTCAAGTCTTTTCTTTCTGCCTACTGTACAAGTACACATGTGGAAGAAATGTAAGCCAGACGGGGCTTTTTCGGGGGGAGACGTCTTGCAGAATATTAATGAAATGATGTGTGAGTTTCAAGCATAGAAATAAGTGAGTCAAAGATGCAGTCTTGTAAAGTAGGCTAGTGCATTAATAGTCAGCGAGCGACTGTCCCATTAGGAGATCTGCACATCTTAGTTAGAGAAGAGCCAGAAGCAGAGAAGAAATATTCCTCCATGATTAGAGTCGGGAGAGTTCAAAGACAGCTGTTTTTTGCAGCTAGATGGGCACAAAGCACTCACAAGGAAGACAAGAAATCAACTTGTATTTGTCATTTAAGTATTTTATGCTTCATATTTGGCAGGGATTAGAGATGCATATTCTCTCCAGCTCTGTCAGTCCTTGTTATGCGCTTCCATTTTGTCAGTTGCACAACGGGGTGCTTTATTGCATCTCGATAAATGTTGCCACCTAAGCCTTGTTTTCCTATCACTAAAAAGCACGTTGTGTTTTGTCACACTCCCTCATGTGCATGGCACTTTGTTTTTTGTTCATTTTAGACTCGCTCTGTGATTGATGAGGATTAAGAAACGGATTTTGCCTAACAGGAAACACAAGAACATCCTTATCCAAACTGGTAAGAATCTTGATTTATCAGCTGCGTGTTCATTTGACTGGTTAGGCTTCAGCTCGTGTGGTGATACTGCAAATAAGACAATATGGCTGCCATTTGGTTATTGTCCCGCGTTGTATCATACCAGGTGTTTTGTCCTAGAAAAGGATGCTCTCGTGATCGTGTTATGTGGTAACTGAAGCAGAAAGAAGACTTTGTGTATTCAAGAACAATATAAAAACCTGAATATGTTGCGATTCGGGGCATCAAAAGAACACGCGAAGCTTTAACGTAAATCATCTGTGTGTTGTTTGATTGTCCTGCGATACCTAAATTGTTACATGCTGCATTCTGTTATCCCAACGCTTTCATATATTAGACCACATACGCGTCAGAACATCCTGAATTAATTGCCACCATGACTGGCCACCATTGTTCTGAATGAAAGCACATGTTTACGGGGATTAGTTGCGTGATAGTGGGTGATAGCATTTCCTCTTTGCATGGTAGACAGCTGGTGCTTGTCAGGTGAGGGGTGGAGGAGGAACGGGGGCAGTCAGTCAGTCAGTGAGACCAAACAAGTTGGGATGCCAAGTCTTTCTTTCCTCTGATGTGGTCATTTTAGATCAAGCCCATTTAAAGGATGTTTACAAGAGCACATTCCTGCATGCGTGCTATAGTGGAGCTCTACCTTTTTTTTGCTTGTTTTCAAGGCATCGTTATCCATGTTGAACCAGTGCTGGAGCTTCTGTGTGTGACCATTGATTTGCCTGTATCAATCTCCAAGAGGAGTAAACTGCTCATCCCCATTTCCTCATCCTCCAATCCGATCTTTACTGTAAGGACAAAGCTGCATTTGATGCAAAAACATGCTTGAATACTCTGTTCATATTTCCTTTGAACAGCATGGACATTATGTATTCAGATAACCCTCGGACTGCATGAATATTAAGTGTTCATTTAAACCTTAGCCGAGATGAAACACCCCATCAGTCGTCATGTGACAGTGACCACGATGATGCATGAAGTAATTGGGTTGGATGAGGATATGAGGATACAGCGCACTAAAGGATGTCATGTTAAGGCCTCCATCGCATTTTAGGTTAAAAAAAGAGGCCCAGTCCTTCTGGTTTTGTTTGGGAGGGTTGTGCAAAATGTAGACAGCGTTAGTTGTATACATGTGAAACGGCATCAAAGCGCTTGAAGGTGAATAATTTTTGGTGGCATCTGCACATTCTGCAATATGCTAATAAGCAAAGCTGCAAAAGCCAGATTGCCAGGAGAGAGAAGGGCCGACGGGGAGAGGAGGGGAAAAAAGAAAGAAGGGGAGAGCAGAGTGGAAAAGAGAGAAACAGACGGAGGCTGGTGTAAATTATGGATGCAACGTGCGATTTCCAAGAGGAAAAGAAAGGCAGAGAGAAACCTCAAGTCATGCATATCAGATTACGCATTTACCACATTTTCTTATCATGGTCCGTGAGCAAACTTGTGTGCAATCTGGCCTCTTTGTGCGTACGTGCACGCGCGTTTGTTTGAGACAGGAAGTATAAGAGTGAGCGAGAGAGCACTTACATATTCATCCATGTCAAGTTGCGTGGAGTTGTCTTGTGCTGTGAGGCATTCTTAAAAACTTGCTATGACGTGCACGTCTAAAGCCGGGTTGACTTACATTGCTATTGTGTAGTTTTGCTTCATATGTCCATGGCGACACGGCTCCTTTTGGTACGCACGTGCCATCTCGTTAGTTTTGAGCGTGCATGTTTACACAGTGGCAAATCTGCCCCACTGGGCATTTACATGACATTGTTTAACTGCCGAAAAGCTGAGCTGGCTGCTTTAATGCCCTCTTTAGCAGTTCTAAGTAAAGTTAAGTAAAAGTATGTTTACCCTGCCCCCCCAAACTACCACCACATCGCACCCTTATGTGCCAGCGCCTGTGTGTATGTGAATAATGAATCCATTCTTAAGTCGTGTCCGAGACTGGGGTCTGCGCAGTGGTGTGGTTTCCCCCACAGAGGAGTTGGGAGGGGCTGGGTGGTAGGGGGTGTCTGGAAATAGCTCTGCCTGAGCTGGGAGCACCTTAGGTGGGCCTCTGTGCCAGCCTCACCTTCCTTTAACATGCATGCACGACAAAAGTACAATTCTACTCGCAAACCTGGACTATATTACTCCCCTGTTTTTCAGTTGGACTTGAAAGGGACGCATGTCTGCATTCACATTCACTGAGCAGGAAAGAAAAGAGCTGCGATTTCTAAGAACTGAGCAGGAGACACGTTGCAGTTAAAGCGCAAAGTGTCTTAGTTAGAAAACAGAAACTACAAAGCCCGCTCTGGATCTTGCCTGCATGTAAATGTGTGTTAATGTGCAAAGTAGGTCATTTATTTGGAGCAGGGACAGCCGTGGTGTGCCTCTCTTGAGCGATGTCAGAGCGGGGAATAAGTTCATAAGCAGACACATTGCTGGATTTGGTGAATTGTACAGGATTTACATATACCGATATTTTGTTTATATGTCGAGCCAAATCCCTGGGTGGGTGTTGAAGGTGAAAATGGCTGTGGTCAATCCAGAGACAGCATCAGTAACCACAAGCAGAGATAGCAGCCTAAAAATCAGACTAAATCAGATTACCAAACAAACAGCTAAGAGGATTAATTCTGATCTCTCTCTCTCTCTCTTTTTCCATCAGACGGACACATTAAATCTGCAATCTATAAAATCCCTTCAAATGATTTTCTATTTTACTTTGTGGCCCTCATTTTCTGGTCACATGTTTGGAGTGAAGCTCTTTCGGCTCCCAGTGAACTCTGCCCTTTTGTTCTGCCTTGAGGCCTCTAGAAATGACTTTAGTAAACAGGGTATCAAAACCAGTCTTTAAAAATATCTTCACAGGGTACAAGAGCAGTCTGACCTCTGATCAGGTGATATACTGGCAAGCCCATACTGTTATAATAATGCGTTTTACCCAGCACGCTCGCTGTTAGGAGTAAAGCTGTGTTGAGAGATGCCTGTGGCCCTGTGGCTGTCAGTTAAACAAGCACAGTAACGTTTGCCGGAACAGGCACAATTAATAGAAACCATAATATATAGAAGGGAATAATTACACCTTGTCGCTGGCTTTCACAGATCAAATATGTTCCTGCATTTCTTCAAATTAATCTCAGGAATGATTGTTGGCTTACAGGGAATCAGTGGCAGCACAGTATGTGTTCTCAGGGAGAAAATACTGTAGATTAATTTGGTTAATATTTCATAAAGCTTAGGAAGGCAAAGGGCATTTGAGGCTTTTCAGATTATTTATTCTCAGCCAATACTACACGCTACGGTTGAGCTGCTGTGCCACTGTGCTGCAACTGCCTTGCACAATGCCAAAGAAAGGCACTTGCCTTTAAAAGTGTTTGCCTGTGATAGCATTGTTTGTGAAATGGGAGCCATTCACATGTGCAGCTGCGTTTCCTTTTCGCCGTGATCTGATTCAAAGGTTCTCGTTCACGTACGGCTTTGTATCGCTCTCCTGAGTGCTGATAACTGCTAAAAGATTCGTATTAATATCCTCTCTGGTGCTCTTTTATATTAGCTGATTCATTCCCTGCCTGGCTACTTCAGCTAAACACAGGGATACAACATAGCAACGTCGCTCTTGACAGCTTGACAAACTGACATTCCCACTCTCAGTGACTCCCGCTTCTGCCCTCTTGGTCTCTGTGATACAACTGTATACTGTAACCAACAAGACTGTAATCAGTGCAGACCTAATCTAATCATCGCTCCCGACAAGCAGCACTGGCTGCCGGGCTTCCACGAAACACATCTCGCATCAACAGGCTGCTTGGACGGCATCGTGTAGCTCGAGCAACCGCCGGATGAAATGTCAGGAGAAGCAGGATTATTCCCGAAAATGTCACTGACAGCATAATAGCTTAGCAGAAGAGTGTCTCATGCTATGTTTGTATCTCATGTCAGCAGGTGTGATGTGTAACTCGGTGTGTGTCATAAAAGCTACTGTACACAAACGTAAACAGAAAGCGGGATCTGTTGAGTGAAACACCTCGATCGGTGTGCGCGCAAACTGTGGAGTTAGACGTTAAAGTGTGTGTTTTTAGATCTGCACAAACAAATGCACATCTTTAAAACCTCCTCATTATTGGCAGCGGGAAAGCTGCCCGGGCACCGGGACAACTCCTGTGTGCATCTGCGTGCGTGTCTGTCTGCAGCTTGTGTGTTCGTGGTATGCGCCTAATTCGGCAGCTCATTCCAAGATTTGGTTAACCGAGTTGGCTCGCCCTATCGCATTGCCACAGAGTGTGCAGTTGCTTCAGCCTCTGTTTCATTTAGTGGCACCCACGCTCTTATCCTCTTGCCATGAAAGCACGCAGACACACATGCTTTCGCACCGGAACAGAAATGCACACACGCGCACGCACAGCTGAATGAGAGAAAGACAGAGTAAGAGGGACAGAAAGAGAGAGTGAGAAAGGAGAAAAAAATAAGAAAGTACCAATTAAGCTCCTCAGACAGTTCTGCCAACAGGCATCAGGAGGTTGGAGGCGGTGAGTGTTTGCGTGTTTGTGTGTGTGTGTGTTGGATAAGGGGGTAGAGGGTGTTTGACTAGAGCTGAGGTCTCTAACTTTTGCGTTGTCAGTTTTGTACTTGTGCAAGTTTTGAAACAACTCATTACCGCGAGGTGTCAATAACCTGCTGAGGAGGCTGGCAATTATCAAGAGCTTGTCACTTTTTATAGTTGTTTGTTGACAATTTCCTATTATATGCTGTATTGTTGCTCCGTGTACTCATTTATATATAGACTTTTTTTTCACACCGCTGTAGATTTTGAAATATTTGCAAAACATAAATGAAAAAAACATTTAGATTCTTGTACTGTAGTTGTGGGGAGAGGTTTACATGCAATCATCATGATTTTTATGATTTCTTCTTTTTCCAGTGTGGGGTGATTATAAAACAAAGAAACAAGAATCAGGTGGTATTGGTTTGAGCTCATTTTGTATTTTCTCTAATCTGCACGGGGTCAAAAGTATATATAAACCCTCACTAATATTTGGTTAAATGTCCCTTAGCAAGTTTCAGCTCGATCGGGCATTTTTGGCAGGCATAATAAAGCTTCTGGATTTATTATGAATTGGCAGAGTTCATTTCAATTGGTTGGTTTCCTGGTACAGACCTGGCTTGTAAGCATAGTCTGCATATTTTCAGTAGGGTTGAGGTTGGGGGAAGGCCATTCCAGAAGCTTAATGTTAGCCTGCTTTACCCATTCCCAAACCAGTTCTGATGTGTGTTTGGAATCATTGTCCCAACCGTTTCCAAGTTTCAGCCCTCTAGCTGTTGATTTGAGGTGAAGTTGAAGAATTCTTCTTCATTATTCCTTCCATTGTGCAGTGTACCAGTACCACTGGCACCAAAACAGTCCCAGAGCATAATGCTATAACCACTTGATGCTTGATCCCTCACCTTTACTAAAATAGCTCATTCTTTGACTTATAAAACTTTTCCCCAGAAGGTATTTGGCTTGTTCTTCTGGGAAGCTGCAAATTTAAACCGTGATTGAAGGTGTTGATTTTTTGGGCAGGGGATTCTTTCTAAAACTCACTTTATTGTGGACAGTGACAATGGTGTTACAGCAGTTTCCAGTTTAAGGCCAGGCTTGAGCCTTGGTGTTTTCTGGGTTGTTCCTGAACATCCTAACCCATTTACTCACATCTGACAGTGACAGTTCAGGTCTTCTTCCAGACCTTCCAGAGGAAGTCTGCTGTTGTAGAACGGTTTGAAGTCATGATCTTGGAATCTGCGGGTGTTTAGAAATGTCTCCAAGAGACCTCACTCACTTGTGTAAATCTACAATTCTACTTCATTGACTTCCTTGACTTTTCTCATTGTTCTTAATATCGTTCAGTCCACTAAGTGCTGTCAAACAAATCCTTTTTATGCAGGCAAAGAGAAAGTTGTAGTTGCAGTCAGTCCTGATCACTAATGAGAAGTTAATAGGCCTTGGTCTCGTCAAGTTAACAGATATTTTAGAACCTTCAGCACTACTTATTTAAAAAAAAAAAATGTGAATGAATGTATGTATTTGAGGCTGTATGTGTACTTTTGATCTTGCATCACAACTGTTGGTGTGTACACAATAGTTTCATAGCTCAGTTTTATGCCATTTAATCAATATAGCAATCTTGTTATCCTGTAGCTCCAAGAAGCAGCTTTACATTACAAATACTGACATACAACAAGCTACAAGAAGTCAGAAAGATGCTTTGAGTTATTAACTGATTTTCAAAGTTATTTTCAACTTTTTATTCCCTGTTTAACCGGGGGAAAAGTATTTATTTTGCTGTGAGACTTTTCTGTCAGCAACCAGTAGCTAAGCCCTAATCCAAACAATCTTACTGTACTGCCAAATGAAGCCTCTTTCTCTGTTCATGCTGTGAAACAAAAGGCTACTTTGGCCAAATCAGGACTGACATCATTGGCAACAGCTGCGGGCTGCATGTGCAATGTGTGCACGCATGTGCGTGCACGCCTCTGTGTGTTGACGTCTTTGTGCGCGCGTGTTTGCGTCTGTCAAGTTGAGGTGACCTGATTGCTCAGCTGAGCAGCGAGGGAAGACCTAGCCTTGTGTTGTCAGAGCACCAATAAAAACCACAAGAGATGAACCACAATGCTCCCCGGTCGGCCGCCCCTCCCTCTCGCGGTCCCTCTGAGTTTTCTGTGTCTGCCGTGCCCACCCCCTGCACACCCCTGCCACACATACACACACTTAGACACACAGTGGCACTCCTGACCATGCCAAAGCAGATTTAGAGATGAAAAATGATCCACCGCTGGCCGTGCACTGCGCTATCAGCTCCCAGCTATGGAGTGGTCAAGCCAAATCCTGTCCTATCCTTATAGCTGTGAAGATAGAGCTAGTTAAAACTGGACCTCTCCTCTCTCTAGTCTCAGGTAGGTTGACCCTGCATAGTACAGTAGTATAGTTATGTACATGGACGACCTTCTTCCACATCAAACCTTGTACAGCTTAGATGTGGGAGTTTTTTTTGTTTGTTTTTTACTTCAGCAGCTGCAGGGACTGACAGTCTCTAAAACCTTCAATGAAACACGTCTCACTTTGCCTCAAGGTGCCATTAACCCATTTAAATGAATTGAATTTGTTTATTATTCAGTGGAGAGTTTAGCTTTTACATGATGGCTCAGATGCTGTTTGAAGAGACCCTTTCCCTTCAAAGAATACACTTTGAAGGGTCCTGCAGAATTTCAGGACGAAGAGATTTCAGATTAAAGATGCTAGCCAGTACCAGCTTTAGTTGTTAGTGTCAGTAAAGGTGTGTGGTCTCATCATTCATGGCTCCCAGCGTGAACACACATAGTCCCTTCTCAACACACACACACATGCACAAACAGAAATGGCCCCCCGACCCCCTGGAGTCTCACCTCTGTAGCCCTGTGGCGAATTGTGTGTTTGTGTCTGAGGCTTAATAACTTCACTGGGGCCGTCCCACCCCTGCTGCTCTGCCTTATTATTCCCTGTACCTTCTCTGCTTTGTCCAGAGGAAGGAAAAGAGATAGGATGGATATCAAGCAGCACCTTTGGGGAATGGAAGAAGGGGTGAAGGTGTGTGCGTGTGTGTCTGAGGGCTAAAAACGAGAGCTGCAAGGTGGGAACGGTAAGGACGAGGAAGGCTGGGGGGTGGTATTGTGGATAAAGAAAGCGGAGAATGGAGCAGAAGGTGGGGGCCTGCAGCAGTATTGACGTGGTTCAGGTAAGTGAAGGATTAGTGGATCTGCAGAAAGCCTAGGAGCTGCTGCTCCCTCATCCAGCCAGCGGTGAAGTGGCTCCTCTTAATGAACTATTAAAAGGAAAAGGATTCTCTTACATGCATGCACGCACATGGACATGCCATTCATCCTGCAGAAAGGGTCTCCATCCATGACGAATACAGAATACCAGCTTTTCGAAGCTTTTGGGACATTTTTTAGATTATCTGTCCTTCAGCCATCCGTGCTAATAACAAAAACAGCCATGAAGTGAGTCTCCAAGTAATGTGTGTGCAGTCAAAGCCTGATATAAGCCTGTTCTCCTGTGCCACAGAGGACTGTGTCTAAAATTTGTTAACCCTTTAAAGCCTGAACTATGAAGTACTTGGTAGAAAATACTGATTAAAAAAATATAGTTTTTATTGAACCTTTTAACAAATTAAAAAGAATATTAATTTCTTTTTACTCCAACACTTATACACCAGTCTGCTGCTTTAACTACTCATTTGTGCAGTAAATGTGCATTTATGACTCAAATGCCTCCATTATAACTATAACAATTTAGCCTTTGAAGGAATGGGCTTGAGGATTAGTGCTGCCAAAAGTGAAGGGACATTACAACATATTATTGCATTGTTTTTATTTGTTTTATGACGATAACAAGAAGAAAAACTACGAGACAATATGTTAAGATGTCACTGACACAGAAACTTTTCACTGGATCCACGTTTGATGTTATCTGATGCCACTGAAGTTAACTTTTAAATTATCACTGAGTTCAGGAAAAAGAGCGTTTGGCGTTCGACCTTTAATGCTGACGCTTCTTGCGACATATGCCGAGGTCAAAGAGATGAACATAACTACAAAAGCATGCAAGGAATCGACTTAATGGACTCAGAGCTCAAATCATGACACTGTTAGTTTGCTCCCGTGACTCCCGATATTTCCTGCAGCTTTTCTGTCTAATTCTGACTGTCCTTTAACTGACTTGATGGATGGAGAAGCAAGAGCGTGAACCTATCATGTTCTTTAACTCTCCAGACACACATTCACACTTTGCCTGTCCTGCAGATACAGCAGACACTGTCACGGTTGTTTTAGGGCGAGCTCTGCTTGTGTGTCCAAGGATAACAGCACACAGGGCTCACTTGAGTGTGGGTTCTGTGCTTCAGTGAAAATTCCCTTAATGTGGATGTGGTAATGTTTGTGTCCCATGTGTGCTTTAGTGCATGTCTGAACAGGTGTTTCTGATTGTGTAGTGTGTGTGTGTCACATGTCAGTCGGGGTCAGGTGTCTGTCTAGTTTCACTTTACAGAGGAAACGCAGCAGCTCAGATTTCAGCGGGGGTCATCTGTTCTGCTCTGTGTGTCTGAGAGGTTAAAGTTTACTCTGCTGAGGGTTACAGAGGGCTAGGCTATGTTTCTGGAGACAAACACATATATAACATGCGAAAGACACATTATAGGTAGAAAAGGGTTTATTTATGTTTTTTATATTGTTGGTACAGTGAAAATGAAGCTTTTGCACATTTGTACAGAAATACCTTTGCATCTAAACATGCGAAAACTGGATATCCTTAGTGAAACGATCCATACACCAACCTTATGCTCATATTTAAGAAATTAACTTATACTGAACCTGACAAATAACTTTTATTATAACAACTGATTGTTTTGCTTCCAGATTGTCATAAAAAATACTGAAGTTTTCCCGAACCTAGAGGGATTTTGGTATTTACATCCAGAGTAAAAAAATGAAAATGTTTGTTATTATTAGTATTATTATTAGTTTGGGGGTTGGTTAATCAATTAATTGTTTTAGCTGTAAGTAATCTGTTTAATTGTGCATTTTTAATTCATTACCGTAAACATTTTAGTAACTTTATTCTTGTTTTCCTTTAAAAATGTCACCAAAGTAAACTTGTAATTATTGCGTTCTTACTATATACTATATATATGGCATACAGTATTATTATTCGACTGTATGTGTGTTAGCATTCTCACAAACGACAACACTTGTGGTAAATTTTAGCCCATAGGCACTCTCTAAGTGGCTGTAATAGTTAAAGGGAAAATCTTGACAGTGACATGTTGGTGTGTCTGAAAAACAAAAGGACAGTGACACTAAAGTTACATAAGGCACAGAGTCTGTCTTTCTCTGTCAGTCTTTCTCACTCCCACTTGTTTTTTTTTCCATTCGACCCCCACCTTTTTTTCTGTCCCTCTGTACCTCTCCTATACAGGAACTGGCCAATTTCCTGAGCCTGTTTTTCCATTTTGCTTCCCTGTGCATGTATCTTTTACATGCATATGTTTCTGCGTTCCTCTGTGTGTGCCTGTTCGTCATCCCTCGTCTCTGACTGGCTCTCAGCTAACAGCTTAAAATGTCACAACTGTTTAATTTCACGAGAGCAAGCTTTTTGGAAAGTGACCTCATGCGCACGGTGCAGTTTGAGTCAGATCGCGACTTTTTCAGCTTGATGCTCTAACATCAAAAAACGTGTCTTTAGACGTTGTGTAAACACGTTATTGATAGGCAGCAGTGCCGGTACATCTCAAAGTTTAAAGAAGGAATTCTCAAACTGTGGGAGACTCACGAAAAAGGAACTTATGCCAATTTATTTTTCCATGGATCGTCATTCTGTTTGTTGTCCCAGGACAAGGTGGAAAAGATATGTAGTCATGGTTTCACATAGTCCTGGTTTCTTTGTATTTACTTACACGTGGCTAAAACCTGATTTATGCTTCTGCAGGGAATTTACAGATCAATTTATGAAATAACCGGAAACCCCTCACCGCAACCTTATGTACCATCCAGTTGTTGTGGACTGCGTTGGCCTGACGTGTAGTTAAATTTTTCATGGAAGTTTGGGGTTTCCGGTTACATCATGAGTTATGATGAGTTATACAAGTATAATTCAGGCATAAAGCAAGAAAGAAACACAGCAAAGAAAAAACTAAGACAGGGTAAAACAAATGCCATGTCTGTTTTGCATTGAGATCTGGTGACTCTGGAAGCAATTTGAGTACAGTGAACTCACTGTCATGTTCAAGAAACAGTTTAAGATGACTTGAGCTTAGTGACATGGTGCGTTATCCTAAGGGAAGTAGCCATCAGAAGATGGTACACTGTGATCAAGGGTCAGCAACATGGTGTTTAAATGATGCTCAGCTGGTACTAAGAGGCCGGAAGTGTACCAAGAAAATACACCCTGACATCATTACTCTGTTGTTGATACAAGGCAGAAATTGTGTGAATTGTAGCCTCGGTTTCCTTTTCTTAACAGACAGGAGTGGTCTTCTGCTCCTGAAATGCTCTTCTGCATAGCTTGGCTGTTAAAGGTCATTTGAGTTACCGTTACCTTCTTATCAGACCAATTAGTATGCAGTTGAGCAGATATACCTAATGAAGTGGCCGGTGAGTTTATAAGCAAAGACGATTCAACCTTTTGTGAAAGATTATTTTGCATGTCAGACAGAGATTTATTCCCATGGTGTGTTTTGGCATCTTGGAGTGAATGACTGAGTGCAGGTTGGCATTTAATGTTCCCGAAATCAAGAAACAATCAAACAGACAAAAACTTCAATCAGGGAATCTCAATACCCTCCAGATTTTATTGGCATATTTTGGGACAGCAGCTTATACAGTTCAGCGCTTGCGAAGAAAACTTTCTCAGTCGTCTTCATGCAGCGTTCCCGTTTTACACTCGATAGCATCGCACTACCTGTAATGGATGTTTGCTGGTTTTACTCTTTCCTCCCTCCCTCCACTTCCTCCTGGCCTTCAACACCATGGATCACTTTGCTGCAGAAAGACATTTTTCCACATCTAACTTAATGTCAAACCAATTTCTTTACTTCTGTCAAGGTAACTTTCTGCGCTGACATGTTGACAGCAATGTTTTCTAATATTCTTGGGTCAGGGTGTTCAGTCTCTTTACTTTTCACTTTGAGCACTGAGGTGTGAAATTCTTCTTCATCCACAATGCTGTGCTTTGCTTAAATAAAAGCTGCGCACATAATAATAAAAAAAAGGTTATCTCATCAATTTTAGAGGTGTTAATGGTCAAAGCTCAAACATGTATTTATGAACAGGTGGTATTCAAAAAGCAACAAGCACTTTATGAAAAGTATGCAGAGGCAAAGGAGTTTGGTGAACTTTGTACTCTGCAGATGAGTAAATATTTGATTTCAGACTGTAAAGCCTTGATAGATCCAAATTGCAGATCTTGTGCAGAAATGCACTAGAAAAAAAAACTCAAGTGAAGCTATTCTAGTAAAAGCTTTTTTTTTGGAAGGGCTTTATTAGACATTAGCATGAGTTGAACTGTCATATTTGTCACTGTGACCCCTTAATGGCCACTTGTCCAGCTGAAGCTGCGTGTCTTTGATCAAAGCTGACCGGCGTTCCCCTCTGGCTCCAAAACAGGCGGTTCACACAGAATAGCCTATGTTTTTCCTATTCCGATTGGAGTTATTACTCCTCCACCTAATATTCATTTAGTGCCTGCTGTTTGTGTGCTTGTGTGCTTGCTGTGTTGTGTGTGTGGCCCATGCTGCCTCTGTTGATGAAGGAGATCCTTATTGCCCTCGGCACAGTGGCTCAAGGAAATCAATGTTTGATTTGCCGGGTACATGATAAAGGATTTAATGCTGAAATACACCCCCACCCTCTCATGGGCTGCTCGTGGTAAAGAAATTGCCTCGTTGAATGCATTTGTTCCTTTCGCTCTGTAAGCGGTAGTATTTGTTGCCTCTGTTCGTGCATGTATCTGTTTGTGAATGCGCTGGCAGGTAATAAGAAAGCTTTGATTGCCTGATGGGCCTTGTGTCCATTTGCTGGTGACTGCCAATACAAACGTGTCTTTGTGTGTGTGTGCGTGCGTGCAAATGCAGTGTCCAGAGTGGTGTATAACCACTCCTGTGCTCCCTGCTCTTGGTGAATGTATCGACCAGACTCTGGAATGGAGAAATGCCTGCCCAGCACACAAAATCAATGGCTGCTGTTTTCTCCCCTCCAATGGCCTCCTGTTATCTGCAATGAATACAAAGCACATATTGTAACACACAAGACAGACACTCATACACCTCATCTTTATGTCTGCTTCATTTTTCAATACTGCAGCGGGGTCACATACAAACCCACAGGAGATTGGGCAAAATTACAAGTCAGTTACACGTAATTGGAAGAAATATGGCTCTCGCTGTGTGTTTTCTCATCCTGAGCGTGTTTGCCGCTGAGTCTTCAGTCACCTAACAAGACTTGAGTGAGACCTACACCGCTGCTGCTTTCACTGGACTCCAAAGTTTATTATTTTTGCTACTATATAAACTGTGCTCTGCCAGCAAATCAAACAAAGCAGCCAAGAGTGTGAATGAAACATCATCTGTCTTCCATTGTGTTGAGTAGCATTAGCAAAGTGGCCAACAAGTGTTTATTTAGCGAGCGGGCAGTCCATTTCAGTTCAGGCACGGGGATAAGATCAAGCCTATTTTCATTGTGCAAATGTGCTTCCCTCTAATTCTCTGTTTCTCTCACTCACTGTCCTAAACACTTTCTTTCTCACTCCCTGTCTCCCTGTCAGGGATTATAGGTGGTGGTGCTGGTGCTGGTGAGAGGAGGAGGAGGAAGAGTAGGAGGGGAGGTAGCAGATTAGTGGTGGTTGTCCAGCGGGTCCGTCTGTCTACCGTCAGAAAATAGAATTCATTTGTGTGATCCAGATGCTTATGCTCAGCTCTCTGCGTCTCTCTTTGTGTGTGTGCGTGTGTGTGTGTGTGTGTGTGTGTGTGTGTGTGGTAGTTGCTCAGTCAGAGGAGAGGATTGGCCGTTGGGCTGTTGGGGGGGCGGGGTGTTTGGTGGTGGAGGTGCAGGCTAGCTCACATCCGCTTTGGAGCTTTTGTACTGGCATCAAAGAGAATGGCCATGACCTGATGACTAGATCCCTTGTTTAACCACACTGACAGCATACAGTATAAACAGAAATGTGCACTGACACACTGTATGTGTTGAGTACATAGGTCCTATCCACTCCAACTATGGACTTCACTGCAATGCCAAAAAAAAATAGCTAGAACACAGAAAAGGACAATTCAAAGTGGTTGACCATTTAGGTTTCTTGAGGTAGGCAATATAGAACACATGCTAGAGAAAACACACCTGGCTGGTCATGTGTGTGCACACACTCACTATTTAACAATGGTACGGCCAATAGAAAACCAAGCTGCAACCTCAAAAAATCGCTAAGGGCTGCAGTTCCTTTAATGGCCACTTGAGATTGACTCTAAAAGCAAGTCAGTCACAGAGTGTTACGTTCAAATTAACTAAAAAGCATGTTTACAGTTTGAACCTCTGTTTCCTCCTTTTTAAAAACTGTATGACGGGGTAGCTTTAAAGCTTTAAAGTCAGGGGTGTGGCCGCTTTGGCATAGAGGTGTATTGACACAGGGAGCTAAAGCTGGCAGGTGTCTACTAGGCTTCACCTCCACTAATTCCACCCATTGAACCAGACATCTCCATTGTGTTTGTGATGTTGGAGCTTTTGGATGCAGGAATAATATGTCTGGCTTGCATGGTGCAGCCTAGTGTGTCTTTTGTCCTGTCTTCCTCCCCTTATTCCCAACAGGTCGTGGCAGATGCCTGCCCTTCCTTCAGCATGTTTCAGCAGGAGGTTTCTTCCTGTTAAAAGGGAGTTTTTTTTCCCACTGTCACTGAGTGCTTGCTCATAGAAGGTCCTCCAATTATTGGGGTTTCTCTGTATTGTTTTAGGGTCTCCAGCTTACAGTCTAAAGAGCTTTGAGGCTTCTCTTGTGATTTTAATTGAATCTAAGAAAGTGAATGAAATTCTGTAATTTTATTAGTCCATTACTTAGCATTAATAAGCAGACTTGCGTATCAGTGGGTCACACCCATGCAATTTATAAATGTAGCTCACTAACCAGGCTTATATTCAAATGAAAAAGCCTTTTCGGTGTTACAAAAATGGTCATTTCCCATATCTTGTATAAAACAGTATCAAATTATCCTTATCTCTGATACTCCACCCGGTCCTAAAAGGTTTCTGAGACTGGATGTAATGTGCATTCATTGTTAGTGGACCCAGGGGAGAGAATGGACAATGATTGGGAGAGCAGGTGGGGCTGTATAAACAGTATATGGGTTACTACAGAGGGGGTTTTCTGTTTTGGCTGGCTGCTTCATGCATCCAGAGTAGGAGCAGGGTTGATGGATGGATCCAGACCGGAGATCTCATGGAGGGCTTCAGAGCAGGATACTGGAGGAGGTCTGTGGGGTCCCCGAAGAAGTGTGGGGTTGGGGTTGCTTTCATTTTTCAAACCCCTCTCCACCTGCCACCTCTCTTCTCTGTCTTCTATCCTCTCTTTGCCGCCCCTCTTTAGTCCCCCGCACTGTGCCTAACTATTTTTTTGTTCCACGTCCAAGTGGAGTCCTCTACTGGTTGCTGCCCTTTCACAGTCATTGCAGCATGCTCCCTCCCAAACATCAATTTGGGATGTGTTTAATGCTATTATGAGGTGGCAGCCCAGGCAGCGTGCCCTCCAACAAGGAGAGATGGACTCGTGCCGGGGTTAAACACGACTTAGTTTTCTTAATTCACTTAAACTCGGGTGCTTCTGCTCTCTGCCACCAAGCTCTTAACTTCCTGGTCGGCGCAGCCCTCTAATGCCCGCCTGACACAGCTGTAAAGCGAAGCACTGCTCGTTTTGTTGCTTTGAGGTCAGTGCGAACATTACGAGGTGCTTTGACAGGTCAGATGTCTTGGCTGGTGTTGGTGTGTGTTTTATTCCCTGACTGTACTTTCCAGCAGCGCCTGGGTGAGCAGAGTGGGCATCTAATTTGCTGGCTTACAGGCAGCGAGTTTGAATGGGATGATCAACTAGTTACTGATGAGATTCAGTCACCAAATCCATAATCCTGTCTGTCTTATAATAACAGGAATAAGAACAGCAGACCTTTGAGTTTGCCTTCATGTGCGGAAAAAAGAAAACTTGAAGCTTACAGCAAAAAATAATATTCATTGATCTATTTTTAATTGAATCTTTCTCAGGAACATTGATTTGGACAAGAAATAAAAATTTTAATTACTGCTGTGGTGTTACAGGAGACACAGCAAATCACATGCCAACATATATCTAACACAAAGAGCGCGCCACGGAGTCTGTATCTGTATTTCTTTCTTTCTGGCACGACAAACTGAAGGGAGCAAAAGTGTAATATCTCTGTCTCCCCTGAGCAAACACTCCATATAAACATCAACATTTCAATGCATTTCTGTGTCATCTGTCTCTTGCTTATATATTAAATGAGCAACAGTGTGTGCTCATTAAAAATACATGCTTCACATTGGGCATAGGAGACCAATTATCCCACCTAGTTCCTTTACAATGGCTCATAATAAAAGGCCCCTGCAGTGGGCCACTCCCTGATAGCTTCACCGCCTCAACCGCTCTCACCCCTCACCTCGCCTTCCCTCTCTTCTCCTCTCTTTTCCTCCCTTCCTATCTCCCACTCCAGCTGCCTGTTGTCTTCACACCAGATCATCAGTAAACAGGCTTTTCACTGGATTTGATGGAGTGCGGCGTTTTGATCTGTCGGGATTTGGTGTGTGTGCGCTGCAGGTGGCAGCGGACAATGGTATTACAGACAGAGGCAGACATTTGAGCGCACGCAGAACACACCTGATGCCACACATGCATGCATGCACACACACACACACACGTGCACGGGCTCACATGTGTAAACATGCACAGTAGATGAGACTGTTAAGGCGTGTGTCGTTGCCATCGTGCTTTCTGACAGGAGTGCCTTAAGAAGATCAGAGCGCCTGTGGCACGGAGGCTGTTTCCCGCCACATGCTGTACATCAAATAGAAACGCATGTGGGAAGCAACTGCATCACTGGAGCACTTTAAAGCCCCCATACTGACAGCCTGCTCATCAAAAGACTGCCATTATTGTATACATATGGAATTGTATAATTTCTCTGCCTCATATTTGTTCGTGCATTTGTATGTGCGTGGCTGGCAGTGTACTCTTTGAGGATCAAACGCGGCTAGTTTTACTACACAGCAGGAGAAGAAAGAAGGCAATGTGATGGAGTTTCTGCAGCTGATGGTTCGGTTTGTTTAAATGTATACATCAACACACATGGCAGGCTGTCACAACCTTCTCTGCACTTCAAACGGATGAGCTGATGGCTGATGCGTCTCCGTAAAGGAAGCTAGCTGGCCCCGCAGAGTGCCGAAAACAGCGTTAGCGCTGAAATGATTAGTCTATTAATCACCTCAAAGGACAGAACATTAAGCAATAACAGTTTTGATAATCAATTAATCATTAAAGTGATCTGTCAAGCAACAAAAAAAGAAACATTTCTAACATTCACTAGTTCTAGACGAGACTTTTCATGCTTTTAGAGGCCGTTATGAAGATGTCATCACCAAAACCAGGTACTGGGAGCCAGAGGGACGTTGTGATTTTTAATGCCCGAAGACAACTTTGAAAATGGAGGGAGTGCCAGTCATGCTAAAAGGGGGCTTTTAATTTAAAAACAAACAAACAAAAAACAAAAAACTGAAAATCAACAGTGAAAATAATTATTAGTTAGCCCTAACCCCTACTTCGGTGTAGCGTGCCATTTTAATTGGCGACAAAACCTGTCAAGGCCAAGAGCCCGATTTTATTTGATATGCTCCCTGGATGAGGAAACCCCTCCTTCGCTCCCCGTAGACGCTGTTAAAATCAGACTGACTTCATTAATAGTCTGATCTGGATGTAATTAAGAACGAGCAGAGGGCGGCCGGCAGAGAGACGGCAAGTGAGAAGCAGAGTTTTCGTTTTCTTTTTTTCCTTTTTTTGGATCCTTCTGTCGACTGTGTTGACAGGTCAGGTAGAGATGAGTAGGTCGGGAGAGCTGGATTGTGATGGAGCTTGACCCGAGTTGTGTCGTGCTCTTGTCACAGCTTCATGTGAGAGGCCTGTTAGAGCTGGTAAACACTGGGAGCTGCTGGGCTATCACTTTGTTCTGAGATGTTTTGGCTCATTTGTCTGTGATTAGTCTGCTCGCCTGCCTTTGTTTTGCAAGTGTGGATTATCTGAAACACCCCCCTACCCGTCCTTCTGCACACGCACACGCACACCAGTTCTTCTGTGCTCGTGTTTACACGGTGCTGGGTGGAAAACATAAATTGGAGACAGAGCGTTCCCCGTCTGCGCGGCTTGGAATGGGTTTGGACTCGGAAAGCTGGCTTTCCTCTCAGGAAGTGTTGTTGCTCACCACTCTCCATAAACACTGGAAAAGAGACCCAAAGAAAATGTCCCAGACTCACTATTTCCACTGTAAACACACAGACATATACTGCTCACATTTTTCGCTTTTCTCGCATATATGTCTTTCCCGAGCAGAAGGCTTCATATGTCTGGAGCGTGCGAACCAGAAACCCGACCTATGTGTATGAGCTGCTTCAGATTTGTAATTTATGACCGTTATATTTCAGGCGTTGCAAAGGGCAAACAGTGTTTATAAACACAAACAACAAGGAGCTAGAGAGACAAAACATTGCGTTATAGAGGTTTCAGGACTCATGCAATGTTTTTTATTTATTTATTGCAAAACAGTTAGCAATAGAAAGAATGCACTGCAAGGAAAAAAGAAAGAAATCAACAAACCAGGGTTTGCTTTGTTTACGTTGCACCCCTGGGTGAAAATGCCAGCATGCTCCAACTGAATTACCTCTTAAAGGAGCGTAAATGTTACTTTTCAGCGCTAACAAGTTGTTGGATTGCAGCTCCCCTTGTGTGCTCTGTGAAGTTAATAAATCTGCACCAGTGAGAAAAGGAAAGAAAGAAAGCTCTTTCCATCAATTTTATGGCATTTATAACCGCACTGGAGCATTATGCTTTAAAAAAAAATATCATCGCTAAGCCCCCCACTCTTTAAAAAAAAAAACAAACTTGAAATGTTTACAGTTTGTCATTGTCACAGCTTGGATTTGACAACAGGGAGCAGGACTCTGTAATCTGTCACTGACAAGTTAGCGCCTGTGACTTCATTGCAGTTTTTTCTTTTTAAAGAATCAGCAATATGCCATAACAACCTGTAAAGCTTTTTTTAACATGTAGAGGATTAGATGATGCGCTTTTTCACAGTTCCAACCATTTGCTGCTATTATCGCTTTAACACCCATCTGGCTCCCAGCACCCTAACCTGCCTGTGCACAAGCCTGTAGCAGCAGAACAAGGGAGTGTCGTGGAGAGAGAGAGAGAGAGAGAGAGGTTAGAAACCCTCTTTTTTTTATTACATTTCCTCCGCAGTGAAAGAGAAGGCAAGATGGACACTCCATATCTCCCCGCTGCACCAGAAAACTCATCTAAATGGAAAACACATTGTCTTCATTATTTTGCGAGAGCTGAAAGAACGGGGTTGTCATGGTAACAGCCATCTGAGTGAGCGCAAGCGGGCGGCCGAGGGGCTGGTTTTAGGGCCAGAGGAATGGAGAAAGAGAGAGAGAGGAAAAAAGAGGAGGAGGAGGTGGAGGGAGGGGGGTGAGGAAACAAGGAGTCAGGAGAGGGGAGGAGGTTTGGTGGGAAGAGAGGAGAGATGAAGAGGGTGGAGATCAAAGGAAGACAATAGAGATGGAGGGAAGGAAAATAGGAAATTGTGGGGTTAAAGACACAGAGAGGAGGAAAGAGAGCAGCGGGTGTGATGGAGAGAAGACCGAGGAAAGGAGGGGAGGGTTTGTGAGGGGAGCCAGACTGTGCAAATGGCCAGTTAGTGGCTCTGGGAGAGCAGCTCGGAGGCCCTTATTAATTTCAAGGGGGCAGCAAGATGGTAAGATTTAAAAATTTAGGAAAGCTCGCCACAGCCCCGCTGGTGCATGCCACACTGTGTGTCTGCGCATGGGAGCGCATGCCGATGTACAGTTGAGAGAAAAAAGGTGGCTCATATTCGAGGAGCGGGTAACCGTCGGGTTGAGGTTGCAGTCTCCTGCCACTTCAGCTCAGCCGACGCCCCCGGTGGTGATTGACAACCTGCTCGCCGGCGTCTTTATTAGTTGCTCCCTGAGAACAGCCCCTGGCAGCAGCAAGCCCAACACCAACGCCCTTCATCAAATATTTACCCCGTCTGAATCTACAACATGCACCAAGGCCACATCAAATAAAACCAAGTGCCAAAGCGATATCTAATCCAGTCCAATCCCTCTCCTTGTCAACTTCATTCTCTTCCCTTTTCTGATGCTGGGTGGCTTTTCCTGATGCGACTGTCAGTTTAGCATCAGCTCGAGGATTAGAGAAGGAGACCTAGATGATTGTTTATTCAAGTTGCTCCTCTGTTTTATAGCCACTGGCGTAGATATGACTGAGGCCTGACACAACATCATTTTGGCAGCCGTCGGGTGATTAAGGAAATTAAAGTAAAAGCTTAAGTCTTTGTCGTGTAAATACTTCCCTCTGGGGTATTTGGATTGGCTTTAACATCCATTAGGATTTGACATACAACCTCTTCAAAGGAGCACTATCATTATCGTTATTGTTTGCGGTTCAAAAATGGGACGGAACTGAGAAACCAAAGGACTGTCAGATAGATTTATTTATCACAGATGAAGCCATCATCACTTTTGGTAAATGCCTCTCCGCTGTTGTCCGTGATGCATTGCGTTTTTGGGGGGGGTGGTGTCAGTCATGTGGCTGGGGTAAAGTATTTTTCTTCACAAAAGCATCCAGATCCATTGGCGATAGAGCTTCGCGGGATTTCTCAGCGGATGGGGGAAATTATGTTTGTCTTTTTCTCTCATCGGTTCCCTCCAGATGTGCAGTCGTGGTCAAAGGGATGGACGAGGGCTGCGGCTTGTGATTGACCAGCACTTAGAGAAAGAGACAAGCGCGCTCTCGGTCGACTGTTTGGCTGCTCTGGCTGGCCAGCTGTGTGGCTGCCTGTAGGTCTTAGTGATTCATGTCACACTGTAATTGGTTTACCTGCTCCCTGTGTGTCTGCGCTCTGAGAGGACCAAAACAAATTACCCAAGGATGACCTCTCGCCATCTCCCTCTCTCTCTCTGCTGCTCTTCAAGCCCCCCCCCCTTCTCTCCCTGTTTGCCTCACCCTGCCTCCACGTAATATGTTGTGTGAGTGTTTTCCGTCTCCCCCTCTCTTCCCATCCATTTGTCGTGTCCTCCTGAGCTCTTTCTACATATACCTTGAATCTCACAAACGAAGTCACAGCAGAATATGATTCTTTCATAGGAAAAAATGTACACACATTTAAAGCCTCTCGAGGTTTGGTGGCGTTTGCTTATGAGCGTGCCCACTATGTCACACATCACCACATGTTACGCACACATGCATGCGTGAAGATAAGCTGATGTGATGGACTTGAGATGACAAATAAACACACGTACACCCCGGTTGGAGTGCTTTGTAGCTCCGAAAGAGTGTTTTGTAAATGCTGCAGTGAAGCACATTAGCCTTTCAGCGCTGTTTTTATTTATTTATTTATTTTGCGCTCACTGTGCCAAATAATACCTGTGTGGATTGTCCCTTCAGTGAATGAAACTGGTGCTCTGTGTACACCATTAGGCTGTTTCATTTTCACAGCGAGCAGATGTTTTGTGTTGTTTGCTCCTCTCACTCTCGCACGGCAGTGAGCAAACTCTCAAAGAACAAGATGAATGCGCTCTACCATCTACCCGTGTAGGCAGGTCTCGCTATCTCTAAGGTTATTTAGCGGTCTCTGTAAAAATCCTCTGTCAAAGGATTTCACTCAGAGCTTGAAAAAGTGATTTGTTTGGGTTTGTTGCATCTCTGATACACACTGTTCTCGTATGGGAGGCCCTGGTGCATGTACTGGTAAACATCAAGTCTTGTTTGAGTGTCCTTGAACAAGTCCTTTATTCTGTGCCGACTCCAGGCAATGCTCGGCTATAGACACGGCAGTCGGAAAATCAATAAGGATTCTGTAGCTTTTTTAGATTAACATTAGAATATCTTAGCTGTTTATTTATTGCTGGATAGCAGTAACACATGCCAAGAACAAGTCATTATAAATTATAGTACCTGTAATCTGATGAAGGCATGTGAACTTCAGTGACCATTAATTGCCAATTTTTCTTTCTTTCTTTCTTTCTTTCTTTCTTTTTTTTTTTAGGTATTTTCACAAAATACCTAAAGGTAAAAAAAACGCCTTTTTACCTAAAAAAGGCTTTTGATGAAGAAAGGACCTTTAGTAATTAGTAATGTTAATGATTTGTGGTAACTGAATGAGAAAGGGAGTACTTGGTACTCTGTACTGTACTGTTATTACTGTGGTTTTATTTTGGAGCTGAAAAAATTTGCTCTTGTAAAGGTGGCAAAAACTACAGTTCCTTGAATGCCCGCAAGGGGGCTCCCGTATTAGAATTTGTTTTTGTACAAATGCACAGTTTTGTTAACCACCGCCCTCCCATAAAGCTGGGTAATGTTTTATCTATAACACCCCCGTTTGTATAAAGACTAAAAAGACTTATGTCTTCTTTGGCAATATGCTAGTAAAAGAAGCTTTAAGTACGCTCTGGTAAGTACATTTTTATGCTTTTTTTTTTTCACTAGCTAAAATTATATTAATAAAAATATTATCAAGCTTTCTGTTTTTTTCCACTTATCAAAATCAGGGTTGTTGTCAGGCTGGAGCATTGACTGTAGAAAACAGTCAATGGGCTGGAGCATATGCTAGTTATAGGTGGGAGGAGTTACCTCCCCTCTGTGTTAGCACAGGGCTAACACACCTAGCCAGCTAGCTAGCCAGACCTAGCATTACTCTTTTGTCAAAATAGCATCATATTGTGTCTAAAATAAATGAATAAATACAAAGGCAACGTGGGTATGGGTTAGAATGTAAAGTTACATGCAAAGGTTAGTCCACATGTTTATAGTTTAACTTCCGGAGTTTTAAAAAATATTATTTATGGTTTAAAGGCTTTGCCCACAGGGATAAATAAAGGATGTTCAGCAGAAGCTGCAGCACAGTGGGGCATTTTGTTCCACTATGTGCAAAGAGGTTGGACTGCGAGCTTTTTTTTTGTAAGATTGTGCATTTGGAGTGTCTGAGACAAGGGGAGTGGAGGGCAGGCTGGCACAGATATATTTTTGCTCTCCCTAATGACACCAATACCATTTCATGGCTTAGTGAGCAGATTGAATCACACTCACTCTTTGTAAGTCTCACCCTCTGCCCCTGTCTCTCTGTTTCTCCTTCCTGCACACACTTCATCACTCTCTCCTCACACAGACATATCACATGCGCATTCATATGCTACCGTACACTGATGTGTTACACTCACCCTGGTGGATGTTGTTTAATTGCATTTGGGTCAGCAGTTTGCCAGTGCTGGACATGGAATTTGTCAGTTTACCCATTCAGCAGCCACAGGGGGCGGTGTGTGAGCTAACAGCTCTGCTGGAGTCAGGCCCATAAGGTTAGCTTTACACAAGCCTGTCAGACTGCACTGTCAATCACTCTCCTCTCCTCTCCTCTCCTCTCACTCATTCCTAAAAACATACTAAACTTCCATTATCCCACTTAATAAACTTCAGACTCGCCTCTGAAGTCCTGAAGGCTACACACACTGTCATAATGTTACACACATACACACACATATGCTCAATTGCTTCGTCTCTTTTGCATCTCTAGTGATAGAATCTTGCCTTTGGTGACAGTGGAAAATCATATGTGGCAGCCAGGACATACAATCTCCCCCAGTTGGTATTTTTAGTCCTCAGGAACTGGAACTGGAACATTGTATGGAATAAGGAGTTCATTCATTCATCATGTGATGCTCAAAGCTCTGTTCTGCTCATGGATGACCTGATTTTTGTATCTCATGGTTAGATAAATGGCCTTTCCTTATAATTTCAGTATAGACAATACAAATGTAAACCCAGGTGGACCCGGATAATAATGAGACAAAATGTTGTGCTATTATGTTAAAATATGGGATTAGGGGTAATTGAGCTTTTATTGAATTTTTATAGTTATCAGGTGGTAGAGCTCAACTTGCAACCCAGGATTTGTCCACTGTAATGCTGTCAAAGCACAAGTATGACAAAACATACTTTTATTTGCACATGCAGCACACGGAGAGCATGTGCAAATAAATGTCTTTGGCCATTTTGTTGCCTACTAACTCCCCAGGGAGCCTCGAAACTCTCCTCTCCAGGTTCTCTTTGTTTATAGGTGATGCATAGAGAATTTATCAGAACTTTTCCCCTGAAAATAGATTTCTGATGTGGCTGAAACGTTAGAGAGCTAAGAAGCTCACAAGCTCCACAAAGCTGAATGGAACTACAAAGTCAGTGGATAATTATCCGTGAATTTCTCTCAGCGGGGAATATCTTTCACAGACAAAACTATATTTGACCCATTGTTAATACAGAACATTTCATTAAATATTTTGTTTTCCTAGTTGGTTCTGAAAGTGGTAAAACATTAAAGATAGCAAAGCTTTGTAGAATTATCTCACTACTGGCTTTGTGTTACTTATATTTCTAAACTTGTCCTGGTAGAGCTGAAATAATCATAAGTTTAACCACCTGTCGACACTGCTTTAGTGCTTTGTGCTGTGCAGAGGTCTTGAGCCACCCCTTATGTGTGGTTTTTTTGGCTTCCAAGAAGTCTTTTTTTTTGTTATTTTTTTTTTTAAGACAGTATCGAACCTCCAGGCTTTCTGAAGGTCTTCCAAAGTTTTTCTTTGGTCATTTGCTGGTCCTTGTACCTGACCGTTTTTAGAGTCATGTTTTCTGTCACTTAACACTGACCGATGAATCATTCAAGCATAAGAACAGCACCCAACTCAAGGGGTGAACCAGTGTTGTGGCTACATATAAGACACAGCTTATGAGAAAAAAAATTAAATTGTATCTTTAGGCATTTTGTTACAAAAAAACACCAAATACAGTATTTTTGGTGATTCTCAAAACTTGGCACATCTCTGCATTTGACAAAATTGAGGAAACTGGACAAATAGAGGAGAAAAGAAGAAGTGGCAGGTCTAAAAAAAAGTACCTTAAAGTCATGTTGTTAAGTAATAGAAATCCAGCAAAGACTTGACACAGGACCTGAGATCATCTGGTCCTTGAGTTGATTAATGTACTGTTCACAGAAGCCTCATCAGAAATGGTCTCAGTGGAAGGATGGCTGTCATTCATAAGCAGGAAGCAGAGAGAAAAGTCTTATGGAGTGAAATCGTACCTAAAAGAGTTCAGGTTGTGTTCAAGGATAAAGGTGATCATAACAAATATTGACTTTCAAGCCTGTTAGAAGTGTACAAATTCAATCTCCGTGTATGTTTGCCAGTGTTTCAATAAACTGCTGTGCCTATTTCCTATTTTCCAATCAATATATAAATGGCTTGAGACCTTTGCACAGTACTGCAACTCATGAAAAGTTATTTTTCACCTTATAAACAGAAAAATAAATCAAAAAGATAATTTAAAAGGTAACTAATTGTAGCAGCTGTCATCACCATGACTGTGTTAATTAAAATTAACTTAAAAGATTAAAGGATTCAGTCCTCCATTCACTTAGCACATGGTGCTCCTTTTTTGAACTTACATATAGAGTGGTGAAATAATCGTCTGTTCCCGGGGGTATCTGGTGGTGCATACCTGTAATATTCCACAACAGAAGCTCCATATTTATAGACGGCAGCAGAGCCGCTCGCATATCCCCACATCACAGCTGTTTGCATTGCAGTGTTGGGTGTCACATAGCTGCCCGGTGCTCCTGTGGTTGTCACATTAAAACAGAAGATAAACAAACAGCAACATTTAGAGTTTATTTTTTCCACCCCTGGGACAAGTCGTTTCACATTTTTATAGAGGTTGGTGGTTGTGATGGTGTAGAGGGTTTGAGTTTTATAAAGCCCAGAGGGAGCGATATGACTAATAGTTGGCTTTGCTGAGAGGGAAAAGGAGAAGGGTAGAGATTAGCGGAGGAGAGGATTAGCAGGGAGTCAACAAAATAGACAGAAACAAGGCAGAAAAACAAAGATATGAAGATGCAAGGAGGTTTGTAAAGAAAAAAAAATGAAGAAAGCTGACGACAAAATGGAGTGGACTGGAGAATATAAAGAAAATAGCTGCTGTATGGCATTGTGAGTTTGCCACTAAAGATAATAACGTGTATGTGTGTGTGAGAGAGAGAAATGGCTGGTGGCTTTTTTACAGACATACTGAGAGCAGAGATTGTGGGAGGGAGAGGTAAAGAGAGGCCATCACAGCTGAGTGGTGTTGATTGGCCTGTTTGAAAACACATGAACTGCACACAGGGAGAGAAAGAGAGGGAGAGAAGCTCGGTGCACTGGGATAAAGTGTCGCTCTGTGCCGTGCCACGCTGCAGCCCAAACCACATTAGAGCAAATGAATCCATTCCACCTCCTGTTATGGCAGCTCCCACACGGGGCCCCGGGAAGGAGGAGGGAGAGAGGGAGGGAGTGAGGGAGGAAAGAAGAGTGGCAGGAGGGTTGAGATATGAGGGATGGGAAGAAGAAAATGATAGAATGGAAAATGGAAGGTGGTGTAAGGGACCCGCATGCTGGGTGGCTCTAATGATGTCTTGGGGGGCTGTAGGAGAGGAGAGCGAAAAGAAAATGTGTGGCCATATGACTGAAGATGAAGAGGAGGAGTGAAGATCCCCCGCTGAGTCCAGAGAACTGAGTTCTCCTTTTCAAAATGAAGTTGATCACTGGTCAGACTTCATCAGATTGCTCTTTTTTGTCATTGTTCAGAACTCCCCTCTGCACTTCACCTACAGCATAGATTCAGCATTAAAGCAGTATATAATTTTCCACGCGGTTATGTAAAAGCCCTTCATTATTTTGAAATAGACCCGTCCCGAGGCACCGTGAAACCTTTTCCGACTTCAACTTTAAAAACCGTTAAAGAAATTTCAAGGAAGCGGCAACAGCATGTTGCACTTACATGCGTAGCTGCAGAAGTTTGGGTCCTCAATAAGGCAGATAATTTTACATCACTATTATTTATCAACAGGCTATAATTAAGAACTAATAAAATAAATTATAAGGTCCTGCTATACTCCCACAAGGAGTTTATTTTGCACAGGAATCTTTTCATTCGTCATCTCATTTACATCCTTTTGTCTAAAGTACAAAAGCGAATTGTAAGGACCCAACTGCCGACCTGCAGTGACTGACAGAAACAATGCAGCCTTTGTAAAGATGATGAGCAAGTCATCAAAAAGTCATATGGGATTATGAGTAATGCTCTGTGACCACAGAGCTAAGTTAAAGCTAACTTTGGACCTATTATTATGTATTACTGGCATGCTATGAACCTATAACATATTTAAATGTGCTTTTAACACGTTTAGTTGTTTTTTAAGTGTGTGTGAACAGATTATTTAAGTGAGCGTCAAATTGGCCCTCGAGGGAGCAAAGGGGCCCGTTTTTTCATCAGTGCACAGCACACAGCTTCTACAGTTTTAGTTTGTAATGTCAGCTGATGTCTGCGCAGGTAATTTTGCATTCATTAGCATCTCACTGCTTGCGCATTGATTTTGGAGAATACTGTGATTGACCTATCAAGGCGCTGATTGCAACCATATCATCCAACCCTGCTCCTAATGTACTCCCACGCAATGCACAGCACTGCGATGTGTCACAAGCTCCTGCACAGCTGCCTACGTGTAACGACCGATCACATTCACAAAGCTCGCTGCAATCGACAAAGGTGGTAGTCATTTGTCTGAAATGAGAAATCACTCGCGCTATGAGCGATCGTACGCTGTGTCTGTGCACGTGCGTGCTGCTGCTGTTGATAATGAAGAGATCATTTCAACACTCTCTTTTTTTGTTTCTCTCCATCTCTTCTCTCCACCGAGCCTAGCCCTTCTTGCCCTCTTCCTGCCATTCTTCAGGGCCTTTCATATCACTGTGCTTTTGTTTAGGATTGCTTATTTCTTGCCCCGTTTCTCCCAGCTCGTTTTCGCTCAGAAACAGAAAGAGAAGGAGGGAAACAACAAAAAAAAGGAACACAAGCTTCCTTAGATGTTAGCACTGCTTATATTTTGCTCTTACTCTGCACTGATTCATAGCAGCATCCTCCCACTGCTTTTTTGTAGAGAGGTCGTAATATGCACATCATAATTGGATGTGTAATGCTTTCCTTTGCACCTCGGGTAAGCAGTGCTGACTGTTGCTGATTAAGATGTTGGGAAGACAATAAAGATTAGGCAGGTTTGTCTGTGGCTTGTGCATGCTCAAACAATGATGGAAGTTGCCCAAAAACAGAAAAATATAACACTGGAAAGGAGGGGGAAAAAAGTCAACTGCTACACTAAGACACACACATAAGGTTTTTTCTTCCAGCCTAATCAGTGAATCTGTGGAAAACTGAGAGCAGAGATTTCAACATTTTGCGGTAAAACATTTAGCTTCCCCTCCCAGTGATCAGATAACAGATTAGCGTGTTTCGTTTTGAAAGTACAGGAGGAGGAGTGAGGATGTGGGGCAACTGGGAGATGTTGTACTCCGTCTACAATGGAGCATCATCTGTTACGCAACACATTACACGGGCATGCGCTGCTGGGTGGTCTGACAGCCCGGACGGTCGGTCAGTCAGGTGAATTGGCTTCTAGTCTCAGTTACAATGCCGCTGACTGAACGCAGCCTGGCCAACCAGTCACATTTCCACCTCATTTTCCTTTCAGAACCTCAGGGCCCATCTTTTCATCGACTAACAAAAGAGCTGTATGTTGATGGGGAGGGGAAGGGTGTGTGTGTGTGTGTGTGTGTTGGACCTTGTGAAAGTGCAACAGAGGGAAGGAGGGAAAGATGGTTAAAATATGTAGCTATCTCCACCCCAAAGCCCCCGGCC
Organism: Neolamprologus multifasciatus; assembly: GCF_963576455.1. Lineage (NCBI taxonomy): Eukaryota > Metazoa > Chordata > Actinopteri > Cichliformes > Cichlidae > Neolamprologus > Neolamprologus multifasciatus. The sequence continues at coordinate 19,691,580 of NC_140451.1, forward strand.
CTCCTCTTTTCTTTCTAGTCTTGATGTGCTGGGACAGCAGGAAGGGGAGCTGGAGGAGAAACAGTTAATCAATAGCCACAAGGTCAGACGGCCAGCGCTGGGCTGAAGCGTGCCCTGTTAGCGATCTGTGGAGCTGCCTGCTTGCTGAAGGGGGATTTGTAGCACTTGTCAGGGCTTAAAGGAGGCCTCTCTGGACCACTTGCTCCAGGTGTAGTGTATAAAAAGAGACATGCTGGTTAGCAGCAGGAGAGGGAGACATCTGCTGGACGCTGGGAGGCACAGCAGCATGGCAGAATTAGGCCACACAAAGTTAGGGGTCAAGTTTTGCACAGTCAGAGTGACTTTGTGGCTCGCACTGTACGCATTTAGCAGTTTCCTCAGGACAGTCACACCGCGCAGCGCGATGAGACATTTCCCTGCCGGGCATTTCACAACATTTGCTCCAGAATTCCTTGTTACTCATGCAAGCAGTGTATTGGTGATGTTCAAGACTTTGTAAGTGCACTCTGTGTAACTCTAATCTGGTAATGCTTAAGCTCGGAGGATTAGTAATACAGTCTTATTCTTAAAGTGTTGCTTTGAAGTTTTACCTTTACGTTTAATCAAAGTGAAGAATTCAGGCTTTTGTGTTTACATGCTCTTAAGTGCGAGAGTGTGTGTGCGCGCACGCGCGTGTGTAAAAGAGAGAGAGTGTGCATATTGTTGTGCTCTTTCTAAGATAGGTGCACAAGACTGAGCGCTGAAAACTCTCAGGCTGAGCACTGTGTTTCGATCGTGTTTGTTCTTTCGCTCTGTTTCTCACAGCAGGGGATCTTGGGGGACCCTTTATCAGTGCTGAGCAGCTTTCCACCCCCACCTGTGGTTTCTCTGTTGGCCTTTTGTGTGGAGGAATGTGAGGCGGACCAATACTGATAGAGATAAACACAGAGGGATGGTGAGGGACGGGGGCTTCGCTGGCAAATCAGCACGATACCCATTAATCCAAATCTCAGCATATTTCTCTGAGATGCTCAGAAAAGTGAACGCACGGTGGCAATTGTTCATGTTGTTGCAAAGAAAGAGAAAAAGAAGACCCTTATCTTCTGTTTGATTTGTTTGTCCACGGCACAATGATAACTTCAGCTCTGAGGGTTGCTAACAGCTGTCTTTTCTCTTTTGCAGTGTGAGATTTTTCTCACACAGTTAGCAAAAAAGCTGCAAAAGTTTCCTTTCAGTTTCATCGTGTTTCCGTTTGTCATTAATGCTGCTGCTGCAGGACATCTCAGTTTCGTGCATTTGCCAAAAATATGCGCTCGAGGCTGATCAAACCCTTCAGTGAGTCAGCGCGTAAACAAGCTGGCTTCTCAGTTTGAAAAATTTCTTGAGCTACTGTTTGAAATTTACAGCCTGCAAACTCTGCACGCACTGGGGGACCTGACAGAAACCTGTTGTAACAGTTGTACTTCTCCCCATCCTCTTCTTTTACAGAGTAAAACAGCTCTTTAATGGAGTCCCGATAGAGACATCAAGATGAACACGCTACCATCAATGGACCGGCACATCCAGCAGACCAATGACAGGCTGCAGTGCATCAAACAGGTGTGTATGCAGAGCAGTGTGTAGAAGCCCCCTCTCCTCCTCCTTGTTTTACTCCTTTGCAGACACAGTTTTTAGAGGCAAAGACAGAAGAATGTACATTTCCTCATCCTTCCTGCATTACTTTCTCCCCTCAGCACCTTATTTGGGCATCAGTTTTTCTGGCCATTAGCTCCAGTCACACAGATCAAGTTGCACAGGGTCATAGAGCGAGAGAGAGAGGGGGAGGCAAATCTGGCAGCTAACACAGGAACAGACTTCAAAGCGACTAGCAACATAACAGCCCCCCTCCCTTCTTCTCCTGGTCCTGTGTTCTCTTACTTCACGTTCCTGACTCTTGACGTTTGCCTACCCTTGTTGTGGTTTTGCTTAAATACTTCTTTGACTGTCAGCTTTCAGGAGACTCCTCACAGACACACATATATACAGACAGACATAACCCAGGGCTACCGCCTCTGCCTGTGATTAATCGTCTACAAGAGCTCATAGACTGGTTGGCTAGCTGGCTGGCTGTGGGCATATTCATTTATGCTACGTGGGTGTGATGCTTTATATCTGAAAACATCCATATGACACCATGCCTTAGAGTGACTCAGTGAATGATGGAGCTTCTTAGCTTGTGATTTTTTGCAATTTCTCTTTACCCATTGTTGAACCTCCCACCTCCACCCCCTTATTCACGCGTTCCCTCCTAAACTCCTGCGCACCTTTCATAATAACCTCCATCTGAACAGGCTCAGATCGCCTCGGCTCTTTTGCACGACACCAAATCTTGGAAAGGCTCTGTTTTTTGAAACGTCAGCTCATTTCAAGTGAATACAATTTGAAGTAACTGACACTGCTCACGTCTAAAATCCCCCTCGCTTACTTTCCTTGGCGTCACCGATAAGCCTGTAATAGGAGGATTTAACACGTCTGGCTTAATAAACGCACTAATTGTAGTTTGTTTTATGTACTCCTCAGCTTTTGCTGTAATGGAACTTGTAGTAAACCTGACTTCAAAGGCTCTGAGCTAGTCATTGAGCGCTGAGCTTGTGGTAGCTCTGCTAGCAGGGTGTTGTTTTGGTTTGGGGAAAGCTGCTGGCACAGAGCAAGCTGTTATGCCCTTTTCTGTGTCGTGTTTTTTTCATGCAGCCAGGTAAGCACTGAACAGCCTGAACCGCTGCTGGCCTAAAAAGAGGAGTACGTCGGTCCATCATCTCGCTGAGGACAGTCTGTCAGACGTCTGTCTCTTGGTGTGCTAAAGCCCCATCACTGCTGCGGCTGCGCTTCTCTCTCCCCCGCTTCCCAGTTCTTGTCCTCATCCAACCCTAAACAACAACAAGAACAGCTCAGGCCCCATCCTCCTCCTGAAACTCAGCTGAGCTGTTTCACTCCGCTGTCCTCCCCCTCACACCAGAGTCGAGGTTGTCAGGCAGAGTTGGTGGCGAGCGCTGCGGCAGGAGGAGCTGTGAGTTCAGATCTAGACAGACAGCCCCTGCTGTGCTAGTTCTGATTCCTCTCGCGCTGGAGGTTGATACGCCTCCCATCAAGCAGCAATAATGCCAGATTATATCACTCATCTAGAGCAGGCTCCTCTCCTCCCTCTCACTGAACCTCGACGAGAGCATCTCTCACTTTCTCTCACTCTTTCTGCTTTTCTTCGTCATCAGTCAGACTCCTGTGAGAGTCTACAACTAACTCTATAAAGCCTAATCTTCACATCACAAAAGATGAGTCACTCAAGGCCTCTCTTGAAGCCCATGATATCGTTGGACGCTCTCAGAGATTTTCTCAGTGGGCGGGCACCGGCCTGACACGTCGCATTTGCAACGAGGAGTCCCTTTTGTCACATGTTGCCAGAAAGCTGCCCTTTCAGAAATGCTCACCTCTGCTGCCCCCTAAAGACAATAGTTCTACCTTCTTTCCAAGAGCACACAAAACATAACGCTTCAGCTCTAGATGAGAATAATAAATGCTTTCAAGTGGGCTCAATCTCGCCGAGTGAACGAGCTGCAGCTCTGCGCCATTTCAGAGCTATTAACCTCCTGAGCCGTGAAGAAAGGGAGCCCAATTTTAAAACCGCTTATTGTGTCCTGCCAGCCTCAGTAGCCTTCAGACACTGGGAAGAAAAGACTCAACTGTTTCAGGCCTCAGTGAACAAGCGAGAGAGACAGACAGAGACTCAAAGAGATTAGACAACACACCAACGGCTCGTATTGAGTCTGCACACATAGCTGCCAGGACCAAGGTTGTTTTCTTTGTGCACAGCCAAGTCAGCCAGTGGAGTAATGGTGCCTGGGCTCTGTTACACTGAGAACAGGCAGAGAATGAGGGGAAGTGAGAGAAGGAGAATTGGAGGGAAAGATTTGGTTGCTGTGTGGGTCATGGGGGTGAGGGATGGGTGTTGCCAAGAGAGATTAACAAGAAACACTGGCATCATTGTTGATATGGGTGTGATCTTCTTCCCACATTGCGGCTGAGCCCTGAGTGGGCGTATATTGGAAAGAGTCAAGGTCCTCACAGGGTTGCGGAGAAACACAAGACATTAAATCAAGGCAGTTTAAGGGGGGAGAACAAGGCTGCAAAACTACTTGGGTTCAGTGTTTTTCCAATTTGTACTTAATGCGAAAAAAATAACACTCATTATTTCCCATTGTCTCTAATAGCAGTCTCCTTTCTGTCTGTTTGCACAGCACTTACAGAACCCAGCCAACTTCCACTCAGCGGCCACAGAGCTGCTCGACTGGTGTGGAGATCCCCGGGCCTTCCAGCGACCTTTCGAGCAAAGTCTCATGGGATGTCTGACGGTACGCAAACACTAATTATGGTTTTTGTTGAGTTTTTCAGGTACTTTTTTGAAGACAAGGAAAACAGTAATTAGATTTGGATAAGGATGTGTCCACCTCTGAGGCTATTAGCCAACGTTTAGGATCGTATATACACAAGTTTCATGTAATATTCGTGTAGATATTTCAGATTGTTTTACAAAGCTGTTAATAGCACGTTGTAATTTGGATCCAGAGGTGATCTAGCTGCTTAGGCTCTTGACAGAAGTTGTCGTCAGCTGCTGCTACATTGTGCTGTGCACACACAAAACCACACACATACACAGAAGAGGTATGAAGAGGTTTGTAACTACCCAGTCACCTCTGGCTATCGCCTTTCAGTTCGCTAGCTGCTGTTCATCGATCTGGGCACAGGGCCAGAGAGCTGGCTCTCACCAGGTGTGTACAAAACTCTCACACACGTACTTACATGCGCAGCCATGTGTGCGAGCCCTTAGAGCAAAGATCTGCGTGTTTCACGTGTTTATTGCAAAGATAAGCCTTTGCAGCACTGAAAGAACGCTGTTCCCAGCCCAAGCGTTCACGTGAGCAAACAGACAAACGCTCATTAATGTGTAAATCACAATAAAAGCCTCTTAAAGGCCGATAAGGAGCTATACAATCGAGCCCCCCACTGAGATCCCTCTCAGCATGGTGCGGTTTCCATCAGCTAAATTGTTTCGTCAGACTTAGAGCAAACTGCTGCTTATCTGGAGAATTAGAACACGCAACAAGTCTGTGCATTCTTTCAGGATTTTGTCTTTGTGCCGGTTGTGTATCAGAGATCCAAAGAGAAATTTAAACATGACTGTTAATTGAACGCATGCTCCATGTGGAGGACATCGTCTGTTCCCCGGGGGCTTTAGAATCAGGAAGAGATGACGCAAATAACAAGTATTCCACTGTTAGAATCACTTTACATGACAGGTGTAGTGTTTTTGTGTTTTGTTTGTTTCTTTATATTTATGCAAAATGTGTGGGCGGTAATGTAGTGGATGCAGACATATGTATTATTTTTGTATATGATTCCACAGTTTTCTAAATTCTCCCACGTAGTTCACAAGGAGCAGTCTTTCACAAATGACTTCAACAGCAGTTAAAAATAAACTACAAAACTGATTCCTTTTCTCTTTGGCAAATAGATAAACAAGAAAGTGAGTGGTCTACTAACCCTTTCAGCACCTCTCACAGCGCTGTTTTCATATTGACAGAAATATGTGCTTGGATGCACATCCTCAGAGGGAGATTAAGCTGAAAAAGGCTTATGAGGTGAAACACTGTTAAATCCATGTTGAATCTATGCTAGCCTCTGTAACTGGCTGCCTGCCTTGTATAAACTGTAGGGCAGACTCACTCACGCAGGAAATTAAGCCATTGACAACAACACGATTTGACCGTTTGTCAGAATAGTTTGCTTAATCCTGATGTGTCCTGAGCAACTTCAGATGGATATAATGCAAGTTGCACTGGAAGTGTAGAATTGCATATTTTATTCTCCTGAATGGAACAATCAAATAAACCCTATTATTGACATCATTTCACCAGTTTTCTCTCTTTTTTCACCTCCCAAGCTTTTTACAGTATTGTGCACAAGTGTCGAGCCACCTCTCTTTTTTTGTGTTTTGCTTCCAAGGAGCCAGACTTGCTTCTAATTGTTTAAAGTGAAACTTATTTTCTTTCTTTCTTTGGACATTGGCTGCTTTTTGACTCATTTTAAGTCTACTCATTATAAATAATTATTTTAAGAGGAAGGTTTTTAGTGTGCTTACCCCTGTAACACTGGCCTATGAATCATTCAAGCATAAAAAAGGAACCTAACTCACAGGATGAATCAGTGTTGTGTCTACATATAACAGGCGACTTAGCAAAAAAACAGTTTTAAGTTGTAGCTTTTGGCACCTTGTTACTAGCATCCTGTTGCAAAAACACATCATTTGTTCCCTTTTTTGTTTAAAGTTAACACAGCTTAGCAGGCATAAAGTATTTTTGCACCAATAAGATGATTCCCAAAAACCTGTTAGTTTAAAACCTGCCACCTGATAGATGTATTTGCTCCTTCAGTTCATCCATCTACTGTTCACCGAAACCTCATTATAAATGGTCTCAGTGGAAGGGCGACTGTCAAGAAGCCATTCTTCAGGCTGAGATATGCCACTTTAGATAAGACTGTTCTAAAATCAGTCTGATGGAGCGACAAACTCAAATTTGAAATTTTATATCAATATATATGGAGGAAACTGGAAGAGAGGTGCAGCAGTGAGCGTATACAGGCATCTGTTAAACACGGTGGAGGCTCTGTCATGGCTTTGCGCTGCATTTCACCCAGTGGTGTTTGGGTTCTTGTTAAAATGATGGAAAAGTCTGATTTTGATTTACCATGCATTACCATCTGGAGATCCTCTGATTGCAGCAAAGATCCTCATCTTTCAGCATGGCAATAATCCTAAACACACTGGCAGAGCAGTAAAAGTATAACTGGATAGAAACGTGCAAACTATTCCAATTTTGTGTTTTAATAGTAGATGGATTAGAAAAACTTAGACATATTTACCCGCTAACTGAAGCTTGAATCGACAGAAATATACCCCAATATCTATTATTTCAGGTGCTTTCAGAGCAGACAGTTCTGGAGACTATCCAGAGGTTAGTCTGGACATCCCCTGGAACTGCATACCTTCCTGTTTTCATTTGAGCCACTCATAGAACATCTGGGGCAATGTAATATCCAGCCAGCAGCTGGTAATGCACCATCACCTTGTGATCTTTTAATTTATTGATTGATTTTTTTAGTTGGGTGGTGGATGCCTGGTAGCGAGTACAGGGGAACTCCTAGTGAATGTGTGTTTATATTGGGCTCTGCGCAGTCAGAATTACATAGTATTTCCTCTGTTGCATATAGATTCAACAAAGCCTGCACTTTTCAGTATAATCTCATAAAAAAGTAAAAAGTTACTAGCACTATGAAAAAGTCCCACATTTTCCTCATCTGTTTGGACATCTGACTCACGGTCCGGCTGGCTGGGTGTCATGCTCTGGCCAGTTCACTTCCTGGTCAGTGCAGACTTGTTTCAGGTGACCCTTCATAAGCTCTGCTCCTTCTGCAGAGTGACTGTGGTTTGGCACTCTCGCCTCTCTTAGAGGAGGATACAGTCATCAAACTTGTCCCAACTGTGGATCATTGGAGCGATCCAGACTTCAGACTCCACATTAATCTTACTGTCTGTCTTTTCGTGTGTGTATTTGTGTGTGAGCGTTCACTCTTTCTGAAGAGAAATGAAGTTTATTTACAAAAGTGGCTCAAAATATGAGCACAGTTAATAAATTCAGCAGTCGAGAATATTTAGAAATTCAACTTGGGGACTTTTGATAAATAGACAGCAGCTATACTCACAATCCGCTGCTCTTTCAGGTGGTGAGTCGCGTTGCTGCTCAGCAGGGGTTTGACTTGGACCTGGGCTACAGGCTGCTGGCTGTATGTGCTGCCAACAGGGACAAATTCACTCCTAAATCTGCAGGTAAGACCCATCACTTAAAAAAACAACAACTTTTCTTTATATACAAAACAAGTCACATATCATAAAATCAAAATTTAAAGTCTTATGCTAACAGACAGTTTAGCTTATTAATTAAATAACTATAGTTTTAATAAATAAAAAGAAAATAAATGTCTGTTAAAGTCACCATGAATCTGTGGTTGGTTGATTTCTACCAGCAACCACAAACATCACACAAAAAGTCCATGGAGCATTATAATGTGAAGTTATTTTTAGTTCCCATTAAACATTGATGTGCTATTGAGATGAGCCGTCTGAGAGGTAGCCTGAGAAAAAGAGTCCACTCAACAGTGTTTCCGCACTGCGTGCGTGCAGCCTACACGCACATACACATGAAGCCAAAAGAGAAAGAGTGAGCAGTAATGCTATCCTCAGACATTTATCTATCAAATCCAATTTCCCCCAATCCATACCTCCCCTCCCCGCCTCTCCGCCTCCCACAGTCCTGCAGGAGCTGCCTGTTCTTGTACATTTGTCAAAGTGAAACATGCAGAGGCGGGAGAGAGAGGAGAGAGAGAGAAAGAGATGGATGGCTGGAGAGGTGTCGCTGATGTGTGCTGGACCACTCGCTCTGCCTGACAGAAACCTGACAAAGCTGTTGTCAAGCCAGTCAGAGCACAGATAAACCTTTATTCGGCGGTTGCATGAGTAGGAATAATAAGAGTCAAATATTTTGTCTGGTTTCTTTGTTTTTCTGACAAGTTAAACGTGTGTCATTTGTCGGAAAACAGGAACTGCACTTATGTCAGTAACGGTTTTTGAAATCTTATCCCATAATTCCTCATACAGGCTACAGTTAAATGTGTTGCAGTTAAATGTGCAGAAGGGAGTTTCTGCTTTGTTTTTTTGTCCAAAGTGTCCGTGATATGAACATTTGCTAAGGGTGAATATCAGCTTTCAGTTGTGGCGGGAAGCATCTTGTTGGGAGGAACTTAAGTGGTCAGACAGACGTCATTGTACATTATTGATTGTTGTGTTTCTCTCTCTCTCTCTCTGTCTCTCTCTGTGTTCCTGCGTTGGGATAATATGATTGTTGTCCAGGCCATGGCACGGACTGGCTGGCAGGCTGCCTGGCTGGGCTGGGCTGGGCCCGACTGACAGTCAGAATCATCTTCAGGCCTGCTGATGGTTCTGGGATCTAATAGAAGACAGCACGAGGGTTTCAGGAAGAGCTGTTTATGTACAGGAGACAAATGGGTACTATAGTGTAATTATGCGGGGTTGGGGGAGGGATGTGAGATATGATGCAGCCAGCCATTAAACAGGGCAGACAGGCTGCTGGGGTGGGAAGCAGATATGACTCAGGGCAGATCTTACTCACTGAGCGTCCGTCTTAGCTCCCTTACAAGGACGTCTGTCTGAGAAGCCAGACAAGGGGATGACAGCGGAGACAAGATGTGTGCATGAAATCAAAGATACATCCATGCGCTCAGAAAGAGATGCAGGGAAGTGTTGGCTGTTTGTGTGTTTTCACCTGCCTTGCGTGCGCGTGTGTATGTACGTGCATTTATGCATGCGTGTGTGTCTAATTGTGCAGCTCCTGCACAATGTTCTTGGAGTCTGCATGGCGACAGAAGCCTGTGAATCTGACACCTGAGAGCCCAGACAAGGGCCAAGGAGTCTGGGATGCTATCTGTAGGCTCCTCAGGGATGGAGGCAGACTGCAGATCAATCACACTGACACTTTCTTTGAAAGCATCAGTCAAATAGGAAATTGATAAAACAATTACCCCCACCCTCCATTTGAGCAGTTCAACAAAAACATCTAAAATTATATTTGTGTGGGTTTTTTTTAAACTGCAGCCACAAATGACTGTAGAATGAATGCAAATAAATGCTGAGTGAACATATTAGAGACTAATCACTAAACGTTTAGGTTTCCAAGAAGGCTCATTTTGCATTTTAATATTTACATCAACTCTTTTGTGTGTCTCAATTAAGTGTGTTGCAAGTAATTGAACCCACGAACAAAGTACAAAGGCATAGTTGCACAGTATGAAAGTATAAACTGCTGACTGTGAGATCTGTCGAGTGAAGTAGAAAGATTTTCAGCAACAGCAGGCAGCTGACGATGAGCTGTCTGGAGATTGTGACCCTGCAGTGAAGCCTGGGGGATTAGTATGTTGCTCTAATCTGGAATCAGCCAGAGAAGAGACCTATCTGCTGTTAGGCAACGTAGCATTAGCACTGTTAACTCTCAGAACCAGCAAAGATACACAGCATTACTGCTGTTAGCATAGTAGGATTGTTAGCACTGATGCTTTGCTCCATGTTTATTTTATTTTTTTTGGAGTAGGCATGCTATAAGCTCAGGTTTAAAGAAAAATAAACTTAAGTAAATCTGTGTTTATGTTTTACACCCAATAATCTGTAGTCTAGCACAAATACGCTTACACCTCAGAGGTTCATTAGATGATAGAGGCGCCCTTTCCACCTTACAAATGCACAAAACACAACACATAAGAAATTAGATTAACCACATAATCTGTCTAGGCTTTTTCTGCTGCCTTTTTCAGTGAATTTGCTACTCTGAATACAAACTCATAAACAGTTAGTTATCTTCCTTTTATGAAGGAAAAGCTTCACAAATTGTCACCAAGATCAGCTTTAGTTATCTGCAGTTATCAGCTTGTCACCTCATCTCCTTGACAATATCTCCTCCTGTTGTTTGTACTTGGATTACATCTGAAGTGTGACTTGGATTGTTTTGAATGTGTATATGTTTCCAGCGTGACTCGACATGCCCTGGATTAGAGGCGGCTCCTCCCTGGAATGGTAGCTTTTTTAGCTTTAATGTTTAAGATACACACAGGTTGCTGCTTGTTCTCCCTTTGTCTAACTCAAAGACGTAATAGTTATTTAGACTGGAATCTCGAGTTATTGTAATTTACACAGAAGGTTAAAGTCCCTATCCAAACAATGATTCGAACTGTAAAACCTTATCTGCATACATTAAAATGACATATTTAACATTTTTTCCAGGCCTTAACATGGCATAGACTTAACACTAATGCTATAAATATATATATGATTTTGCAAACTAGTCCCCACCCCCTCCTTCAGCAGCTTTCCCGTAGCCTGCTCTCCTGTACTAGCAAGTCTCGCTCACAATACTGGTTCCCGGTGCTGAAGTTTTAAGCAGTAGGTTTTTTCCTCCTGCTTAGTTTGTGAAAGGAGAAGTCAGTAAAACAGAAAAGGTGCTTTTCCAGTCAGCGGAGGGGAAAACACAAAAACAAGAACCACCGTTGCCAGGAGAACACGGGACAATGGCAAGGTGCTCAAGGTTAGAACTAAACAAAGCTTTCATCTCAACCAGAGAATTTAGATGGATGTGCACTTGTTGGAAAGCTGTGCATAACAAGTCATAAACTCAAGTACATCATCTTCACATGACCTGTGTCTCCTCTCCTTTCTCTCCTCTCTGTTTGTCTGTTTCACAGAGATACACTTGCAGTCTCACAAAAGTCTCACAAAAGTTTGTAAAATAGTAAGTTATTATTTAAAAATAGTTTCCTGAATAAGTTTGGACATTAAAACTACTGGGTTAGAGCTATGGTCTAAAACTGTGAGGTTGGGTTTAGAAAAAGATTGTGCCTTGGATTAAAATACAACGTTTTAAAGCTATGGTCACTTGGTTGCCATGGTGACGCATACCTGCTTTGTCTGGATTAATCAAATGCATGCTAAAGAGATATGCTTCTTATTAAGATAGGTTACTTACAAATGTATAGGTAGGTAGAGATTACTGGCTGATATTAATCTGTCTGTGTCTGCACTTATAACAGCAGATAAATGAAAATTTATATACAAAGACGAGGTGGGAGAAACACCCTTCAACCATGTTACGAATGTTGACGTTGCATTGTTTGCCCACCAGAGGGCGCTTTGAAGCTTCCACGACACATGTTAGCGATGCCATAAACACAACCACGAGCGTAAACAAGTAAATAAGTAACTACGCATAGCAAATGTTAATGAAATCTGTTTATGTTTAGTGTGTCTGAAAGAAAAAAAATATCAGCTAATATATCAAACTATCGGTTAGTTTAAAAATCACCAAATATCAGTATCCGTTTTAAAAGTCCTATAACTGTTGGGCTTTAATGGATATGTCTGCATAGCAGAGCATAAACTAACTACTAACATTATCATTGGTGTAGTGGGCGATTTTAGATCTACGAATATCTACACAAGTGATCAGTGTGTTGCACTGTGTTTTGCATGTTAGGTTAGTTTCCCTGCTTCAGCTGGTTAACAACGAGTATTTGAGAAAAAAAAGAGGAAACAATGATGAGAAGGCTTTGTTCGAGGTGGCTGGTGGAGTCCCTTCCACCCACTCGCATCTGACATTTATGAAATTTATTGGCAAAGCTGGTGTTTCTCTGTCAGTCAGCGGAGCATGCTCAGAGCTCAGATCAGGAAAACAGCCACTGTGCTGTGTCAACAGTGACAGAAAACTTCCAGGGTGTGGCTGTAACTCACCCCCATGTCCTGTGAAAACACACACTTCACTAGCCAGTAAACTCCCTCACTTTAACAAGAACTGCAAGAAAATGAGTCCTCCTATTAGCCTCTGTGTAGGCACGCCGTGTGAGCGCCTGTGCGTAGACACAAACCCTTGTCTTTCTTCTCTTAGCCTACAACAATCTGACATGTCTTCCACTTATCTGCTTCAATTTACTTTCACCTGATTGATTTTCTCGGCCCGTCTTTCTTTCCATCTTTAAGTCGTGCATGTGTATGTACAACTAGAGGAAGGTGTAGGCATCCTTTGTTACTGACCCAATCAACCTTACAGACTTTTATATTTAATTACTGCTGAGTAAGTGCAGGGCTCTGAATTATTAACAGGAAACTGGGTTTATTTTTAGCAGACGTGCCTCTCTTCTGACACTCTCCAGTGGTTCGTTTTAGATGATGAAACCCCTTTGCAACCCCCAAAACTACCTTCAGAACTTTACTATTAATTTTATAGAAATAAAACTCACGGGGAAACACTTATTATGGAAGCTGCATTTGCTGCCTCTGGCTGATTGGGCCCTCTATCACACACTCCTTAATTGGTTTGGTTTATACAGTTACAAGCGAATTCATTTTAGTAATATCCCAGCTGACAGGACAGTGCAGTTGTACTCAACACACACACACACAGAAGACTTTGTTCTTGTCAAAACCGGATGAGCAAATGATTTAAATCCTCCTTTTGTTCAGGGTTGACTGATCTGGCACCCACATCTCAGGACCTCAGCCAACACCCCCACCCCCACCATCATCTCCCCCCCAGGGGCTTTCGACACACCCTTTTAAAGTTATATTTCTGGCCAACAATGCCTCTGTTGTGTCTGTGCGTTTCGATTATGCGTGGGACATTTGTGAAACTGTTAATGACTGCGTACGCTGCACAAAAACCACACAAAAGAAAAACTTTATTCAGCTGTCACGAGGCCCGTGGGCTTTTCCCTCTTCTTTATTTGACTGTGCGGCCCCATCTTAGCATTTAGGTAAGGGCAGTGAGAACAATGTCAGGTTAGGTCTTTCCTGTTCATTATTAAGAGGTGGGCGCGCAAAGACAATGAACTCAGATTCACCCTTGTGTGCCTCGCATTTTTATTCATCTGCTTCAGATATTCTGCTAGTCTCTGGCGTGTCTTCTTAGCTGGATGCGCAAAGTGGCCGCTGTCAGATTTTATTGTCCTGCGGGCAGGAGTCCCCCTCTCTGATAAGCCCGATAACTTACTTCTTGTCTGTCTTTGAAAAGATTGATCTTTTTTTCTTCTCCCACTTCCTCCCTCGTGTGTAGGCTTCCAGCCAGCGTTTTAAGCTCCACCCATTTATGCAAGTTTGCAATCTGAGCTTGCAGGGGTTTTTTGTTTTGTTTTTTTTCTTCTGGTTTTCTTTGCCCTTCCTGACAAATGGCAGTCACATTTCTGGATCATGCATGTGTGTGTTCGTCAGTGAACTGTGTAACAACTTAGAGAGACAGAGCAATGGAGAGTTAGAGCCTACACATCAATAACGGCACCTTACAACTGAGGTGAGAAGCGCTGCAAATATCTTGCCGTCTCTATCGCTAGTCCTGTTTGTCTGCGTCGCCTCGCTGTCTTTATCTCTTCCTCTCATCCTCCCTCCTCCACTGCTCCCTCTTGTCTATCCACCCCCCCTCCTCCTCTCTGCTGTCTCAAGAGTGTGTTGGAGCCGGTAGCAGGTACAGCAGGAGCCCATTAGTGCAGAGCCTTGCTCTGATTGGATAAGCTGGAGAAACTGGGAGACTGCCTCTGAATAATTGATGTGCATTGTGCAGACGCTGGACAAGGGAAAAAGACAGATCAGAGAGCAAGGAAGGAGGAAGAAAGCGAAAAGAGAGCGAGAGGGAGAGAAGGGAGAAAGACAGGAGAAGACAGAGGAAGTAAGAAAAGAGTGAGCAGAGTGAGAGATCTGTGCAGAGAGTGAGAGTGATAAGGCACAGGCACAGGAGGCTTGGAAGCAGCAAAACGCTTTGAGAGTTGCCACTGGCCTCTGCAGAAATAGGAGCATTTGTGACACTTGAGTCTTTTCTCTGCGCTATGAAGGGAATGAGATGAGATGTGCAGGGACTTTGCCCGGCTCTGGGTAAGTGTCAGAGAGAGTGTGTGTGTGTCTGTGTGTGTGTGTGCTCCCCCCTCCACGTGCCTCTCTAGCACAGAACTATTTGGCGTATTAAGCGAGTGTGTTTGTATGCATAGCGGATGATCAGGGGGTTAGCAGAGGCCAGTTGAGCAACTGCTTTTGATCTATGATTGATACAAGAAGAAAAAGCAACAATTAGCTGCAGTGTTTCTTTAAAGTATGTTATTTTAGTACATTTAAAATAGGAATAATCATTTCAGCTGTGCCTTGACATTTGTGCATTTCAGGCTTAATAATACGGGCTTCTAGCTTTGTAGTAGTGTAACACACCAGAGAGGATCAGAAGAGATCAGCTGACCACAGGTTGACCTACATGCTGTTCTGTCATAGGGGTTACACTGACTGCCTGTTTCGTGTGTGCAAACACACACTTCACAGTGCATTACACTTAGGTTGTTTTAAGTTTTATCTTGAGTTAGGATTTAGGGCTGTCAGTTTAGCATTACAATTATAGAAATGCTACAGTGCTACACTATGATTTTATGAGCCCTGGTGGCTATGCAGCATCGTATAGCTAGTAAAATCCTTCAGATTTATGAAATGTAAGAAGGGTCGTGCTCATGTTGGTGTTAGGACTACGTGCGTCAGTGTCCCTCTTTCAGTCAGGAAAAGATGACCCACTTTTCCATTGTGGATTCTTTTTTTAAGTAGTTGACCTGTGCTTGGAGCCAGAGCCTGTCTGCTTGTCCACTCATTAGGAGAGAAGAAGGGAGAGGAGGAAGGAGGGGGGTGTAGAGTGTAGTCATGGAAGGACAATGCAGTTGGATGAGTGCACAGAAAGGCCTGATTTAGTTTTTCTTTTTTTCTTTCAGTCTTTCAGTGATGCTGAAAAGTGTTTAATGTCCGCCGTGTTGTCAGCTGTGCGTCTTTTAAAGGGTAACAGAATTTGAATGAGCAAAGGGCAGCCAGGCAATAAAAACATGAGGACGCTGCAGGGTATTCAATCAGTGTTTAATCTAACCTTAAAACTGACAAGTTAATTAGCAAATGGCTCTTGTAAACAATATCGTAACCATTCACTGACCGGTGGTTAAAAAAAAGAAAAGAAATATACATATTTATATTATGGCACAATATGACTTCCAGCTAGCGGTAGTGGCGCTGCAGCACTTCCTGTTAGCCTGAGCAGGGTGTAAACCACTGAAACCGTCTGCATCCTCAACCTCGCAGCCACATGCAGCCGCTCTCCCCCTCTAGCCTTCCTCCTTTCTCTCTGACTCCAGCGCTTTGTTTGTATCACTTACTCCACACACTTTGGTGAACTCCAGTGAGTGCACTCTGAGTACTTCCCATCAGGCTGTTTAGTGACTCATTCCTGACATTTGAACTGGATGTGTTTGTGTGTGTGTGTGTGTGTGTGTGTGTGTGTGTGTGTGGCCTACTTTGTTTTTGCAGTTTGTTTTGCCATTTTTTTTTCTTTTCTGTGAATCATCACCATGCCTTACATGTGTCACTCCACCCACCACGAGCAAGTGTGGCCCGAGCGAAACTGCGTTCGATTTATGACTGGAGAATCTGAGCAAGGGATTTCTGGCAGGACAAGCCGATGCAGGACAGCAGGAAGTGTTTCAGGAAACAGTGAAATTCTCCATTCTTGGCGGTGACTTCCCCCATCTAGTCGAGGTGTGCTGATGGCCTCTCATGGCCGCTCCTCGTGAAATCGCTGTTTACTGATTCATATGCAAAAACCCCCCCAAAAACCCAGCTTCCGTAGCTGGAATTTCATCACTTTTTAATCATTGTCTTAGATTATGAAAGAGCAGCCGCGGGAAATCTCAGAATTTCTGATTGTGTTTTTCACCCTAATGATTTCATTGAAGCAACAACAGTGTGAGATGAAAGACTCATTGTGGAAGTTGAGACAAGTAGCGTGTCTAGTTATAATTAAGCATGTGATATTTGCTCGTTCCCTCCAGTGGTGGCGAGCTGCACGTGGCTGATAAGAGCAGTTCATTCACAGCTTGCTCCTCTCTGATGTTCTTTCGAGCTATTCGAGGTGCTTTACTGTTTAAGCACATCTTCCCCGACGCCAAGAGACCGAATGTGTTTGTTTGCTCACCAGCACAGACCGCAGATTTCATATTTACTTTAGCTGCTTTTCTGTCCTTGTATGCGAGCATGCTTGTTTCCAGATTCCTTTGAGTGCAACAGTGCATTTTGTTTTATTGTGGATTGTGGCTGTGTGATCATGGATGGATGCTGGTGACCCCCCAGGGCTGAGAAGTTTATGGAGGACATGCTCTGTTGCATCTGATGCAAGTCACCTGATTTTCATACTCCCAGTTATAGCAAATGTAACCAAAGCAAGCATGAAGATTTCCCCGCACGAAAGATTTAAGGGAAGCAAAACGAGTCCGCAACTATTTAAGTTGCATGTCCCTGTAAACCAGCTATTTCAAGGTTTTGGACTTGAAATAGGTTGGTTAAACAAGCAGTAAATAATCTGTAGATTAACCAAAACGTATATTTTGATTTTACTGAACGAGCATTTTAGGGTGCATATGTGTTATATACAAAGGATTGGCTTGGCTTTTGTAGTTTAATATAATATATATGGCACACATAATGAAAATATCTATTGCATTAGAGCGACCATTTAAATCTGCAATAAATACTATGGCAGGAAATGTGAATCTTTGCAGGGAGTCTCAGTCAAGCTTAGCTTACCTGCAAATGGATACATTAAAAACATAATAAAGAGTGTTTTTGGTGGCAGCACGGAGATCCTCCAGCACTTTCAACCTTCTGCTCAGATCTAGCCGTCATACTGCATTATGTTTGGTGTTTATTCTGATTCTCATAACTCTGCCACATTTAAAAATGTGTAATTTGAACCCCACAGAAACCAGCACCTGCAGGAGATGTCAGAGTGATTCAGGTAGAGCTACCCTCCCTTTTGGGCTGCAGCATCTCTTTTGGCTTGTGACCCACACACACACATCCAGGGGAGGAGGGGATCTGCCTACTCCCTCCATCTCCACCTGTCCTCTTGTCTAGCATCCTTCCATCCATCCTCCACCCCCCCCTCTGTCCTCATATCTGGTGTACAGCCAGAGGTTGAGGATGGAAGTCTTCCCGATGAGGAAGTCGCTTTGCTTTTCAGTTCAAATTAACAAAAAGCAATAATCAAGTCTTTTTGAAAAATCCAAACAAAACGAGGCACTTTCAAGCTAGAAGATCTGGAACACTGTGATTTGTGTGAACGTTAAACTAAAGGCTTGGTTTTGGTCGACTGTGATTTTTTGACATAGAGCTTTCTCTCTGCAGGGCATGTTTGAGTTGTTCTGCCTCCAAGCTGTTGAGACTAAAGCCCATTTGATATGCTCTTCTCTTGGAAGAAGTTGGCTTAACAGAGAGGGGGCAGGAAGGGGGATATCATTGACTGCTTAAATGGCTTCCATTACACTTCGGCAAAAAGCATGATTTTTTTTTTATCCACAGGATTTTATATCCCCTCCATATTTGTATTTTGCATAATATTTTGTACCCACACAGCATAATTCTACCTGCCAGTGTTTTACAGACCTCTGCTTTTTATATCTATTATAAATTGCTTCTTTTTTTTTCTTTTTTATCATCCCACACATTGTCTCAGAAGGCTTCTTTGTCTAGTGCCGCAGTGTTCATGCTCAGAAAGTGTAATTTTTCATGTAGTATTTTCTTTTTGTGTGTGTGTGTTTTGTTATCAATAAAAACTACAGTAGAGCTGCATGTTCGGTGTTACATGTCTCTATCAAAGCGTGCCGCGACTTGTGACAGAGGCTTTTTTTCTTCTTTTTTTTTGTGGTAATTTTAGGATCAGGCTTGATGTGAGAGTGTACAGTATGAGGGATGTGCATTCCTGCTGAAGATTAAACTGATTAAATCCTCCACAATTAGGACAATGCTTTTGCTGAATGTGGCTCAAACGTGTTTGAGCTTTTGTGCAAACCAACCTCATTAAGCTATTTAACCGAGTTTATACTTTGCAGTTGCTTCTTCTGTCAGAATCGTACAAAGAGGAGTACGAGTAGCAAGAAATCTCTACCTGTTTCTACTTCATAAAACTCCTTCAGCTGTTCTTTGTGTTGCCATCCAAACTAATGAGGCTCAGAAAGTCTTATGTAACATCTCCTTTTAGCAGCTTTCTTGAACGCAGCTAACCCTTAAATATGTATGCAAAAACAGCCAAGCCCTCCAGCTGCTACGTGATACTGTGTCAGTAATAGATATTCCATATCAGTATCATGGTATCACAGTGCAGTCATGGCTGTAACTGCAGTCTTAAGAGGAAACAGGTGCACTTCTCTTGCACTGAATTTCAGTTGCCATGCAAGCTTTAAAAAAAAAAGAAAAGGGAAAGGGCTCCGGAGCACTCTTCTCATACAGGCTTTGAAAACTCAACAGTACTTTCTTTTAGTCGTAGTTCACGGTATTTAGACATCAGCTCATTCTCTTTTCTTTTGATTTCTACTGTTTTAATTCCATTTTGGAAACATGGCTGCCATAATATACTTTTGATATTGCACCTCAGCTGATGCTGTCTTTACGTTCTTCTGCTGAAAATGAAAAAAAAACAAACCCTGTGGTGGGGCAGTTTTGCCCAGCTTCTTTTCTTAATGTTTGCGTATTGATCATATTTAAAGCGACTTCACATCTTCAGTCATTTTTATGAAATGTGTAATATGCCAGTGCTTGCACCCGCCAAAATGGCCTGCCTGTTTTGTTTTTTAATTTACTTTTATTTATACACACTATAATTACGCTGTATTAAATGCGTGGTGAACTCTGTTCCTCTTTTAATGCAGATGTCATCCTCTGAAATAGTCGTTTGAGTGGGTGGAAGTTCACTTTACCTCTGCACTTGGCATGCTCAGACACAGGGCTGCTTCGCTGTGTTCACTCTTTAAATCTTTAACCACACAATAGTACACTTAGTACAGTGATTTAGGGCCACGGCACAGCAGCACTCTTTTGCTGTTGCCTTCAACATCTTTGCTGAAAGTTGAATACCTTGCGCTTATATGTGGCAGAGCACCGGCTTCATATTTCAGAACAGGTCAGGTGTTTATCAACAAAGTGGGGTCGCTGTCTTGCGGCTAACTCAATTATATTAGGGCGGATACTTTTAAAGTATTAGCAATCTGTCAGGATTTCTAAGGGAAATGATATGCTCAGTAGCAGAAGGCTTTTACCGCACACGCAGATGCTTACACACACACAGCACTGCCAGAGTTCATAGTAATTAGCATTTGGGTTTCCTTGTAAAAAGGACTTGTACATACACTCTGTCATTAGTTAATGGGCCTTGCAGCCTGTTACCAGGGCTTATTCTCCCTCCCTTCTGCTCCCAGAGGGGCTGAGGTGAGGTGAGAATGAGCCAGGGCTTCTGCTATCAGTCAGCCATATAGCATTAAATACAGCTTGAGTGAGGAGGACCCATATGTCTCTGGGCATTATTCAATTAAAAGTCCCACCTTCTAAGAAACAGAGATGGTTGGAACGGGTTCACGAGAGCTTCAGCTTATGTCCAGCTCTCCCTGCAGAGCAGTCTATGTGCTCAGGAGGAGGCTCTGTTTAAGGCCGGAGAATCCACTGAAACTTGTTAGAACAGAATAGTAACTTCAGATGAGCCCCAGAGGCTTGAATGTCACCGTTGTCTACAGATATTAGTCAGGCAGATCAGCAACTGTGGTTTTAGTCATGTATTAGGAAGAAGCGCTTGACTCTCTGTCAGCTTTTTGAATGCTTTTTAGAAAGTCTCAGATGGTGAGATTAGCTTAGATAAACTCATTTGCTGAATATCTGTGGGCTCACCAGCTGCAAGTCAAGGACAAGGAGATCCTCTATTAAATGCTTTCGAAAGAATTTGATGATGGAACTATTTAAAAGCGCAGCACGACGTAACTGAGAGCTGACTCTTCGATGCAGGTAAAAACAGCAGTTTATGATGTTATTGTTGTGAAAGACTGTCAGACTGATGCCTCGAGAAAGTAGTTTCAGGAACACTTTCTCCATCAGCTACAATCTCTATACTTTTTTACCCAACTGTAAACTGTCAGCACATTATCAAGTAGCCCTGACAGTGTAGCTATTCAGCAGAAATAGGGTAATCTCACTGTTTAAAGCTAGATGTAGCCACTGTGAGTAACCCGTTGTTTAGTGGATGAGTGTTGTGAAGCCTTTAGGTTACCATGTGGTTTGTTTGGTTTTTTGGGGGGTAGGGGGTTGGAGCCAGAAGTGGCCATGCTTGGGTTATATATTGTAAACTCATTCTAGCTTTTTTAAATGGCCCACTAGCTTTTCACCTGTGACTATGCTGATTTGTCTGCAGAGAATTTACATTACAGGTCACCGGCTACACGTGCAGCTTAGACGGTGTACCTCAAAGATGTACAGCAGGAATGATCACTTGATCGTCGGGTGGAAAAAGGCTTCGTGAACTGTGTCAAGACCCACCTGACTCCATACTTTTCATGAATGGTGACATTTATATAGGAATAAGAACCAAAACACTTTAAATGTCAGGCTGGTACAGAAACGTAAAAACGTTTAATTGTGCTGTAAAATTTGGGCATTTTATGATGTTTTTTGAGCCTCAAGTGGCCATTTGTGGAACTGCAGTTTCAGACTTAGATTATACCATTATGTAAAAGAAGGAAGGGGGGCATCAGTTCGGAAGACAGCGAGGGTAGTCGTACAGACCGGGTACAAATTTTCTTGTTCCCTTAGATGATTTTTTTGTGGAACACCACGTCACTTTGGATTTCCCGGAAAGTTGGAGCAGACCAACATAACCTGAGTTAGCGATCCAAGATGGCAGCACTGAACATAAACAGTACTAAAATGGTAAACTTTGAACCTGTTTTGCCACTGTTGTGTATTTGTAACTCACTAAATGTGACAGATCAGGCTTTATCCACGATTGTGTTTTTTAAGAGCATAAAAATAAGTATTATACTGTGTTGCTAGTGATACCTGAATGGCTCTAAGTTCCTAAGAACCAAAATAAATTTTCCCTCACTGTATCTGGAACGTGCTAACTAGGGAGTGACGCAACTCCAAGGTATCTGGAACACAGCAACAGAGAGACAGGGAGCCGGATTTAAACGCAAGGAAAAAGTGAAGTAACGACGCATTTCGAGGATATTGTAGACTGCAGGCCTTAAGCCCCATGTATGTTCTCCCATAGCAGTATTGAATTCACAAAAATAAGACTTGTGTCAAAATGATGCGTTAAAAAAAGTTTCCCAGCATACAAAATATTTATAATTAATAAATTAGGCTAAAATCGAAGGTTTTGATTGAAGAGCCATTTGGGAGCCATAAGAGCCAGAAGATCTCCCATCACTCTTAAAAGTACCATTTCCCAAAGCTTAACTATCTCAGTAATCTTGCTGGTTTCAGGATTCTCTCATTCTTAAGTAAAGTTGCAATCATGTTAAAGATACCAGAGAATAGAAACATGGCATTCTTTAATATTAGGAACAAAAGACGGAAGAGAGTGAGAAAGGCTTTAAAGAAGAATCTTTAAGTAGCTGACCTTAACTTGTCTCAACCAGGTAGCTGTTAGCACCTCCAGAACAAACTGAAGGCTTTAGTTTCATCTTTCTATTCATTCAACAGGAATGAATAGAAAGATGAAATAAAGAGAGGTGTAATGAGACGGAGACCTTGTCTTTATATTCTTCTGTTTTTGTTGGCTGGGTTGTCTGCACGCTTGACATCTGCACCTCATGTTCTCCATTAGTGAAGTCAACAAAACAACTTAATGGATAGTAGTAGAGACAGATGCCATCAGAATGCTATTTAAATTTGTATGAGGACCGAGGGCGTGCGGAGCTCTGTAAAGAGGAGGGCCATAAAGAGGTAAAGCGAGAGGAGTATGGCGGGCAAGTTGTGGGTGTGTGATAGTGTTGGCAGAGGTTTTAACACAGGGGGCTGTGAGGTGAAAACAAGGTCATGTACACTGTACTAAGCTCGCTAAATATGCACGACGCCCAGAGCAGACCCTCACTCTATTATGAATGACATCTGGCCTTGGCAGCTTGTTAGATTCAGTAGCTCATAACCACGCTGATGTGATAAGTCGCCATTGCTCTCTTTTGTCCTCTGCCTGTCTCTCCCTGCCTCAAAGCAACTCCCATCACTCGAGCTTGGAGTTTTAGGTCTAAATGGTGGGTTGCCTGTTGAAGAGACAGTCCCTCTGTGTGGAGGTGGTGATTTAGTGGGGAGATAAGCTCTCCGTAATGGCAGGGTGGAATAATTCCTCTTTAACTAGGAGGCTTGGCTCTCTCCACCCTGCAGAGGAAAATGTAACCGCTCCTCTTCTTTATTTTTCCCTTCTCTCCTTTCTTTGTTGTTCCTTTCACTCCTTGTCTTTTTCGAGTGACTTCAGAAATAATCACTTGTCATGTCATGTTTTTAATTTCCTTTCATTTAGACATGGTGTAAATCTTAATGCAGTGCCAATTTCAGTGTCAGGGACTTTGTAACACCCCCCCACCCCCACCCCAAACCTAGTAACAGCACCTTCTAAAAGCTGCTGTATCTGGCTCTACAAGGCTATAAATAGCATCTTAAACTATTTAATAAAATGATGAACACGGTAACCTTTCTTTTGTTAGGCTGATGTTTGTCAAGGCAACTTTCAAATAACCCATCGATTAAAAAAAAAGACAACTTGATTGGCATTGGGAAAAAAACACAACAAAATCAAATAAAATTGGCACATCATTGGAACAAGAACAAAAAATCCCAACTCTTATTTTCATGAAGGCGGGATGAGAAGGCTGTCTGATTAGTCCTTAGAGACATGAGAGGACAACGAGGCAAAGAATAAAGTGGTGCTGATGAAGGAAGTGGAGGACTGAAGATGTTACTGTTTCTTACTTTCTACACGGCTCTTATCTGTAACCCCAATCACTCACTCGTGTCTGCCTCTCACGCTCCATTTCAGCTTTTTCCTCACAGTGGCAGAGAAAACTGGGAGGTCCTTTGTGCTGTACATAGATCTCAGTTTATATTTGACTCTGCAGGTTGATATGACGTGTAAGGCAGCTGTTGTGGTAACTACACAAAGCGATTGATAATGGAAGTGTTGCATTAGGCTGCCCCCTGGAGGCTTTAGCAGTAACATCAAGCTGCAACCGTTAGACACCTGTAATTGTGTTTATTGAAGGAAAACTTTAAAACTCTGTTATAAGCGACATTCTGTGTGATCATTTGCAACCATAGAGCCATAAACATGCGTCTGATAATACATGAGTACCCAGTGCAGACCAGTTGTGCACACGAGGAATCATGAACCTGTCATTGTGCTCTCCTTGCAGCCCTGCTGTCGTCGTGGTGCGAGGAGCTGGGTCGCCTCCTCCTTCTGCGTCACCAGAAGAACAGACAGAACGAACCGCAGGGGAAAGTCCCCATGCAGCCCGGCATGAACAGCATGAAGCCCGGCCTCACGCACAGGTGAGATACATGCCCTGTCAGATTACAAAGCCTGCTGAAGTTGGCTCGCAGTAAAGTCACATTTTCAATAAAGTGTGTGGTGGGAGGAAACTGCATCTGAATCACCAATGTACAATATATTGCCAGCTTCCCATGCATGTGAACTTGAGACATCCCATTCTAAGTCCATAGGGTTTATTATTATTATTTAATATTATGTCGGCCCAGCCTCTGGTGCTATAACAGCTCCAACTCTTCTAGGAAGGCTTTCCACAAGGTTTAGGAGTGCTTATGGGAATTTTTCACCATTCTGAGATCACACACTGATAATCGATGATGAGGTCTGGATAACAGTCTCCACTCTAATTCATCCCGAAGGTGATCTGTCAGGTTGAAGTTAGGACTCTGTGCAGACCAGTCAAGTTCTTCCATACCAAACTGTTTCCACAAAGTCCAAAATGTTAAAGCATTAAGAGTTTCTTTTACTGGAAGTAAGGGGCTGAGGCCAACTGCTGAAAACAGCCCCACACCATAATCCCCCTCCACCAAACTTTACATCGGGTACAGTGCAGTCAGACAAGAAGCATTCTCCTGGCAACCGCCAAACCCAGACTCCCCCATCGGATTGCCAGGTGGAGAAGTGTGATTCGTCAGTCCAGGCAATACGTCTCCACTGCTCTCGAATCCAGTGGCGGCACGCTTTACATCACTGCATCTGACACTTTGCACTGAGCTTGTGATTTAAGGCTTGGATGCAGCTGTTTGGCCGTGGAAGCCCATTCCATGAAGTTTGCCACACACTGTGAAGGCCACAGGAAGTTTTGAGGTCTGTAACGACTGACTGCAGAAAGTTGGCGACCTCTGTGCACTGTGCGCCTCAGCACCTGCTGACCCCACTCTCTGATTTTACGTGGCCTACAACCTCATGGTTGAGTTGTTGTCGTTCCCAATCACTTCCACTTTGTTATAACAGCTGACTGATATTTAGCAGTACAAGGGGCGTCCTATCACAGTACCACCTTGGAGTTCCTGAGAGCAACATGTTCTTTCACAGATCATTGTAGAAACAGTCTGCATTCTTAGGTGCTTAAATACACCGTAGACATGGAAGTGATTGGAACACATGAGTTCAATGATTTGGATGGGTGAGTGAATACTTTTGGCAATATAGTGTATATAAGGCATCAGAGGAAGTCATTAAAGAAATATAGGTTCACATCTAACATTCAGGCCTCATGAGGGTTTCCACTGATTGGAGAAAAGCCAAAGAAAATTGTGGAAGTGAAGTGATGTGAAGTGCAAGGGCAAACCTAGAGGGAAGACAGATGTGAGGTAATGCTTTTAGAGAACAGTGTGTGCTCGGACCTCTCTCAAAAAAACAAAAAAAGAAGAAGGGGGGGAAAAAAAGCCTGGAGTTAGCCAACAGTCCTGTTTGCTTCTGCTGAAGATCTTGGGATAATGTGTATTTATGAGGAAATATTGAACATGTCGTCCATTCTGAGACCTAACCTCTGAGGGAAAACAGGGTGCCTTCCAAGAGCAGCAGTTCCCTCCCACACTGCTGGCCACTTGCCTCTCCCCTCATGGAGACTTAGCTTGTTTATCATGTGTAACAGAATCTCATATTTTACTCTATTTGTTTTAAATCTGAACGCTAAACATTCCAGATGTGTACTACCTATCCTTATCCGAAGAACTTAGATGTTTACCGGTGCGTGCGGACAGACGAGTCCTTATCGGCACATTTGGAAATTTTGACTCATCTTACTTGTGCAGTCATTAGCAGATTCCCTGGCTCAAAATGTGGTGTGAAACTCAAAGCCAGACATTTAAATTGAATGAACATTTCGGCTTAAGAAACCCCAGAGTTACTCAGAACTTTAAGTGACATCAGGCACATGTTTGTGTTTTGATCTGTTTCCCAGTGATGGCTCATTTCCCTATGACTCTGTCCCCTGGCAACAAAACGCCAACCAGCCCCCTGGGTCATTGTCCGTGGTTACAACAGTGTGGGGCGTTACCAACACATCACAGAGTCAGGTATGTCCATGCATGAAAAGCACCCACTCTGTAATTATATGAGTTCAGCAAACAGTTTTAAGACAGGTTTATTGCACAAACCTAGCAGATAGTTTCACTTCCTCTTTGATTCTTTGTTAAATATAGGTGCTGGGCAACCCAATGGCAAACAGCAATAACCCCATGAATCCTGGGGGTAACCCAGTGGGATCGGGCATGTCTGGCAATGCAGCAGGGCTCAATTCACCCCAGTTCAATGCGCAGCAGCAACAGTTCCCAAATAAAGGCGGTTCCAGCCAATCATACATGCAGCAGAGCATGTACGGCAGGCCCGGCTACCCCGGTGGTCCTGGAGGATACAGCGGAAGGTGAGAAACAGGATACCAGTCTTCTTTTTTATTCATTAAGACAGCAGCTCCGGTTTTAAAAAAGTGGTTAAAATATAAATCATGTGTTCATCAGTTACTCTGGAGGACCGAACGCACCACCAGGAGGTATGGGAATGGCCTCCCACACACGTCCTCCTGGTGACTTCACCCAGCCAGCTGCTGCAGCTGCAGCTGCTGCTGTTGCTGCCGCCGCTGCTACCGCGACAGCCACTGCAACAGCCACTGTAGCGGCTCTGCAGGAAACCCAGAATAAAGACATGAACCAGTATGGACAGGTACAGTACACATCTGCTATGAGGCAAACAGTTTGATGGAGGAAGATGTTAGGTAACTACCTGCTGCAAAATGTAGCCATTAATTATTTGCTTGTTTTCTCCAGATGTGTCCATCGTTCCAGATGGGCCATGCTCCAGCCTACAATAGCCAGTTTATGAATCAGCCAGGCCCACGAGGTCCCCCTGGGGGAATGAATCCATCCAGCATGGGATCCGCCATGAACAACCCCAATATGAGCGGGCCTCCAATGGGTATAAACCAGGCGAGAACCCCAGGCATGACGCCTTTTGGAGCTCACAGCCAGAGGATGCCTCAGCAAGGTTATCCCGGTGGACCTCGACAGGCCATACCCATGCAGGGGATAAAGAGGCCATATCCTGGGGATGTGAGTGGAAATATCAGACATGAATATTCTTCTTGTTGTAGCACCTGAGACATGTGTATATATATAATGTCTTTTCTTCTTTTTTTAACTTTCTTCTTGAAGGGAAGCTATGGAGGTCAGCAGTATGGGCCAAACAGTCAGTTCCAACAGCAGGGGCAGTATCCCTCATCAAATGCCTCCAGACCGTTGCCCTCTCCTAACTACCCCAGCCAGAGGATGCCAGGGCAACAGGGCCAAGGGCAGTACCCGCCTGGCCTGCCCATGAGCCAGTACTACAAGGTTTGTTAGTCCATCATTTATGCATATTCAGGGTCAGAAGGGGGGCAAAGGAAGCGAATTATTCAGAAGAAGAAGACGTTTGAACCCTTGTCACCTAAACTATAGTGCATCCCTGGCACTAAAGGGAACTGTATCAATTCTTTTTTGCTTTTCCTTATACAGCAGGAGCCCTTCAACGGTCAGAGCACCAACTTCTCTGGAGGCGGATACTCTTACGGCCAAGGCAGTGGGGTATGTTTTTCCTTCGTGCCCATGTAAAAGTGCAATTTCTGTCTTAGCAGGTGAAGACATTGGTGCCAGATTTGAGCCTTTCATGTCTGTGAAATGACTTTAACAGATCTTTTGATTATTGCACTTCCCCCACCTTTCTTTAGCCCCCCAGGCCTGGTAACTACCCACACTCTCCAGTCCCCGGAAACCCCACACCTCCCATGACCCCGGGAAGTAGTATTCCGCCATATCTGTCGCCAAACCAGGATGTGAAGCCCCCGTTTCCAGCCGACATGAAACCAAATATGACAGCGCTTCCGCCCCCTCCAAGTAAGTACCCAAGCAGACCTGAAACGAGTCGTTCACATGACTCATTCGTCTGTTTTTATCCTTTTTATCCTTTTATATCACCTCCTGACATTTACATTCTGAGATTAAAAGCCATCCTCTCCCGTTTTCCTCATCTGCAGCTATCCCCAACGAGGAACTACGTCTGACGTTCCCAGTCAGGGACGGAGTGGTGCTGGAACCGTTCCGCTTGGAGCACAACCTGGCTGTCAGCAACCACGTCTTCCACCTTCGACCGTCCGTCCACCAGACCCTCATGTGGAGGTAAAAACCTTGCAGTTTCGTATTTGTTGTTACTAGTGCAGCATGTGCACAGCAAGCACTAAAATGGATGTGTGGTGAAAGTTGCTACATTGTGGGTGCTGTTATTTTCGGCTGTTGTTATAGCGCCATATGAATGTGACAGACGTGAGATTTATACTAAATCACGTGTTACTGCAGAGTTTATTAATAGTGAGAATCTTGATTTGTCATAAGCTAGCACAGTGTTGCCTACATACAATCCGCCTCATTTCTTTGTATTTGCATCGAAGGAGGCAGATTTCTTTTCTTTTCTTTGCAAGGTTTTTGCCTTCATCAGATAATGTAATAGTGAATGTACACAGGAAAGGAGGGAGAGTGAGGGCCTTGGGTCAGAATCAAACCCGAGTTGTTGCATTCAGCCTTGCGACATCCCCTCACCCCCTGAGCTAAACTGGCACCCGTGTTTTTTATAAAGTGGTCTTAAGCAATAGTTCTCCAGGATTTCTTGAGATCTTTCAAAGTTTTTATTTGGGCACTGCCTGCTTTTCCAGTCATTTTCAGTTCTTTCCTCGTAGCTGCCAAAAACAAATAACCATGAGCCAAAAACCTGGCATATGTCTTCAGGGTGTGCAGTATGTCCTTAAAAAATGGAGTAAATTGGACACGTGGAGGGCAAAAGATGAGGTTACAGGTCTTAAAAAACAGGCAAAAACCCAAAATCTGGCATCTGACCCTTCACTTGATCCATCTGCTATTCATGAAGCCTCATCAGAAATGGTCTCAGTGGATGGGTGTCTGACAATAAGTCATCCTAAGGAAGGGAAACAAGAAAAAAACCAAAGATTGACTTTCAAACTCATTAGAATTGGTTAACCTCTATTTGTGCCTGATGTATTGTACAGACTGTGCGGTTGTCGTTTTGTTTTTCCCAGTTTTTTCCACTAACTGTTATTCCTCTGGTTACCCTCGTAGGTCTGACCTCGAGCTGCAGTTTAAGTGCTACCATCATGAAGACAGGCAAATGAACACCAACTGGCCTGCTTCCGTCCAGGTCAGCGTCAACGCCACGCCTCTCACCATTGAGAGGGGAGACAACAAAACCTCCCACAAACCCCTGCACCTGAAGCACGTTTGCCAACCCGGGAGGAACACCATCCAAATTACGGTCACCGCATGCTGTTGTGTGAGTATTCGCATTCTCAGAGCACCGACCAGCAGCTTTGATATGTAGCGGCTTCATTCATTAGCTCAGACAAGCTGGAGTGATTTACACACACGTGATTTCAATTTGCATTGTCTGGAGTATGAATGAGATTCAGCTGTCTGTACTAATTCTGCTTGTGTTCATGGCTTCTTTTCTTTGCAGTCCCACCTGTTTGTGCTTCAGCTGGTCCACAGGCCATCTGTGCGATCCGTCCTCCAGGGGCTCCTGAAGAAGAGACTCCTCCCTGCAGAACACTGCATCACCAAGAGTACGGCTCCTTTGCATAGTTAATGTTCAATAATACATCCGAATTCAGTAAACTCAACCCTGTTTCTCTTTATTGTTCTTTAAGCACATCTATGACTGCTCCCCCTGTGACACTTTATATTTTCAGTTAAGAGAAACTTCAGCAGCGTTGCGGCCTCGGCGGGCAACACTACTCTTAACGGGGAAGACGGCGTGGAGCAGACAGCCATTAAAGTGTCTTTGAAATGTCCCATCACGTTCAGACGCATCCAGCTACCTGCGAGGGGGCACGACTGCAAGCATGTTCAGGTTTGCGTGCATTTAAGTGGAAATAATGTTAATGGAAATGCGTGCCTGGTGTTGCAGTGAATGGAAGATTATTATCCTAATGAGGATTTGTGATGTTTCTGTCTGCAGTGCTTTGATCTGGAGTCCTACTTGCAGCTCAACTGTGAGAGGGGGACATGGAGGTGTCCTGTGTGCAAGTAAGGAGGCTTGTGTAAAAATATGTTTAGGGAATCCATCCTTATGTGTTGTTTTTAATTCTGTTTTTTTTTTTTTTATAGTAAAACTGCGTTATTAGAAGGTCTGGAGGTGGATCAGTACATGTGGGGAATCCTGAATGCCATCCAAAAGTAAGTTCACTCTGCTTGGCCTGTTTTTACACGCACAAATTGTTTAGACGTGAAGCCAACATGATTTGTTTTCTCCTCCAATAGTTCAGAGTTTGAGGAGGTAACTATAGACCCCACATGTAGCTGGCGACCTGTCCCCATCAAGTCTGAGCTACACATCAAAGAAGACCCCGACGCACCGCTGGCCAAGCGCTTTAAAACAATGAGCCCGAGTCAGATGACAATGCCTAATGTGATGGAAATGATCGCACAGCTAGGGCCAGGCCCCGGCCCAGGATCTGGACCCGGACCTGGGCCGAGTCCATACCCACCACACCCTGGTCAACATGTCAGTGGCAACGGGGGAGATTACCCGGGAGCAGGTAATGAAAAGCAGGCAGCGTCCTGCAGTGTAGAAAAATAACAGGAGAGTCATCTCATTTATCGGAAGAATGAGCCGTTGTGCATTTTGCAGCAGGATCTATTGATGTGTCTCTAGTGCATTAAACAAAGAAACAGCCCCAAGGAGAGTTTTATGCTGAAACTGTTCTAAAAAATGTTCCTGCTCTGATAAATGTTTCTCATCAGTAAAAAAAAAAAAAAGTAGAATGGGTATATCCTGTTATGTAACTGCTTTGATAAAGGTACATTTTATTTGCAACATCAGGGATTCCTCATCAAATGAGTGAGCGGGACCAAACTGCAGTTAGCCCCTTCAAAAGATGTGTCTTATCTTCTCTCCTTGTAGGCAACAGCTACCACACCCAGGGGAATTTCGACTTCCCTCACGGGAACCCCTCCGGAGGTGGAGGAGGTCCCCCTATGAATGACTTCATCCATGGACCTCAGCTATCCCATCCTCCGGACGGGCCTGGTGGTCTCCTCCCACAGGATAAGCCCCTCAGCCACAGCATGAATGATCCAGTGAGTACATCTGACTTTGGCTGCTCGTGGTTTATGGGAATCAAGTTGCACATTAAGCTTTTCATATATTTGGGCTTTTTTTTAATGCGATGCTAAGTTAGTCATGTTTGATGCTTAGTCTGAGGAAGAAACTCTCTAGAGAATCTGTGCCGTACTGAAAACCTGTATTTCTTATCTGACCAAGGTGCAGCCTGTGCCTCTAGCCAGCATGTGTGCTCAGTCATGCTCACATGCTCATGTCACCGTATAATGTTGCAGCTGTACATGTCTGCTGATCGCAGCTTCCATTTAGAAAGCCTGTTCCATATTATTCACGCTGGAACTCATTTCGCTCCCCCCCTTCCTTCCCCCCTTAACACTCTCTCCTTCCCTCTCTGTGTCTCTCTCGCTTTATCCTCCTCCTTTTTTCCCCTCCCGTCTCTCCTTCACTGTCGCTCTTTGTTTGCCCTCTCGCACTTGCAGATGTCCCATTCCGATCAGTCCCATAACTCCATGCAGCAGCAGCAGAGCTTGCATGCGTCTCCCCACCCCGGCGGCCAAACAGGGCCGCCTTTACATCACAGTGTCCAGTCAGGGCAGCCCTTGCATCACAGTGGCCAATCATCGCACCCGCCTCGCCAGTCGCAGCCTCAGCCGCAGCCTCAGCATCCCGGGCAGAACAGTCATCCTCACAGCGATCTGAACTTTAACCCCTCCTCAGATGGGCAGATGGGTCAGGGAGCCCAGGATATGCCCGAACCCTCCCTGGATGTAAGTGTGTCTGCTTTGGGTGCCGTAAGCTAACTGTTGACCTGTTGTCTGCCGCAGCTGCTCTCATCTCTCTGCTGTTTTCTGTTAACATTTGACTCTCGGTGGTAGCTGTTTATGTGCACGCTAGCATCAACACTTCATATGAAGTCACTCGAAAAGGTAAATTTGCCTTCCTTGAAAAAAATAACAAAAGAAATGATGTTTTTGTTTTTTTCTGCCTTTCGTGCACAGTTGCTTCCTGAACTGGCGAATCCAGAAGAGCTGCTCTCGTACCTGGACCCCCCCGACCTTCCCACCAACAGCAACGACGACCTCCT
The DNA here is from genome assembly GCF_963576455.1 of Neolamprologus multifasciatus. NCBI lineage: Eukaryota > Metazoa > Chordata > Actinopteri > Cichliformes > Cichlidae > Neolamprologus > Neolamprologus multifasciatus. Next base: position 19,723,812 of record NC_140451.1, read on the forward strand.
CTCCCTTTTTGAGAACAACTAGCACCTTCGCCTTGCCCACAAGCCCCTCGTTCACCCCCGTGGGAGTCGTGATGTGTCGGACCGCCCTGTCCACAGACGCCTGACCGACCTCCTGTTAACACTTCAAAACAACTTTCTTATGCACTTACACACAAACGGAGAATGTGCGGCACAGGAGCACAGCTGGGGGGGGGGCACCTGTTTGGGAACTCCTAGGGAGAGAGCAGAAGAGCCTCTCGTCCCCCACACTTCCTTCTTTCGCTTGTGCAAAGATTCAACACACCAGTTCCACCACCTCTGACTCGAAACACGCCATTTACAGCCATGTCGGTGGGCACTAAAGTGACTTCATATATACATATATATATGTGTGTATATATGTATACATATACATATATATATATATTAAATATTTGTGACTTTTTTTCAACTGAAAAACTGTGCAGCTATAATCATTATATGTAATCAACACAGAGGAGACAGGAGCCGTTGTGGGCTCCAAGAAAAGTGTTGTAGCTTTGTTGTTTATATAAATATCTATAATTTTCATTTTAAAAAAAAAGAAAAAAGGATGAGAGTCGGCGGCAAAGACATTGTCTTGTAAGAGTGTTTTTACCCTTGAAATGTGTTCTTCCAAAACTTTGGCATATGCCATGCCCTTTGACCTTGCCACCCCCCCACCTCCCTAGACTTCTGAATGTGTGTGTGTGTGTGTGTGTGAGGTGGTTAAATAACTGGAACTTATCAGAATCAGTGCACTGAGAGGACAAACTCAATCGTCCTTGAGTGTCAGCGGAGGAGGCGAGTGCACATAGTGTGAAATGTGGTGTGTGTGTGTGCCCGACTGCGAGTGTGTTTCCGCGTCCTCTTTCGTTTGCCTGCGAGCATACGTGGAAAACAGCGGGAGAGAGAAAGTTTGAGACAGAAGAGGAGGGGGGAGGGAGGGGACAATCTAGTTTAAAGAGCTGTCTCAGCAGCTGTGTATTTATTGTGACGTTTCACTTCTCATCGAATTCAGCACCGTTTCCATCACAAGTGCATGTGTGCCAACGGCTCCTGTTGTCTTTTGTCCAGCCTAGATGTGCTTGATCAAATCATTATCTTTCTAGTCTTTATATTTATTATTTTATTGTAAATTCATCGGGGGGTTTTGTTCTTTGTCAGCGTCTTTGTGTTTTCTTCGTTCAACCTCCTGCTCCCTTTCCCTTCATTGACACGAATCAGTCACCGCAGCTGTCCTGTGCTTTTTGTAAGGGGTTGAGTCTGGATATTACTGTGTGTTGGTGTAACAGCAGGATTTCAGCATCCCACAGACATCCACAGAAGTTTTTAAAATCACTGTTTTATAAAAAAAAAAATCAAACACACACACAGAAAAAAAATCTGTATGACTGTACTGATCTTTTGTTGTTTTATTACTGTTTGGGAGGGGGAAGAAAAAAACAACCTGCATGACCCGACAGTGTTTCCAGAGCTGTTGTATATACCCTTTGTGAATACATTGTGAATGTACAGTACTGTACCTAACTATTACTGGCATCTACATGGTACTGCGTGTCTGTCGGTGACAACTCACACACATTAAATACACACAGTCCCCGATAAACAGTCCAACATTGTAAGGAATTGATTTAAATGCACTCTCACTGGCTTTGTATTAAGTACCTGTGTATTGTGTACAGTTTTTTCCATTACTCTGTGACTTTGAATCAGCGGGAAGAAACATATGAAAGGTTGTTAATGCAGCTCTGAGGTCCAAATTTTTCCAAAACGTATTTGTTCAATATTATTGGATCCTCATCTTCTTTATTTAAGGTGAGAATGTGGAGAAAAAAAAAAAAAGTCCTCTGGATGGTTTTGAGGTGTGATACGGAGCTTTTCATAGCCATCGATCTGTGCGTTTCCATCACTTTTGTTTTGCATTTTAAGTTATTTTTGTCCAGTGTTTGTATGAGAGTAAAATTTGGTTTACATCAGTTTATGCAGTAAAGACAATGAATATGAAGTAAACTGTATGTCATTGGTTTAAAAAAAAAAAAAAAAGTCGCCCATATTTAGGCTTTATGATCCTTTTTCAAGAACCGCATTTTGGCTTCAAGAGTAATCACATGGCCTGCATACAACTGAAAGCTGAATACAGCTGCATACAGCTGAAAGAGTCAAATGTTGTTTTGTGTTTGTTTATGTTTGTTAAAGACAATGCACTGCCGCATTGGGATGTTTTATTTCCCTACACAGTGTGTAATTATGACTGTAACCTTTCACAAAAATCGAGTAATTTTCGCGACACACTTTGTACTAGTTGAGGATTTAAAGGAGAAGACGATTAATATTGTAAAATGAAATTCGGGAAAGACCCCCAGTAAGGATTGGGGGACGGGTTTGGGATATAAGGGATATTTGTACATAATGTAAATGACAAATAGAGACACGTTAACAGAAATGTATTCATTTTCTCCAGTGGGAGTGTGCATAGTGTATTTAGAATTTGTAAAGCTTGCATCCTCCTGTCAGACATTGAATTGGGAAAATGAGTCTGTGTTTGATTATGTCTGTGCAGACCTCTCTAACCATGCCTGTTCATTTATGTAAGATACTTTATGAACCCCTTCGACAAGGGGTTCAAGAAAAAGAAAAGACATTTTTCCTCTTGTGTAATATGAAAATTCTGTGTATTTCGTTATTACCTGTGTACTTTATAAAGGTGCTACGAAATTATTCCGACCTTTTGAGGTATAATTGGGACTCGGGAGACATCGAGCTTCGAGAAGGCTCTCGAGGGTTGTTTCCAAAATTTACAGTTTGTAAAACATTTTGTCAAATTTATAATTTTTATGCAATTTGGCAAACTTATGCTATAAAGGTACAATCTGAAGTGATTGGCACAAGTGGCAGTTGTCTATTTGGTTTTGTACATTCTATGTACAATCATTTCATATTCTAAACTGGTCAGAAGAACATTGTGATTTTTAGTCTTGCAAATCTGTATGTAGTTAGATGATGTGACATCCTAATATTTATCTAATAAATATGTATTCAGATGAAACACAGTCGGCGGCCTTCTGTGTATTTTGGGCTTGACTTGTCCAACATGTTCCATGGAACAATAAAAAAAATTCAGTTCACTTATTTTTTTTTACATGTAGTGCAAAATCACAAAGCAGTCGCCTCAAAATGCTTTTAACACAAAGAAACCTCTGGCGGAACAATCATAGGGAGGGGCAGTCATGTGACGCAATGAGTTGGAGTTAATTAGAGGAAGACAGGACAAACTGGAAGACAGTCAGAGATTACTAATATCTAGTAACTTAATGCAAAGTGGTGTGTAAGCACATAGTGAGTCATGGAACGCCCTCAGCAGCCTAGGCCTATTATAACATAACATAATATAACATAATTAAGAGAGGATTCAGGGTTACCTGATCCAGCCCGAACATTGAAATGCAGACCACAAAGTCGAAATCATTCACCGTCTCACAGCTCAGTGCTTCAGCTGAATGCTCCACTGATACACATGGACACGACCAATTGGTAAACTCCATACATTTAAGCTTCTTTAGCCTGTTTACAAGTTGCTATGCACAGCTGGCGCCTTCACAACCCACATCCAGCTCAACTCTGACCTTCATGCTTTGTTAGTGATAGTGTGATGCTGCTGTTCTAAATATAGTCAGTTTAAACTATTCATATATTATGTACAGCTGAGTGAAAAAGAAAGAATGCTCCCTGACTCAGTAGCTTGCAGAACCACATTTAACAGCAAGAATTTGAAGCAAACTAATTTTGTATGACTTTCTCGGTCTCTTACATCATGGAATTTTTTTCCTGTTTTTTTAAGGACACCACCTTCAGATACTGTTCAGCTGCAGATAGATTCAGGCTGCTAGCATCAGGGCCTAAAGATACAATATAAAATGGTCTCTTTACTATTTTGTCTGTTAAGTGTAGACAGCACTAGTTCGTCCCTTCAATTAGGTGCCTTTTTTTAATCCTTGAACGATTCATACATCAGCATTACATATTTTGGGTTTTTTTAATGGGGGGGGGGGGGCAGAAATAAGGCCTGAAAATGAGTGAAAAATCATCCAAAGAAAGACTTCGAAAGACCTTCAGAAAGTCTAAAGAACTACTGCCCTTTAAAAAAAAAAAAAAAAAAATCTTGCATCTTGGACAAAAAATGCAGAGAAATGAGAGGTGGCTCAAGACTACCTGAATATAGCTTGAATTTAAAAACAGAGAAAAGATGCACACAAAAAAGGATTTTAAAGACTAAATCCAATTAAACATTAGAGTGTAAATTTGTGTTCATTTTATTTAAATTAATGCATTTTAAAGTAATTTAAAATTATATTCAGTGACTGTTTTGGGAACGACTCAAGATTTATTCATGAAATTTATACATCATGACATCAGTTCATAACATGCTGCTGTGACTCTACATCTGTTGACATCTTCTACATTTCAGAAAACATTGAGAACAAGGAAATGAAAATTCCTTATTTATAGAAATATACAACTTGCTTATGTTCACAATTTACCTACCCAGTTACTTTCTGTCTGCGCGGTAAAGTGAAGTCTATATTCATGTGCGTTACTTAGCCCGTGCCCTGACGAGAGGTTTATTTTGGTAATTAATTAGCAAGCAAGCCACAGTAAAAATTTCCTTAATGCTTCCAGCAATCGATAGCGGTATAACCGAGTCAAGCAGTTTGTTTTCCTTAACCCTTCGGATTACAGTCTCCACATGTGCGCTGAGTCGTTCAATTTCCTGTCTCTGGAAGCCGCTGTGTGCTAGCATCTGGTTATTTTGGCTAAGAAAAGCTGGACAGTACACCTTCCAATCCACACAGTCAGACATGAGGAATCCTTCGTCAACCACTATGGCCATGTCTTCTGTAAGAAGGTCAGCCAAACCTGATCTCCTAAAGAGTTCTTCGTCACTTATTGACCCCTGATAGAGTGAAGAAACAAAGGTCACTGCGCCATGGGGGGCCATCCCAATCAGACCTTTCATTGTGCAGTGAGACGTGGAGAACATTTCACGTTGGGGGAGAGTGGAGGATGCGGTTTGGCATTTTAGCTCAGTGCAAGTAACTATCACCTGAGTATCGGGAAAGTCTTTGAAGGCATCAGGGAGGTGAGCTTTAATGTCCTCAGCATCAATCCAGATACACACAGAACCCAAAAGAGTGTACAAGTAGTTGGTCCATGAAGAGATAATGCAGCTTACAGTCAAGGGGTGAATGCCAAACCGGTCTGCCAAGTCTCTCTCCTCAAGACCAGCAGCCAGGCACATTTGGAATAGGAACAGCTCATCAATGGGTTGCAATGACTGCCTCTGAAAAAGAAAAAAAACATCATACAACATGTTTATAAAACTAATTACACTGATCAGACATAACAGATGATGTGAATAACACTGATTTCCTATTCACCATGGCACTTGTTAGTGGGTGGGATGTATTAGGGAGCAAATGAACATTTTGTCTTCAAAGTTGATGTTAGAAACAGGAAATATGAGCAAGTGTAAGGATTTGAGTGAGTTTGAGAAGGGCTCTAGTGGCGTGTTCCTGGTCTGCAGTGACCAGTATCTATCAAAAGTGGTCCAAGGGAGCACCGACAAGGTCATGAACGAACAGATGAGCCACTGTAGCTCAAATTGCCAAAAAAAGTTAATGCTGGTCCTGATAGAAAGGTGTCAGAATACAGAGTACAGTTTGTTGGGCTTAGGGCTAAATAGTTGCAGGCGAGTCTGGGTGCCCATGCTGACCGCTGTCCACCGCCGAAAGCAGCAACAATGGGTACGAGAGCATCAGATCTGGACCACCAATGGAGGTGGTCTGATCTGAATAATCACGTTTTCTTTTATATCACAAGCATAGCCAGGTGCAAGTGTGTCACTTACCCTAGGGAGCTCCAAGCACCAGATCCACCTACCTAAGCATTGTTTTAGACCATATACACCCTTTCATGGCCTCTTTCAGCTTTGCAACAAAGCAAAAAAGGTTCAGTAATGGTTTGAGGAACACGTTTGAGGTGTTGACATGGAGCACAAATTCCCCACATCTCAATTCAATTGAGCATCTGTGGGATGAGCTGAAGGAACAAGTCCGATCCATGGAGGCTCAACCTCACCACTTACCGGACGAAAGTTGTGCCTGACTGATGTATGTAAGCAGTACCACGTGCATATGATACTTTTATATAATTCCAGGTTACAATAAAAAGGTTTGACATGTATTTCCTGTTTGTTTTTTCTCAAAATCTTTAATGCACAAATACAAACCATGTGTGATGCATTTACGGCTTCACTCCTTCTTTCAGTAGCTTCGGACCTTGACCTGTAAATCACTTTGTGGACAGAGGGCTCAATCAGCCCCCAAAACATCATGAAGTGACGGTAACTTGCAAACCTATTGTAAAAAAAAAACACGGAATAATTACAGGTCATTTACAATATTGCTCACAATCAAACTGGTATTTTTGTGTAACATGTCTAGCTAAGTGTTGTAGGTTTACCCTGTGTAGAACTGAATGTCATCATCGGATCCGGCAAATCTTTGTAATCCAAAAGCAGACTGCATTTTGAGCTCCTGGATCTCTTTCCTTAACGTTCCCATTTCTTCTTTTAACTTCATGTTTTGCTCTAATGTCACATTAAGGCAAGCAGGTTGTGGGTCACAGAAATAGTCATGATCCAAGGCAGAATTATACTCCATAGGCTGCTCACCTGATGCTGGGTTACCTACAAAACATATTAAGGATTGTACATTAATATATGTTATTATGAAAACTGTTGTCGGAACCATACTGAATTTAACCAGATAAATATTTAAGATAAGATAAAACATAAAACTTTATTGATCCCACGGTGGGGAAATTTGTGCAGCTAGCAGAAGAAGAATACAACAAATACAAATAAAATACAACAAACACTAAATAAGTTAGATAATACACTATATATTTTATATAGTGGGAGAGAGAGAGTATGCAAATGGCTAACAAACAGCCAATATAATTCATTATACATTGAGAATAGCAGACACATCAACAATACACCTCTTCCAATTAATGGCTAATTAATATTATGCTGAACACAGTCCAAAAGATTCAATAAGCCACATCAGTGTCTACTGTCAGTTAGGGCTGCCACGATTAGTCGACTAGTCACGATTACGTCGACTATCAAAATCGTCGACGACTAATTTAATAGTCGATGCGTCGTTTGAAGCTTTGTAAGATCCCAAAAGACGCAGGAATAAGTAGTAGGATTTAAGAGTGAAATAAGAAGATGGCAGCACTACATGTACAAGAATGCCAGCTGCCGTTAAACCTCGAAGAAGAAGAAGCTGTGTCCCAAAATTCATAGCGTGGCCCATCGCGGCCCTGTGTCACTACCTGATCCGTACCGGAAACCCGATCGGTACCCCGCATGCACGAAAGGTGTCTATTTCCCTGTGCACTTAGGCAGACAACAATGTTCGCGATATTGTTTTTCTTGCTTCTGAAGCACAAATTTATCTCTCCTGGAGGTCATGGTTCCTCAAACAGGAAGTGAGCGAACAGTACTTCCTGCTTGCGGATATGACGTAGCGCAAAGTGCAAAGGCTCTGTTCATACAAATGTTTATTTATTTATTTGTAATCAATTAAAAATGTCAAAATGTAAGTTCACTGGAAATTGAACTGTTGCTGCATTTAAAACAAGAACGAAGGAGCAGTATTTACTGGTTCATAGTTCTTGAAACGACTTGAAGTAATGTTGTTGAAGTAATGTTGTTTCTCAAAATATTATTTTATTTTTATTATAAAATTAGTATTTTGACTTTATTCTAAAAAAATGACAAATGCTGTTTTTTTCCCCTTTTGCCCTACTGCTTTATCTTAATAACTAAATTAATTTTAAATTTAATAATAATAATAATAATAATAATAATAATGTAATTTCTATGACTAGATTTGTTTCCTCTCACGCGGAGTCACTTGCTCCGCGCTTGTCCGTGAGTGTGACGTCACACGTACACACGATTTGATTACTTTGTTTAGAAGTCAAATTCTGTAAATCAAACAGCCACATTTCTACGTTGGCATTTAAAACTTGACTTGGCCCTTTGACCCATACAGTTTTAAAATAAATACTTTTAAAACAAATGACCGTGATGAAAAATCTAAGTAAAACATAGACAGCAAAAACAGTGACTTGTAACTTTGAACTGAACTATCCACAATTGCCAAAGAGCAAAACAGTTGAGCTAAACACAGGTAAACACAGTGGGAAATAGGGCTGCCACAAACGATTATTTTGATAGTCGACTAGTCACCGATTATTTTTGCGATTAGTCGACTAATCAGATCATGCATCCATTGGACGTAAAACGTACAGCTTATTGCACCAGCATGCATCTGCTCTTATATAACTATCATTAGCTTACAGCTTTAAGTGTTTAAGGTATGTGCTAACTAAAAATAAAGACAAAATGATAGTTTATTACATTTTAATAAAATTCGCAGATTGTTTCGGTGAAGTTTAATAAGCTCCTTGCTATCTAAAATATAACAGGACACCTGAGTATACTCTTGAGCATCTCACACTTCTGATAATCAGTTGTCTGCTTGATGTTTATTCAGCTGTGTAAAAACTATAACTTTGATCTCAGCCAAACCGATTTACTCAGGAACAAATAAAATACTAAAAAAACAAACAAACAATAACATTTTTAAGTTATCTAAGTGACTTATATATGTTTAACCTGAGTAGCGAAAGACGGCGGTGGGTTTGAAAACGATTTGCTGGGAGTCGATGTTCTCACGGGCTCTAGTGAGCCTTGCCCCCGGCTAACTATGGAGCTAGTGGGTAACAGACGTCTCCGAAAACGTCGGCGCGCTTTTGAAAATATGTGGTGTCTTGATAAACTGAGCAGATATTTGCGGTTTACACGGTTACATTCTCGCCTGAAAATATGTTAAACGTTTATTTTGTGACCCAGAAAGAATAATAAGAGTAATATTAAAACTAACTAAGAAGTGGACTAACGCAGCAAAGCAGGAACTGCAGGACTGTTTCGACTGCACTGATTGGACTGTTTTTGAAGCTGCATCTGAGAATCTGGATGAGCTCACGGACACTGTGACGTCATACATCAGTTTTTGTGAAGACGTTTGTGTGCCAACAAAGACCTTTTGCACATACAACAACAATAAACCATGGTTCACTCCTAAACTCCAACATCTTTGTAAGGCCAAGGAGGACGCCTACAGAAGTGGTGACAGGGCCCTGTACAAGCAAGCCAGGAACACACTGACCAAGGAGATCAAAGCAGCTAAAAGGATCTACTCCCAGAAGCTGGAAGAACGGCTCTCAGCCAACGACCCTGCGTCAGTGTGGAGGGGCCTGCAGGAAATCACCAGCTACAGACGCCCCCCACTCACTGTTGAAGCAAACAAAGACCTGGCCAACGAGTTAATCACATTCTACTGCAGGTTTGAGACGGACAGACTCCCACGCCTCACCCTCCCCTCCCCAGAGACATTGCTTCAGACATTGACCCCCAACACACCTTCCACCTCTCCACCCTCCCCAATCCAGATTCAACGACCACCACCACCCTCTCCAATCCAGACTCAACGACCTCCACCACACCTCTCACCCCCCTCCCTGTGCTTCTCCTTTCCTCCTCCCTGAAACTCAGAATACACACTGAGGATGTGAGCCGACTATTTCAGAAACAGAAGCCCAGGAAAGCCCCCGGACCAGACGGTGTCTCACCATCCTGCCTCAAAACCTGTGCTGAACAGCTGGCTCCCATTTTTACTCGCATCTTCAACAGATCCCTGGAGCTGTGTGAAGTTCCCTCCTGCTTCAAACGCTCCACGATCATCCCTGTTCCCAAGAAACCCACCATCACAGGACTGAATGACTACAGACCTGTCGCCCTGAGTGTCACCAGCTACCTGTCAATGGATCACCAGCTTCCTGACCGATAGAAAGCAACAAGTGAGGCTGGGGCAGGTCACTTCTGAAACTCGGTCCCTCAGTATTGGTGCCCCTAAAGGATGTGCCCTCTCACCACTAGTGTTCTCCCTCTACACTAATGACTGCACCTCCAAGAACTAGGCTGTTAAACTCCTAAAGTTTACAGATGACACCACAGTCATTGGCCTCATTCAGGATGGTGATGAGTCTGCATACCGGCAGGAAGTTGAGCGGCTGGTACTCTGGTGGAGTCAGCACAATCTGGAGATGAACACTCTTAAAACTGTAGAGATGACAGTGGACTTTAGGAGACATCCCTCAACTCTGCCCCTCCTTACCATATCAGACAGCCCGGTGTTGACTGTGGAAATCTTCAAGTTCCTGGGTACCACCATCTCCCAGGACCTGAAGTGGGAGACAAACATCTCCTCCATCCTCAAAAAGACCCAGCAGAGGATGTACTTCCTGAGACAACTGGGGAAGTACAGTCTTCCACAGGAGCTGCTAATCCAGTTCTACACTGCGGTCATTGAGTCTGTCCTGTGCTCTTCCACCATAGTCTGGTATGGTGCAGCCACTAAACAGGACAGGAGCAGACTGCAGCGGACTGTACGGGCAGCAGAAAAGATCATCGGCACCCCCCTGCCTTCCATCCAGGATCTGTACCTCTCAAGAACCAGGAAACGGGCAGGGAAAATCATCACAGACCCCTCACACTATGGACACAGACTTTTTGATCTGCTGCCCTCTGGCAGACGGTACAGAAGCCTGCAGACCAGGACCACCTGACATAGGAACAGTTTCTTTCCCCTCGCCATCTCCCTTCTAAACAGTTGACCTGTCACACTGCTCCCACTGCCAGACTGCAACTGCCCCTTATGTACATTCTGTAGTATTCATTCCACCTCATTTCTGTATTTTATGTATATAAGTTTAGATTAGTTATTTATAGTTGGTTTACACAGCTATGTGAATGTATGTGTACGCATGTGTAATGTATATATAGACACGTGTGTGTGAAATTCAAACCTTCAAACCACACTTCGACAATTAAATCAGTCGTCAACGATTTTGATAGTCGACGTAATTGTGACTAGTCGACTAATCCCTAGTGGGAAAAGTACAAGATTTTTATGTAAAATAACAATTTTACCTGGAATTTCGCCTGGATTATCCGTCTCTGGCCCAGAGGAATACGAGACTTGTGGTGGCTGTTTTGATCTCCCTCTCCCATCAAATTTCGCTGTCTTAGCAGCTTTCAACTCAGTATGACCAAGATGGATAGAGGGTGCCCAGTCTGGATCGCTTTCCATCATTTTGTAGGCTGGTTTGCCTACAAAATACAACAAACATTAGCCCGCAAAGCCACAGTAAACAAAGCAGCATAGCGCAAAGAATTTAATTCAAATCAATATAAGACTTATCTGTGACGTACATCAACAATAATGTTATGATAAATGACTTAACTACAACACATACACACTCACCTTTGTGGAAATGCTTGGAGCAGACTAACATGTGAGGTGGAGTGTTCTGGAACGTTATATTTGGTCTTCCGATAGCTGCAATCCAGGCCATCCGTTGCCTCTTCGTGACTTCGGAAACATCACTTGCATAATTTTTATTCCACGCAGGAATCCGATAAAAACCGATTCCTTTAGCTTTCGGCTTCCCGTGGCTGTTATGCGACCGGCTATGGCAGTTAATAATACAACAGCTCCTTGCCATTTGTGTCTCTGTTTGTCTGTGTGACTGTTGTCTTGTAATAGCGCGCGCTCTAGCCGCTTGTACCTACAATCCTTTGCGGTTTAGCCCGGAAATGACGTCACATTTTCGAATTCATTTATTTATTTATTTTTATTTATTTGCACAGAAATGTACAACAATTATGGCAATCTATACAAAGATTATATTTTCCCAACATGAAATAGTATCAGAACAGGCTGAATTCCAACAAAGATAATGAACAGGAAGTACAAACAACAACAAATAAATAAATAAATAAAAACAAACCCCAAACAGAATCAAAGCAAACAAACAAACAAACAAACAAACAAAACAAAACAACATCCAACATTTAAATATTCGTTTGTTTTTCACCGGAAACAAAAACAGCATGTTAATATGTGGAGATTCTGAAGGCTGCTTCAAAAATGATCAGATTATATTTTAAGTATTTGTTCAGTTCTCTTCCAAACCCCAGCAGCTGTCTGTTGTAATTTTTAAGTATCTGCTAAAATAAAAATAAACGCGTTCTAATATCTCACCTGTTTGTTTTTATTCAGGCGTACATGTACAGTATTTTTATTAATAGAGAGATTTCGTTACTGAGGTTAAACATGATAATAAGTCACTTAGATAACTTATAAATCTTAATGTTTGGTTTGCTTCAGTGTTTTATTTATTCCTGAGTACATCGATTTGGCTGAGATTAAAGTTAAGCTTCATAACATATTAATCACAGAGGCAGTAAAAACTCCGGACCTGTGACATCATCAAGTACGCTGGTGTTGCTGTACAAATCTCGAGTCCGTTTTGGTCCTGCTTATACACGAATATACTTTAAGTACCCCATGCACAGGGCAAACGAATTTTATTTGATTAATTTACTGATATGACTGGCAAAATTTCATATACATAAATCGAAACCATCCTTTCAGTGCTTCTTAAATGAAACACTATGTTAAAAGCAAACAACATTCTCAAAATGTAAAAGTTGTGGAGACCATAAACCCCTGTTCCCTGTTCAATATTATGTGATTCTTTACTAGACTTTACGGGAACTTTTTGCGTAAAACGCTATACAAATACAGGCCATTTACCATTTTAGACTGTATGTATTTAGTTTTTTTATACAAACCCCCCTGACATTGTGTTTTGTTAATTTGTATCTGTATTTTGTCAATAAAGCGTATTTAAAAAACAACAACAACAAAAACCAAATCGCGGGTCCGTACTCGCATTCTCGGCAAGTACGTACTCCCGTGCGGAGAACGCGAGAACTCGCGTACTTGAGAAAGGGCCATGGTCTGCAGGTCCGCCTCACCGTGTGAGCTAAGCAGCTATGCTTCAAATAAAAAATCGTATGAGGTACAGCTCGCTGGGTATCACTGCAGCGCGCCTGTTTTCTCCCGGCCCCGTCGAGAACCCGGTAGTATTTTTGGACATCGATGCTGACAGCGATCCTCTGGGGAGAATAATCATTGAGGTAGCTTGCTATTATCATAGTCGCCTCCAAAGACCTTGATCTGACCTGTAGCGTTCATATCTGTCAGTATACTGACAGATCTGCCAGACCTGTGCAGATAAGTGCTCGTGATTTGTTTTATCTTGCAGCTGAATGCAGATGTGGTGCCAAAGACGGCAGGTAGGTGAAGCCACGTTCTTCCCACGATGGGCTCATCGTCATTCATTTCAAAAAGCCTTTCGATCCACAGAAAACTTCAGGGCTCTGTGCACCGGGGAGCATGGCTTTGGATACAAGGGATCTGTGTTTCACAGGGTCATCCCCGAGTTCATGTGTCAGGTACAGTTTACAGTGAAGGTGCAGTGTCATTTGGCATGTTTTCTGTTGTTTCGGTTGTGTTTTTCTCTTGCAGGGAGGAGATTTTACCAACCACAACGGCACAGGAGGGAAATCTATTTATGGGAAAACGTTTAAAGATGAAAACTTCAAGTTAAAGCACACTGGTCCAGGTACAGCTCCACAGCTTTGAGGGGTTACACTAAAACAATAAAAACCCTTTTCACTTATTCAAAACATCAGTCAGTCACTTCAACTCTGTGATCAGTGAATACAAACCCTTTCACCACTGTTTTAAGACTTAAACACCAAGTGGTTTTATACTGTTATCAAACCCCATATTGCAAAACTGTAGGCCTACTGTGGCCTCAGACACAAAAATGAAATGTGAAGGATTTATCTGAAACTGTACTAAATCAAAATGATTCTAATGAAACTGTACCAATGAGATAATAGAGAAAGAAAAAATTATACGATATGAGAACAAAGTACCGACTTCTGTATAGTCAAGTAATGTTTACCTATAGCCTATAGTCAAGTAAAGCGTACCTACTTTTTTAGGTACGCTTGTTCAACTGCTCATTAAAGAAACAACTAATCAGCCAATCATATGTCAGCAACTCAAAGCATTTTAGGCCTGTAGCCTGCTGAAGTTCAAACCAGGCATCAGAATGGGGAAGAAAGGTGATTGAATGTGGCATGGTTGTTCGTGCCAGATGGGCTGGTCTGAGTATTTCAGAAACTGCTGATCTGCTGGGATTTTCCCTCATGAAGATCTCTAGAGTTTACAGAAGTAATTTGACTAAAAACACTAACGTGCTGCTGGACAGTGTTCAGGAAAGTGAAAAATTTTGAGTTCTGATAAAAGTCTAAACTGTTTTGATGAAACTCAGGTGAGAAGGACATCAACACAGTGATAAAAGTATCTTTAGCAGTGAAGTATGGAGCTGTGTGCAAAGAAACGATATAGGTGGGGGAAGGTCTTACTGATTAGAGAACTTCATTAGGAGAAGTGAAAATTGCACCAAAACTGAACTTCCAGGTGTTATGTACCAGCTGTTCTTCTGCATTTTAATCCCACTTTTTCTCCTCTAGATGGCAGTGCAGAATCTCATGCAGCGCTCAAACTGCTGGGCATATACATTTTGCAATCCTCTTGTGAATGACCTAGTTTTTAGTGAGTCAACATGCACTAATCAAAATAACTCTGTTTGTTGAATAAACATCATCCATGTGCACATTATTTAGTGCTTTGCGTAATCACAGCGTGCGTCAGATCACAAGAGAAGAGGCCCTTTTTTTTTTCTTTTTTCTTTTTACAATCTTGCATGACGTTGCTGTAATGAGGCCTAAATGTCCTTGGATCAGGAGTAAAAAGGACATCAAGATCTTGTTTACAGCATCTAGTTCAATTGATTGCTTTTTCTTCTTCTTCTTCTTCTATGGTTTTCTGCAGGAACGCTTTCAATGGCAAATTCGGGCCCGAACACCAACGGCTCGCAGTTCTTCATCTGCACAACAAAAACCGAGTGGTAAACACCTCGTAGAACTTTTTAATCAGTCATTTCAGACTCCAGTTCATGCTTCATCAATCACAAGCTGCTGGAGCCACTTTTTCATCTTTTCTTTTTCGTTTTCTTGTCTTTCTTTTTGGGCAGGCTTGATGGTAAACACGTGGTGTTCGGGCAGGTGAAGGATGGGATGGATGTGGTTTCCAAGATGGAATCCTTTGGTTTACACGACGGCGGTGTGATCAAAAAAATTGTCATCACAGACTGCGGCGAGATCAAATGACGCCCGAGCGCACTCACAGACTTCTTCTGGATGAGTCATTGTGCAGCAATCTAGTATTTACTCTGTCCTGGCTCGTGTGTTCGTGCACTCTGAAGGCGGGGCTGCAGGTGATCAGCTTTTACTCAAATCTGTGCTTTTTAACTTCTGGTTTTGAGGTTGAGCAAAGCTAGAGGTTTCTAATGCTTAGACAGACCTTTTTACTCTAAAATCTTTACTCGACTGATCTAAATTGTATGCAAGCATGTAAAACAATTGTGTGGTGACTCATTCTCCAATAACTGCCAAATAAATGACCGATATTTTTCGACTTTACCAGCTCTGGTCTTACTGCAAGACATTTGCTCTGATGCGCCACAAATCTTGCTGCTTTTAAAGCTTCCCGGAAACGATCCAGCGTGCTTTTTTTAGACACGGGCTCCAGCGCGACTGACTTCCTGTCCATCAAGAGCAGGATGTGACATCATGTGACATTCCACCTACACTGCAGCTGAAGCATCACATGTATGCACGATGGGCATGTGAGCTAGAGCCTCTTAGGGTGAAGTCGTTTCAGGACCTGAAATTGCTTTTTTATTGAGACGCATGGCGTCTTGAAGAGGGAGAGAGACATGTCTGAAAGCCAGAGACTGGGTGGTGCTGCTTATCGAGCTAATACTTTATAAAAGTAAATAATGAAGAAGAAAAAGGCAGCTCTTGCCCCTAAATGAAACCATATGTGCGCTGACCTTCCTCCGTTTGTTTGAATTCTCAGATTACATTGTTGCCATAGAGATTTTTCGGCTCTCGCTCTGTTTGAGCTGGAGATGTTGTAACAAACTTGATATAATTTGGGTCCCCACCCTCGGGTTTAGTTTTAGTTATTTGGAATGCATGTCCAATAATGTGTATGGAAACTTGGCTCCGGAGACGACTGTGCCATTTCTTTTTACCACACATGCAAAACAATGACATCTTTACAGCTGGTGCATGCTGCTGCTTCTCTAAGTGTCTGTGTTATCACAGAGTCAGTGGGCATCTTTTTGTGGGGGGGTTTTCCTGTCCACAAGTGTTGGGAAATGGGGGAGGGGGTGTGCGTCCTGGCCGGTTTACATGTCTGTTATCTCTCAGCACTTTCATGGCAAGTGGGGAAAAAAAATGTTTTCCAAGTCCCTCGCTCTTCTGCATTACACAACCACCATGAATAATCCATTAAAAGCCCCTTTATCGTAATCTATACGCTCAGTGTTGCATAAGCCTTGCACTCAAGAGCGATGGCAAAAACACTAACGAGAGGAGCGCTCACAAAAACAACATGTTGCTTTTGGCTGAAATCAGACACCAGAATGAACACCTCCCAGTTAACATAAATTCGGCACAGGACCCGAAAACAAATGAAAACTGCGCAACCCGGGCGGCTTTAATTCAATGTGACTTTTATTCATCAAACTCTGAACAGCACTAAAATGTTTTCCCAACTAACAAATAAGGCACATTTTGGAATGCCGTTTTCATGGACATGAAAAACAGACCTGTGGTCGACTCTCGAGGCCACGACTGTCCTTGCTTCCCATAATCATTGTCTTTCCCAACCGCACGCCTGCGTTCTGTCCAAATCAAATATTACATTATTGCAATACTGCATGACAAACATCTCAAGTGATACAGACAGTAAAGAATACAAACGAGACTCTCTGACTCGACCACTTAAGTGTTAACACGTTACATTCAGTAAATATGTATTATCTGCAGAGGCTACATTTGCGGTAAATGAGGACTAATAACAATCAGACGTTGCTGATAATGTTAAAAACAATATTTACTTTAGCAAACTACTGTAAGGTATTTAAATAGGTATACATTGCACAAAAAAGGGGATATTTCATTCAAAACACATGCACATGCAAACTCTAAAATAGTTCTTTGTCACACACGCTTCCTTGACAGAAGTATACACTCGCTACACTACCAATATAACATTTTATAATAGTTTCTTGTTATCGCTGCTGTAACCAAACTACATCTCACAGTTTAATGCGTTTATACAGTGGTGAGTATCCGTCACTAATTAATAAAAACATACTTTTCTGCATGTTAACACATTATATTTCATAATATCGTTTACAAAATGAATACACGTGGCTGTATGGATGCATATGGCAGCTCATAATTAGTCACATAGCAACTGAATAATGGGTTATTCAACTCTGATAACATCAATAAATCAAAAACACACACAGGAAAAAAAATACAATGGCTTATAATTGAGAAAGGTTATTAATTATGTACCAGCTTTTTTTTCTTTTTAATAATATTCTATGTAGACATCAATATTTCCTTCTTAGTGTAACTTTGTTGCATATTCTATACAAAAAGTGTTGTAAAAAGTCTTTCCATAAATATTTCTGCAGGATAACCCTTCAGATTACTGTAAAACATAAAGAAGAAGAAAAAAAAAAACAACAACTCCCAGCTTTGATTATTTCTCAGCAATAGGCCCTTCTTCACGCCGGAAAAAGAAAAAGCTTTGATATTGCTTCAACACTTCAAAAGAGCTACTATCATTGAAAACGATGGCCATCAAATATATACATAAAACAGTCGATCTTTGTCAGGGAAATAACTCTTGATTTTTTGCAGATTGCTTTAAAATTTTCAACATCTATTAAGAGTTCCAAAATACACATCTCATTCATAGAAAATAACAATTTTGAACTGAAAAGGTACTAGAAAAGTCAAGTATATGTAATTCAAGACACTACATCTGAAAGCAGAGATTTCTCTTTCTTTCTTTTTCTTTTAAAATGTATCAGCTGCTTCCATTGGCTCTTGAGTTGCCATTTTAAATGACCTCCTCATAACATGTCTCTGGGCGGAATCGAACTCTCTGACAGGATTTATCAACATTAACGTGATTCACAATAACTAATAATATTATTTGTTTATGAGGTTAGTTCATAAGGCATAATTGGTATGTATTCCTTTCACTACAGCCACATGGTCTGATGTAGAAAATAAGGTTATGGGAGACCTGTTAGCCTAGTGTCATTACACAGAACAAAAACAGACATTAATAAGAAGAAAAATGGGTTGTTCCCAACAGTGGTGAATCTTTCATAAAAAGTTGGGTCTTTACTATAAATGCAACGAAGTGCTTTCAGTTACTCCTTCAAAGGGACGCTCCACAGATTTGTCCTTTAGCTACTGTATAAATTTTGGGGCTGTGGAGGCTCATTGTCACGTGAGAGAAAATCAAAAAGCCTGTGTTAAAAACTGAGGAGTTTTATTGTCAGCATTTAGTAGGCTGGGGAGTCTAGCATAGACTGTATATAGAAGATGGACTTGGACATGTCAAGGTTTTTGGACTTTGATCTTGATCTACGAGTTGAGTATTTTGCCCAACTTGTTCATCAAGTGAATTTGAAAGATGGACCATATTTTTTTTAAAACACACTGTATTAAATAAGACTTGAAATCAGTGATTGAGAAGTAAGAATGACTTTGTGGGGCTTTTGAGGTTCCTCGTGTGATTTCAGAGGTTTCCACCATATTGGACGCGATACAACCAATGGTTATGAGGGAAATATGTATATTTCCTGCCTAGTTGGCAAGTGGTTCCTGTAGCTGAGTAAAACTGGTTGCAAAGAAGGCACTGCACCAGAAACCACCTCGCATTTGAGTTGGTCACTAGCAGATTGCTGCAGTTGGTTGTAGTTTGCGTGAAAGATGGCGCCTTCCTTCTCTGCAAACACTGATGCAAACTAGAAACATTCACTTGCAAACTAAAAGCAGAAGACACAACTTCTACTTTTAAAGAAAACATTCTGTTTCCAGTTTGTGTCACTTCCCTGCAGAGATTAGCTGGCCAGTGTTTGTGGACAAGTCGGCTCATTCCATGCAAACTAAGAGTAACTGTAACCATCTGCTTGTGACCAAAGGTATATCAGCAAGTTTTTTACCAACCAGTTGCAAAATACACATTTTTCCTCAGTGACAGCCAAAGAAAAATGTGGGGACCCCTTGGAGACCAGTAGGGGCCAGAGAGTCCTAGTGGTTGCCAGGGAGAGCTAACATGTTTGTGCAACTTTGAAGGTAAGCCTCCATTTTTTTGGAGGAGGTTTTTGCTAATCAGCTGGGGAATACAGGATTCTTAGCAACAGGTGGTTGCCAGGGGGTCACTGACTGATCTGTAGATCTCCACAATTCAGACTTTAGCAATAATATCCCAGCAACCAGCTGGGAAATACAAATAAATCTCAATACTCAAAATGAGCTGGTCATTTTCTCTGGTTGTGGTTTAGGAGGTAGAGCAGGTCATCTACCAAATGGATCCCTGGCTCCTCTAATCTGCATGCCGAAGAATCCTTTGGCAAGGTACTGAAGCTCAAGTTGCTCCCAATGCATTCATCGGAGTGTGAGCGTGTACGTAAGTATTATACACAGCCTACAGTAACAGTAAAAGTGCTATGTGTTTGATTGAGTGAATGAGGTTTGTGGTAAAAAGTGCTTTTGGACTTCAAGTCCACTTACAACCACAGAAGTGGATCCTCTATTGGCCATTACAAAGAATGCAAATTTAAGATGTCTTAACACTGACGCTGCTTTTGAAATCCATTGTTTATATACAGTCTATGGAGCTTACTTTAAAAGGCTACTGAGTTGCATAATAGCCGATGCATTTCTGGAGCTTGAGCCAAACTGAAAGTAAAGATATTTCATCCACTGTTGCATGCACTGTTATTTAGTGTCTTCTGCAGGCCTCCCAACTGGTGAAGCTGGAATAGTAAATCACTGGAGTGCCCTTTTAAATCAACAGATGGAATTTAGTTAAATTTCCCAACAGTGTAATGCACCAATATCATCCATTTCCACTAAAGCAAGTAACAATGCATGTTTTTTCACAAAACCCACGGTTTCCTTGAAAAAACATAACGATAACAGATAAAAATAACAATGAGTGAGGTCCACAGTTTGTGTCAACTTCATTCTGTTGTGAGGATCGACTAAGAAATAACATCTCTGTTGATATTCCATGACAACAGACCACAGTAAGATTGTTTTTGCCAGCTGGAAATGCTGTTTCAGCCTGTGCCTCCAACATGAATCGAACACCCACTATGCCAGTTCAACCGCTAATAGCGGAGCTTTATCATTTTTCTGTCCTGTGTCACATCTTGAACCTACAACAAACTTACTCTGCATCACAGTTAACCACATGCACATAATACTGCTCCACCTCTGAGTCTCTCGCCACAAATCTTTGAAATTTCAAATGGCCTCTTAGCCTTGACACAATCGTTTTAAGGCACATACAGTATGTTATAGTATAAAATATTGTCAGCCAGTTTTTGTAAGGCTAGAAATACAGTACATATAAAACAGTTCACAATTCCTATACCAAGGATCCTCAAAAAGCAGATTTCCATAAATGATAACTAAAATAGTTTCTTCTTTAGTGCTTCACATCTGCATAGTGATATATGGAACCACAGTGGGTATTCCTTTTTCTTTAAAGTGGCTCTATTATGCTCATTTCCAGATGAGTGTTTTTATTTGTGGGCTACATTGAAGTACTTTTGGATGTTTAGGTTTAAAATAAATATTTTTCAGGGGAGCCCTACAATCTTAAAAATGGCATTATAGCTCCTTTAGGATCAGCCCTGTTTCCTGGTCCAAGCGCCTACTGCACTGGTTGAGGTTGTCATCTTTTTAATGTGTTTTAAGACTTTGCCCTGAACACCAAATATTTGAAGAATATTTGAAGAATCACACCAAGATTTCAGTGTGGACCTTGGGCTTAGGATCAGGACTTTTTTTACAGCAAGTAATCCAAACCATACAGTCACATATTAATGTAGCAGTTGTGCTAATCTAAGATGCTCTTTTGGCTGAAATTTGATGAGTTTTTAGCATCTTCTTCCTGCTCTGTAATGACTTTATCTCTCCCAGCTGAACAGCATGAACAATTTAACTCAATTCTTATATTTTTTGTTAGAAAATGTATTTATATTAGCTTAAGCTAAAGCTAGCTCTAAAGCTAGCCACCAGGTAGCATATTTTTAGCATCGTCTGCTAGCCCAACTTCAATAATCCAAATGTCTACTCTATGATACTCCAAATGTCACTGCTTTTTTGTTTTGCATTTTTGTTTACGCCAATTGTTGTGCTTGTGTTTTAGAAATACTTTAGTCAGAACATGGCATATCGTCTTTACGTGGAAACTAGCTTGCTAACCTGGAAAATTCTCTGTTTTAGGGGATGCCTGGATGTATATATGTATAACAAGAAATGAGGAAAAAAAAATACATAATAGTTCCACTTTAAAGATATGGGTTCTGATATTAGGCCCCATAAAAATGAATGTAAACTTAAATCACCATAAATTTCAATACAGCCATGAATTTTCACCATCAACATATCACAAACCAGCTCTTCTGTCTCTCGACAAACCTGAAAAGCAAAGTTCTCCAAAGCTTCACCTCTCTTTAGGCACTCTACGCTGCAATTAGCTGTTGGACATAGTTTCTTCAGTGTACAAGCCCTTGGAAAGTTTTCCATCTTGCTTCACCGACTCCACTGAGGCTGCCAGACATCAACTGGCACTAAAACTTGGATAAAAAAAGTCTCTCTGAATCTCTGTCAAGCAAACAGCTCCTTTTGTATTTTGCTATCTTGTGGTTAAAATCTATTCAGGATTTATGTGAACAGTTTAGGGTCCAAAATCATGTTTATCAATGCTAAACAAGCTGTGGCAAGCATTTTATCAATAGTTTTGAAACAAGGAAAATATGTGACTGCCAACAATTACTAAACCATTTTTCCCCACAGCTGCTTCTGCCTATCTAGTATCCATTTTTTCCAACGCTAACAAATATATGAGAGGCAAGAATGACAAGAACAACAACAACAATAGGAATAGGATAAATGAAGCGATATCTATTAGCAATGCACTAAATGTAGCCCAAGGAGCGTTTTATACAACTGAACCTACAGTAGTTTCTAAAGACAAGTGGAAGCAGTTACACAATAATGCGATATACAAACATACAAAAATGTCTCTATATGTCCCAGTTAAAATTCAAATTGCACACGAGACAACAAGAAAATAAATAGGCCAAATGTAAGCTAGGGATGCATGGCACATTATCCCTCAGTTAATTCACAGTTAATAAGATGTGCTGCTGACCCTAATAAGGCAAGACATCAAAGGCCTCGAATACATTATGCCATCATGAGAGGCCCCAGTTAAACGTTCGTCACATCTCCACACGCTTCACTTGGCAGGGAAATGGAAAGCGGATCTCTGTAAACACAAAGCCAACAAACCCCAAGGTGAGGTAATCTATTGAGACAAATACTGTCAGTGATGCCAAGGAAATATAACCCCTGGTGCTAAATCATCAATATAATAATTTTCTGTTGTTAAACATTGAGTATTGAGTAAATTAATCATGTGGTTCTGATACATAAGGCATATAAAGTCAATCATTTTGGCCTCTTTTTTTTTTGCTGTGTTGAAGAGCACTTCAAGAGATAGAGGGTGACCCTCAAACATATTCTTGGATGTACTGTCACTGAAAGAGGAGGAAAATTACTAAAGTCTATGCTCCACAACTGGCTGAGAAGAGGGAGCAGAATTAATTGATGTTGTAATAAAGGAAGGCATCAGGAGATTTGGGAGGATTAGACCTAATGTCTACATTAGATGTTTCCGAGACACTGGGAGGAAGACGTGAAGAAGAAAGGGTGCCATGTCGTGTTGAGGGAAATCTGGATGTGGACCGGGAAGGGAGGATGTATGATGTCTCAATGGCAGATAAAAAAAACAGGGTTTGGGATGGAGCGGCTCCTCTCTGCTACTGAATAGTGATGAATATTTATTGCACACGGCGGCAGTAGTAGCCAAGGACTTTACACTTCTCGCACAGGTGTTGGGGGTGCTCCTTACTCTGGTCAGACACATCCAGGCCATCTGGCTTCTCTAAAGGTCGCTGGAGATACAAACAGAAGACCAATAATGAGTCATATTAAACACAGAAAAGGGCAAACCGAGCAAGAAACACACATAAACCTCTTGAATTTTGCAAGCCGTTTATTTGGCAACAGATTCAGGTCAGCTATACGCCTACAACTCCAACTCTCATATTCTTCACAGACCTGATGTGTTATTTGCCAAATTAGATGCAGAGATATGGCAATGCACCATCAGCCATGCTGGCTAGCAATACATTTTAACAACCTGGTGCTAAAGGAAAAGATGCAGTATGCATTTAATCGTGATGGACTGTATGGAAATGTTGGCTTCAACACTGACCATCTTGGACTCATTATCGAGGACAAAGGTAACCTTTCTGGGCCAGCACGCTTGGAGGTTATTTTAACGGTCCATCTGGAAATTTTTATTTTTCATCTATTGTTTTTTTTTCTTGTTAGAGCTTTGAACAAAACCTTTATTTATTCCAAGTGGTCTAGCTAAAGGAAACCAGGTTACCATGGGTCACCACAAGGAGATATTTGAGTCTAATGAGTCTTTCAGGAAGTGTTGAAAATGTATCATTGCTTTGTCAAAGACACTAGGTCCTTGATGAAAGCTGGAAGAGGGTTCCCTTGGAGGCTAAAGGGAATTGAGTTCAAGGCCCTGTATTGCAAGCATCACCCAGTGAAATGACCTTAAGGAAGAAACATCTATTATATGTAAATATAAAAAAAAGTGGTTTTGCATACATGTGACCACAAACAATGTTAACTTGTCTCTCAGGTACTCTCCAAGTACTACAAAACCAAAGCGTGAAAAGCAAACTAAAAAAATTGGAGGTTTAGGAGGCAAAAGGTTTGCCTTCAAAGTAAAAGTTGTGCTTCAGCACTGCAACCAACATCAAAAAGACACAGCTTTTACTCTAAAGCTAAATATTCTCCATTTCAAGTTTTTGTCACTTTTTTGCAAATTTTACTATCACTTGTCTTGAAAGTTGGCATCATTTGCAGATAAACATTAAAACTAAAGACTAACATGGCAATCTGCTAGCAAAACCGTCAGGGAATACATATTTTTTCTTAGCAACCGATGGATGCATCATATCGCATCCAACATGGCAGATTGGATGAACTCGTGTGAGAAACCTCAATACACACACTGTATATAACAAATGCATGTTGCCACCGTAGTGTTACCCACTGGTAGATGAAGTTGGATCGTGAATGCTCGACGTGAGCATTTTGGCCTTAACCATCTTGGTGTTTTGAACCCAGACAAGATGAAGAAGGACACAATCTGATTGTGGGACAGGGACATTACATGCTTAATTGATACTGACCTTCCAATCACAAGGTAAGCCTTGGTAGAAAAGAAGATGGACTAACCTCTTGCTAGCCATTAGAAATAATCCACCTTTAAAACACTTGCACATTTTCTTCACTTTTCAGACCCAGAACATAAATCTATCATTTATATAGTCTATGGTCACAACTTCAGGTGACCTGGAGGCTTGCTGACACAGTGGCAACTCTCAGACCTTCAAATGCCCCTTTCCACTAGCACCAACGCAGCTCGACTCATCTCGGTTTTTAGGGTTTACCATTAGGTGGTAGTACCTGGTACCAGGTATGCGTTTAATACCTACTTTGCTGGGGTTTCAAGCGAGCTGCCGAAATGAAAATGCAACATCAACCGACTGTATGTAAGTGGATGAGTCACGAGAGCAACTCCTTCAAAAGAATCAAATCTGCCATTTTTGAAACCCAGCACCGAGAGGAAAAAGGCTACGCACAAAGTAACACCATGGTCCAACAACAAGGTGCAGATTTTTGTGCTTGGTGAGTGATGACAAAATCAGAGCAGCATGACTTTTGGGCCACCTTGCTATAACGATTCCACCTACACTGAGGTGGTGCTCAATCGTAATGCAAAACAACTGAAACCAAGTAGAGCTGAGTTGAGTAGATTAGAGTAGGTACTAGTGGAAAAGCGGCACAAGTTAAGTACTGCAGTTTGTACTAGCTGTTAGCTCCCTATCTTCTATCTAGGATGACAGCAGCGCATGTAAAACACTAGATGTTGCAAAATGTACTAATATGCGTGACTAGTTGACTAGATGTGAAAACCTTGCTGCCTTTGCTAGTCGGTGCCAGAAATACTGGTCAGTTAAACATAATATTATGTAATTAAAGGATAATGGCAGATTATTTCTCTGAATCTAAGCGGTAAATGATCCGAGGGGGGAAAACCAAGCCAAATTCTGCATTCTGCAAATTCTGTACACAAGAGAGGTGAGGAAGGGAATGCAGGTAGCATGAAGTGGGTGGAGACAAGTGCCAGGAGTGATTTGTGACAGACAGGCAGCATTAACAGTGAAAGGGAAGGTTTACACGACAGTAGTGACTCCTGCTGATGTATGAGTTTGGAGGCAGTGGTACTGACAAAAAGAAAAAAAGAAAGATGGCTGAACTGAAGATGCTATGATTGGGCGTGACCAAAAGTGGTGGGTAATAAAACCTCAAAATTATATCACAATATATCAAGAGAATTTAAGATGCTAGAGGCAGCAACATTTACAAATAAACAAAGGTCATTTTCTGTCCTTTTCCAATGACCTACTGTCACTGATGACAAACTTCCAAATTTGAAGTGTGACTTTATTGGAACAGATAAAACAGAAAAACAGGAAAGTACTCTAGGCAAGTTTTTCTCCTAGAAATGTGCAATACAAAATATAAAATAACTGCTTAACACTTCAGTTTAAGAATAATTAAAGTAACCTAACTTCAATAGCTGATGACTTACATGTTTAATTGCTTTGACTGGCTTTGTTGCGGCTACAAGAGAAGAGACAGACTGAGAGAGACTGTTTTGTGTAAAGCGAGGGTGACAAAAAACTTGAGTTTGACATCTAAAAGGGTACAAATTAAAATCTTGATCAAAAGGGTCGAAAGTTCATGTCTGCATGATGTTAAAGAGGACCAAATTTTGAACACTCGAGGATGTGTTTGGAAAATCCATATTCTTTTCATTTATGGGAATCCGCAGCCTGAGAAGGAGCTGTGCTGAGCTCTTTGATACTCAAGGACACAGAGGTTAGTGGTCTGTTTCAACTGCTGACCGGGTTGGAAAGGGGAGGGGGGTATGTTAAGTGGGTGACACTGCAAATGCAGAGAATTTGCTTGTCTGTGTGCAGCTTTGCCACAAGACTCAAAGCAGAGTGAGGGTTTCTAACCAGTGGAACAAAGCAGGTTTTACCAAAACATATTTGAACCCTTGCAAAGTGTGTGCAGATTTCCATCTGTGGTTATGACTACAGGTAAGCTGTTTCGGTAAGATCTCAGAGATTTCTAATAAATTATGCATAAAATTTCAGGCTCAGAATGGTGTTAATGCTCGACAGATGTACAAAATGTCCCTTTCCTGTTTCATTTCACGTGTTAACAGACAGTTGTGGTATTCTGAAAATGAGCAGGCCTCAAGCCGGCAACGATCCTAATTTTATTTCAGGAAGTGGAATTGGAAGAATGTGAAAAAGCATACATATCAAAAGATGAAGTGTTGAGGATAAATATAAAACTGACACGATTCTTTCTCCAGCTCCGTACCCAGCTGCTTACCAGGATTATTTGAGGTTAAGTTGAACAGATTTCTCTTCGAGTGTTGTTTGAAAAATGACTCCAGAGAATCCTGCTTTATGTGCTTTCCCTTCTTATTATTAAATGTGAGACAGATTTCTGCAGCTGGAAGTCTGACTTCCCTCTGAGTTAGTTTATGTCTGAGACCCATTAATACAGAAATATTTGCTTTAGCATTTGATGGCATTCAGTCAATAATTCCAAACTTTTATCAGTCAGGAAATTTCATTAGTTTCTTCAATGCTGGTTTATTACCAAAGCAATTATTAGTGGTGGGATTTTTATTTTACTGTAATGAGGCCATCTGGAATATCATCAAAACAACATGGAAACCAAAGCCTGATGTCTATGAGCAATTTTTTTTTAACTCAACTGCAAATTCTCAGGACATGAGTGCTGTGATGCAGGCTTACATACCTGTTTGTGTGGATAGACGTTGATGTGGCATTTGATACATTCTTGTCCCATGTTAGCCCAGGAGTTGCCACTCATCCACTTCCTCTTACACTTAGGGCACTTGTACTCTCCAAAGCATCTCTTCTTCCCTTGGTAGGGTGTCAGTCCTTCACCTTTGGGTCTGGCCTGTAAAGAACAAAGTGAATAAGATGCTTGCACATGTGGAAGCTATAGACTGCATATATTTAAAGCCTCATTCTGAAGCCAGAAGAGAAGGAGGGGTAGATCTGACTGGTATCGACCTGTCAGTGACATAGTAGCCATGCGACAAACCCTTTATTTGTAACGCAGCACAGGAAAAACCATCCAAATATAACACACACAACAGCGTCCAACCAATGACACTGTGTTTTAAAACTATGTCTGAAAAATGTAGTTTATTAAACAGTTTCTGATAAGAATAATCAGCACATTATTCTCCCCAGAGCCTCATCCAGCAAATTTCTCTGCTGCGAGGGGAAAACGCCTGCACAGAGCAGCTACGCATGCAGAGGGGTGCGACCCGGTCAGTTGGCCAGCGAAACGTACCTCGTTAAAGGGGAATTATGCGTCAGCGTCGTAAATGCAACAACTTTTGGCGTAACCTGACGTGCACACCTAACCTGAGAGAATAACAATCATCTTCTCAATATAAGGAATAGTAATCGTAGCATGAAGATAAGGACTCACTAATGTCAGCAAATTCCTGGAGTTTTATGAAACTATCAAAACAGTCATGAGGAAATGCACGAAGAAATGGAAACGCTTGTGGGAAAAATATGTTTACGAACCAAAACAAAAGGCCTCAGTGATGCTGGCAAGCTTTCCACTCTGTGTGGATTGTCCTCAATCAGTGGTTTGGTTGCTAAACCACAATAATTCAAAGAACGGACATCACTTGACATCTTCAAGTTAAAAATTCATAGAAAATAAGCAAAGACAGATAAAATAAGTGGCAAAAAAAAGAAAAAGAAACTGGACTTTAGCCAGGTTTTTGCACACTGCATCACTTTTTTTCCATACTCTGTAGGTAAACTAAACAAACATCTTCTTGCGTGTAATAGAACTTGAAAGTAGCAACGACCATAAATTTGTTCAAGTGTTTACTGAGGAGATAATTCAAGTTACAAGTAGGGTTATGCTCTGTGCACAGCTGGACTTCTTTGCAACCATAAGAGTAGCCCCCTGCTGTGCATTAGATATATTGCAGGTTTACATTGCTCATCTTTAATATACAGTTCATATCTTTATGTAGTTAAAAATTTATATGAAATAGAAATGCAGTTTTTTTTCTTTCAGTCCAGAAGATGGATAGATAATAAGAGATGGTGAGATGACAGCAGGGTGTGTCCATTCTTGTTGTGCTAAAATATTTTCACCTTCATCACACAGGACACTCCTACAAACAGTTTTGGCACAGTTTGTGGTCTTGTAATTGACATTAACTTTCATTACATCTGTGTTAAATTACTCCCAACGATTCTCGTGAGGGAGATGATTACGAACAGTCAGTCAGCCATGAAAAAGCGCAAGCCCGAGGGCAGTTCTTTCTCGGGGAGCCGCCTCTATGACTTCATGTTGGCAACTTTATTTAAGCCACTATAGCAGCAATGGGAAAACAGACAAATTTTTCCTCTAGAAGCATGTCTGCAATGACTGCGAGACATTTGCCAGAAGAAACCCACATGTATGCTGATTAGTAACTTTGTCAGAACTTGTCATTATCAATTTAAAGCTCCATTACTGAAATAAAAATGAAGACTCATCCCAGAACAAGTGATAGTCATCATCAGGCTGGGAGTGGGCTATCTGGGTAAACAAATATCTTCATTTTGGGAAGTAAACACTGTAAATAGAATACCAAGGAAGTCCTTTATTTTATTTAAAACCTAAAAAATAAGTTTTTTCATGAAAGTCTGACCCAACAGGCAGAAGTAAGCCTCACGCAAAGCATGAAACTGCTGGCAGCTTTCCAGGAAGTTAGGAAAGGCTGCGCCTTTTACTTGAAATCAGACCTGTCCAGTCCACTCTTGATTCCCTGCGACTGCAGATTGTTTTCATCATAACTTAGACATTGCTTGCAGATTCTGGAATAGATGGTAGGGGGGGTAAGGGGTACCAAGAATGAGAGGAGGAGGGGGTACAATCAGTATTCCTGGTTTTCACTTATTTTGTCCTAGCCCATGTATGAGTAATAAGAACTTTAATCAGGAGCATGTGGCTTCTCCAAACAGACGTCAGCACTTTGCATCAGCAGCAGCGAGCCAATACTAAGTAATGGCGGCTGTGCTTCAATCGGGCCCCTCAACAGCATGACCTCAAAGCCACTGTCAGCTTTGCATCTCCCACTGTGACAGCATGCAAGCTGGAAAATCTGACTTCTGCTGGCTCGCACCACACCATTCGCTATACAGTGACAGCGTTGTCTTGATGCAATCGATGGGCAATCTTGAAGACAATGCCATGGCAACATTTTGTTTGAACGCTGTCCTCCAAATGAGCTAGCTGTTATATAATCCAGCTATAAACAGGCTGCCATTCTTACACTAAAAATTAATTTTAAAGCACAAGAACCAGCTGTGGCAAGACTGACCGTTATCACACGCAACAAAATACGACTGACTATTCTGAGTTTAAAAACAAAATCATCAGTGTACCGGGTGTACTGCCCAGGAGGTTCTACCTTACCCCCTTGTTATTCAGATTTATTTAGAAATCTGAACATAATCAGTGGTAATTTCCTCGTGCAGCTGTTTGTTAGAAAAAGAAAGTCTCACTAACACTGTAGCCAGATCTCAGCAGGACAGAAACAGCACTCATCCTCCTCATGACCATTCCTCTCTTGCTCCATGCTGCTTCCAGGGCCCGGCTTTGACCTTTGGCTGCACATCGCGCTCTCTGTCTGCAGCTGAGCCATCTCAGATTAGCTCAAACTCTTTTCGCAATCATTGTGTAGATGCTTGTATTATGCACATAGAATATAGAAACCAAATAATAATTACATTCATTTGTTGACAATCATTTTATGTCAATTTCATTTTTGTCTCTACAAAATCAAGATCTGAAGTCTTTGCTGATAGCAAGCGCCACACATCATCTCGATGGATTCTTCTTTGAATCTAATGGTCGCCTGAGGTCCTTTCTGTGCAGAGTATGCTTGTTCTCTCTATGCCTGTGTGTTTTTCCTCCAACAGACCAAAAACGTGCTTGTTAGCTTTGTCCTAAACAGGCCGGAGGTGTTTGTCCTGTGAAGTACTGGCATCCTGTCAAGGGGGAACAGCATATGTGCTAATGGTTGGGCTACTTCAGCCATGCACACCAGTAGGTTAGGTGTGTTATAAAAGGCAAACAACAGAAAATGTTAAGAAAAACTTACTGAACACAACAGCTCATAAGACAAGGACACTGCTGAAGAGAAGGGTCTGAGGAATTTGGTGGTGTGGACATATTTTGGCTATTTAAAAACAGACAAAGAAGCAGCAAAGCATGCACTGTAAATGATGTTGGAAGCATGTCCACACAAAGGCAGGTAATACCTACGTATTTTTGTCTATTTGTGGGATTGTTTCCAAAAAAATCTATCTATACAAAAAAAATCATAAGATTATAGCGGTAGGCCCCGGCCAGGTGATGGAGTCAAACTCAGGGCTGTGACGTTACAGTGCTAATCGCTAATGTCTCTGTTATGTCTATAAAACACTGTTGTGTAATGCTCTACAGTACACACACTGAAAATAAATATTATTTAAATAAAAATTAACCTTAAGTCTTCACTTAGGAGAAAACAATGAATCTTTAAGCTTGACAGAAATAGTGATTTGATTTATATCATATATATATATCCATATAGACTGCTTTTAAAAAAAGGTATGATATCGCAATTTTTGTTCAATATTAACAAGTCCCTGATAAATAAAGTTTGTCTGTTTTGACTATATTACATTTTTTAGGTTAAATAAAATAGTATTTAATTAATATTAGGGCTGTTCGATATATATCGGATGACGATATAAAAACGTCTACCATTTCCTATTACGCTATAGTTTGTTTCGTGGTGTCGTAAAATAAACTGTTTACAGCAAAAAAAAATCATTGTTTCGATGGTTACTGTAGTGGCTTTATTAATAAGTTCTCTCTTTCTCTTATACCACACTATGGACGGACAAGCGCCTGTTAGCAACAATGATGGTAAAACCATCGCGTGGCTCCGCTGTCCGCTTGTTTGTTTTCCACGTAAACCTTTCACAATAAAGCTCAAGATCCTGTTGAGACAGCACACCATGTAATAAATACAAAGAAAATGGAGGCCGTTACAACCTATGGCTAAAAATATCGTTTCATGCATCGGTTAAAACAGTCGACTCCAGGTACAGGACGCCCTGGTGGAAAAAGTTCAAGCAAGTCGACTTGCCCGAGATTCACAGAATTTACAGAAAATATTACATTTTTGTGATTTATATCGTTGTCAGGACGATAAATGTCTTATATCGGGGATATGAGATTTTGGTCATATCGCACAGCCCTAATTAATATGAATAAAAATCTGTAATAAAATTATTAGTTTTGGACCTGTGTACAATAAAATCGATGCACTGATGGATCAGTCAGTCAAGAATTAGCCAATTTATCAGCATTCTCGTGCATGTGCATCACGTGCACAACAGCAAAGGCAAATAGTCGCACGCACACTCAAAGCCACGTGCTAACATTTTGTTTGGTAGGTGAAGGCAAGTGTATAGCAGCTCATTTTCAGTTCATATTCTGTACCTATTTCCAGTGACAGAGTAGATCCTGTGACTTCCAGACATCATTTACAAAAATAATACTTTGCAATGAAGAAAAGCTTGTTTTTGTTTTGTATATGATGAAGCATATTCTTTACATGACTTCCACTTGCCCACACTGTCAAACTTAATTCTGTAGTCAATACTCTGGTCCAATCATTTTCTTGCCTTCCTTCTGCAAACCAATCAGCTCTGTCCTTCAAATCTCAGTGCTTTTGTTTTCTTCTGCCTTTCAGCCTCTCATGAGAAAATTAATTACACACAAATAAATGACCAAAGAAACTTGCGTCTGTCCAACAATATGGACATCAAGTTGATAAAAGAGGAAAAAGTGAGTGAAAAAGCAGTGAATGAACCAATTTCTCATCACATCTGCCTTCCACACAGTCTGAAATTCAGTTTTGTGCAACTGCAAAGTACTGCAGAATTTATTTGGACATATGAAGTCATAAATCTGAGTATTACTCACATTGTGGTCAGCTGCTGTCAGTCCATTGTAACTCGCCCGCCTCTCATGGTGGTCTTAGACGAAGAACGAGTTTAATTAATGAATTAGGCGCTGTGTTTCTTCCATACATACAGGACCTGTCCTTCTATTTACATCGGTTTTCACAGATGTAAACACTAATGACTGAGCAAAAATGTTTTAGTTAAGCTTCATTTCCAGGAAAATAATCTTTTAAAACAACATTTACAAACTGTCCACAACAGACACAATACAATGACTAATTTAATGGAATTGCGTCATCACACCATGCAACGCTCTGGAGATGAGCCTGCACAGAAGGATGTGTTTTGTTTTCCGTTGCTCTCTACAGTTGAAACCATTCAAGCTTGTGACAAGCTAAAAGCTAAATGGACATATCTGACCAATTTAGAACATTTTAGGTGTCCGTCAAGTGGAAACAAGGGCTTGAAACGGCAAATGGGCCTATGGGGATCCGTGCTAGGAGGCTGCAAGCAGTGTTTGTCATATTACTTAGTGTTTGTTTAAGTCCACAAGGCTATAGCCCTGTGTGTTGAGATAAGGGTCAGTGTGTGTGTGTGTGTGTGTGTGTGTGTGTGTGTGTGTGTGTGTGTGTGTGTGTGTGTGTGTGTGTGTGTGTGTGTGTGTAAGACAGTGGACTTAGACAAGGCAGCGATGCTCCATAACAACAGCTAGTTTACCATATCCTCCTCTTGTCCAGATCAGAGCACATATACACACACACACACGCACGCATACACATTATGGGTCATTGAACTGTTAAACCAAGCATGCACACGTGATACCCACTTTCTCTGACACAAAACATGGCCACACACAGGCACAAGCAAGCCCTAATTTAATGCTTTTTCCTCTTCTTGTTCCCTTTAACACTCCGGCACAGACACACACACTCTCGGCAAATTCCACACACACAGGTTTTCATACACTCTCGAGACGTAACTGGAAAGTCTCGGTTTCCTGCATTACTCCCACTCAAGTGTTTCGCTCTGCTACAAGAGCACAGATCATTCTTTGGCTAATATCACAGAATTAATGAGCACACAAAGTGCATTAAATGGAATAAACAGAGCTGTGCAAGACACAGTAAAACAAAGAGGGAGACAAAAAATGGCACGCAAGAGACCGAGATCAGCACCGGAGCTGACGTCACAGTTGAATTCGAAGCGGCCTCTGTCTCCTGAAAACCTGCTGGTCAAAAAAAAACTTGATGGAAAAGAAGGAAAGTGGACAAATAACCACAAGCCCCATGATCTTTTGGAGAGACCCTCAATTCAGTCCCTCAAAGGAGGGTGGAAAAACGGAAGAAAAAACTGAGAGAAGGAGCGGAGGAGGAGGAGAAGGAGGGTGGAAATCTAAATCCAAAGCAGATGGTCTCCGCAAGGGCAACATGAGAAACACTGAGGGCTGTCGTAAAATTGCTCCTCTGCTTTCAATTAGGCCATACATTTCTGTGACTGAGAGAGGGCGAGAGAGAGATGGGGGGGACAAAACGGCGTTAACTAACCACTGTAGCGCTGGCCAAAACTATGGTGGACTTGACTTGTTATCGTGTGGAGAAATGCAGAGAGAATTCTCAGGGGGTGAGCTGATTTTATGATTTTTAAAGACACGTACATTCATTTTGTTAGACACATATCCAATTTGGGGGCGTGGAGGGTAAAGCCTATACTAGAAGACATAGGTCCCTCACAGGGCTAACACAGCTTAGGCCAATTTATAGTGTCTAATTAACCTAACATGCATGGATGTAGAATACGGGAGGACATGCAGACACATACAAGAACATCCAGACTCCACACTGAAAGGTCAGGTGGTTCAAACCCTGTTGCTGTGAGGTGACAGTGCTAACCGCTGCGCCAATGTGCTGCCACTTCCACACACGTTAGTTGAACAGAGAGAACAATATTATGGATCTGATGCACAATTACAGGCAGATTGCTGCATTTTAAGAGGTGTTTTTAAGTAAGAAATCACAGTCTAGACTACATTTAATGAGACGTCTTAAAATTTCTGGGTAAATCAGGTAATACCGTGAAATGGAGAGAGGTATGCAGCCCAGGCATCTGACTCTGAAATTGCAGTTTGAATACCATTTTGCCACAAAACCATCCTGAAATTCTGATCCATTGTAAATCTCTAAAAGATGTCTTATATTACTGACCGCTGGAAAAATGTGGTCCTGACCACCGTCTGAAGCCTAAAGTTGACCTTGCATTCGTGTTGATTTTACATTCCTTGCTGAGAGCAATGGGGAGTGGACAGACACCAGACTTAATATTAGACGTCCTTTCCAAACCAAACATAAAAAGGAATCATGCTAAAGACGTCTCCTTTCAAGGTTGTGGCGATTTCGTACTTTCTCAACATATTGGAGGAGACATTAACCTTGAGTTGGATTTCCTATATTATCAGTCCGCAGACAACGGCTTAACTAGACAGTAAGAAACTATAGCAGCGAGCAACGAGAGACCACAAAATATCAAAATTCAGCAGTTTGAATGGCAGGTGAAATATTCATTAAAGCAAAGCAAAAAGGGCACTGAGTTAAACTAGTTTCAACTGAACTGAGATACTTAAGAGCAAAAAATACTGCTGTACGACATATGGCAGGGTGGGAAGTATGAAGGAAGGTTACAAAACAGCCATAACCTGAAATAACAACCAGTGACCAACTGTTTGTAAAAAGTGATAGGTGACAACGAGCAAATTCCTTTATATGTGAACAAGACAAGTGAACAAGTTTATTCTTCACTTCAGCAACATAAAAAGTCTGACAGATTCTACTGTGACCGATACTGATATTTAGTGCATTAAAAAGCCTACATATGGGCCGATATTGTTTTTTTCCAGACGCACAAAACAGAAACTGACATCCCAAATATTTGTTATAAGCAGCAAACTATGAGTCCTTACTATGACAAGGCAATCCAATTTAAAAGTAATCTTGTTTTATATCCAGAATGACTTGTTTATTCTCAGATGTGGTTGTTGTATTTAGCCTCGCTTCCACTAGTAGCTTCTCGGATCGACTCAGGTCATCTTGACTCTACTCACTTTTGGTCGTTTTCCATTACATTTGAGTACCCCGTCAATGTGACGTCATTTTTACGCGACACAAACAACAAAACAGAGACTCAGCTCGCTTGGAACCCCGATAGAGCAGGTACTAAAAAAGTAAACCCTAAAACCTGAGTCGAGTCGAGCCAAACTGAGTAGGCGCTTGTGGAAAAGGGCTATTAGTGGCGTTCCAAACGTGTGTTCCCAAGAAGGACGTTGCAGAGTGCCCCCTGGTGGACAAACTATGCAACATCAATATTTGTAACATGGTTAAAGGGTTTCTTCCATTTCTTCTTTACTTCTTAAATTTATATTTATCAGTCGTCATAAATCTCAATTCTAATATATTGTGAAATAGCTAATATCGGCTGATATATTGGCCTCACTGATATATCAATCAGGCTTTAGTGAAGGAGATTTAGTTGAGAAAACAAATTTGGAAAAATGTGTAAGAACTCTATTTCTGAATTTAGATCTGCTCAAATGCACTTCATTTTCAGTAATACAGCAAATACAGTGCAACTGTGACAAGTGACCCCTTATTTCTTTATATTTTGCTTCCATCTCCATCTATGTTGTTTAATATACTGTATTTACAATTATGTCTGCATATGTTTCAATCAACTGCTCCGCCTGTTTTTAACTTTCCAAGCAAAATATAAAGAAATGAGTCTAAAGAATTTTGCACAGTACTGTAATTTCACAGTTGGTGCATCTCAAGTTATCAGCTATTGTTTTTAATAGGTAATGATTATCTAACATAAATCTTAAAACATAGAAGCAAACAAACAAAGCTAAGTCTCTCCCTTTCAAGGAAGTTCATTGTGTGAGATTCTTTGGTATGATTTGATGATACCATTAACACACCACAAAGTTAAAACGATCCCCGAGATGCAGACAGGTCAGTGATTCATAACATAAGCTTCCCATTCACATTTAAAAGGAAGAGCCTAAGGTTGTTTGTAAAAACCACACCAGAAGAGGAAGAAAAACAAAACATTTGTCGGGTTCCTCGGGTGAAAATAATTCTGACAAAACAGTGTTTTTGCACCATTTGGTTTGGGCTGACCACATCAAAGCAAGTCATATGTGAAACATGGAAACTATTCAGTTAAAGCTTCATACTTTCACACGCTGCATTTTCTTAAGTGGTATTTCTATCCACATGTACCTAGAAAAACAAAGAAGGAAATCAGAGCGGCACTCTTTGACTCGTCTCACTTCCCCATGTCTTAGTTAAACCATTTCATCTGCTTCGACCATCACTACCCGCATTGTCTAACATCACAGCAACTAAAGAATAAAGATCTAAGGATGCAGTCGTCACCATGTCAGTCAGAACTCAGAGCCAAGTGAGGGCGTGCAGATGGCCACTGCTCCAAGACTCTCACAAGAATGACACTGTCCCCACCTCAGCTGTGTCCCACTGCACACAGAACAAGCATTTTTTTATTGGCTGTTTCCGCTGCTGGACTAAACAGCCGCAACTTCATGCCAGAACCTCAGTCAGGTGCATTATGGGAACTGTTTATCAATCCCACCATGCACTACAAGCTCTAAATACAGCCACTGTTTTCCGTGCATCTCTCCCTCTCTCTCTCTCTTTCTCTCCCCCCCCCGCAATCTTTCTCACCTCTCTCTCGCTCCTTTGCTGGTGCAGCTGTCTCTTTATAATGCCTGTAAGGAAAAGTGGCTCAAAGTGACGGGAGGAACAGGTGTTTAAGTGATAAATTTGCCCTCCCTCGGGCACAATGCACCTCTGTTTATGAAAACAATCCACCCCCCCCTCCCCGAATAAGGCAACATAGAATACAGACAATATACTCAGGCTGCCCCAGAAAAACAAGTAGAGGAAAATTATAGGGTGCAAAATCTCTCTTTGCAATCAGCATCAGAAGAAACGCCTGGCTGGAGCCTGTTTAAAGAAACATGCAGTCAAATTACCGAGTAAAACAAATATGTTAATTACAGTCAGATGCAATTAATCCAAGTGTACATATTGTGACTAATAATTACACTTAATGACCTAAGACGTCATTGTATGTTGCATGTCTCCACCCACCCCCCCACCCCACCCAATTCAGTGAAGACAACAGCATGTACATTTATGACTGCCACATGCAAAGGAATAATTTATAATCATTCATAATTAAGTTTTATAAGAAAAACTCTGTCATCCATTGGAAACAACTGCAAAATTATTACAAAACAAAGCTGTGATTTTTTCAAGTATCAAAGTTAAAGCTGCCTTAATCCTAGCTTGTTGGCACAGACCCTAAACTGCTGGGCTGCTCCCCGGCGTTCCGTAGCGCTCCGATCACTACCTAGCATCTGGAAACCATCAGTGTAAACAAAGGAGCAGCGGAGGAGCTCAAGCCCCGCTCTGCCTTCTCCGCATCCCACAGGACATCGTTCAGCAAGCAACAGAGAAGACCAGATCTGAGCATGAGTGTGTCCGTGCCCATACGTCTGCGTGTGTGTCTGCTCTTGTGTCTGCTCTTGTGTCCTTGTCTCAGGATCTCTATTTAGTTTGGCTGGAGCTCAGAAAGAGATAGATTTACAGATACAGCGGATGGGGTTCATTCCACAATGTTTGCTTTGAGTCTTTCAGGGTTTTTGTTTGGTTTGGTCATTAAGCGTAGCATTTCTGATAAGACTTCTAATTGCTTTAATGTGGTTTCAGTTAGCGTGCTAGTCTCAGTGGTTTGATGAAAGCTTGCTGCAGGGGGGAGGAGGGAGGCAGGAACCTGGATGTGGTTTAAACCTGAGAACTGGTTCTCCTCTGTGAAGCATCAAGCAAGATCAAAGGATCAATCGTGCCCGATTCTTCACCGAAACACGACAAGGAAATATTTCCTCAACAGATATCTATTAATCATGGGGTCTGAGTATTTTCAGTACAGCCAACATTTTTAAAATGTCATTCATGGAGCCTTCAAACACAAAACCTCACACTTTGATGGTTATGTACTTCACTGTGTATACATCTCAAACTACACCCGGGTTTTGCTGTTGAAGCTGTTACACCACAAAAGAAAGCTTGTTGTTAGCCTATATGAAGATAGAAATTTTCACTATGAATCCACCTTTCACTTAATTTAGCATTACTCATGCCAAAGAGCCAATAATCAAGCTTGTAATATACTGGGTTTACTCAACAAAAGTGCACGTGTGACTTTTGAGGCAGATATTTAGTGGAAAATTCCAAGCAAAACCACCTTAGTAATGCTTTGTTGAGTATAATCACAGGGGCTTGTATCTGCCTAGTAACCACATCGTAGTTTCACAGCCCCACATCTACAACTGCTGAAATAAGAATTCTTATCTTCTACAGCTGTCTCTAAATATAAACCACAGCATTACACATCATGTACGGCACCTAACTTCAGTCGGATACACTTTGGTTCACTCAAACTTCTTATACCACCAAGCATGTAAACCCATGCATATGGTCATCCTGGAAAAACAAGTTAACACAAACACATTATGACAATAAGGTTGTGTTTGCTGGCTCACAAATCAGAGGGTTCGGATCATAAATGAAACTTTTACAGATAATAAGTTGTCCTTCTGATGATACATATTAATATGTATATTATGATATTATATAAGTTACATACAATGGATTAAAATCATTTTTATATATATAATTTATTGAAACACAATGCATGAAATTACAAACCTACACAATGATGCAAAGCAGTATATAATAGTTGTTTCCAACATTCTCATTCAATCTTCTGATTTGTTATTGTTAATCAGCTTGATTTGTTTGATTTGCTTTTTTTCTATTGGAGACTTTTTTCATTTGTTTGTGTGGTTCTGTCTCAGGGTTATGTAAGCTCAAAGTGGTGTGGGATAAACACGTGGGTGGGTTTTAGAAACTGCTTTCCAGAATAAAAGCATCTGTAAGTAAACACACACAATGGCTAAATTAATAGTAATCTCATAATACAAATGCATTTTTTTATTTCATTTCTCTGAAATACATTTTCCCCATCTCAATGTCTAAAGGGCTACACCAAGAGAAAAAACTGTTCCTTAAACAGCTAATGTCGTTTAGACCTTAAAAGTCTGAACCATGAAATTATTGCCAAGAAATTCAATTTCTTTTTTACCTTCTTTTTACCCCAGAAACAAAAGTCTAATCCGGATTTTTATCAGACAACACCTGCTCCATGAATCGTCCACATACTATTCACTGCAGCCTAGGGGTTGCAGTAGCCACAACACTATCTGAACTGGGACATCAGCATACATCTGCCTTTGATTATGATATAAAAGATTTACCCATTTATTGCTGAGCAGAAAAGATTCTGACAATGAAACCAACACATCTGAACAACCTCAAACCCAGCACTGAATTTAATCAGGTCCCTAGAAATACACAAAGAAATACAAGTTTGTAGATCATAGATCGGATGTTAGACAGTTGTTAAGACAGGCATGCGTACAGCGATTTCTTCATTTACTAATAGGTTACTTGGGTACCTCATTCACTGTACTTATAGCAACAAGAGGACAGCTGTTGTTACAACATTTTTTTTTCCAATAAGCTACCTAGAGCTGGGTGAAAAAATGCAAATATACGGATGTTAGGATATTAGGAGAAAGCATAGCATATATTTACATTGCTATGCAGATGACACCCAGCTTTATCTATTTCCAATTTCCTACTTTTAAATTCACATAAAACTGAGGTTATCATACTCGGTCCTAAAAATCCTAAAAATTTTAGATGGCGTCTGACCAGATACTTAATCTAGGTGGCCTTGCCTTGACCTCCAGTAACACTGTGAGGAGTGTGAGGTTTCTTCCTGTTAAAAGAGAGTTTTTCCTTCCCACAGTCGCCAATTGCTTGCTCATAGGGGGCCGTCTGATTTCTCAGTATTATTGTAGGGTCTTTATCTTAGAATATAAGGCTTTGAGGTGACTATTTTTGTGTTTTGCTGCTATATAAATATAACTGAACTGAATCTAACAATTAAAAGATGATTGTTTTAAACCTTTAATGTACATTGAATTTTAAGTAAACTGGTTTTAAATACTTCACTGCCTATAAATACAATGCGTTACAAAAATTAAGAAGCTTCTCCTGCACATGTTATTATTAATTTGTGATAATGTATAATGTGTAATTTTATTATGTGTCTGTCTGTCTCAATTTTTCTATATGTTTTTTGTACACAGGTTGCCACTGAAAACTAGATCTCAATCTTAATAAGACTGCATATTTAAATAAAACATTTGCACTTGAATATAAAGTTGCTGACAAAGCAACAATGCGTTTTCTAACATAGCAAAAGGTATGTGAGCTCACTAGATATGACTTCTCCAAGTTTACCATCACAGTCACAGTCATCAGCCAGTCAACTAGCACTCATCTAAACCTGCTCTGCACCCATGTGGGTCACAGTGCTATTCTTAAAAAGGTTTCATATTCTACAAGCTCTTTATTTCAGCTATTCGGATATACCCTCACCATTCACTACACTATAAAAAGGGGTTTACTCACAATAGCACATCCTGGTGTTTCGAGGTCTAAATATGCCCTAGGAGGCATTTGTGTTGTCATAGGGTCTTTTGCCTCGCTTACTCACCTTCAAATGTGAAGTGTGAGGAAAGCAGCAAAGACAGCAGAGGACGGAGGAAAGTGAAACATGTGGTATGTGGAAAGGAGCCATAACCATGTTGATACACAACCAAGTGCTCGGCTATAATCAAATCCACGGCTATTTTAAAGGATCATAACCCCACATCAACCTGGAACAGTTTAAAAAAAAATCTATATCAGCAGTGCAGTCTATATAAGGTGGACAGCAATGCATTTAAAATGACCAGATGCTGAATATTTTCAAGTGTGAGATGGTGACACTGCTCTTAAGGGGTTTCAGGGTTTAACCGCCAAAATTGTCATAAATGCGTTTGTTACCGTCATATCCAGGGAAAAATTTGAGAGGAGAGCCACTCCAACTGTTTTAAAATATAACCACAAGTCCATTTCGAGACCCGTGGAGGCGCCAGAATAGTTCATTCTTGGAAATGGCCTCTGCTTTGGCAGAGTAACTGTGTGAGCACTGTGTGTGTGTGTGTCTATCCGTGTGTGTTTTTGTAGACGTCTGCACTGTACGTGTGTGTCCCTACTGGAAGAGAGCGAAGCACAGAAGACACACGAAAGCTGCTTTTTATAATATAATCTTAAAACAGAACAAGTACCTTGATTTAACATTTTCTCACATTTTCTTGAGAAGTCCCGTAACACTACAAGGCATTTTGCTTATGTTTAGTCTGTTCTATGACAAGCTGACATATCACACAGGGGAAAAGGTAAATCAAGACAGCTGCACCAAATATAAAACATCCCACAGCTTGCAGTCATGTAGATAACTGCTGAGGTGTTTTGGATTTTGAAATGTCATTACTGCCCACCAAGAAATTCTTGACACATTTGAACATGAACAATATACTAGATCGTAAAATGATTGTGTTTTCAATTCTACTTACATTTGTCTCTTTAAAATAATAAAAAACTAAAACAATGAAATACAGGCAGCAATAAAATGGCATAATAAAAAACATCCCCACATGAGAGCATCTTTCACAGGATGAACTAGATTAGCTTTTTGTTTTGTTTTTTAAATTACCTGCAGACATTCATGTTTTTTAGCCTTTGAACAACATATTTTTGTGAGTGGCTTAACTTAGCAGAAGGATCCTAAAACATAATTTAGTTGCAGAGGCAATTAAGCCCTCAGTAACCGTATTGTGAAACCAAATTGGCAAAGTCGGAAGCATGATATTCTGATCTGTTGATACAGATCGCAACAAATCTCGGCTTAGTCATCTCTAAAAATGTTATTGCTTGCAAATTACATTCAGTGACCTGTAATTTGTGATTGCTTTGATAAAGCGGAGGAGGAGGTTATGTTGTGGTAAGCAGTTCAATTGTAAAAATCTCCCACACAACATGAAATTTTACTCTAAACTTCATGCTTCCTTTTGTCGCTACAGCGACTTAAGGCATAATATAGCATGATTGTGTATACTTGTGCATATGCATGTCCAAACTGTTCTCCTTAGGAGCAGACCCATGTCATTCGTGTCCGAGACAGCTGCAGAGGCATATCATGATGCCAGCGCGCTCTCTGCCAAAACCCCATTCCCAGATTCCTAGATTTCCACAACTAATCGGGCAAAGGATCTCAGTGACATGTTGCTGGATGACTAATGAATACCCCTGATAGCCAAGCATGTGGGTGTTTTGAGTTATACCAGTAACACGCGGTTGTTTTAAAGCCGATGGTTTAGACAGGGTGCTTTTTCTCTTTCTTCATGCTTAGTTCATAGAAAACACAAGAACAAGCCAACTGGGCTTTGGGATCTGTCCCGCTTCAAGCCAATGGTGCAGGATCATCAACACATCTGCTTGACATGCAAGACGCCTCATTTCACACACATAATATAACTTTACCCTACTCCTAAACTTACATTTGCCATATTAACTAGGCGTTAAGGGCTTTTGATAAGTGAGGCCACGGGTGTGAATTTCCCCTTTACCCTCTGCTAGCCTTGGACGTAGCCACAGCACTCAACAAGCTGTGCAGCTGCACAGCAGCGTTATATTACCAGTCTGTGAATGACAA
Source organism: Neolamprologus multifasciatus (assembly GCF_963576455.1). Classification (NCBI taxonomy): domain Eukaryota; kingdom Metazoa; phylum Chordata; class Actinopteri; order Cichliformes; family Cichlidae; genus Neolamprologus; species Neolamprologus multifasciatus. The sequence goes on from NC_140451.1 coordinate 19,767,099, forward strand.
GAGCAGGTTGGGTCGCACACTGGTGCATACAGAGGTGCACAAAAGATTGTCATCTGCTTGCAGGAGGATGTTTTTGCTACTGCTGTCTGTGCATATGCTGCATTTGCTGTACGTAGCAGGATTTGTTTGCATGTTCCTCTACAGACTGTATTTTTGAGAGTCACTCTGCCGGATATACCGTACACGTGTGTTGCTAATCTCAGCGTCACTTGGTGGCAATGCTATATTGGACCTATGGCCCTATATGGTTTCTAAATGCTCTGACTATGAAAGGCTCTTTCCAATATAACTTCTCAAAACTAAAATATCTTGACTGTTTTTTGTTTGTGTGCTTTGTTCACAGAGGCACAGGTTTTTAATGTCTGCTATGAAACAGAAAAAAAAATCCATCTGACACCACACATCCCTGATAAGCCTTATCTGTTTAGCAGGGAGTCTGCACTCGCTCCCAGTCTTTCGGTTTGCTAACCTGACCGAGCGTGTGTTAAAGCAGAGAGAGAGAGACACAAGGCCTTTTCGGAGCCTTTGCTGTGACTGGAAGGAAGATCAGGGGTCACCCTGTAAAAACATTCCCATAGCGCACCTCCCCCAGCCCTCATCCCTGCCAGAAACGTCTCAGCACACTACAGGGTAGCACATACTGATAGCGAGAGGCGAGAGAGACAGTTTCCAAATGAAATGTGGATTATTTTTTAAAGTAAAGACCTTGGATCTATAAGTAAACAAGGGGTAAAAAGTAAGTCAATCAAGCAGAAACATAGTTCTTCATACCCTAGAAACCCGTGTCCTCTTTTATATCCGTTTTGACTACTTTCATTTAGAGCAGCCTGATTAGTTGACCCATATTACCTGCTCATATGTGAGGATTCATATTTGCTTCTCATGCTATTTGAGGTCCATCAGTGCACTACATAATCATTATTTTAAAAAAAAATTTCCGTCAATGACTCTTTCGTCAACCAAATGTTTTTGCAAATTCACATAAATCAGCTTCTAATTTTTTGTGATGATGATTTTTCCCCTGGTTTCTTACTTTAATAAACAACATACAACATCTTATATCTTTATTATATTCAGTAACACATACTGAAGGGATGTGAAGCTTTTATTGTGTTTTTAAAAAAATATAAATTAAAAAGCATTAAACCACAATGTTATATTTTATGCTTAATTTATTACAGATCTCTGATATTATAAATGACTTAATGTTATTTAGAGGTCATGCTTTCTGAAACTATAACCCCTCTATGTCTTCACGTGACTTTATATTCTTATTTTAATCTTTTTGATTCGTTTTACCTTGTGCAAAACATTTTTTAAAACTTACTAATCATGCACACGCACACATGCATACACACACACACCCCTATGGCTTCCCATTATTGAGCACAACTCTAGTTTAATCTGCAAACACTGTCCTGATCCCTGGCAAAGCTGCAGCTTCTGGATAGCCTCCCAAACTTCATGACAGAGAGAGCAAAAAACAGTCAGAAAATGAAAACCACAGAAGAGGCCCCTAAGTGTTGACATATAGACAAACAGACTATATAGGACTCGCTGTGTGTGGTTTGTTGTTGTACTCCTTTTTTCTTCTCTGTAAGATTCAAGGCTCTCTCCAAACATACTTGAGTCTGACGCACTACTCTGATGAAGTGAGGGCCTTGCTGGGGGAACAATACAGGCCTGCCTTCCTGACCTCTCCGTCTAGCATATCCTACAGACACACAATGACTGCCTTAATTACCAGCCTCCATTCCCACCACTAGGGTTTTCCCCAATAGCTCCCATTCAGAACCACGGTCTCTCCCTAAGGTGCCCATTCAAGTGTGATACAAAGCTAGCAGTGTCAGTCCCTGATCTCTTGACACCAAACTCAGTCCAGTGTGCCAGCACTTGCAGCCTCACAGCGTCTCTGTCCGTCCATCTGCTTGTCCGTCCCCTCCTTCAGCCTAGTCTTATAAAAAAAAAAAAAAATAGTTGTTTCTTTTTTTCCATATGAATCGTCTCAATTAGGAGCAATTAGTTAAAACAAATGCCAAAGTCAGTATGATGTGGATATTTTATTCAGGTAGGTTTTAATGGCTTTCTCAGCTCACTAACGAGTTAAAGCAGAGAGAGATAAGACCACGGTTAAATAGCTTGTTGGTGCATCATTTAAATTACCTGTACGAAGTGGGTTTCACATCTGTCTTTGAGCCTGTAAATTAATCCAAATGAACCTAATCACACAATTCTAGCATCAAAATAGCTATTAAGCATCACTGTAAGTGACTCGCACACACTACATGGTGTATTAACCAATGAGAAGAGTCTATGACAATTTCTACAGGGAAGAGCACAAGGCTGCATCTTGAAATGCTTTCCTTTGTTTAACCAACAAGTCAAACCCCAAAGATAAACAAATTATATTACCAATACTGTAAAAAACAGGAAATAAAAAAAATAGCAAATCTAGCATTTTCAAGCACAGAAGAACAAAATCAAAACAACTTTTTTATGTTGTTATGGATTATTGAGTATAAACTGATGTTGGATAAATCTGTGTTACTACAACTCCTAAGAATATGAGTAGTATGAGCTAACAGAGCTTTTGGCCCTTGTCTGCTAACAGGACATCATGCTGTAGTGAAAATGTGACCTTTGACCCTCTGATTCCTCCTTTCTCTCTGAGTGAAAAGTGAACCATCCTGTTCCCGAGTTCCCGAGGCCTCATTATGGGGCTGAAAAACTGTAACACTGTCTTCACTGCTGTCATAGCCACCGTGTATATATTTTGTTATATATTCAGTACCATCTGTTAAACATCCAGTAGAAAGGTAAAACTGCACATTTTACAAAGGATTTTTCACTCTAGTACAATAACATAACAGATACTGAAACTTGGTTCCAAAATGAGTGCTGACCTGGTTTCCCTCATGCTGCAAAAACACAATTACATAAAGCAGTGTGATGAGCAAGAGCTCCGAACACATTATTGTTTATTTTCTTTTATTATCTGAAGCCTCCATTTTACAGTGCTGGCTCAGCAACGTGATGGAAAAAGTGTTACATAAGAAACTATCCAAAAATAAGCTAATGGAGCCCTCCAACATCATTTAGACTGTGTAGCCTTCATCTGAGCGTGAAAAGGAGGACTAATCAAATGACACAACGTGCATAATCCATTTCCAGCGAGAAAGCTGACGGACTTTACGGCAGCTTAGCTTCACCTAAAAGCGAGCAGATGGTGCACCGTGTCTTCGTCCATATTTCAGCATTTAATCTGCAAACAGCTGTGAGTTTATCTATCTGCGGCAAATGTAACAGCATGCTGGAGTCCCAGAGATCGGGTTTTAAGTGTCACAGTTACCAAAACAGGAAGTGGTGTGATTGTTGACTCAGCAAAAACTGAGAGGAACAATGGGATTTCTGGACAGAACGCAAACCAGCTGGCAGGAAACCACACTTTTATCATTCTTTTAACTTTGATTTCCGTTTAGAGGAAGTGCCCTCGCTCCCCTTTCACTGGTCCGCTGTCTCTTGGCTCTTATGCCCTTCTCAAGCTTTCAGACTATACACTCTCTGTGCCAGACAAACACAATAGTGCTGAATGGCATGACAGTGACACATCCAAACTGCCTCCCTGCCCCGGCAAAATAAGTGCAGCCGTGTCAGAACCTGCCCCTGGGGCACAGCAGATCGTGGGGGTAAAATGTGAAACTCTTTCTCATGACAAATGTTGAATAAATCAATAAACTGGTATTTCATTAATATATATGTATATATATATATATATATATATATATATATATATATATATATATATATATATATATATATATATATATATATTTCAACTCAGGCAAGAGTGGGTTAAACATAGATTAGAAAAGCAGAAAGACAGATGTAGGTTCTTTCTCCTCGCAGGAACATTAGCCTCCAGGGAGACTGCAGACGTCTCCAGCTACATTAAGCTCACATAATCTGCTGGACTAGTGAATAATCAGCACTGGGCTGAATAGCAAAGAAGGATAGAAAGCTAGTTTAGACAATTTCGCAGCATGTTTCCAACACAAGAGTTGCAAAATGTTTTGCCAAAGGTTTAAGACGGCGCTGTTAATATGAGATAGAAGTCGCACATGACACCAGAATTTAGACTGTGCTTGAATTTCTTACTGCTGATGAAAAAGTTGAATTTTAATAGGAAGCTGGAGTGCAGAGCCCTTTAAATATGTGGGACACTTTATATTGGTGGCTTCAACAGTCTGTTGAAGTGACAGCATCCTATTATTCTGACACTTTTATGTTAATATTCATACCCACAGCTCTGACAGAAAAAGCCACACTATGTGCACAAGATTTGCCAAACATGCAAAGGACTTGTTGCAGTTTTGGCAGTATTATTTCTAGTGAAGTGCAGCCACACTTTTGAGCCTTTTAGGTCTCGCCACCATTGGGCTGTTTTACACTAGCAGCTGTTTTTTTCTGGATTTTATTTAAGGCAGCCCACACCTTTGTGCTTGTTCCAACCACAGGAACTCCCGCTGCAATACGTCTTTCAGGATGTATCCAGGGGACCGTCCCCTGAAAAAAATGCTAACTGGTTAAAAGTGAATCTTTGAAAGACCAAATGAAGTTGTGACTGTGATCAGAAGACTGCTTTCTATTCAACCCTTGTAAAATTTGCCACATAGAGGAATAAAATAAACAGCAGCAAGGAACGGCCCCATTCACTCCCTCTATTGTTGTTTCTGGTGACAAAGACCCAAAATTATTCATCTGTGTAGTTTTGATGCACTTGGAATTTAAATTACATTAAAATCTCTAACAAAATTAAATGATATCAGCTCATAAAATCTATAAGGGAAATAGAAAGGGTAAATGGGCTAATTATAGTGGCTATATTATGTCTGAGAGAGTCTTAGGGATGATCAGATTTTTGGGATTGCAAGGCAGAAGTGTTGATTAAACTATCATAACCAGCAGAATGTAATGAAGTCTCTTGTTTTAGCACTGCAGAGTTGCACAAACAAAGCTAAACAGTTTCTAAATTAACTGTTAGAACTGACACACCAATAACACCACCACTGAAACGTGAAAGCCCCGCCTCTCGTAAGCCCCCCCAAAAAACTAGCATCCTTGTTAAATGGTTAAATTAATTTTGGCTAAAAGTGTAAAATTATTAAATATGCACTCATATATAAATTAAATAAATATTGCCCCCAAAAAGATCAGACGAGATCAGAACCTCATGCTCAGATTAACTGGAAGAGATAACACATGCTGGAAAGGTGAAACTCGGCTAAAGACCTGAATCAGATTCGATTAAGGCTTTAATACGAGTTACACTCTGCAGGAAATTGGGTGTTCCCACGCTGAGCTAAAATACTTGTTTTTCCTAAAGTGAAGCAAACACACACAGCTCTGTGCAGTGATGTAACGCTGGTAAATTACAAATTTGCAGTGTGTTTTTGACAAATCACAGACACACACATATTCAACAACAAACTAAAACATTAAAAACATTGCACAATTCTCTCAGCGTGACTGCCAACCAAATCCGAAAAGGATTGCCGCTCTGTCAGAGGCAAGCGCCGGAAAATTTAAAAGCAAATATGTTTTGTCAAAACCACTGATGTTTGTTATGGTAGACAAAACGGACTGCAGTAATGACAAGTCATTATGTTTACCACCACAGCTGACGGGAAAGCACACACTCTGGAAAGTCACACGTTGCTCTTTTGCCTCTCCTCCGAGCACGCCCAGGGTTCAAAGGTCAACTCTCGTCTCCACTTTTACGGGAGATCGTGGAGACCATTTGTTACAAAGTACAAACTCCTGCTGAAACTCACGCCACATGAGGCGTGAACGCCATCACAGTGATTTGCATTAGATATACGCAAGTGGAGATGCCTGCCGACTGACTGACAGCCATAGACGTGAGAGGGAAAGTTAGCGCCTGTGCTTTTAGAGTGAAGCATCCTCTGCAAAAGCTTTTGGTAAATTAAATGGCTTGATTCTATCTTCTGTCATACTCTGCTGGAAATATTTAAAATACATAGATATCCCACTAACACAGTCCAAATGGGAACAAAAAAGCTTGATAAAGAGGGATAGATAGAAGCAGCAATATATGACACACTATGTGAGTTACGGCTGGCAATGATCATCAATGTTCAAAAATTTTGGTCTGTATAGGGATCACTGTGCTCTTGCAGACAAACATGTACAACATCTTTGGCTATATCATCATCAGCAATTTAAGCAATGAAAATTATGGCTTATGTAAGTTGGTTTGATGCTACAGCTGCATAAAAGCTCTTGTTTAAAACAAAAGACTATACCGCTCACATCTGTTTGTTAGATATAAAGCAACATCTGCTGAGCACAAAGTGTGAAGACAAGAGCAAACCGCTAGCCTGTTTTACTCCACAAAAGCTGACTAATTAATTGTCAATGCATATTTAATGCATATATAAATATATGTATCACAATGCATATTTTTATAGTGGACACCACTGAAGAAGAAGCTAGCATTAGAGCAGGAAAAGCTTTAGGTTCTGAGTGTTGAGACAGACAGAGGAGCCAGAAACCACCAGCCATGCAGTCAGTAGACAAGTTTACCACTTGACCCACAGCTGCCTCTTTGCATTTAACTCATAAAAAGAAAAAAATAAATAAAAAGCATCTTTCCTGAAAAATAATGAATGTTGCTTAAAAAGACCAAATGTTCTCAATCAGCTGATTGTCAAACAATGCCTCCAAAAAGTTCAGCAGTTTTGGTTAACCTCATATGAGAGATGAGAAACCACATTTTTGTGGCATTCTCCCAGTAAAACAACAACAACAACAACAACAACAATCTGGCATTTCTCAGAAGAATAAGAGCGTGCAGTGCTAACTGAAGATCCTGGACCAGGGGGTTGCATAATGTTCAGGAATGAGGGATTGTAAGTCGAGAGTCCAGCGTAGCTCAAAGACACACATAAAACATACAACAGCAAGATCCACCCCCGCCCACCCATAAACCTGCATTACAGCAAAGAAACTTTCCATGAGTTCATCTTTCTACCTCTGGTAAACCTGTCAGTCACTGCATCACTCTGATCACTCAAATCAGAGGTGGGGCCAGCTGTTGAGAGGATTAGTCCTCTAAACAAAACCAAATCATGAGTGCAAGTGGAAGACATCTTGGAGCGGGGCCAGAGCATGGCAGCGAGATGCATTCTGCTCATAACTAGGGGAGCGACGTCATTTTCCCGAATAAAAGCCAGTTTACATAACACCTCTGTCCCCATGACAGGCAGCACTGGGCAGCTGCTGCCAGACCTGTGGCTTTCACTCAGCTACAAGTTTCCTGAAAAATAAATCTCTCAGCACAACCACAAACCTTGCCTGTGTTTCCAATATTAACATGTAAAAACAAAAAAAAGAGGGGGGGGGGGGGGTCTTTTCAATTTCAATTAATGTATTAGCACTTTGGCCTACCTCTATATACTCAAAAAGCAAAACAATAAAGAAAAGCTAGAGAAAGCATCATAAATAAAGGAGAAACTTACTTGACCCTTTGACAGTCTTAGCACAAAGCACCTCAATAAAAGGCGGTGAGGTGAAGTAGACGAGGAAGCTTTTACATATTCTGTGCTGGACTAGGATGACAAACTTTGCAGGACCCAGTGAAGCAAGAGCTTCTGTTTTCATTGGCAAAGCCTCTCTGAACAGGACAATCTCTTTCTTAGTACGAACACACGACTGCACAATGTAAAACAGAGTACTGATCATTTAGAAGGAGGAGTTCTCGTTTAGAGAATGACACCAGACTTGGCAAGCAAGCACTCTTAAGAAGAGCTCTTCTCACTTGTGTGTCACATATATTATTCGGATCTTCAGCTGGTTAAATAAGGAAGAACTATCCTTGGCTTAGGCATGCAGTGACAGGTGAGAGGGCAATAGTGTAAATGATGCAGCACAAATGGAAGGTAAGCTTATGGAGGAAAAGCCCAGGAGAGACCTAAATAACTGAGATGGTAGGTGTTGAGGCTGTTTGGAGACTTTGCTGCTTTCTGAGTTACTGCTGGCAGTTTAACGAACAGCTGAAATACAAACCAGAAGTAGGGTGAGGGTGTTTCTGACATACACAATGGAAAGATTCATTTCACTGCTCCCTGCTGTCAAAGGGGTTTTATTTAATAAAGGAAGAGTTTAGCCTTTTTTCATCTTGAAACAGTAAAGTGAAACTTAATATACAGCAGATATGGTTTTAGTACTAGAGACACTAAATTGTGAGTTGTGTGCACCTGTGCCAGCGCCGAGTATCACTTCATCATTGCTCACATCCACATGTACAGTATTAGTTGAAGGAAGATGGAAGGTAAAACGTTACATGTTGCATGATATAGTACAAAACCAAATTCCAGGAAGAGTTGTGAGCAGATGATCTAATTCCCACACACTGCAGTTTTGGGGCTGCCCAGGAGATATTTCATCACTACACTGGTCTTATACAGACCTCGTGAGACCAGTCATCATATGTCATAAAGCGAGTCAAAGCATTTTAATCTCACATCTGCTCCTCATTACACTTTCATGCAAAAGAAACTTAGGGCTGGGGTTCGGCTGTTGCACCTCACCCAGGGAAAGGGAGAGGAGACAAACGGGGGAGGCAACTGAAAGACGAGGGAGTGTAAGGTCCAACTAAAAACTCAGAAACTCCACAGTTCCAAGGGAAGGTGCTTTTGTGTTCTTCCTATAAAATTAGCTCACTTGGCACTCCATGAGTTTGCCTTTACAAGCTGCTACACAACAACATAATGACAGATCGGACCATAGCAGTTTCACAGTCTAGTCCTAGAAAATACACTTTAATTTTGCTACAGCAGCTACAAACGAAGCTTTTCCTTTCACACATTATGTTCTGCTATAGTTCACAGAGAGACAGACAGGCAGGATAAATATATAAATACTTTTCTTTTCCAAATCAAGCTACGGTTTAGGGGTGTTGACAACAGCTGGAGCCCCATTTGTCACACACTGGTACCCAGTAACCTCGATACTAGACCTCAAGGTGGATTTGTCATGGTGCCTCGCCAAAAAAAGGGAAAAAAAGCCGCATCATAACAGGCTGAATCAGTGGGAAACAGAGAGAGGAAAGCTCCCACTGAAATTTCCCACTTGAACTGTGGCTGTAATAGCGACAGTTTAAGTGGATGTACAACTGTGGATATAAAAAACTGTGGCTACATGTCAGAAAATGGCACTTACACTATTTACTCATACACAGTCAACATGATGATCTGATTCAAACCCTTCACCTTTGACTTGGGAGTTTAAAAATATCGCAGTGACATAACATGTGCTTATAACGTATAATCTTTTTGTTGTGCAGTGTTTTGCCAGTCAAGACAAACACACATACACACACACATGACTACAGAAGACAGAGGCCAGCCTGTTTAACAAGTAGGTCAGACCAGATCCAAAAAGAAAGGAAGAAAGAAAGAGAGTGAGGGAGAGAGTGACTGACTGCAGCAAGCTTAGATTTTAGTGTCATTATTGGTTTGTATGAACCAAATAAAAAGTCAATGAAGAAGTCTAATGTCAAGATTAAGCAAATGAGACACACTGAAAGATTTAACAGTGATTATAAGCCATCTGTGTCACCTGATGACTAGATTATGTTATACGTGTGTGTTAACAGTCTCACCTGAGGGCAGTCTTTGATATAGTGGCCCTTGTTGAAGCACAGGTGGCACAAGTAGTTGGGTGGGGGTCTTTTGTTCGGTTTTCTTGTTTCAGAAGAGAGGGAAAGGTCTGAGAAATGGTCCGTCAGGGAGTTGAGTCCGTCCACAATATTGTTCAGGGAGCCATAGGGAGACACGTTCTTATACACGTTGTTGTTTAAGGCCTGTAAAATAACACCAGATACAGCCTGTTGTTAACATGAAACTCTGCTTCTCGTGAAATGCTTAGATTACGCACCAGGTTCCTACATGTGCTCTCTGTCCTGTTTGCTGTTGTACAAAAGGTAAAGAAAAAGTAAACAAAAAGACGGAAAAAGAACTCCAAGATAATTTCGCTCATTAAATTCGGAACATCTGGCACGAGGCCCAGCTGTGCTCATGAACTGGAAAAGTACTGCGCATGTCCTCAGAGAAACACAGGACAAAGTATGACTCATTGTAAACAAGATGGGAAGCATGTTCCCCCGGCCACCCAGCGGAACATCAGCATTAACGCTATGCACTGCTGGTGGTAAACTATCCGCCATCCGAGTCTGTAGTCTGCTCGGAGACACAGGATGCACTGTTGCGTGCCACCAGGCCAACTGAATTCGCAGAAGATGCTCTCTGAATATTAATAACAGGGAAAGCGCTCCCTGCCTTTCCTTATTTCCCTTTTCGTTCAAGTCTTCCTCTTTTCAAACGCAGTCCAGAAGAGACAGACGTAATTTGACCCCTGGGTGAAATTAATCTGATTTTACCAAATATTCACACAGCCAGGTAATTAACCTAGGAGAAGCCTAACTAATTATCTGGCCTGACATTTAATATCGGAGTGACCGCTCTTGAGAAAAAGAAAAGATGTCAAAGAGTTCGTAGGCATGTGGAAATCCACTGATAAACTCTTTAATATAACCGAAGGGTATGCATCATTTTAGGACGCAGGCTTGTGTCTGGGAAATGATGTTACTGTTGATTTTAAATGTTGCACGGCACAGAAACCTTACACTTGGCAACCTAACCAGAGCTGAAAGCCAAATCTCTATCTGGAGACTGTAAGATTGTCTTGCTAACCAGCTCCAGCTTTAAGAGCCGTGTTCATTTATTACTTGTCGTTGCTGTAAATCAAGCACTACAGCTCTGTAGTTTCTCAGTTTCCCCATCTGGTGCATGTGTTCCAGCTCTGTGTACTACTGCATCCCTTCTCCAAATGGAAATGTACACATTTGTGCGCGTTAAGTTTTACTGCAGCTTGCGAAATCATTTTTAACAAATAAAAAACAGGAAACTTTGCTCTGTTTACATTAGGAGCATTTCTTCAGTTTGGCTTCAAACCACCTACTGTCAGCCCAAAGGAAACGGATTTCACACACATCTGCTAATGGTGGGGTGAGACGGTTTGTTTATTTTTGCGTGTGTGACTGAGTGACTAGTCCTTGGTAGGTTGTGTGTTTTGTGCCGTGTGGCAATAGATGAGGGGATGGCCAGCCACGGTGTGCCCAAGACAGGCAGAACAAGTGTAGCACATCTGTGAGTGTTTTCACAGGTCCGGTGATGAGGTGTCTCACAGCAGGAGGTCAATAAAACACTGCTGTTTTTAGGCCAGGCTTGTGGTGCCACCTGAGAACTTTAAAGGTGCACTGATAAGAGGTAGAGTAATCCAGATAGTTTCTAAAGTAACAGTAAAAAGATGTTAGGGGGGCTTTTCTGCCTGCAGGCTTTTGAGCAAAGCTGTCAGCAGACGAATCTGCGATAAGCGTGCTCGACTTGTGCCCTGTCGACAGCGACTTCATTAATCTGTATCGCAATTTCACTCCAAGCAGGCTGTTGTGTGATCCTTCACCGTGAAAACAACCACATTTTGCATTAATCATCTCATCATCAAATCTCTGCAGTGGTTTGTTTTGCTTGGCTTGGCCGGTATAGAAAGTTGCAAAATCTCCCCCTCCATCCACCCCTTAAACCATTTCCAGACTCTATGTGTGTTCCCTCACTTTGAAACACTTTATACTCTTATGGCATTACACAATTGCGTGTAATGTATAAAGCGAACGCCCAATTTTCAGATGACTTTACGTGTTAAGTGACTTCAAAAGCCCCCTGCGGTTGCCACCATTATAATGAACACTGGCTCTAGATGGTGACTACACCATCCATCCACTACTAAAGTTTCCAACACATAGCGTCACTTGAACAGAGATCTAAGAAACTAGGCTGCAGTGCAATCAATGCTGCTCACTGTGTAATTTTATTTATTATAACACTGCCTTTCTGCCCACGCTGTGTGATCATTTTCTGTATGCGGGAGAGATGGAGGGGTCACTTTTGCACAGAGTGCACTATGGGGTATCAGATTTGCACCCCGCACACATTATCAGCATGTTGGTTCCCTAAAATTACTTGGAGGCACAAAAATAGAGAATATGTAAACAAGGACTGATTTTGTTTGCACAACCTGGTCTATTTGAAGGAGTCAGAGACAGCAGACCTCAGCAAGGGGCTGCAGTGGCCTGCTCTCTCCAGACAGAGGCGTGCAGAGGGTGGGGGGGGGGATCTATTTCCATCTCCTGCCTCTCTGATTAAAACATATTTTCCTCACCACATTAACTTTGAGCCATAACTTATAAATATGCTGAAAGCAGACCTCTTCATGTGTAATCATGTCATCTAGGGGAGGGAAATGAGCTGTGTGATATTTAGATCTTGAAAGATTGCACATTAATTTTAATTTTAACATAAGTATTTAATCCATGAGTGGGTTAGTGGCATATTTACTGAGTGTTTCTGGTGTATTTTTCTCTTCTAGTATTGCAATCATATACACAGAAGCCTACACAATCGTTTTATATTATGTAAAACACTTAGATCTGCACATAGCAATAGCGCTACATTCAAAGTAGCCCCACCAAAAACGTTTATTTCATCGGACTATTTTAGGTTTTTGTCCATATTAAAAATATCATGGCGGTTATACCAGAATAGCCCATGTTGCAACCTGCATGCTAAAACATTTGCTGCTCAGACAAACAACACTAACACCGTCCAACTCTCCCTAAAATCAGCCACAGTCTCACAATCCCGGATTTGTACGTAGCATGCCGTCAGTTCACCTCATTTCGCTGCAGCTGGAAGAAGTTGTTGAGATAGTTGGAGTTCAGGGAAGAGCTCAAATCCGCCGCTGCGGGAGTCTTGCTGAAACTGAGATCCGGGTGGGAAGAGTTGGGTTCGGGTCTGAACGCGTCAAAGGCGCTGGTCTGGTGGGGGTCTTGTAAGGAGAGATAGACCCAGTTGAGAAGTTGAGCCGGCTGGTACACGGAGGCACTCGTGTCTATGGCAGACAGCAAGCTCATCTTTCCATTCAAATGTCCAAACTGGATTTCCACCGCTTCTTTTTTTTCTTTTTTGCTGGACTCGTCTCAAATGTTGCTTTTTTCCCGTCCCCGTACCCAAACTGATGGCAAGTGCTCCCTTTTCTTCTTCTTCTTTCTGTAAAAGGCCCTGTCCTCCTCACGCCGGGAGCCTCGTCCCACTTAGGTGTTACTCAAAAGTCATGGCGTTAACATGTCAGTATAAAAAGTTTTCCCTTGCTCCCCATGGTCCGCTATCTGCCTTTATTGCAGCGGGGCAGAGAGAAGCTCTTTGAATATGCAATGAACGCGGCTCTGCGTCACCGAGGACCAGCAGCCAATCAGCGCGTCGTTTGTTCCAGGAGTCATTCACTATACAACCGAGTAACTGCTGTAATAAAGACGGCGTACATATTCTATTATTTACCTAGTTACTAATATATACGGTTTACTATTTCTCTACTCTTGAGTGGAAACAGGCCTCACTGATTCTTTATGACATTCAGCCACCTTCTGAAAACACATATTAATATGCTATAAAGAAAAACCTGGATAACTTTATACCATTTAGTCCAGCGGTTAAGAAATCTATAAACTGTGCAGCTTATCAGGACTCTATGGGGACACACTGTCGAGCACGTCCCAGCTTCCAGCCAACCCGCAGATTCAAGGCAGCAGAGTATGGAGAAAACCTTAAAAACGGCTCCCTCTTGTGGCAAAAATCCCTGGATATATCCATGAATCCAGAAGATACTGGTTTTCATTTCCTAGAGAGGTTATTCTGGCTCTTAAGTATGACTACTGCTTTCCAAAACCTAATTTTATCTTGTACTTTTAATTTGTAGACCTAAATTAGGAGAATTTTAGGAGAAAGGACGTTTGCAATGAGTCACATATATAAACTATATTAACAGATATTTCCGATATGTGCATACATTTACAGTAGAGTCATGTGAAAAGCTCTTTCAGTTCTGAGGTGCATATGACACAATAATAAAACAAATAGACCTAACCAGGTTCTAAAATGAGTGAAATACAACTTCAGATGAACAGTAATACATGTGATATTACATTGTAACATTATTTCATCAAAACTAAGCCACAACACAGAAGGAGTGTGTGAAAAACTAAGCACAATCTGTGATTCAGTAGCTTTTGAACCACCCTTAACAGCAATGAGTTGAAGTAAATGTTGTCTGTGCTACTTTATCAGTCTCTCACATGTGTAGGAATTTTGGCCCACTCTTCTTTCCTTGTGTTACTTGAGTTCATTGGGGTTTGGAAGCATTTATTTCTGCACAGCTTTCCTGCCACAGCATTTCAGTGTGGTTGAGGTCTAGACTTTGCAACACCTTGCCATTGCAGCACTTTGATTCTTTACTTTTTAAGAAATGCTGTTGTAGATTTGCTGCTGTCATTGTCCTGTTGCATGACCGAGTTTCAGCCAAGCCTTAGCTGCCAGACAGAGGACCTCACATTTGACTCCAGAATACTTGAGGAGCTCATGATCGACTCAATGACAGCACGGTGCACAGGACCTGTGGCTGCAAAACAAGCCCAAAACATCATGCCTCCACCACCAAGCTTATAGTTGCTACAAGTTGTTTGTGCTGATATGCTGTGTTTAGTTTTTGCCAAATGTGGCAGTGTATATTGTGGTAAAACATCTCCACTTTGTTCTCATCTGTGCAGACGACATTGTTCCAGGTGTTTTCAATTTGCTCAGATGCAACTTTGAAAACCTAAACTGTGCTAATGTTTTCTTTTTAGAGACAAGAGGTCTTGTGCTGGCAACCCTTTCAAACACGCCATATTTATTCAGTCTTTTTCTAAATGTACTTTGTACATTAACTTTAACATTTAGGAGTCTGAGGCAGAGGCGGGGATGTCAAACTTATTTTACATTACGGGCCACATACAGCCCACTTTAATCTTAAGTGGGCCAGATAAACTTATCTGGGTATCTATCACTGTACAGAGGTTCAACTGCACATTTGAACTCAGAGATAACAACAGAGAAATGCTGCTGAAAAAAAATGAATGACCCTTTGGGCTTAAATTGTAAGAAATAAATGTAAAAAATGACAGACAAGTTCAGATAGTTTGTTACCCAGACTGTCCTGTAGTTATTATAAAACTGAAAGGTTTTGTTAATTAGCAGAAAATGTACATTTTTGTCTTTTTATTATGAAACAAAAAGTTTCTATAATAGTGAAAAAATGAACTTTTTTGTCGTTTAATTTTTTATCTATTACTTTAGTGTAGTATGAATGTCCATGGGGAGGTCTTTTATTAGTAGGAAGTCCAAAATGTATGCCCTCCTTAACATTTTCCAAAGCAGTCCAGTGGGCTGGATTGGAGTTTTTGTCAGGCCAATTATGACCCCATGGCCTTGCTGCTGGGACCCTGCTGGGATGTCCCATGAAATTCTCCCCTGTATTGAATCTTTCTAATTGTACAATAATGAAGGTCATAGTGTTTGGTGATATAATTCTAACCTTTCCAAAATGGATGGGCAGCAACAATAGGTTCTCCGAGATCACCGCTGATGTCTTTTTGCCTTGGCTTTGAGTTAACACATACCTAAAAACTCCAGACTGGCTAAAAAAGCTTTAGCTTTTATAGAGATGCTGAAATGTATTGATGATCAAAACACACGGCTGCTATTTACCCTCTTAATTCTCAGGTAAGTAGTAAGGGTGTAGTTTGTATTTAGTTAGTTCATTTGAATAAATAATGGTAAAATGGCCTGCATTTGTATAGCGCTTTTCTAGTCCTTAAGGACCCCAAAGCGCTTTACACTACATTCAGTCATTCACCCATTCACACTCATGTTCACACACTGGCGATGGCAAGCTACATTGTAGCCACAGCTGCCCTGGGGCGCACTGACAGAGGCGAGGCTGCAGGACACAGGCGCCACCGGGCCCTCTGACCACCACCAGTAGGCAAACATGGGGTTAGTATCTTGCCCAAGGATATTTGGCATGCAGCCAGGAGGCAGGATCGAACCACTGACCTTCTGATTAGTGGTTGACCTGCTCTGCCACCTGAGCTACAGCCACCCCCATTATTGAATAAATAATGATATGGTGAAATGTGTCATATGTTGATGCTCATCTCATCTCACAAAATTTGCAACATTTTTTCATGTAGCCAAGTATAGGCTACATTACAATAGCATAATGAAACTGGAATAGAAAACTTAAAACTTAAAACATTTGGTGTGCCACCCCAATATTTTATTGGCACCCATATGGCCATCTGGAGGAGCCTTGTAATATCTTTTCATCATTACGTCCTGAACAAAATCATTGGACATCCTCTTCCCTCCCTGAAGGACCTGTACTGCACTCGCTGTCTCACGAGAGCTACGGGATTTCACATACCCAAGTCACAGGGTGTTTAAGTGACCTCAGCAACTTGAATCTCCTGCCCAGATTTGGGTTGCCAAGGCCACAGACAAACAGACTCAAGGACAGCTTTTACAATAGGGCAATAGCCCTAATCAATGTTAACAGCTGACCTGATTGGCTACCTCCCTGGACTTTTTTTGGAGGGCAATAATAATAATGTGCAAGAACCATTCATTAATTTCTTTTATTTATTTATGAAGTCATTCCTTTTTCTTTTCTTTTTTTGCTTATACCTTTTTTGCGCTTATCACGCCACTTTAAAGTTACTGTGTTGTGTTGTTACTGTTTGTGTTGTGTTTTGTTGTGTTTAGTTGTACCTATTGGGACAGTTTCCATTTTCATTGTACTATTGTACCAGCTATAAATGTGCAATGACAATAAAAAGTGTTATCTTATCTTGTCTTATCTTGATAAGTAAAACTTTAGAACAGAATTGGTTGTCCTGTCTTCCTTTCTTTCTTTTTGGCTGTATATGTTCACAAGCCTACAGCATGGTTTCACTTCCTAAATTTTTTTTCTTTATTTCATTTTATCTTTTAAAAATTGCTAAGACTTATTACTGCCAGCTACATTAATCATTACATTTTCTTGTAGCTCCAAGAAAATAAAAACAAAAATGTACAAAGAAAGGGGATTAACTCAGTTATACACTCAGATATTCTTACCTGAGTAGGGTGTTACCTTCCAGGAACACATCAGTCAAACAACATACCTTTTGTGAAATAATAGCTGTCACGTTTTCCATTAAGTCACCATAGGTCACATATACGTCCAGCAGGGAGTAATTCATTTTTGTTTATAGGCGTTGAGAGAGAGATGGGTGGGAACCTTGAATGGAAACTCTGCGTCCCACCCACACCACTTAAATACAACCAAGCTAGTCGAAGAAATACAAGCTTCCAGGAAGAGACTGCAAGAAAACTAAAGTAAGTGCTAAAAGCGAAAACAGCTTCCTACACAGACTAAAGCGTTGATTGACAGGTTAGTAAAGGTTATACCTGAGCTGGATCGTCGTGTCGTTTTTTTTAAGGCGCTTTGCTGCTTTGACGTCTACCGAGCTGCTTGTCTTCTCGAAGCAGTCGCTAGCTGCTCTGTCAACGTTATTACAGACATACCTTTGCCTTTAGCTCAGTCGAGGAAAGCTAGAAAGTACACATGCGGGTCGTAATTTCGTTTTTGTTGCTTGATATTTTGTTATATTTATTTGTAGTTAGTTAGCTTAAATGCGGGAAGCGAGCGAGCCTTCAATGGATTAGACGGATATGGCTACTCTATGTAAATACAGTTGGGAGCCAGTTTAACTTGCTAGCTCTCTAAAATTATTAACGCAGGCCCAAAGCATGGCTGTATGTATTTTATAATTAGCGAGCCAAAGGTTTGTTTCCGACTGTCATAGTAGATGTTTAGCATATTATAACACTGGTCACGATGTTTAACCGGTCCAAAAGTCGCCTAAGTTATAAAGCGAGTAAACTGCGTATGTTAGGATTTCCCTATATTAACAGTCACTTTTTTTAAAGACCGCAAACCCTTAAAAGAACATATATGGACATGCGACTGCTTACAATTTGCAGGGGAAATCAGTCAGATGTGTTCCCCCTGAACAACATTTAAATGTGCTTAAGACAGATTTGAAACTAAACAGTTTTACTCATGTTTGTACACGAAGACCTTAACATTAACACTCAGCATCAGTGTTTCTGAGCCGGACATCAGCAGTAGTTTAAGATAATGACGTGTGCTGTGTTGTTTTTATGATTCTAATTTGACTTGTGCATTTCCCTGGGTATCTTTCTTGCCCTGTGTGCTTATTCAGATGCAGTAGCAGCTTGTTTTCATCCTCAGTGCATAAAAGCAGTGAAGACTGTTCCAGTTAAGTCAACTGGAGTCAGTTTTACCACGGAATAAATGGGCCTGCTGAAGGACAAGCTTTTCATACTATGCCTAACCAAAATGAAAGTTTCCTTACCATCCCACCACTGAGCTAAAAGTATCTGCGATCACATGGCTATGGAATGAAGAGTCTGTCCTTCATTAGGTTTCCATGACCATGACCTCTACATTGCGGCATTAGCAAAAGTTAATGGCGGCTACAAAAAGACTAGTTCAATTCATATTAAGGGAAAAAAGAAACGTAAAATGATTGTGCATGGCTTGGTTAACAGTGAAAGACAGTTTGGGGTCAGGGATATAAATCGGCTATAAAACCTGTAGTATCACTATACAAACAAGCATTGTGCAAATATTAGACCAGAAGCCAATTAAAGCACATCATTGTTAAATTCAGAAAAGCAGCAAAATTAACGTGCTTTACTGAGGTGTTGTAAATATTTTAAAAACTTTTGTTTATTTTATTTTTTTAGTTTTAAACGTGTGAACTTGCCTTGTATAGTAATTCACACGATTTTAACATGCAGCAGCAGCAACGGTGTAACCACACACTCCAAACCAGGAAACCAAAGCAACACATAGTCATTACCTTTTCACAGTTATAGGTTCTCAGGTCAGAAGTTCATTTCAACAAAAGATTACAAACATAAAGCATACAGATTTTAAAACTTTTAAATGTGGTATTAACAACACCACAAGTTATTGCTAGTAAAGCCAACTAGAGGTAAGTAAAATGTACAAGAAAACTAGATTTTGAGGGAAAACTAACTAAAAAATGAGGAAATGTACTTCCGGTAGTTTTACTTTTACTTTTTTTTTTTTTTTTTTTTTTTTTTTTTTTTGAGACTTAGACGCACATGATTGTGAGTCAACTGTTTTCACAAAGTCTTGTGCTTTATTGTAATGCTAAATAATGAACTAATATCCAGGAATTCAAATCTTGCCTCTGACAAAGAACCTCTGCGTAACAGAAGATCCTTTCAGCTGGTCCCTTCACTACAGCTGGTAGTTTCACATGTTTGATTTGGCAGATTTTTATACTGGTTGATGAATTTAATTGGGGACATTTTGCTCGTTACACAAATGTGTAAACCACTACATTGTGGAAATGCCATTTATGTCATAATAATTATTTAAAAAAAAAACAAACAAACCCTAAAGTAATAAAAACTTCAGTAACATATAAAACAGTAAAAACAAAACTGAAAGAGCAAATCGGCTCCAGGGGGCTAACCGAAATTAAACTCAAGACAAAAACACTCAAACGTAACATTCATCTTCCATTTTCTGCTCCATGTTAGAGTAAATAATAAAACCTTATTTGAAAATGCTAAACTATAATGACTCTGTTTAGAAATGCGATGCACTTTGCCTCATTTGCATATTACTTAAAGGTGCAGTTCACATAAACGTTTGATATTTTACTTGTCTTTTTCATTTTCAACAGATGATGTACTTTTTAATGGAGGCAGCTGCACAAAATGATAATAATGCTGCAGATTCTTATTATTTGTAAGAGGTTATGTTGTATGGTGGGCATCCCTTTGACTGCTCTGTTTTATGTTTAAAGCAATGAGCTACCCTGGATACCCCCCTCAGGCAGGAGGATATCCCCCACAGGCAGGAGGATATCCCCCACAGGCAGGAGGATACCCACCTCAGCCTGGGGCTTACCCTCCACAACCAGGTGCTTACCCTCCACAGCCAGGAGCTTACCCTCCCCAAGCAGGAGGTTACCCCCCACAGCCGGGTGGCTATCCTCCTCAAGCTGGAGGCTACCCACCACAGGCAGGAGGATATCCACCTCAAGCTGGAGGTTACCCACCACAGGCTGGAGGTTACCCACAGGCACCACCTCAAGGTAAGCCACTGTGCAGGACTGTTAAAGTCAGTGCACACTTTTGCACACTTAAGTAAAGAGAAGATTAATTTCTTTGTAAAGTTTTTGTGATGTATATAATTCTACTTTCTGCAGCAAGGTTGTTAAAGCTGGTTGCTGCTGTTGATTGATGGATTAATACATCAGTTAAATGTGTTTATCATCCTGTTCTGTCAAACTCTGACTGTAATGACTGAAGCAGATGAGTCATTTGGTCTCCTGTTCAGAGTCCAGCAGACCTTGAATGTGATCTAATTTTATCTTCAGGAAATCTGCACACAAAACAAGTCTGTTTGCACAACGATACACAGCTCTGGACCGTATATACACAAATTAACTGTTGTTGTATGTGACAGTGACACATACAGCAACACGACCAACTGATAAATATCATTTTCATACCTTACTGATGTATTAAATAAATTAAAATGATTGCCTGTCACTTAACATTAAGCCGAATACAAAGAAGTTAGAAAGAAAAGAAGTAACATTTATACAACTTTTTATATAATTGCTGATTTGAAGATTTGCTTATTACAGGCTCAATAGTCAGTTTTTATCCGAGGCCAATCTGACGAGCTGCTGGCTGTAGCTTCCTATTTATCATACAGACATGAAAGTGATCTTAATCTTTTTATTAACATGTGTTTTGGTCAATGTGAAATGCCTACTTTCAGTTAAGTGGTGTTTGTAGGCAACTGGGATCATGAGAATTTATACTTAATGGACTGGAGTTCATAACTTTGTTTATGTGTTCTTTAACCTTTGACAACAGTGTTTACAAATTGCTTTGGAAATTCCATTACAACAGAAAGAGGAAAATGATATGATAAAGGAAAATTAAAGTGTATATCTAAAAGCAGTGATGACCATTAAGGACAATAAAAGATGACATCACCTAAAAACAAACAACATGACTTGTAGGACATTACTCATGGAAGAAGTACCGTCATATCTAAAATGGAAGAATGTGAACGGACTCGTAGTTGGTCAGCATTTCTGCGTACCAGCTGTTGGCATTATTCATCCCACATGCAAACTTTAAAATGATCCGCAGAATCTCAAAATGAGCTTTAAATGAAAACAAGGAGCAAGTGCAGTTCCTTAAATTTCCTGAATAGTTTCTTCTTTGTTAACTTGTGCAGGCAGCTGGGGTGGAGGGCCTACGGGTGGATATCCCTCCATTGGTCTTGATGGCTTATCCAACTCTGGATACAATCCTGGCATGGTAAGTTTGATCTCAAAATATACATCCCAGAAAATTGTAAAATTTTGTTTAATGCATGATCACTGGATTTTTGCCTTAAATATTCAAGTTAGAATTACACACCATTAATGGAATATCACGCACTTTCACTTTACGGTAAGATGGTTTCAAAATATGCCTCCCTAAATTTTCAGCATTATTGCTTCTTTTCTTTTTTCTTTTTTTTCCCCTTACCCGTTTTTCTCCATTTTTCCTGCATGAAAAGCAGTCATAAACTTAATTTCTGTGTATTGTTCTTAAACATACCAATGCCCTTTTTTTACTCTTTGACTTTCCCCATGTTTTTTCTTTTTATTTGGTCTGTGAGATGTATGCAATGACATTTTAATAGCTTGGCCACACTTTCTTTGGATTCTTCTTTATATCCTCCTGAGACCCAGAACTATAAATGTTATTAGTGGTTCAATGGACCATTTTTTTCCAGGACGGGTTAAAATTGTTCAAGTTTTATTTTATGACTGAATGATGTGGTGTAATACAGCGGTCCCCAACCTTTTTTGCGCCACGGACCGGTTTACGGACCGACAATATTTTCATGGACCGGCCTTTAAGGTGTCACGGATAAATACAACAAAATAAAACTAGTACCGAAAAAAAGAAGATTTATTCATAACACACGTGAAAAGACCCAGGAAAACCGAGTTAACGATAAAAACGATAACAAAATAACGCTGAAAACCAATATAAACCCTGAAAACCATACATTTCACACCTGAGCCTCAACTCTCGCGGCCCGGTACCAAACAACTCAGGGACCGGTACCGGTCCGAGGCCCAGAGGTTGGGGACCGCTGGTGTAATATATAAAAATGTTTAGATGACAGAACCCCATCTGATTACTGAAACGTAAGTTTAACAAAAAACAGAGGAAGACATAACAGACAAACCACACAAAGTCCATCATGGCTAACAAATACTGTGTATTTAATTTAACTGCCCTTCCACATTTCTGAGTAAAGGTTTTGCCTCACTCTGCCATCTGCTTCCTAAAGTATGTACATAGATTGAAAATGTAAAGTAGTAAGTCCAGACGTCTGTTACTAAGAACACTAAAAAAATCGAAAGCCCATGATATCCCCTCGCCCGTACAGAGGAATAATATAGATTGCATAAATAGTATTTGACGGAGAGGTCTCAGACTCATGCCTGCCCAAACAAAAAAGGAAAACAAAAATGAAGTGTTGGGTCTTAGGAGGATATCATGTATAAACACCAGGAATATTAATCTCAGTTTGAGTATTTACTTGGAAATATTTATTTTAATCATGGTAATTTGACAAACAAGTGTAACCAAAAAAGGTGTGACCAGCTACCTGTATTAAAAATTAAAAAATCTTCAAGAATCTGTGCACATGTTATGGGATGACAATATTTCCAAATCACAGGCCATCCAGATCTCTGGAGCCATGGGGGGGTTTCCTCCAAACACGTCCATGTTTGCCCAAGTCCCTGGGGGCTACCAACCTGCCTCTCAACCTGGTGGGTTTGGTGGCCCCATCCCTAACCAACAGTCATGTGGCCTGTACCCACAGCCAGGAGGAACCATGCCACCACAACAAAACCAGGGTCCAGCAATGGGTTACCCTGGTCAGCCTGGCCAGCCAATGCCTGGATACCCCGGTGCACCATCACCCAACCCATCCATGCCAGGTTATGGAGGAGCACCAGCACCTATGCCTGGGTACCCAAATGCCCCATCAGCAAATCCATCCATGCCAGCCTATGGTGGAGGAGGAGCCATGCCAATAGCTCCACCTATCAATGTAAGAGTAGTTTTTGTTTTTGTTTTTGTTTTTTTACTTATTGGTTTAAAATGTATTCTTATTATTCCTCTCTGAATGTGTTTAATGTACTTTTGTGTTTACAGTGCAGTGTTGCAAAACTAACTTAATAACCCTAGTTCAAATTAACCTGTTCCAGAGAGGATTCAGGGGAACACTCAAGGACTTTCCTGGAGCTGACCCTCTCAAAGATGCGGAGGTTCTGAGGAAGGCCATGAAGGGCTTTGGTGAGTGTTATGGACATAGACTCTGATCAGGAAGAATAAACTCTATTTTAAGCAAGAAGAGAGAAACTTTCCAGTTTAGGTGGGTGAATTTGAAAAGCTTTATACTGTCTGACTATGTAAATTATTCTATCTTGTGCAGCTTAAACATCCCAGCAAATAGGCAAATAGGCAAGACACTCTGGATATTGTACATTTGGGAAACTGTGTTCTGTTCGTTCTTCTGGGAATAATCCCATTTAATATTTTACCTGATTCACAGCCTGATAAATGAGCACATGTTTAGCAGGGTAGCCTTTTTAAAACAATGGGTGAATAGTAGGGATGGGTATCGAAAACCGGTTCTTGTTGAGAACCGGTTCCCAGTGTTTCAATTCCCTTATCGATTCCAGTCGCCCTGAATGACGTCACCACGTTGCGGAGCGTCATTTACCTGGCAGGAAACACGGCGCCTAAGCGGCTCAAACGCTCAAAAGTTTGGTTTTGCTTTACGAGAATGGATGACAACAGGGCAACTTGCAATACTTGCAAAGTAGATATTTCATTTAAGGGAGGAAACACTACAAATATACAAAAGCATTTGCTCACAAAACACACGATGACCTTAAATGAATGTCGTGTTTTTAATTCCGCTCCGGACTCGTGAATCTCAACCCAGCAGCAGCGGTAACGTTTGCACGTCCTCTCCCGTTAATGCGGCAGGTAAATAATCAACTAACAGTGCATATTATGTTACGGCGATCTGCCTTATCACAAAACCTGCCATTACTGTGCATTTAGATGACCATGATGAGAGAGACAGAGTCTGGCTCAGATGCTGGCAGTTCTCACTGCAGTCTACCGTTAGCGTCTCCTTTCAGGCCAGGATAGACGAATGTCACCGAGCAGTGACTCAGTTTGTGGTCAAAGGTTTGCACCCATTTGCCACAGCAGATGATTTTCGGTAAGTGAATGTGTTTAATTGTAGGCAGGGACATTACTGGATATTCTTGTGTAATTGCTACAGAATAATTTATGTTATACTTTGTTATTGCTACAGAAGAATATTTATTTTATTATTTTACATTTACAATTTTTTTTTTCCTGGGGACCCTGTGACACCCCATTGAAGAGCCGTAGGCTGTGGATCTCTTAAGATCTCACTGTTGGGTTTGTAAGGCCATGTTACTCCTAAATTTCTATCTTGTTCAAAGAGAAGATATAAAACAAAGTTCTAAGCTATTAGACCTTAGTGTTCTCCTTTTTTAAAAAGAATCGATAAAGAATCGAATCGTTAAACAGAATCGAAAATGGAATCGGAATCGTGAAAATCTTATCAATACCCATCCCTAGTGAATAGTCATTTATTGTCATTAGCTCAACACAGCCTTAGTTTTCTTCTTTTCTATGCCATTTTCCTTTCATTCGTAGTGTGGATTAAATGTGAGAAGAAGCCAATTTTTTTTAATTTTTTTAATTGATCTGTGCCTGACTTGACATCTCTGGCTTGTCTGTGCAGGAACTGATGAGCAAGCCATCATTGAGTTGCTCGGGAGTCGGTCCAACAAACAGCGCGTTCCTTTGCTCCGGTCTTACAAAACCGCCTATGGCAAGGTAACGATTCTCATAACTAATGCCTTTTTTTTTCTTAATACTGTGTATGCAAACAATTTGCCAATATAGAAACATGACTTTGTCTCATTACATAGCAGTGATTGGGACGAGTAGGCAAATCATGCGAATAGACCCTGTGCACGAGAAAATGCTAACTTCCTGGTTTGAGACCGGATGTAGGGTTGTACATTTCCGGTAGCTTTACTTTGCGGTTAATCGCTACTGCGAAGATATACTCCAAAATCATGTCCAAAACTCGAAAACGGAAAGATTGCGTTAAGTTACAAAGAGGAGAAGGTGGGAACACTCACCACTGTTGTGTCATAAAAAATCTAATGATCAATTTTGACGTTTAAACAGTTTAGATCGATCACTTGTTTACATCACTCAACACAAGCAGAACTGCATTACAAAATCAGAAGACACATCGTCCACATTCAGAAGCACATCTCTGTATAGTGACTGGTCTTATGATTTAAACAGGCAAATGTTCAGCATTCAAACTACAGGTGAAGAATAGTCAAACCAGATATTTCCCCTTTATGTCGATATCAGCTAGTCAAGTACACACCTACACAGCATGTTAACAAACCGTGAAAAAAAAGCCACACAAAAATGAATGATTGCTGGTAATGGTTTCTATACATTAGTATTTATAAAGGGTATGTTGTGACTTACCTTCGCGGTTCACCTTTCACCTCACTGTTTCGCAGATTTTTTTTTTAGTGCAAGCTTGCATGCTTTTTTTTTTTTTTTTTTTTTTTTTTTAACATCACATTGTGTCTTGCATCCTGATCGCTGCAGATGATCTCCTCTGTGACGTCTCTCCTGTACAGTACAGAATCGCTGCATCGATCGCTAGCAGTGTGACTCTGAAGTGCAGTACTAGATGTCGACGATGTCCACGAAACATTTTGCACCGTCAAAAAATAAAATTGGCTACTTGATTTCACCTATCGCTGGTTATTTTTAGAACATAACACCCGCGATAAACGAGGGACAGCTGAGAAATATAACATTTGAATCCCTTTTCTCTTTTGCTCTGAGGCGCAGGGGAAAAAAATATCAACAAGTCGATGGACATCATTTACAGATCTATTGGGTAAATGCCCAAGACATCTATAGAAATGTAAATCACCGCTTGATTCATTCATTTGCTTAACTTGTTTTGGACCGTAAACCAGGCGCGAATAGGACACCGGAAACAAAGCTCCCTACAGGAGTTTCCACACCGGAAGTAGCATATGCTAACGTGCACATAGTCTATCATGCCGGTCAGATTCAGAGGGGATTGAATGTCCTTAAAGCTGATTGTTGTTAGGCCACAGTGGATTGTTTTGCAGCAAAATTTTCAAGGAGCAGTTAACGATGGTTTTGAACCATCCCCGCTTTCAGGATCTGATTAAGGATCTGCACTCAGAACTGTCTGGGGATTTCAGGAAGCTCGTCATGGCCATGCTGAAGACCCCCACTGAGTTTGATGCCTCTGAACTCAACAGTTCCATAAAGGTAAATACTGAGAAAATGCATGTTGGTGTGTCGCATCATAACGAAGGTCTGAATGCATGCTCATTGAAAAGACATACACAGGCTGCTGCAATCCAGACAAAGAGGTTCTCATGATAGCATTATTCTGTCCTCTTAATAGGGAGCTGGAACTGATGAGGCCTGTCTAATTGAGATCCTGTCTTCTCGCTCCAATGCTGAAATCAAGGAGATTAACCGTATTTACAAACAAGGTTTGATGCTTGAGGGGTTTTTTTTGTTTTTTTTTATTAAATATGCTGCTTTTCCTCACTGTTCTCTTAACCTTAGTCTCACAGCATGACACCACTGAGATTGATTGCATAGAGGATAAACTTAGTGTATTTAGATGTGGCCTATAAATTCTGATTTGATAGCAAGAAAGCTGTCGCAATTCTAATATCAAAACATATAAAATAAGGGTATTATTTTTATTACTTAATCATTCACTGTTTGCTCTTTTAGCTCTTTATATTTATGTTTTGATCTACTTGTGTCCCATTTTCCCCTTTGTCACTAATCTGGGCTACAAAATATTCCCAGATAGCTGTTTGTAGTATATTGATCTGAGAAATTTAGTCACATTTGATATTTTTCTCACATTTGATATGTGAGAAAAATATCAAATGTGACAAAAAAACGTCATATTTGCCATATCAGAATACAAGAAGTCACTGGAGGATTCAATTAGTGGAGACACCTCAGGCCACTTCCGCAGGCTCCTGGTCTCTCTCGCTCAGGTATAGTTGTGAAACACTTGTGCACCACCTGTTTTTCTTAGAAACTACTTTCGAATTTGCACTAGGAAATGTGCTGCTCTCTGTTTTGCAGGGTAATCGGGATGAACGAGAAAATGTCGACATCTCGCTGGCTAAACAAGATGCTCAGGTAAAACCTCTGGATTTCATGTTGGTGACGTATGTTCAGTGATTCACCTGCATGTCTTAAAATGGTCAATCCTTGATTTCTTTGAGTGCAATGACATTCAGTTTGTCACATCTGGCTTTTGTCTAAACAGGCCCTGTATGCTGCTGGAGAAAACAAACTGGGAACAGATGAGTCCAAATTCAATGCCATTTTATGTGCCAGGAGCAAATCCCATCTCAGAGCAGGTATAAATTCTGGATTAGTAAACAAAGGCAAATCTTTGGTGTCCTTTTCAGTCTGTTTACCTGTTTCCTGTGGATTTGTGCTTATGTGTGTAGTGTTTCTGGAGTACCAGCAGATGTGCGGTAGGGATATTGAGAAGAGCATCGGCAGGGAAATGTCTGGTGATCTTGAGAGTGGCATGTTGGCAGTGGGTAAGAATGCGCACACGCCTATTCAAGTTTTTACTTAAAAGAGCCACTCCCATGTGCTGGGAAAGTTAGACTGTGTGCTACGTAAAAGGTCAATGATTGTAGATGCATGCACGCAGTAAAGGATTCACTATTAATTATTAAACTGCCTTACTGGATTAATACTGTACTGCAGTTAACTTTGCTAAATGTGTTGTACAGATGCAAGGGTCCTTCAAATGCTTAATCTTTGTTTTGTCTTGCCCTCCTCCTTCTCCCCCTTTTGCCATCAATTCACAGAGATATGGTAGAGTAACCTGGTTTGGTTTTTTTTTGGTTTTTTTTAGATATTATTTCTATTTTTTGTGAACTCTTTCATTAGTTTTCCAGTGCAGTGCAGTGTTGAAAGTTTGCCACAGTTTTGTTGTTTTTGTTTTGTTTTTGGGTTTCTTTGTTTTTTAATTTACTCTAAAGCTCCATCAACCAATACCTCACCTTTAGGGCTTAGAAGAATTTTTCAGCTTTATTGCTTTATGTAGATGCTCAGGTGGTGGTGGTGGAGTAAATATCATGTGAATATTTAATGTCACATTTACTATTTCACAATAGATTTGAGCCTGACGTTGATGTTGTTGTGTTTTCTGTTGGGGTGTTTTTGTTTTGTTTTGTTTTTTTGTTTTATGTTATTTAATTTGTTTCACCTTGCTGTTATTGTTGTGGATACATCAGGAAGTCCAGTTTAATAAGATTTAAATAACATAACACGTTTAAGAACATTCAGATATACTGAGATCACTGAAGGAGCTTTAGTGTAACCTTTTAAAGAAGTTTTTTGTTGTTGTTGTTTTGTTTCCATTTCCCAGATGTCATTTTGTGGTGTTTTAGAGAAATAAACTGCTTTTGTACAGTTAATAATATATTGTTGTTGTCTTGGTAATGACTTGGTTTTCTCTGTTTTAGTGAAGTGCATTAAAAATACACCTGCATATTTTGCTGAAAGACTCTACAAGGCCATGAAGGTGAGACAGCCTGCTCTCTTTCTATGCGTTACTAAATAGATGGAGCATCATATTCAATTTTTATTTTTATTTTTTTGTTATTGTTTGTGTGCAGGGAGCTGGGACAAAAGACAAAACTCTGATCCGGATCATGGTCTCCCGTTCCGAGGTTGACATGCTGGACATTCGCCAGGAGTATTTGAAAAATTACGGCAAATCTCTGTACACTGCGATCTCTGTAAGTATCCACTATAATACAAAAGCACTGTATCCACTAAAATCTGTTTTTAAGAGATTGATGTTTAATTTTCTTGGCCTGTGTTGAACAGGGAGACACATCAGGAGACTATAAGAAACTCTTACTCAAGCTCTGCGGGGGCAGTGACTGAAAAAGGGAGACGTTCTGTCCACTTCTTTACAGACATTTCTTCAAATATAATCTTTCTGAATCATCTGTATGCACTATACACACACTGCATACTTGCATGCCATGTCAATGCTTTCAATGCAAAATTTACCTAGCTTTGAAAAGCTCATACATATTATTACCTTTCTATGCAAAACATGTTTTATATATTTTTTGTTTGTACTATATTGGCCGGATATGACAGTACATGGATTTACAAAATAGATTTGTAAGAGTTTACATTGGATTTTGAAGAGCTATATATATATATTTTAAAAGATTTTTTTTTATTGTGCCAATATGATCAGATACTGAACTGTATCTGATGTTTAGCAGCTAGCTAATTTTCAGCAATGCTGATAAAAGTGAGGCATATAATACATAGCAGTTAAGTACCAAAGTAAAATATGATGCTTGCAATTGTACAATCTCTTCTCTATATTTTTTTTCTAGTCTTGAGTTTTGTTTCTAAAAGCTATGTTTGCAGTAGTTTTGTCACATAAAGGTCACTATAGTTCATCATTGAGCATGATGTTTCATAATTAAGGTGCCATTTTCAGGGGATTCAGGAAATAAATACTGAGAATGTACACTGGGATTATTTTTTTGTTCATTCAACCATAAAACTGCAACAAACTCTATGAAAAGGCTTTAGGAAATGGGCATACACTCTAGTGTATGTCACATCCATTTATTGGATCACAAGTGCAAGTAGATTCTGGTGAAAAGGCGTTGTGAATATATGAATATGGCAGTAATGCTTTCTTTCTTTTTTTTTTATTTCTTTTTTTTTATTTTTTAGAAGAAACCAAGTTTAGTTACATTTTTATTTGTGTCACACCACATTACCAACATCTGTTGCCTCAAGCAGACAAACCCTTGCACAATACAGACGTCTAAAAAAGTGTTAATACATAGTGCAGCAGATAACATTGTTCACAGGTTGTTCAAAGCCATTTGAAAAAAAACATAAAGATGGTAATTTGGCTGTTGATGAAGGCAAGAAAATCTTTTTTTTTTTTTTTTTAGTTTTTTCTGATAAAGAAAATTACCTTTTTGAATTAAATCACACATGTTTGATCACCTAAGTCAACTCTGGAAGTCTGAAATTACTCTGATTTTTTAAAAATGATTTGTGAGCATTGGTCAATTTCACTAAAAGAATAGAATTTCACTAAACCGCCATTGTCAAGGATACTGATTGACTGGTTACTGTATTTTAGGTCAAAAAGTAAAATTTATTGCCAGCCATTCAAACTTTGCAGTTATGCTTAATAACGCAGTGGCTGTACCACTGCGATGCTGTAAGGGTTTGGTAGTAGACTTGGTTTGTCAGCAGAGGGCAGTGATGTCTTTACTTATATATATATAAAAAAAAATGCAGCAAGCAAAAATCAGTCACATCATGGCACTGAATTAATCATCCTGGTCACAGTTTACACATGTACAAACCACCAAACAAGGCTGCTAGTTCTTTCACACTGTATCAGCTAAAAGTCTCACTATCACTGCCATAAAGTAGTGTGAGACTTAAACACTGTATTTTGCTCAATCAATACAGATAACTGTTTTTTCTTTCCTGAAGGGGCGTAAGGCCAGCATGTGTGGCTGCAGAAGGAGCTCTATATGCCTTATTAAATCCTGTTGGCTTCACTTAAAATGCTGTTGCACACTGTAAAGACATGGCTATGCGCTTGGCTGGCCATAGTAGTGTATGTGTGTGTGTTAAGTGCACTACAATCAATAACTCTGTGAAGTGAGAAGAGGGGAGGCGGGGGCGGAGCCTGTGGAATTAATGGCATCCATAAAGCTGCCATGCTCACATTAAACGAGTCTACCATGACTGTGATGCTGTCAGATGCATAGGGGACCCTTAGGGAAGAGCCATGCTGGAGAAATCGGTTTTGATCACCTCATGTTAAAACTGAGTAGAAATGGCAGAGAAGGTTTGAGGGCTTTAGATGGCTGTTTAGATTGCAATGGCTAAAAGTGTAATGAATCCTGAATGCGATTACATCAGTTTTGAAAAGATAATTTAGATGTGATTAAATTAGGTTTTTAAAAAAAAAAAAAAAAAAAAAAGTGTTTCTGGCATGTCTATGCCAACATTGCAGTTTTGATATCATTACAACCATCAGCCTCTCATCTGTTGCAGGCGTCTAGCTGAAGGCTGTGTAATTCACCGTTAATTAAAAACCACGAATTGCCTAATTTACTGTCTGTTATGACTGATCTAATTACTTGGGAATCCTCTCACAGTGTCTGAGGTATTGTGGGGGAAAAGATGAAATTACATTATGAAACATAAAACTCTATAAATGACAGCAGCAAACACATACCCTTCTAACATTTCACTAAATGAGCATTGCGTATTCACTGCTTTGGGAATGCTATCACTCTCATGCATTCGTGCAGGAAATTAGTGTGAGAAGTAAGTGTCTAATAAACCAATTGCTTTGTTACTCTCAGCTGAGACAGCGAAGCTGATAATAAAAAAAAGAAAAGAAAAAAATCCGTGAAAATGATTTGTTGTCTCCATTTGAGACAATTTGACCGGGATCGGTGATGGATATACTTGTTGACAGTCTTTTCAATAAAAGATAAAGCTATTATCTGCTGTGATCTGAGCTGCCTGACGTATAATTTGTTTAATAAAATTCAGTAAATTATCAGACAGCCACAAGCACCACCCTTGTAGTCTAAATAATAAACTCATTCATACCCCCCAAGATAAAAAAGGATCAGGCTGTCTTCTCTATTTAAATGGGTTGTCCTCGGAAGTAGGATACAGACACAATTGTCCAATCTGTGTCAGCACTAGGGACCTGCTTCCCTTTGATATGAATGAATTGTAATTAATTTTTCATCTAAAGGGATAGCACATGGTTGCACAAGCTATGGAGCCAGCATGGCAGATACAAAGGAGGAGGTGTGGGTTTGGAGGCGATGTCACAATGAGATTCAGTGCATGCATGAATAAGGTCACGGTTTGAGAGGTATGCCCGCAGATGTTTGCCTCTGTGCCAGCAGTCTTTATTCATCTGTAGACTAGAGGCAGAGTGCATCCATCATCATCACACTGCATTTCACAAAGCCTAGTCAAATACACATTTCATTTGTCACCGCATATACGTTCACAAATGGCGTTTTGCCCTCTTCTGCCTAATCCTGCACATATACATAGTGCGCAGAGTAAAACTGGTTGCAGTGCGGCTTGGTTTTCGAAGCAGGGCGCATAAGCCTGTGGCTTCAGCAGCAGCAGCATTATGCAAGGGCAAGATAAAAATCCCTATGTTTTTATCACTGCTTTAACATTTCTCCCCAAATAAAATTCCTAATGTAGTCAGTGAGGATTAGCATGAAGCTCTGCTGATTTGATGTGTCAGTGTTAAATCCAAAGATTAGAATAATGAATTAATATCACCCGGTTTATCAACCAGCCTATTTTTGGCAACATCTTTTTTTTTTTTTTTTTTTTTTAGCTCAAATTCATCTCATGCACAGTGGTGACATAGGAGATGATTCACACTGAGGAAAGATATATGCTTTAGGTAAAACTAGCAAGAACATCCTCCATCACAAAGCCTTGCATTACGTAAATAAATACGAATTATCATGTAATTAGCAACACACTGTCGTTTTGTGCCGGTTGATAGAGACTGCATCAGTAAAATCTGACTTAGTGGAGTTTAATTTACACTTACTGCAGTAAAAAGTATAACAATGGCTTCGAACTGCAAAATCGTATTAAATCTTATTAAAGAATCAGAATCAGAATTTATTTATTCTTGTTGGCAAGTTTGTCCACAGGTTTTTCCACATATTTGTCTTGTTGTCATGATGCAAAAATCCGTGATACAGAAATAGAATATATGGCATTTACAAATAAATCTCTATATGAATATTAATAATATACATACTCAAAATAGGAATATATAAATGTATACTAACTACTGTAATAAGAATACAAATTAGAACGTTCCCCCTTTGGGTAGAAGTGCAGCATTTGTGGTTCTTTACCGCCATGTCGATATTTTTAATATTATCTCTATATTTTCCTTCTGTTCGTTGTGATTTTTTTCCACCTGGGATTTTCGACGTAGTATGGGGATGATGTGTACGCCCATTGAAGAAATGGGCGTGCCGTCGCGTCTTCCCCGCCTCATTTTGCCTTATATGGTCACCGAGCGGACCGTTGATTGACAGCGAGCAGCAGCTGCTGAGTTGCTCAGACATGGCGGAGGATACAGTGTAACTGGGCAGCAGCGGCGGAGTTACGTGAGTTTTCCCAGCAGTTGAGTCAGCAAAAGGCGCATGAAATGATACATAAAAAGAGGAAAACGTGTTCGGTTAAAGCGTACTCTGAACGGGAGCGAAAAACGACGAGAAGCGCCACACGTTGGTAAGATGGAAAAATGTATCGCTGTTTAGTGCAGTCAACAGCCTTGGGCAACAAATATGGCTTCTTGTGCCTTTTTCAGTATGCTATAAAAATTGTTCTCCCGTGCAACCTAATGCCGTGGTGGCTCCGGCGAAGTTCTGCAAGCCGCTACAAGTTAAGTTCAATAATCGCTCAGTACTTTTGATCGGGAAGGATATTACATCCACTTGGCCGTCTGGGGTTAGCTGGGAAGCTACGGAACTACAGCGGATAGCAATGGAGCCAAAGCACAAAGAGTTGCTAGACCAGTGTCACCAGAACTTATTGGAGTCCATAACAGATGCTGACCGTGTGATCGAGCTGCTGATAGTTTCCGGTACTTTGAGTCAACTCGACAGGTTCGAGCTGGACCAGAACTGTTCGTCCAGCGCCGAGAAAGTCGACCACCTTTTGAAGATGCTGATGAACAAGGAGAGCGACCATTTCCTCGACCTGTGTGTGGCCCTGGAGAAGGCATACCCTGACCTGTATGCTGCTCTGTTCGGGAACAACGGGGGAGGACCTGTGGACCACTCCACCGGTAAGAGCTGAAACTCTCAGTTCTCCTGAACGGGTCTTCACTTGAATCCATAAATGAGTACTACTTACTGTAAGCTGCGACAATCTGGGTGGTCTCTCGGAAGAAAACGTGTGTGTGGATAGCTAGACAAAACTCAAGCTGGAAGCTTGCTTTGCCATGAGAAAGGTGAACGGGAAGAGGTTGTAGAGGGGGGTTGCAGCAGTGCTCCTTTATGCATGCTGTGAAATTTGTAAGAACTAATGGCAATGTGCAAGTTTTTGTGCTGTTAAATGTGCAGAATATAAAGCACTAGCCTTGATCTTTAAACTGCAGGCTGGAGAAATAATGCACAGGCAAGGACCAAGGACTTTTGTCATTGCTCGCCATTATGCCCTCTCTTTACTCTACAGTCCAATAAAAATCATTGCAATAGTGTAGAATTCGCTTGAGTAGCTATAGCTTCAGAATATTTTAAGTGTTGATATCAGTGTTCTATTTAAATAAAGTCAGACCGCCTAATAACCACCACAAATTCTCATGTGTTGTTAGTGGCATGCGATGGCTATGGTACATTAGATTAATCCGAGTTGTTTCCATGACAACTGGGGTACCACTCACATGTAGGTCTGTACCTTGTGCGTGATGTGTGCATGCAGCCTGCCCATGCTTAAATGGATTGGTCTGCATCAGGCCACACTCCCCTTTTTGGGGAGTAAACCAAGCTTTTATTCTAACAAGGACTGATTTTTTTTTCCTCCAGTTGTGCATTAATGCTGTATTTTTAATCAGAGTTTATTCATTGCATTCATTTCATTTGGCCTCTGTCCTCACAGCAAGTGCCCTCCTCTTCAGCGGTGTGGGTTGTTGTTGCATGGAGACAAAGGGCAACCAAGTGTAAAAGCCTCATCTAGTTTTGCCTGTTTTACTTTGACTGAATGACTGAAGCCAGTGGCTTACAAACAGTGTCATGCCCCGAGGGCCTGAATGCAGGATGAGCCTTGAGATCCAAATCTGGGGAAGAGATGCAGCACCATGCTTGGCTTTTGATACATTTCACATTAAATGCAATGCAATGCAGGCAATGTTGCATATAAATTTGAAGCCACCCTGTGTGAAACAGCTACAGTTGTGTCCATAGTTTACGGCTGCCAAGTTGTAGCACGCCTCACTTTACTACCAGCAAGTAGATCTTAGCAGGTAATGCTGATTTGGTCTTGCTGCTCTGCTGACTGGATCACTAATGCTTCCTTAAGCTTGATTACTTCCTTGTATTGACTGTTGCTGCTGCAGAATAACACACCTGCTGACATGCTAAGAAACGCATTCACCGTGTTTCTGTGAGCAGCTGAGAGTCTGGTCTGGTCTGTTTGCCGTTGGCAGTACTTGGCAATCTGGATCTGGGTTTTTCTTCACTCGCTCACCTTTATAGATCATAACACTGGGCCTCAGAGCTGACCTGCCTTATATTAGGAGAGTGCGAGCACAAATGGTGAGTCTGGCTTGTCAGCCTGTGGTTATTCAACAAAGGATTAGGGCCTGCTCTCCTCTCTCTGGTATAAATTCTCTCTGTGAGACGCACTTTATCGTACTTCTACAGTCCTCTTTATTAGCTGTCATGCTTTTGACTCCCTCTGCTTTGATTCAAGTGTTGTGCTTCTCTTTAATGTGCTCTTTATTATCTTTTAATATAGTAATTCGGATGATGCGATTACCATGTTTTAGCCATACTTGCAAGAGACTGAAGACAAGCTGCTCACGGAGCACCTTCAGGCAAAGAATCTGGTAGAAAAAGCACATATGGATGAAATCCTCAAAGCTGCGGTGTATCTGTGAACAATGCAGGGTGTGTGAAAAGAGGGAATATGAGTGTGATGAGTCTTGCTGATAGCAACCTGCTCTCAACTTGTTCTCCTCTCAGGCTGCCTGCCTGCTTTTGTTCTCAGATGTGCCTCCTGTGCCAGCTGAGCCTCTACACACACACACACACACACACACACACACACACACACACACACACACACACACACACACACACACACACACACACACACGAAATCATCCAAAGAAGCATCCTCAGCCCAAAGGAAAAACATACAGATGCACGCATAAGTACTGTATTCTTTAAAGCTTGGGCTCTGTAAATTCTAAGTGTTTCAGTGGCAACCTGCAGCACATTTGCTGTAGAGAACACGCAAACACATTCATTATTTAGCCTGTTTTTGCGCATCTGTGTGCTGCGGGGACCAAGTCTGGCTTCCTGATTTTTGACAACATTTTTACCTCTCATTAAAAGGCAAAGATTCCCTTAGAATATTGTTTTGGCTTTTAAATGAAACCGAATGAATATCATAAATTCATGCAATGGCAACAATCATGCTGTTTTGTTTTGATTTGTTGTGCCTTATTTTGCATTATACCAACAGTGACGTACCTAAAGAAAAGTGTAGTAGAAAAGATGAAAGAAAAGTGTAGTAGAAAAGATGAAAGAAAAGTGTAGTAGAAAAGATGTACCTGCACACCCCCACTCTTTTCAGAGTCTGACAGTGATTTAAACACACTGCAAGAGGAGGGTAACAGAAATCTCCTGACAGGATGCAACATCCACAATCTTCTTCTGCTGTCTGTTTGCCTTTGCTTTATCAGTGGTTTTGGTTTTTGTTCCTTTATTGTCCTTTTCTGAGTCACAATCTATTTCCTTTAACTTTCTCTTTCTATGACCCATTATATTTCTTTCCCCCATTGAGTGGTTTCATTTCTCTGCACACTTAAATAAAAGGACGCGTCAGAAAGACAGAGGAGGGTGATAGAAAGAGGGAGTAAGAGAGCGGGAGACAACAGACCTTTTGTTGACAAGTTGAGCAGGCTCAAAGTGCCCAGTCAGCAGCTTGTTCTGTGTACAGCAGCCTAGGACATAGGCCAGTGTTATTGGAGGGGGGGTTTCTGTCCCACTCCATAAAACACGGTGGACAGACAGAGTGAGTTATGACCACAACTCTCGTGTCATGGCAACTGGCCTTAAATATCTCCCATGGTCCGGACCTGACCTCACTTTCTCCGTCAGTCTCTGTCAGTGTCTGTCACTCTGTGACGCACACTGCCACTTACCTTGTCACCGCACTCTCCTTTCCTTCACCAACCGGTGTGCTTCAGTCTGTTGTGTTCTAGTTGCGCAGAGAAGGCCATCAGTTCAGCTCCTTTTAGTTTCTGCTTAGTGTGATTGATGTTTGAGCAGGTTCCACATACATTTTATGAGTGCAGGCGTGCATATTTATAAGTGCAGCGTTTACTCAGAATGTGGTGGTGCAGAATGGGCCAATTGCAGCGTTCTGTCCTCTGTTCCCTGTGTCAGACTACGTCAGTTGGAATTTAACTTGTATCCATAATATTAGAACTGCTTACGTAGATGACTTTCATCTTGTCACTGCACTTCCTTGGATGTCATTAACATACCTAAAGCCTAGATTATTCGTGCTCGTCTAAGTCTGCTAGGGTCTGAGTGACATAATTTTTGCATCAGTCCATGCGAAAGTCTGTGTGTCTGCCTGCTTTTTGTGACTGTGTGGACTTGTCTGCAGAGAATCTCCTTTACAATGCAGCAAGTACGCATGTGCCCCAGGCAGTGGGCTTCAAGTGGATTTCAAAGAAGCATAACAGGAACAGCTACTTGGCCATCAGGTCTTGGGTTGATACTCAAAAAACACAATGTATTAGATGTTTCTTGTGACTTTTCTAGAAAGTAATGTAGCACTTTCTTAATGGAAATGGTTTGTTACACTACACCACTGACCTGATGTGCATTGCATTTTTACCTGCTGAAGATCAGGCTCTGGCTGCTGGTTTGGGGTTGACATACAGTTAACTTTAACAACTTTAACATCACTCGGGGTTCTTAGCATGCGAACGCAAAGCTAGCGATCTGTGCAGATGCTTGCAAAGAGACTGTTGTCTTAGCAGCCTAATGTTTCTGTTCTGGACACTCTTATCTTATTGTTATACTCTTATCTTTTCACGCAGTAAAAATAAGTGTCTATTCTCCTCTGTGCACACAAACTAATGTTCTATCTGCTCGTGATGCAAATAACTGAAGAGCCTCAGTAACACAAGTCACAAAATAACAACATAATTGTAACTGTTTTGTTATTACCGAAGTTGATGCAGTAAATTGTTATGGTGTAACTGAAAAATGTCATGGGATTACAGTAACAGGTTACTTTGGAACATGTTACACAGTATAATCGAGGCTTAACTGTTAATTAGATTTGATAATCAGCTGTCATGAAACATTTTTTTTAAATTTTAAATAAGATGAAGACTTTAAATTGCTGTATATCCGTATAACCATCAAGACAGGATGCCTCGTACTTTTAAGGACATTAATAGTGTGCCACTGACATTAGTGTTGGAACATTTGGCCAATTAATCTTCTAATCATTCAACAGAAAATAATGAAATCATTAGTTTCAGGGCCTTAGTTGAGTTGTAATTACCAGTTTTAATGGTATAGGGTTTCTTGTCAGTATTAACTCAATAAATCCATCTAATCAAAGCCAGAGATGCACAGTAATGAGTCTGACCTCACCACTTCCTTTGGGTCAGTGGTGTTGTTCCAATTTAATTCTATTGATTTCTAACAGGGTAAAATGTGTATTTTTTTCCGCTTTTACTAGCATTAATGAATCTGATGGTGGGCTTATTGACACTCTGAATGCGAGATCAACAGCCAGGAGGCAGTATAGTGGAACAGAACTACATTACCATTTTACACATGTTTCTTCACTTCCTAATTACCCCACAAAGTGGAGGAAATGCCAGAATATAAATGTTTACCAGCATCGTGAAGTCATGGAAATGAATAGCTTCTCTCTTTGTTTAACCATCCTTACCCCCATTCTGTCTTTGTTGTGCTGTATTTTCTCTCTGTTTATATTTTTCTTCCACCTACTGTTTCCATTATGGCGTCTTATCTTTCTCTCAGTCAGCTTGTATTGTCTCTTTCTTTTGTCATGTGATCTTGGGTCAAACCTAACCTATAATATAGGGGTGCAACAATGCACAAAATTCACAGTTCGATATTTTTTCGATACAAAAAAAAATGTTCATGCCTTTTTAATTTATCATTTATTAAAAATTATAAATCTATATAAATAAATCTATAAATCTATCTAATTGAGAAATCACTCATCTTTGGAAAAGAGAGTTTATTACAGAGAAATGGCTCTTTCCAAAATAAAAGCTATACTATACGCTTCTTCTGGGCTATATTTTCAGCAGCATATTAAACATATCAGATCCCCATAAGGAGAATCGTGTGCGGCTGTCTAAATGACTCGGGTAAAGTTTGTAGCATGTGTGCTTGTTGTTTTTGTCTGCTTCCACTTGTCTTTGCACTAGGATGATGTCAGTGTAAATGTGCAGTCATATTCGTTGTGTTCCCACTAGTGTTGTCAGCGTTAATCTCGTTAAAATGACATTAACGCCATAACGCGGCAAATCTCCGTTAACAAGTTACCGCGGATCGCCCCGTGCTTGGGGCTGGACGGCGTCAACAAGTTAACAAGTTAACAAGCTAACTGCGCTAACGCACTAGTTCCCACAAATTGAGCATTGCGTGGCACATCCGACATACTGTTTTACTTTTGTCCATGACACACTTACCATCAGGGTCATGCTTCACATGAAAACCAAGATTGTTCCAAACGCCAGATCTGAATGAGGGTGGGGGAGGTTCAATTTCGGGTAGCGTTGAGGCAGTTGCCATGTTGCAACGAGCTTAGCTTCTGTCTTGCTAGCTTGCGCTGCGCTCAGTGGATCTGCACTCGACAGTGCAGCCTAGGCGGAGTAGTCAAACGCAGATCCACTGAGTGCTCAACACAGACAGCATCGTCAGAAGAAAAATTGCTAAAATAAATAAAAAATGTTGTATTGTTTGATACATATGCGTACCGAACCGAAAGCACTGTATCGAACGGTTCAATATCGATACGAGTATCGTTGCACCCCTACTATAATAATCATGATAGTAATCATTATTGCATGTGGGTCTGCCTCTTATTGAGGATTAGATAAGACTAAAGTATTATGCATAGTCGTGGTTAGTTGGTGATTTGTTATTTTACTTTAGATGAATTAGTGCATATGCTTTTAATATCAGAAGAACGAAGGCGACAGAAAGTTTGAGGATTGGTTTGTGCTTGTTAATAATTCCACTGCATTAGGGCTCTGCACATGTAAGGAAACCTGAGAAAACACTTATATCAGCAAAAACTTTATAGCAACTACATAGATTATTTGGGGGGAGTGGGGTGTTTTCTTTTTTTATTTAGATACCTCACCAAGCTTTAGCAGAATTGCTTCACACAGAGAACTGCAGTGTAGAATATTTGCTTTTCCTGCCCAGAATTGTCCTACCTACCACATCTGCAGGTCTGAAAAATGATTATATGTTCTTTTCTTCTCCTTTCTCTTGTTGACCTTTTAAGAAATGATAGTTTGGCTTAATCACAGAGTTACCTCAACGCAAAATGAAAATGGTTTGTGAATCAACATGTGCTGCCCTGTGATTAAACGCGAAGGGAACATCACAAAGGTTGCTGAAATTACAGCAGTGGGGTTTTTCCATGCAAACTGGCTTTTTGGCAGTGTTTTGGCTTTTTCACTTGCTGAGGCATGTAACTGGTAGAGGGAGGTATGGTTTGGACTGATACTGACATTCACAGTACTTTTACTGATGCTGCTCTCCATATTTTGGGGGTAAAATCTAGACAACAGCAGTGTCTGTAGCCTTTTTCAACTCAATGGCAAGTGCATCTGTTGTGTTTTTATTAATCACAGCTTCATAGCAAGCAGAAATGAGGATATTTATAATTGTACCTCTGGGACCAAGTGCTATGCTAATTTTCCTACAATTCAAAATGTTAACAACTATGAGGAATAGAAAATTCATTATCTGTTGCTGTGAGGACAGCTCACACTAAATTCAAACTGACTTTGCAGAATATGCCTCATAGCAGAGCAGTAGTTAGAGCAGGATTACTGATGTCTTCCCAATATAAGTTACCTACTAGTTTGCAAATGGAGCTAATTACAAAACAATGTGTGTATGTACAGAATTTTATTGCCTTAGATCAGTGGCAGCATTCCTCTCAAAAACCTGTATCGGGCTCTTTCTGGCACCTTTTTTCTTTTTGACCCAACCCTTGGCACGAGTAAGCTGGTTTAAAACAAATCATGCCTCATTTATGCTGAGCAAGGGTTCTTTGCATAAAGAAGCCCCATTATGGTTTGCTCATAATAGGCTGGGATGGATGGCACTAGCATTTTGTTTTTTGTTTTTGTTATTTTTGGGGGAGGGTAATGTTTCAAACTGTTTGCAAGGATCCATGATTACTATAAGGTTACATTTGGGTGATCTTGCCATTTGCTTGGTGGTAAAACAGATTTAGTTTTGACTCATGCTAGAGGACAGACTCAAGTCTGAGTGGAAAAAGGTGGGTGGGCGGGCGTGCAGTGGAGTAATCCTTGCTCATGACATCGTCATGTTTGACAGATTCGTGTTTACGCTAATTGTACACTTTTTAAATCAGACGATCGATCCTTTACCCCAGTAGTAAGGCTGAGCTGGCTCATTTCCCAGAATTTTCCATGAGGTGTCAGTGCCTCACCAGAAGTTTGGCACACTACTTTCTGAAGCTCCCCGAGTAGGGATAGTGAGGTTTGGACATAAGCGTGTGTATATCTGTGTACCAGTATCATGATATAATGGGGGGGGGTTGTACACTGCTAATTTAAACAACATTGTCCTTATTGTGTGCGGAGACACGGCCAGCATTTGGAGGTCTAGCTTACCCAGCAAATCATTCTTTCTGCTCTCTGGCTTAATGCTGACACATCCTTCAGCCTCAGTTAAGCACAAAGTAAAATGAGTGGGTTGTTGTCAACCGTGTTATTAGTGTTGCTATTGTTTGCACTTCTGTGGTTAAATGGCTGTAAAGCTAAGGATGGTGAAGGAGAAAGGGCACAGACTCTGCTAGCCTCAACTTTGTTTTAATCATTGTTGCTCACTGACAGTGAGAAGAGCTGACAGTGGCTAATAAAGAAAAGCGCACTGTATTATTTTTGGAATGCTAATGCTGCTGCTCTACCAAGTTGCCCCAAAATGTTTGTCTGTAGAGGGCTTTGAAATATCACAGTTGCCTTGCTTGCTTTAAATCAGAAGCAATGAGGCTTGTCAATGTGCTCTAAAAAAATAAGGGGTTTTGAAGCGGCAGCAGCAAGGAGCCCATCTCACTGATAATCATGTGTGTCTTTACTTTAGGGGGAAACGGTCTCATTGTCAGAATTTTCTGGAATTGATGAATAATTTAGTCTCAGCCACTGTAGAAGGCAGAGTTTGTCTCTTTCTTTGATTAAGGCTTTCCTCCAACTCTCATGCCGTCCTCTTTGACTATTCCTCTCATCCAGTTTCACT
Source organism: Neolamprologus multifasciatus (assembly GCF_963576455.1). NCBI lineage: Eukaryota > Metazoa > Chordata > Actinopteri > Cichliformes > Cichlidae > Neolamprologus > Neolamprologus multifasciatus. The sequence goes on from NC_140451.1 coordinate 19,809,805, forward strand.
ATGGCAACTTATGCCATCTCCTTTTATGTCCTTGAGAACATAATCTCGTTGTTTGAAGCAACTTTTGGTAGCTATCCCAATATTTATTTATTTATTTTTCATTTTTTGATTTTTAAAGGGAAGCAGATGGGCAAGTGGGGGAAGCGGAGCCCCTTAGGAATGGCAAGTACTTCCCTAACCTATTTAGGTGACTGTGACAGTCTTTTGTTACCATTGCGTCAGGTCTTCTACTGGATTTTATTCTCACCTCAGAATGCATCTCTTTTTTTTGGCATTTGTTTACCCTGTAGACCATCGGTGGTTTATCGGTATATTGCTTCAGTTTTGAATTTGTGTGAAGTCAATGTATACTGGCATTGCCTGAAATATTATATTAAATATCAGTATTAGTAATCGTCAAGTATTTCAGTCTGTGCACCCCTGTGTATAATATCTCCTGATAAAACCTGTCATGTTTCTATTTATGAGGCTGAAAGCAATCTTTCAGGTCTCATCTGTCCTGTGTGCCTCCTATTGGCAGACACAATTGGATTCTACCTCTGTAGAGCATCAGATCTATGCCGCCTTAATTGATGTCTGTTTTATTGATGCAGTGAACATGCTTACAAATGATTAGCCTCACTTGTTGTGGCTGGTGCTAATTGGTATCAGTGTCTAAAAGCTACAGGAAAACTCCAGTGCTGTTAACCCTCAGATCAACGGCTGGCTCATGTCAATCAGGTGTACAGTTGTTGTGGTGCTTATGGAGTTAACCTATTAAAATATACATATATATATATATATATATATATATATATATACAATATTAAAGAGTTTTATGTTGATTTTTTTTCTTCTTTTCCTTGATTTAGATGTTATTTAGAAAAAGGGCAGATAAATCACCTGCAGTTATGGTCTGACAGGCTGGGAGTCGAGTGCAAAAAGGGAATTTTTACCTGTGCTGTATGTATCCTAACTACTCTATTAGATTGCCCCAAGAAGCTAGATTTTTAAGATTTTTTTTTTTTGTGCCAAAAACAGCACAAATTGAGGGTTTTGTTCTGTTCAGTATTCTATTTTTATTTTTTCAAGGTTTAGAGCTGACATTACCTCCCATTGGCCCATGAGTTTTATTATAAAACCCTACCGTCACATACTGGGTTCAAGAAGTCAGTAGTTGCTTTTAGTTGCCTCTTCGGAAATGCACATTAGCCTTTTGCATAGCTGGGTTGTAGAGAATTAATGCTGTGCAACCCCACAGTGGTGCTCATTGTGTCTGATGGAACAATATGAAATCAAAGCCGTGTGCTCCAAGCACTTCACGGAGTAAAAGTGTTGAGCATCGGGGAACGTCAGAACAGATTAAAAGCCTTTCCGCCCTACTTCTCTCTATTTTCACAGTCTCTCTCCTTACTTCTCTCCCTCCTTATCGCCTGTGCAACTTTAGTTAGGCTATCTCCTTTTATCTGTTCTGCTCTGTTCCATGCCTTCTTCATGTTTCTCCTTTTGCGCCCCTCCCTCCCTCCTCTGTCTGCGGGGCCTAAGATGGAGTGGCTCAGTCGCACAGAGCTCATAGTTAATTAGGCTTGGCCTTGTCACACATTGAGGGCTGGAGCCAGAGCTGTAGCTAAACCCAGTGGGGAAGCAAGGACAGAGATGGAGGTCTAGAACTATTGGCGTCAATTGCTTGCTGCTGACAGCTACCAATCCCTTGTTCTCCTAAACCCTCTGTTTGGCTTTCATTTATCACATCAGATTAGTATTATCTCAGTTTCATTGTGCTTTTTTTTAAAAAAAAAAAAAATTAACTCGGCTTCTCTAATATGAGTATTTTGTATGCTGTATATCAATATTGTATTTAAAAAACAAAACAAAAACAAAAATAAAAACAAAACACTTCAGTCCCTAACTGCATCAGCATCTATTTTACATATCAGATTAGAGATTGTGCAATTCATCACAAATACTAGTATTACACAAGTCTGAATGTTTATATTAGTGCAACTGTTTACCAGCCATGTTTATGTTACCCTTTGGAGCAGGGACTCTGCATTATAATGGGGATCTGTAGAGTCTTTCCTATGGATTGTGGTAGCCTGTGTGAAATATCCCCTAGCTTAACGTTGTGCATAGCTATTCAGATAGAGAATCATTTTCTCTCTGCTGCTCTCTTTCTCTCTCTCTCCTACTTTCTCTATGTGCTTGACATAAAAAGAGAAAATCCCATTTCAGCCGTGACATTCTGCCTGTGTAGCAGAAACATACAGGGACTATACATCAAAGCAAGGCAGAGTGCACAGTGAGGGAAGGGAGGTTTAATGACGACAGGGGTCTGGAGTGATAATATAGAGCTGCTAAGGAGGAGAGTTGAAGTTATTATTCCAAGTATAAACCCAGTACCGCATTTATAATACAGCTGTGCAGGGAATATGAAGATGGCTATGTAATATTCATTTCATTTGGCATTTTACCGGCAATTAATTCAGGCTCGTGTGTAAGTGGTTCATCATTCTGTCGGTGCTGCAAGTCTGACCGCATCGCTTTTCTTGGCAGGTTCCACGTACAGCGTTCTCTCCACAATGCCCTCCGACTCAGAAAGCAGCAGTTCCCTCAGCAGTGTTGGTATGTATAACGACCCAAGAAGCCTTTTTAAGAAGTTATTTGTCATGTCAGGTCACACTGGTTCTGTATGATGCACACAGTGCACTGTTGGGAAGCTGTTTACACTGATATTGGCGTAATTCCTGTGGCGTTACAGTGCAGGATCTAGCGGGTTTATTTCTCCTTTAAACCCACCATTGGGGCACTTGCCACACATCTCCCGTTCCTTAAGCCATGTTTTCCTTTCCCTAGGCTTGACAAAGGTCCAAATGACTCAGCTGTGTTACATAAACCTCCAAAAGGTCCAAAAAAATGACTCAAAGATGAACATAATCCCCAGATTTCCTGCCCTGGTTCATGTTTCAAGGAAAACAACCCAGAACGTGACTTGTAATGGTGTATATATGATTTATGAGACTCAATCTATGTGGCACCGTGTCAGTGACACTCGGTTTAAAAAAAATAAAATAAAATCTGAAATATAAGAACATATTTTCCATAAAACAAGAATTATAAAAACAAGATTTCAGTATTGCAGGCATTTATGTAGACATGTGGCTTAATTTGATTAAAGATAAATCTCTGGGGACCTTGTTAAGAAAATACCAGAGATACAGCACAAACCTTTCATTTTTTTTCTTTCCTTTTTTTACATCTGACATTACAAAAGGTGTAGTCTTTTAAATTGAATGTAATTTCCACCAACGTTTATTGCACAGCGTCTCAGGAAAAACCCCTGGCATATTATAAAGGGATTTCAAAACAACCAGGTGCTGCCCTCACAGCTGGATGGGACTTTTGCTTCCTAATTCTAAAGTTGGGAGCACACTCCTTTGACCCATTATGACCCATCCTTTCTGGATGGGTCATTATGACCCATCCTTTCTGGATGGGTCATAATGTTTAAATTTGATGTTCTTTTGAGGCACAGAAAAGGGAATGCATTCAGTGACATCTGGACAGTTGTATGTCTGTTTCTTTCCTGGGTTGGAATTAACCATTGAGGGTGACACTGTGTGTGAACACGATCTGTGACCTTGCAGGAAATGATGTCTGTGTGTCTTTATTTGACAGAAATCTGTACATTTTCTTAATTTGGTCATAGAAAATCTATTATACCCGAAGAAATGAACAAAACTAGGAAGAAATCATTTTCACAATCCTACTCTTTCGTGCTTTGTCTCTCGCTAAAGACTCTAAATTTACGAGATAAAACAATCCAGTGTGTGATAAATGGTCACGGGCTTCTCAGTAATGTGTTTACCGTTCCAGGTTCTCCTGTTAATGGTGAAGCATCCTCCCCACCCCCAGCTATCAATGACAACCGGCATTCCGGTGACAACTTGGACACCATCTTGCTGCAGCTCCGCCAGGTGACCAGGGAGCGGGATGAGCTTCGTAAGCGTCTGGCGTTGGCATCGCCTGGGACCACCTTCGACGACTGCAGGTGCAAATCTTGGCCTGTTTGCCAAGTTGTTGTTGTTGTCACTGTTTCTTGTTACCTCCTGGTAACACTTTTTAATTTGCCTCATGACTATAAAAGTGTTGTTATTCATGCCTCCCTTTTCTGTCTAAATGAAAGGCATCAAATCTGGGATTCATTGCTCTTTGAATCAGCAGAGCTCCACTGGTATTGTTTACTCTCTCTTGGCTGTCTTCAGTGCTGGCTGCCATGTTTAATAATTCTCACCTGTCTGGGAAAATGTTGACCTTGCCTTGCAGAGAGCGCACATTGACACTGACGCTTAATAAAGTTTAATGTGCTCTAGAAACAAGATGTTTCCTTTGCAACACATGATACCAAGGCTAAAATGCCTATATGCACACCTAGTTTTAAAGTATTGTTATTAGGATTAAACATGCCAGTACTATGCATTTTTGTACAAAGAGAAGGTCAGTTCTTTTATCTGCGATGTGCTTGGGCACGCTATCATTCAAGGCTTGTGTAATAAAATTTTGGTTTGGTGCCTTTCTTCTTAAGGCCAAATTCCAAAGCCAGTCATGACTATGAGCGTCTAAAAAGTCAGTGCATTGGGGCCATGGCAGATCTGCAGTCTCTGAAGAACCAGCATACTAAAACACTCAAGAGGTGCGAGGAGGCTGTGAAGGAGGCTGACTTCTACCAGTAAGTCTTCCTTGCAAGAGTTTTGTTTTTCTTGTTGTTGATGAAGGACTCTGTTGTCATATGTATCTCTGTTATGCAGTTTGTGCTTATCAGTTGCTTAGATTTCCATTTGGTATCAGTGGTAAGTGTTGTTCAGAACTGTTGTTAAAATGAAAATATAAACAAGCTTGGGATGGGATTCTGCAATCTGCTGCTTTTCAGCATTGAAATAATCAAGTTTTATTGCGTTGTTTTGCTGCAGCTGTAACAAACACTTGCGTGGTGTTGTAGTTAACCCGACTGAAAGAACATCCCTCGGAGCTACAGTCGGCTTTCACGTTTAAAGGGAACTGGCACTACAATATAACAACGTGCATGGTTTTAAAAGCTTGGAAAATGGAGCCATTTATATGATTGAATCATTCAACCTCATAGCTTGTGAGCCCAGCCAAAATTTCTGGAGCACAGAGACTAAGCAAGTAAATTAATATCATTAATGATTGTGTGCTTTTACCTAATACAATTTAACAATACATTCACAACTTCTACGCTGAATAAATATTTTTTTTTATCAATTTTATTCTCAAATCAGTTTGAACTTTGGTTGCAAATTTTAGATGATGTAGAATAAATAATATTTTAGTTTTACATAATGAATGTACTTGCATATCCTCTGTCTGTGTTTACCTAATCTAATCAAAGTTTGCTTTCTGCTCTGTATGTTTGCACGTCCATGTATGTTCACTTTTCCTCTTTCTAGCATGCTGCACAGCCGTGTCTTGGGCGACCAGGCACAGCTGAAGGAAGAGATGGAAACACTCAGGAGGGACAATGCCCAACTTGTCCGGGAGCACAACCACCTAAAACAGAACTGTGAGGAGCTCAAACGACTGCACAGTCAAGACCAGAAAGAGTTGGCGGACCTTCGGCTGCAGCAACAGCAGGTATAACGCAGTCACAGACGCACCGCTGTTGCTGTCCAGATGTTATATTAGAGATTGAGTGACATGGCACAGATGGTGGGCCTGCATATATAAAACTGAACTGCTTTTTCGTGTAAATATTTGTTCCTTTACTAAGGCACCACATATTTGTAATCTTTCTGAAAGCATGTGAGGCTGGCGTGCTCATGCTCGTGCTGCAAGGTGTGAGCGGTAGCTCTCCTAAAGGACAGTCATTGGTTGTGCGATTTGGGTGTGCTGCTATAAACAGAAACTCAAGTGCAAGAGCACAGACGTAAAGGCCACAGTGTGACCAAACCCGTGCTTGGTGCTGTTGTTGACACGCACAGGATTGTACACAGTGAATTAGTCACCAAGGGTCAGTTAACACAGTGTTCTACCTTAACATCCTGAGGCATTTAATGACAAACGTTTGTGCTAAATTACATGAGCTGTCTGTGCTCATAATGTGTTAATGTACAGTCAAAGTCTTTTTCCTGCACCAACACTATAATCATTCTGCCTAAACTCTACTGACCACACATGACTCTGTATCTTTTCCCCCCCCTAAAAAAACAGTGTATAAGAGAATGTGCATGTTAGAGATGGTGTTAGATGTGCTGGGAAAGCACGATTTCCCGGAAGTTCTTGCTTAGCGAGGAGACTATCTCAAAGTTGATAGTGATCATATTTAAACAGGATTCAGTTCTTGCATTTCTAAGGGGCAGCCACAGATTTTTATTTTTTATCTTTTTGATCGCACCTCATATATTTTGGGATGTCAGACAGTCTTTCCTCTTGTGTTTTATGTACTGAATACTTTCTTCTAAGAGCACAAGGGGACAGTGACCCATATTGTGAAGTAGTGTCTTACAGTACCCATGGGGACACTGCAGTAGTTGCAAGCACAGGGCAGCCAAGCAGAAGGAAATGCACACAGAGCATTTCTGAAAAGGGCACACACAGAAGAAAAGGGCTTGGCTTGGGCAAAGGGCACTCTGACCCAAACAACGTAACGATCACATTGGTGCATTTGCAGTGTGTGCTTTCGCAGAGGTCAATACAGCCTTCGGGTCACAGAAGCTCTTCTGGGAATCTGGAAGACTATATCAGCAAGACCTGCAGAAATGAAAGAGAATAAGTAGTGCAGTCTGAAGGGCGCACTCTGTGCTTAAAACAGTTAAAGACAAATGACTGACCAGCACAGTTAACTAAGTACGTAACTGCAGTCCTAGAAATAAACTTGCCCTTATAAAATCTGTTTTGTTTTTGCTTGTTTTTTTGTTTTTTTTAAGTGGGCACAGATTATCTTGCACTTACACTCCTGTCCGCACATTAACGCCATCTGCTGCTAAGGTGGGGTACAACAAGTACATACAGGTTTGTGGTATTAACATTTTGACCAATGCTAATTGCTTTGTATGCATTTTTGTTACCAGGTAATGAGCGAGAAGGGCTCATCAGAGGTATTAAATAAGCTGTACGACACTGCTATGGAGAAGTTGGAGGCTGTAAAGAAGGAGTATGATTCCCTGAGCAAGCGTTACAGTGAGAAGGTAGCTAACCACAACACAGACCTGAGCCGCCTGGAGCAAGCGGAGGAGGAGAACCGGAGGCTGCAGAAGCAGATGGATGCGTTGCTCAAACAGCGAGACTCAGCTATGCACTACCAGCAGCAGTACTCTACCTCAATGAGGAGGTGAAAGCATCATTACGTGACACAAAAAAGACACAAAAGGTCTGTTTGAGTCAAAGTAGGGTTAGTGCTGTACTCAGACTACATGCATTTCTCCCCTCTTCCAGGTTTGATTCAGTGCAGCAGGAGCTGAACAAGTCCTCAGCTCAGAACAAGGAGCTGCAGAGAGAGATGGAGCGGCTGCAGTCAGAGGTGACACGCTACAAGAACTTGCAGCTGAAGTCGGCCAAGGACTGCGAGAAGTACAAGGAGGAGAGGGACTCTGTGTTTAATGAATATCGCCTCATCATGAGCGAAAGGGACCAGGTGATCAAGGAGGTGGACAAGTTGCAAACTGAACTGGAGGCAGCTGAGGCGCGACTGAAAAACACTTCATCAGAGAGGGTGGTGGCCAGTGAAGAGTTGGAGGCTCTCAGACAGGTATCGGGCTTTAAAACACCTTAAAACAACAGCATATTTTCAGGTGTATATGTCTTTTATAACTGATAGCCTTCAGGACAAGAAAATTGGCACTGAATATGACCTGCTTAAAGAAACATGCCAAATCCATCAAAGAATTTGACTTGTAGTAGTCATTAAAAAAAAAAAAACAAAACTGAAAGGAGCATTGGATGAGAAGATCGATACCTCTGTCATGGTAAAGCTGAAGCCAGCAACCATCTAGTGTAGCTTAAAGCCTGGAGTGGGGGAAACATTTAGCCAAGCTGCTTCCAAGGCTAACAAAATGCAACTGGTTTCTTATTGCAATACTGAAAATACTGAAGGTCTTGGGTTTACTATTTGAAGTGTTTTGAGATCATTTTGTTTTTCTAAATAAAACCGAATTGACTCTACTTTCACCATAACCTTCAAAATCTATAAATCTGCACATCTGCATCATCGGTTGATCACTAGACACCTTCTCACACTGTACACACGAATGGTTTTGCTTCTTTTTGGAGGATATTTTTGAACACTGCAAAAGGATTTGAAGCTAGTATCAGATCACTCTGCATTAGACCCACAACAATATTTTCACATCACATTAATGACTCACTGTGTTGAGATGCCCTCATTCTATTTTGCCTTTTGTTCTGGGATAGGAGTTGAACTCGTCACTGGTGGACCGTGACAGGGCCATCTGCGAGAGGAATGAGCTGCTGGAGAAGTATTGCCATGAGGTGAAGGACAAAGCTGAGGCCCAGAAGGAGTTGAGCCAGGCCTGCAAGGACATCGAGACGGTCCGGGAGGAGAGGGATGTGGCCCGCAAGGAGAGGACAGAGGCCATCATTCAAAGGGATCAGCTGCTCAGAGAATACTATCAAGCCAGACAAGTAAATGTCACCGCTCTTTCATAAAATCTCAGGAAGCATCTGTTGACGTCTTTGTTGTGGTGTCCTCTTTATACCATATACTATCACTGGTGTAGCCTGTGAACCAATTTCCCAACTTGTTTTTTTTCTTCAAAAGGTAGCCAAGCACTTATATCTAGCCCTTTCTTCCTAGATCCATGATATGTAATTCAGTATAAACCAAAATGTATGATTAAAAAGCATCCCTTTCTACCCACTAAGCAGCCATTTAAATAGTCCTTGTGCAGGGTTATATACATGAAAAGTACTTGGTTTGTTGTATGGGACTATTGTTTAGAATACTTAAGATGAAAAACGAGACGTAGTGTGTTATAAAATTAATCTTTTTCATGTACTCTTAATGTTCTTAGAAACAAGACTCTGCCACCTTGGACATGGAACGAGCCAATAAGGAGATCGAGATGCTAAGGAAACAGTATGAAGCGATGTCCCAGGAGCTGAAGGAGGCCACACAGGAAGCTGAGGTGGCCAAATGTCGAAGGGATTGGGCCTTCCAGGAGAGAGACAAAATAGTGGCGGAGAGGGAAAGCATAAGGTCAGTGCGTTTATGGGTTTTTAAAATACTTTTAGCAAAGCTGAGAGGGTCTGTAGTTGATCTCCCTCTCCAATAAACAAATTACTCACAATCTTCCTTCTCTCCTTTCTGTAGGACTCTGTGTGACAACCTGCGGCGAGAAAGGGACCGGGCAGTCAGCGATCTGGCCGATGCCCTGCGTAATTTGGATGATATGAGAAAACAGAAGAATGACACATTGCGAGAACTTAAAGAACTAAAGTGAGTCTTCACCATGGTTTTAAAGCTGCTGTCAGCTCTGAAGTCTCTTGTTTGACTCCCTCACTGCATGATATTTCCACATTTCCAACTCTCTTCTCCATTTGTTTCATAAAAGTTGAATCCCAATAAAGACTCATAAGGAATAAGTGGAAAGGTCTTCTGCATTTCAGCAAGTGCAAACAACATGGCCTCTACTCACTCAGCTGTGTGTGTGTTGTGTTGTCTCTGTAAGCTGTTGTAGTCAGTGTGTGGCTTGGCTGGGCATAAGCTATGACATTCAGCCTTTGGAGACATGCAGTTGTGTTTCTGGCAACATTTCCACACACCCAGATTAAAGTGTAATCCCGGAAAGCGTCAGTGTTTTGAACACACACATTTTGTCTCGCTGTCTTCAAGGCCCTTCATGTGACTGTTTAGAATGCATGTAGAGGCCCCCTCTGCTGGCGAAAGTGTGTATGACAACCATTATGTGTCAGATCCCTGCACGAGGGTTGCGATTTCCAGGCTGGAGGGTAGATTCTGGGGAAAGTCCAGTCTCTTTCCCTATCTACTAATTTAATCCTAACATTATCTAACTATAACCCCTTGTAATGTATGGTGCTTGTATCCAATTATTATCTAACTAGTAATCTAACATTTTCCCTATATAGAGTATGCGCCATACAGTGACTTTGAGTTTCTTCCTCTATCCTCATCAGAGACTGATGTACAATTGGGGTTTTAATGTCACTGCAACCCTTAAGGCATGCCTCAGTAGGACACCATATACAGTGGGGCAAAAAAGTATTTAGTCAGCCACCGATTGTGCAAGTTCCCCCACTTAAAATGATGACAGAGGTCAGTAATTTGCACCAGAGGTACACTTCAACTGTGAGAGACAGAATGTGAAAAAAAAATCCATGAATTCACATGGTAGGATTTGTAAAGAATTTATTCGTAAATCAGGGTGGAAAATAAGTATTTGGTCACCTCAAACAAGGAAAATCCCTGGCTCTCACAGACCTGTAACGTCTTCTGTAAGAAGCTTTTCTGTCCCCCACTCGTTACCTGTATGAATGGCACCTGTTTGACCTCATCATCTGTATAAAAGACACCTGTCCACAGCCTCAACCAGTCAGACTCCAAACTCCGCCATGGCCAAGACCAAAGAGCTTTCGAAGGACACCAGGAAAAGAATTGTAGACCTGCACCAGACTGGGAAGAGTGAATCTACAATAGGCAAGCAGCTTGGTGTGAAAAAATCAACTGTGGGAGCAATCATCAGAAAATGGAAGACATACAAGACCACTGATAATCTCCCTCGATCTGGGGCTCCACGCAAGATCTCATCCCGTGGGGTCAAAATGATCATGAGAACGGTGAGCAAAGATCGCAGAACCACATGGGGGGACCTGGTGAATGACCTGCAGAGAGCTGGGACCAAAGTAACAAAGGTCACCATCAGTAACACACTACAACGGCAGGGAATCAAATCCCGCAGTGCCAGACGTGTTCCGCTGCTGAAGCCAGTGCATGTCCAGGCCCGTCTGAAGTTTGCCAGAGAGCACATGGATGATACAGCAGAGGATTGGGAGAATGTCATGTGGTCAGATGAAACCAAAGTAGAACTTTTTGGTATAAACTCAACTCGTCGTGTTTGGAGGAAGAAGAATACTGAGTTGCATCCCAAGAACACCATACCTACTGTGAAGCATGGGGGTGGAAACATCATGCTATGGGGCTGTTTTTCTGCCAAGGGGACAGGACGACTGATCCGTGTTAAGGACAGAATGAATGGGGCCAAGTATCGTGAGATTTTGAGCCAAAACCTCCTTCCATCAGTGAGAACTTTGAAGATGAAACGAGGCTGGGTCTTCCAACATGACAATGATCCAAAACACACCGCCCGGGCAACAAAGGAGTGGCTCCGTAAGAAGCATTTGAAAGTCCTGGAGTGGCCTAGCCAGTCTCCAGACCTCAACCCCATAGAAAATCTGTGGCGGGAGTTGAAAGTCCGTGTTGCTCGGCGACAGCCCCAAAACATCACTGCTCTTGAGAAGATCTGCATGGAGGAATGGGCCAAAATACCAGCTACTGTGTGTGCAAACCTGGTAAAGACCTATAGTAAACGTTTGACCTCTGTTATTGCCAACAAAGGTTATGTTACAAAGTATTGAGTTGTATTTTTGTTATTGACCAAATACTTATTTTCCACCCTGATTTACGAATAAATTCTTTACAAATCCTACCATGTGAATTCATGGATTTTTTTTTTCACATTCTGTCTCTCACAGTTGAAGTGTACCTCTGGTGCAAATTACTGACCTCTGTCATCATTTTAAGTGGGGGAACTTGCACAATCGGTGGCTGACTAAATACTTTTTTGCCCCACTGTAGCTTGCTGACAGTGTGGCATTTTGTGCAATCTACTTTTAGATTTTTTTTTTCTGGGAATAAATTTAAATTGAACTCGTTGGACCTCTAAATGGAAAGTGTTTGTAAGAATGAGAGCACGTCAGATGTTTTGAAACAAAGCTCGAGACTGACACGAAGATTAAAATATGTAAAATTCTGCGCAATCTGTAGATGCGGCTCCCTTTTGATCCAGGCTGTATTTTTTTTCTTTCCCTGCTCTTTCTTTTTGTCTCTGCCCATCCTTCCTCAAATGACTAACCTTTGACTCTGTGTGTGTTATGTCTGCCTTTGTTAAGGGAGAAGATGGAAAGCCAGCTGGAGAAGGAGGCCCGGTTCTGTCAGTTAATGGCCCACAGCTCTCATGACTCGGCCATTGACACAGACTCCCTGGAGTGGGAGACGGAGGTGGTGGAGTTTGAGAAGGACAGGGTAAGAGTAGTGGTCAAGTCTTATTGCTGAGATTGAATTGGTCACATGCTAATCTCCTGAGAGCCAACAGACCTCTAAGATCTGTCAAAACATGATGGCATTAAAATGGGTTTTTATCAGAATGAGTCAAGTCACACTTATGTTACTGGCTTCACAGGATGACATGGATTTGAAGGCGCTTGGGTTTGATATTGCAGAGGGGGTAAATGATCCATATTTACCTGGAGATTGTGGCATTTTTGTTACACGGGTGGACAAAGGAAGTATCGCAGATGGAAGGTTAAGGTATGGGCTGCCTCAAGAAGAGATCTGTTTATGTGGCTTTATTAATGCTTTATTAAATACCTCACCCTTTGTTCTCGCATGTTTTTAGAGTGAATGATTGGCTATTGAAGATTAATGACATCGACCTGACCAATAAGGACAGGAAGCAGGTGGTGAAGGCTGTTCTTAATGGCGGAGGACTGATCAATATGGTGGTACGAAGGAGGAAATCTCTAGGAGGAAGGCTGGTCACTCCTGTTCATATAAACCTTATGGGACACAAAGGTATAATACTGTCTCTATAAATGGATTGAAATATTTATATAGATGTCTGCATTGTCCTTGTTTATCAACCTCTTTTTGTCTTTTGTATCTTAGACAGTGGGATTGGTCTGGAAAGTGGAGTGTTTGTCACTGCCATTGTCCAGGGAAGTCCAGCAGCCAGGGAGGGCTCTCTCACAGTTGGAGACAGACTCATTGCTGTGAGTTAGTTTCAGCTTCCATGAAATCCCCTCTCTCTATTTTTTTCGATACTCTGTATGTCTGGCACACTGCAGTTCACAGAGGTTTCTTTGGGTTTCTAATCCAGCCCTTGATCCATTTCAGTATCCACACTCCAAAAGTAGATAAGGTGGGATTTGGCTGAGGGTGTGAAGTGGAAGGAGGGAAGTCTCCTCTTTTGATTAAATCCTCATAAACCTGGAGCTCTGCAGTGGTAGGTGGAGCTGTCTCCAAGCACATAGCTGCAGTACACTCACCCCAGAGGGGAACTGAAGAGAGACGTGTCAGAAATTTTTTTCTTTTTTTCTTTTGTTTTAAAGGAGATGGAAACGCGGCCTTGTATTTAGTGCTAATCTTCCAGCAGCAGCAGAATTCTTAGGTCCCCGGTTTGTTTAAATAGAATCATGAAACATGTGCATCACCTTTAAAGGACTTAACACACCGGGCACGTAAAATCTGCGCTTATTTTTGGGTTAAAAATATTTTCTTAATGCACCTCTTCACTTTGACCATGTCGTTTAACTGGATAAATCTGCAGTATGATTTTTAAATTTTCGAATCCGAATATACAGATCTGACCAATCAGACCACTCTATTTGGCAACAAGTCTAGCACTTTAGTAATACAATTTTACTTCAGACACAGAGCAAGTCACCGCTCTGGGACAATCGGCTCTCTGAAATTATTTCTCTGCCTCCTCAAATGTGTTCCCAACTCTTCTAACAAGAGTTCAAATTGCCCCACTGACATCCTGAAATATGCATGAAAGTGGTCCATTACAACACGATTGGCTCATGTTTCTCACCTTGGTGATTCTTTGGCTCTTTGTGGCCATGAGCAACTTTGATGTTACAGAATTCCCATATAGATTTGACTACCTTGTCTCTCTTTTATATAATCTCTTTAGCATGACTTAATAAGTGCATAGTTGCATTTGCCAAAAAAGAGAACAGCGTGCTGAACTGGAGGTGAAATAAGTACAAAATGCAAATGAATGCCCGCTACTGAACCCTAAAGATCAGAAGTGAAGATTTCTTTCCCCTGCTTGTTCTAGGTTCAGGCATGATGTTCTTTCAGGACACAATTTATGTTAAATCTCAGCTGTAATAAAGTATATAGTTTGCTCTTCAGTATCTTTGACCTTGTTTGTGTTTTGGAGAATCCTCTCAGGTCACGTCTGTTCTAAAGGAATGTGCAGAATTCAGTGTGAGGGGTTGTTGAGACTGAAATGTGTTGGCCTAGATTTCTTATGGTTTTCCCACCGCAGTAGCATATGACACATCTCAGAGCCTGGGAATCTCATGTTTAGGAGATTTGTCACCTGTATGTGTTTGTAGATGTGTATCTGTTATAGCGATATTGCTACCCAAGATGTACAAACGCATCGGGGGAATATCAGGAAAGACAAGTGTGCATTGCTTTTGTGTTGAAGGACCTGCTTTTATTTCCAGTGTTTTTCCCCTTTCTGCAGATAAACGGAATTGCTCTGGATAACAAGTCTGTGACAGAGTGTGAGGCTTTGCTGCGTAGCTGCAGGGACTCTCTCAGCCTCTCTCTTATGAAGGTGGGCCAGTATTCATCTCGCTCTGTGAACTCTGAGAGCCTGACTGAAAGTTTTTAAAAGATTTCTTTTCTACTGCTGTGCGTCCTACATAGCAGGTTTACAAATTCAACAGTGTGGTTTGTGAGAACTGAGAAAACGGACTCATTTTGTTTGTCAGAGTATTCTTTTAAAAAACAAAAGTATGTTTATCAGGTGTGGTTAATCGCTTCCATTGCTCTCTCTACAGTTTTTCCCTCACAGCACATCAGGCCAGAACATTTTTGAGAGTCTGCGTGAGTCATCAGAGAAGTCAAACGGGCGCACTCACCTGTCGGAGATTCACTCCCGGAATAGTCGGAATCTCAAACACAACAGCTCGACACAGACGGACATTTTCTGCCCAGATGTTGGAAGCGCTAGCACAGGCAGCATTTCTGGGGAGAGGAGAAAGGTCAGAGGTGAATCTGATGACATGTATGGTGACATCAGCAGGCCCTTCTCCACAGGATCCCTCCATGCCACCAGCCTTCGGCCATCTTCAGACTTGGGAAATGGCCGGTATGGGCCCAGTGCTTTCCAAGAGTGCTGTCCCTACACAAAAGCACCTTCCTCTTTGCCCTTTGAGCCAGTTTCACCTGCAGACTCCATCACCATGGATGCAGCCATGGAGAAGAAGCACAGTGGCGGCACATGGCCAAAAATGATAGTGGGAAGTATGTCGGTCGCTCCAGATACTAGAGACACTAGTCCAGTCTCTGCAGCCACCCAACTCTCCATCTACAAATCACCCAAGCAGAGGAAGTCCATCTTTGACCCAGACACTTTCAAACGCCCTGAAACACCTTCCACTAAGATGGAGTACATGGCAGCCAGTCAGACTGCAGCAGTGGCTGCTGCTGCTGCAGCAGCTTCTCACTCTCCACAACCTTCAAAGACAGAGTCCCTCTCCTCCTCATCAACCCCTACCCCAACTCCCCCAACCCCACCCACTCGCAGCGACTCCTTCAAATTCAAACACAAACATCAAAGCAGCTCTGCCTCTGACTGCACAATCACCTCTGACGGCAAAGGAGAGGCTGCCATCTCCATGGCAGCAGGCGAGTGCAGAGACAGGAGTGAGCGAGAAAGGGACAGGAACGGAAACCACTATTTCCTGGAAGGCAAGGTCCTCACCTCACGGAAGTCTTGTGATGAGGACATTGGTCGTACCAGAGGGGAGGAGCCAGAGGTGAAGAGGCCGCGCCCTAAATCTGCCCCTGCCCTTCGACGTAGGATGACCCCTCAGACCATTACTCTTCCCACCTTCCAAGTGAGTTGAGGGGTTCAGAGGTGCAAAAGTGCATTTAGTTTGAGTCAGATTTGTTTTTGCTTTTCCCATAAAATATTCTTTTGCTTTCACCCTCAGTCAATCTGGGGTAGTTTTGATTAGAAGCCTCTGTAATGCAGAGAATATGATGTATTTGAGGGAAAATTCAAAATGGGACCTTTCAAATCATCCCGGTGGGCCAAAGCTTCCATTTTATAATAGAATTTACAGCCCAGACAGAGTAAAGCCTCTGGGATTTACCTCTTGCCAGTGTGTCGGAGTGATTGATGCCTTGCACCCCGTGCACAAGCTGAGTCAGAATCGAGTGCTCAAATACCATACCTGGAGAATGCATTGGGGATAAATGTTATTTTCAGTGTTAGGAGATGTTCAGGTTGTCATTCTTGCCATACGGTACTTGCCCCGCTGTTTAATTTTTAACTGTCATTAATCACAGAGCTACTCTAATGATGAGCATTCACCAGAGCCCAGGGACATGCTGCGTTCCTCCCCCAGCCGCTCTCATAGACACAGCGTCGGCTTTGTCCCCACAGTCTACGGTGGATCCCTACCTCCGAGTAAGTTTGCAGACTGCTGAAGCATAGGTCAGT
Source organism: Neolamprologus multifasciatus (assembly GCF_963576455.1). Lineage (NCBI taxonomy): Eukaryota > Metazoa > Chordata > Actinopteri > Cichliformes > Cichlidae > Neolamprologus > Neolamprologus multifasciatus. The sequence continues at coordinate 19,826,301 of NC_140451.1, forward strand.
CCCTATGTGCTCTCAGGATAATCACAGATTCCAGCGTCTATAAAATGGTTGTGTGTGTGAATGTGTGTAATTGGCAGATTCCACCCACCGTGGACTGTCACCTTGCCCCGCTGTGACGGCCGTGATGAGGAATCCAGTGTACACTGTGCGCAGTCACCGTGTTCATACCAGCAACTGTCCATCTGTCGCATCCCAGATATGCCACCAGCACACCCACACCAGGTTATAGCCTTTAAATGCCCACGGTTTCCTTGAACCCAGCTTTAAAACTGATGGTTTATCTTCAGGCTACTTTAACTGGAAGTTTAGTGTTTTGTAATGACTAATGATTTAAAATTATCCAGTTCCCAAAGGCAAACTGACAGTTAAATTACATTACCTGCTGTTGCTTTGCCTTAATATCGAGATGTTGCAATTTAGCCCAGCCACTCACACAGTTTTAACTGTTCCATTGTCATTGAGTTCCAAATATGTTTTTAACTCCTGTCCCATTTCTCTTTTAAACGAGTCATTATTTAACAGACCTGTGTTAAGCCTCCATAAGGTGTTTTTGGGGCCACTCACACAGTTTTCAAAGTTTTGTCATATACAGTAAAGAAACATGCTTCTCTGTACAAAAAAACAAACACATAAACTAAATAAATAGTTTATCAATTATTCTATTATTAAAAACATTAGAAATACAGTATAAATAATAAGATTTATACATATGATATAACATTGAGTGTGCAGTTGTGTGTCTGCAAAACTAAAGTAGTCCAAAAGGTAATAAACTCCTGTCAAGTGTTAGAACTTTAAAGGCAGTGGGGAACAGAGTTCTTTAGTCTACAGGTCTGAGTAAATTTGTAAAAATCAGCCTAAATAATTAAAAAAGAATCTGTGTTCAGTTATGATGGTCTCAAAGCTTGTTTTCTTTCACTGTGCAGCCCACAACACCAGGGTCGTCTGAGCCTGGACTTGAGCCAGCAGAAACGCTCAAATGACTTCTCCGAATCCTCCTCATCACGCAGCAGCAGAGCTTCACACGGTACAAACTCACTGCCATCCAGTGCACGGCTCGGTCAGTCTGACACGCACGCACGCACGCACATGCACACACCAGCAGTCCCAAAGCTCAACGCCACTTTTTCTATTTGCATTCATTTTCGTGTCTTATGCTTCTCATGCTTCTGACAGGTTCTTCCAATAATGTTCAGTACCGCACAGAGAGGATCAAAATCCCCTCTACTCCCCGCTACCCGCGCTCCATGCTGGGCTCAGACAGAGGTACTGTGCCTGCTGGTAAAATACAGTCAACACACCAAATGATTGTTAAAATATGACTATTGAAGTCTCGCAGATCAAATTCTGAGGGGGCAGAATTCCACAGACTTTTTATTTTATTTATTTTGTTTGTTTGTATTGTTTTCAATGTCTGCTTTACTATTGATGAGCTTGGTTAGTTCAGTGTTTTTTTTTTAATAGAGGTTTAAACTAAGGTTAAACTGCCTAAGCAGAAAAATCTTTACCAGTTTGTGTCATCAGTAAGTGGTTTGCTTATCACCTCTGGGTTCATGTGGATCAGTAGTGAAATTGTGTTTAGACACAAGAATAACATCTAGATCTAAGCTCTTTAATCCAAACACTCTCCTTAGGTTGCTAGAATAATTTTTCTTCTGATTCAAAATGTCAAACTAACATTTGCATGAGGCAAATCAAAAAATAAAAAATGAAGATTTGAGGAGAAAATTTAGGTTTTTAAGGATCTTTTCTGGGAGGGAAAATGCTATGAAGTTGAAGTTTTCATATTTCAGTGTGTATTTTAGGATTGTCCTTATTCTTTTCTGTTCCTCTTTACCTAAACCCAGGCTCCCACTCGCATTCCGAGTGTAGCAGTCCCAGCCTCATCACGCCTCCACAATCACCACTCAATCTGGAGACTTCCTCATTTGCCAGCAGCCAATCACAAGGATCCATTTCTACTTTACCTCGGATCTCAGTCAGCCCTGTGCCAATAGGAGAGCGCAGGAAAGACAGGTATGATGTAGAGAACTATTCCCACATTAAAAAGAAAATTAAATTAAAGGGAACATAGAAGATGCTAACTCTGTGTGACCATCTTGTTGAGAGATTTTTTGCAGCGTCTGCTATCGGACTGAGATGCTGCAAAAATTTTCCTCCAAATGGTGTAGTTGTTGGCTGAATGATGATTAGAAGCTGGTACTATATAGCCTGTGTCTGCCCTCAAGGATCCTCCTAGGCTATTTCAAAAGGTGTTGCTAGGCAACAGGTCCATCATGGTCAGTTGTGCAATCCCCCCATTGAAATTCAGATTGAAATCCTATTAAAACTCCAAATGGTAATATGTTTGCTGTTTTTCAAAGAAGCAGGTTTTTTTTTTTTAATGTTTTGTTGGAATCTTCTATCTTTTAACTTTCCTGTCACATATTTTACAACCAACACCACTCTTTTACATGTTACTGTCTCTTTATGATATCTGTCTTCCATTTTCCTCTTTATCTTCCTCCTGCCTCTCTGCAACCCTCCACTTCCAGATCTCTTTACCGTAATCGCTCTTTTCTAAGGATTCCTCTGGCTGCAAGGCCGAGGTTCTCCTCTCTCAGGAGCCTCAGGTTTGTTCCTTCTCACAGTGATACAAACAAGGATATGCCCCCTCCCCTTCCCCCAGCCTTCTCCCCAGCCCATGTTGTTAACATGTAATAGTTGGGTAGAGAATAAGGAGGACCAGAAAGGCTTGTGAGGTTTATGTGGACTATATGGAATGCAAAAAGAGGTTTTTATTATTTTTTTTTTATACTTTTTTTTTAACCCACCCCAAGAGTTGTGTAATTCTGAGACAGATGGTTGTTTGCATGCAGCAGTGTGATTTGTGCCTGAGGACACAGAACTCTTGATTAGATACACTTTCAACTTCAAAGGTTTGGTGTTGTTTATGTGCCCCGCCCATATCTCTCTCCATGTCAGAAAGCCATTTGAATCTAGCAGGGTGCATGTAGCATCCGTGCTCTACGATAACACCATAGTCACTATGCATGTGTGCACTGCTGGTTTTTAAGCCAAGTCACCCTTTAGTCTGCCGTATGTATGTTATGCACTGGTATCATCATTATTCAGTCTCAAGCTTCTAGATCATGATCTTTTTGTTTGTTTTTGTACCACACCACTCTCTTTACCCTGGTCTCTGGCTGCTAATCCACTCCCTCTTATCTACCTACATGAAACTGTAACCCATATCCAAAGCCACCTTGTTATGAAGACCCACAAAATTCATGCAAATCTTCTTCATGTGAAAGGATTTCACATGGCTGTGATTTCACTTTTGTGCACATTGTCTCTGTAAAGCTGCGGTTTCTTCTATAGGACGGTCATAATGTGGCACTCTGCAGAGATGATCCACTACATACCTGTGGGTGGGGGGTGGTATTGAAGCTTGGTGTTAAATATTCTTAAATTTGAAGATGAGCTTTTTATTCATAACGTATTTAGAATTTGAACCAGATACAATTTTGTGTAACTTAAGGAAAAGCCCAGTCAAGAAGTAACTCCCCAGATCTGTAAGGAAACTTATTACCCTCACTACCTTCTACTCCTGTGTGGTGACCTACTTATAACTGCATTTATGTGATTCTGTTCATTCATGTATATATATTTTTTTCCTCTTTTCCCCCTTTAGGCCATACCTGGAGGAACCCCGCAATGTCATTGTGCACAAAGGTGCAGAGCCTCTGGGCATCTCCATTGTCAGTGGGGAGAACGGAGGAATCTTTGTGTCTAAAGTCACTGGAGGTAGCATCGCCCACCAGGCAGGACTGGAGTATGGAGACCAATTACTGGAGGTATGAACAACCTACTGTTGGTCAAAAAGGTTACATACCTTCAAGCAGCATAAATAAGAGTTTACTGGCAGATGCCTGCAAAATAGAAACATGGTAATACAGATGCCACAAATATATTCAGTCTTCAAAGGCGCAGTCATTTTGCTGTCTACCATACATTTATTCTGTTTGGCTTCACTTCCTGGAGGACTGTATTTATTAGTGCTGAAGCTGTTCCCAGTATTTTAATACTTGCTGAAATGCCTTTTTCTTTTTTTCCCTCTATACAAGTAAAATAACTGCACAAGCTGTCACATAAATTGTGAGTTTACTGTAGCTGTAGATGATGCACAGTTTAGGTAGTAAAAAAGAAAAACACTTAGTAGGAATGTTTTTGAAGTGAAGAAATATACCCCCACCGCGTTTGCAGAAATTTAGCTGCGCGTTCCATAATTTTGATTTATTTCACCATCACATAAAGTAGTGGAGCCTTTAACAGTGCTTCGGCTTGTTGCTTCCCTTTAAGTAAGAGCCACAATGTCTGGGCAGCTCCAGTGTAACGTGCCCTCTTCACATTTTTACAGGCATGCAACAGCATAGGAGTGAGTCCAAAAAAGATCTTTTTTTTTTTTTTCCTAAGCATATTTGTTTCGAAGCAAGATATTAATGGATATGTCACCAATATATTTATTATTAGTAGTTGAAGCTCAGTGAAAATGAAAGCAGATGCCTCCTTGATCTGGAGCTCTGACTATTATAATGTATTTTAAGGGCTGAGGTGCATGCATTCAGCTCTACATTTATGCATATGTACACTTTTCCTTTTTAATGACTAGTCAGCTCTCATAACTCATAACTACTTTCTTCACCAATTGCTGCAAATAACTGAAAGCATAGGTGTCAAACATAAGGCTTGGAGGCCAGAATCGGCTAGGCAAAGATTCCAATCTGGCCCACTGGATGGCTTTGGAACAAGTGAAGGGAGGCATCTTGCATCTAAATTTTGGACTTTTAACTGTATTTTCATAGGTTTTATAGCAGTTCCTAGTGATAAAGACCCCCCCCTTCCATTCTCATTTATACAACACAAAGTAATTAACTAATATATAAACAAATTAAATGATTTTTTTATATGTTAGTGAACTTTTCTCTCTACTCTAGAAATTTATCTGTAATTTTACATATTGATTCTTAAATTGTAAAAAAATAATTCCACAGCAACATTTCTTTATCATGTAGAAAAACGGAGGTACTTCTTTTTCTTAATTTCACTTGTCCTCCCCACTTCACATCAAAGCTATATGTGGCCCACAATTTAGAATGAGTTTGACATCCCTGACTTAAAGCCTTTAATAGACTGATAATAGAATATATTCCCGTGTCTTCCTTCATTCTCTGTCCTAATCACACTTTTCTCACTTTATCAGTACAATGGCATCAACTTGCGGAACGCTACTGAGCAGCAGGCTCGTCTCATCATCGGCCAGCAGTGCGACACCATCACCATTATGGCACAGTACAACCCACACATGTACCAGCTGGGCAACCACTCTCGCTCGAGGTAATGTGGCGTTAGTGTAGGGTTAGTTTTTATCGGAATCTCAGCCGTTTCATTTGGCTAATTTTTAAATCGGTTCCAGCTGCATTTTAAATACACTCTGGCAGTGAGGCCAGGTGTTACATCTTATTGACTTGCACTTTTCTAGCTGAGTATACGTAAAGTAATATCTGAAACAGCACTTGATCACCCAGGTGAAAAGATGAACTTTGTAGCTGTTTGTCTTTAAATATTAGCAATGTGCACAGAGTCTGACCAACACAAAAGGTTTTAGGCTCATTTCAGGGTATCTTTTTTAATAAGATCCTGACACATTAAAGTGGACCTATTATGCTTTTCCTTATATTCTGCCATGTATATAATGAAGTTTCAAATCATGAAGCCAGTGTAGGTACAAGCTAAAAGCTCAGGGTTCATAAAGCCCTTCTATTCTTTTTTAAATTGTAATAGGTTAGCTTTAAAGCGTCTCCACATATGCAGAATATAGCAAAAACAAAAAAATACTAATACCTAAAACGATTCATCTGTTAGCCTGATGCTTTTCTATTATTTAAATTCTTGTAATCTTTCACCAGTTCTTAACGAGAGAAAATGCACAATATAAAGCAAGGAACAAAGTTGCAAAGTCTGAGTCACTCTAATTAAAATTAATGCACTTGGCCAGTTTGCACTGGGTCCAATAAAAGCTGGTGTTAATCTAAATTTGGACTTTTTTGATACTTGGATTGGCTACAGAATACGTTCAGGTCAAATAAAACATTTGTGACATTTATGAAGCGCATCAATCATAACTCCTTATTTAATGCAATCAGTGTAACCTATTTTGCACTGCAGCTCCCGTCTGGAGCCGGTCAGTGCTCAGCCAACTCCGCAGGGCAGTGGGGCCGCTACACCTGACAATCACTCCACCATCGATACGCTCAGTGAACAGGACGAGGGCACACTCACTCCCTCCTCCAAGCAGACTACGCCCACTACCAGCCCTCACAATTTTATCAGGTACACATGTAGACAAATACGGGAAGACAATTACACACACAATTACACTTCATTATCTCTGTAACTGACTCTTGTTGCCCTCCAGGATGCCGTCTGAGGGGGGCAGGAAAGCGGGTGAGCTGCGGCTCGTAACAGTACGCAGGCCTGGGGTGGAAGTAGGGGTCACACTCTGTGGAGGAAACCTGAGGGGTGTCTACATAGAGAGTCTGGATGAGGACAGTCCAGCTCGAGGTCCTGATGGGCTGCTTCCTGGGGACCTCATCCTGGAGGTAGGGACATATACTGTAACCTGACCCCACATCCACAAACAGACACATGGAATTTTATAATGGACCTGGATAGATTTCATACAGTATTTTCATATTCAGTCGGATGGGTAACTGGAAAGATCAGTCATTTTAAATTTGTCATTTTTGCATGAATATTGTATTAGTAACTAGTAAAAGCCTCATTCATGTTTTGTTCTGTAGATGCAGTGTTTCCCTAAACGCCTCACTAAGACAGACACCTGATGTTACTGTCTTGAGAGGACACATGTGATCTGACCTCGATAAACCTAACTACCAGCTATACACTACATGTCTGAGCAGGACAAGTTTGCTAACTGCCTATAGGTGTGCAAACCCAGTCATGTTGTCAATTAAATGTAATTGTCTGCAAAATGGTCCTCCAGCTGTTTCTGTTTAGTTCCACTTACTATTGTTGCCCATGTCCCAACCTCTTTTAGACCTGCTGATGCCATCAAATTCATTGTATTCTATTGTGGGGGAAAAAAAATGGGTGCATGAGATTTGCAAACTGTTGCATTCTATTTTTATTAACATTTTACACAGGGACTTTTTTGGGAATTGGGTTTATATGCTCTTTTTGTAGTGGTTTTGTTTGTTTTTTTTCCTGCACATTTCCCACAGTTTGATAATCTGATCGTAGCAGCATGGCTGCAATTTACCATAATTGCCTGACGTTCAGGTGGTTTGTGGTTGTGAAAGTGTCATGAAAAACTTTCATTCAAGATATGAGAGAACTGATCATCCAAATAAAATCATACCTGAAACAGCATTTTCAAACATAAATATGTGTCCTTGTTTCCTATAGATAAACGGTAAAAATATTTAGGTGTAATATCAGCCACAATACTAATTTGTTGTTTTCTTGTGTCTCTTGTAACTTTTTGTGCTATTGTTTCTTAAAACTTGAAGAGTGCCAGAAAGTGCTGGCATTTTTCCCCCCTGCCTGTCTTTGTTTTTCATTGATTTCATTGATTTCGTCTTCATCTGTGTTCTCTCCCACTCCCACTTGGCAATTTCTCCAGAACATCACAAACTCATACAAGACAATTCCTGCCATTCTCCTGTTTTTTAGCTCTCTGCCACAAAGAGCCTGCAGTTGTGAATTGCCATGCGGCTTTGTCATCAGGCGGCACAGCATCAGTCTGTCCTTCACACTCGCATCCTATTTGTTTTCTTCCCCCATACATGGCACAAATCAATACTGCGACGCTTTAATACAGCTGAAAGCTCGGAGGAAATCTTGTTTGCTTGTGCACCATTCACATGCCGATGAAATGATTACAGGAGTATAAACATTCATCAGATTTTGACCTTTTATTTTCGTGATGTAACGTGAAATAAGCCTCCCTTTTTTCGCATTCTCCTTTCTTTCAGTACAACTCGGTGAATATGAAGAATAAGACAGCTGAAGAGGTTTATGTTGAGATGTTAAAGCCTGCAGAGACGGTCACATTAAAGGTGCAGCATCGGCCTGATGACTTCAACGTGGTCAAAGATATTTCAGGAGATGGCTTTTACATTAGGTATGTGCTTGTACTTGCCTTAAACATACGGTCACGTAAGAGTTTTGTGATCCAGGTTTCTAAAAAGGGACCGATAATTTCCCCACAGCAGCCTCATCTCTTTTTCTTCTGCTAAATATAGAACCATCACGAGAGAGCCTTTGGACAAGCTGGACTCTTTCTCATCTAACCAGTTATGTCCCAGATCCACTGTATCACTGCAGCGAAGCTAATCACACTACAGATTTAGGTTATCTGATCTCAGTACACACCAGATGCAACACCACATCCATTTTAGTTCTCAGTGTTTGCCAGGGCATTAGAGATGCACGGTGTATGAATGGAAAATTAAGTTCTATAATAGTCACTTTTATTGTTGGGTGTCAGTCTGGGCGTTGTTGCCGCAGCAGCTGCAGTCACTTGTCATATAGGCAAGTGGGCTTGTGATGTCATCTGCAGTAAATATACTCAGCTTCTGTGGCTGTCATAGACGGGCTGCTCGGGAGTGACTTACAAACCTCCAGTATGAGGAAAGCAAGGCTTAAATTGAAAATGAAATGTACACTTTCTTTCTTTTGCTCATGTGTTACTGATTCTTCGTTTTGTTCTCTTCACACTTATCTTGTGTGATTCCTCACCTCCTTTCTCACTTTATCAACTTCATGCTCCTCTGCTCCTTTCGTTCTGCTCTGTTCTTCATAACTCCCCATCTATCTTTGTCTCTTCCTCCCACCAGAGCACTTTACGACAGGGTGGGGGAGGCCGAGGGGGACCTCAGTTTTAAGAAGGATGACATCCTGTACGTGGATGAGTCTTTACCAAAGGGCATCTTTGGGACCTGGATGGCCTGGCAGCTAGATGAGAACGCGCAGCAGATCCAGAGGGGGCAGATCCCCAGCAAGTACATGTGGGTGGAAACTGCAAATACACAATATATTTCTATCATCACCATTCATATTTACATTGCTGTTGTCACATTTACAGTTGTTGTGAGTACAATATTGACAGTTTTCCTTTTTTCTTCAATAATAATAATAAAAATCTAAAGAAAAAATAAATGAAGGGAAGGAAAAATGCACACACATATTTAAAATAAATTACAATCCCTTATCTAACACACTTTAGTATTAATGTCTCGCTGTTGTTTAAAAAAAAAAAAAAAATAGGTCTCCATCTCCAGAAAAATGATGTTGTTCATTCAATCAGATTTCCCAAATTCTATCCAACCACATACAGTGGGGCAAAAAAGTATTTAGTCAGCCACCGATTGTGCAAGTTCCCCCACTTAAAATGATGACAGAGGTCAGTAATTTGCACCAGAGGTACACTTCAACTGTGAGAGACAGAATGTGAAAAAAAAATCCATGAATTCACATGGTAGGATTTGTAAAGAATTTATTCGTAAATCAGGGTGGAAAATAAGTATTTGGTCACCTCAAACAAGGAAAATCCCTGGCTCTCACAGACCTGTAACGTCTTCTGTAAGAAGCTTTTCTGTCCCCCACTCGTTACCTGTATGAATGGCACCTGTTTGACCTCATCATCTGTATAAAAGACACCTGTCCACAGCCTCAACCAGTCAGACTCCAAACTCCGCCATGGCCAAGGCCAAAGAGCTTTCGAAGGACACCAGGAAAATAATTGTAGACCTGCACCAGACTGGGAAGAGTGAATCTACAATAGGCAAGCAGCTTGGTGTGAAAAAATCAACTGTGGGAGCAATCATCAGAAAATGGAAGACATACAAGACCACTGATAATCTCCCTCGATCTGGGGCTCCACGCAAGATCTCATCCCGTGGGGTCAAAATGATCATGAGAACGGTGAGCAAAGATCCCAGAACCACACGGGGGGACCTGGTGAATGACCTGCAGAGAGCTGGGACCAAAGTAACAAAGGTCACCATCAGTAACACACTACAACGGCAGGGAATCAAATCCCGCAGTGCCAGACGTGTTCCGCTGCTGAAGCCAGTGCATGTCCAGGCCCGTCTGAAGTTTGCCAGAGAGCACATGGATGATACAGCAGAGGATTGGGAGAATGTCATGTGGTCAGATGAAACCAAAGTAGAACTTTTTGGTATAAACTCAACTCGTCGTGTTTGGAGGAAGAAGAATACTGAGTTGCATCCCAAGAACACCATACCTACTGTGAAGCATGGGGGTGGAAACATCATGCTATGGGGCTGTTTTTCTGCCAAGGGGACAGGACGACTGATCTGTGTTAAGGACAGAATGAATGGGGCCAAGTATCGTGAGATTTTGAGCCAAAACCTCCTTCCATCAGTGAGAACTTTGAAGATGAAACGAGGCTGGGTCTTCCAACATGACAATGATCCAAAACACACCGCCCGGGCAACAAAGGAGTGGCTCCGTAAGAAGCATTTGAAAGTCCTGGAGTGGCCTAGCCAGTCTCCAGACCTCAACCCCATAGAAAATCTGTGGCGGGAGTTGAAAGTCCGTGTTGCTCGGCGACAGCCCCAAAACATCACTGCTCTTGAGAAGATCTGCATGGAGGAATGGGCCAAAATACCAGCTACTGTGTGTGCAAACCTGGTAAAGACCTATAGTAAACGTTTGACCTCTGTTATTGCCAACAAAGGTTATGTTACAAAGTATTGAGTTGTATTTTTGTTATTGACCAAATACTTATTTTCCACCCTGATTTACGAATAAATTCTTTACAAATCCTACCATGTGAATTCATGGATTTTTTTTTTTCACATTCTGTCTCTCACAGTTGAAGTGTACCTCTGGTGCAAATTACTGACCTCTGTCATCATTTTAAGTGGGGGAACTTGCACAATCGGTGGCTGACTAAATACTTTTTTGCCCCACTGTATGTTGGAAGGTCGAGCTTCAAGCGTCTAATTACAATGGATTTAATTTTAGTTGCTGCTGTCAGTGGTAATTATAACAGATATTTATACTCAGGAATTAACTCGGGACCTTGGGCTCTTTTGCGTGATTTTGGTGAAATACCATCTTGAGAACTTTGTGTGGCCATCAAATTAGGTCAAGAACAAATATGTGTAGAGAGTTTCATGGAATAGGTTTCTATGGCTGAGCAGCTGCATCCAAGCATTACATCACAGAGCGCAATGCAAAGTGTTGGATGCAGTGGAGTACAGCACGCTGCCACTGGAACCCAACAGAACTTCTTTAGTATGAATTAAGGTGGAGACTGCAAACCAGCCTTCTCGTCCAACATCAATGTCTGACCTCACAAATGTGCTCCTGGAAGAACGGTTAAAAACTCCCATAAAAGCTTCTGAACCTTTACAGCTGCAGAGAGTGGCCCAACATCATATTAAAACCTATGGATTAAGAATGGGATGTCACTCAAGTTCATATGTGTGTAAAAGCAGAGGAGTGAATAGTTTTGGCAATGTAGCGTGTATGTGGGCAAATTTTTGCCATTGCTTCTGTTGTTCTGAAAAATCAGATTATAACCTTCCATTTGAATTCTCCATGAATCTGAGCTTGTTTTTTTCCATTTCTTACACATATTTTTAAGCTTGTAGCAGCTGTGACCATTATCCCTGCCATGCTGCTGCAATTCAGGAAGCACATTTAAAATCACTTACATTTTTTTTTAATTGCACTGCAAGATCTTATTTTTGTCTTACTGCAGAGGTGTGGTGCTAAACAATATTAGTATATTAGTCAATAACATTTAAATTCTGATTAAAGGTGATCCCGTTTTGGGAACCAACTCCTCAACTGCAGTCTAATATCTACAATAGGAATCCAAACTGACCTTCGGTTTGGATTCTCTTACATTGAATCTTTGTTTTGTGTCTGTGTAGGATGGACCAAGAGTTTTACCGCAGACACAGCGTGACGGAAATGAAGGAAGACTCTAGTAAGACTCTCTCTGCAGCAGCCCGCAGATCCTTTTTCAGGAGGAAACAGAAACACAAACGCAGCAGCTCCAAAGACAGCAAAGAGATGGTGGCTTTGGACACCATCAGCACAGACTCCATCCCCTTCCTTGATGGTGCGATCAAAGGCTTAGATGTTCTGTGTTGTTGTAGTAGTGGTAGTTGAACAGCATTTTTGATTGGCCTGCTTTTCCTGTTTTATTCAGACTGTGTGAGCTTGGCATACCAGCGAGTCCAGAAGGTGGAGTGCACCTCTCCCCGACCAGTACTCATCCTCGGGCCTCTCACAGACCCTGTCAAGGAGATGCTGGTGAAAGAATCCCCCGGAAAGTTCTGCAGATGTGTACTGGGTAAGGTGATGTCGTGCAGATGTTTCAGACCTGTAAATCTGGAGAATGAATACCTCATGTACATCAGTGAACTGCAACTAACATTTTAGGAGGAAAGCTTTAGGGTGTAATTTAGCAAGCATTTAGTTTCTCATTTCAGTGTTTACTTACTTTCTTTCATAGCAGGAATCTTCACTCTTGTACTTTTTCTGTCTCGTTTGCAGAGGTGATGAAGGCGTCCCAGCAAGCCATCGAGCGGGGCGTCAAAGATTGCCTCTTCATCGACTACAAGCGCAGGAGCGGACATTTTGATGTGACCACGGTTGCTTGTATAAAAGAAATAACAGATAAGGTATTATTCTGTGCTTTTCTTTCTCTTCAGATTTTATCAGACAAGATGAAACGACTGTCTGCATTTGGTCAAGATAAGCTATCACAGCTGTGGCTCTTTAATCTCTGACAGTGGACAATTAAAGGCAAGATCGCTGATGGTGAAAACGGTCGTCGATGATTGCTGTTATTTTTATGTCTTTTTGATGCAGGGCTGTCACTGTTTGCTCGACATCGCCCCGCACGCCATTGAGAGGCTCCACAGTGTTCACATTTATCCAATTGTTGTCTTTGTCCGCTACAAAAACGCCAAGCAGATCAAGTAAGTATCAACCTGTTTTATAACAAATTTGGACAGCATGACTGTGGGGATGTCCCGGTATTTTTGTGTGTGTGTCTGTGTGGCTGATGGATGGATGGATGGATAGATAAATGGAGCAGGATAAGCCTTCACACTCTCTATCCCACCATGAACCCTTTGGCGCATCTGTAAAAGCACCACGCTCCAACACACACTTGCATAATCCGAAACAGCTGGTGAAACATCCTGGCTTCCCCCCCAGTGGAAGTGCTGTATGGCTTTTATCACTTAATATCTGTAGGTGTTTGTCGGACATTGTTGTTGTATTTTTAAAATTGGGACTTTAATACCTGAAAGTGTCAGTTTGTATTAAATGTTTTGAGTGATTAAAAGCTTAATTGGACACAATGGAAGAGTAGAAAAGATGGTTTTGTACACTTTTCCACGAATACGTGTTTGCCCCCTTCCTGATTTTTTTTTTTTTTCCCTTTTTTATCAAACGCTGAGTTTCACTCAACACTCTGAATTAAAACAATTCTGCAAACACTGAGCTAAAATTCCTCCACAGTGATGTGAGAGACAGATGTGCCAGTTATCATAAACTTTTGATTGCAGTTCTTGTTGCCACAGCCTGTTATTATGTTTAGGATAGAGTTAATTTTTCACTGCGGGAGAATCTTTCCCCCTAAAGTATTGAAATCATCATTTAAAAACTGCATGTTGTCGTTACTCTGGTTATCTTTGTCAAATATTAAAATGTGTTCTGAAACATTTAAGTGTGACTATGATCTGAATTACTTTTTTTTTTTTTTTTTTCCCTCACAGGGAACAAAAAGATCCGATCTATTTGCGAGACAAAGTGTCTCAAAAACATTCCAAGGAGCAGTTTGAAAGTGCACAGAAGATAGAACAAGAATACAGCAAATTCTTCACAGGTATGTATTCAGTCAAGTTATCTTAAAAAAAACAACAACCCACAAACAGAAAAAAACAAAAAAACGCTTGGCTTTAATAAAGTATTTTTGTCTTTTCAGGTATTGTCCAAGGCGGCACCCTCCCGTACATTTGCACTCAGATCATGACTATAGTTGATCAAGAACAAAGTAAAGTCCTGTGGACTCCACTCGGCTGCCCCTAGAGGAGACGAGCAGCTATTACAGCAAGCTTCGGCTTTCATCCCCATTCCCCGCACACTAATTAACCCTTTCACACTACACCATTAGGTACACTACATAGAGCTAGTTGTGTAAATTATTGCTATATTTTTTTATGTTGTCTTTTGTTATGATTCCTAATCAGAACCTCGTTTATTTTGTGATGTACTCGGGAGCAGGTTAGTAGCACTGGATATCAACATTAGAGTTCTTTCAGTCTTCCCTAAGGGTTTGTGGTGGTGTATTTGTGATGCTGCAATGTAAGCGTCCGTTTACAGTCAAAAGACGAGTCTGACTATTGGTGTTCAATATTTGCTTGAATGCGCGTGCCCCGCCCCCATGTACGCAAACCTCCTTACTAATGAAGTTCAGCCACCTCTGACCCGCCCGTGTACCAGATGACATTTGTGGTTTCCCTGAAATTATGCACCCATTTGATGATGACTGACAACTAATTGTATTGTTGTGTGTGTGTATGTGTGCGTGTGAGTTTGTGAGCGTGGAGAGGGAAAAAAAGCAACATTGAGACTGTTGTACACAATTGTAATGACAATTTCAAATGAGTTGAATCACATTGATACTATGCTATAGAAATGTAATGCCAGGATCAGACATCACATTCGCGTGGTGTTTCATCACAAAAAAGGAAAAAGAGAAGGAAAAAAAAGAAAAGAAGTATCAAACCTCTTGAAGTATGTAGCTGTGGTCTTACTGAGCCCATCTCAGCAGTGATGGCCATCAAAACTCTAAACACATTGATGTTTGCTCTATGCATTGTGTTTCTGTAGTAGCTGGGTGTGTGGACAGCTTACGGGCCTTTCGGAAGTGCCTTCGGAGAAAAGGCCTGATCTGAAACCAGCCCTTGATCACTTAGCCAGAAAGCTGAGGATTTTTTTTTCTTCTTTTCTTTCTTTCTTTTTTTTTCTCTGAGTTTCTAATCTGGATCCGATGTATCATTTCACCCGTGGTGGACTAGATGATTCAGAGGCTGATTTGAGACCAGTACTATGTAGAGCGCATGACAATGGCGAGGTTTGGAGGGTAGGTCGAAGCGGCGACCAACGGGTCAACTCCTCAGAATGCACTCCAGGGCTAGACAGACCACTGTGTAACTATCATTGTCTCTCTTTAACATATATTTAACAACACTATAGAGTATACCTTATACAGTATGCAGATACAGAAAAAAAAACAAGCAAAAATATATATATAAATATATATATATATAAATATATAGTACATGTATTTTCACTAGGTCATATGCCTAGGAACGTCTGGCAGTCAAGTCACGTCTTAGCAGGTATTAGCATGTGTTTTTCTTTTTTAATATTTCTTTTTAAAGACTTTTTTTTCTCTCTGTGGTTGGTTGCCAGTCACTTACGTACTCATTCAGAGACACTATGAAGCAAAATTTGCAGGGTAATGTCTTATTGGAGTTTCCTCTGATCCGTTTAAATGTTACTGACTTTTCATTGTTATTTAATTATTATTATTTTTGTTATTCAAGCAGCAAAAAATATTGACTACAGATATTCTGCCCTTCCAACAAACCATATCCTGTATCTTGTTGTGCCAAAATCCACTAAGTCAACTTTATCCTTTGATTTCTGTTTTGCACTTCTGTGAACCTTAAACATGTCACTGTTCTTAGGTTTCCAGCAGATTATGAATAGGTACTCTAATTTTTGTTGTGGCTAATTCATGTTTTTATGTATCACATCAGTTCCTTACATTTCATTGATGGCCTTTTTATTCGTAATTAGGGGGAAAGGATCACTTCTTATTTGAAATATTAAAAAGGGATCTACTCTTGCACAGTTTTTCGAACAAAACAAAAAGGTCCACGTGTTTGACTATTGGGCTAAAGGAGTAAACAGAAGCAAACTGTAATGTTACTATTTTTATGAGTAGGTAGCGTATGTTTAGAGAGCAGGACACAACGTGAAGTGGTTGTACTTGTAGAGAAAGAGTGTAGATGCCAGGTACTGATTGAATTTTTCTTTTATTAAAAAGAATGTGATTTGTATGTTAAGACATTAACATGAGAATAAAGCTCATTTTCTGTATCACAACATGGGCTCATTGAGTCTTTTTTTTTTTTTTTTTTTAAATGACTATTTATGTTTGGGAAGTATCAAAGAAAATATGTTGGTACAACATGTACGATTTTCAGCATGCTTCTCAGTCTCATCTTCATGTTTTGGATCATGGTTTAAAGAAGAGCTGAGAGCAAATGCACCACTAAAAGTGCAGTCCTACAGAGATGTTTAAGGACATAAGGGATCTTGTTTTACTGAAATTGGCAGATGAAATGGTTTCAGAGATGAGAAGAGGCAATTTCACATTATCTGCCTGGAACTTAAGAATACAATTCAGCGTCATTTCAGTGGCGTAAAAGCAGCAGTTTGAGCAGCATGAGACACAAGTCATGCAAATTGGTTTGATCCAGGTCATTTGTAAAGGCAGTTCCATTATATCCACCAATATTTTTTTTTTCTTCTAAATTTGAGAAACTGGTTGTTTATCAAATACGGAAACATGAGGCACTTAATACGACTACCTGATTAAAACTGTTCAGAGACCTTTAGAGCTACATCAGACTTCTAGGCTACTTTTTGACACAATCCAATGGGATTTGTCTCCCTGGGATCAAACTGTGGATATTTTGGGAATGTGTAAATCACTACGCGATGAATCAAACTGCTAAAAGTGATTTTTCTTAGATTACTACCGAGGTCTCACCTTTATTTTTGGACATAAATACTTAAAAAGCATTAAGTTTGCAAGTGTGTTACATCATAATTTGGAGTGCTGATATTTGTATAGAATTGAACTTTATCACTGGGTATATTATGAACACCAGCTAGTATAAAATGATATTTTATACTAGCATTTTATATTTTATACTGATATTTTTTATACTTTGATTATCAATCAAAGTTTATTGATGATAAACTTTGGTGGAAGCCCCACATAGAACATGTGAAACGGAAATTATCCAAGTCTATTTCTATTCTTTATAAAACAAGAGATTTTTTGAATAAAAACTGCCTTTATTTATTGTATACTTCCCTTTGTTTGCCTTATATGACCTACTGTGCAGAAATTTGGGGGAACACATACAAAACATATTTGGATTCAATATTTAAATTGCAAAAAAGAGCTATTAGAATAATAAATAAAGTTGGATATAGGGAGTCAACCAACCAGTTTTTTGTAGGATCATCTATGTTAAAATTCATGGACATTATATATTCTAAAACTTTAGAAATTATATATCGTGTGATTAAAAAGAATGTTCCAATTTGTATTTTAAGTATGTTTCAACTAAGAGATGGAAAATATGATTTGAGGGGGTCTTATAAGTTTGAAATGCCTAAAGTGAGAACCAATGTTAAGTATAGATGTGTGTCAGTTTTGGGAGTGAAATTATGGAATGGACTTAATGATGAACTGAAGATGTGTTTTTCTTTGTCATTCTTCAGGAAGATTTTAAAAATTAGTATTATACAAGGTTATAGAAATTTGGTTTGTTAAAAAAGGTTTGTGTTGATTTAATTTCTTGATTTATCATTGATTTCTTTTCAAACTGTTATACAACTTATTTATCAATGCTATTTATTTTCTTGGTTAAGGATTTGATTATTTCTATGGGGGTAAGGGATAGGATAAGTATAAGCCATAAAGCTTCAGCCTATTCCTTTTTCGGTTACTGTTTGAATACTTTTATGTAAAATTATAATCTGTTGTTGTTGACTGAAATAAACATTTCAATTTCAATTTCAATTTCAATTTCAAAATATTATTTATTGTAATTAGCATTGTGTTACACTGTTAAGCCCAGTGTTGCCATCTGATTGTGACTGACCCGTGTAATCTTGATGTTTATGCTGGCCAATCTGGCACTAAATTCTTACAGTCTACCAGCATCTTTTCTTTCATGTTGGATTTTTAAAAAATCAATCAGATTTCCATTAAAGACACGTACCAAGACTTCACTATAATTTCTTTAACACAAACAAGATTTTTGCTAGGAAAACAAGGTGTTCCTTACAAAAATGAACAAATAGTCCAGATCTATATAAGATATGAGAATCATGTTCCATGCAGCTGGAATTCTGCAGCTACTAAAGTCTGATACCTCTGAGCTCTCCATCCGGGTTCATGTGGCCCTCTAACCAATAATATCACAGCGAGTGACCACCCTACAGCTGCCTGTTGGATTCATTGAGGCAAGAGAGCACCCAGTGTCTCAAAAACATCCAGCACTGATTCTGCATAATCAGTAATATAATTTCCCTAGGGATTAATAAAGTATTCTGATTCTGATATCAGGCCATGTGCTGTAGTTGTACAATGGTGAGAATAAACATGGCTTCAAACATGGCAGTGAAAATGCTCTCCGGAGAATGTTGTTCGAGATGTTGGCCTCAAATTACTCCCTAAATCTGATAGACTTTTATGTGCAGCTCTACTATGCGGTGCCCAAGATCTTTATGTCCTCCAAGTCTCCTCGTGCCTGTTTTAGAAAGGAGTATGGTCTCCAACCTTCCTGCTGGGGTGTCTGTTTCAAGACAGCTGCTGACAGCTCAACTGAACATGATAAGTCTGAAGTCTGACAGTGGAGGATCTTTGTAGTCCGTAATGGTGAGCCGTGGCCTTTCCAGGCTCACGTCACATCTCGTTGTTGGAGTGAGATGGCATGTTTTACGCTTGGTGGGACGGATTTGTTTGATTGGCCGTCTTTTGGTTCTCTGGCATGTTGACTTCAGCATCTCCAAAATGTCCTGCAGATTACCACCTGACTGCTTTAATGCCAATCCCATCATCTGTCTGCCTCGTCATCCTTGAGTGAAAGTTCTGCTGGCCCACAGGAACCGTTCACCTAACAACTGGCCTTTCATCAGGAAAGACCAGTTGAAGCTCCCTCTAACAGTATAACCCTCAGCACTATTTATTATGGCACATGTGCTATGGGTGCTTTCTTTTTTTTTTCATGAGATTTGCCAACCAGGTATTATAAGATGAGCTTTAATACATATTTTCATCTCAAGGCATTTGAAATCTTATTAAAAGTTATAATCATTTCACCAGTCTACTCTGAGTTCAAGCAACATTTTTGCTTCCTGGCAGTGCATCATGATGGCAGACCTAATGTGGGGCAGCATCATTTGCCTTTAGTGGGACAGTTCACTGTTTTACCAGGAGGAGGACGACTTCAGAGCTGCGGATTAAGGCCTGTACTTGAACAGTTATGTCCCAGGCTGAGGACTTGCTGATAAAATCTTACTTGCAATAAAGGTGTGCTTTAACATTTGTCCTGTCTGATTCTCACCAAACTTGGTGTAAATAAAGAAAGGAAATAGGAAATCACAAGATTAAGAAAAAACAACAACAACAACAACAAAACTTGGAGGTTGCTACTCTTTTTCTTTTACTCTTATTAAATATATGAACCAAAGGTGGGTAAAGTGTTGTTCTGCAAGGCGCTTCTGCAGACAGTCATAACTCTGCAGTGCTGTCATTTACAGACAGCTTTGTCTTCAGTGTTTTACACCAGTTTAACAGATTTGTAGCATTTACAGGTGCTTTTGTTTTTGAAACACTGATATTTCCAGTTTACCACACGTCTTCTTCACATGCATCGGCATGTTTACCTTTTCAAACAATCTGTGCTTGACATTAGGTCTCATACCACCAGGCTTCATGGGATTTGTATGGTGAAACTCATTCCCTAAAACGACTGGCTTAGAGCAACACTTGTTAATATTCCTTTCCTTGATCTTTGCTAATCCGGGCATTGCAATCATTGCAGTCCAGAAGAAACCTTTGGCTGAGCTGTCAGCTAAAGTTAAGTGTTATGAAAGGCATTTTGATGGGACTTCATTGCAAACGATCTCTAAGAAGTCTGGAGCCTTGTGACACAGGTGGCTGTGTGCACCTGCCTGGTCTGCTGCTCATTAGAGGGGTCAGTGGTTATTCAGGGCCCTAAGCCAGCTGTTTCCACATATCCTTTGCTCTGGCTGGTTACTTGAGGGCAGCCATAAACTACTGCTAGTCATAGCTTGCCGTCATCACCAATCCACACCTGTTTTTGACCCAATATGTGAGCTAAAAGCGTAAGCATATTACAGTAATTGACCGGGAGGGGCATTTATCCTGTGGCCCAAGTTCAGATTTTTAAATGGGAACCATTCATAGATGAAAATCCACAGACTCAGTAATTGAAAAAGGAGCACTATCCTTAATGAACACTCAATAATATCCATACAGGCACGGAGTTGCTGTTTTATGCTGCCTTGTATAAGAACCCAGTGGGGATGGGGTGGGAGTGGTTATCGTTTTTTTTTTTAACGTTAATCAGGATACTGAAGTTTGTGGCTGATCAACACAGTCCCTTTGTTAAAATCCCTGCTTGTTTTGCGACGTGCGTCACTGGCGTGCAATAAAGACGCAAAGGCGCAACTGTAGCCCACTTCTTCTTTATACGTCCGAGCAGCGGACTCCGGTCGGTACTTGGAATAAACGGTATTTCTGCCCTCTGTCCGTCTTTATTATTAGCGCTTCGCTCCGCCCTCCTACCTGTAAATCTCCCCGCTCTCCTCTGGAGCGGATCTGACAGGCGCTCTCAGCTGGCCGCTCCGTGCCAGGGCTGCAGGGGACCGAATGGAGACAGCGATAACCACCCGAGCGCCAGCCCTTTTACGCAGAATTGACAACGAAAACGCCCGCAAGAAAACAGTCTTGTTCTCTGCAGTGACAGCTACACACCTCTAGAATTAAATTAGATTCATGTGCACTTTCTCCCCAGCTTTTCCAACCTTTTTTTTTCTTTTCCAGTCCTCTCACATTCGATTGACGCTTCAAGAAAGTGAAATCGATTCTCCGCCTGTGAATCGACAGGATACCTGAATGGAAGACGGCTAGAGGTCGACTCGCCGAGATTGGGCTGCAACAATTTCCCCCGGCGCTGTGTTTACATTAACCGAAATATCAGTGGCAGCCTCGACGGCTGCAAACGATGCCGTCTCTGCCATGGCATATGGCGTGAAAGAGCCAGAGAACCCCCTCGGAAGGAGAAGCGCCTAAGATTCGTCATTATTGCGGATTTAAATGCCTCTCGCCAAAGGCCACCGACCCGCTGTTTTGGATAGGTTCGCGTGTGCCGTGTCTCTATCTGTCACGAACAAACAATTCACAGGCTTGTGAAAAACAGAAAGAGACTTTATCGGGTGGGTTAACATAATCTACAGCAAAGAGGGAGATTTGTTTTTATTTTTCCCAAGCAATATGGCTGGTGAGTGGGGCTGGGGACGCTGGCACAGGCTCTCCAAGGCTCCTAAATGCTAGCTGAGGCAGATGGCACGGTTCCCCATGGAAGCGACAGCTCTATGAGGACAAGCAATATCAATAATAACATAAATCCGGACTCTTCAATCTTAATATCGAGGATGGCAGACGTTGTCATCCCGTACTCGTCCGAGGTGCCCTGCGACAATAATGGCCAGCGCATGTGGTGGGCATTCCTCGCCTCCTCCATGGTGACGTTTTTTGGGGGTCTCTTCATCATTCTGCTATGGAGGACCCTCAAATATATGTGGACTGTTTGCTGTCACTGCAACATTAAAAACAAGGTATGTCTGCTGGCCCATCAACAGTCTTTCTTTCTGAATTTGCTCGTACATAATCACTGATGCACATGCTATACACATCCTTGTGTATTTCTATGGCACTGACCTGACTTCTTGTTCTATAACGGCTTTCATAACGCAAGCTGCATTTCCCTTGGCTGAATCTGATGGTTTCCTTTTTATGTACATCTTCTGCACACCCCGGAGTGCTGCGCCGATTGAAGCGCCTTTAGAATGAATTCAGCATGATTGTTATTGTCCTTTGGCTGTTTACTACCTCCCACTCCTGAATGAAGGGGGGTGATTTGCATGACAGCTATGGGTGGGATGAGAGGAGAGCAGTTCCTTCATTTTATTTAGCTTTAGCAAAACACAAAAGTATCCTCATGCCACTGCTAAGCTGCTAAGTTCTCAGGTGAAAGTGTGGATTTCACATGGCATGCACTAGTTTTATGTAACCACGCATATGATCCTGCACTCCTAATGAAGTCCACTGGGACTTCTCATGGACATTAAGATTGAGATAGTGTGCCCTCTTCAATTTTGGATCCTTTCCCCCCTGCATTTATCCTCCTAAATGTTTACACTAGGTGTTTGTGCTGCACATCAAATATTTTCGTGGCATGATGAAGGTAACCTGTCTGCAGGACTAATATAGAAACGGTATAATAAGGGTGACTGCCCATTACTTTGCTGGGGGTAGATGAATCATGGCTGATTCACATTTGTATTAAAGGCAGCTTCATACGTGACTCACACACTTGTGTATAGTCCAAGTGGTCCCCTGAACAGAGGGGTGTTTTAAAAGTAATTTGCAGAGTGTGCAAAACACGGCTTGCAGTGTTTTATTTTACAATGCTTACTTGCCATGGGAAATATGTTAATATTAATCCAAAGAACAAATACAAGAAAGCAAGTGCAGTCATGCTGCCGATCTGTCTTTAGCGGTTTTATAGAATTTGGGGGGAAAGAGGATGTTTTTGCGTTGATGGACAGAAAGAACAGAGAGTGAGAGTGATATCCTTTGTCCTTGATATTCAAATGAATGACCCTTCTCACTCCCACTGCTCTGCTGTCATGTGTTTTTGGTGGACTTGACCCTTTCCTGCCTGTATCTTTTTCTTATAAGGACTGGTATAAAATGGGACATAAAGAGCTGCACCCATAAATTAAATTAATGTTGTTTTTTTTAAAATATAGAGCCAAATCACAATCACAATACTGTTAGGTTTCTATTTATTTGGAAGCAAATTCCAATAATCAAATGTCTGAGCCCTGAGCAAGGGCTTTACGGTGGTGGGAAGGAAGAACTCCCTTTTAACAGGAAGATCTCACTTGTGGAACCAGGCTCAGGAAGAGAAAAAAGAAAGTGTGTTTTACTCCTATCTGCTCTAAGGGAGAGAGAGGACAAAAATGTAATGATATGCGTCAGTGGTAAATAAATCAACGCTCAGTGTCTCACAGGTGTTGGAACCTATAATATCTATAGGATGTCTCAAAGACAACTGATCCAGCCTTAAATATGTGCTTTATCAAAAAGGAAAGTTTCAATCCTAATCTTAAAAGGTGTCTGTCTCCCAAGTCCAAACTTGGAGCTGGTTCCGCAGAAGAGGGACCTGAAAGCTGACGGCTCTACCTCCCGTTCTACTTTAGGAACCACAAGCAAGCCAGCAGTCTGAGAGTGGTGTGCTCCATTAGGATAATATACTGCTATGAGGTCTTTAAAATATGATGGGGTCTGATTATTAAAAATTTTGTATGTGAAGAGAAGGAGTTTAAATTTGATTCTGCATTTAACAGGGAGCCAATGAAGAGAAGTCAATATGGGAAAAATATGCTCTCTTTGTAGTTGCTGTCAGTACTCTACAGTAACTACAGTGCTTTGGATTAACTGAAGGCTTTTCAGGCAACTTTTAGAATAATCTGATAATAGTGAATTACAGTAGTTTATCTTAGAAGTAACAAATGCATGAACTAGGTTTTCAGCATCACCTCAAGAGAGAATATTTCTAATTTTAGAGGTATTGCAATGGTGAAAGAAAGCATTTTTAAATATTTGTTTAATGTGAACAAAAATGACTCAGATTCCTCACACTGTTACTGGAGGTTACTGCCATCCACGATACGTGAAACACCATGTTTCTAAGATGTTTAGTTCCAAATATAATAACCAGTTATGTCTGACTTGAGAAGACAATTGGAGCTCATCCAGATGTTTGTCTTTAAGACACACCTGTTGTTTAACAGGTGTTAAAACAACTGGCTTTATAGAGAAATAAATAAAGTAGTGTTTTATAATTTAAATAGTATTGGTCCCAGTACAGAACCCTGTGGAACTCCATGACTAACTTTTTGTTTTTTACATAAACAAATTGGAGTCTACCAGATAGATATGATTCAAACCATTATAGTGTAGTTCCTTTAACTACAATGCATTCTAGTCTCTGTATTAAAATGATATGATCAGCTGTATTGAATGCTATACTGAGGTTTAACAACACGAGCATAGAGATGAGTTCACTGTCAAAGGCAATCAGATCATTGATAACCTTCACTAGTGCTGTTTCTATGCTACAATGCACTTTAAATCTTGACTGAAACTCTTTAAATATACCATTCCTCTGCAAATAATCTGTTTACTGTTTCCACTCTTTTTAATTTTAGAAATAAGAGGAATATTCTAGAATTTTCAATAGTTAACTGAGACGGTTTAATTACAGCCACCTTGAAAGCCTGTGGTGTGTATCCTGTTAATAGAAATACATTTTCTACACCAGTATTAGCTGTCAGGATTCTGTCATTCAGTTGTGCTCATGGATCCTGGTGTAAGAAATGGCATCAAACCATATGTCTTCCCTCATACTTCTCACCATCCCGCTGAGAAAGTGATGAAAACAAACCATGCAAACATAATTAGGTATCCATCTTGTGACTGTTAGTCGGTATCTGTTTGCATCTTATATCTTGCAAATGAGGAGAAGTGGCAAAAAATGAGAGCGTGTATCTTAGTTAGTGCTCGTACCTTCCCTTTGTTTTTGTGTTGCTGTGTGTGGAAGGCAGAGTCATCGCGTTAGGTGACTTTGATAGGCTTGACACTTGGCTGCTGAGGGAAAAGGCTTGTTAGGGGTATTAAGAAGGGGAAACTGGATCTGTGTTCAGCTGACTAGTGCAGCAGGCTAAGTTGGCATGTGTCAGAAACAGGATGCATAGCTGGCGTGGTGGCGGTGGTCAGCTTTCTGTGGCGGTACTGGGAACCTGGAATCACGGGCAAGGAAACAGAGGTGGAAACTCTGAGAGAGACCACAGGAGGAAATGGAAACGGGGGGTTTGAGGGTGACGAAGGGTTTTAGAGGGGGTGTTGTGTTACATACCTTGTGTAGTGTCCTCGTGTGCTCTGCTGTTGATACACAGCTGTATCCTAACTCTTCTCTGTCAGGCTTATAAGATAGAAGTGAAAGATCAAAGGATCGTACTGGAAGAAGGAAAAAGATGAGAAGATGTAGAAGTAGAAGTAAAACGTCAAGTGCAGTATTTTGGATTTTTGGAATTGGGACCATTTCAAGTCTGCAAACCTGCACGGTGCTGTTCTTAAAATGGCAAAGCTGATAAATGCACCTAAGAGTTGTTGGAAAAATGATCAAAACTCCGTAAACAAGCGATGTTTACAGCATTACCTCTCCCTCTCTAAAACAAGGCAAGATGCTTGTATTCCACACTACAGAACAATACTTTATAGGTCTGGTTCTTCCTCCTGAGTGGACTGAAAAAGAAAAAGAAGCCCAACATAAGATAATAATAATAAAAAAAGCTATTGATGTTTCTGGCATTGTGCTGTAATGGCTATATTTATGGAATCATTTATCTGCCAGGCAT
Organism: Neolamprologus multifasciatus; assembly: GCF_963576455.1. Taxonomy (NCBI): domain Eukaryota; kingdom Metazoa; phylum Chordata; class Actinopteri; order Cichliformes; family Cichlidae; genus Neolamprologus; species Neolamprologus multifasciatus. The sequence continues at coordinate 19,851,966 of NC_140451.1, forward strand.
TTCAGATTGCCCAAATGCCATTTTTAAACCACATATTTACTACATTTCTAATTTGATTTGCTTCAAGTTGTCCTGTAAACAGCTGTTTTCTTGCTGCCTGGGTGAGCTTGATTATTCAATTCCCTTTTTACAGTAAAGACTTCACACAGTCTAAATAAGGGGTTTCCTAAGAAGGGAAAGTCTCACTCAAGAAAATTATAATGCATATGCATGACTGAGGGGAAATGTAAGCATACCCACTCAGAGGTACTGAAGTGGAGGACACTAAGGCCACGCTGACAGGCTTGTTAATATATAAGCCTGCTCTTTATTTTCCTCATGTAGAGTCCTGGACCGTTTTTTGTGGTGTGATGCTTCAATGCGGTATGGTTATCTAATGGTCTAGTTATCTACTCTGCATCATGCCACCTCCAGGAGTTCTTATATGACGCCTGTGTTATTTTGAATGTGTGAGGAGGAGGAGGCGGCGTATAGAGGCTTTGCATTTGTGGCACCACTTTCTATTCAAGCATGAATGGCGCCATTGTCCTCTGTAGAAAGTGGCTCAGTGAAAACTCTGAGAAATCCTCGATCAGGTCTGTTCTACGGGTGAGAAGCAAATAAAATTATTAAAATGATTGGCATAATGAGTCCAATTAACCTTAACCAACGCGCATTGGTAAATATTTGCGAAGCTTAAGAAAAAACAAACGGTGGGAACCAATCAGAAGATTAGTCAATCCATAACGCGGACAATCGAAACAACAGCTCAGTGCTCATCATACTGTGAGTGAAAATGTCAAAAATATCAGAAAGGAAAAATTTGAAAAAAAATATAGTTTAATAGAATGGTGAATAAAGGAAAGCTCTGGCAGATTATAATATACTGAAATACTTGTTGCTACACTGCGTTAAACTATTAATATCATGCACTGTTGTCTCACCACAGTCTCACAGAAGTTTATGAAATAATCAAAATATTTATCGATTGATTTTGTGGTTATGGGCATAAATTTTCCTTTCTTTGAACAATTGTTGCTTCAGTCTGAGGGCAGGTTCCAAATGTGTCTCTTTTTATTTACGATCATAGTGCACTCCTTCCAGCTCCAGCAACCTAAGTCTGAATTTAAGAGGCAGGACATGGGGGCAGTATAAGTCACTCGCCATTCTTTTACAGAGTACAGTTTAAAACCCCATCTGTGACTAATGCATTTTGCACTTTGTTTGCTATTATTTTAACACTCGGGTTATGTTTTTATTTGCTGTTTGGATAGATTTAAGTGTAAAAGTGCACAGTGAGGCTCTAAATCTACCTGGTCACACTTTGAAAATAACCGTGTTTGCCTTAAAGTCCAGATACCAAATGCGTCAAAGCTCTTTTTTGTAGATTGTCTCCATGACCTCTGCAGGAGTCTCGTAACCATACAAGTGCAGACACAAAGCATATGCTGTCACTGTTGGTCTGTTTACACAATCAGAACAATTGCATTTTTTTTTTTTTAATTTTTAAAAATCTTTTCCCGTGAGGTCAACTTTACGGTTAAACTGCTACTTCATTTAGACAAGACTCCACAGATGTTCAGAAGAAACCTGGCGTTGGACTTTGAGATGTAGAAACAGGCTTCTGTTCCAATGCGGTTTCACATCAGCTAAACGTCGGTATGAACTGACAGTACACAGCTGCTGTACGAGCAACAAAAGAGTGAACTGTCACCTACTTCAGTCCAAGCACCACACCACCCATTGTATCTCTGTGTTTTGATGAGACATATACACCAAATGAGGCTAAAAAAAATACACCTCCCACCTCACCTCAGTACAACAGCTGATGCAGCTACCTTCAGCCTCCCCCTCATCCCCCTAAGGTGCAACATGCAGAGTTTTATGTTCACTTTAGAGCCAACAGCCATCAGGACTGTGCAATTGTTTCTGTCTAAACAGCCCAACGAGAACAGCAATGGAGCTGTGCTCCTCGCTCTGCATGTACACTCGACTCTTAGTATTTGCTTTGCTGTATCCAAATCTGATATATTTGCATGCTTTTTTTGGTCCTGTGTCTACACTCTATATTTGTCTTTGTAGTAATGATGACAAACATTATACACTATTGTTTACTCATGAAATTATGCAATAAATATAGCTGTTTTTACATTTGCAGTCTGACACATAAAATTTGTTTGACCCTCTCCGTCACCAGTGTGACATTTTTCTCTATAAATATAAATTCTGCTTTATGTGATACGGCATTTGTTGCTCATTTTTACATTACTGTGCAAAAATCTTGAGTCGCCCGCTATTTCTTTAAATTTTGTCAAATTTTCTTGCAAAATCTTTCATATGTAATGCTGGTATTTTAAATGTCGTCCCAAATTATAGGAAATTGTCATACTGATGAATTACTTGTTGAAGTTAAATACTGTGCAAGTGTTGGGTTCAGCCCTAATTTATATATATTTTTATATTTTGTTTACTAGGAGCAGTTCTTCAGACTTTCTGAAGAGCTTTCAGAGTTTGGACATTGGCTGCTTTTTCAGTCATCTTTAGTCCACTCGATGTACCTGGCCATTTTCAGAGGAATGTATTTTTTCATTTGTTAAGCCTCTTAATACTGACCTCTGAATCGTTCACACGTAAAACAACGCACCGATGGACCAGTGTTGTGTACACATAACAGACGACTTAGTAAAAAACCAAATGTAAATCTTTTCATGCATTTTGTAACTAGCACAGTGTAACACAAACACTTTAGTTGAACCTTAAAAAAGGCCAAAGATAAAACAGTTTGAGAGGCATAAAATAGCATTTTTCTTTCCACTTATTTTTAAACCAACAAGATGATTCCCAAAGAGATGCTATGTGCTATTACCCAAAACTTGGCATATGTTGGCATGGTGTGCAGTGTGTCCTTGAAAAAAGTGAGGAAACTAGATAAGTGGAGGACAAAAAGGTATCGTCAGGCCTAAAAACTATCTGCAGCAGATGAAAAGAGTCTGAAAGTCATGTTCTTACGAAATCAGAAAAAAATCAAGCAAAGACTTGAGAGATGCATCTTGCTCTGCAGTTGATCCATGTACTGTTCACTGAAGCCTCATGAGAAATGGTCCCAGTGGAGAGGTGGCTGAGGTTTGCTAAATTATATAAGAACTGGATTGCAAATTAATGGCAACAGGTCTTGTAGAGTGATGAATCCAGATCTGAGGGCAGAAACATGTTGCCAGATTTTGATCCACCATGAAATACCATCGGGGAGCATCTGATTGGCAATGACTTTATTTTTCAGAATAACAATAAAAGTGCTCCACTGTGTGTTTTTTCTATCAGTCATGGATTGGCCTCCCCAGGGTCCAGACTTCAACATTATTGAAGCAGTGTAGGACCATTTTGAGAGAGAAAGGAGCAAAAGGTAGCCAACAACAGCCAAAGAAGAGCTGTGAAGAAGCCTGGAGAACTATTCCTGAAAACTACTTAAAGAAATTACAAGAAAGCTTCCCTAAGAGTTTAGACTGTGTTGTAGTAAAAAGGTGGTCATACCAAATATTGATTTTCAAGCTCATAAGAATTGCCCAAACAGTTTATGCCTCATATATTGTATTTCCATGTATGTTTACATGTTTCAATAAATAACTGCACCACTTTCCTAGCAAATTACAATGAATGGCTCAAGACTCTTGTACAGGACTGTACAATGATTCAAGTTTTAGCCTATTGTAGTTTCTTTTTTTAAATTCCTTGATATCAAAATCCTAACCTTCAGCAGGAGTAATAAATTAAAATAATGACATTTAATTTAAAATAGCCCATTTATCATTGAAACCTTGAATTAAGTGTGTGCTGTTTCTGATGTTTGCAACAGACAAGTGTCAACAGGGCAATCACAAGGCTATTAAAGGTTTGTTTTCCTCAATGGGAATTTGATGTGTTGGCCAGACTGTGCTTGTGCATTTTCACTAATAAAGTTAAGGTTGAGAACGTATTTGGTCCTGAGGCTCCATCTTCTCTGACCCGTGTCAGTGTGTGGTTTAGGTTTTCATGGTAAAAACATGATCATTCTTAATAACACTGTCTTAATAACTAACACTTGATTGTTTAATGGTGGAACGGCAAATCTGTATTGTTTAAATCTGCTTTTAAACTGCGAGGAGAAATCAATCCAATGAGCCTCTCTAATGAAATATGGCAACCCTGGTGGATTTTAAATCATCCCAATGCATTTTCCATAATTGAAGATTGTTATTGATTTTTATGCACTAAGGCTTAGCTTTCATTCTAAGGAACTGATGAAAGATGAGTCCGAACCCCACCTCAGTGTTTTCCGTGTCTTTGGCAACATTTCCCCGTATCACAAGGAACAAAATATTCCACGGCAGAGGAAATGAGGTGTGCTGGTGCACTCTTCGGTGCGCCTTTAAGCAGAATAGATTGTTGAGGTGCCTGCAGAGAGGAACTGTTGTGAGCCTGTATATCCCTTGCTCTTGGCAACAGACCAGCTGCATTTGCCAGAACAGCATAGTGCACACACCCTGCCATCAGCTGTCGCTCTCACTAACCCCGGCCTAACTTGGCCCAACTTGGTCCCCTTCAACCCAAAGCTTATGAAAATCCAGAACTAATTGAAAAAATACATGCAAAAACAAACCCTTTCCCGAAGAGCTTTATGTCTGCACACATGCACAGGTGCATTGAAGGCATGCGTGTAGGTGGACTATTATGTTCTCGTGGCAAGTAGCTGAATTGCACGCGTCTTGTCATGTGTTGTTGACACTTGCGGGAGAGAGAGCATGCCTAACAGCTGTCCCAGGGCAGAGCATGACCAGTTTCCACTCCAGCTCACATGCCTATTCCCAGCCCTTCTTTTCATAATCATTAGCTGGCTACTTATTTAATTTGAATTCTTTGTTCAGTCTATAAGAAGTCAGAAAAATGCTTCAAATTGGCAATATTTTCCAGAGCAAGGGTGACCTCTTCAAAAAAAAGATCCAGTCAGCTATGTTAAGAAGGAAAGCAGAAATTTTCCTTCATAGCTCACTTAAAACCCATGAATCTATTTTTAAGATCCAGCCAAAAAGAAAAAGACATAAGCTGTGTGGAGTTTAGTAAAAATGTCTCACAATTTTGATGTGCTTTTAGATTGTGAGCAGATGGAGAAATAGATGTTGTACTTGAGCAGCACACACTAGATTTAACAAGCTTTTACAAACTGGCTATGTTCGGTATCACTGATTAACCTTCTTTTCTCATACTCCTCTAATGTGGAACGTGTGACTCATGAGTTATTATCTAGTGAAGATCCTCCCTGGGCCTGAAATGATGGCCATCTAGGGACAACTGTAGTGTGCCACAGTGATATATGTTAATCCACAGAGAAGAAGTGGCCATATATCAGGCTGGACTATGTATATCATGGGATAGACAGAGAGGTCCCCCGCCCCCCTACACCCAGGGCTGCCACTATGCTACCCTGCTGTCAGGCTGTTATGTCTTCTTTGGCCAGTCTCTGAACTATTAAAAGGACATCCGTGCCCCAGGAAGCATTCAAAGGTGAAAGGTTAGAGGGGCAATGTGTACCTGGTTCCACAAGGGCGAAGAGCATTGGGATGATATTTCTAACATTTTCAAAGTGTTTGCGATACTGTCTTAAGCCACCTTATCCTCCTCCAGTCAAACTGGCAGTGGAAAAGCATTTGCATATATCTCTGCTGGTTGAGACCTAAGCTGAGGCCTGCAGGAGGGAGATAGCTAGCTAGTACCTGGCTGTCCTGCTGGTTTACAGCTTATGGTTTCTAGTGTTTAATGACTTCTCTTTTTCAGCTGTAGTCAAACGGCTCAATGTCAGAGTTTGCATTGGTTGGGTCTGCACGACCTATAGTCAAGTCGTAGAACTCAACGTTTAAAACTATTTTTATGCCTGACAATTTTTCACCTGAAAGGTTGAGCTGGTTTTTATATTTGGACGTTCATAGAGGGATAGCGGCATATAACGATCCCTCGTGCAGCATGTATTGGATTTAGTTTTTCTTTTATAGCTTAATTTAAAAAGTCACTTACATGTTTGTATGTTTCTTAGCAGTGGTAAAAAAGGACCTGTCTCAGAATGTTTTTGACTGTTTAAACTATGAAATATATACTCGGATGTTCTATGTTTGCAATACAGAGCTATTAAAGTACTAGAAACAGCCTAACCTTGCATGTCGTTGCATGGAATCACAGCAGCCAGACAGACCAGCACATTCACCGCCATGGGACTCGCATTTTCTGGTGCTGATTATCAGGCAGAGCCAGCCATTTCCTAGCCTCCCCCTCATCTTCGTTCCACTCCCCTTAGCCCACCACCCACCTCGGATATCAACAATGCCAGTGGTGCACTGACACATGGACATCAAAACATGGTTAACGTTATAATTGGTGCTTTGAGCTGTGAGCGGTGATGCACAGAGAACGATAGAGAGAGGGAGTGTGTAGAGGACATGGCAGTGACCTTCACAGATCCCAGCAGGCGGTGATTCTGCTTTAGAGATCCAATCTTTCTCTCTCGCTCTCTCTCTTAGCAACAGAAATGACTCTATGAGGCTGAATCTGTAGGTGAGCACAGAAGCAAAACTTCCATTTTCTGAGAAGGTTGGTAAAGAGTTAGGATTACTCGTCTCCACCGCCACCACCACAGCCGCTGCCCTCAGCAACCAGTCTCGATTAACCTCCTAGGTAGCCAGGCTAATATGCTAATTGTTTTTCTCCTTGCAGGCTAACAGCAGGATCAGGTTTCTCTGCCTTCATAGCCAGCATGCTACATTGCTTAGCTTGCCCCTCATATGGCAGCAACCCAGTCCGTTTCTATTAGTAAACAGAAGCGTAGACACGGATTAAAGGGAATATTATTGAAGGGTGAATACAAACATGAATGACAGCAAAGGGCAGCCTAGTAGCTGAACCTTGTTCAGGCAAAATATGCAGGCCTGCTTCACAATGATTTTACCTCTTGACTTCTTCTGACATTTTCCAGAGTGGCTGCGCAGAATGAATAGCCCAGCTGTCAATTACAGTGTTGCTTGATGCTTGCAGAAGTGAAATCCCAGAAGGTCTTGTCTCACTCAGGTTCCGTCTGTAGCCCAGCGTTGCTCTGAATGCTGTGAAATGTATCTAGACATGAACCAAGCGAGGCAGACCAATTTCAGAGTGACATGAGCTTTGTAAGATGATGCCTGTAGTGTTGAGCTCCATATGACAGCATGTGTAGGCATCATGTACAGATGATGTGCAGAGTGCATGGCTTTGCTGCTGGATCTCTCATTAAAGATGGATGATAATGCAGAGCTGCCATACTTCTCCCTGACAGCCTCTGCTATTGAGATTAAGCAGCATTGTATATGATGATTGTTAGTCATCTGTTAGCTTTTAATCTGCATTAAGCAGTGTGTTTTCTATCAATTAAAGCCATTTTAAACATGGATCGGTTTAAACTTTAATGACACAAAATGCATACACTATATCTCCTGCTGTAAGGTGCCTTAAACGCTGATGCCCATACACAGAGTTGTATATCTCTGATAGGTGTCTCATCTGAAGCTGCTGGTTAGGGCGTCAGCGTCAGATGTAATGCCTCACTCTTTACTCCCATCGTTTTACACAGACTCAGAAAAGCCACTTGGGAGTATACATTATATATTATGCGTATGTGTGGCATTGTGGATGAGTCTGTACAAAGTGTTTTATGTATTGGCAGGGCCAGTTTTCTTTAGGAAACAGTATGGTGCTTACAGTTAGAGAAATGTGGCTCTGCTGTAATTATTGACACTCCGCTTGTTCACTGATGGCGGGGGCTGGCGGTTCGATCCTTCTGTCTACAATTTGAAGTGTTCTTGGGGAAGATGCAGAGTACTAAGTTGCTCTCAGTGGGCAAACCAGCAACTTGAAATATTATTTGTTGATGAGGAGAAGCAGACTACTAGATAAATGCCATGTACAGAAAGTGCTGTTGATCATTCACAACAGATTCTGACTGGCAGGCTGTACATTCACCACCATGGGACAGATCCAGCCATTTCCTGGCCTCCCCCTTAATCATATGTAGGTATGATAAGTAATACATCTATGATTTTCATTTTTATTTAACTATTTATTTCACAAGATAGAATAATGACATGTAAAAACTGCTTCACTGGGATTCGAACCATTAACTTAGAGTATTAGAGGCCATGTTGTACATGCACTATCAAGTTGGCTATGGCATTGCCAGAGTTGTAAATTAGTAGTGCTACCACAATATTTTTCTCTTTATTAGCATCATTTAGAATTAATATCTTGAATATTTTGCGGCCGTTTGTGGTCTGTTCTGAAATTTCTATTTCAGTTATGATGTTGTCCACGGGAGCAGCGGGGACTAGTTTTAATATTCAGACTACGTAATTCTATCAGCGTTGCTCATCTAAGACATGACATCCATTGGCCACAGTGACACACTGCAATTGTGCTCCATCTCTGTTGTGTGTTGACAGGGCTTATTAAACATGATCGTTACCGGTCTCAATTATTTTACACAAGTAGAGATTTTCAGCACCATGGAGAGCGCAGGATGGGCGCATGAGCGAGGCTTCTTGTACTCATACATTCATGACGGTGTCAGTGCTGGTGAGCACTTAAAAAGTAGTTGTTAGACATTTTTGTGTCTTTTGTTTAAATAATCGAGAACCTTGTTGTTTTGTAATATAAAAATAGAGCTGGGGAAGATGAATGAGCTGACTTTAAATGATCACTTAGCCTTAAATTATGTCTAGTTTTCTGAAAAGATAGAAGCAAATTTTTCGAATCTTTCAGTTTGATCAAGTTTCCCTTTTCACACTTTTTTTTTGTGCTAATGAAAATGTTAACTTAATTTAGACTGTTGTGAGCTCTCGGTTGTCTATGGAGCAACTCTCTGTTGCTCACTGCTCTTTACTAAAGAATGAAGTTGGAAAGCTCATGGCCCAAAAGCAGGTTTAATTGGTTCCACAGAAACTAAAAAGGGGTGTGAATAGGTTGTTAATATAGGAGTGATGGCCTCTCCATCACACTGCATATCAGTGCACGTGAATAACTGATCATACGCAAGTGAGCATCTGTTTCTGTAAAAGTAGATGTTGTGAGTTTGCCGGTCTGAAGAATTTAGGTGTGTGTTAATGCACGCGATCTTCTCAGGAGTGAATGTCCCAGGAAATTCAGCCCAAGGTCAGACCATGGAATGCTCCATCTCAGCTGCATCTCAGACGCTACAGCCTCTTCTCTCTAAAGAGCACAGTGGGGGAGGGGTGATGATTTGAGCTTGTTCGCAGGCACAGGACCTGGGCACTTTGCAGTCATTGAATCGACCATGAACTCCTCTTCATAGCAAAGTATTCCAGAGTCAAACGTGAAGCCATGAAGAGAAGAATCAAAGCGCAATGGGCCAGTCAAAGACCAGACATCAACTACAATGAAATAAAGGTGGTTCTACAAGCTACCGAGTCATGGGTTGTACTCAGTTTCTCACAGTAATGCACACAGTACTCAGTATTCAAACATTTAGTTAGTTAAACAGCTGGTGTGCACCTGGTTAACATTTAAAGTACGGTTCTTCATGCATTGCACAACTAGTTTGTTATTGTGCCTTAAAACATCACAGCATTCACATGTTTTTAAAGCTAAAATTAGGTGTATAAGAGCAAAATAATAAAATAATAAGAGAAGAGGTCCAAATTTCTGCAAGTCGTTAGCCGCAGGGATAATGCTATTCTTAGATGCTTACCAGCTAAAAAATTTAAAGTTCATGAAAGTCATGAAAGTGGGGCTAAAGAAAAGGGGTTATTCCCCTGGGAGCATTTCGTCAGCAATTTTCATGGCAATCTGCTTATTAGATTATGCATATTAGATTACATTATGTGCAAAGATGACATTTTAGCCTGAGGGTGCCACTGGGAGGAAGCTCACAAATGTTCAGAATCGACACGGTTCATTCTTTGGGGAACAAAAATGCACTCAGTGAATGTCAAGGATCTCCAAACGGTTGTGCAACCGCGGTGTCTGGCTTGCAGAAATCAAGAAGCAGAAATATTAAGGTTGATATGATGCAATTAGTTTTAGAGTTGTTTAAAAAATGGATGGAAGGTTCTCAAATTTCATTTTTTTATTAAGGTTCACCATAATTCATAGGTGCTCTGTGGTAAATACACGAAGCACATACGGTGCTAACAGCATTTCTGAATTATTTTGGCTGATCGTAGTCTCTGTTGGAAATATCTCTACTGACACGTCTTGTTGATGATCAGTCAATGTATTTTGTATTACAATGCTCGATAAGCTTATTTCAGCTGATCATTTTGATTATACCAAATACCATTCTGGCGCTTGACACTTTGTCTACAGAAATGTTAATATTTCATCATTATAACTGTTTATAGTTTGTTTTTTAATCTAGAAGGAACATTACTGCATTTCTTTGAGTTAACTAGAATCTTTGGCTCCTTAAATAAACCAGTAAACGATTGTTTATTGGTCTTTTTATTCATTATCTATAATCTGCAAAATGTTTCAGGCTATTCCACTTATTGCAGCATGCTGACATTTATTGGTTGCTTGTAAACAAGGGGGGTGAATTGGGAACCCTCTATTAATCGGATCTGTAAATAACATACAGTTATTACTGACATGTGCATTCCAGGTGAACAGTGGATTTTCAGCAAAAGATTTATTGAGGGCTAACATGGCTGAGAGCTTTTATTTGTGCCAGGATGAATGACTTAGTGCATTTGCAGGAGCAGACACTAAGTGTCTGAAATCTGTGGAAGGGGCGGGTGTGGGATTGGGGAAAACAGTCCAAGGCAAACCTTTAAATTAGACATTAGAGGAACATTAAGACTCACACACACGCTCCTGAGTGGAATCATCCATTGTTGTTTTGATCATTTTAAGAAGCGGTTATGTTTATAGATTCTCTGAAATCCATTTTGCTGTTTTGTACATTTTGGCAGTTTTGTGAGATGGTTGAATTCCTCTGTTGGTTTACACCTAAACGCAGTTCGATCCTATGTGGAGACACAAATCCCTTTGGAGTTGCATCAGGATGAGCATCCGACATAAATATCTGCCAAATCAAACATGTGGCACCACCCGCTGTGGTGTGAATAAGGGAGCAGCTGAAAGTAGCCTTAAATAAATCAAATATATGCAGTTTTTCTCAAGGACTGAATATTGACAAATTTAATGCATTTTGAGATTTCGCTCTGTACAAGACAGCTGTGTGTAATGGCAGTTACATCAGCCACTTCTGGTTTTCAGATTTCCATCCATGTTTCAGGGATTCTGGGCACAGTAAACACTTCCTGAGGAGCTCCTTTTTTTTGGAAACACAGCAGACTGTTTGCATCTTTATTTTCAGTCACACAGTAATTTCCTTTTTCCCGACAAGAGCCAACTACCTGGCTGAAGACTTGGAGGCTTGGAGCTGCTTGTAAATAATTAAACTCATTTGCTAAATGATGGTATTAACCTCCGAAATCTAATGACCAAAACACAGTAATTGATGTGACTACCTCACAATAAAAGCTACCTTTGCAATATGAGCAATAATGGAAAGCACAGTTTTAGACCCTAGGCACACTAGTGGAAAGAATAAGCAAGTGAGCAGCATGCAGTGAGGCTCATGTCAGTGAGACAAAAATGAATGAAATGCACTCCTAGTTTTGTGTGACTCCCTTGAACAATCGGAAGCATTTAAATCCAGCTTGTGAATAGCACTTCATGCTACTAGAATGCAAATTGCTATATAGAGAGGTAGTTAAATAGTACAATGAATAATAATGGATAAAACTGTGCACCATAATTTGTAATAAAAACATCTTGTTGTCATATTCATTAACTTTCATTTTTCATCTTCAATAATCTTCCATGTGTCGTTACGCATGCTACAGCTTATCCCGTGCTTTGTGTCCTGATAATTAAGTGACTGCGATGGTCACTCCTGATGAACAGAGCCCAGGTACCCATGAATGGTTTTGCCTTCCTGTGCTTTTCAAAGCAATGCAATAGGAGACAGCTGAGCTTAGCAGCTGCTCTGCTGCACATTGTCTCAAGTGAACATGAGCAACAGAAGTACTCTGGCAAGTGTTCAGAATGCCACAGGCTTTCACCTTCTTTCCCTTTATTTATCTGTCCTCTTTAGTTTGATCTGCTGTTGACCTTGTTCTTGCTTATCCTCATTAGTTTCCATACGTTGGGCTTTCCCTCTGTTTGAATGTTCTCTGCTCCCCTTGCATCGGCCGCCATCTCCCTTTCTCCTGTCCTAAAGCATCGTCATCGGTCATTGTCCTTCGGGTCTCCCTGATGTTTCCCCAAAGGAGCCACGGTTTGTGAATTTTGTAGCCAGGCAAGACTGGTCTCTGGGAAGCCATTGTTGCTCAATTGGTCCCCTGCCCTGGGGGCGTATAAACAGATCGTAACTCAAATCACAGATGACACGTGAAAACATACCAGTGTTAAAACATTAGGAAAGACTTTCCTTCACCAGTCACTTGCAATTAAAGAGTAAGACAGGAGAGGGTTGAAGTGGAGAAACAGTCAGCTGGAAGGGAGAAAACAGACGTCTGCTGTCCATTTTTAACAATTTGTGAGAATAACTCCTCTGCCTTCTTTTTATTTCATTGTGATTTTGCATTCAAACATAAGGACTTAACCTTTGCTCCCGGGATTAGAAATGGAAACCAGTTCCCAGTTTGTGTGTGACTAGAGAACGAGCTTTTCACCTGTTCCAAAAGGGGTCAGAGTCAAAGTTGACAAGGGTCGCTGGAGAAATTAGCCTAAGTGTTCTCACATATCAGTCCAGGCAGTGAACGGTACAGAGGCGAGCTGACTTTTAAGGTGAAACCCTACCTATGCGAGTTGTTTCCTCTTCCCGTGGGACCAGTTCTGGCCTGCTAACATGGCTGCTCTGTAATTACTCTGACACGCAGCCTCTGACCATCGCTGCCACGCTCCCCGTCGATCAAAGCACCCCATTCTTGGCGAGGTGTGCGTGTGGGTGTGAGAAATACAGGGTTTATGCGATTTAAAAATGCATGCTAGGCGATAAGAACAAAGACACACGAGTTGGGAAATACATCTCCTTGTTATAAATAGATAAAGAGGATCTGTCTTAGCCTTGTTCAACCTTCCAGAGTCTAGTCATTACGTCCATTTCCACGCATGGGTCCAATAAAGAAAAAGAGCTTCTTTGTTATACTTGAGATGAGGACATTCTGCACTTTCAAACGATGACAAAAAAAATTTCACTAAAACATTATGAAGTCATCAATGTAATTCCGAGATAGCTCGAGTTTTAGCAGTCTGTTCAGAGGCATGAAATATAGAGAGAGGACTTGGAACAGCAGTCGGAAGCCAGTGGGCAGAATGGCAGCAGCTGTGATATATAGAGACTGTGCTGGATAATGTGATTTACTGCTCTCCCAAGGCCTGCCTTGGCCCTGCTGTTTTTACTCACACATAAAGTAAACACACATATAAAACACACAAGCGTGCGCGCTTGCACGCCATTAGCAGTATCGAGAGTCTGACATTTAAGCACTGTATGCCGTGCAGGTGGTGGTTTTGTTTTTCTGTGCAGCCTCCGTGTCGTAGCAGAGCAGTTAGGGCACAGTGGGAAAAGAAAAAAGAAAACAAATAAGATAAAATCTAACTTGAATCGCTGTAAAGTTGCTCATCCACCAGATGTGGAAGCTGTTACTGCAAAAATCGAATGTAAAATTTTTTAATGTAAACTTAATATTACTGATAACAATAGCTTCAAAATATAAGCAGGCTACTTGTAGGCGTCATGGCAGTGATCTTATATAAATACTGTCTGCTTGAATTATGGCAGTACAGTTGTCTGACCTAGTTTTAACCTCCTGGCTGTGACCTCTTGGTTGTAAGTTCAATAAGGAGCATGGGCCATTTGCTGTGACACAGTGAAAGTGAGAACCCTGCTATGTTATAGGCCTTACAGGAGAACAACATTCATAGATATAAATATAAAACAACATGTACCGCAAGATGTATTCGCTGTTTGTCAGCAGGATTATGTAAAAACTGCCACACAGAATCCAAGAATTCATGATACTCAATGGCACAAGGGAGACAATCTTTCCATGGATCTGATTGCCTCGTTTAGTTTTCTGGGACAGGACATTGTTCTTGGTGAGGAATGACCTGTACAAGCTGAAGAAAGGGAAAGTCACAGAGTTATGGAAATGAGGTAGAAGGACCAGGGCAGGATCAAGCCTGGGCCACTTGCAGTGAGGGCTCTACCACGTGAACCACAGGGCTACCTAATGACCTTCCAGTTTGAAAAGTTATTAGAATTGTTTCCATATGCCAAAAAGTAACAGAAGTCTAGATTCAGATTTAGTTTTACAGGCATTTAAAAGCAGCTAAATGGGCTTTGGGAATTGAAAGTGGAAGAAAAATCAAGGCAATTAAATTCTTCCAGCCATTCGGTCCTTTAAAGTTTCTCCTTTCTGCGTCAGCAATGTTCTTAGCCAAATTGCATTTTCATTTGTTGTTGTTGTTTGTTTCATCTTTCCAATTACTGCTGTGGATTGATGCTTTCTGTCCTGTGTTAGGAAAGCAAAACAAAACAGAAGCATTGGGAACTCCCTCTTTTAAAGGTAGCTCTCATTTATTGTAGCAGAAATCATTAAATATGAGGAAAAAGTAATCCAAATGGCATCCAAATGATTTTGTTGATATACTGTTGTAGTATTTTTTTTTTTTTATAGAAATGACATAAATATAGGATAATGTGTGTTAGTATACCACATGGATCTTAATTATTAGGGCATTTCCTATTGGTTAGAGGTTATATAAAGAATATCTCTACTAAAGCACTATGGTGTGTAAGCTCCTACAACATAACGTTTATGTAGTGCCACTACAAATACTGCATCGACTGGTTTCCACTGAGCTCCTGCACGCCTTCCTATGGGACGCATATAATACAGCTGAGGTGCTACAGGTGGAAACGCTCATGAATAATGGAGACGCCAATGTGTTGTGCATTTTTTGTGTGGACACAGATAGTGTTACTGCATTATTTATGGGGCTGAGACTTACCTGGAGGTAGCGTTCTTTACCCTGATATTCATAAATCAATAGCAACAAAAGGCCTCAGGGTGTTTTTCACAATAAAGCATTGGTCTTTTGTGAATGACGAGGAAAAAAAACACGTTTGCTGTACAGAGGAAAAAGAAGGAAGCATAGGCCTAGCCTGTAATGTCTGCGGTTGTATGTGTTCTCCTTTGTCACGTGACTAATTTTCTTTCTAGCTTCGTGGCTAGAGTGCAGATGAGGAAATGGCCTTGAGGCCATTAGGTTGACACTCTGCAGGAAATGATCTGAAAGACCCAGGCGTTCTGGTAATGACCATGTGATCAGTGACATCTCCTGGAACTACCCAGCAAAACTTGGCCCTAATCCTGCTTTAATAGTAAACAACAGCTGTACGGCTCAAGTATGCTCAGATTAAGAGGCAAAAGAAATGACTTCAATCTTGCTGGAAATCCTTTCAAATAGGTCCTCCTTTTATAAATTAAGCCTCCAGAGATGATCCAGAGATAATTCTGATATGTGAATTGTGTTTGAAAAAGGGAGGGAAAAAAAAGGTCTATCAAGTGTGCCTTTTACTTATATACTAATATAATGGGACATTGAGGTTATGCAGAGGCATTTATCCATGCACATACTCTGAAGTGCACATTAACACATGACAAACTGAGAAAAGCCGGCGGTGTGTGTTTCTTTCCTTTTGCGTAATGTTTTTACAGGCATATTGGGCTCTTCTTGGTCTATCATTGGTGAACAGGGTTTAAAATAGATACGGGTATTTGAAGGCAGCTTAGCTGCAACTGCAACACGTGATTGAATTAGAGCGCTGTCAGTTGGGTCCATTATTGAGGTCTCTGGGATGTGCAGTGTCTTTGCTAAGAGTCTCTCTTGTTACTCTGCTTTTCCTGGAGCATTTATGGTGCCCCGTGATGATCGACGGGAAGATGCTACCGCTAAACGTTTATTTAGTTTGCGGCCACAAATCTCAGTGGAAATGTTACCATTAATGGGTTTGTTGAATTGCAAATATGGCATAATAGTGCACAAAATATTATTTGCTTGATCGTGCTGTGGGAAAAGCTAGCGAAGTTAACTTGACTGACAGGATGAAAGCTGCTGCTGAAACCCTGAAAGAGTGAATGACAGAGCATGCAAAGCCTGTGATAGGTTTATATTGGCTGCGGTGACCACGTATGACCACATTAAAGCTTAGTATGAATTAGGGCAATCTTATGTTACCCCAGCACAGCACTCTCCTGTCATTGACATTTCCTTGAGACTTGGCTGCTGTTCGTGACATTAGGCCACACAGGAGAATATATGTCTTGTAAAGCCTAGGCAGCGAGGACTGAGTGTTTACCAAGGTTGCACTTGGGCTATTTTTTACTGTTCACCAAGCTAAAAATAAAGTGATGGTATTTTAGTATTTTGCCACCTGCATTAAGAGACCATGCTTCCTTTGCATTGCACCTTTTAATGTGGAAATAAGAATTTAAAATGTGTAAGCTTTACTCTTCCAGTTATGCTTAAAAGTATGAAATGTTATGAAAGAAATGTTGCTTTTTTTTTTTTTTTTACCTGGAATCTTGACAGTTTTTTTTTTTTTTTTAACAAATACTGTAAAAAAGACGTGCTAATATTAGTGTCAAGCTATTGGTCCCACTTTTGGCTCAGGTTTTGTGTTACTGTGAAATGAAATTTTCTGCCAAAACTGTTAGACTGTATATAAAAGATGGCCCTGAAGCCAATGCAGCCCCCTGCTGGACATTTGAACAGCCAGAAGGAGGTCTTCCAAAAAAAGTCTGGAGATAGCTGCAGTCACCACGCCCAACCGGTCACGGCATATGGCTGCCCCTCCCCCAGCCTGGTTCTGCTAAAGGTTCCTTCCTGTTAAAATGGAGTTTTTCCTTCCCACTGTTGACAAATTGTCTAAATCCTGGGTTTTCTTTCTAATTTCGTTAAATTATAATACAAAGCCTCTTGGGGTGACTGTTATAAATATTTAAATGTATATAAACAAATTTCAGTTTATTATTCATTATTTTTCACATTTTATATATGACCTCCATTAACACTTAGGCTTTTATTGTAAATTACAGTCAAATAAAAAGTAGTATTATAGTTAAGCAGGGTACACTTTAAACTTAGCCTGACAAAACTGAGAACAGTGGGCAGTGGGGTTTTTTTTCTCCATACACGTGAAAACACACATAAAAATCTCAAGCATAGTCAAGAGCATACCAAACTAACAAGGTCGCAACCTAACCCCAAATGTATAGAAGTGCTGGCTGATCAGAAGTCACCAAACAGTGACACAGCGCACAGTCTGACTTATTTTATTTCTGATCATTTTCACCTGGAAGCACTTTTTCTAAAGCTCCAACTTTCAGTGATTTAAATTGCAGACAAAAGGCCAAAACACACAGAAAAAGCTAAGTTTAACAAACTACCAGTTTACATGTAGACAGGATCTCAGTTCTCCATTGGATTGTGATGTCCAGTTTCAAACATAAGTGGCTTTTTGTATAGTTAAAATGAGCACGTATCTTTCATACCTGCTAATTTCTCGATTTCAGTCCCTGTAAAACTGTAGCTTGGATTACCCAGGGACTGTTGGATAAACACTGTGAACAAGTTGACCATACAACCGAAGCTATGCATTTTTGTGCAAACCATAATTTGATAATAACAGGATTAATGCTGTTCTCCGACTATTGCATGTCAATTCCTTGACCAGATTACTTTAAGGCTAAAATTGGAGCAAAGATAATCTTATCAAAAGGCCCTGCGGTGCATTACTTATCAGCCTTTCCATTTACGGCATTGCAGTGTTAGATCTAATTTCTGTCAGTGCTTTGATTCTGAGAGCCCATAAAGCAAACTAAATCACGGCGTGAACTGAATAGCTATAAACAGAAACGTGGTCAGCAGTGTAAAAATAATTAATATATTCCTGTAACAACAAAACAAAACATCTTGCCTTAAGGTTGCTTGCAAATGCACAAACAAGACAGGTGCCTTATTTTCCTTCGTTTCCCACTGTTCATGACACGCAATAGTTCTGACCGTCAAGCGAATGTGAATAAAGCAATAATGTAAACTGTGGACTAACTGAGCCTTGAACATCGAAACTAATTCTGCAGATCAGCAAATCAATGCTGATTTAGTCAAAGACATGTTTCACAACGGTAAAACCAAGAAATATGAATGAACTCAAAAAAGAATCAGCTGCTTATTATAAACACCCCTGCATGTCTTATGATTAAGATGCACACCAGTGTTTACATCTACTTCTCAGACAGTTGAATTATCACTTTTCTGATTACGCCACACAATCCTTTATTATTGACACTGGTCAAATCTCTCCCACTGGCGTCTTGCATCACACCTCCTATCTGTCTTTCGCTCTCAGCCTGGCTCTGTGTCTTTTTCTCCCTGTTCTCTGCTTCTGTCCCTCTCTCTACCCCCCGCTCCAAACCTCCCCTTCCCACGCACTCTGTCTCACACACCTACTGTCTGCCTGCCAGGTCTCTGTTGCTTAGCGACAAGCAGCGAGTGCTGGACTGCTCTTATGAGAGCGACGTTTGTCCATCATGATCTCATCCTTCCCTGTGCCGGCCGCACGTACGCCGGACCTTTCTTTAAAGAGTTGAAGTGGTTTTCGGTGAAAAGAAAACGGTGGCAGAAGTGCATTTAAATCTAAGCATGTGTTTGAGGTTTTTGTGCTTGTACTGAAGCAATTGATGAAATGACTTTTAAAATGTCATTGATTAAATTTGCGTAGTTTATTGGAAAATGAATGCAGAGGCTTGGAAGAGCCTGAGATACTTATTGAGACAATAATGAAAAAATACTGCAGTTGGAGCCGATGTTGGGATAAATTGTGACTTACAAATTAAATCACTAAGTGTATTTATTCAGCAATCAAACTTATTCCCATATCAGCTATTAAGTTTTGTATACTTTCACTGTAGCATGTGGTACTCTAGATCAAATCTGAATTATGTAATTTCCTCATAATATTAACAATTTGAATCAAGTGTTTCCCAAACACAGTGGAAGTTGTAACTGAATTTATTGGTGTATTACTGACATCTTTATTTAGCTTCCAGTTATATTATGTTATATGTATGTCTCCGCTTGTTCCAGATTCTCCCATATATATTTTCTGTTATTGTGTGATTAACCGAGGCTTGCCTTATTGCCTGTCAAATGTATCTAATTGTCATTTCCTGTCTGTCTTAATTTGAAGAAGACCCAAGTCCTGCAAGTGTGGAGACTTGTGTGACCGTGGTCAACTGGCCACCACTGGTTGCAAGGAAAAAAATGTATATTCCCCAACTGTTGGGTGAGGGGATGGATGAATTTGGGTGCACAGAGCTATACAGTGCTGTACCAAAAACCTCTTTGCAGTTGCTTTGGGCACTAGCAGCTGTCATACATATTTGGCATGTAAAATATGAACTTCTGCAATCACTTGCCCTCTACTGTCTGAGCAAAAAATGCAAAAAGAGCAAATGAGAAACTGAGAACTTTTGCCTTCGTGGTGAAAATGATACCGTTTGTCTGCATGAGTGAGGTACAGCTTTTAATTCTAAGGTGAATGCTCTCCATTTCAGACTTGTGTCTGTGTACTTCTGCTTTGTTAGCAGTTGACAAGTGTTTGCAGACAAGTTGGAGTCTTCCATGTAAATTACGGGCAACCGTGGTAACCTCATAAAGCACTCGCAAGATGGTTTTTGGAGAAACACTCTCCTTGTCTCTCCTCTGGGGCTAATCTCTGCACATATATAACATTTTTTAAATGTGATCATCAAAGTGTTGAGCCTCTAACAACACATGTGATACAACATTGTTCTACAACAGCCCCAAACAATGCAATAATGTGCAAAGCAAATGCCTGACATCAGTCAGTTTGCTAGCTAGCATTGATAATATCGACCAAGTTGTTAAAAATTACTTGGTGGCCTCTTCCTTTCCATTACTTAGCCAAGATGGTGACCACTGCAGATGAAAAAAAAAAAAACATACCGCATTTCATACTCCACTTTAGACAGCGTCACTTCAGTACTCACAGTAATCTGCGTGTAGCAGTATTTGTTAGGCAAACCAGTAAAATCAAAATAGCATGTGTGAGTGGAGAAGTCTCAAAGAAATGTGATACTTCTGCATGAAGTTTCCTGGTGAGTCTGCATTCAGGTAATTGCCTTCACTCTTCCATGTTGGACTTGTTTGGCTGTAATGAGTCATTGGCTTTGAATTAAACCTTTTTTTGAATCTCGTTTTGGTCAGTCTTCTGTTCTGGGTTATCAGTTGCCACCACGCTGTATGTTGTAATCTAAAGCTGTCTTTGAACATGCTTCAACCACTGCTACACCCCTCCTCACACGTCCTTGCTGCTTTTCATGTTTCCAGGCTGTGAATTTCTCTGTTACTTTATTCCTTTTGATTAGTCCTTTGGGGCCTTGCAGCTTTTATTTTGACAAATGAGCCCAGTGCTGAGGACTAAAAAGTACTTACAACAGTATTGATTAACACTGGCTATTAGCCAGTGGAAGGGGGGAAACAAAGACGTTCTTACAGTAAACCTTAAGATGATATCCAGAGCCGGTTAAATAAATGCGCTAAGGCCGAAGATTAGCGACGCGGATTTACTCACTACTGCGTTTGAAGAGAAGCTCACAGGCTTGAGGTCACTTCACTTTGATGGGCACTCTAAGTTATCAAAACCTGAAGCTGTCTTCTCTATAACATAATGCACAATGTGTCCTTCACATAAACTGTTTACATAGTTCTCTACTTGCTAGAACAGACTATATGTGCTTTAATTGCTATGTGTATTGGACATTCTATTTTAAAAGTGACCACCTTTATTAAACACTGACTCTCTCATTCCCCCTTATTGGGCGTATTGTTGCTTCACTATAAATTAAAACCCCCTGTCATGCAAATGTAACCGCAACACATTTTATGTCACTCTCAGTGACTTGTCCTTGGTTTTAAAAGTGCTGCAGTGATCAAGTGCAGACTGTGTGGACAGTAAAGGAGAGCTGATTCAGTCTTCACATCATCCCCTGTGAAAGCTGTTGCCAACTCTCCTTCTAACGCACCCTGACACATTTTCATTTTTGTGCTGAATTTTCCGTGTTGTTTATTCGAGCTTAACTGTGCAGCCTATACCAAGCCTGCAAGGTATCAAATCGCTGAGTCTGGGGAGGTGGTTCTCTCCACCCCTACATGCACCAACCACCCCCACATCGCAGCACCATCACGGGAATGCCTCTGTCGACCTCAGGCAAAAGGCAATCCCGCAACACTTTCTGTCAGCTACTCAAATCCCAAACCTGTTCTAACAACAATGGCGCTAACAGGAACGGACAGATCACAGCGGAAACCAAACCCCAATGCCCGTCTTACACTGAGCACAAACAAATGTAGTTGGGCTTGGGCACATAGTGGTTCCTCTAAGCTCTGTGTGCCTTGTCTGTGGATGTTTGATTTGATTGCGAAAATCCTTTGATTTAGTAAAGTTGGTCACCACGCAGTCGGAGCTAGACCGAGCAAGAGTGCCTCAGTCCTCCCCGGCAGCATGCTTTACACTTGACATCACATCGAGGCTTAATGCTGTGCAATGCATTCCAGCGTTCCTCCAAAGGCACTGACCTTTCTTATAAACGCACAGATTGGTTTGCCGTGCTGCCATCTTGCGTAATTACACTGATTCTCTGTAGGCTTAAGAATGTGTACACAAACTTGATGCAGTGTTTCATCCAGGCTTCGTCTCTCCTTAATGGATCTTGTTAGCTAAGGTCAAAGTCCTCTCTGTGTGAGGTCACAGTAAAGAAACGCAACCTTCCCTGTGGAACACATTGGGGGGCCTTGGTGTTGGTTGATAAGAGCGCACAAGCCATACCAATCTGCACCATGTCTTCTCCCCAATTCCTTTTCCTAACGTCAGGCTTAAAACATGCAAATTCTGTATGAAGGAAGCTGATTTCTTTTCCCCAGTGGGAGGCGTGAGATCTAAATTTAAAATGATTAAATGAGCCTAGAGTAAGAAAATCATTTGCACTTCCATTTGTTAGCCTCTGAGCTGTTCTCAAATCAAGGTCACGGCTCTGAATCATTAGGCTCAGATGACTGCCTTTTTTACTGCCTTCAACAAGAACACTTCCCAGATAACATTGTTGACCTCTATATTATGCAAATACAGTTTATGGACCTGATCAAACACTTTTCTTTTAGAAATCAGAAGACAAACAAGCTCATCTTTGTTTAATGCTTCGCATTAGACAAGGAATCAAACAAGTAAATAAACAGATTAAAATTCAAACCTTTACTTCTTTTGCTGCTGTTCCACATCAGATGCATACCTACACCTCATCTTTAAAAAAATAAACAAACAAAAAAAATCATATAGACGCGTGCACTCACTGGCATTAGTGAAAGATTTTAAGGTATTATTGCATCAGGATAAGATAAATGTGGTGTTTCGACAGAAGAACGGAGACAGCTTGGTTTAGAATGGAACGTGTATTCAGCAGTAGTTAGCCATCCAAAACGTATCACCTAGTGATGGGTCGTTCGCGAACAAAATGGCTCTTAGAGCCGGCTCTTTGACGTGAACGAGGCGAGCCGGCTCCTTATCGCGAGCCGTCACGTGGGTTTTTTTTTTTTCTTTCTCTCACCCTCCCTCTCTCTCTCGCACTTTTTTCCCGCTTCACAATGCACGCGAGCCTTGTGCTTTATGCTGGGCAGAGGGGCGGTAGTTACACTCAGTAGCACAGGAGGGAAAGAAAGAGAAAGAGAGCCAGGGACAACAACATCACATTAGAAAGGTATAGTAATCATCCACAACTATTTTCGGTTGCAGATGATAAAGGATTCAGAAAGTTTATTCATGCAGGTCCATATGTGCATCTTACAGTGGGGCAAAAAAGTATTTAGTCAGCCACCGATTGTGCAAGTTCCCCCACTTAAAATGATGACAGAGGTCAGTAATTTGCACCAGAGGTACACTTCAACTGTGAGAGACAGAATGTGAAAAAAAATCCATGAATTCACATGGTAGGATTTGTAAAGAATTTATTCGTAAATCAGGGTGGAAAATAAGTATTTGGTCACCTCAAACAAGGAAAATCCCTGGCTCTCACAGACCTGTAACGTCTTCTGTAAGAAGCTTTTCTGTCCCCCACTCGTTACCTGTATGAATGGCACCTGTTTGACCTCATCATCTGTATAAAAGACACCTGTCCACAGCCTCAACCAGTCAGACTCCAAACTCCACCATGGCCAAGACCAAAGAGCTTTCGAAGGACACCAGGAAAAGAATTGTAGACCTGCACCAGACTGGGAAGAGTGAATCTACAATAGGCAAGCAGCTTGGTGTGAAAAAATCAACTGTGGGAGCAATCATCAGAAAATGGAAGACATACAAGACCACTGATAATCTCCCTCGATCTGGGGCTCCACGCAAGATCTCATCCCGTGGGGTCAAAATGATCATGAGAACGGTGAGCAAAGATCCCAGAACCACACGGGGGGACCTGGTGAATGACCTGCAGAGAGCTGGGACCAAAGTAACAAAGGTCACCATCAGTAACACACTACAACGGCAGGGAATCAAATCCCGCAGT
Source organism: Neolamprologus multifasciatus (assembly GCF_963576455.1). Lineage (NCBI taxonomy): Eukaryota > Metazoa > Chordata > Actinopteri > Cichliformes > Cichlidae > Neolamprologus > Neolamprologus multifasciatus. The sequence goes on from NC_140451.1 coordinate 19,875,662, forward strand.
GCCAGACGTGTTCCGCTGCTGAAGCCAGTGCATGTCCAGGCCCGTCTGAAGTTTGCCAGAGAGCACATGGATGATACAGCAGAGGATTGGGAGAATGTCATGTGGTCAGATGAAACCAAAGTAGAACTTTTTGGTATAAACTCAACTCGTCGTGTTTGGAGGAAGAAGAATACTGAGTTGCATCCCAAGAACACCATACCTACTGTGAAGCATGGGGGTGGAAACATCATGCTATGGGGCTGTTTTTCTGCCAAGGGGACAGGACGACTGATCCGTGTTAAGGACAGAATGAATGGGGCCAAGTATCGTGAGATTTTGAGCCAAAACCTCCTTCCATCAGTGAGAACTTTGAAGATGAAATGAGGCTGGGTCTTCCAACATGACAATGATCCAAAACACACCGCCCGGGCAACAAAGGAGTGGCTCCGTAAGAAGCATTTGAAAGTCCTGGAGTGGCCTAGCCAGTCTCCAGACCTCAACCCCATAGAAAATCTGTGGCGGGAGTTGAAAGTCCGTGTTGCTCGGCGACAGCCCCAAAACATCACTGCTCTTGAGAAGATCTGCATGGAGGAATGGGCCAAAATACCAGCTACTGTGTGTGCAAACCTGGTAAAGACCTATAGTAAACGTTTGACCTCTGTTATTGCCAACAAAGGTTATGTTACAAAGTATTGAGTTGTATTTTTGTTATTGACCAAATACTTATTTTCCACCCTGATTTACGAATAAATTCTTTACAAATCCTACCATGTGAATTCATGGATTTTTTTTTTCACATTCTGTCTCTCACAGTTGAAGTGTACCTCTGGTGCAAATTACTGACCTCTGTCATCATTTTAAGTGGGGGAACTTGCACAATCGGTGGCTGACTAAATACTTTTTTGCCCCACTGTATGCATCTTCTTTTTGTTTTCATATTTTAATTTATATTTAATTGTGTTGTGGTTTGCAGTGTTTTGTGTTGTTTCACTTTAAATTTGTAAAAGGAAAAAGCTGAAAATTTAAATAGTTAAAATTTGAAATGTGAATAGTTGATTTTTGTATTATATGATTTACTTATTACATTTTATGTGGAGTGAATAAATAAAAGCATATTTACGGTGGCCCCTACAGACAAATCACGTACAAACTCAAAAGCACGTACAAACTCAGAAGCACGTACAAACTCAGAAGCACGTACAAACTCAAAAGCACGTACAAACTCAAAAGCACGTACAAACTCAAAAGCATGTAAAAACTCAAAACACGTACAAAAGACAACAGAAGTGCTCCAGGATGCTGGGCGCAGTGTTGAGCTTTTGTTACCTAGTGGCTACACAAGCCAGCAAGTACCAACGACCGGATTTGGTGTGTGGTAGTAACAGGTAAATCTTTTTTTTTTTTAAATTATTTGAATATATATGAGTGCCTGTGTATAAATACACAAACAATACACACATGCTTTCAATTGTGTAATTTAAGTGATCTAGTAGCTCTGTTTTGGAAGTTCAGTTAATGCTAGAAATGTGTTTTGGAGTTTGTACGTGTTTTGTCTCTAGGGGCCACCGCATATATTTATATATAAACATATATAAATAAAAAACTTTTTTTTACGTTAGTAATTCCTTTTGTGCATAATTTTATATTATTGTTAATAATAAATTAATTAAAGCAACAAAACAACCTGAAGAGCCGGTTCGGAGCCGAAAGAGCCGGCTCTTTTTAGTGAGCCGGACCGAAAGAGCCGGATCTCTAAAAAGAGCCGGAAATCCCATCACTAGTATCACCATACACTTCTCTTCTTCTATCCTTCTATCACTATTAGTCACAGAGCCCCCTACTGGTAACTGAGTATATGTTCATATTCAGTCCCTCTTGTAAAGCAACCCTTCACCATCTTAGCAGTGTATGTAAACATAACAATAAAGATACTGAGATCTGTCTCTCAAGTAAAGAGAGCCTAATCTTCTTGGTTTATTCCAACTTTTCTTAAGCTGGTGGAGGGGAAAAGTGAGTATAGAAGATGAGAAAGTGAAAATAAATTAGGAGGAATTGGAAGGAAATGTGAATAGACAGGATAGACAAGGAGAGATGACACTGAGAATAGATATGGGGGGAATAGAAAGAAATGGGTATGTGTGATTATACCTTTTAAAGGGTCTTTTTAGGTGGCTGTTAGAGTGGAGAGGACAAAAATGCACAAATAGAGGGTAACGAGTGTGAAAATATTGACGGGAGCAGTAAAAGCGGTCGCTTGACATGTTAAATGTGATAATGCATCAGAGAGGAACATATTATTAGGGATAACTTGAGCGGGTGCTATCCAAAAACCTGTTTTAACTTTTGAAGTTGATTTTGTAATCGAGTGACTCATAGCTTATCGAGGACATGCTGTCGCATATATGCAAATCTGCTTGCTGGGTGTGCTGAGAGACCGTGTTCGTACTTAGTCATTCATATCGTATGCATAGACTGCAGGACTCCCACCATGCAGCCTTTCCTGCTCACTTGTTGTTCTGTAGTTACACATTTTCTGGAATGACTAGTTCTTTAAATATCAGAGTTTTTTTTTAATCTCTTGTCGGCTGAAGCCAAAACAAATGACAAGATAAACACCGAAGCTGTTTAATGCTTTGTCAACAGTGATTAATTGATCCAGCTGACTGAAAAAGTACACTGTTCCTGTTTGCTGATTTAAAAAAAAAAAGTATGTGTGTGTGAGTGAAGGTTGGTGTCCAAAAAGGTTGGATCGTTGTGCGTTTCCATCTAAGGATGCTTTGAATACCGACACATTCGGACTGCAGGCAGGTCTGTTTAGCACTCGTCCTCTTCTGCAGCAGTACAAACAAACAATATGTTCAGCATTGCCTTGTCAAATCAGTGAAAGCCATACACAAACTTGCATTGCTCCAAAACGAATATAGACATCAGCCTTAATTCAGAGTCAGCCTTAACTAAGCCTTTGCATGTGTCCCTCCACTAATAATGCATCCTTTATACCATCAGGGATGCTGGCTTTTAAACTGTGCAAATATAAGAAGGCAGATGTTTCCCCGCCTCTTACGTACCGAGGACCAGGCATCCATGGGTCAAAGGAAGAATTTCAGATATGGATTGGTTAGACCAAAGGACACTTTCCCATTTCCTCTCAGTTCTATCTTGCACCTTTTGATCGAGAAAGCGACGGCATTTGTTTATGTTCCTGCCTGGTGGAGGTTCAACTTGAATTTCTGGATGTAGCAAAGATCTTCGTAATATTTTCAGTCTTTCCCCTTGTGTACGGAGATTTCAACAGATTCTCTGAATTTTTAAATCAGATTATGTTTCATAAGTGACGAAAGGCCAAACTTCTTTGTATTTTTCAGCTGAGAAATATTTCTTTACCCATGCGATCTTTCACAGAACTCCTGATCGTACTTGCTTAAGGCAGGCCCTCTGGGATGCTCTTTAAACCCAATCATGTTTCGAATTAACCTAATTAGTTGTGAAACATTTAACTTTTTTTCCTTTCACCATAAAACAAGTTTCTTGTTGAAATTCAATAAGCAAAGAAAATATCAGAACTTTTTGCTATTTACTGTTAAGTATTTGGTTTAAATTATTTTAAAATGACATTTTATTTTGATTTAATTACTTTATCACAAACTACAACTACAAACTGTTAAAAAGAGAAAAGAGTGAGAGGTTGGCAGCCTGTTGTTTCCTGCCTTGTTTGCTTTCAACACTGAACGTCACTGCTTAGCACTACATACCAATCTGCTGCTAAAAGATTCATCTGCCAGTCATATCTGGATGTTGGTCTTTATAGAGCCGAGCCATTGATCAGTGCAGGTTAGACAGCAGGGAGCCAATTAGGGCAACAGCTACCATTTTGATTGTTTTCCACTACTGGGAAACACCTAAGTGGCCTGTTCTGCTCGGGATAATGGGGCCCCGATTTCATCTGTCTGTTGAACGCTGAGTCACTTATTGACAGAGAGCGAGCCGTGTGTCTGTATTTAGGGAGAAAGCTTGTTAAAGTGTTCCGAGGGCAATAAGAGATCAGGGCTACGACAGGTGATGGCTGTTTGATAAGGCTGCTGTTGTACTGCTGTGTCTGTTGTTGTTCTCTGTACTGTTGAGTTCAACTCTTACTTTCAGTTTAACGTGAAGTTACACGAGGAAGTACAAATTTAAACTCTCAAATGATCAAATACTACAAAAAATGCCAGTCTGAAGTCTGAAACTGTTTAGTACATGTAATTAATACATGGATATAACATACAATAGATAATAGTAAACAGCCTCCTTAAAATAAATAAATAAATTTTTTATTTTTTAAATTTTTTTACTATTCTGTAAATGCCATGCCTGACTTGCTAATTAGTGAGTCTATTAAAGACACGACACAATGTGGATACTGTAATTCGTGTGTGCCTAAAAACGAAAGAAAAAAAACCCCCTCCAACATCACTGTCATTAAATTGCTTTGGTAAGTGATTAGTTTGAGGTAATCTACCAATAAAATGCATTAAAGCTGAATGACTAGAATACAGGTTTAGACAGGAGTGTTTTACTGAGTCTTTGATTTTTTTTTTGCTTGTTTTTAACGAGGAAGGAAAATTCATTTTCCTTGCATTTTTTTTTTAGTAAACATTGCCTGTACAGCATGTAATGCTTTTCAGACCCAGTAAAAATGTTATAGTGTTTAGGAATCGTTAGCTAGTAGGTTTATACCTTTTTATTAATGATGATAAAATCCCGTATTAAAAACTGGCCTCAGTTGTGTGACACAGTTATTGTGTGGTGTGCGCCTTAGTTTGCTGTGAGCTCACTTTAGGTTCATAGGTGTGGTAAGCGACGTCGACACAGACTGTGGTCCAGATGAAACAGAAATCAGTCGTTGCCCTGAGCATATATATACACACACACACACATAGGCAAGCAAAAATGTCCATCGCCCTTGAACGAGCGAAAGTCCAGATTCCGAGAGCAACAATAGAAAACAGAGTGAACCTTCACAGAGTGGCAGCACAGATATAGGTTGGAGGTTTTAAGCGGCAAGAGCATCACAAGGACAGTGTCATTTCAAGTAAGGGTCACAGTAGCGTTTAATGCAGAGAAGTATAGTATAAGACTAGGGCCACGAGTGCCAAAATGAATACTTTGTTAAATATTTAATTATATCTGTCAATAATTAATGAAGATTTGAAATAGATAAAAAAATGTATTAAATGTTATACATGGAATAAATTTAAATTTAATTTAATTATTTCCAAGTGTAATTAATTAATGGCACAGTTAATTATTTAATGAAGTAATTATTTAACGAATGTTGACACTCTACATAGGACAGAAAGTTTCAAAATTTTCAATTTCAAAAATGTGGACTATATGGAAACATGTAGATGTCTAAATGAGAGTAGTTATTATAGTTGTGTCATTATGTTTTTTGTTACCATTTCTTAAATTTAGTTTCCAGAGCAGCTTTTCTCACCGAGTTTTGTTTTGATTTTTTTAAATATTTTGTTGTTAGTTTTTCTTTTTTCATTTACTAAAAATAGGTGCATTGTGTTTTTCCCTGAACAGTATAATTTTTTTAAGTTTATATTATTTATATTTTTTACTTTTATTTTGTTAAAATGTTTTGGGTTGTTTTCCACATCCAGTTCATTCCGTGCACTTCCTTCCTCTTGTGTTTCACTTACTGGAAAAACTAATCTGAAACAGCCTGGAAAAATCAAGTCCACATCCCAAACAAGAGCACAGCAGGTCGATTTAACATTTCTTTTTAGTTAACTATAATAACCTCAGTCTAAGTGCTTTTAGGACCTGTTTTTGGCCATGTTTTGTTGGGCTTTTCTTCTATTCACTGCTTGTAAATTCATTCAGGCAAACTCGTGGGCTGTAGTACAAAATGTCAGAATTTAGCCTCAGGTCATTTCTTCACTGATGGCTGTAGTATGATAAAAGCTGATGTCACTCAAGCATGTTTTCTTATTTATTTATTTTTATTCCACCTACTTTTAGGTTAAGCTTAAAATGCTATGTAACCAAATCTGGGAAATTATTGTGGGTTACTGTCTGGCCCACAAACATGTTTTGGTTGTCCACAATGTAAGAAAATAAAAATAAAAATCCAGATGCGTAACTCTGCAGTAACCACTGTCTTTTAATTTTCAGCATTCACACTGAATAGATTATTAAATTGATCAGGAAATAAAAAAGTGTTTCCATTCAGATCTAATTTGCACTGAAAGCGAGAATGTGAGCATGTGTGGATCGCCATAGTAACAAGCCATCACCAGATCGATGATTTAAAAGAAAAAACATATAGATGATAGCCTGAGCCTGCTGAGAATCAAATGACCAATTATTGCAAGGCCACAGCATGTGGAGGAGAATTTGTGGTTGTCTGTAATGATTTTACATTTGTGGTGTGTTTTCTCCCTGCACAGTAATTTGTTAAATTTGCACACCTCCGTCTAGATCTAAGTTATTATGCTTTCTCACATTTTGACATGATCTGAAGTCGCGGGGTAATGGAGTGGAGGCAAAGCTCTGCAGATGAGGCGACAAGCTTTTTGTGGGAGGCTGACAGCTTGATTGACAGTTTCTCGCCTTGTTTAGGTTGCATTAAGGTTCGCAGACGAGAGCAGAGGTGACTGATGAGTGCAAATTCCAGTGATGTAATCTCAGCCTTCTACTTGGTTTAGAGTAATGGAAAGTGCAAAGAAAAGTATTGTATTGATTTTTAGGGCCTGAAACTGCTGTAATACCATTTATTGCCCAGACACACTGAAAACTAAATGAAACTAGCAGTTACTGGTATTTGTTTTGTTGTCCTGACTGAAAAAGGCTATTTTTTTGTTACTGCCAAACAACTTCACCTTAAGGAGACACAGCAGGCATTTGTTAATTTTCTCTGCTCTGTAGCAGATCAGATGGGGAAAACCCCAAACTTTCATTCAGGATATTTTATTATATACCCTACAACTTTAGTATGCCTTCATTTAAGCCACTGGCCTTCTATTATCCGCTGACATTAAGATGATAAAACTCAAAGACGTTACGGATGACAAGTGCTGACCTTTCAGTCTTGCAATTTACTGCATCATCTATTTTTATCCTGGACCACTGGGGCTTAAAATGTTGTATCAATGGGAGAGGTGCAGTACAGTATTATGAATCGACCGGACTGTACATTCAAGATATTTCTTTCTGTCAGCCTCCCTCCAGTTATAAGGCAGCGCTAATGTGAATGTGTCTTTATTCTGTCTTCTGCTGTATGAACAGAGGGACGTTTTAGTCAGCATCAGCTGCCATCAGATCATATATTCATGTCTTGTCATTTTTCTCTAGCTAGCTGAAGAGACATTACAATCGGGACAAAAAAAAAAAGTGCACTTGAACAGCAGCCATTAGTAGGACTGAGTTCATGCCCTGTTGTGCAGATGGGCATGCTGTCCATCAGAGATGCAGAGAGATGTAAACCGTTTGGCTTGTCTTCCTGTTTTGCCGATATCATGGATGTCATTTGTTTAGTTCAGTGTCTACAAATCGTCTAATCCTTCTCTGGCCTGCACTGCTCAGGCACAGAGGCACAGGGCTAATGTGATTCTGGAGATGGACAAACTTCTCAGCGGCACTGATGGCTTTGGTATTTTGTTGATTTATCACACTGTGATGACGTATTTGTGTCTGCATAGTTTGGAGTTTTGACTCACAGCATTGTCCTAATTTATGAAAAGCTTATGATTTTTTTTTCTTTATGAACCTGAACCCTTGAGCTTCAAATTTCAACAAAAACATTGCTCTTTTCTATAAATTTTCACATTTAATGTTTTACACAATGTAGAAAAAATTATAATGTATATTATTGTTTTTTGATTAAGATGAATTACAGTTGTTTATTTCCATTCCTGAACAGAAAAATAAATTTTAGTGTCTGAACATCCTGCTTCATTAAGTTGTGAGTTTTGAGTTCAGTTTGTTGATTCAAATTTGGACATAAAAAAGAGAATTCTGTTTATTTGCCTAATAGATTATAATATAATTTGTCTTACTTTAGTTTTAAAAAAGGGTTGTTTTTTTTTGTTTAGAAGTTTCTAAAGTATTTTCTTGTTTTTATGACAGGTGGTTTAATAAATGTATTAAGCTCTGAATTAATATTTATCCTATATTTAGTGCTTTGGTTCTCCTGACTTTGCCCCATGTTTTCATTGCTAAGGTATTTTTAAAGTACACTTCTGCTGTTTCTGTTGCTGGTAGACTTTTCTCAGCTGGAATCTGGAACTTGACACTTTTTTAAATAAATCAGAATCAAAATACTGTAATAAGGAAAGGTATGTGTCACAGTTGCTCCAAGACAGTAAAAACAGTAGCCGAGTAAGCTAACTAAATTATAAATGTACAAAATCTAACAAATATATACCAATACCTCAATTATAAAACATCTCAGAATATAACACAAATTAAATATATATGATTGAAATTGATTGAAATAACCCACATCAATGTTATCATTTTATTATTAGCTATAACCGCTAGCCGCTAGATATCAGACAGCTAATGTGGCTAGCAGCTAAGGCTAACTACTAATAATTAAGCACCTAAAGTTAATGTGGCTCTGGCCAGATTTACATTCATGATAATTCCTTATTACTTTAATGGTTTTAAGACAGGAGCTTTTCTGACCTCGGGAAATTCAGCGCTATGAATATGAAATATTACTGCTTCCTCTTACTGAGAGCAGGGACTGTGTGTCAGCTGAAAAGCGAGGCACTGCTGGTATTCATATTGTCGCAAATGAGTATCTAATCCAATAGTGACTTTTTATCTATTAGTATCTGAGTGGCAATTTATTTTTGACAATAACAGATAGGATATTTGTGCTGCCCATGGCTGGGAAATTAATCATATATTATTTTCAATTTCAATTTTTGCTTCTGGGGATTTTGAAAGCAAGATCTTGAGAAACTTATTGTGCCACTCTGTTTCATAATACTCTTGATACATCTTGTGTTAGGCCCCATAAAGTCACTTTCCTCCAGGCAGATTTAGTACAGAACATATACATATTTGTAATTTTTTGGGGGCATAATCTACAAATATGGGCACCATCCAGATTTTATTCCAGTCCGTACCTGAATTAAACACGTTAGCATAACAAGCCCTCAGCCTGTCATTTAAAATCAGAACTTTGTGAACTTCTTTCTCTGCGCTTTGCAATAACGGATCTGGGATCTCAAGGGGCAACTATGAAATAAATACATTTATTTGATCATAAAAACCAACTGGGACAATAACCAAGCTCATTTCTTCGTTGCAGAGATTTGCATATCACTCGGTAATAACCAGTCTGTAACATTTGGCCTCCATAGTTCTATATGATTCAGTAGGCGTGGTTTTTACACAGGAATAGCTTTTCTCCTCATGGTGTTATCATATCCAGCCTTGCACCTGTCTATGTGGGCTTTTAAACTGGTTTCTAAGGAGAGTGTGTGTTCTTCCTCCGTGTTTCCTTCTGCTATGACCCAGTGTAGGGCTGTAACCCAGGGACACTGGGTAACTGTACCGGCATTTAAATAGCAAACAGGGGGAACGGAGCATGTTATGAGATTCACTAGTTTCTCATCTCCCAGGGTGAGGCTATAAATAGCCTCTCACAGTGGAATAGAGTTTTCCCCAGCAATGCGAATGAAAGCCAGAAGAACAGCTGCGTTAAAGCCAAGTCCTGTTAGATCAGCCGAGTCAGACCGGCACGGTCCTCTCTCTCTTTCTCTCTCCGTTGTCTATTCTTTCTGTCTTTTCCTCTGTCTCTTGTTCTCTCACCCTCACTTACCATTTCTCTTGCTCCTAATCTGTGCCGCTGTCTGTCTTTCAGCTACTTGTTTACCCCCCCCTGTCTTTCAGTATCTTTGTCTCTCTGTCGCTGTCCTCTCCTTCTCTGTCAGTCGTGTGTTTGCTCAGTTTTCCTGTCTCTCTTGATGTCTTTTAATTTCTGTCTCTGTCATTATCTCTGCTCCTCTCGCTTTATTGTTCTGGCATTCTATCTCTCTGCCTCCCTCTGAGTCTTTGTTTGACTCGGTGTCCTCTTTTACCCCACAGTCCCTGTGTTTTTGTCCCCATCCTGTAGACTTCTCACTGTCAGTTCCTCTCTTTGTCTTCCTTCCTTCCTGTGTCATATTTTTTTTCGTGTTCTGCCACTCTCTTGCTCATTATTACCAGGCCTCCCCTGTGTAATCTGTTAATTGGTACAGTCCTAATATTAACAATGTTCATCTATTTTTAGAAAGAAGATTCTTGAAGTAGGTGAACTACATATATTTTAGGTCTTAACGTGACTCATATTAATGCTTCTGAAGTTCATTTGCAAATGCTTTTATGCACTGATGCAATACTAAAATTAATAATGTTGATTTATCTAAAAGACTGTAACGCAAACTGTAATGTGATTGGTCTGCATATTTGATACCAATTATGTTTATTTCTGCATGCCGTAACCACTGACACACCATCATCAATTTGAGGCACCAAATTGAAAACCCACTCAAAATGAGTGAAATAATGCCGGGATTCAAATATACAGTCACTGACCAGTTTGTTAGGTGCCCCTGTTTGACTGCTTGTTAACAGAAATGTCAAAACATCCAATCGTCTGGCAACAACTCGAGTTCATTCAGGCATTTAGATATGCTCAAGATAATCTGCGCAAGTTCAAACCAAGAATCAAAATGCCGACTTTGAACATGGCGTGGTTGACCAGGCTGGTCTGAATGTTTCAGAAATTGGCAATCTGCTGGGATTTTCCCGCACAACCATCTCCGCGATTTAAAGAGAATAGCCTAAAAAAAAAAAATCACGTGAGCGGTGGTTCTCTGGGCAGTAATGCCTTGTTGATGTCAGAGGAGAACGTCGGACTGCTTTGAGGTGATAGCAACTCAAATAAATACTTTTTATAACAATAGTATGCAGAAGAGCATCTTCACCGAACCTTGAACCAGATTGGGCTACAGTAGCAGAAAACCATACTAGGTGCCATTCCTGTCAGTTAAGAACAGGAAACTGAGGCTACAGTTCACATAGGCTCTGCACAGGATTGCAAAAATGTTTTGTGGTGTGATGAGTCTCAATTTCTGCTACAATTAGATGGTCGGATAAGAATTTGGCATCAATAACCTGAAAACATGGGTCCATCCTGCCTCTTATCAACAATTTAGGCCAGCGGTGATGGTATAATAGTGTGGGGGATGACACATTAGGCACCTTGTTAGCAATGGAATATCTTTTAAATCTCACAGCCCATCTGAGTATTGTTGCTGACCATGTTCATCCCTTTATGACCACAGTGTACTCATCTTCTGATGGCTGCTTCCAGCAGGATAATGTTAGAAAGTTTATGTCTGTGAAGGTTCTCAGTCATCCAGGTCATCGTAGTCAAAGGAGCTTGCAAAGAAAAGCGTCTGGACTTCTTTAAGTTACTTGAAGACGTTTCACCTCTCATCCGAGAGGCTTCTTCAGTTCTAAGGTCAAATGGTGGAGAGTCCCAGATATAAACCTGGTAGGAGTGTCCCCCCACAGAGGGACAAAAGGACCCCCTGATGATCCTCTAATCGCCTGAGCCAAGGTGTGGAACTGGGTGTGGGTCCCAATCAGCCAGAGTTTCGGGTGAGTTCATTGTGAAACCTGGCCCCACCTTATCATGCGAATTCCTGAGGTCAGATGGCCCAGGGTGTGAGTGGGCGTTAAGGCGTCTGGGAAGGGATCTCAAAACTGGATTATAGATGGCAGAGAGTTGGTGTCGTAAACCACCGCCTCTGTTCAAAGATGGTCGCTCACAGTGGACATAGATGGCTTCTTTCACTCCTCTTTCAAACCATCTGTCCTCTCTGTCCAAAATGTGAACATTGGCATCCTCGAAAGAGTGTCCTTTATCCTTAAGATGCAGATGGACAGCTGAATCTTGTCCAGTGGAGGTGGCTCTTCTGTGTTGTGCCATGCACTTGTGAAGTGGCTGTTTGGTCTCTCCAATGTAGAGGTCTGGGCATTCCTCGCTGCACTGTACGGCATACACCACATTGTACGGCATACACCATACAATGTGGTGTACGGCATACATGCGAATTCCTGAGGTCAGATGGCCCCACTCACACCCTGGGCCATCTGACCTCAGGAATTCGTATTAATAAGGTGGGGCCAGGTTTCACAATGAACTCACCCGAAACTCTGGCTGATTGGGACCCACACCCAGTTCCACACCTTGGCTCAGGCGATTAGAGGATCATCAGGGGGTCCTTTTGTCCCTCTGTGGGGGGACACTCCCACCAGGTTTATATCTGGGACTCTCCACCATTTGACCTTAGAACTGAAGAAACCTCTCGGATGAGAGGTGAAACGTCTTCAAGTAACTTAAAGAAGTCCAGACGCTTCTCTTTGCAAGCTCCTTTGACTACGTTAGAAAGTTTACTTGAGTGTAGATCTCAAGCCAATCGAGCATCTTTCGGATGTGGTGGTCTTTACCTAGAAAGAGGAAATTGCAAAATACAGGACTGGAGGATAAATGGAATGCTAATAAGTTACAACACTTGTGGTTCCAGAAGTGTTTTTGTTTTTTTTGCTACAGCGATGGTCAGGGGTGGTAATGGCAAGGACAGGGTTAATGCTACAGCAACCTCCGTTTAAGCAGATGTTTACAATGTGTTGCCTATGCGTCATGTGACAGCTCACTGTAGAAGCTTGAATTGTTTAATTTGCACCAGGAGGCAATTAATACATTTCATATATGCCTGTGGGGAACTGAATAATAACACCTGTTCATAAGATGAACTGAAAACAATAAAATGTAATATGATATATATAAACTGTATATTATACATCATGTTTCTGACCACCAGGTGAGCATTAGCATTCAACCATATATTTAGTTTAAGTCTTTGCTTTTTTCATTATTATTATAATATTTACTTTTTTTGTCCTTTATGGACTTTGGTTGTAAACACATTTACTGACTCCTGCCTCCTCCCTCTCTGAATCTCTCTCTCTCTCTCTGTCTGCCTGTCTCGCCCTGTTTGACATCACAGATGTGTTTATATATAGCCAGCAGATGGATTCTCCCATAACAGTCTGCTTCACTGGTTTTCTGTGTGTGAGCTTAGCCCACCGCCGGCCACTCAAATAAGCTAGAAGAAATTCTTTGTTTACATTATGTCTGCTGATCTGCCCAGCCTTTAGTTCGTGACTACATCCATTATTCATGTATTCTCATTCACCGTAAACACACTCGCATGCATAGAGAGAATGTTAAACGTTAGTGCTGCTCAATATGCTATCGCTGTTCAGCGTGCAATAATGAGAACTACTGTCCTGTAATTAAACTGGCATCCATGGAGGTCTTCACATAATATATTATTGAAAAAACAAAAACAAAATAGTAGAAGTTATTTTTTTAATTTATTTTTCTGTCACTGAATGATTGATTTATTTTGAGCATGACTAAAATAATAACAAAATACACTTTAAACAATAATGAGACAAAGAAAGGATTGGTACAAACAGACTTAAAGGTAAACTCATTTGATCCTACCTCAATATACAATATACATGTATAATTACATACCATTATATAAGTCTACAAACAGATATCGCGCATAAAAATCCTAATAATGATGAAGCTAAATGTTGGGTTTAATTGTGCCTGTCTGTAGGACAAATGAAATGTTTTGAATAAAAAAAAGAGGTCAACTTATATATCTAAAATCAGGCAACAAGCAGTTATTTTGTAACAAGATGGAAATCCTTGTTTCATTTGAAATGAAATCATTGTAAAGTAAACGTAATGTGCAGTTTGTATTTTCTATGAAATGTAATTCATGAAGGTAAAGCCACAACTGTGACCAAACAGATGACTGCAGGGATTTTTAACATGCTTAAAAAAAAAACAAAAAACAAAACAGCAACACTGCAAATGGCAAAGAGAGCCAGAAACAAGCGATGTGACATTTGCATGACACACTGTAGTCCTGGTGTGATGTGCTGTGCTCCTACTGCGGTATAATTGTGCAGCATGTGAGGTTTTGGGGTTCTTCTGGGTGAGAAGTAACTGGTGGGCATAGACTAACACACACCCTGTCTGGAGTGCTATCAAGTCAGTCAGAGTGAAACCGTAGACATCCCTGTGGATGGTGACATGTGTATGTGCATGTATACAAATTTTCCTGGGCCTTTGCCGCATGCTGGCAATGCAATAAAGTGAGGGGATGAGTGGGAGTGGGAGAAATTCAGTTAGATGTAAGTATTTAACTGTTTGCAGTGTGACATATCCGGTACAATGAAGTTTCATGGTGGGAGCTTGAACTTTATAAAACGTTGATAACTTTTTCAGATATCTTGGTTACGGTGTGATTAGTGGAGGACTTAAGGAGGAAGAGTGGGATGAGACGGGGTAGTAGCCCCTGCACATGCTACAGTGGCCTTAAACACCACTGGTATGCTAACACATGGGTGAATAAGAAACCGTTGCAATGGGTTTTGTTGAACCACTGTGTTTAAGAATGCATTGTAATATTAATTTATTTTAATTACTTTTAAAAAAGGGAACAACAAAACTGCAATAGCACCTCTTGCGTTGAACAAAAATATTGAACACAGGCTGGTGAAGTGGACAATAATTATCTATTAGAACAAACACAGCACTTAACTTTGAATCAGGCTATATCTGTCTCAGGTCAATGCCTCATTCACTTTTTCTGCAAATAAAATGCCTGAACCGGCTGTTATTTATTTAAATGATATTAAGCTAAAGTTTCTAAATGTTAAATGTTCTTGATAGCAGCCTGTCGGAAATACTGAATTCTTGTGGTGCTCAAAAGCAAAGCTGAATGCTTCACATCACTTTCATGATAGGTACTTCAAAAGTTTGTGAGTCTCCAAACACTGAGTCATTTAATGAGTATATAAACCATAAGTAACCAAATTACCCACTGGAGTACTGCGAGGCCCAACGGCAGAGCTGGATAATAATCTTATGACTAAGCCTGGCTTTTTTAGGGTCAGTTTATTGGCATTGTTATGGGTTAGAATGAAATTAGGAAAATGGCAGCTGTGTCCATGCCATATCATTATCAAATATAATCCAATTTAACCAGACAATCCTCTTGAAATGGACAGAGCACTCTCTTGGGCTCATCTGCTCTTTAGCCCTGCAGAAATACTCAAGTTGCAGTCTGGTTTGTTTTCGTATCACATGTGGGTGCGCATCGGTCACCCCAGTGGTCGGCTGGCTTTTGGTTGCGTGTCTTTATTGCTTCATAAAGTTCTAGGAATTATGATGTGTCGGGTTTGAAAAACAAGAATAAACTCACTGTAAACACTTATAGTTTTCACTCGTCACCATTTTTGAATTTTATGGGGTCATCACAACAAATGTCCCACACTTACACAACAGGGACACTAATTTTATTTTGTTGACATAGCACATAATCTGCTCTGATGGCTACTTGTCAGATGTCACTGTGAGAAGGGACATGTAAAATGTTTTCCTAGTGCTACATGTGCACTATGAGGCTGTTCCCACAGAGTGGACTGATGCCACATAATCCAGGGGCTTTAAAGTTATTTCAATTCCAGGAATTCTCTATGGACTCCATTTATTATGCCTAAATATAGTTTTTTTTCTTTGAGGAAGACAAAAGTGGAGGAAATCCACTTGCTTCATTTTCTGGCAGAAGGACAAGGTAGCAGAGTGCTTGCTTGTATCAAATCAGGAATGAGCGAATTTCTAGAGAGGAACAGCTGCATGCAGCGACTGTGCCAAACAAAGCATGTCAATGAAGTGCCATGCAACTCTGCTCACTCAGCCAGACACGAGAAGGCACATTAAAAGGGCTGCATGAGAACAACAGTTTACCCCGAGGAACAATTATGCCATATGCGCAATAAAATTAGAGTGGCCTCATACACATCTTGTTATTTGACTTGAACACACATATTCACCATTAATAGTAGCAGATGGATGCTATGATGGCGTGATGGGTGCAGTGACACCCTTTTTTTGTCCTAAAGAAATGTGTAGTTTTTTAAGGGTATACATAAGTTCAGAAACTTATACTACATACAGTACATGCTCTCCATCTCCTACAGTCTTTTAACATGGTTGCTCTTTTGCAAACTTTCCTTGATATATATTATAGAAATCGTTCACCAAGATGTGTTTGAAAAGTGGGAAGCCATGCAGGCTGTTAAGTGTGCCATCATTTTAGATCCACAACAACCAGTTTGAGTTTTTATCAGTTTTTTTTTTAGAACTGTTAAGTTGCAGTATCCCCAGAAGTATTTTAGGCTCATGCAGGTATACGGTGAGTAACCCGAAGTTCTGCCACTCAGAAGGAACATGAACATGATGCTGCCAGGATGCATAGGCATTAAATGGGAAGTGTGGAAATAATGGATTATGACAAATTGCCTTACTGTGGGGGATAACATGTATAATTTGTTGTTGTTAAACAAGCTGACTTATCTGCTTATAATCAACAATGTGTTCCTGTCAGTTTCCTTAATTTGCCTACTTAGATTTCGTTTCCATTTTTTCTAGGAGGCTCAGAAGGTGAACAACCCCGCCAACAATCAGGCAGCTGACAGAGCACCAAAGGGCCCTGATGAGAAGGAGGAGGCGCCAGCCAATGAAGTGGGATGGATGACTTCAGTCAAAGACTGGGCCGGTGTCATGATCTCCGCTCAGACACTCACTGGCAGAGTTCTTGTAAGTTTTCGCTTTTCTGATGGGGATGAACATGTCAGATACCAAATCCAGACACACATACATCAGGTCTTTTTTGACATTAATCGTTTGGCCCAGCCACCGTTAACTAAGTGCAACAGTTTGGTCTTTCCTCAGGCAAAAGGACTGCACATAGTGTTCACAATCAAGTTGGCTTTTGGATAAATCCACTGCACAATCCAATGTCATGTACACGTTTCCTCACCTCAGTTAATTTTATCCTAGCAGAGGCTAGTTGAACATCAGTTGGCTATTTGGCTGGCACTGCCCAGCCTTTTTTGTGCTACAGTGGTTGTGCATGTACACACTTAGATGCATATGAGGAAGATTTGTTAATGTTTGTTAACAATGAACTATGAAGTAAACAAACTCCTTGTCCCGTGTTGCTTTTAGTCGCTTATTTTACCCTCAGAATGTTTAGATATTGCATGTTTCCATAGTTTGGCACAGAATTAGCTGCTCTGTGTAGTGAGGTATCTGTTAAGTTGGATACAATCTTGTTGGATCTCTTTCTGTTTCTCCTGTTGTTTGATTTTTACTATGACAAAGCCTAAAATAGCTTTTAATTTTTAAAAAGAAAAAAAAAAAGTCTTTCCACCAGCACAGTTGCTGATGTTTTCTCCCTATAAGCATACCCATATGTCCTCCACACACAGTCTAATGTCTGAGCACAGAGAGTTAACTATGAGCAGCATGCTACCTCTGCTACTTTTTAGACTGGCTGAGTTATGAAAAGACTTCACAGCACTTGATTAAAATTGAGGCCCATTTAAGTGTTGGGCAACATAGTGTATACACGGTGCTTAGAACATTTATTAGTCCACCATCTGGTGTAAGGTTTATGCCACAGCTGCCCTAAATTAACAGTACTGGTAATGACCAAAAATCAATTTTTATGTTTCTGTAGTGTGGCTAATCCACAATTATGCATAAGGTCTTTAATCGAAATGATATTTTTAATGCTAAGACATAATTATTACTATCCATAAATTTTTCAAATGTAAAGTTTTATAGAAAAGCTGAAAAAAACCTAGAGCACATTATTTTATTTTTTTAGATTACCATGCCCAATTCCAGTTTACTTAGTATTTACTTATATTTCTGAAGATAAAAATGTGTTTTAGTAGTTGAATGTTATGCTTGTTTAGTGTATCAGCTCAAATTTGTGTGTAAATATTTTCATTGCTGAGGTTTTTTTTATAGTGGACTACCACCGTTTCTTTTTCTGGGCTATTGTAATCATTTGTAATAATAATTATGTTTTCCTGCTAAATGAACTCAGTCTATTAAGGTTACAAATGAGCAACATTTGCTGACTGGCTCTGATGTTTATTTTATAATTTTGCTATCATGCTTGACTAATTTGACATCTCAGAGACCAAACTCCTGAACTTGTCCCTACATCATTACATAAAACTGACTGGTTCTCTGTCCAGTTCTTGTGTAATTGGACACCCCCCACTCTTTTCTACCCGTTTCCTTTTCTTGAGTATGGCTTCTTGACAGAAAGCTTTCCACTGCGACCATTTCTGATGAAGTTTCAACGAACAGCAGATGAATTAATTAAAGGGTCATATGCATCTCTAAAGTTGTATGTTGGGTCTTTGCTGGATTTTTTTCCTCATTTTCTAAAGGACATCGCTTTCAGATATTATTTATCTGCTATAGATAGTTTTTTTGTAAAGTTTGCCACTGCTTCTTTTGTCCTCCACTTGTCATTTTTCCTCAAATATTTTAAGGTCAGACTGTACACCAAGCCAACATATGCCAGGTTTTGTGTAATGGCTCTTTTTGGTTATCAATTTGTGGTGCAAAAACACATCTGTTAAATGGTGTCTGTTTGAGATATATATATATTTTTTTACATTCAGCTAAAGAAATAGGAGCAAATTCTGTGTTTTTTGCAACAGACTGCTAGCAAAATGTCTAAAGATATAATTTAAAATTGATTCTTTGTTAAGTTGTCTTTCATGTGTAGACACAAATGGATTGGATGGATTATCCCTGATATCTTTTCTATGCCTGGATGATTCATCAATGTTAAGTTGCTTAACTACCAAAAAGGACACATTTTTCTAAAACAACAGACACGGACTAGACTAGATGTACAAAGAAAAACTTTCAATGACCTTCACAAAGCCTGGAGAACTATTGCTAAAGACCATTTAAAAATACTGATGGGTAGCTCAAGAATTTTACGACAGAACTGTAATAATTAGTCAGGGAGCATCTAGTGCTCATTTTACATCAGCGTATGAAAAGTAGGTGTGTTTTGCACAGACATCTGCTGTGCATCTGTGGATTGAATGGAGCAGCAGTGGGAGTGAGGAGAGAGATGGATCCAAACTAAAATACTGACATTGTTAATGTTTGCTGGAATGTGACATCTTCCTCATGCCTGGTGAGAATAGCTCGCAGTTGAGAAAGATTCAGGCCTTTCATGGGGAAGAAGATGAAGAATCCCGAAGGGAACTGTCAATTTACTAAATGAGCCTCTCTTTCATCACTTCCCCCACTCACACAGCTCCATTGGCATGGACACAGCTCCCTCTTCCCTTTCATCTCCTGCTCTGACTGAGTGCACCCAATCTGCCCTGTATGTACATTGGTGTGTGTGTGTGTGTGTGTGTGTGTGTGTGCGTGTGTGTGTGTGTGTGTGTGTGTGTGTGTGTGTGTGTGTGTGTGTATATGAGAGAGAGAGAGAGAGTGAGAGATAAATCAAAGAAACATATAGGGAGACACGCCAACAGAGAGAAAGACGGGCAGATTGAGAGTAAAACAGAGTGGTTGTGACAGTCAGGGAGAAATAAAGCACCGGCTGCTTTAGAGGGGTTTCTAGCCATAGTGATATCCCAGTGTATCGCCTACTGCGATTTGTGCTACTTGTGCTGGGGCTAATAATTCTGCCCAGCAGGCTGTGTTTGCTTACTTGCTCACTCTAATGATATGCAGCACAACTGAGTATTTACTCAAGTGAGTGCTACGTGAAGGTGAAGTGAGTACAGTATCTTCTCATGTGGGTGGAATTAACATTCGTGGGTGCATGTATGAAAGTATTTCTCAACATGTACTGCATACAGTATAAACATGATTGCTTCTGAGTGAGTTTGTGTGTATGTATGTGCATGTGGGTGGGTAGGTGAATTCTTATGTTATTAATATTATTTAGTTTTTCTTTTGCGGGGCTCTTGCTTTGCCATCGGTGCTTCACTGCAGATTGAAATTGCGATGAGTATCCGTGTACACAGAACCTGGCTGGTAACCATAGCAACTGCTGTGTAGTCATTTGACATTAGGGGGCCGTCTGCCTGGGCAGAGCAGAGTAGAAATATCATGCATGCATGCATTGCATGCACGCACACACACACGCACACACGCACACACGCGCACACACACACACACACACACAGGTGGGATTACATCTTGATGTAGACCTCATTCGGTTCTATCCAGGTGGAAAAGGGACAAAAGCACACTGGGAAGGATGGACTTTGGTAGGCGGAGCCCTCCATCCCCCATTCATTTGTCTGCCTTGATGACTTCCCTGTTTGTGAACAATCAGTTATACCCCCAGGCTTACTGAATTACCACAAAAATTTATATGTGTTGTGCAATAATGAGTCCCATATATTATTTTGGAAGTCTCAGTCAAGTCCTCCGTTAAGGTTAGAAACTGACTTTCATGTTCAGATTCGTTGCCTAAACCTAACCACAGATGGGAGCCTGGTTGTCTCCTTTGTACTATTCATGTGTTTTTTACAACAGAGTTCACCCCAACAAATTCCTGCCAACTTACGGTGCTACCTTCATTCAGAAGAATAAGTTACCTCTGAGCACCTGACCAGTGGGAAAGCAATTGTAAAATGTATTTTGGAGGTTAGGAAACTATGTTGCTCCATACTGTGATGAAATGCTAGCACGAGTAAGGCAATGCCTGTGTTTTTTTTTAAATGATGTGCAGTGACTTTACTGAGCTAATTTGTTCTGATCAGAAAGAAATGTTAATGAGCACACATTCGCCTACGCTACATGGCCATCAGGACCGGACATGCTGCATGGGAATTGATCATTCTGGTTGTTGGCGATCATGTTTTGAAAAATAATCTCATTGGTGAGCCACAGGCTGCACAAGTAGAAAATTGCACAAAAACAAAAAAGTGTGTGTGTGTGTGTGTGTAAGGCAAAGGTGCTGATAATACATTTTTTCCTCATCATAGCTTTTGTGACTTACCCAAAAGACCCCCCCAACAACCCCCTCACGTAGTATATCCAACATGTCACCAACAAAAAAAGATGCCAGTGAGATGAAATGTTGCCTGCGTGAGCCAGTGTTGTTCTGCTGTATGGGTTAGTAGTTATTGTTGTTTAGCTCTTTTTTTTCTCCACACCTTTGTAATACCGCTTTATCAAATACAAACACTAAGTTTGCGTCCAAGGGAAAACATGTATGTTTTTAACACAGTGATTGAAATTAGAAGAGAAGAAAATCACAGCATTTTTAGCAGTTTGTGATGAAGTTTTTTTGATTAATCGACAAGTGGAAAAAGGCTTATGCAGAGCAGCAACTAATTGACTGTACTGTGCACTCAGAAGAATGTGTCCCCCTGAGCCCTTATGAGACAGCTGTCCACGCAAAGGGACAGCGTACGGGAACATAGGTGGAAAAAGAGCGCACCTCCGGTCAGGCTGTGGATAGCTCATCAGTTACTTCGACAACCGTATCATCCCAGTTGTTTTGCTGAAAGACCTAATTAAGCACTCAAGGGCACAACGTCTGAGGAAGCAACTACTCGGACAGCTGGAAATATGAGTTGTGCTACATGAGTCCAGCGTATCATCTAATAGATTCCTGCATTATTGTTACAGTGACAATGTGTGTAATCCCATAATGTTCAACAAAAACAGTGAAGGATTATAACCACTGAATGTAGATATTCCCCCTATCTCCCGGTGCAGTGGATTTGCCTGACACGGTGGGTCCAGAAATAGGTCAGTCCTGCCATCTTTCTTAATGGGATCTTGGGTGGCAACCAGAGACCATCTGTTCACATGGCACGCTCCCTAAACCCTATGGTCATCCCTCTGCCTACCATCCACCCACACACTGCACGGCACTCTGCATATCGACCCCTATCATCTGAAAATACAACACATCTGTTTCTCTTTACAGCTAAGTGATAACACTTTCATTTTAACTAGTGTGACAAATCCACACCTTTTTTCTTTTTTAGCCAGCTCCTTTTATTTAAGCACTTCAGTAAAATCATAGAAGTCAACAGGACAGGAAGCACAAATTTCTTTGAAATGCTTGCTTTCCTGCTACGTAGCTTTTCCTGTGATTGCCCCTCTATTATCTCATTCTTTTCAAACAATTTCTTACTCTGTGTGAGTGTGTCTTTGTGTGTGTTTGTTTCTTGGCAGAGACCAAGGTGAGATTGTGCGTGGTGTGTAAGGTTGCTGCAAGTGTGTTTCACCACGTTTCCATGTGTCCTCAAACATCCTGTTGGGGAGAAAATAAGTGTTCTCTCACACTCCCCATGATTCCTGTGCAGAGAATGTCTGTCATTCACAGTGCTCTGCAAAGTACTTTTCAGACTGGGATTGTTTATGATGCTGGCGCTGTTTGTGTTTACACCCATGTATAAGTACATTTTTGTGCTAGAGGTCCTTGGGCTTGTGCAAGCGCTTCTTTTTTTCGTTTACAGCAGACGTTGGGCACTGCCAGAGACTGTTTGCCTCTGAATGTATGTGTGTGCATGAGAGACGTGTTTGCCTGAGTAGACACAGTATGTTTCTCTGTGCTATATGTGCGTGTTTATGTTCGTGGCGACAGTTTCCCATGTGTTGCTGTTTGTGCTTGCTAATTACACTTCCCTGCATGAATGCAAGCATACGGTTTTTACAAAATTATGTTTTATTTCCGTTCAGGGGGAGCAGTTTACTTCAGTGCTGTAAAAGCTCAATGAGATATTTTTACAAGAAACACAACCGCCCACATATAGACACAGATACTCAGCATGCAGAAAGACTAGTCAGTATTTTGCAAATCATTATCATAATCATTGTATTTTTATGTATTTTTTAATTCATCATTATCAAATATAACTAAAAAATCTAACTTGAAACTTATTACCCAACTCTGCCTTTAAAACAACAATGCTCACAAACTTGTAAATTTCCTCAGTGGGTACTGAAAAGGGGCCGTCAGACATCATCTGTTACATCAATGTTGGAATATCCAGAGAGGCCATCTCTGCAGAAATCATCACACACATTTAACAAATTAGTTTGTTTCTAAATTATTGACAGTGGGCTCAGACACATTTTTTTACCTAACTCCCCCAGTTTGGTGATGTGACACTTTGCCTCAGCAGTGTGTTCCACCATAATGAAACTCAATTTCTGAGCCAGTCTGCTCCTATTCCCCTAACTCAAACTCATACTCCATGACCTCTGAAACCTCCAGGCTATCACCTTGCCTTGCTTCCATTTCTCTCAGCTGTTGGATTAACCAGGCTGCACAGCGTATTAATTTGTCTTTTGCCACAATTTATCAGTTTGATGGCAATCAAATTGGCATTGACGTAAATCCTCTGAACAGTGATGAATGACTGTTTTTGGCAAAAGCAACCTCGGGGGATAAACACGGTGGCAGAGAGATTGGTGTGGAGGGAGCAGAAGGAGTGTGATGTGTCTAGTGCAAGACAAGGTCTGTACATAGTACTAACTGTGTAGGAAAACAAAAATCCTCAACTATGCCACTGGAGACGTAATGAATGTGTTCTCTGTATAGAGAAACATGTATAAGATGGCTACATGGTGAATAAATGACTGCAAATGGTATGACTGTGATATTGATTGGTTGACTGGCCCATAATAAGTAGTCCAGACTCAAATATCTTAGTAGACACCCCTAGTGTCACCACAAGACTGAATGAACTGCAATGAAACATTAAGTCATCCTCTAAGACAGGAGGGTTAAACATAAGGCCTGAGGACCAGATTTGGCTCAGCAAAAACTCAAATCTAGTCCACTGGCCGACTTTGGAGAATATTAAAGATGGCATAAGTTTTGGACTTTTAACTGTTTCACATCTTTTCCTACCGATGAAGCCCTTCTCCATAGCCAACAGATAAACCTATGAATTACCTTATCTACTAAAGAAATGTGTTATTTACAATGGATCCATATGTAAATAATGGACATTTTCTATGAATTAACAAAAAGTTTGTTTTGTAATTACAGGACAGTCTGAACAGACAGCTACCAGAAATTTTCTGTAATTGTACAGATGTATTTCTTACATTTGAAGCCCAAAGATGTGCATTCTTTCATTTATTATCAATTTTACTACAGTAGAAGCACCTTTTTACTGTATGTGTGTAGTTAAACTTCTTTACTTTTTAAAAAGGGGAGTTTCACTCACATTTCGCCCACATAAAATTAGTTTTATATTCCTGCTCTAAGAATTGCAACATTTTAAAGTTCCCTCAAGTTTTTTTCATCTTTATCGCATTTCAGAGTTTTAATTTAGCCAAAACTTTAATACATCTCTTCAAAACATTTGCTTAAGGCATCTGCCACACAAGCCTGGAGACCAGTTGGCTACCAGCCACCTTTCTCTTGCTAGCTGGCGAGTGGTTGCTGGAAGTTGGCTGGCTGTTGCTAGGTGAAACTGGTCACCAAGAGGCACCAACAACCTCCTTGTTATTGCTCCAGGCACCAGTGGATTGCCATAGTCGCCTGTAGTTTGCATCAAAGATGCCAAATTGTCTCCAAGCACTTGTCCCATTTTCCACTGTAACTATGGCCAACCATGGCAATCTGCTCATGACCAAAGCTAGGCAAGCATTTACACCTAGACTAGCAGTGACTTCAAACTCTTTGCCAACTGCTTCGGGAATGCACATTTTTTTCCTTAGTAACCAGTAATTACCAGGAGGTCAGACTGTTCTCTAGGCTTTTGTGACTGGGTCTTTACATGAGCATTTTTAGCAGTTTTGGCATCCTGATGTTGGCTTTAGCTCAAAGCCTAAATACAGCAACATAGAATGTGCTCACACACAAACTCATTATGAAAGGTGATCTATTTTTGTTTTCACTTTGTTATAATTTTAGCCTGCTAGATTTTGAAAATAGACAGCGCTCCTTCTGCAGCTCCCCTGTCTGTTCTAAACCCCTCCTACCAGGCAAACACAGGCAAATTCACCTGCTTGATATGTGCTATAAATAAGTTGAAGTCCATTATCCCTGGTGAGGGTCCATTGCAACACCAGATCTATGGATGCGTTTGCTCTCTATATTACTGACTTCATCTGATTTGAAATAACCTGTAATTATCCACAGTCAAAAGTCAGCTTAAATCCTTAAGGTGCCCAGAGGATGTGTGACAGACTCGGTCCCTTTCAGAGAAATTAAGCTATATGCTGAAAGAGTATTATGTCGAGTGGTGACAAAGAACCATTTGAGTATTTTACCTCTCATGCATACAGTGTTTAAGGCAGCAAACAATTACAAATTAATTATTTTGTAGGTATCTTTGTAGATAGGAGACACTATTGTAGTTGATTTAGATTTACAATGGTGAGATTTAGCTGTGGTTCAGAATTTGTGTTCATACCATTGTCACTGGTCAGCAGTGTGAAGTCAGGTCATCCTGGCTTATTTTTTCCTTTTGGGCTGCCGCCACATAAGAAACATAAGCCTCGTATTGAGTAGTAGAGGAGTGTAGGAGGAGGAGGTGGACGGGGGATGAGAGGGAAAGCAGCGTGTCATAGGAGGAAAGAAAAGCACAAGGATCCCTGCTATCATGCTCTATATTTTCTGATAGTAGACACATTGGTTTATTTAAGAAGTGTACACAGTGCTGTTCATCTGTGTTGAACTTCTTAAATGGCAAATTTACAGAGGACACATTTATTAAATTGTTTAAAATGTACACCGGGGTAAAATTTCTTTTATACCATTCACATTGGAGTATGTAGTGTAGTTATAATTGCTCAATTTCTCCCTTGGCTTTTACATTTCTAGAGCACTAGGGAGAATTTTACATCTTTGCATTAGCTTGTGTCAATTTGTCCTCATGAATGGTTTTCCCTGCAGCCCCCCCTTTAGGCCTATCATAAGGCTTTGTGCGATGACTCATCCTTGCTCGTCCCTCTTTTTTTTTTTTCTCTTCCTCTCTCATCTATTAACCCATCCATTTGCCACCTGCGCCTGTGTTGCTAAAGAGTCGGTGACCTACACCCATTGTTTTGTGCTGCAGCCCCTGCGACCTTTGTCTGTCCCACCTTCCTTCAAACTGTTTTGCAGAGGAAAAGGTCAAGAGAGCAGACACTAAAGTAATGTCTCATTTATCTGGGTGCCCAACCTTTTCCCTATTAGATCAAATTTGTCTGTGACTTACAGGCCAGTGTGTCTGAGACACTGTGGCGACAGAACACATTCATTTTGTCTCTGGTTATTTTTAGTCTTTGTTTTTTTAAAACACTCTGGTGACATTGCCCTTGAAGTGTGTCATAAGGAAATCCAAAATCACTTAGATAATTACAGCAAACCCACTCTAGCTCTTAAACAAGTGGCCCATGCTATTAGAAAATTAAAGCCACAAGCAAATGACTGTTTACTTTTTACAATATGATTATTTATGCTCTGCTGAAGCCTCGGGCTGAGGAGTGACAGGGTAGTCAGAAATGAGATTACATTTAGAGTCACAAGCAGATTAGACTGCAGGCGAGAGACAGACAGGGGTACACAGTCACACAGCAAAGAATCAACAGGGGAGGAAAACAGACAGGCAGAAAATTACGTGGCTATGGACAGAGACCTAAGCAGGCAGTCAGAGAAGATGCAGACATTCTCGTGTTTGTTATTTGGAGACCCTTGTCAGATCTAAGACTGCGCTTCCCCCATCTCATATTTGTCGTGGCTGCCTGGTGTGGTCTCAGGGAGGAGTGCTGAGTCACTCAGTGCCTCCAGGATGACGCACATCTAATGGATCAGAACTTGCAGCATCACAGTGATCCGACCAATTTAAACAACCCTCTTGCTGCCAGACACATTTATTAATTTTTTCTGAAAACAAGATTAGGGACAGACGATGTTGCCAAAATGACCAAAGAAAGAAAATTTCCTTGCTTGCAATACTACTGATAAAACAAATTGAACAAGAGTGAATGATCTCTATTTTAGATGTTCTTTTTAATACATCACTTATAGCTTATTTCAGTGAAGTATTAAGAGTCCTTCAAATATACAAATAAGTTATCTTTAAGTCGTAGATGTTTAAGTTAAAACACAACAAGGAAAGACCTACAGTAGGACCTTCTTGCAGTGAGGTGACAGAGCTAACCTGGATTTTCTCTATATTGTGGAAAAAAGCAATATAGTGAAAAAGGTCACGTTATAGCTACAAAGTGAAGTTGGAGCTAGCTGAATGCTCTCATGGACACCATCTTGGCTGTGTAGTGGAAAGAAAGGGTCCACCAAACAATTTGGATTTTCTCTGTATTGTAAAGTGGCTCCATAGTGTATAGGTTAAGGTTAGCATTTGCTAAACATGCAAAAGACCAGGAGGTTTGAGACTGAGAGGGGAAACTATCTTGTTACTGGACGAACAGCTGAAAGAAGCGCAGAAGGATGCATTGTCAACAACTTAACAGCATATCTGCAGAGACAAATATAGATCACCCTTAATTGAGAAGTACACTCAGTGACTTGGAATTGACCTGGAGATGGATCCAATCGTGTTGCCATCTAAATCACTTCATGCTTCATGCCCCATTCTCCCTGGAGTGGGTTAAGCATTATGAGAATTTCCCAGTGGGCACTGATAAAGTATCACATTATTAACATTCAACATTTTCTTGGTGCAGGCTTACATGCCGCATGTCAATTGCTCTGTGGAGCTGGAACTGCCTCCTCTTCTCAGCCTGTCTCATCTATACATCAGCAGGTCTGAGTCACACAGAAAGTTGGTGTGGGAGTGGAAGGATCAGTAGAGATGGGGCTGACTGATTCCCAACCTCTGCTTTAAAGGGTGGACAGGTTATTATTGCAGCAACATCCATGGCGGAAGATGGATGATGATGGTTGTACTCCTCCTAAAACTGACCTACATAAAAAGAAGCTGTCACATAATGGGTTTATTTTGGCGGGAAAAACACCTCTTGTGCTGTGCAGAGCTTTAGAAGGTGCAGGATTAAGTGTGAGATTTCCATGTGTAGCCTCTGTATGACATGCTTCCTTGTTTATTTTAAAAAACAACAGCAACTTTCTGACCCTCCTTTGATTCTCATAAAAGGCCTGCTCATATATATGGTTTCAGGTTCATCCTGAATATGCTGTTGTCACTCGTGTCATGTCAGTGCTTCTAATTGCTTATTAGAGGAGTCAGCTCAGTGGGGACCATCTGCTAAGGCAGGTTTCAGATCCGTTTACCCCCACTGGGATTCTGTTTCCTGGGACGGGACGGCCACAGAGTGTCCCTAAAAGACATCACCTCCAGAGCCCGCCACTTACTGCTCAGAGTTTCCATGAGATCATTAGGGGATGATCATAGGTGATGTAACAAACACAGGAAAGAAGGGAGGGAGAGGAGTGTTAAGGGGCAGGTGAAAATGAGACATACAGGGAAAGGGACTCCCTCTAAAAACTTTAGAGGGAGAAAATATTCTTTCACAAATATTACATAAGCTTTATTTGGCTGATTTATATGTTTGTGTTATTTTAGGCTTTTTATAGAGAATTTATAAAAAAAATAGGACAGCCTCTTTGCAAAAGAGTAAAAAGCAGTGGTTGGTGAGAGACTGCATTCACATTTTTTTTTGGTGTCTAGTACTGATTGCAAGTGCTTGTGGTGACCAGTTGGTTGCCCATAGGTTGACCGTGCAGCATCCTCAACCTCTGGACTACTACTGCAAGGTGATCACACAGGTCACCTGGTGGGAGGCAATCCATTTGGGTCTGATTCGGACTAACTGTAGTCACTCTCAAACAGGCTGGTGAGGCAATTAATAGACACCTAATTTATGAGCGCAGGCTGATTCAGCAGTTTAATTGCTGCCTGTCTGTGCCAATCAGCGCAACTTGTTTGCGCCATTAAATAATGAAACACACAAACCTGAGTTACAGAGATTTGTGGCAGACAATTTACTGTAAGTTGTGTTCAATTTAATGCCGAAAATCATGACTTAATTTGCAGCTGATACATGTAAGTGTTGTGTTTTCTTTCTTTTTTAATTTGTCATGAAAAAAAAAAGAGATGTTAATGAGATGTTAGTGAAAAGGTCAAAACTGTGCCAAAATTTCAGCTCTGTCCTGTTGCTCTTTACTTGGTCCTGGGTGTTTAGTGCAGAGCCCCGCATTCCTGCTTAATTGAAGAGCAAAGAGGTTCCAGTGTTTAAAGCTTTTAGTCACATTTCTACATAAAAATCAGTACACAAAGAAAACATCTCTGCATGTCTTTTCACAGCAGTACATCATATAGTTGTTAAACACAGATT
Organism: Neolamprologus multifasciatus; assembly: GCF_963576455.1. Lineage (NCBI taxonomy): Eukaryota > Metazoa > Chordata > Actinopteri > Cichliformes > Cichlidae > Neolamprologus > Neolamprologus multifasciatus. The sequence continues at coordinate 19,904,901 of NC_140451.1, forward strand.
TCAGGTTTTTATGGGGGAATAGTTTGTACAATGTAATAGAATTATTTGTCCCCAGAAGAGTTAAAACTAATATTGTTAACATGATTTTTCTTCAGTCTCTTGCATTTTGTTTGAGAAGAGGTCGGCCCTTAGCCCTAGGATTTTGCCCTTCTCCTCTGATACATGTCGACACTTCTGATTTAAATTTGCAATTTATCACATTTAACCATGAGAATCTCACAAACAGATTGTGTGGGTCAAATATGAACCACTTCAGTTGAAAAGTGACAGCAAACTAACTCTGTCTTATTGTCGTTTTCTTCCTGTTTTACCGCCACCTTGACTCACTCAAGCTGGCTTGAAGACAGCAACTGACTGAAGAGTGGTCTAAGACCATGTCTTTGATGCATCCATTTCAAAGGCAAAGGTTGCACAGTCACAGTCATTTTGGTCATCAAATAGTCTCCAACCACTGTTTTCCTTAGTATTTTTTCATCTTTAGGAACCAAGGTGTTAATTTAATTTGTCTCCTCCTCACCTGGCAAAGACACACTTATAATTGACTGCATGCATGAATAATGTAGGGAGATATTTTCTGTTGTTGTTATTATTATTATTATTATTATTATTATTATTATTATTATTATCTGATATGTGAATGTGGGGACAAACTATCCTTCAGGTAGCTCAATTTCCGTCCGTCCATCTGTCCTTCCTCTTGCGCTTATCCAGAGTCACTTATGGACACCCTTATATTAGAACATTGTGTTTAATATAGACAAACTTTGATTTGCACAGAAGTCCGGTAACACAACACCACTCAAGTTCAGATCTGGCAGGCTGTTCCTCTCAATAATGCCCCTCCATGTCTCAGAAGGCTGTGTGGCAGGTGAGTGTAGGACCCAAACGCAGAACTCAGAGGCAGCTTTATTCCTGTGACTCAACAACTAAAAAGGTACAAAAAACACACCAAAACAAAATATAAACTAGAAACTTGGACTTTTGGAAATGAAGAGCTCACAACTTGGCATAATGAGGGAACCTGCAACAAACATGAGAGCACACAGCTAATGTGGATGACGCGACAACGAGCAGAGGAAGACTGAGGGCTTAAATGCACAGAGGATGATAAGGGGATGGGAAACACAGCTGAAACTAATCAGACATAACGAGACTGGGAGGAAGCAATACAAACACACTGAACACAGGACTAGAGATTATCAAAATAAATATAAATAAATAAATAAATACATATAAATACCCACCCGAGCCTGCCGGCTCTCAAGGGCAACTTCAGACTGAGACAAAGCCGGACTCCCCTGGGATCCCTGGGACACACAAAGCCCTCCACCACGATAAGGTAGTGATTCACAGAGAAGTAAACTGGGATTGCCCCTCTGTGAATTCATGTAGTAAAAATCATGTGAAAAAAGCAGGTGGGAATAAAACAAACAAACAAAAATTTTTAATAAGCAGACACAGAGGAAGAAAAAAATCACGCAGCAGGTCTAAGCTGTTATCAGTGAAAACTATCAAACCATATTATGTACCATTTTCTTACATCTATCTAATTATGGACTGGTTCTTGAATGGTAAATGGACTGGTTCTTATATAGCGCTTTTCTACTCATCTGAGCACTCAAAGCGCTGTACACAACTTGTGCATTCACCCATTCAGACCCATTCGCACATCTTTCTAAGTGCTTTATAGCTAACATTCACACACATTCATACTCCGATGGATGCATCGGAGAGCAATTTGGGGTTAGTATCTTGCCCAAGGATATTTGGCATGCAGACTAGGGGAAGCCAGGAATCGAACCACCAACCTTCCGATCAGTAGATGACCTGCTCTACCACCTGAGCTACAGCCACCCCTAATTATATAGTTATGTTAATTTAAAACTCTATTAAATGTATTAAATTGATGTAATTCTGTTCATACCTGTATTAAAAAATATGAATGACTAAAATTTCTCCTCAAAAAGATCAATTAATTAGAAATTACATCCTCTTTTTCCTCCAGTTACGTCAGTTTCTTTGGAAATATTCTTGTTGATAAATTGACTGCAAACCAGAGGCTAGGGAGAGATCTATCACTGGTATACTGAGATGAAGTAATGAAAGCATAAAACTCCCTCTGAAAAAGGGGCTAAAAGGGCAGACTGTCCTAGCCTCTGAAGACTGAATAATGCCTTTGTTTTGTGATCCCTTTTTATTACTTTGCTGCAGCTGCATGCATTTCTCTGGCACATTGCATTCACAGTTATTCCCACAAGTGGCATATCACCGTGGCAACATCTCACATCTCTTATTCACAAGAATGAGCTTTGTGCCCTCCGTCTGTCTCTGTTTTTATTTCTCTCTCTGTCTCTCTCTCACTCCTTACCATCCCTCGGTGCCTCTGTTCTATGTATCCATTTTTTCAATGGGCTGGAAGGGGCATTTCAACCAAATTAATAATTACTTGTAATTACTAAGTGATTCCTGCCTTTTTGCAAATGGGTCCATCCTTTGAGTTTATCATTAGAAACTCAAAAAATACTCAGGATGATACAATTAACAGGAGCGCAAATGCTCAGATGGTAGATTCCATATGCAACACTGAATGTGGGGTTTTTGCTAAAAATAAGCAGGATTGTTCTCTAGCCCAGAAGACTGTCCATAATTTATATATAAGTCATTCATTTCTCTCAGGTTTGAGTTTTCCATCAATCTCTCTTTATATGAACATGGGCCAAAGAAACGAGGTGATGATTGGTTATGTGTGCGTTCATTTCTTTATTTATTTATTGTACTTTTGAGCTGGTATTTGAGGATGCGTGGACAAACTGTGTTCACTGACAGTAGTTTTTACGTTTTCCTGTGCCAATGCGGTGATTTCCACTACAGAAACATGTCTGTTTTCAATGCTGTGCTGAATGAGAGAATCTAATATTGCTATTCAGTATTAGATTCTTTGGGCTTGTGGCTCGGTTCTAGACATTTCTCTGGATTCTCTGACTCTTTCATTCTTAAATTATTGAACAATTTACCCACACAGCCTTTCATGGAGCTGTGAAAGCTGGGAACACCTCTCCACTTTTTTTTTCTGAAAACCCATCTTTCTTTGGGATGCTATTTTTAGCGTCACTTTGTGTGATTGCCAGGCGGTGCATTAAATCTGTGATTTGTTAAGGGAGACAAAACCTTTTTAATGTTTTCCCTAATTTGTGATGATATTTATTTGAAGTATGACCTCTACAGTGATAACATTCTTAATTTGTTGTTTGTTTTTTTTGTGTAAGGATATTAAAGAAAGGTACCTTGTAAGAAAATGGCACATAATATAGTTTGAGTGTCCTTTATGTCATTTCTTTCTTCCCCTCTTACTGTTTATGGAAATATATTTTGGTTGTATTTCTTTTCTTTTTTCTTTTTTTTTTTTCAAATTACAGGACATCAACTCTTTCCTCTTTTCCCTCATCTCCATAATTTTCCTTGTAGCTGCGCTGATCTTCTGCTTGTACTCAGGCTCATACTGAGCCTGCTGGCTTTGAGTTTTAGCTTTAGCCAGTTTGCCTTTGTTTGCTTCTTTAAAATATCTGTGATTAGGCTTGTTGAGATGAATATGCTTGTGCTGTTATTTTGGCAAACTTTGTGTCCTCATTTATGTTTCGACACTAAGGACAAGTGCGCTTGCAACTGTTTAGCTGAGCTGCTGTATACATGAGGTTGACTGGCCGAACACAGAAAATGTTCGCTGGCCTGTAGATCGGTGCTTGTGTATTTTGAACGTAACACTGACAGCTTTCCGGGTAGCACACGGCTGACTGTTTCCCCGAGAAGCATGTTGGATAATGAGTATTGTCATGATGCAAATTAATAGTTAATGTAACCAGTGGCCTATGATCAGAGGTGAAAGGTGAAAGTTGTACCAAGTGAATATTAAGGTAGAGTTTGACTTGAAGTGTATTCTTAATGTTGGGGCTGCAAGAGAAACAGCAAAAAGTTAAACACATTATATAATTTATAAATTAAATAATTAATGGTATTTCTTTGTTTACTTATGATTATGGGGGGAAAATGGAAAGCTCTCAGTATTTTTAGATAGTTCTTGTGAAAAACTGTATTTAAATTGAACTTTCTGAAATTGATTTTCATTTTCTTAGTTGGATTAGCTCTTTTCTGTAGAGAGTAATACTTATCTTAGGAATAAGCACAATTTAACTAGAGTGCAATTAATAAAAATACCCCAAAAGGGAAAGAAATAGAAACCATTAGCAAATTAGCCTTCTGTTCATCCCTCCACATATCTTAAGTGTGTATATAAAAGTGTGAATAGTACAAAAATTGAACAGTTTCTAATGTTACAAATCTATTTGAAATATTATATGACGTTTTAGGATGTTTTGGCTCTCCAGACACCTCTGTTTGTTAAAACAGCTGCCACCTTTATCCCTCCTGCTGGTGGGTGAAGGTATCAGAAATGTGTTAAGGTCATACATGATGGTTCCAGGCATCCACCCACCTCATTTACTTAGCTGGACAGGTGTATGTAACCCTTGATCTTATGTGGCAGAAAGCAAACATGGGTTGGATAAACTCAGAGACTGCTGCTCTGCACTTTATACTTGACAGCAAACACAGAATACTAATGCAGCTTTCCCTTCTCTGTGAATCCTAGTCTCATCTTCTTTTTGCTGAGCGTGAGCATTCTGCCTTATCACAACCCGCTACGTTGTTAGCAAGAAAAAGTGGATTTTGTCGCGGATGATAAACTTCTCATTAACCTTCAGGAAATTAAATAAAACCTTTTTTAAATTAGATAAAGATCATGTCACTGTCGCGTTTCTTCTGAGATGAAACCCTATGTACCTGACGGGAGGTTGTTGGTGTCATAAAAAGGTGAATTTAAGAAAAGGAAAGAAAAAAATAGGTTATTGAGCATGCATATAGCTATATGGATTTATAATTTGGTTGGTAGTTATTCCATTTGCCTTATAGGAAAGGAACATAAACTTTTAATTCCACGTTTGGCAGGACTTGACTGTCCCTCTGGCAGCGAAATGCGGTATGACATTTTTGGAGGGGGATAAAAAGGTTCTGCTGGATTCTGCATTACACATCAGACAAAGTAATTGCTCTGCACGCATTGTAACAGAAATTGGATTGGTGTGATAAAGTTTTGATAATATTAACTGTGACAGGGATAATTTATGCTGTAATTTAAGGTACATAATGGAACTGTGTGGCTGTAAGTGGTGCCTGGACAAGTGTCTAGTGACCTGCATATATTATGATGAGACCACAGGGAAAAGACTTTTAGTATTCACACAGGGAACTTTATTTCTTGTGATTTGAGAGTGATCTATTCAGTGGTACGATGGGAAATCATACCAGTTATGTTAATGCCACATTAGCTATGAGTGGATATGGGGCACAGTTAGACTCTTAACAATGCTGAAATTAAGGGATACCCATATATTTCTGCTCAGAGATTATGCTCAACAAAATCAGTCATTTCACTTTCACCAATTAAGATTCTGGTAATACTACACTACTGATGCATTTTAATTTGTCACACCATCTGCTCTTTTCTGTCAGACTTTATTTTCCTTTTTTCTGCTGTCTATCAAGCTACAGATCTACCGGTAAACTACCTCCATGCAGACAGTAAATCTGGCTTTGAATAGAACATCTGCGAAGGGATGAATTAATAGCAGTGACATGTCACTGCGCTTCTCGACTGCTCCTTACAAAACCAGGGAAAATCCCCTCAGATTTGTGTCTCATTTTCTGATTATTGTTTGGAAACAAACACCGAAAAAGAAGAGACCCACTCAGTGTCATTTTGTCACTTTGAAAGGATTCCCAGTATGGAAGAAGTCTGAAGTGAGGTCTTGGGGGATATTAAGTGTTTCCTTTTGATTGAAGCTGCAGGGAGTGGGGAGGAAGATGACTTTGACATGATTCAGTCTGAGGCCAGCAGGGGTGCACGAGTCACCAGAAGTAGAAATCTTATTCAGTAGTGATTCATAAAACTTTACCTGTCTTCATTTTCATGAATGCAATGACCTTAAAAACTAATTTATTACACATTAAATCAGAAGGATTGTAAGTGGTCCAGGATCAAGCCCAGACAAGCGGACTAGTTGATTGATAAGTCTGTACTCCGACTCCCCATTAATCTCACTTAGCACATCTTAAATATGAGGTGTGAGCAAAAAGTCCTGAGAACAGGACCATAAGAGTCAAAAGCCAAAAAAAGCAATGACTGTAGTGACTCCAGCTCAGGGGCATGTCCAATAAGGGGTTGGACTTTACTGAGGATTACTGATGTACTTGTACTTAATATAAGTATTTCCATGCGGTGCTGTTTTCTTTTACTCCACTACACAGTAGTTTGTCCTATTTATTTGAACTTAAATTCTTTTGCTGACAAATTGCAATACTATATCTCAAGCTACAGAACAATACATACATTAAAATCACCAGCAGCTCCAACATGAGAGAGAGATGTACATCAATAAATCAGTAATTATGATCCAATAATATCATGCATATATGATTCATAAAATTGCCATTCTACATGATGAGTACATTTACTTTGGGTACTTTAAATATATTTTAACTATACAAGCTTTGCACTGTTTAGCTACTTGAGTATGTTGGTAAATGTTTACTTAGGTAAATGCTACTTTTAGCTTGGTCGCACCAGCGAGTGGGTACGTGTACTTTTTTTTCCGCATTACAAAACAATTCTCAAACATAAGAGACCGGTCTGGTTGGTTTTAGGTAGTCACCAACCAGTATCTACTGTAGGGCCGTGTGACTGGGCCCCAAAGAGCAAGGCAGGGAGAATACTTGTCATTATTCTGATCATTCATCGGATTAGGCACAGTTAATTGCTCCACAGGGGAAGACTTAACGTGAACTGTGATGTGTGCCATCTTGAGCCATCTTAGAGCACATCAACAACGCAGGAATTTTAAAAAATATGAGCACACAGTCTTCGCTCATCACCCGCACCACTCGCCAGATTTGACTAGCTGCAACTTTGTCCTCCCCTTCTCAAAGACATTCTGCTGAAAGCCCTGAAAATAACCACAGTGTTGATTAAAAAGGTCCAGAGGTGCATGAGCTGAGGGCATCATACTTGAATTTGGGCTCATTTAAATCAAACAAAGAACTTCCTTATCAAACCTCCCTGCGTTACTAGTATCAGGTCTTCTTTCGCGCACTCAGCCTCCCTGCTTGTGTTGCAATGAGTCAGACTTGCCACCTTAGACATAGTCATGACAACTATTCTTGTTAACCTTGCAATTGTGTGTTAAATTAGTCTGAACGTTTAAGTGCCCTGTTAACATAATGTGTGTAGCCTAAACAGTCTAGCAACAGTGGGGGAGTGTTGTCACTGTGTTGACTCAGAAAAAACTTGGCTGATTAGACAGAAAAGTAACAACTTCAAAGGCTTGGAGGTGTTACTAGAATAGAAAGTGTCGCAGCATCCACCTATCCATCTATGTGTCTGTGCATCTATGTGCTCTCTCTGTCTATCACCATAATTCACTCCTGAAACAGAAAACAAGCCTGTTTATGTTTGCAATGATTTCAGAATGAGGCAGATCATTCAATAACCTTTTTATCATGTTATTTAAACGTTCATGTATATATTTTTTACATTTTTTGCAGGCTGAAGTACTGTATGCTGAAGAAAAATCGAAACCTAGGGAATTCAGTGAGGAAAAAAAATGTAATAAGGTTTCAGATGAGAAGATAATTTCTGGAATGAATGTTAAAATTTAAGTTTGTTTTTCTTCCAATATACCCAGAATAACTACAGTTTCTTGTTGAGTGCTAACATTGTGAAAGCTGCTTTTTTTGTACTTGCAATATCTTGTGCTTCAGGTGTACAAACTCAGTCTGTTTCTGGATCGTGTCCTTGCAGTGTTACCCTCCATGCCTGAGGCTCTGGTTTACTCGTGGGCTGTTGCACATTTATGGACACTCGACATTTCCCAGGGGCTCGGGGAGAAGTCTGTGGACCTGTGATACCTAGCAGCAAAAAGCCACACTTAACCTAAAATATATCAGTTTGTTATGTTTTGTTACTTTTTTGTAGCGTCACCTGAACTATGATCTGCCACTCAGTTAGTGCCGCTGTAAGAGCTGAACAGTCGCATTTTGCTGAAAATAATATTGCCCTCTAGCTGCCATACGTATGTATGGTTACGAGTATGGTAACGCTCAGACTGTGAAGCGTTCAGATGGAACCACCCATAGGTTAATGTCGTAGACTAAGAAAGGATATGATGGCTGATTGAAAAATATCCCCCAACCCCACAAAAACACTGTCAGCACCTCTTTGCAGTCCGGTCACATGCGCTCATCTTCTCTGTGCTGGCACAATCCCAGTAGGGCTCCTACCTTCTGTCTCGTAGACATACTCAAAGGTTGAATGCTTGGTAAGGTTGAACACATGATACACATGCACCCTCTCACACGCACACATCCACACAGGTGAAGGCGTGCAACGACACGTACACGCTGTGGCAATTAAGCTCTTGCTGTGCCTTAGAGGACATGCTCTAATATTCTCCATCTCTCCACGCTTCTTTCTCTTCAGCTGCTCTCGCTTGCTCTCATTCTGTCTTTGCCACAAGCCATTTTCTGCCACCTCTTAATGTTCCTTATGTCCCACAGGGGTGAGGAGCTCTCTCTAATATTTTCTCATCCTTCCATCTCCTGTCATAATCACCTCCATCTATTTTCTCTCCTTTTCTCTTTTGTCCTTTCGGTATTCTCCGAGAACATGCAAGGTCATGGTCACTCCCGAAAAGGCTGCGATTAGACATAAGATGGGTGGGGTGCCCTTTCAGTACCTAGAACATACTGTACAACTCACATAAGCTAATCTTTGTTAGCGGCGTTTAATTTTGCAGTTGTCTGTCTCTCATAGTACACAAGTAACACCTCCCCAGAAAATCTCTTTTTATGAATTAATGATGCTGTAAAAGCTTTTAGGGAGATTTTTCAGAAATGTTGTCCTGTGAAATCTGTAACGGATCCCCACGGGCCTCCTCTTCATCTCCCACTGACAGATGCTCATTTTAGGATCTGTCACCCTGTCAGACCTGAAAGGCTTTCCTTCATAACGACCCCCTTCTCACTCTCTCCCCCTGTCAATCACTGTTTCTGTTGCCTAGGTACGACAGTTTGTGGGCATCTGTCTCTTAAAGGCCACAAAGGTTGAATGAAACCAATTCCTAGGGTTGTATACTGATTTATGAGAGCGCATTTGTTTTCGGGATTTGAAAACAACAACAAAACAAAAAAAACGTTGTGGGGGTGAGCAAGTTTATTTAGAGTCGTTTCTTGGTGTTATGTAAGATGAAATAATACACCATATGCTGTCTGAGAAATAGGTAGGATTTCATATTAGAGCATTAGTAGTTAATTCTCAGAATTAGCAGTCAGTAGCTATAAGCATTATTATATAAGCATTTCTGTGTGTTCCAAACCCCTACATGTGCCTCTCTGAAACAATTGGGCCAAATAGAAATATAAAAATACCGGAATATTTAGTATACAGCTAATACTAATTTTAAACTTGAAGATTTGTGCGCATTTATTATCAAAATAGTTGACTTGCCGTTATTCGTTCAATCCTTGCAGCTCTAGATGGCTCTAAATCTGTGTGATCGGGTATTGCAAAACATGCCACCAACAAATTAAGCGTGACTATGCAGAATTTGGAATGCAGAAATCTAACTCTTCTTGTTGTGGCTTGTTGCGGGCTTGCACCTGTTCTGTTGACATCGCCAGAGTTCATTTTAAACAGAGTCAGCGCTCTGAAAGTGTTACATTTCACACCGTGTTTGTATTTTCATGCATCAAAATTGGGCAGAGTCCCGGCAGTGTCACATTGCCAGCTTTTGCAATGTTCAAATTTTTTTTTATTTATTGCTGAAGACATTATGGCTTTGGCAGCAGGCAAAAGCAATAATGGAAGAAAAAGTATGAAGTGGGAAGAAAGTATCGTTAAATTCAGGGATGTGAGGAGAGTGAGATGTAGATTCTAATCTGTAATTTCACCATGCACTGCGTTGTTTTCAAACTTTCCAGTGATTTATTGGAAATGGGCTGAGTCATCCCCATTTCTCATGCTTTTCTCTAATATATCACAATATTTGAGACTTCTGCAGGGAGTTTTTACAGACCCTACGATGTTATCTACGTTAGTGGCCGACGGTGTTGCCAGCATTTTGTGTCTCTGTGTAGTGCATTATGTGTTGATTACCATGCAAAGTGCCCTGGTGGTTTACGTGCTCTTTTTTGTGGTCAGCTTGTTGTGATTTGGCGCTATATAAATAAAATTGAATTGAATTTGTCCCTCTACTTTTTCTGCTTATTCGTACATTCCCTCACGTCCATTTTGACAGTTCTCCAGACATAAGGTCTTTTTCCAACATTGCTTGTGATAGTGTATGTAACAGAATAAACATGTAAATGCTGAAAATCCTACTTTTTTACTTTTCATGGCTTTAAAAGCAAAGTTTTTTGGTGGATGAATGATAATGATTATTCTTGAAGGACATGTTAATGTCCTCCAACCAAGTCTCTATTCAACTGTTCCCCAGAGACCCCAGAGAACAGCTACTGTGTGACCTTGGATGGTAACACAAATTGAGCTAGCTGTGAGAGCGAGTCAGCGAGGACGAGATATGAGTGGAAAGAAAGGAGACAGGATTGTGTTGCCTAGCGCAACATTTAGAGCCAGCAGTATTTTTCCCTACTCGATAACAACCAGACAATTCAACCTCATAAAACCTCTCTCAGATTCTTTTCTTTAAAAAGGAGCTAAGACGTATAGCAACTGTTAAAAAGAAACAGATGTACACTAGACAGATGAGAAGTATAAAACATTACTGAGATATTCTAACAGTAGTGGTAGACATTTCATTACAGGGGACTAGATGTAGTTCAGTACTCAACTCCTCCATCTCCTTCCCCAATAGATTTGACTAAAATAAACTCAGTCTATAGTGGATTTAAATAATGGAAAAAACCCCAGACACACACTGATGCACAACTCACTCGAGCTTCAGCTCGTTTGCAGCCTGTTTTTTGTCCTCTGTGCCTCTCTTAATTTAAACTTATACAGTGGAGAAGAGAGTATTATAAAAAATAAACAGAGCTCCAGCTTTAGAAAAATAAAAACAGTTTTGAAACCGCATTTAATCAGTAAAATGCTTTTCTAGTGAAGGTGGCAATTAGCAATCAGGCCAAGGGAAAGTCTGTTCAGAGGTTAGCTATCAACAGACTAATCATCAGACAGTGTGAAGTGGACTTTCAGTCCCTTGAAAGCCTAGAAGTAAATTGCTTTAATTCAAGGTTGCCTCAAAAGCAAACCAAAAAAAATCGGACTTTTGGTTTATATTTTGATTTCAGCAACGTGCTGCTAATTGCATTGAGGCTCTTAGGTCTCTTTCCAGTCCGTTGGTCATAATCTGAGCCTTAGAATTTGTTTGGCTCCTGTTGTTAATAATCACGTACTTTCCGAAGCTGCCGGTGTATTTGATAGGAACACGCTGGCGTGAATTGGTATGCTTGTGGCACCTCTGTTCAGTCTCACGGAGCAAATCAGTAGTCTGGGTTGAGTTATGCAGTCTGTGGCTGGAATATAGAGTGCGGTGTTCTGACAGGGGATATCACAATGTGTGCTGATGTATGGGTGTATGCCATCAAAGTTTAATGGAGGTTTCCTTTGTTGACATTCCCTCAGAGAGAGGCTCACACTTCTGCCTCACGGTGACATACGATTCTGCTTCCTAGCGCATCTCAATCTGCATTGGCACCATAGATCCGTGACTGATAATGTAGGAGTGGATGTTATGAAAGCAAACACTTGGGATTGATGCAAATGCTTGCTCTGCAGTGCAAACATTGTGACAAGTTGATGAGAAAGGGAAAGCTATAGTGTTGCATCTCTTTTCTGTTTCACTGACAGGTCAATTATTCAGAGAAAATCTGTATAGAATATGAATTAACATATAATGTTCTATATTGTTTTAAAGTCTGTTAAAAAAAATACAAACCATATATTGTATGTGTTTGGGGATTAAAACCATAGAAAAGCAGAAACTCTACACTGGATTGGCCAGAGATTTTCTTGGCTGTGGACCTCTGAAATCCTTTCTGGCTGAGGCATCAATCACACATTTTGGAGCTCTTCTTTCTGGCTAACCCAGCGAGCCAGGCTGGATTAATGAACAAGCTTATCCTGATGCCATACAGTACTGATGGGCATTCTTGACTTCCCAAAGATGTTTCCCACTCATGTAATCTTCGGAAACAAAATAGGATTCCTAGAAACCCTTCATGACACCCTTTATTGTTTCAATTATCTCTAGAAGCTTACTAGCATACATGAATACATGCAGTGTTGGGGAGTAACGGAATACATGTACCGCCGTTAAGTATTTAAAATACAAAATATGAGTAACTGTATTCCGTTACAGTTACCATTTCAAAAGGTGGTATTTAGAATACAGTTACTTTGTTGAAATAAATGGATTACACGGCGGTACTTCCCTGTTTCATATTGTGGCGGGTCAGGACTGTTTGGGTTTTGTTTGACAGCTACGTTCTGTTGCTCTAGGCGGCAGCGTTACGGTTGCCATGGTTACAGGGTGACGCTCTCTCTGCGTGTTTCCTGGGTGAGAGAGCGCCTGTTATTGTTGTGCTAAGCTAATAGGCTGAATGCTACAGGTATAGCTCTAAAGAATGTAGCCTCATGGGCAGTGTAGTCCGTGCTGCAGGGAGAATGGACTGCCATACACGTTATGTGTCTGTGAGCGAGGGAGGGAGAGAAAGGAAAAGTATGAGTTGTCATCGAGCAGAAACGGGAGCTGGAAGCATGTAAATATAATAATAACCACTGCAGCCAAGAAGAGAGCCTGACGAGCCCAGTTGTAAGTAAGCTATTAAGACTCGACTGTACACTGTGTTCGTGTTTTCCTCCAAAAACACTAAGTTCTGCTGGAGCAGCCTTTCAACGCCTCTCTCTGTCTCTGGCAAGCAAAGTTGACCCAGACAACAAAGTAAAGCTAGTTTTCGGCTACGAGCCCGACATGAACCCACCGTATTAGCCAGAGGTCCCTTTACTACAGTTCGGAGCTGCGGACCTTCAGTAACAGTAATAAATCACAGCAATAGTACATTCATGTAGTTGTAAACAGCATGATAATATATTAAGTAATCCAAAGTATTCAGAATACGTTACTCTCATTGAGTAACGTAACGGAATACGTTATAGAATACATTTTGGGGCATGTATTCTGTATTCTGTAATGGAATACATTTTAAAAGTAACCTTCCCAACACTGAATACATGCATGCATACATTTGTATGTACCACCAGCAGCAAGATACATAGTAGGACTGCCTCTTTTGTCACATGCTGCCATTATGTCAATAGCAAAAGCTTTTAATAAATGAATTAGAATTTCAGCGGCTATGAAAGTCATCTTTAACCCGTGAGAAAAACCTCCCTTACCTGGATGACAAAGTGGATTTCTAAGTTAGCAGCTAATGATAGCTAGCTTGGTTAGAGCTTTGTCACCCAAGCCTTGAGACTGGTAGTGCTTTTCCGTAGCAACTGGCAGTAGCTAAGGGATCACTATCTGGTCTCTGGGCTTGTGTAAAGAGGCCTTTAGCAATTGATTTCACAGTGGTTTCCAGCAAACACTTTCAACCAGTTGGGGAGTACTAAATTTTTTCTTTGCAACCAGTGGCTGCTAGATGGTTGTTAACCAGTCTCTTGGCCTGTGTGACTGAGGCAAACTGCATCCGTAAACAGGCATAGGTCAGACTGGCTTTTAAAATATTGTGTCTTAATCAACCTGAGTAAAAACTTCTGTCAAATTTTAGTTGGTTTGTCCACTGTAAAGAAGACATTCCCACATTCTGGTTATTATATGTAGAATGTCTTTTTAAAATTAATTTTAGTGAAATCTAAATGTGTGTAGGCATGTCTTTAACCCTTTCTCAGTTTACCATGGAGAAATGCATAACTGTACTCTGTCTTGATCACTTAAAAGAAATATGGTAGAAACGGTGGAGCTTTGATTCACTGACCTCTTGACCTCATACTTGGCCTTAATGTGAAGTGATTTCTCTGTATATTGCCACCCTACATCACCTGCCTGCGGGAGTCCGCTGTCTTCTCGTCACAAAGTGCAGTTACAGGACAGAGGAAGTCATTAGATAGGATCCTTGTTGGGGAAGGAAGTCATGTGTGAAATTTTGGCTCAGTTTTAGGGTGCTTCCGATGGCGAGCTGTGATGGGCTCTTAAAATTCTTTAGACTTACAAATCAGCTCAGTGTGTCAGACTTGCATGTGTGTTTATAAGTGTAAGTTAGTGTTATTATGTGTTTACAATTCTGATCGTGTCATTTGAGAGCCTCCGCCTTTAGCCTGCTTGCAGTAAGAGAACCTGAAACCCTAACGCTTTCAAGTTCACACACAAACACATACACCCACACACACAGGCACACACATGCACAATTTGTTGCTGCCCTGTTTACACTTGGAGTCTTCTAGTGTGCCTGCTGAAGTGCACCTCGGAAAGCATTTGACAGATTTAGCTTAGCACTTTAAATATAGAAAGGGGTACACCAATGAAAACCTAGACATCATGTCCGAAAGCTGTTCCTCGGACATGATGCTGGCATATTCCAGTTGATAAGAAATGTGACTCACCGATGTCATTTAATCACATGTGAATCACTGAATGTTTACATAAACGGCCTCCCGAAATAATTTTGAGGTATTACAAATGCAGAAGCTATACTTAGTAATCTTTGTACTGCTGCTGAGGTTTCTTATTAAATTTCTTTTTGGAAGTGGAGGAAATGCCCCTTCTGCTATTACTGCTGCTGTAGTTTGTCATTGCATTTTCCTTGATTTGAAGTGGCGGATGCTCAGTTGGTCGCCCTTGGTAGATTATTGTTTTGAGGTCAACAGTTAGCCCTTATAGATGAGAGACACTGAGAGTGAGGAAAAGTGTAGTGTATGGGGTGTGGGGAGGTGTGGGCTGCAAAACACAGTTGAATAACTGGGTCATTTTAAGATGATGACATTTCTCATCTCTTCAGCTCAGAGCTGGGTATTCACTGTTAACTGCTTTGTTTTCATTTTCTGTGTATTTTCTTGTGTTTTCTGTATTGCTTTAATTCTTTAATGCATTTTACTGAAAAACTGAGATATTATAAGATTAATGACTTATTTTCATTCATTATTTTCATTCTTGCAGAGCTTCTTGTTTGTTTTTGTAATTTTGGCTATATCTAGAGTAAAATAGTTGACAAAATAGGGTGTTTTATTAAAGCATGATGATGTATTGGAAATTATTAGTGATTTGCCATTATATCAATATCAGCATTATAACGGCCGATAAATGAAAATTTTAAAAAGTGATGAACAGAATGGAGAAACACTCTTTGACCATGTTATGAGTACTGTTACATAGTTTTTCCACCAAAGGGCCCTCTCTAAGCAGCACAACGCACAAACTCTGCGCTGACAACATATGTGCGTTTAAAATGTCACAAATACAACCAGCTAATCCGCACAGAGTTGGGCAGAGTATCATATTGTATAGTATATTGTCTTAGTGAGAACTCATGAATAATTACACATAACAAATGGTAGGAGAATCTAATTGTGTTTTTTGTGGCTGATATATAATACCAATTATCGGTATCAGAATTGGTCTTAAAAATCCAATATTTGTCAAGGTGTTTATGTTACAGGGTATGGCTACTGTAACTGAGAAGTTGGTTATGGTGCCTTTGGTGCCTTGCCAAAGTGCCAGAATCGATGCTTCATAATGGTAGTCCATCTTGATGGGCACATCAGTATTTTACATGCAGTCTCTGCTATGTTTGAAATGTTGATTTTTCCACCATCACGGCCATCAAACTTCCAAAGCGACTGACACTAACTTTCATTCTAGTCACATTTCTTGAGACTTACAGATCCACTCGTGGTTTGTGGAGAACTAACATTGCACTCCCATAATATTGTCAGATTTAGAATGTACAGTAGATTAGATTCTCCTGTATTCATTGTATTTCTGTTATTCTCTAAAACTTACGGGTGGATGTGGTATTAGACCAGTAGCCATGCTACTATTATGAAGTGTTGGCATACCAGACCACAGATGATTAGGTGTCTGCTAATGCAACATAAACACCTTCTCTACTATCACCTCCTGAAAGTCTGAACATTGCTTAAGAATCAGTTCTCACAAGTAGTGAAAAAAGATGTCCTGACTATTTATTGTTACAGAAATTACAGAGCATCATTACAGAAATCAATATGTAATTTTAATGCATTTTCTTTTACATAAGCAGTAGTACTCTGACAAACAGGTTAAAGTATAACATTGATTAGATTCTCTTAAGAAAATAAAAAAACATGTAAGATTACTCAGTTTGGCTTTGATGCTCAACAAGCATCTGCCAAAGACTATCTATGACCATCTTTTGGGGAAAAACACACAACAAGGCAGCATCAGAATGAGATAATGCCCCATAATAGACTACTACCTCTTCTATTTAGAGTAGTGGAGTGCCTTTCATTAAAAAAAAACCCCCCAAAATTGCTGACATTATGGTAGCATTTCAGCTTGAGCTTTCTCTTTGTATCTTTTATGCGGAACCTCATTGATGTCTTTGGCTTGTTTAGTTATTCCTTCCCTTGACCTCTCTGGGTTTCAGAATTGCCATCATCCCCTGTTCAAGCAGTGAACTATTAAAAATGCAACGAGGAGTGGGTGGGTGGGAGGTGTTTCCCTCAGCCACAATGTGCTGGATCAATACAAAGGACCCATCACATGAAAGTTATCAAGCTCCCATCATCAATAATAAATGGGCCAATCAGCAGGGATATTGCGCTTCTATTGTGAGATGGCTGAATGGGAGAAGGGATCATCAGAGAGGAACTATTATACGACGCTACATTGGTCAGCTGTTGCGACGATGATTGTGATGATCACAGAGGATGATGATGATTTGAAACCTGATGTTGCTGCAGGGGGTTATTGTGGCACTTTTTAACTGCTGGTCTGGAACAAGAAGAGACATGCATGTGCTTATAATAAGGTGTTTTCAAGCAGCTTCTGAATTTCTTTTATACTACATTTGAAGAGACGGGAAGAAAATGATACTATTTTTGTGTTTAAGATCCATATCCACTTAACTCATTTATAGCAATGTTTTGAGACTCAAATCTTTGCAAGATATAAAAAAACATGAATAACTGCAGGGTTCTGGTATTGATGTTATTAATGGAAGTGATAGATAGTCGCAGTAACATTACAGACCCCAGTCTAGCATAATACATTGTTTCAGTGCAGTAGCTTGGGAGCACATGTCAACACTTGATAGTTGTGGTCCTCTCTAAGTGCTTCCTCTTAACCCCCTAAAACACACACTGTTGTTGCTCTTCTCATCAGTTTGCCTATGTGCACCCTTCCTTTGCTCCCTGTAATTGTGCCGCCTCCTTTTGTACACTGCCTGTGTTCAATACGTGGTATTTGCTGACATGAGAGTTGGCATTCATTATTCAGTGTGTGCTATTTGAAAATGTCTACCCATTCTGCAACCTGCAGGAGGCAAGCCACTATTTAATTACAGATGCTGTAACTAGTGTTGCAAATTGTGTCCAACCCAGATGAGTGCAGTGTTTTGTTTACTGTAAATTGTATTAATGAGCATAGTGGAAGTGCATGAAAGTAATTTCTCTTTCCCTTGTCTTTTTTCTCTCTCCTTAGGTGGTGTTAGTCTTTGCACTCAGCATCGGGGCCCTTGGAATATACTTTATAGACTCCTCAGAGTAAGTGTCAGTCTCATGACATTAGGGTGTAATTTCACTCATGCGCCACCAGCTTTACCGATGACAACTTTAGATTAAATGAAATGAGTACAGTTTTTTGTTACATGCATTTATTTTGGCCTGCGCGCTGTATCTGAATGATGGGCGCACATGTGTGCTTACTCATCTTCACAGAGTGCAATCTCTGAAATGCAAACGCACATATCAACACCCCCACAAGCACTCAAGAAGCAGCGATGCTCACGCGTACTGTATGGACACACACACGCACATACACACATCTTCATCGGAGGATTTGTCAATGGGAGGCCTGTCAGTTTCCATGGTAACAGAGATAGGCAGATACTGTATGTGTTGGGGAGCTTGTTCTGTGTGCGAGTACGGGTGTGTGGGTATTGTCAGTTTATGTGTATCCCTGGCTGGCAGTCACCCAGAGACAGATTGCAGGCCTGGCATCTCTCCGACATCCATTGCAGCTACTTTCACACCATTCAGAGTCTAACTGTACCTTTTGAAGGGATAGTTTTCTGGTTCTCTCTAGTAAAAGATATTGTGCTATTAGCTCTGGCAGCACACCCCATAGCCAGACTACACTCAAGATACAAAGTTATTAGCTAAAAAAAATACAGCAGCTCAAATGAAGAGCCAGAAAAAATTTAATCAACCTAATTATCTTTGTCAGGAGGTGTGATAAAGGGTTCCAGTGTGTATATTATTACTGCTCAACAAATCCTGTAATACGCTGTATGTTTATATGCTGTATCAGAAGTGTTATTTTGAGGGGCGGGGAACATATTTTTGTATCTTCCTAGTTTCCATATGCATCCTTGTAACCATGTAATTGTTTGTTAGAGGTTGATGCTGAAAATCAAGATCAGGAATGCATGACAGTGCCCTAAAAAACACACAGTGACTTTGGCAGCACTTACTTTTATGCATTAGTGATTAACCAAAATAAATCTGCAGTGGCTGCGGGTAAGGGAATGTTGACTGTAGTGTTATCCTAAATTGCTGATCATACAGGGAAGAAACCGGGTGCAACTATTTCACCATATTTATTCCTTGCAGTAATGCCTTGCTTCTGTAGTTTATTTTTGCTTTATTACTGGTGTTAACTGTGAAATTGTGTCTTGAGGGAACCGAGTCTGAAACAGGAATAGAGATGCAAATTTCTCAAAAGAAGTAAATCTGAAATGCAATCCAACTTATTCAGTCTTATCTCTTAGCATCAGATGAAAATTATTCATGGGATGAATCCACTCAGTCATTTGCACCTCAGGATAAAAACCTTTACTTCTTCCTCCACATCTTTTCATATATATTCTGTGTTCCCCCCACCCCAACCCAGGATTCTTTCTAATCAACCTTTTTGGAATTATTATTATGATTTATTTATTTTGACAAAAAGGGGGGGATCAAAGATACAGTTTTACAAGTAAAAATCCTTGATGGATGTTTAAAAACTAAAATAAAAAATAACAATCACAGGCACCTGGTTGGCGTTCATTACATGATGTTTGAAAGCGAAATGTGGTCTCAAAAGTCCTTTGGCAGCTGAGCCATGCTGTTACATAACACTCATGCAAAAATGATCATATTTGGAGACAATATGTGTAGCATATTGCATCACACATCCAGATAACTGATATAACTGTGTAGTCTGCACACACATTGGTGTACATTCATTATGTACACCAGTTTTAACCCTTAATGTAAATTAAGGGATAAACTAATCAGGCACTAATCGGGTTAAACTAATCAGGTTAAACTAAACGTGGAAGTAACTCGTTGCATGATCTGTTGAAGTTAAAACTTACCATAAGGACTGTTAATTTAAGTAAGTTTGAACAAGTTGTTGGTAGCATACGGGCTGCTTATCTCCTGGGATTTTCCCACACAACCATCTCTAGGGTTTGCAGAGAATTTTCCAAAAGGAGAAAATATCCATCGAGTGGCAGTTATCTGGGTGAAAATGTTGTCTGGACTGATTTCTGCTGTGACATTCACATGTAGGATTTTAAAACAAAATGACAGCATGTGTCCATCCTGCCTGTATCAGTTCCTTGGCACACTTTGAACTCCTGAGTACCAATTGAGTAACGTTTGAATCCACAGCCTGCCTGAGTATTGTTGCTGTCCATATTTATTTCTTTATGACCACAGTGTTACCCAAGTTCTAGCGGAATAACATGCCAAGCTTAACCAATCTTAAAACTGGTTTCATGAACGTCACAGTGAGTTCACTGTACTCAAATAGCCTAAACCGTCACCAGATCTCAAACCAACAGAGCGCCTTTAGGATGTAGCGGAACAGGAAATGTGCAGCCCACAAATCTGCAGCAACTGTGTGATGATATGATGTCAAACCAAAATCTCTAAGAAATGCTTCCAGGATCATGTTGAATCTGTGCCACAGAGAATTAGGGCAGTTCTGAAGGCTAATGGGGGTCCAATCCCCTATTAGTAAATTATAAATAATAAAGTGACTGGTAAGTGTAAGGTTTGCATACTACACTCAATTATACTTATCACATAGTAATAAAGTATAGGTTATACTCGGTGTGCTTAATGCCTGAACACCAAACTTATAGGTTTAAAAAAGAATGTATAGCTGTAGCTTTCTTTGGACTATTTTGCCTTTGAATGTTATAATGCAAACTTTAAGTGTATTTCTTTGTGACTCAGCTTCTGAGAGGCACTGACCTGATGTCTCTATGCTCGCACTAACTTGAGGCTTTCTCCACCCTTACTGTCGTCATTAGCTCAAGCTTGTCATTTATCACGTGTGTACTTCCACTCATGGAGGGGGGCTACTAATCAACCCCAAGGAGCTCCACTTGACGCGTTAGCATTTCACATCTTAAATAGGACCAGCCTTGTGTTATGGCCATACTTTCACTACAGCAGCTGAAGCCTCTTGCGTGCTCTGCGCCATTTGTTACATGTCAGCTGACCACATCCTAATTCTTTGTCAACTGTCTTCTAAGAAAGACATCTTTGTCTCAGCACCAATCTGCTCTAACATCTAATTGCAAACAATATCTGAAAGTTGCAGCTGCTGACCTCAAAATAATCCAAGGCGTGTATCGTGCTGGCCATTGTGCAAATTACATTGCATCTACGCTACCTGTCACTTGCACCTGTCGCAAGCTTTACATTTTACTCCCCGTTTTTGGCTATGATTAGCCCACGCGGTCCAACAAGCTTCTACACAAGGGCACAGTTGTGGACACACATTCTTTCTCTCATTATCACCCTTTGTTTGATGTTACACACGCATGTATGTCGGATATAAAAAAATAAATTCATACATTGCAATGGTGAGACTCGCATTCTTCTCCTCCAAATGCTCGCGTTTAAAAAAGCTCCCCAGATATGACCTTCTCTCCCACCAGCATCCCCGCCACTAAATGTTAATGACTAAGAAATCAATGAGCGCAGATTTATAGGTCACTCTTTTAATGGCAGCAATTACTCCAGACTCATGGACTATTCAGGCTCAGTGCCTTGCTTTCCCAATCTGCTATTTTGGCCATGGGATGAACTGAACATCCTTCTGAAATTGTCTGTGAAAAAAGCAACAGTAATGGGAAGGATTATGGTTTGTTCCCTGTGGTGATGGCAAAAAGAGACATGCGGTGGAGTAAGTGCATGTGGGTTGGACCTCGTGAGGCTGGAGCTGCACGATGGGCTTTTATATCTACTTGAGTGATGTAGGGAAACCCCGTGAGGCCACATGAGGGTAAAACACTGAAGAAAATGTAGCGTTCTGGAGGCCAAGGTCAGTCTCCTAGGAGCCGTGTTGCTTCTACCTTTCTGCAGGTGGGACTTTTCCTGGCAGGAGTTATGCTGCCCAGTATTCTCCACAGATAAAAAAAACAGCAAAGTCTTCTGTGGAAGCAGGTAGACAGAGTTCAAAAGCTGGGAATTGGTAATTGGATGCCCTCCCAGTTGAACAAATATATTACTTGTCACTGACTTGGAAACCATGTTGTTGTTGTTAAGCAGATTACTTCTTTTGATTTTTCCCCCCCGAATGAATGGTAATGTAACTTTAATGAAAAAGATTGTCCATCTGTTTATTTTCTCAAACTGCTTGTTTACCACAGTGCACATTATAATGGATGATAAGGCAATGCCTTTTCTCTTCCTCTGCGGCAGACTTCACTTGCCAAACTGATGCTATTTTGGGGATGTTTTCAATGGGAGGATACTGCGTCCTCTCCCGCCCACATCTGAATCTGTTTTAATACCTTGGCCCATCCCTCGTTCTTCATCCCTTTTTTTTCTCCCCTTCCTCTGTGCTCCCATGAAACAAAGAGGAATGTAGGACAAAGTCTCTGCAGGCTGCTCTTAAAGGGATGCCCTTGTTCCTGCTCTACTTCTGTTTCTATTCTCTCCTCTCTCAATCCCTCCATGTCACACATGCATGCTTCTGCATGCGCATGCTTGCACAGTCACGTTAATGTGCAGAGGTCTGTATAAGCATGCAGACTCAATTTTGCCTCAAAGAGGCTTGAAAAGCAGCATCCGGTGCCCGTAACTCTATCATTGGTGTGTGATCGCAAAGAAGCAGTGCCTGATTATTCATTAATAAGGTAAGGTGAGAAATATGGCTGAGCACTGAGGCAAGCACAGGAGACTGTCACAATGAAGGGTAGCCTATTAAAGGACGTTGGGTGTTTGCAACACCTGATTGTTGTGTCTGGGTGGAATAGCTTTGTTTCTGTGTGGATCAGCGAGGACTGTGTAACTATGAGTAGGATTAAGTCATAGTTGACACCATTCCCAAGTGGATTCAGACTTAATCCACAACTTGCAGGGTAAAAAGGAAAATGACTCCCATCAAGATGCAATTTTCATCAATTTACCAAAATCTCTCCCACTTGAGACAAAAATGGCATTTCATTATTTTTATCCAAACTCTTAGGGGGATTTTCTCTTGCCCGATAACTGAGCGATTATCAACACTTGAATGAAAAGAAAAACTATGAGAAATTATTAAATGTCAACAACGTTTTTGTGAATGTTGTGGAACGGAACAGCACTGTTTGGTCACAATGGAGCCTCTCTCCTACACTGCTAAAATTAGGCTATTTAATTGCCTTTGTTATCTGCGTGTGGCCTAAGAAAGAGTCTGAAAAATATTCCTGGTTCACTTTCAATTAAGCTATAGATGTGACAATATAGCATAACAGTCCTAAAGCATTATTATAATGACAGTTACCTTGTGTATCCCGTGCATGCACTGCATCATGATCAAGGTCTAATGAAAGAAATGACTGGACACATGATTAGCCAGGTCACTTGAAACTTTGTTTGTCAGTTTGATTGTTAACCCTCTCCAGGCAGACGTTGCCGATTTGTAACAGTTAAAAACTAACAACCTGATTACCCCACATACATATTTTATGAGTTTTTTTACTCAGAAGTACCACTGCAGGACTTGGTTGTGCATTAGCAACAAAAAACTTAATTTGAGCCTGAGAGGGTTAAAGTTACCATGGAAACCTGCTGTTACAAATGGCTACATCTTGCCATGTTGATGCTAATAAACAAAGATGTTCTTTTTTCTTCTCCTGATGTTCTATAAGTGGAAGCTATTTTAGACACAGCATGGGAGCTACCCCAAAACATTCAGTTTCATTTAATTAAGCCTGCATTAAAATGAAATGTTTCAGTAGTCTCTGTCTATTCATATTTTCCAAGATGATGTTGTTGTTAAACAGGATGAAGGCCTATAAATAAGCACACTGCATTTATATGCTGCAAAGTACTGAACCCAAGCGAAAGATTGGTGGTTAAGGAATAAGGAAGGAGATAAAGTAGCATCTTAATGTAAATGGACGTAATAAATGTTTAAATGTAACCAGAGCAGAGAAAACTGGACAAATCTTGGATTAGCGCCTCAGAGGACCAGCTCGCCTTTTTTATAAGAAAAAGTATCGCCTGTGTTGAAACAGTGCACTGTGAGACACACACTCACCAAAGTCGAACACTTACAGAATCGAAGGTTATACAGTCGTCTTATGAATAACAGAAGACAAAAATAAATACTTTATATCGGAAAAAAAGTGTTCATTTTTCTTGATTGGTCCTCATCTAGAAAAAACTTAAAACAAACTGGTATAAAATTATACATACCATGAATTGCTTCAACAGTTCCCATGACTATTGATTGTGAGCTTCTCCCAGTTGACCTTTGGTGAGACCCAAGATATTCTATAGTCTATAGTCTATTACAGGGCTAACATGGAGAGACAAGAAATTGGAAACATTGTAATCTTACCTTTTCAGACCATTAAAACTCCCTCAACACACAAAGTAAGTTTTCTATCACTTACTGTGAATGATCTGAAACTGAATTTAACTATGACAGAATTAAAATAATAGATTTTCTCTCTAATGGATAAACTATTTTAAACTAAGCTTATTTCTGAGTTTTAGGAGAAATGTCTTTTTGATAAGAATATTGCATTAAAAGTGTTATATAATAAACTCAGTGAAATAATTCCCTGACAATTCTTGATAACCATGTGACAAATTAATTTTTTAAATTTTAATTTGCATTTTTTTGTGATATTTGCTATATCTGGCACTTTTCTTAATGCAATTTATTGCTCCAAAATGTTTTGTGCAATTTATTTAGCCCTTTAAAGGGGAAGAAAATCACACCGATGATGTAGAAGCCTCAAAAATGTACAAAATCTCGTGCATTAAAATTGAGTGGGCATTAAGGAGTTAATATTTTGTCCTTAAAGAAGGTTATTTTACATGAATAGGTGATAATGCCCTGATTAAATGACCTCAAATGAGACCAAATAGGAGTAGGACTCAGCACAGCCGACTTAATTGCTTGACGACTTTCATCAGTGAGCTGATAAAGACTTACACTTTCTGAATAACCACAGTTTATTAACTCTTAATTAGTTTGTGTTCAAAAGCAGAGTTGCTTGTTTCATGTATTTTAGCTTTTGTGGCTTTGCAGTATATTAAAAATGCACTCACCTGTTGATTTCCTTTTTCTTTTTGCTGCTTGCATTATATGAAATTGTGCTTTCTTTTAAAGGTGAGCTATTTTCATTCATAGGCAGCTTGAGACTAAAATAAAGTCTTAATACAGGATACGCCTGCAGCAGGAGGCAAGTCATTTGCACTCACATTACAAAATTGAGTGGTCTATTTTTAGCTTCCCTGGAGGGATTTTATTTGTCCGTTGCCCTTGTCGTTGCTAAAGTATTTCTTATTTTAGTAATGGTGCCTTGACCTAAATCAATCAGAGTACCAACCTGGCCTTCTTTCAGCTTCACAGACCCCTCCCTGCTGTGCCGCTTCCATGTGCTGTCCTCTGGAGAAATGCTGCACCTAAGCTATTAGACATTTGGGTATTATCCCCGACACATCCATATTTTTCAGCCCGAGCACATTTATTAACACCTGGTGACTTTTAAAAAATGAGACTCAGAAAATGCAATAATCTAAAACAAAGAGTGCGACATTTCTCGTCTATGAGAGAGTGACTCAGATTTGGTGTGTGTTGCATGGTGATTGTAAGCATTAGTCATGTCAGCAGTAGCGTGTTGTTGTTGTTTCCTCAGGGAGAAACCTTGCTGTTGCTCCTGCAGCTAGCCAAGGTCATGTGCAGGCTAACGAATGACTGGGTCCTGCTGACGGACTGAAGGTGTTCGGGACTATTTTTAGATCATCATCATCAACATACTCTGTTGCCCTTGAGACGCAAATGACTTTTTGCCTGTCTGGCCCATCTTGCGGTGGGTTAGGTGGGGATCAGAGGATTTTGATGCTTCTACCTTTAATATCCTGCAAGATTTTGCCTCTAATTGTTATTCTGCTTGTGTGTCTGTGTGTGTATACATGTGCATATCTAGTCCTAGCTTAGGTAATAAGCACAGTGGGGTTGGAGATGAAGAGTTTTTCCGTTGTCACTTTTACATCTTCAGCTCTTCTCCCTCTTATGTCACAACCTTTCTTCTCTCCTTGTCTAATCTCTACCTGTCTTGCTGCTGTCTTTCTTTCTCTCCCACCACCCCTGCTCCCTCCTCTTGCTCCGTCTCTCTCTCGTCTCCTCTTCCTGTCAGGCACGATGGTGTAACCCCAGGCTGTGGTAGAGCTTAAGGAGTAATAAGACCTGTGGTGGGAAGATCTATTTTCTGCAGGACACTGGCAGCATGTGGCCAAGAATCCCTTGTGATTGCAGAGTGTGAAATGACATTGAAAGCAGGAATCTGGATTTTTTCTTGTCTTACACACTCTTTGTGTGGGAAGGTGACACAGATAGTGGGGTTCAATAACAGAAGCGCCCATCGTATTGCTGGGCAATGCATAACAGAATTAAAAGGCTTATCATCTTTTTGAATAGTTGTTCAGGTCAATAATGAGTGAATTCATGGGCAACCCACTTTTATCCCATGACAAATTGATAACATGTGATGTTGACGAAGGCATATGCAGCGGCACCTGGACATGGCTGCAGAATTCTCAAGTATGAACCCATTTTTAAGGGATTTTGAATTGAATTTTGTCAGGCCACAGTTGTTGCTAATTATTTGCTTTTGTCCTTAGCATTTAACTTTAAGGCTTCATTAACTATTTCATGACTACGTTTGAGCTGTGTGACTAAAACACTCATCCAAGAAGTCACTTGGATGAGTGACGAAACGTTTCTCCCACAAAACGCTACGTCCAGATGAACAGAATCAACTTTTGGAGATGTGAAATAGAAGAATAGATAGAATAGAATAGAATAGAATAATCATTGTCCCACAAGGGGAAATTTGGTTGTAACAGCAGCCAGAAAGACACATATACAACAAACAGTAAACAGGACACAGAACAGAAACATACACAATTTTTCTTACATATTTACATTAAGGACAATGGTTACTATAAACAGAGTACTGTACAGTTATTAAAATTAAATAAAATTAACTACAGATAAGAGGCAAACCAGGTTGTAGCGCAAATCGGTTGATTAAATTATTGCAGTTACAGCGCAGATGTAAACATCTATGTTTGTTGGGAGCAGTTCTGATTGTATGTGTGACTAAAAGTGTTAACGTGACAGTAATGTCAACTTTTAAAGTTTACATGTTGTCTCCAGGCTTTCATTGGTTTCCTTGTGTCACAGGAAGAAACTTGCTGGGTTAATTTTCCTTGATCAAGGCACAGGCTTAGACTTGGAGCTTGTTCTCAGGTGTCGCCCACTGCTCTCTTACTTAGGATTATATGCTATGAATGAATTTTGCCTTAGGTTATCCTTTATAAATGCCTAACTTTTAAAAATGCCATGTCTGAAGAAATTTTTGTTGAGTTCAAAGGGGTCAGTTTGAGGAGGGGTGTCTCAGAGTTCACTCATCAGAATCAGTAAATGGACTCTTATATAGCGTTTTTCTGCCCTCATGGAGCACTCAAAGCACTTTATACGACATGCCACATTCACCCATTCACACCAGCACTTTTTTCCTATGCTTTTCAGTGCTTTTTAGCTAACATTCACATGCATTCATCCTCCGATGGATGCATCTGAGAGCAACTTGGGGTTAGTATCTGGCATACAGACTGGGGGAGCCAGAGATTGAACCGCTAAACTTCTGATCAGTAGTTGACCTGCTCTATACCTCCTGAGCTACAGCCAGTAGGAATATAATGACCTGGCACCTGTTTCTGTGCCAAGGACCTACTGAGTTCCTCAAATCCAAGTTTAGCAGGAGTAAACTGAATAGTAATGCCATCTTTTTCTTGCAAAATCTGTCTTGTGTAAATTCTTGTTTTCTATGGTTGACGGATAGACAGAAAATTGTAATACAAATGAATTGCTTGTTTATGTATAATACATACTGTGCTAAATTCTTGGGTCAGCCGTAATTTCTTTCCATTTCCTTTCATACTTTCTTGTCATTTTTTAACATGGTCTCCATGCTTTGTTACTAGTAGCCAGTCATAAAAACACATAATATATTCCAATCTCTTTACTTGAATGTATAAAGACAACACAGTTTGAAAGGCGTACAATAGTATTTTGGTACAAGTAAGATGATTTCTAAAGAACTATTAGCTCAGCTAACTTATCTCACTATTGTGCTCAGTGTGCGGTTACAACAAAACTGGATAAGTGGAAGACAAAATATTGGGCCTAAAAAAACATTAAGATTTCATCCAGTGGTGTTGGGATCTTGACAAAATGCATGTAATTATGAATGCAGACAGCATCCAATTCATTTTTCAGCATGACAATGATCCCAAACACACTGCCCATCCAGTAAAAGCATACTTGGAGAGAAAAACACAAAATTGAACACTATCAGTCATGGATTGGCCTCCCTAGAGTCTGGACCCCAACATTATTGAGACAGTGTGGGATCATCTTGACAGAAAGCAGAACAAAAGGCAGCAGACAGTCAAAAAAAAGATATTTGCATGTATATTTGCACGTTTCAATAAATAACATTTTTCCAGCAGAATTCTGGAACAAATATTTCTACTTAACATCGCCTGAATATTAAACCTGGCCTCACAATATAAAACAGTCTCTCTGGCCTTTTAGCTTCTAAATGTTCCACTTTTGTTTGTCAAGTAGTTTTGCTTTGTGTATCTTTCTGTGATGCTCAGGTACTGTAGTGCACAGTCAGCTTTTTTTTTTTGGCTGGGAACTGCTTTCTGCTGCATTTAGTGCAGCTTTAGATTAAATTAAAGGAATACATTACTTGAAAAAATGTTGCTTTAATGTTAGCAGACAAAAGATAACTCTTTGTACGCGTGTGATGACACTCAACTCTATGACTGCAGTACGTCGAATCCATTTATTAGCACACCTGTATTAGGAGTGTGGCTTCATTTTTATTTGTGCTTTTAAAAATGTGCACAAAAGAAAAGTTGCCAAGGTTGGCAAAACTAATGCAGGGAGAAGGCGAAAAAACAGTGGACTTGAAAAAAGTCACCTGTCTGTTCTTGTTTTTCTTCCTTTGTAGTTCACATTGCCGTAATATGCAGTTTAAAATTCAGCCGCTCTATAATTGGACTGTACCCATGTTGTACTGATGAAATCACCTCACTGTGTCTTCCCCCTACTTTAGTTAATGATGAGCTTTGCTTTCCAATGATGATTATAAAATGACTAAACACGAGCTCTCTGTGTAACCATTGTGTTGTTTTTCTAAAGCGAATAGACGGCAGATTCAGTGAACCACACGAGCCCTGCTGCTGCTGCCATGCTTTCTCTGTATTGTCAAGAGTCAGTCACATGACTTTAGTGGTTATTCAGAATTAGGTCAGAGCTGGGCCCAAGGGAAAACTCCACAGTGACCGCTCCAAATGGTGTCTTCAGTATGCACCATCTGCATGTGTATAAATGTGTGCTTATAATCATATGTGCTTTGTTAAGACACTGACCTGCGCATAGGTCTGCAAACATTAGCTAAGGTTGAACTTCTAAATCATTGTGTGAGTTTCACTGTGTAGATGTTGGAAGATTTGCGGATGAATGTTTTGGATGCCAAATACTTATTATTTACTTATTATCTGTGAGCTGCTTCAATTTGATCTGATATCGCGTAGAGATACTTTTGGTGGTACATTACTTTAGCTCCAAGGATTAGATTTATAAACAGTTGCTGCATAAATTAGACTAATCCATATCATCCTGGCACTCAGCATCAATGTCTAAAAGATCACATCAGTCTTTAGGATATGCCCAACATAGGCTACAAGGCCACGTATTAGAAGTTGGATCATCCTCTTCGAGCAATCTTTCTTCTCTACTTAGTCAGCCATTATAAAAAAGCATCATGTGATCAAGGGTCTGATGTTGGAAGATGATTAAGTTTCACGAATCGTTACCTTTGGGGGTCTCATTATGTGGTAAACTCCATTCTGATTCATACACTGCATCCCCATGGGCCCCCTACATACACATGTAGACTTAAACATTTAACTTGACTCTGAACTGCGTGCTGTGGTAATAGCCCAGTGTGTCTTCCCTCACCGCTCTATACATTCCCAAAAGGTCACCTATAGTCAGCCACACCGTAATGCATATTCATGCTTATCCCCACAGTGGGATTTCCTCATTACTCAAGAGCAAAATACTATAGGCCCATGACCAAGTGAAGAATGGGGTGGGCACAGAGCCTGTTATTGCTTTTGTTGCGAGCACCAACTCGCTAATGGTTAATCATCACGCGGTAAATAAGAAAATGGATTATATGACAGACCAGACAGTTAATAACTCATTTATCATCATCTGCCTTTTTGAAGCGTATCACCAGCCCAGTGATCGCAGTCTCCACACATTCTCTTCAACTGAGGGACTATCTTTTGGAACGCTTGTGTGTGACAGACGCGGAATAATTTATGCGTGTTGAAAGTACTGTCACATCAAAGCAAACTCCACTTTCAGTATATTTTCGGCCGTTTCATCTAGATGTGATTGACTTTACAGCTAAGCTAGAGCCATAAGTCTTTCATCTTGCTCTATGACCCGCCCCTCCCACTCACTCCTCGGACTCAGTCGACGTAAACACCATCATTGCATTGACCTCAGTATTACGGGAGATTTCAGTTTTATTACAGTGGTTATAACTCCATATTTTGATCAAATTATTTCACATTTACTGACTGATAATTGCTGTTAACTGATAAATCTCTCTGTCTCTAGTCCTATAGAATCCTGCCAGAACTTCTACAAAGATTTCACGTTACAGATTGATATGGCCTTCAACGTATTCTTCCTTCTTTACTTTGGCCTGCGGGTAAGCTGGTGCATGCACACACCCATTTTTTACATGCATATGCTGTGCACATGGATGTACTACAAAATACAGCCATATAGCTGTTGTTTAATCTTCAAAAAGGCTCTTTAATGCATCTGACTTCATTCATGTATTGCTTTTTATTGATTTTATTTTTATGATGGCATAAAAAACAGTTACTTTGAGACACAGTAATCTTGTAGGACAACTGACATGCATGTGCAGACTTTTACCTTAGTCACCCATTACTCAAACAGAAAATTTGTTTGAGCTTAGTTTAAGCTGACATTGCTGTAACGATGTTCCCAGCATGGCAGTCATGCAAGAGCAGAATTCCGATGGTGCAAATGCCATCCGGATGCTTGACATCCTGAATGAATGAAAAAAACAAACAAACTCATAAGCTGCTTACACCAACAACCATTACTGCATGACTCAGCAAGTAGGGTGAAGCGTTTGTCATTGTGTATAATAAGTCAGCATTGTCAAAAGAAGACACAGCAGTTTGAAGAGCAGGCTGTGGCAAAGTCAGGATGTTTTGTGCAAAATTAACCTTCAGTTGTCACCTTTTTTCTTTTTGACAGTTTATAGCAGCCAATGACAAGCTGTGGTTCTGGCTGGAGGTCAACTCAGTGGTTGACTTCTTCACTGTTCCTCCTGTGTTCGTCTCTGTCTACTTAAACAGAAGCTGGCTTGGTAAGTTTCCATATCCATAAACGTAAACTTATAGCTCTCACTCTATCGACCCTATTGCCTTTCCTTTTCGCTTATTTTTAATGATTTTCATCCTCACATTTGTGTCTTTCTATTCCTTTTTGCCCTCTGTCATTGAATGCCACCCTTCCTTTTATCTCCTCCTATCACTCCCACCGTCTCCCCATCACTGGGAGCAAGTCTCGGAGGCTCTCTTGCTTGCGGCTACAGTCAATGTTCCCTCGTCATTGAAAGTGACAGGGCTGGGTTCCTCTGATGTTTCAGGGAACACAGACACAGCAGAGTGGATCATCTAATGGGAGTGAAAGTGACTCAGAGTAGGGCTGTGGCTCGGTGACTCTCCATGTTTGTGCTTCACATTCATTAGTATTTGGTCCGTCGAGGCGTTGCACCTGGGGTACCTCACAGTGCTGTACCATCTATTAGACTCATTCACATCCATGCGAACGAAAAAATGCACATGTAAAAGCATGTGATATCCCCATACACACTTATACACACTCTCGCATGAGCAGACTGGAAAATACCCTAACCTGCATTACATAACGACCTATTTTTTCCCCACTGTGTTTAGATGATGTGACCTAAATTACATTGCAGTTCTTTGTAGGTGTGTTCTTTTTTGGATGCTCTGCCTTTCTGCTTTTAAAAACCTCAAAGAAGAAGCTCGTTCGTGCCGACACTATTCCAGCGTTGGTCTTATCGTGTCTCTGGTATACAAAAATTGCTGAGCGACAATGTTAATGCAGTAGTCACACTAATACTGACATTTAGCCTTCCTTCAAATTGCCATTTTTGTCGAGTTTGTCTCCAACACTCTTTATCAGTAACAGTACGAGTGCTCAAATAGTACAATTAATTTAATGTGACCGTTTCAGGGTGCTCTTGGTGTTCACTGCTACATTTTTAAGGATTTCACTGAGTTTTAAAAGAGTAGAGCAATCGATATTGCCATTGGCAAGGTTTTTGTTAAATTTGAGAAGAAACACGAGGAATCACTCGATAATGCTGGTTTGCCTCAGGTTTTTATTTTTTTACATGCCCGCCAGAATCACTGACTCTGTGAAGTAATGTGAGGCTGTGAATGTTTGATCTCTGAGTTGATGAAGGTTTCTTAAGAAGCGCAGAGTGGTTCGCGAATTTCACACGGAACAAGCTGTGTAATGAATTAGACGTGGCCAAGCCAAGTAGTCTGGTTTCATGATGCAAGGTGTCCTCATCTCCTCCCCAGAAGACTGTTGGTGTTAGGCCCTTGATGAGGATGATGAAAGATTGTGAAATGGTGGTCTGGCTGCTGGCTGATGTTCTGTAATGATTATTAAATATCCTGCAT
The DNA here is from genome assembly GCF_963576455.1 of Neolamprologus multifasciatus. Lineage (NCBI taxonomy): Eukaryota > Metazoa > Chordata > Actinopteri > Cichliformes > Cichlidae > Neolamprologus > Neolamprologus multifasciatus. Next base: position 19,937,578 of record NC_140451.1, read on the forward strand.
GTGGACTTGATGCAGGAAAGAACAACACCTTAACATATAATCCAGCTTCACTGCGAGCTGTTATCCTTAAACAAAATGTGCCTATAATGTTTTTTTTATTTAGAGATTCCCTAGATTCCAGGGCTCTTCATTATTTTTAAATGGGGAGACTCAGTGCGTTTCAGTTTCACAATGGTGACACGAGAGGTGGCATCTCCACCTCATAAAAACAAAGACATTTTTTATTTCAGTGTTGGACCTGTCTAACAGCAGCACAGGAAAAGAACAGAAAACCCTCTGTCATGCGTTGGGATGGGTTTATTTTTACTGGGCGTTGTGTTTAATAGCAACATAAAGTGCTGCGAAGCCCATGTTATAAAATTAACAGAGCGTCGATCTGCAGTAGGATGTGACGGTTGATTTTAGAATACCAATGATGTGCTGAAAGTGTCTTCATAATCAGGTCGAGAACCTGAGAATAGCAGTCATTATTAACTGCTTATATCCTGTATTAATAAGGGAGTTAATATGGAACTCTGTGGTGGGAGGAAAATAAGCACAATTAAACGGTATCAGTCGGAAAATGTACCTGATCTGCTTTCTGATGGTGACCTTTGCAATTCACTGTTAAATAAATGAAATTGCCCGTTTTGCTTTAGCTGTGTATGTGGTTGTTCACTTCCATCAGACAGCTTAACAGGGCCAAAACGAGCAAATGCACAACTGCTGTTACTTTGCTTTAGTTAAGTGTCCATACTGTTCCTTAACACAGCCTTTGTTAGAAGCTATGGTGGCTGTTAAGAGTGCGTATTGTGCTCTTCAATCCCCTTGGATTGGTTCATCTTCACTTCAATTAGCTGGTAGGGAATACACACCACACACCAGGCAGCATAATATATCACAATTATACTACCTCGTTTCAGTCCTGGAGAAGACCGTTGGAAATTCAGTGGAGGTGTGCCCGGTTAATAAAAAGCCCACTAATAAGGGCTCTGCCCTGTGCTCTGTGGTAGAGTATTCGCCCTCTTTGCACACAAGGCAGTGCCTGTATATGCTGTGCACATTTTAAGTCATGTTCTCTTTGGCTTTGCAAATTGGACATTGATTAAGGGGAGGAGAATGATGTGAGGCTAATGTAAGAGTGCATGTAGAGTTCTTCCTTGGAAAAAGGAATTAATCTCCTTTAACTACTTGAACTTAACATTTCTCCCAAGAGTCCTGACTAGGGATGGGTACCGGTATCCGGTGCCATGATGGCACCGGTTCTGACATAAACGGTAGTAACCAGACCGAAAAGCAGAGTAGAAGAGTAGAGTCCTGGCCCCTAGCCCTGCCAGTGTAGCAGAAATGATGAGGATGATGATGGCAGCAGCAGCCGTTCTTCTCTGCGTGAGTAGCTTAATGTTGTTCGTGTATAATTTACGTTGAGTAGGCTAACCACGTTATTACATTAATGTATGTAAGGTGAACTAGCAAACACCATCATAGCTACATGCGGCTGTCTTCTTGTTTGATGGCAGATACTCCCTTCACCCTGGCCAAAAAGGCAAAAATGACCAAATAAAAAGTGGGAAACAGTTAAACATGAAGTTTATGTTTGTTTTTTCCATTGTTAAAGCACTGCTTCCAGCCAAGAGTGATACCATATATGCCCTATAGCTGCAGAAAAGGCTAACATTGTTATCTTTTTACTAAAAAAACAGCTGAACATGAGAGGTTTTTGGACCAATTTTGTGTTCTCCATTCTTTAAGCACCGGTTCGAGCACCGTTTAAGCACCGGCACCGTTTCAAAAGTACCGGTTTGGCACCGGTATCAGATAAAACCTAAACGATACCCATCCCTAGTCCTGACAGTGTGGGATTTGCCGTTTGAAAGATGCTCATAGATCTTGTGGCTACTGAGCCTTAGCTTTCACACCCTGTAAGTTAACTCCATGCCTTTCCACCACAGCCATTACAGAGGACTACCTTCCTAGTTTTAAATATTTAAGGAATAAAACAATTTTTTAAAGACAAATGGCATCATGAAAATACCTAAAGACAATCGCAGTCTATTTTATTTCTATTTCATTGTATTTGATTAAAGTATGTTGTTTTTGGATAGCCAGTAAGAAATGGTGTCAATCTAATGTTATTGAAGCTTCACTGGCCTGAAGAATGTGCAGTAGTTTCTAGCCTTCAGACATGCCTTATATTCTGACATGCTACTGCCTCCTAGTGGTGGGTTAGTTTATTGGTTTCCTGCTGAAAGAGGCTTACAGTACCTGATATGGGCATGATCGCTTTATATGGCCCTTCAGCCCATGGTAGGGAAGGGAAACTATTTTGAGGGAAGTTTAAGCCTCTTTGGTATAGCCAGGCTTCGTGTTGCAGTTTGAACATTTTTTTTTTGTATGTATTGATAAATATGGACTGTTTATCCTCCATGAATGAACAGGAAGAGTCAGCGCTGTGTACACTTGCTGAGGATCTGTGTGTTTAGATTAGCGTAGCATCATATAATCTAATCCTGGCTTGGTTTACTGTCAGTGTTATCCCAGATGAACTGCTCCAGCCTGCCGATTGATAAAAAGCCCCAGAAAGCTGCCCATCCAGGACATGTGACACAGAGGCAGTGCTTGGGCTTGCAAAGCCTCAATTAAGTAAGAGCAGGCATAGAACAGAAAATCTTTTTTTTTTTTGAATGAGCATCTGGCAAGCTGACACATGTGTCCAAGAGGCTTTGGCATGTGCGGGAAAGAGATTTTCTCATACATGAGCACAGCAAGAGAATTTCATTGAGGGTTTTTTTTTGGTTTGTTTTTAACATGATTTTTTTTACATAATTACATAATTTACATAATTTTTTTTATAGAAAAGAAATTATTGTGTGTTATAATTGTTGTAGGCCTTTGTGGGGCTTTTTTTCTTGCTCTCACTCAGTGTAGGTGAAGTCTCAGATGTGATAGCGTGAACAGATATTTGTCCACAAAGTCTCACAAAGTGTTAAATGCAAGACAAAAAACCCCCAAAAAAACCGCACAGATGTACAGCATAACACAAACACAGATGCTTCACACTAATTGAGAAAAATGCGTTCTGCAGCCACCTGCATCGCAGCATCACTGTGTGTTTGGTGGCATGTCTGATATTTACAATCTGAAAGCCAAATTTGCGAAGTATTTGTTGATGTTGTCACATCAGTTTTATGTCAAAAAGCTGGCTGCTATGTTTTGTGTTGTAAGTGCAACACAGCATTTCTGTCTTTGCCAGTCTAACAAATAAACAGTTTCAGTTTGTGGAACTTAGTCATTTGTCTTTATGTACAATTTTGTTTGATATATCATATAAAAACTTATGATCACTATATGAAGCATTTAGACATGGTCAAGAAAACCTGCTAGTAGCAACTGATCATCATTTAAACACCACAGTCTATCTGAGTATTGTTGGTGAACATGGCCATTCTTTTATGACCACGGTGTACCCATCTTTTGCTTATCTGCTTCCAGCAGAATAACACACCATGTCACAAAGGTTTCTTGAACACAGCAGTGAGTTCACTGTACTCAAATAGCCTCTGCAGTCACCAGATCTCGGTCTAATAGACCACCTTTGGGATTTAGGGGAAATTAAGATGTGTATCTTGTGCAGATGACTGTAAATTCAACTGTGTCATGCTATCATGTTAGTATGGCTCAAAAAGGAATATTTTCCAGCACCTTGCTAAATTTGCGTCAAGAGGCATTAAGGCAGTTATGAAGAGAAAAGCGAGTCCAACTCAGTACTAGCCAGGAGTACTTTACAAAGGAGCTGGTGAGTGTATTTATAATTTGTTGTTGTTGTTGTTTGGGTTTAAAAAAACAAACAGGTTTTTGCAAAAGTACAATATCAGGTCTCTTTCAGATTCCAGCCCCATTCTGGGCCATAAACATGAGAAAAACACGGCTTCAGTTGCCAGAGAAGTGATTACTAAGGGTCATGAGAATATAATCTGGATTTTATGTCGTCTTGTTGCTTCCAGCTCCAGAGGGAGTCTTTCCTTTGATTCTGCTAAAATACCTGGAGCTGGAGGATTCATTTGTGTGTCTGTTTAAAAAAAAGTTTCAGGAATTTATGCCCTAAATACATGTTTACATTGAAGTGTAGATTCCTTATCTGTAGTCCTAATCTGACAGAGATGGGTTTTGTTTTTGTTTTTTTTTTACTTTGTTTTTACTGTCAGACGGAGTTGTTTGAAATTTCGTTGTGAAAACAGGCCCCTCATTTTATGTACGGATTATTGTTTTTGTTCTGCTTTATTTTCATCTCTGTTAATCCCTGGCATGGTTCAGACTTTTTTGAAAGGTTTGACACAGCTGTGTGTTGATGGAGACGTGGCTTTATCGGGGTTAGTAGTAAATCACTAAAAGGGGCAGGAGAAAGGTAAATCTGTTTGTGTTGTGGGGATTAAAGGCACTGTAACAAAAAATGAGAAAAAAAACAATTATATTAGAGCTGACATTTTGCTCACAGAGACACTCTGTGATGCGACTGACATGGAAAACCTATACAACTGCAGCTGAATGCACAGAGACCAATGATTTAACATCAACAGAAGCAACATTGTCCTATCAAGGAAGCCTTTCTTTTTAAAGCCTTTTCTTTGGTTATTTTACTAGGAATACTTAAAGACCCTAAATATTTGAGGATTACAGACTTCTTGACCTGAAGTCAAGTCCCAAGTACTGGATTTGGTCCAAAAACAATGATTCCTCCTAAACTGCTTGTGTACCGTCGTACACACAGTGATGTAAATTTGCAAACCCTCCAAGAGACATGGAGGCGAAAGAAGTCTTGTGGCGATCTTTTTCAGAATGGATACAGGGTGAGGCAGGGCCATCATGGACAGGAGAAAAAGGGAAGCCAGACAGGACTTTACTATTCTGTTTGGTCCTGTTTACACATTCTCTCCAACTGGGGTAAGAGCCTTAGGTGTAATACATTGTAATACATGTAATATATTACAATTAAGTGTAATACGTGAGACTGCTTCATCAGAATCATTGATGTGCCTGTGACAACCTTATATTCGTGGGGTCTGATTGTATAATTTCAGTAGGAATTTTTATCACTGACATAAATCCATGTATGCTTGTTCTATGGGATTGGACCTGTTATATAAAAAGACAATGAGGCTGTTGCCACATTGCTCTATAATCCATAAGGGACCTGCTCTTTGCACTGACACTCACGGCTTAAAATGTTCCTTTTAACTTGGTTGAATTCATGAAACACCATAATTATTTAGAAAATGTGCTATTTATTTATTTATTGATGTATTATTTTTGTTTTGTTTTCTTGTATGTTATAAGCTACATTTGATGATTTGGATGATGTTGCTCTGTACTGTGCCTAAATGCTGTGGTAACATGTGGGCTGCATCACTAGCTGATCTGCCAACATGCAGAACCTCATGTTGTTTGAACTCAGGACGATGTCTGCACAGGTGCTGTCTCTACATTTCCCTCCTGTCAGTGTATGTTACAAGTTGATATGTCTCTCTGTTCTTCTCTGTTCACGCAGGTTTAAGATTCCTGAGAGCACTAAGATTGATACAGTTCTCAGAGATTTTGCAATTCTTAAATATCTTGAAAACAAGGTAAGAAGTGTTTTCTTTTTTTCATTTACAAAACACACACATACCCTGACAATAGAATTTTTACTATTAAGACCAACCTATCACCTAGAGTCTTAAATAAATATGCTTTGCTTATCAGGATATAATACAAATCATCTGGTCCTTATCAGTTCTTAAAATTTAGTAAATATCTTCTCAGATAAACAGCAAGTCATATATTATGTATAACATAATAATATAGCCACACCATAGTTCACACAAATTAGGCCAAAATACAGAAGCGGTGTATAAACAATTAGGTAAATACTTATTTCTTTCGATATATATATTAAGAAGGTAAGTGGTGACCAGTTGCCGCTAATCAAATGCACTTGATTAACTGATTAACTTAATCATCAGCAAGTGTGAGGACCTCTATAAAAGCACGTATTCTGGCAGTTTGCTGGTCTGGAGCATTCGATGCCAAGACATCAGCAATGATCTTAAAGAAGCAATCCAGTATTCTACGGGGTTGAAGGTCATTCACAGCTAGAAGACTTTCAAGACAGTTGGCAATCATCCCAGGAGTGAACATCTCAGCAAAAAAATAAAAAAGCTACACCTCAGACTCTACAGTCTGCTAAATGTTGAAGTTCATGTCAGTGCAATTAAAAAAAAAAAAAAAAAAAAAGACTGAACAAGAGTCGCTTGTTTTGGGCAGATGAAAGCAAGATGGACATGTTTGGGCATAATGCACAGTGCCACATTTGAAAACCAAACATCAGCTGTCAGCACAGTGGAGGAGGGCTGATGCTTCGGGCTTGTGTTGCAGGGACAGGACCCGGGCACCTCGCAATCATTGAGTGGCACATTAAGCAATCTGTATACCCAAGTATTCTGGAGTATAATGTGAGGCCACCTATCCAGCATATAAAACTTGGCCCAAACTGGCTTATGCAACATGACAGTGATCCCAGAACACAGAGGCAAATTTGCAACAGAATGGCTGAAAAAGAAACAAATTCCCCAAACCTCAATGAACTGAAGCAATATTTAAAGAAGAGTGGGCCAAAATTTCTGCACAGTGATGTTTGTGAACGACAAACATACAACGACAAACATTACACGACACAGTGTAATATAAGTGTTCTTCATCTGAGAATAATGGATTGGATTTATATAGCGCTTTTCAAGGCACCCAAAGCGCTTTACAATGCCACTATTCATTCACTCTCGCATTCACACACTGGTGGAGGCAAGCTACGGTTGTAGCCACAGCTGCCCTGGGGCAGACTGACAGAAGTGAGGCTGCCATATCGCGCCATCGGCCCCTCTGGCCAACACCAGTAGGCGGTAGGGTAAAGTGTCTTGCCCAAGGACACAACAACGAGACAGAGAGCCCGGGGATCAAACCGGCAACCTTCCAGTTACAGATGCGCTTCCCAACCCCCTGAGCCACAGTCGCCCCAAAGAGAACACTTATATTAACCTAACCTAACCTAATTTTAAAACCTGGTGGGGATTAAATGATATTTTTTTATTATGTTAAACCTTGAACTGAAAGATTGGGGACTTTCTTTTTACCATGAGTGTGTGATGAACACTGTGGTTGATTTGGATAAACAAAAGGAAACAATAGATAATAGGGAACAAAATTCTGACATTTTTATTCAACCTGATTTCCTTATGACTATTGTAAGATGTAAAAAAAAAAATAGCTTTGTTATATATATGAATAAAACAAATCTCTTTTTTTCTGTCACTGGTCTCGGCACCTTAAATGAGTTTTATTTTTTTTCCACTCTGTGCAGCAATTCCATCAAGCTGGTGAACCTGTGTTCCATCTTCATAAGCACATGGCTCACAGCTGCTGGATTCATACATTTGGTAAGTGGACAGATGTGACGGCCAGTGGCATCCAGAGTTAAATGTTCCAGAAAGAATGATACTGTAGTGAACTAACTGTAACTACCTCACTGACACAAGTGTGACACCTAGCACTTTCAGTGAATCTGATAGTATGAATAAAGAACCTAAATTAATGGTATTTGCTAGTAAAAAAATCAAATTTCTCCAAGTTTAAAACATTGCTGTGTGAAATACTTGATGTCACATGTGGATAGGGCACTATCTGCTGCGCCACTAAAGCTTAGGAGGCAGCATAATTAAAGACATTTTAGTGACTTTAACTTTAATGTACATAAAATATATCAGGGATATTAAAGCCAAGCCCTATCTGTGTAAATAGCTTATGTTCTGTAGGGCAAATTTTAACTAACTGTCAGAAAGCAAATAACCAGCATGTTATGTGTTTGAATCATCAGTATTTTCTGAAAGATCAGCTCAGATTTTTATATTAAATTTATGCCTGGAATTTCCATGTGATCTGTATTCAGATTTATTATTTAGACCTGTTATTGAAATCTACTCTTGTTATCTCGGCTAAACTCTCACATGAATCCCATCTGAATGGAGAAATTGGTGACATGTGTCACATTCCAGGACAGGTGAAGCGTTCCTCCTTTTTTTTTTTTTTTCACTTCTTGTAGTTATTATCAGCATTTTTTCATGTGATCACGCTGCATGACTTGCTTTTAATCCTGCCTGAGATCATTTCTACTAAATTAGATTTCTGCATATATGTCATTTTAATACTGATCACATGTAGGATGCGTGTAAATTGTAAATAGGGTTTTAAACCCTTGGAGCTTTCATGTGAACCAAAATTAGGGATGTGGTATTTAATATTACAAACACATAACATGGAGCATAAAATTGCCTCCTCCTTCACCTTCCCTTTATTCTGATCAAAGTGTTGGTTTCAGTTAAGCCAGATGCTTTTAAAGTGAAAAGCCATACTCATGAGGTATTAAATGATTTTACCACTAGATGGTAGTCAAGGCTCACTAAATGAAGACGATGTCACAAAGTGAGATGAATGCTCGCACACTTGCAGCTGGATTTAATCAAATCTCAGGAAACTGTTTCTTTTTTAGAAAAACTCTGTTTACAAATTGGTTGTGCGAATTGTGTCTAATGATCCTTCTGCATCACTTCCTTGTCAATTTTAGGTGGAAAACTCAGGGGATCCTTGGGAAAACTTCCAAAATTCCCAGTCACTATCATATTGGGAATGTGTCTACTTGCTGATGGTGACTATGTCTACAGTGGGCTACGGGGATGTCTATGCAAGAACCACCTTGGGGCGCCTCTTTATGGTCTTCTTCATCCTTGGCGGTTTGGTAAAATCAGACTTTTTATTCTCCCTATATCCCATTTTTCCTTTAAATTCCTGCCTGCCCCCGTCAATAAACTGTTTAGAACTGTCTAAAATGTCTAAAAATAAAATAAATAAAATGTGATGTTAATATTTAGAATGATCTATACTGTATAACATGTTAGTGTAGTGTTTTTATATTGTTAGAACTATATTGCCTAGACAGTACATGCTATATCTTTGTCACAGTGTAGGTGTATCCTTCTGTTTAGCCTACTGTATCTTGTCTCCTGGAGTCACAGATCATTGTGCTCCTTTGTCTTCTTCCCCCTATGTGTCCTCCCTATATTTGTTTGATTAGATTATAAGCTTTTGTCTGATGATGTTGTTATTCTCTTAAAAGCAGTTGCGGTTTCAGGACACCCCTCCTTCCGTGTCTCTTCCCACAATTCCAACAAACACAGGGGCAGGGAGATGAAGCTTAGGCCAGCCTGAATGTTACCATAGCAACGGCAGCTTCCCACAACCTGCCCTCTTACCTTCCTCTGATCTAACGTCCCGTTGGGCTGACACTAGTACAGTAACTCACATGTAAACACGCATGAACGCAAACACCTGTAAGCACTCGAACACACGCTCGCATACAGAAGAGCGCGCACGCCCTTCGTCTTCGCTCGCAAAGACTGGAGGATTTAGCCAAATTCTGTACAAAGACAGCTATCAGTATGCACTGATGACCTACAGCTGTGTGGATGTGTACCATATTGTGATAATGGTGATAGATTGCAAGGTTTTCTTAGTGCTGCGAGTTCTGGAAGTCTTTAGGCGAATACCTCCGCCTGCTTCCTCTCAGCAGCAGTGGCTTAGCAATGACTCCAGGGTGAAGGTATGCTAAAGCCAAGGATAAAATCAAACTCACATAATGTCACACTATTCCCGGTAATGTAACAGTACATTTTTTTCCAGGGACGAGTGAAGTATGCTTTTACCGAGCAAGGGCATCTCTGTGTTGCTAACTGTAGATGCAAGCCTACGCGAGTAACGCCAGCGAGTATACGCCACTGGTAAGCAGTGAGCTTAAACATAACTCTGTGCTGGGACGACAGGCTGTCAACCTTTGCAAAATGCATCCAGCTCATTTTCTAGCCCAACAAATGAGTCTTAATGTGTTTTGCAGCTGTGGACCATCAGGTGTGCCTATTCAAATCAACCTGCCAGGTCATCTGTGTTTGTTGGACAAAACATGGCACATAGGTTTTTATTCTTCCTCAGCTTTTTTTTCAAAGAAAGGCTTTGGGTGTTAATAGCAGACTGACTAGCTGTCAGCTGTAACAAAATTATTGCCCACTAACTAAACCCGTTCTGAACTTTTAAACACTGGGGCTACTTCTTTTTTCCCTCCACTAATTTTTGTGAATTTTAGGGAGTCTCTCCAGGTAATGAGAGCGATGGGATTTACAGGCTGATATTTTTTTTATATCCTCAGAAATCTGGATTCACGCACCAATCGCTCCACAACCCACTCTGCGCCATACTAGTCTCTTTTTTAGTCTCTTCTTCTGTCTTCTATCTTCTCCTTAGGCCATGTTTGCCAGCTACGTCCCTGAAATCATAGAGTTAATAGGAAACCGCAAGAAATATGGTGGTTCCTATAGTGCGGTTAATGGGAGAAAGTAAGTATTCCAGATGGTTCTGCTGTTTTTCTGTGTGCGGTAGAACCCTCTCTGCATGCTTTTTTCTTTTTTTTTCTATTCCATGCATGTAGGCCATGTTTGCTCGCTACGTGCCAGAAATTGCTGCTCTCATCCTTAATCGGAAGAAATTCGGAGGGAGTTATAACTCGACACGAGGCAGAAAGTAAGTTGAAATCCAGACAAGGTGTGGTTGTGTGACTAAGGTACACCTCCAGAAGTTGGTAGTTACTGGGGGTTAGTTAACTTGACTTTTTAGGTAAAGTTTAAACGCAGTTAAAGTAAAGGTACATTATGTCAAGTCACACTGCGTGACTGGAGACCTTGGCCAATAGGACACACATGTCCATGCCCTTTAATTCTCTCTTTCAGTCTTTCTCTTTCTGTCTTCTTCCTCCATCTGCCTTTATCTATCCTCCATTCAAAGCTTTCCTAAAGTCATTTGTGTGCTTTTCATTTTCTTTCTGTGTCCTCCTTGAAACATCCTGTGTTGCGCTTTAATTTAATTTGGAAAATAGAGCTTTCATGACTATTACACTTTAGCCTAACAGGAAACTAAGCTGTGGTGCTTCTATTTAATGTAACGTGCCCAGTGTGTCTCATCAATACAGGCTAGCCTACAGGGATGAATTAGGATCCAAATCAAAAAGCAACAAAACAGTCATGAAATCCCTACTATCCGCTTTTAAAGCATTTTCTCACAAGAAAATAGAAAGATTTAAACATCTGCAAGTGCATTATTATTGGTGGTCTTTTTTTTTTTAAGAATCATCAATCTCAATGAGCATTGCAGGATACAATTTCTTTTCTTGTTTTTTTGTTTTTCTCTTTACTTTTGCTTTTTTTTTTATTATTTGCATTTTTCTTCCCTGCTTGAATTAGTTTTGCATGCTTTGTGGAATTACTTTTTTCCTTAACTGCATCATATCGGGCATGTTCTCTATGACCTGCAGTCTTGTGGCTTTGTCATTAATTGCTAAATGGATGATAAAGTCATCCTTCTGTTGTCTGTCATTGCTAGCATCGCATCATCAATGCTTGACATTACTCTGGCCCTGATCTTCAGTCAGCTCCCACACCCTGAATGCTGGATGCCTCGTTCCCATTGGAGGCTTTCAATTGCTTTTGGCTTGCTTTGCCTGCTTGGTTCGTTGATGCCCGCCTGGTTCTTATGTGTGTGTGGTGGTGGTGATGGTGGACTTTGTCTCTGGAGGCTCTCATATTTATGTAAATGTGCGACTGCCCTCTCGCAGCCGAGGCTCCAGTACACTGTGAAGTATATGTGACACTGTGGACATTATAGTGTTTGTACAAACGTGCCACAATACTTATTGTGAAGTTCTCTTCTCCTCTTCCCTCCTTGTGGCTCAAACCTTGCTAATATTCAGCACACAGATTTATATTAATCTAAAAGGAGCGTATACAGAACAGGGAGAGTGCTCTTTTCATTATCCTCCGTCTCTTTTCTTCTAATTTTGTACGGCAGCCAGCATCTGCTACTATCTGCTGTCTACTCTTTCTCACTCTGTTTCTCTTTCCAATCTCACCCCCACCAGTTTCAGTCATTCTGTTCAGCGGAGCAGATTCTGAGGAGTCAGCAGTAGAACAAGACGTTAGGGGGGAAAAAAAGCCTTTGTGCAGTAATGTTTGCCTGTCATTGAGATAAGATTGATGAAATGTTATGTTTGGCCAGTGACCTCAACCCAGGCTCACAGATGGGCGCTGAGAGAAGCCCTTGTCAAAATCGTGGATAGTTTCTCCAACACACTTTATTTTCTCCATCCACACCCCCCTTCCATGTCTCCTTCTGGTTAGAGTGCGAACATATTGTAACAATCGGAAGATATTCATCAAAGGCTCAAGAGTAGCTACAGACTTTTACATTCTCATTTGGATATGTGCTTATAGGACGTAATGCAAATGAAAAAGTGGTTTGCCATGTGGATTTAGGATTTTCATTGAGCTTCAGTGCATTATCACTTCTCAGCTATCAGCCCACAATCCTCCAAATCTTGGAAATAAGATTAGGGGATTACACGTATCTGACTGATTACAGAGCTCACAAACAATGAAGTCATGATACATAGTGAAGTTTATTAAATGTAGCCCTCATTTTATCTCTGGGCCTGGCTGCTGTCATTTGAACCAGGCCTTCAAAACTTATTTGGAAGTGAAAGGTACTCACATTGGATCTGAACTGGATTTCTGTTTCATGCTAGCATTGCTTATAGTACTCTGTGTAGTGTAGCATACACCCGTGAGCGTAATGACAGCTCTCAGCCTGTGTGCGCTGATATAATAATGACAAGTGTTGCGTTCTGTTGGCGCCCACTGCACTCGGGGCTCTGTGGTTTCCATTATGACTCTATGGTTTCCATTAGCCCCAACTTCAAGAGAGGACTTGGCATGAAAACTGGCTTCAACCCTGGCTGAACTCTGACACACAACTTTGAAAGTCCTCCATCGAGGCTACAAACTTGAAGCGTGCAGACTCGGAGACTGTCAGTGTCAGGAATTAACACGTATTTGCATATTCACAAAACATGCACTTAGTTGAGGTTCCAACACAATTTCATATAATTACACAATGACAAAATGCACTAAGTACGTTGTGTCTGTGAGCTTAATTTGATTGGCTAGTGTTGGTAACATTTCACCTAGCTGATTCTTGGCATTAAACACAGGAGATGGTGTTTATTCCTCCCTTTCTTTAAGTTCCCTGAAAGGTGATACACCAAAAAAGGGAACACCGATTTTGAAACTGCAACATTTTCATAAAGATAATTCTTGCAGTAAGTTTCATCACCCTAAGGATTAGAGCAGTACCAAGTGAGTGACCTCTGTTGCTGACGTTTGAGCTCTGTGTTTGTTCGCTGTGTATTAAGTGTATCCCCAGTGACATCCTGAGATGTTTCCTGGCTGCATGTTCTTGTGTGCATGCTCTGTAAAAACCATTGCATTGATTAATGTGACTCTGTGCCACACCTTTTTTAGTTTCTGGGTTGTTGTCTATGGTTTCTTGTTAAAAGAAAGAAACCTATTCCCTTAAAGTGCTATGTTTATTTGTTTTCCTTTGATTCTTTCTGTATATGTCTAGCTAAAACTGTACTGCACAATCAGGTTGACTAAAAAGGGAGATATTTAGTTTTCGGGTAATTATAAATGGTTGAATTATCTTTAATATCTTCCCCCCATGTCCTGTTTAACTAGCTTATGATCTTGGTATTCAGTTTGATGCCTTTTTTGGCACAGAGATAGAGAGGGAAACAAAGTAGAAGCAGGAAACTTTTAAGGATATCAAGTGAGTATTTCCATCTTAAATATAAGGACCTAAATTAGTGGCGTGTTCAAGATGTGGAAGAAAAGTTTGCTTCCCTGATTAAAAACCTATTTAGAAAAATGCACATGTCACGGAGATGCATTTACACTTCCAAGTTTGTGCTTAAGATCCACAACCTCCATTGAACCCACATGAATCAAATAATTTGCCTTATAAATCTTTAAACTTCCTCTACCCTCGGACAAGCATCGGGATACTTGAATAGGAAAACATGACTAATTGTGTGTGGGTTTTTTTTTTTTCTTTTTTTCCTTTTAACATTTCATAAAATGAGAGACTTCTTGTGCCAGATACTGCTGGCTGCCCACAGACATCCCAGCTCATCAGCTTGTAAGACCACACGGCCCTTTGCTCAGCTCTGGCCAACCATGCAATCACGACTGCTCATTAGATTCTCTTAAAGGACAGACGCAACATCTGCGAAGAACATTATATCCTGTAACATCCACAAACTGTCATTCCCTCAATATGCCCATCGCATTACTTTGCGAAGTCCACATCAGTTCAGGTACAGGGCAGAAGAACACTCAATGATCTGGACTATGGTTCTCATCTAACATCAATAAATATCTTTGTTCCCTTTAAACCTGCCAAACTGATTCAGGTTTCAATAATGCTTTATACAGCTTTAGACATCAACTTTAAAGGCCAGTCTGTTCACCACGACTCCCTTCTTGTGTGTAAGCGCTTGATAATAGATTGATAATAGAACTCTGTCCTACAAATGTACATGGATGATAAGAACTTGGACTTCAAACAAATATGACCACCAATTTTTTTTTTCTTTATTTTTGGAAAAAGTAACTCAATACACCTTGTGTTAAGTGCAAAGCTGTCCAGTACCCAGGCACTCAAAAACTAAAGTGGTTCAATTGTCTCTTGGCACATCAAGTAGTGGATAAGGCCATTGTCATTACACAGATTGCCTTACAGGTCTCCATAGGGTAATTAGGGTGTCTGCCGAGTGTCCACACTAATCTATGTCAGTATTCGGTCTGGGTTTTACTGTGCAAAGCTTGGCAATAAGACTTCACAAATGACATTTAGCAGTAAGTCCAGCAGAGTAGCTCAGCTTACCATAGTGCAAATTAATCTTATGAAGGGTTTTAAATCCACATTAGCCTGATTGAATTAAATCAGAATTATTGAATGCTCGTGCTTAAAGTCCCTTTAATACCAACAGCCATGACTATGACTTGATTAGGAAGAAAAAAATGAGATAAAGTAGTAAGATAACCTAATATAACAGGATAAAATGCAATGGAAATATGTAAAATAAAGGCAATGTTTTTTTATTAACACCAATATTTGAATTCTTAGATTTAGGATGTTAAAATATTCGATTTACAGAAGCACCACAAGTTTATTTGCTGGGACAATGTCCATCCAAACTGCCCCGAGTGTCCTTAAAGTTGGCATAAATATGAAGCTGACCTGAACTTGATCGCTTTATATTGTCGTCAGAAGATAAACAGGGACACAACCTCAAACCGTTCCAAACCCTTCTCACTCCCTTACGGCTGTAATCAGCCCCGTACAGCTTCTGACAGATCCCTCTGCTGTAATGCACTACTGAATCTTGCCAGAGACCTGTCAAAAACTCAGAGGCCCTGTTTACAATTCTTGTCAACCACAGGCCTCCAAATCATTTTGAGAGTTTTAGTAATGCTCTGTGTAAAAACACAAGCATATTGATGTACATGTCTTTGTCAACATCTATTCAGCTCACAAAGGGGCGGTTTGGCTGAAGGGACAATTTTTATTATTGAGAACGGATGACAGTCCAACCACTGTGGGCTGTGTGATTATATCTTAGATTTTTTTTTCAAGTGGTCTCGAGTTGAGTGTTTGATTGTACTTGTCGTGCAGAATTTAACCACTTTCATTGCATCGAGGAAAATATTCACTTTTATGGCAAAAATGATAATTCGGTTAGTTGTTTGCTTTGAAAAGACATTTCTTGACATGTATATATTTTTTTTTCAGTCTTTATTTGAGTTAGATGTTAGAGTGCTTTGGTTTGACTGATTATCTCTGGGAGACATGCCAGTGTCTGCAATGATTTATGTTGCCCACTCAAGATGATTTCTTCACCCCCCTCCCCCTTTCAGGCACATAGTGGTCTGTGGTCATATTACCCTCGAAAGTGTCTCCAACTTCCTCAAAGACTTCCTACACAAGGACAGGGATGATGTCAATGTAGAAATTGTTTTTCTCCATAAGTAAGTTAATTTTGTCTTTCTCACCCTTTGTAGCTTAGCAACAAACGAACTATTGCATAGTAGCTATATTTATGTGCTAACCCATCTTCTTTTTTTTTAGTATTTCCCCTAATCTTGAGCTGGAAGCCTTGTTCAAACGCCATTTTACCCAAGTAGAGTTCTACCAGGGATCGGTTCTCAACCCTCATGATCTGGCCCGAGTGAAGGTACCGGCTGGTGGCGAGACTCCTGGAGTGATGAAAATCCTTAACATTTTTGACAGCTGTTGTTGAACTTAAGAGTAGAAACATTTTTCACAGATTAGCTACAGTTGTGTGCGTCACTGATTAGCAGGCTGTAAACTTATTACTGTATAAATTCAGCTGACAAAGAGAGTAAAGGAAAAATGCAGAAGAATGATAATCTAATGATATCCATTTCAATTTTTTAACCAAAATATATCAGGACAGAAGAAAGAAATAAAATACTTTTTTTTTTTTTTTTTTTTGTTAAGCAGATTTAAACCATCTGGTATATTGGATATTTTTTTTATTAAATACAGACGTGCACTTTAATGTTGTCATATTTGTGTCTTTGGTACTTTACACATAGATCGAGTCAGCAGATGCCTGCTTAATCCTAGCCAACAAGTATTGTGCAGATCCTGATGCTGAAGATGCCTCCAACATCATGAGGTATTCTCTCCTCTGGACAATCAGTAACAGCTGGCTTGCAGAGGTGTTACGTTTCCTTGCTCACTTTATCTGCCTGTTTTTCAAAGGGTCATTTCCATCAAGAACTATCACCCCAAGATCAGAATAATCACACAGATGCTGCAGTATCACAATAAGGTGAGACATTTCAGTGCCCTGCATTGTGTAGTGTATGTTTGCTTCACTTCATCTTGGCCGCTCTCCAACCTTCCCTCACAGAAAGATTATGGCTGCAGTAAAATGGCAATCCTGTCAGCTTGAGAGCTATGTGGTGCTTTTAAGGATTCATAATAACTTTGACATATAAGTGACTTTTTAAAGCATCCACTCGCTCAGCTGCTTACATGCTGTGCATGCTCCTGAAGAATGGACCTCACTTTTTTTAAACGAAGAATTAATAGAGCAGCACTTAGCATGGTAAATAGTATTACAGGAGAAAAATGTGAGCTTTTGAAAATGTGTCTTTTTATATTTAATAATTGAGTGTCTGAATCACTGCATCTGTCATATGTCATGGCAAGGAGATATGCAAATAGGTATATATTTTTTTTAATTCCTGTGTATGATGCCCTTTATGTATGGAAACTGGTACACTAACTGAGACTTGTACATTGTAAGTGATTTACCCAGGATGTTAACTTTTCTAGTAGTTAGCTGACTTTAGGAAAGGAACAGCTCTACATTTTTAGGATAAGCTAGTTAGTTTTTATTTATTTTATTGTATGCTAAGCTAACTGGCGGTTTATTGTAACTGTTTAATTTAATTTGCATTCACATGTTTGCATTTCAGCTTTGAACTAATTGAGGTAGATCATGTTAATTAGTGGACTTTTGTTATCCTGAATGTTGGATTTCAGTACCACTGCATAAAGCCAAGCTAGCTTACCCCAGTTTCCAGTTTTTATGCTAACTCAGTTCCCAGTTCAAGCAGATATGAGGGTTGTATTAACGTTATCTGTTCCAAAAGAAATGTGACTCATATATTCAGTTTTCTGTGTTTCTGACCTCTCTAACTTTCATGTGATGAAGGCCCATCTACTGAATATTCCAAGCTGGAACTGGAAGGAGGGTGATGATGCTATCTGCTTGGCAGAGCTGAAGGCAGGCTTCATTGCGCAGAGTTGTCTGGCCCAGGGCCTGTCGACAATGCTAGCCAACCTCTTCTCCATGAGGTCCTTTATTGAGGTAACAGAGTGGACTATTGACGAATGATTTCTCACATTTCATTTTTTGCACATGAGGTGATTTATTAAGGGATTATAGTCTAAATAAGAAGGTTCTCTGCTGACACATGGACTAGGTCTGTCAAACAGTGCATTCCCTAAAAAAAAATTGACATCTCTGTCCAGAGACGGGCTTCCATTAGTGTGTTTTCAGTCATTCTGGCACATCATATTTTATTGTGTGACATGTCATGTGGAATCTGTTCAGTGTTCTCTGCGGCTTAGAATTGAAGAGGTGCTTGCTTCTATCAAAAAACTTCTCATGTCATAAAGATGATAGATCAGCTTATAATGACCAGGCTGATGTTGTGCAGTGGGACATCTGCTGACCAGATTAGGCTGCTTTTGGAAGGAAAACTGTTCTTTTTTTCTTACTTTTTTTCTTAACCAACACATGTGACATTTCCCTGTTTCATTTTTTTTTTATCAGATCGAGGAGGACACATGGCAGAAGTATTACCTTGAAGGAGTGGCTAATGAGATGTACACAGAGTATTTGTCCAGTGCCTTTGTAGGCCTCTCCTTCCCCATGGTCTGCGAGTAAGTATCACTCTTTGATCAACAAGACCACTCTCAATGGTAGGTAGCTTAAAAAAATAAATAATGCAAAGTAAGAATGACAAAAAAGAGGAGTGTTGGGATGTAAGGCTGTGGATTTTAACGGTTTTTGAACACATGAGTCATCTGCTTATATCCTGCTCTTCTCTAATGAGTGCACTTGTTTTACAGGCTGTGTTACGTGAAACTGAAGCTGTTGCTTATTGCCATTGAATTCAAGTCTGAGCAGAGAGAGAGCAGGTTGGTATAGCGGATCTTTCCCGGAGCATCTGATACAGCTGTGATAACAGTGAACTGCACTGTACTTTGCTAAAAGTAGATCTTCTAATAAGATATCTCGATTTTTCTTTTCCTCTCAAGTCCTCTTTGCAGCTTGTTATCTAAGTTGATATTCACTTTTCAGATCAATTTGGTGAACACTTGAGCATTATTGTGTCACGATGAGGTACTTCCTATAATAAATAATTCAGTATTTATTTTTTTCTGAGCTATTATCCTCTTTGACAAGCAAATAAATGGGATTGATATTGGCCAAGGATTTGGGTCACAAGCTTTTACGTAAACCTTGCAGGTATGCAGGACAAAAAAAACCTTGAAATGTGGTTAAACTGTGATTGGTTTCAGAGAAGTACTAGGTACTGCACTGGATTAACTTCATGTTCACGGTCCTTTTTCAGAGACAAACTTCACACCTAAATAACAAATTTGCTTCACGTTTAAATTTCACGTAATGTGTCTCCTGCACTTTTTACTGTGCTCCTGCTCTGTCTTTATGATTATCACTAACTCTACATGAGTCCTGGTTTTATCACCAATAACGACACAAAATGCATTTTTTCAGTAGTCTCAATTTGCCAAATCCCACTCACCCTTCCCCATTCACCTGTGTCAGATGTTTGTGTACTAACGAGGTTGCATGGTTGATTTAATATTAATTAAAGATGATGTAAATTCTAGTTGATACTAATTGAATATACTTTATATAACCCAGTGGGCTAAATTGTGTCCGTGGTCCAATCACTTTCAAGGTAGTTGAGCTTTTTCTTTTACGTTTTTTCTTTTTGTACATTTTATAGTGACACCCTAGAATATTTTATTTATACTTTCAAACCTTTTATAAAACATATTCTCTGCCCTTTATGTACTTTTTGTAAAAGATGAATAACTTCAAACACTGTTTTTTCTTCATTTTTATGACTTTGAGTTGCAAGGCCCTCAGCATTGGACAAAAGACAAAGTTGCATCACACGCTGCCATATAATGAAAGCATAGCTTGTAAATGGGCAGAGAAGCATTAGCAACAGTTATATTCTCCTCTTCTTTTATATTCATGATAACTGTTTGATTTGAGATTTTTTCTTGTTGTTTGCAGAAGCCGAAAGCGGTATGCCCTCTACCTTATCTTACTTCCAAAGTTCCACCCAATCGTCACCACTTTAAAGCTTCTGACTTTGGGAGTTTCCCCAAGGATATTTTTCCAAACACTATCTCACAGGCCTCTTTTTCTAACTCCTTTTTTATGGTGTCCCTTGTGCTTAATGCACTAACTTCTTTGCAGGCAGAGAGAGGATAGATAAATTGGACATGTTTGTAGAAGTGCTGTTTTCTTTTCTTTTTTCTTTTTGTCTTTGCTGTTGTCGCTGTACCAAGGCCAAACACTCACCCTCTCCATATCTACCTCTTATTTGATCTTTTCATTTTTGTCCTCAAGCAAACTCCTTTGCTCCTTTAGTTTCTTTCTCTCACACTTTCAGTTCTTTTTTCAGTGTCGCTCAGTCGTTACCCTACTGTTTCTTAGCTTTGACGAGCCACGTTTTCCACTCATCGGTGTTTAAAAGTCTTCACCAGAACAGTACAGTGAGGAGTTTCTGTATGCATATCTCAGACATCAGATATGGTGTTGATAGACAACTACAACTTTGGATATAATCTTTAAATAAAATGACTGATTACATGCCACTGCTGTAGGCGGTGATTGATATAGCAGCATGTTTTTTTTTGTTGTTGTTTTTCATGGTTTTATTATACCAGCAGCACCTCACCAATCTTTGTTTTTTCATGATTTTTTTAAGACACTAGAAAAGGCATGGAGCTGTTGATTTTGGATAGCATTGGGTTTATCCAAACTGAAGTTTTATTTATGTGGCCCTCATTTCACTCTTGCATTCCATCACCTTCTCATGTCCTCATTCCCAAATGTGTATCCATCTGTGCATGTATGCGCGTCTGCGTATGTGCTATCACCTCGGAAGGGAGAGTTTGTGTTTTGAGTGTGTGTGCGAGTGCGGAGTTTTGTGCGTCTCAGCCACCGTGTACAGTCATGCTCGTGCGTCTCTCGAGTAGATGTTCTTAAGTGAGGTCACTTCCTGTCAGTTTGGTGTTTGAGAAACAATCCAACTGCACAGAAGTTACTGCAACCGTCTGCATCTACGTACCTGTCCCTATACCTGTACTGCAGTGGCTATGCCTTTCTGTTTTATTATTGTCCTCTTCATACTGTTTGGTAACTGCATGCTACGACACTATCACATAAAGTGTTTGATGCTTGCCTTGTTGCTCACAATATGAGGTTTTGATGCGTCTTCTTGGCTTTTATTCACCAGTTTGCACACGACTCAAGAAAAATGTCTTGGATAGTTACACCTGTAAAATCTCAGATTTGGGCAGCAATGTTTGTGGAACTGTCTTGATTTGATTGGTTTCTTTGTTTTATTTTTGACTAAAAAAGCATGCCAGGTGTAATGCCTGTTAACTTCTCTGGGGGCCATTCAATCTGAGCGTATGTTAGGTGCTATTTTACTTCTTGCAGTATGGAAAGAAAATTCTGATCTGCATGACTGGTGCAATTTGATCACATCCCAATATGTATATGGATTCAATTGCTCCCTTAATAGTTTTTTTTAATTTCCTCCCTAATGTAACCTTTTTCCAGAGCTCAGAGGAAAGATGCTGTGCGATAATATACTTGTTCCCTTCTCCCCCGAATCTAGACCTCACATACTCTTTCAAAATGAATGACTAAAATGCCGTGAATAGTTATTACACGCGTAAGTGTGAATCAAGTTGGTAACACACAATCAGTCGAGCTTTTCTTGTTTATCAATGTCGCAAATTTACAAAAGCTTAAAATGTAAACAGAGCGGCGAATGAGACAAAAAAAAAGAATCAAGATCATCTTTCGTCTGGGCTTGTATTTTGAAAGAGTGACCCTTAAAGGTTTGTGGGTACAGTGTTTTGATATCTTACTTCACACTCACTTCATTGATGATTGTTGCCCACAGGTAACCATTAATGACCGGGGTGTGTGTGCGTGTGCGTGTGTGCATATTTGTGTGTGGCGTCTACTTTTTGTCTTAGTCTAATTAATGGGGAATGATACAGCCAATCACTTAAAGTACCCTTGGGTATTAAACCAAATCCCACTTTATCACAAAAGAAGCGAGTAATTAATATTTATTACAGTAACACATTTCTTTTAAATCAAAATATAATGAAAATGATTAAAGCAGTTTGTACTTAACTAGACATGCATTACAAGTATTTGTAATGGAGCGACACATTGGGACCAGTCTTATTTTCCCCTAGCAGAGTCTAGAGCAGACTCAACTGTAAGAATTAGCTCAGTATAATAAACAGAAAGAGCTGTTCATTCCCTTGCATTCCACTGTCAAGTACTAACTGAGATACACCTACTGGACATTCTCTGTACGACAGCCGTGTCTCAGTGGACATCATAACATCTGTTCTGACTAGATGACTGCATTTGAGTGCTGAGACTAAAACCACTCCATGGCCATAATTTTAATTCTTTCTGCCCTCGTCCCTCTACTTGTATCTCTCTGTCCCTCTCTTCCACCCCCGGGGCAATCCAATGCCACCTCGTAGAGAAAAGAATTAAAATTCAATGTGCGATCATTACTGTTGTACATTCTTGTCCATCCGTGTGAGTATCGCGTCAGCAAATTGCCTCAAATCAGAAGGAGCAAGTGTGTTTGTGGTAACTTACAAGACACACGTAACAAAAGGGAGAAAAAAGATCCTTTTTGGGAAGGATAATGTGTTTAAAATGATGCAAAAAAGGAAGCCCGGCAAAGTCCAGATCCAATTTTAGGGCTTCAAAAAGTGTGTGTACCATTCCTCTTGATTAGCATGTTGTGTGCATGAATTTTGTGTATGTCCAGATGTTAATGAGCATTATTTGTCTGTATGTCTTTGATTACCCAGCATTCTCATCAACCCGGGCAACCATGTCAAGCTGCAGGAGGGAACACTGGGATTTTTTATCGCTAGTGATGCCAAAGAAGTAAAAAGGTAATTGGGCCATCCTCCCAAACGGCGGGGTCACTAACTGTGTCAGTTGACAAATGAATAGGAGCGCTAAACATGTTTACTGTGTCACTTTTAGAGCATTTTTCTACTGCAAAGCTTGTCATGATGACATCACGGACCCCAAACGGATCAAGAAGTGCGGCTGCAAGCGACGTGAGTAGCTGTGCCTTTATTTTGCCCCACTGGCACCCTTCCTTCCCTTCCTTCTCACTCCAAAAACCAACCTATGGGTCTCGTCTTTCTCTTTATTCATAGGTGTGCACATGGTTATTATGCCTTTCATTGTGTTGTTGTTCTTCTTGTACTCTGAATCTGTGTTTTAAACATTATATTGCCATTATACTCTTAGGAAAGTGTTTGATATTGGTCCCATTTGAGCTTCCATAACCCCCATTATAGTATGATCATAAGTCAAAGCACTTTTGTTTCTTTGTCAAAATGTAGCTTTTGCCATTTTTAAATGTCTATTCATCTTGCTTTAACCACTGAATCACCACTTTATTTGCACAAACTGAGACTGTATTGCAGTGAATGAAATGAAATGCAAAGTGTTAGAGTAGAAAGTGTTAGTAGAAAGCGTAAGAGTCTAAACCAGGCTTGTTTCACATTTGAAATATTAGAAAGTAGAGCAGATCCACCAAGTGCCCTATGTTGCGATTATAAAGGATGGGTTCAGGTTCTGCCAGTGCTTTACCTGCTTCACCTAGTTTAATGAAATTCAGCCTGGTAGTTTCTGAGTACTGATCACATGCTGTGCCTCAGCCTCAGCTTGGTGGAGGAATTAGGAAACATGTCCTCTTACTTACATACGAATGCTCTCAGGGAAATATTTTAAGGCTGTTTCATTCTTCTCAATTGTTTTAAGGTCACTAATGTTATGGATAGGGTTGCTAGCTGTTAATTTTCTAATTTAGCTATGCAAACACCCACATCAAATCAATGAATGTTTTATGCAGATACAACATTACCATTAAGGCAGGAAAAGCACGCAAATACATCCTGACCTATGTGCAGAAGATACTTGTCAGAATGTGTTAGCTGATGGATAAATAATTCAGGTTAATATTCTATGTTTCCATAAAAGGTCACAGACTGTTACGGTGAGCAGTCCGTTACAGACATGGCCTGGTTTTAAAATAGGTACCCTCCAGTTCCTTCTTTTGTCTGTGCCATTTCAATTATTCAGACGCTTTCTGCTCTGTCAATGCAATAGAATCAACAGGTTTTTCACACTCTAGTTTTATTTACCACAACTATTTACCTCTGTTTGCTTTCCTGAGACTCAGCTGATGGCGTTATGTTTTATCTTATTACATTTGTTGCTGACAAGAGAGTTGCATTAAAAAGATGACAGTTCCATTACTGTAATGGAATTCTGTCCAACTGTATGTTCTGTTCTGTCATGTTTTGTTCTCTTCTGTTGTTTTTTCCCATGTTTCTTTATGACCAGTGACACACTTTTGATGTATTTCCTTCCCTGCTGCCATTGGAAAACACCACTTTATTTTAACTACTCACTGGTAGTGATTTATTGTGAGTAAAATGAAAATGGGTGTCTAATTACCCAGAGTGCAGTGCAAGTGTTTTTTTTATTTTTTTATTTCTCTTCCTTTTCAGCAAATAGTATATTGTATCTATGTTGCATGTTACCGGTGTAGCTTCTGCATCCCTCTCTTCGCCTCCCATTTCTACACCGTGCTCAGAACAAACTGAATCCAAAACAGCAGATATTGAACTCGCACCAGCATCAGGCCTCTGCTCCTCAGTGGCTCAGCCGGCTGATGATCTGATTTGTTGGAGATGACAATTAAATAAAGCGCTACACGATTGGATGCGGCCGATGAGGTGTGCAGTTTTTGCTCACTCTTTGATCATCAAACCAAACACGTATTTGGCATTTAAAAGCCAATCTGCTGCGAGTCTTGTGTCATTACATGTGATTAACCTCTTTATAGTGTATTTGCTCAGAGAAAGAACAGAAGAATAAAAATCTGAGATGTCGTACATTAAAAACAGATTTAGAGGAACTAACACACGGGGGAAAGATCTACTGCTATTTAAAATGATCTGCTTTCTGTCAAAGGAAGTTTTGTGTGGCGGAGAGCAGAAAACGTCCTTCTGGGATGTTCTTCAAATCCCGTCAAGCTACGTTGCCAAAACACAATCAAAACAATCTGGTCTCCCCTTTTACCCCCCTTTGCTGTGATCTCAGCCCCTTTATAAACTCCGGGCCCTGGCCCAGCCTGGGCTGATGTTTCAGAGATCACTGGTTCTTTTCAGAACTGCACGAGCCTTGTGCCTTTCAAACACAGACTGTCGTTGGGCCATTTTGTTTAACTCGCTTTACTGGGAGACAAGTCTAGGATTAATACGCGGCATTGTCATAATTTTCAGTTCCCACTAGATGGTAGTGCCGTGCCAGAGTCTTGTGCGGTAATAGATATCCATAGTTAAATGGTGATGTCTGTAGAGGAAACTCTAATCCCCTGAGACCTGTTCAGCAACATTGCAAGGATCAGATGGGTGCCTTTTTGTTTTAGGATAATAAATCAGTTTGTACGGCTTTACAGATTTATCATCCTTATCATGTTATTTCACATTGTTTTTATATCCATATGTTACAATATAAAGCAGGGTATGGTGAGGGGTGTGCACTTGTGTACAAAGTTGGCTTTTTCAAGAAAAAAAGTATTTGTTTTGTCCACTTTTATGTGCCCCACTCTGACAGGATACTGCACTCTCTGTTAGTTATTGCTCAAAGGTTCACCTCTTGAGCCAACAGTATCCTTTTTCCTTGCACTGTTGCTGAATAAGGAGGCTTTAGGTGGATATCAGAATGTTGCTTTCTGTGGGACATCCTTCATATTCAACATAGCACCCTGATAGCTTCTGTTTACAGAATATTAGTGGTTTGTAGGCGGTAGTAGCCAATCAAGCCCACACAGACAGTTGATCAGGGTCGCTGCTATGTTGAATCTTCAGTTAGGAATGCCCTGAAATGGACACCTTGTCATCTTAAACCAGAATCTAGGTATTTGTGAAGTCAGAAGTAAAATACATTGTCTTTGTGTGTGTGTGTGCGTGTGTGCGTGTGCGTGTATGTGTCTCGTGTCTTCCATTGCTCCCCTTCCATTTGTCAGAAGTCTACATTGTGGCATACACGCTCATGGGCTGCTGTTATTAGGTACACATGTGACACTAAATGCAGACCAATACAACAGCTCTGCCATAGAGTCTACTTTTATTTCAATTCTTCATCTTACTGCATTTGTCCACTTGATTACATGCAAAGAGGGTTAAAGACTGAACATGTTTACAGGCCAGAACGTGACAACTCACGTTTACTTAAAAAATAAAGAAGCCTCGTAAAAGCAGAGTTTACAGCAGAGCTGTTGTATTAGGTTATGTTAGATTTCACATGTGTACCTAATAAAGTTGCCAGTGAGCCCACATAATATGTTCCAAGCGCCCAAACAAAACCACCGAAGCAAAGAAACTTCAGCATGACCTGACGGCCTCACTGCACTTGTCCGCCATGTTCCCAAAACTGTTTCATTACTGTGAACAGTTATCTGTGTACTTCTCCTTGTTGCCAGGACTTAAGCTACATTTCCTGCATGCTTTCCACATGCTAGTAAGGCACATATGCATGTCACAGGATACAGCAGTCCCTGATGCATTCATCTTATGGGATATGATCTGTGTTTCCCATTCTTTCCTTGGCCAGGAGCTGAAAACATATTACTTCATTCAAGGTCTTATTTTCCAATGTGAGTCAGAGTCAAAGATGCTGAAAGCATCTTTGTAAAGGTGCCAGACAGTATTAGTCTGCTGTCTGTTTACACCTTGGCAATGAGAGAATGGGGACCAGGGACTGTTTCTGTCCAGAGTCACAGCAATCTAGAGATGCTACTCTGGGGACTTTCACTCCCGCTTCCCTCAGGGTTCAAGGGCTTCACACACCAGTCATACATACACTTGGCTGTAGGCTGACTTTTGTAGCTAAAACTTTTGTCTGGCGTAATACTACTTTTACATCCTTTTTTACTTAATTAGCGCACCAGATCGTCATCTTGCCTGTTTTCTACTTGGGCGATAATTGAAAAGAAACATAAGTGGACTGGAACCATTTGAAAGATTCACTGGGCTGTATGTGCTGAATTGATGCACACAACAGCAAGCTTGAAAAAAACAAAAACGTAGGTGTATGTAAATGCTCAAATGCTTTTATATATTTTATGTTGGAAATGCTAGTTGGGAACCAGTTTTGCTGGTTGGTTGAAAGACAAAATTATATGTATTATAATGGCCCGTGAATGGTTCTAAATTTATGGTATACGGAGAACATTAGATAAATTTTTTAAACGGAAATTCAGAATTTCCCGGGTACAAACTAGTGTTTAAAATCAGGCACACACTGTGTTTAAATGTGTAAATATGTGCTGCAAACAATTGATAATTTGGGATATTAAGTAGAGGATCAAATTAATGGTTAATTCTTAATTTTCTCGTGAATTATACTTCCCATTTGTGTCTTCAAACATGACTTCAAATTACATCAAAACAACAACTGTGTAACTAACACTTTAGCGTGTAATAACATATGCTTTTCACAAACACCGTTTAAGCACATGCACATCAGAGTGAAGTCCCTTTGGGGAGTGGAGCAGTGAAATTGCAGGTTTTGAATATAGCATGATTTAGCCAGTCTAGCCAGTAGACTAGTGTGATGCCTTGGACAGAACCGCTACAGCTGCATGATGGGATACAGGTACGTGATCCACTCCTATAGCCAAATGGATAGAGGATGTACAAATGTATGAAACATTGTATGAGGTTTGCTGCTGAAGACATTGCTCGTGCCTCTCTTCCCCGAATGCCTCCCTACCCTCTTCCCTTTCTCCCCACCTCTCTTTCCCACTGTTATAATTTTGCCTTTTTGACTTGTTACAGCCTTAGTGCACAGCTTGAACTCCTAAGAGAATCACCAGCATTATGACTGTTGTATTTTTAATTGATAATATTATAATAATAGATAATGTGTCCAATTTAGAGACACTTTTAAAATGGCAAAATGAAATGTGCCGGCTGACTTGTTAAGGTAAATGTAACTCTTGGAGTTTGTTAATATAACTTGGGGCTCAAGCCTGTGGGAGCAGGTGACTAAGGCTTGCACTTTCTGATGAAGTTACCTTCCGACTTCCCCTAGATGTATATTTCTCCTTTTGCCATTAACCTGCTGCTTTTCCTCTCCTCTCATCCCAAAACATTTCTGTAGCCAAGATGTCCGTCTACAAACGAATGAAACTGGCATGTTGTTTTGATTGCGGCCGTTCAGAGCAAGACTGCTCTTGCATGTCAGGCAGTGTACATAGTAACATGGACACCCTTCAGAGGGCCTACCCACTTTCCTCTGTCTCTGTTCATGATTGCGCAACCACTTTACGTGCCTGTAAGTTACACCGCCCAACACATGCTGTTACGTGTCTGTGGTGTGTGCTCTGTGTATCGTACCGTGTACCATACCGTAGGTGTGTGTGTGTGTGCGTGCGTGAGGTGTAATTTGTTTATTGTGACCCCATTATTTGTGTACCCGTGGTCTATGTGTTTCTGTGTTGTTTTGATTTTTTTTTTCTATATTGATGTTATTTTTTTTTCTGTATCTATCTCTCTCTTTCTCTATATCTGGTTAGATTTTCTTTGATTTATAGTATGTGTGGTTGATAAGTGGTGACGTGGCTCAGTGGTGGTGCTGTAAGTACTGTAGATGTTAGACATGTGGCTCCCGCATGCGGCACCAGTCATGCAGTCGTGTGATAATGTCACTGTTGGAGCGTGGTGTTTTATGTCTCTTTTTAACTGTTTCAGGTAAGATGTCTGAATATACAAAAATGAAAGATTTTATTCTGTATTTTAATGGTAACATTTGTTAATTGTGCCTTTTGTACATTTACTTTGAAGACTCTTTCAAACCTCTGAGTTAACCCTTTTTTAAGTTTGTACACTTTTCAGTTGACGTAGGTTTTGCTTTTTTCTGCATTTTCTTTTAACCTTGATGAGAAACTATACTAAGATTTTGGTTTTGCTTTCATGTGGATTTTAAATGAATCATAAATGAAATACAGTTTAAGCCTCTATCGTCTTGCCAGGTCTTAAAAATGATGAGCAGGGCACAAATAATAACTGAAATCAAATTTTACTTGTGCAACGGTTAAGAAAACATACATGCATTTCCCCCCTACATTTATTGTATTGTTCAGACTTGTATTTCCTGTACTTCATCTGTCCTGCAGCCATTAATAGTTTGTCACATTAACACGGTAGGAACGTGGCAGTAAAATAGGAAGGAGGAAAAAATCAAATGAGAGAAAATGAATGCTTTATGTAGCTGGGAAGAGTACAAGAAAATAGATAAAGGAACAGCAAAGAGAAGGAGAAATTAAAATCAAAAA
Organism: Neolamprologus multifasciatus; assembly: GCF_963576455.1. Classification (NCBI taxonomy): domain Eukaryota; kingdom Metazoa; phylum Chordata; class Actinopteri; order Cichliformes; family Cichlidae; genus Neolamprologus; species Neolamprologus multifasciatus. The sequence continues at coordinate 19,966,860 of NC_140451.1, forward strand.
GGAAACTATAAAAAGTGCTTCTGGCTTGATAAAGGAAAGGTAAGAGGCCCGAGGCTCCTAGAAGATCGCCTTAAATCTGTTTTCCTTTTGAGTGGATGGGAAATACTAAATTGTTTGTCAATTAGACATGGCAGCAGTAGGCCTAGCTATCAAAGCCTTGGGTTCAGGCATACAGATCTGATTTCCTTCTCAACATTCTCCCACCGTCTGCCGACTCAGACTAGATTAGTGTCAAACATGCCATGATGACTTTGGCTTGGCCTCTTATAGTTGGGCCTGCGCTGATATCCCTTGGTACCAATTACTGGCCATTACATGGTTACTGATCTCACTTCTCCCTCAACCCCCTGTAGGATTTCAGGAAAGCCTCCTCTGTCTTAGATTTCTTTCTCTTTTTAACCCTGACTTCATCTGAACAAAGTGAGTTTAGTGAAGGAGTGCATTGGGCTTTGTCAGTCAGGGATTGTTGGATTTCCTTTCCCTATTTCCTCTTTTTTCCCCCCACCAGGCTGAGAGGATAAGACATCTTTATCGACGATGACTTCATACGCTTCTGAACTAATTTTTTTCTTGCACTTTGATTATTGATCTCTTGGATAGCACTGCTTCGTTTAAGCTGCTGTGTTCCTACACGTGCCAAATTAGGGCCACATGTGTCTGTGTGTAGCACAGACAGCTATCAGCAAGTTAGGATGGCAGAAGTATACAGCTGTAAACTGCTTTAACGACTAATACAATATTTATTATGACAACTTTTAACACAAACTCATTAAACGAGTAATGATACGTATGCAGATGAAGTGGTTAGAGAAGTGTAGTTCTCCATTGTTCTTTTTTATTATAAGCAGTTAACATATTACTTTATTCTAAATTCTTTGGCTACATCATCAGTTTTTTTGTCTGTAAATGAAACACAAGTTTTTTTTGTGACTTGACCTTCACTATTTTAGAAAATCTTTAGTCAGTTAAGAGGTTTCAACTTGGTTTGCTAAGCTCTGGACAAGGGTCGTGGGCCTGGGGTTAGGGAGATGGTTTCAGCTTGTCCACAACCTTCTGGGCTGTGTATATGTGCGCATGTGCACATCTTGTGTGCGCAACAACATGCACTTGTATCTCGGTGTCTATGCATGTGTGTGAATCTGCATCTCATTGCTGGGGACCTTATCCATCCTGACACAGAAATTATGTTTGCATTTTCCCAGCCCTGCTGGTTCATCACCAAACTTGCCCTGACAGCTCCTGTCCACCAGGCAGACCCCCACCCCCTCGACCACCCTCCCCCACCCACCCTGTCCTACGCCGCCTCGCAATGCCCCAGATGCTAGCCAGTTAGTCTGCCGCCTTTGCGGTGCGGGCAGATTGCTAGAGACAGATGCCAGGGCCACTGTGAGTCTCTTTTTGAGGATCTGTGTCATAGGCCAGCCCTGGGCCCTCACTGTGACCTTTACTGCTGGAAGAGACTCTGGGAGAGAGTGGGGAGTGTCAGCAGCTCTGAGTTCAAGTGCTTACTACATTAGTAGTTCTAGTGGTACCGGTCTTTAATATCTTCTTGGTCAAGGTCAAAAACTGTAATTACCAGAGAATTAACTGCACTGGCAAAAGTGGAGACCTTTGTCAACCCTTTAAAAGTACAACCCCAAAGATCGTGCACTGAGCTCAAGTTATGAAAAAAAACCCTAATTTTTAAAATCTCTATTTGTATAAGACTTCTGGACTGCATGCGAAAATCAGGTATCTATGCATTAGTGCTCTGTTAGCGCAGCTGTTTTGAGCAGCTGTTATCTGTTTTGGATTTATACATGCACTGAAGTATGTATTCGTTTTCTTTATTTTCCATTGTGGCTTTATTTGTTCCGCCTCACACTTCTCATCATTTTTAGATATAACCCCCCCCCCCCCCCCCCCCCCCACAAAACTCTATTATAAAATGGGAAAAAAATGGAATTGCTAAATCTACACGGAAATGATGTGACATGTAATGTAGTTCTTTCCTTTTTTTTTCAAATGTATTAAAACCAGCCATTAGACCGTCATTACATCTCATTACAGGTGTAGTACACTTTCCTAAAAGCATGGCTCACTCTGTGAATGGACAATTCTTTCATTCATCTGTCTGCCTTTTATGTGCCATCACATCATACTGTAATCAGTGCTACCATTAGGGTTTTACAGTGATTTTTAATTATTTATACTTTCATTTTTTGGTTTGTGCCCTCATACCTTTTGGTGAGACAACATCAGATTTACATTTGATTTAATTTCCATCTACGGCTCTTATGTTGATGTCTTTCCTAATGTGTCTCTTTCATTACACCCTCTCTCCTTGTGTGTGACCTGCCACTTGTCTTTGCATCCTCCCCAGCCAAATATAAGTATAACGGATTTGTCAGATCACGTAAGTGTGTTTCCCTGTCCTTCTGCCATAGCTTTGTGTATAGAGTATAGCTCCCTCAGCATGTCATATAACATTCTTAGTAGCGATGCTCTGCTTAAGTATTTTTGTATTTTTACTGTAAAAAAAAAAAAAAAAAGGAAACCAACTTTTGAAAAACTTTCAGTGTTTCTTTTAAAATATCCAGTTTATTTATATTTAACTTAAATATGATAAAATCATTTTAACATATTTTGACAGCAAACTAAAGTACTGAGATCATTTTGTGTTTGATAACACTATGTAGATCCATGAAATATTCTTTTTGTATTGTGCTGCATGTAGCAGCAGATGGCGCTACAACACCAGGAAACAGTGGAAGCCATAAAGAGGCTGGCGTTCGATTCAAAGCTGATTGCAATATAGGTAAATCTTTGGTAAATAATTGTTAAATGACTTTCCCCCCCTCCTTTATTTTACTGGTTAAGAATACATTTCACTTTTGAAATGTTATTTGTCACCTCTAACACTTTGTGTCTATATTTTAAATGTATTTGTTATTATTAGGCATACTGACAATAAAGGCTTTTTTTTGGTTTCCTTTATTAAATAATGGCTGCCTCACCTGTTAAGCAAACTAAAAGGAAGCGCAGTAATCATAAAATAAGTTTTTTTTTTCTTCCCTTTTTTAACTGTAAAGACCACAATGCATGGCTTTAAAAAGCTCTTTCATGCAGTTGCAATGCAGCTGAAGAACAAAGCTCGCTCATGCAGCAAACACTGTAAAGGCAAAGCCAGCTTAGCTCACATAGTAAAGTAAACATTTTTACTTGTTATTCCTCCGCCTCATCATCCAGTTTACATTGGGTCACGGCAATCTGATAAGGCTTGCATGCAGGACAGTACCGTCATGTGATTATCATTTCAAGAAGGGACAGTTGCCGTCTGGGTTGTTCAGGATGCACAGTGGACCTGCCAGGGTGGGTGAACACTCTGTAATGCTGCACGTGTTTGACAAGGGCCAGATGAATCCAGGAGCTATCGGTGGCGCCCTGTAAATCAAGGAGGCAGCTGACGGCTGGGATAAACGTCTGTTTATCGCCCAGGGCCACCCAAGCATGCTCTCTCCTCCAAACAACCAACCAACCACCCTTCAACCAAAGGGAGGAAAAGGGCTCCGCCTCTCCAAGTCAACTTTGCAACCAGATATTTTACTCATCTCCCACTGCTGTCTTCCTGCAGTGTGCCATGACCCTTTCAGTACATACAAACATGCGGGTTGACTCTGCAGCCACAGATGGACTGTGTGTGAGTGTGTGTTTCTGTGAGTTTGGTGAAACGACTTGCTGAACATATTTGGTACATATGCGAGTATTTATTCTCATACTCAAGCGATTTAGTGTAATAGTGAAAATTCCAAATGCTCTGTTTTTGAACATTTTTCATGCAGAATTAAATCACACTTGTGTACATAATCCAAAAGGAATCCAATACATGTTTAATGATTAGATGTTTTGAATTTATAATATTATAAATATTTAGTTCTATTTGTTGACATTATTGTGGTGTGCCACGCTCACTTGAAGTGACAATATCTAATTGGTTTTGACTGGCTTTAGCCAAGCCATGCCTCGTCTTTGTTCTACCCGAGCACAGCACAAATGAGAAGTAAAGTTAAGAGGCTTCTAATGAATTTAACACAAATGAAAAGCAAATAATACGGTGAACATTTCTTTAGGAAGGCTTCAACTATTTTTAGGAAATTTCTGCCTTTATTTATTAATATTATTATTGTTATATTTTTGCTTTAAGCTGGTTCAGTCAAAACTTAAATTGCATTTTTTCTTAAATAGTGATCAGATATTCATTTTAACATGCTGTGAAATAATGACTGTTTTATGGAATTTACCCTGAAATATCTATTTAACAAAATTTGAAATACAATAACACTTCATTACTCAGTCATTTCTGAGCATTTAAAGCAGGCGTTCTCACACTCTTTGTTCTCCACTATTTGACAGTAACGGATGAAGTTAGACCGCCTTTTCAAAACAGAACACTTAAAACCACCGGCTGCATCTCCACCTCCATCACCTCAAATGTATTCCTTCCCAATGCCCTGCACCCCAGCCAGGACCCCCTGGTCAGCCCGGGCACAGTCAACATCCCTCTCGTTAATAACCGTAAAGGATGCCTGCTCCACATGCGGCTGGGGCCCGGGGACGACCCCTCGCAATTGCGCTTCAGTATCTCGGGTCCAGGAGACGTGGCGACCAGATCCCTGGCTGAAAGTCGACTGAACCGGGCCCGCAGTCTGCCAGTGAAATACCGCTGCCACCCCAGTAATGCCATGCTGCTCAGTCACAGTAGGCACTGTAGGTTGGCCCCTTAGCGGGATGCATCAGTCAGTAATGCTGTCCCGTCTCTTCATTTTGTCTTGTTTGCTGCATGACGGCTCACTCTGCTGGAGCTGCTGCTGTTGTTTCTCCTGCTGCTTTGCACAGATCTGGCTGCTAGTGCAGTGGCTGCTACTGTCTATATGAGATAACTTTTAAGCGCCGGGGTAAAACAGGTGAATTTACTGTAGACAACGTGCTATTTCAAAAGTGGCACTAGGTGCTGTGAGCTCAGGGATTTTGCACTAATATCATTATGTTGTGGGGAAATGCAGCGTGGTGTCCGTGAAAGAAAGAAGTTCAATTGTTTTAATGTTAAAAAATTTAGTTTAAACAAAGAGGAGTTTGTCAAACGGTATAGCAAGGAAAGCATACTTTCTGCTGTGTGGTATTTTCAAAGTACATCAGAGAGAGAATTATTTGTAAAGTGTAAAATGCTTGTGATATTAGCTATTCTGATTGCCCAATTGCATAAAGGAAATGTCAGAGAATGACATTTTATTAGAAGGCAAAGCCATATTTCTTATCTTTTATTAGCAGAATTAGGTGACAGCATAGAATGGGTGCTCAGAGAATAATGAAATTCAACATGCTTGGAATAACCGCGGCTTGCAGCGCGCACATTGATTTGCACTAATATCATGCTGTGTTATTGATTTCTAACCAAAGAACTAATGCGGGTTTGAAGTGACGGTGCACTTGACATTTGCGCTGGGAGAGCGTAGATTGGATAAGAGTATCTGGGTGCCTGTCTGAAAGCTCTTGAAACTCACAGACAGTGGAGAAGATCAGACTACTGTTAGCTTGACTGAAATCTTCAGACAGCTGGGCCTGGACTTACTCCGGCTGCTCTTTCTCATTCTCTCTGTCTGGCTGGGACTCAAGTAAAGTTTGAGAAACAGTGTTTTTGTTTTTAGATGATTTTTTTTCAACCTAGCGAAGCATGGCTGACAGAAAACCGAGCTCAAATGTGATCAAATAATCTTTGAAAAAAACAAACAAAAGAGAACTATAAAATAACACAGCGTTGTCCAGAAAAACATGAAACAAAGACGCTGTATATTTAATCCGACACAAGTTGTTTACTTTTTATTTAAACTTGTAACATATGACCTTTTTCTTCTTGGCAATTATGCCATTTACCAGCTGCTTTCATAATTTAGAATCCACTGATTCACACACTACTAACGTGCCCTGACCTTTATTATGCGTGCTGTTCTCTTAGCATGGGGGCAGACCTGTAGAAGAGCCGTTGTGCACGTTAGTAAGAACTTGAATTATGGTGTTGGGGTTCAAGTAGTTTCATTAAGAAGTCAACTACGCACTCAAAATTCATCTCCATAACCTGTATTTATATCATTGTCATTGCTTTTGCCCATGCCCCAGTGACAATAACAGTCTGTAGCATCACATTGCAATTAATGCTTTAGGTAAGCATGGTCACTTGGATGTAAACTGCTAGAGGTCCAACCGCCTGCAGAGTTCAGTGGGTGAACAGACGCAGTGAAGTGTCAGTGAAGGATGTGCAATATTGCACCTTAGTATAGCCACAACATGGGGGACATTTTAAAAAAAAATTCTTATTTTTTTAAATAAACCTTCCTTTTAGGTCATGAATTGTTTTTTCTCCGTGGTTTCCTCCTGCTTTTTTCAGATTTAATCATTTGTCCATTACTAATATTTTCTCTCTCTATTTTTATTTCCCTTCCATTTTGACACATTGAATTATTAATTTTCCTTTTCTTGCGTTCAGTTTCTTTTTTTTGTGGTTTGCATTGAATGATTGATTGATTGTTGCCTATTTTCATGTCAGGTCCAGCTCTCTTTCTGAACCGTCTGTCTCTGCTCTGACATTGTGCGCATGTGTTTTCAGTCGAAGACGAGCATCCGTCAACGCTCTCGCCCAAAAAAAAGCAGCGCAACGGAGGGATGCGAAACTCACCCAACTGCTCGCCCAAAATGATGAGGTAAGAGATGCTGATTTTATTCTTCTTCCAGCCTTCAAACTGGGAGTGAGAGGAAGACAGATATAAGGAAGATGGGAGGGAGCATGGGGGGGGGGAGGAATATGTGTCTGAGAGATACTTCAGAGGCGTATGCTGCTGATGGTGAGATGGTGGGAGTTTGGATGGATGGGAGGGGGCAAATTAGGGGTGGCAGAAGAGGGAGGTAAGAAACTCTGTGAGTGAAAAAGAGAAGAGAAATGCCCTGTTAGGTGCTGGCTGTTTAGGATGGCATGCTGTCAGCTGTTAATGACAGAGCTGAAATAATATTTCTGTCATGAAAAGCGGCTGTGAGGAGCCGTTTGAAAACTCCTCTGGCTTTAAAGACCCAGCTGTCACCTCCTCCGTTCTGGTCCACATGTACTCCTTAAACAATGCTGGCACTAATGACACCACCAACCAATCAGAGAGACCTGCATGGTTACTTTGCCCTCGGGCTACTCGTCTATTGTGGGAACCCCTGTGAGTAGTGTATCTGGTACTTAAGGCCATATGCGAGATGTATCGTCACAATCAAATATGAATTCAAATATTACCTTCCTTTTATCCTGTCCTTTGGAATTAAACTGCTGTTAATTGATTTTGAAAGATAAAAAGGGTAGGTTTTTGTGCTCCTCTGACTGCAAGGCGGGGTTAGACGCACGACTGAGAGGAAAATGCAGGGAGGCCGAGCTGTGCGGGTTGGGACGGCGGGATGAAGGCACGGTGGCGAAGATCTAACAGGACAGAAACACTCATAGCTACACTCCTCGTCTCCTAATGAGAGCGAGGGTTTACATTAAGGAACTCTAAAGAGAGGCCTCATAATATATATAATCTTAATCTTATTTATAGAATTTAAACCCTTTAAAAAATAAGCAAACTCTAAGGTGGAATAGTTAACATTTCCAAATAAAATCAATATAAATATGAGCTATTATACAAAGTAGTTCTGTTTTGTTCTCTTTCATATGCTGCATAATGTTTTCACTTATTACTGTACCATTCTGGTCGAGTGCCGTGTACGTTAGCCCTGCTAGTTTCCCTTAGGCAGCAATCCTCCTACTGCACTGGCATGCCTATGTGATTTTTGTCCAGTATAGTTGTCGGCCTCCCCCTCACAACAAAACAAGCACTTAATAAGCCTTCACACTTGCCAAACCATTAGCCCAACACAGAGTCATACCCTTCAGTCTAGTTCGCAGCAGAGCATCAGCTCAGATGCCCTTGCTCAGAGGGAGCAAACTGCTACAAAAACAACGAGACACTGGCACATTTCCAGATAACTGCTTGTTTTAAAAGGTTCTTTAGTTTGCCTAACTTAAAGCACAAAACCTTTTCTTCTCTTCCTTTTCTGCTTAGAAGACGGTCCCCGTTTGCCGTGTAATATATGCATCTGCGCTTTGATCTCACAGTGATAATAATCCTTGCGAGTTATTTACTCAGTTTTGAAAACGCTTCAAAGCGGTGTCAAAGTTTTCTCTGCTTTAGGGTTGCTTCTGTATTCTGCTGGCTCTTGGGTGCTGGGATGACAGGTCCTCTGTTATAGGTGTAGCTTTTTCTTTTTTTTTCCCTCCAAGTATTAGCCTTTAGCAGAACATCAAATTACCCATCGCAGTCCACAGTCCCTCCCTCCACCCCTTCACAGCTGCCCCTGTCAACATATAAGACCATATATATTATATAAACCGTTGTGCTTTGCGAGGTGGATTTTATGCAGAATGAAAAGTGATTGTTTGAGGTAGCCTTAGGGATACTTTATTCAACAAGCAAGAAGGGGGAAAACACAGTGGAGAGCTAGCAAGAGAGCGAACATACGTATCAAGTATGGTTTTTACAGGACTCGCAGCCTGAAGGCCTTTGTAAATAAATAATGATCAACAGATTGGCTGTGGGCTTTTGAAAAGCATGCCTTTGTCAGTTTGCATGATGGGAAAAATTTTCAAAGCAAGAAGCTGCCTTCGTAGTCTGGCAGAGAGGGATTGGGGGAGCACGCCCATCCCCAGCTTTGTGACTGCAGAGTGATACACTGGAATAATTCAACTCTGTTTGAAATATACTGAGGGAGAGGGTACGAGAGAAAGAAAGAGACAGAGAGGGAGGGAGGCACCGGAGTGAGACATGCTGTAAGGGAAATACTGTTTGTCCTCCATAAAAGTGCATCTGATAAAATATTGTATTTCACCAACACAACATTTAGTTTGCATTCTGGTACAATGCTAGAAATTAAGCAAAGTTCACGTAATTCTGCATCTACTTGTTCACGACTGAAAGTTCTCAGCAGAGAATATCTGCATTTATCTGTCACTTCGCTCGCTATTTGGGTGACATTTAGGAGCCCTGTGTTAAATAATTTATTAGTAGCCAATCCAGCTTGTAAATTTCCTAATGAACCGTATTCCCGCCATGGCGCTAACACCATCCCATCCCACCCCACACCCACACAAACATTCACGATGGGTCATGACTGACAACACGCATCCATTTGCAGAAGATGTCACAGTATCATCTGCAGCTGATATCCCTTGGGCGTGGCCCCGTAGCACAGACGTCATGTCTGCTCTGCCTGAGCCTTGTGGTAGGTTCAACTCGAGGCGCGGAGAACGAAGAGGAAGGAGGTGTGCGGAGCCTGTGACAGGCTGCCAGTCACACCGCTGACAGCTCTGTGAAAGATAGCTGTCTTGGCAGTGAGAGGTGGAGCGGCAGCCCGTCTGCATGCGCCAGTCAGCCCCTGTGTGGAGGCGAGCAGAGCTGAGCAGATTGAAGTGACGGGGGGCTCCGTGGAGTTGATTGGCGCAACACGCGGCTCTGGATGAAAGATTCAGGCTGAGTGTAAAAACACTAAATGCTGTCAGTGTTATTATCACCTGCTCTAACTGATAGAGGGGAGAGGGGGGGAAAGAGAGGTGGAGAGAGAGGGTGGCTAATTGACAGCTTTTTTTTCCTTTAACTTTAACTTTTGCCTGCGATGGCATGCAATCCAAATGCAGGTTGAAGGAAGAAACGGCATCAAAGCCTTGTCAGTGAATGACAGTGTTGATAGAGGATAGAGAGAGTGATACTGAGAGAGATGTATGTCAAATTCTTGAGATATTTTCTCCCATATTACTCACATGTCTATCTCTGCAGTTTCCCCCCCTTTTTTTAGGAGTATCAGCAGTATTGAATTTAACCAAGGATTTCATAATTTTTCTTAAATTGTCAATAAACTATATTTACATTGCTGCAAAACAAGGAGCCTTTGTGGGAAAACAGCACTTCCGCCGTTTATCTTGACTCTGTGTTTTTGATCACATTTTCTGGACCGTGTTCAGAGGGGCTGTGAGAACATGTCTTGTAGAATAAGTTCAAGAACAGGAGAGGCAGCGTAACAACACTGACAGGAACCCTTTCATGGTCAGTGTTACAGCAGATAAAACTCAGCAGCCCACTGCTGTGGATTAGCCTGTTTGGTTGTGACATGCTGCTGAAACATTAATGACCATCAGCTGGGAAAGCAAAATGTGATTGGGCAAATTCCTGAAATATTTAAAGTGCGAGCCTGTTGGAGCTTTTACTGTTTGCGCCACATGGCGTCAGGAACTGGAAGAGAGGGTAAAAGCTGGTAATTGGCCTTGTGTTGTCATGCCATTCAGTCAGTAGTACTCACATCTTGCTGTTCTCCTCTGTACCACAGTGAGCACAAGGGTCATTGACTTTTCTGATGCCTCTACATAGGGGATGAGACAGATTGGAGGGAAAGATATTCTAGTTATGCAGTGCAGTAGAAAGTTTCATACTCTGAGAATGAGATGGACTTTTAACGATCAGACAGCACAGATATCAAGGAACCCTGCCTGGCTTCTGCCACAAAACAGCCTAACGTAAATATTTTCTCTTTTCCAGTCGACACGATCCCCTTCTAATTCCTGGAAATGAACAAATTGAGAATATGGACATGAACGTGAAGAGGTATGACTCGACAGGGATGTTTCACTGGTGCCCTTCAAAAGACATCGAAAAAGTCATCCTGGTAAGTGGGGCAAAAGTTCTGTAACTGCTACCCAGTGAGGGGAAAAATAGTGTATATAAAAAAAAGAAGGTACTAGTAAGTATGCTCAGGAGCAAATGTTTCCCCTCAGTACTGCAGTAACACAATCACATACTAATGTGTATTGAAATTTCTCTCACTGCCTCTCTGTTGTTTCAAGGTGAGTTTGTTTTTATATTTATATATACAGTATATGTGTATATCCACCAAGGAATGAGTGAGCAGCATTTCAACACTCGGTGCATGACTTTGCTCGGATGCTTTAACGAGACGGTTTAAAGCATTTATGTTAGTGCATAAATTGTTTGTGTAGGATCAAATAGAAGGCGCAGTCACCTACTGTGCATAGTAAAGATACGACATATCTTTGCTTTGTCTAAGACTCGAGTGACCCAGGTGCTGTTTTCACTCAACTCAAGGGAATATGAAGGCTGCTTCACCAAAATGTTTCAGATACACAGATAAACATCATTTGCCACCAGCTGAAAATATGAGACAATTTGCAGCTGTACTTTTTTTTTATGAATGTAACAGTTTACAGCTTACATTCGTGCGTGTTTAAATTGTCTAATGAAGAGCTAATAATAAAACCAAACACATGGTTAATAAATGATTACATGTGGATATATAACAGTTTATGTGATGCCTTTAAGCACATTTAAACTCTAGATATGTTGGGGGGGTAACTTCATGCACCTGACCCAGTTTTCTGTTATCGGCACTCATTTTTATTCTGTAAACCTGTGTTTGTCTCTGTGTGCCTGCTCATCTCTTTTCTGCCTTCGCTTTTTTTCCTCATTCTCTGCTTTTCTCTCCCCCCCTTCCCCGTGTCCCTCTGTTCCCTACAGACCCGGAGTGAAGCCTCCATGACAGTGCTAAGCGGCCATGTAGTGGTCTGTATATTTGGGGATGTCACGTCCGCTTTAGTGGGGCTGCGAAACTTGGTGATGCCTTTAAGAGCCAGCAACTTCCATTACCACGAGCTAAAGCCTATAGTTTTTGTGGGCTCGCTGGATTACCTTCGGAGAGAGTGGGAAACTTTACACAACTTCCCCAAGGTTTCCATCTTACCTGTGAGTGTACTGCTTCACCTGCATGTTGAATATCTGTCCAACTAGAAGGCGCTGACATTTTAAGTTGCACTCATACTGAAATCTTTCAAGCGATTGTCATTTTGAGTTTGATCGCGCATTTCTCAGTTGAATGATTACTTCATGAGAGCTCATGGAGCCTCCCTCATCCCTAGCAGTGACACATCCTGCATATCCAAAGTGGAGTTTATGAGCGTTGCAGCTGCAGTGCCCATCACAGATGGCGTGGCTTGCTGCCTTAGAGCTTGTTAGGCCTGGTTTGACTGATGATCAGAGGAGAATCACAAACACAGCCTTCAGCGCAGGCTAGCCTTTAGATTAGTCCGTGTCTCTGAATCTCCAACGCCCGGTTAGATCAGTGGAATGTCATCGCCTCAAAACAAGAATACTTGTTAACTAATTTCCCACAGCCCCACTCTGCTCACTTCTTAAATTTATTTTTCTCTCCCCCATGTCTGTCTGTTCTCTGTGTTTTGCTTTCTCTCTCTTGCTGTCTTTCTCTTTCTCTGTGTTCCCCTCGCCCTGAAGGGTACACCATTAAGTCGGGCAGATTTAAGGGCTGTCAACATCAACCTCTGCGACATGTGTGTAATACTGTCAGCCAATCAGAACAATATCGAAGATGCGTCTCTGCAGGATAAGGAATGCATCTTGGCAACACTCAACATCAAATCTATGCAGTTTGATGACAGCATTGGGGTCTTACAGGCTAATTCCCAAGGTAAGAAGTGTCCCATTAGACTCCATGTACACTCCTGGCCAAAGGGGACAGGTTATGGGAGGGAGGAAAGGAGAGTAGTCAAAAAATGGAAAAGGAAAAGAGGAAAAGACTGGAGGGCAGTGAGAAGGCCACACAGGAAGGATAGATGTAGTTTGTCGAGCACAGAGTCTGCTAAGCGCTCATAACTGAAATTCTCTGAAAGTCTGCTTTGAGTCTCGTCTGTAAACTGACATTACTGTAACTCTAACTGAAGATGTGCACACACAGAACCATTGTGTTTATACCTTCATCAAGCCTTTGAAGAGTGTTTACTCCGCGCAATTTTCTGATGGTTTCAGTCTTGTCCCTGGCAATTAGATGCTGCTAAACCTTTGATAATACTTTTTAATGATGTAATCAACATGACTGTGTCATTTGATGTTGTTCCCCCTGATCTGGAGTCTGGCAGATCGTCTGGAACAGATTGTTGATGTTTGCAGACAAACATACGAACCAGGCATCCCATCAGGCCTCATCATCATTAAGCAGCTAGTACAAATCACCAGGCAGGCCAATTCAGCTGCTCCTCATTAGTCACAACAAAACAGCAACACATGCACGCACACACCTCAGTGCTTCATGGCGTGCGCACGTGTTTGCGCACGTAACACACTCGGTTACTCATGCCAAGGCAGCCTATCCACAAACATTCACAAACAGGTGATCCTCAGTTTATGATTAGCTTGAAAGGTTCGACATGCCTTGAGGTAAGCAGTTAGTGCCACCACAGCGACCGTTGTAAATACAAATCAAAGTGAAGGTTCAAAAGGCCTTTTTTTTTCTTTTCGTAATGGAGGGCATATCCACATTTTTATTAGAATGCCGATGCAGTTACTTCTCCAGCCTGTGTGAGCGATACGCTGTCGATAATAGTGCCAGCAAGCAACAATCGGCAGGAGTAAATCTGAGAGCGCGTCCACTCTGGGGAGCAGTACTTGCAGAAAGCCACGTCCATCCAGAAGCTCGCCGGTTTATGTCTTCTAACCCAAACCAATGGTTTGAGACTGGCGTTATCAATAACCGGGTCTTACTTTAACGGCCCATTTAAGAAAACACAGTGACATGCAATCATGCATACATAAGAAAATACACGCATATAACCAGGTGCTGCTATTGTATCATGGGTATTGCTGTGAGGATTCCTTCCTCCTAGCGATGCTCTCATTCAGACGCTGTCTGTGGAATTTAGAGGTGCAAATGAATAAGTAAACATGCGCTTTCCTGGGGGAGAGCTTCTCCCGGCTGCTGTAGCATGTAGTCAACCACAGAGCATAGCTGTGCCCGCAGGGCTACAGGGATAAGGGGGCATGTAACCCAGATCTCACTCATCTATTGTAGATTGTAGCTGAATAAACTAAGTTACAGTCTAACAAAAGCAAAAGCCAGCGTCTCTGCTTTGGGGCATAATTTTCATTTCTCATTAAAAAAAAAAAAAGTTAGCATTAATATAAAACATATAAAAAAGAGAAAAATTGACTGTGTTAAGTATAATTAGGCAATTCAAGAGGCATACTGTTATTTCAATCACAAGGACACAAGATTAGTCTATAAAGAGAAACAGTGTCTTTCTTTGGAGATGTGTTTTTCATATGGGGTGTATGTGAATGTCTGATGAATAATCTCAAAAATAGATTAAGGCAATCGGGCAGATAAACACATTTGAGCTCTTATGTTTTTCAGTGCTCAGTAGACGCTCAGCTCTCTGTTTGGATTTTGCCAGCTCACACTGCATAACGACTTTTGAGCTGTTTGTAACCTAACAGGTTTTGAAAGCAGCTCTACAGCAGACCTCATGTATCCCTGTTCTCACCAACGCCACTTTCTGGGGTTGCGCTGCGCAGAGTGGAAGGCGCTCTCCTACGTCTTCCCACAGTCTACATGTTCACTATGATACAATAAGCGCGGCGTTTTAGAGGCAGAATCCAAAAAACTTGCTGTCACTCTCCAGTGGAGTAAACATCATCCTTTATGGACATCGACAAAATGATGCTTGCACTATCTGAGCTGTGCTCCCTGGTTGAAGTGTCAAACCGCTGCTATCTCCTAGTTCAATAATTGGTGTAACAAAAGTTATGATTATCCATGCTTCAGTTCAGTGTGTGCTTCCCGCTGTGTACTAAACTATTTGGTGCCTTTTCTGTTGCAAAGGGCTGAAAGATCTCTTTTGTAATGTAAGCAGCTCATTGAGTTTCTTGACAGGGAAGGCACGCACACACTCGCACACAGAGAGAATTTGCAAGCCTTTTAAAACTTTGTGACCTGAATATATTCCCTGCATTATGTTTCCTTGGTGGTGGCACTATAAGCTGACATTTTGCTGTAGTCAGCATTAAATGATGGATGTCAAAACACAGTTGATGCATTATGCATATAGCATTACAGATTTAAGGTGTTTACTTGTCACTTTGAGGAAATGCAAAAATGTGAAGTCATGTGAATTCATACTCCTGTCACTTGCACTTGTATTTCATGGTTCTGTGCCACACCATTTTCGATAAAAGGTTTTCAGGATCCACTTCACCAATTTTATTGTAACAAAATGAACAACATATAAAATTTATGTCTGCCAGTTGATGGAGGGATGTGAATGCTAAATATGTCTTGGCTGACCCCTAAAAGCACAGTATCACTATTGCAGTTTTTAGGCAGGCGCCTGCTTCACTTAGCTGCCTCCTTTGTGTCCGTGTGTGTGTTCTTCAATCCACACATTTGAATCGCACATAAAGTGCACATCAAAAACTTCATGCTGGGTAAGATAGAATGCATCTGTAATTGTATTGATGCAGAGTTTTAGGTCATGCCCTCATGCCGGTGATACTTCTACAATAAAACATACAGACTGCACATTTTTGTTTTGCTATTTGCCATAAAGAGTAAGACCCACATAAAGCCGATACACAGTGACGACATTTAAAATAGATTCAATTTAAGTTGGAATCTGTTTTTTTATGTTTATTAAATTATTATGCCTCATAAAAAGTAGTAGCATTGGTAATAGCATTATATGTTTGAGGTAAAAAATAAATAAATAAATAAAATTCAAAAAACACCACAAAATGTAAGTTAGGGCTCAAAGAATAAATAATTAGTAAATTAGTAGGAAAACATTAGTTAAAAGTGATATATTGCTATAACTTTAATAATTTTTTATTGTTTTATTATATTTTATTTATCCAAATGTAAATAGTAATAATAGAAACCTATCAAAAACAGATGCATATATAAATCATGTAGTTATTTTTAGTGTAAATTGAAACTGAAGCAACAGTTTTTTAAATGCCCAGTCGTGTGAATTCAGTAGCTTATAGAACCGTCTGAACTCCAATAACTTAAAGTAATTTTTTTCTGCATGACTTTATCCATCTCTTACATCTTTGTGGGAAAAGTTTGACCCAGGCTTCTTCACAATGTTGCTTCAGTTCACTGAAGTTTGCAGGCATTCATTTATGCACAGGGCTCTTAAGGTCATGCCATAGATTCCTTATTATTATTCCTTATATTCATTTTATTTTCAACCATTCTGTTGTAGATTTGCCTCTGTGCTATACACTATGACCAAACCTCTCATCTTTGGTCTTGTCCTTCCAGAGGACAGTTTCCAGAAGCATTGTGGGTTTTTCTCAAATTTAACTTTCTTAAACTGAAGTTATGCTGTTATATAGTAAAAAGAGGTTTTCTGCTGGCAATACCTCCAAACAAGCCATACTTATTCTGTCTGTTTCTAATTGCATTGTCATGATCATTAACCTTTAACATGCTAATTGATGCCTATAGGGTCAAACCTGTAGCTCTTGGGTTTTATGCAGTTTTTTTGAGCTTTGCCTGGTCTAAACTTGAGGTGATGCTGGGATGTCCACTATTGGGGATATTGTGGCATTGTGTTAACGCACACCCGAATGTTCCAGACCAGCACACTGTCAAAAATTGTGTTTTTATAGAGGTGCTCACACTTGCTGATGGTCAGTTAATCAGGTACATTTGATTAGCAGCACCCGGCTGGCTTTAATGCCTGTGGAAGCAGTGTGGGTGGCTTTGAGCTGAAAACTTTCTTTTTCACATGACTCTATTTGTATTAAGTAGATATTTAGATTTAAAACCTTTACATCTGCTATAAAGTTTGCTGACCAGCCTGAATACTTGATCCATAACGCTGTTTTATCTATGTCTTTGTTTCCGAATGTGTAAAGGTTTCACGCCTCCTGGAATGGACAGGTCATCTCCAGACAGCAGTCCAGTACATGGCTTCGTGCGTCAGGCATCTGTCACCACCGGATCCAACATCCCCATCATCACAGAACTAGGTAAAACTGTTTCCACCCACCTCAGTTGCAAACATTGCATGTTACATCCAGTAACTACCAGTCAACTCATTATTCATTTCCAGATGTAGACACACAGAGCTAATAATCTCAGGCATCATTCTGCTATCAAAAGTTCCAACTCATTCAAGGTCAAACGGACTAAAGAATGCACGGTGTGGAATTTTTGTCCACTTTCATGTTGTTGATAGCTTTGCCCAACTCAACTTCATATTCGGATGTGGGTTACTGGATCCTGCAAGGTTTTTTTTGTTGTTGTTTTTTTTTGTCAAGTGGTGACTCAACTTAAAGGTATCAAACACGCACTTTCGGGACTAAAGCCACATGTCCTGCCATTTGTCCACTAATGGACAAGAGAAACTCAGCCTGATGGAGAGAGTGAGAGAGGGAGAAAAGGGAAGAGAAAAGGTAGAAGAGGAAAAGTGCCTTGGTTGCAAAATGGGTCCATTTATTAATCACAATACCACTGGTTGTATTCCCAATGGTGATGGGGACTCATGAAACTTTCAGATCTCCGAGGGGCCTTCTAAAGCACTAGAGACTAGCTACTCTGTCTCCTCTGACCCAATTAGGGAGCAATGGAGCATGAGGCCAGCTAAGAAAAGGCCAGAAAGAGAAAGAAGCTGCCTAATATTACTTGTAACCAGCAGAGCCATTACCTGAATTGAGCCTCTCCCATTACACTCCTAACCGCATATGTAATCATCAAAACTAGATAGTCCACGTTAGAGCCAAAGGCTTCTGTCCTGGACCTTAATGCTCGTGGCTCTGGAGTTGCCTCTCTGCATGCTCTTTGCTTAGAAAGATTTTCAAGCTACAGCATCACTAGATGCGATAACATTGTCTTTTAGAAAAGGAAGAAGTAAGAGAATACAAAGGGAAGAGTGGCTGCGTGTCTTACGCCAAATATATGCTGTACTTACATTGTCATATGTTCAGGTTACAGTGCCAGAAGCAGATTAAAGTCACTTTCAAACCTAAAAAAAACACGCCTCATCTGAGTTTAGTGATCAATTTTGTTTGCATGGCGTGTGAAGTAGGTGTGTTTATGGATAAGATCCTTTTCTTTATCCGTCTCACTGCTTTACCATGAAATTATTTATTGTTGTTGAAGCGGCACGGTGCTGTGACAGCTCGGGCTTCATATCTACTGTGCACTCTAATCCGGGGTGCTTCACTTTTAGACACCGGACAGCCGTGAATATTTCAGAGTAATTCCGAAGTTAACGCGAGCAGTCTCGAGACACCCGAATGCCTTTACTGCGGTCTTTGAAACTGTTTCAATAACGACACAATTTCTCCCTCTCTCTGCACTGTCTCATCACCATTAGCTAAACCTGGCAAACTACTGCCATTGGTTTCACTCAGTCAGGAAAAAAAAAGTGGAACCAGCATACAAATGATAACAGAGCTGGGTAAGCTGAGCCTTTGTCCTCTGCTGCCGTTCGTTCCCCTCGCTCCGTCGCTCCGCTCCTCATCAGCTTGTCTTGATTTATCTGGCTGCAGTCAAGGCTCTCGCCGCTCCCATGGCTTCACTTTGAACACATTTTTATCCTTCGTTCTGGCTGAAATTGACTGTCTTGTTTTGGCCTTCTTTTTACTGATTTTTTTTATTTTTCTTATTTATTTTGGGGCATTTTTTTTGTTTTCTTTCTTCCAGTTGGGTTTTTGCAGAGCTTCGCTAGGCCTTTGATCATGTTCAGTCTGTCCTTGTGGCTGTTTTCATAGCAACACCCCCTCGGCCTCTCACCACCCCTACCTCCCCTCCTTGCCACCTCCACACACACACTAACTCCTGCTCCCCCCCCTTCACTCCTTTGGCGCAGGCCCGTTTGCATCAGCCCCCTTCTCTCTTTGACTGACATTTTTGTTCCACAGCTCACAGGAAACAAGGGAAGAAATCAAATTTCAAAAATAACAACAACGAACAAAATCTTTTAAGCTGTTTGTTTATTTTTAAAATGTATTTTTCTTTTTTTTTTTCTTTCCCTCATGCCATAACTCTGAGGCACAGATACTGCACGAGTCAAACAGAAAACTTGTGTGATGCTCTCTTTTAGAGTAACGTTGGCTCATAGATTCATCGCTGTCCACTGCTGCTAGAAATACATTATAGGGAAAAAGATTTGCAGCGTAGCAAGAACTCATTCTTTTAAGAGGTTTTTAAAAAAAATCCATTTATTATCAGGCTAGTTTCATTTAGACTGTGCAGATCATGTTTTTCTTCATCATAATATAAAAAGTGTGTTGTTATCTGGTTTTAATTTGACTTTCGGGGCGCAGGTAAATATGTGAGATGTATCTCCACAATGGTGATGATGTGACAAACACATCCATCAAGAAGGAATTTCCTAAAAAACAAAAAAAACCAAAACATAGCATGTCATTAAGTGCATGGTTTTCTCATGTGAGATAGTAGCCATTGTTGAAGTCTCAAATTTTACTTTTTAATGAACCCTTATAAATATATAGATATATGCTTTTTTTAAATACATACATGTTTTTGTTTTTATGTATGCTACTGTCACTGTATTTTGAAATTCTGTGCAGTTATGTACCTTGGATAGCAATATAATAAATAATAAAAGAAAAACCAAAATGAGCATATAGTAGCTACAGAGATGCTAAGATTGGGGACTTCTTCAATGGTTATCTAAAGTTGTGGTTTGCCTAAATGTATGAAACGCACCCTGCATGTTATATACAGTACATAGAATTACATATATTACAATGTACATATTAAAAAATGAAAAAGGTATTTTACTCAACAACACATTTTTGCCACATTCCAAACAATTAAACATATGAGGACAAAAAAAGAGTATTTTTAAACTCTGGCATCAATTTTATAATAATTATTGATTTCATAATCAGTGGAAAACGTGTCAATTGTTTGGAGAAGAAATTAATTTTTTTTTCTTGTGTTTTAAAGTAAGTGCAGTGGTGTATATATGCAGTGAGATATAATGTGCATCTGATGTTGCATTATATTGGAAGCTCCAACCATACCGCAATACCTATATATCTGAGACCTTCTTCTTCCATTACTAAGATGTGTCCTAATCTTTTAAAATGTAACTCAGCATTTAAACAAAAAAGAAGAAGAAGTGTATCGTATGCTATTAAACTCTCAGGTGTGTTGGTGTCTATGTGCGAGCGCGCGTGCACTTCACTCTGCCCGTCTCTAACTCGGCTGTGTCCCCTCTCTCAGTGAACGACTCAAACGTTCAGTTCCTGGACCAAGATGATGATGACGACCCAGACACAGAGCTGTACCTCACTCAGCCCTTCGCCTGCGGCACTGCCTTCGCTGTCAGCGTACTCGACTCCCTGATGAGTGCGGTGAGTTCCTAAACAGACTGAAAACCCACTGTGCTTGTTTTAAATTTTACAATTTTTATTTTTGAAATTCTCCATCTGCATGCTTTAATAGCTATATTCATTACAGAGAAATGGAGAAGAGTTTCAAATAAAGTACATAAAGACTTAACTGCATGCTGTTGCTCAGGTAGAGACTGTAGATTAAGGTAGAGTTAAGACATTGCATTATGTTAATAAACCCAGATCATTTTCTTATTTTCCTTATTTACAATTAAATTGCTTTAGAGCAATAATTGTTCAGATGTACCTGTACTTACCTATAAGTTACAAGCTCTGCTGGTGTATATAATAAAAAAAAAACACATCCTGAGGTGATGTGTTGACATAAATTTAAGTAGATGCGCAGTTTTGGCATTTCAAGTAGGCAGAAGTTGGTAAATGAAATGGCACAGTACATTGATCACATATGCCTGCCAACTCCACTGACATCAGAAGAGAAATAGTTGGCATCACTCACACTAAGTGTTGACTGTTTAACTTTCAGGAGTTTTATTTTAACAAAGTAAACTAAAAGTTAGTGTAATAGTGGTGATATATGCGCAGCTATAAAGGTGCCAAAGGAATGCTGTTTTGTCATTTGTGATCACTGCGCCGGAGATAAGAAAAAAGATGAAATGGGCAGAAAACGAGCTACAGAAAAATTCTCCCTCTCCCGATGACCAAGTGTGTTGTTTCCCTTTGGTGCTGTGATGGCTTAATTCCAGCAGTTCTCTCTGCGAATAAGGGGTTAGAGGAGCGTGCGAAGCTGAGCTGTGCAGGGAGTATAGCGGGCGTCAGCTGTAGTCTGGCACTGGTCAGAGGTGAAGCCAGCTAATGGACACTGCTCATCCATCATGAGGCTCTGCAGGCCTGTCAGGGTCCCAGTGAGGGGTGCTGCCACTACGGCCCGTCTGCCTGGTGACATCGGCTGTCTTCACTCTTAGCAAAAGCAGGTTCTGATCGGCTTGAAGGACGGGAGAACCTGACACTTGCAGATCGCAGTCAAATTGTTGTTTCGAAAGTCAAAGCAGACCTTGTGGGGTGTGTAGAGGAAAGAATTATGTTTTGTGGAAGTACTAGTGTTTTATTTAATGCAATGATCCCACATGTACTATGGTTAGCAAAATGCCCTTGACCATGTAGCTCTAAAATTTGATAGATTTATGTATCTTGAATTTTATGTATATTTTAGAGCAACCTAATGCAACATTTCTCATACTGAATACTTAAAGGGCTGGTTCACCAACTAACCCCCCCCCCCCCCCAAAAAAAAAAAAGCCAAAAAAGCATATGTTTGCACTTATATCTAGTTGTATTTATTCATGTATATGGTTCCGTTTACAAAGTCAGTTTTTAAAAGAATATTTTAATGTATTCATCTTGGTGAATGGCGCATGAAAAGAAAGATTTTAAAATATCATTTTTTTAAAGCAAATATTCACTATTGCATAAAAAGATCAGCATTTTAAAAAAAATTTATATTTTATAAGAAACGGGCTCAGTGAAAAATGTCAGTGTTGAGATCTGTGGGTTATTGACAATAACAGCAAAGTGGTTTCTACAAAGATGTGTTTCTGTTGAATTTTCAAATAAATTAATTTATTATCAGAAACCTAAAGATGAATAACTTCAGTAAATAAAGTCCAAACTACCTCCAGTGAAATAACACTAGAGGTAAGGAAGAAAATATGTTTTCAATAACTAATAAGTATGGAGAGGTAGTAAGGTCTAAGCACTTTTTGCTTATGTCTGTTATAGCTCTACTGGTGACTCTAATAGCATCTGCTTATAAATATACCCTTTTTTCTCTTTCCAGACATACTTTAATGATAATATCCTCACGCTGATTCGAACGCTGGTAACAGGGGGAGCCACGCCAGAGCTGGAGGCTCTGCTGGCTGAAGAGAATGCTCTCAGAGGAGGCTACAGCACACCGCAAACTCTGGCCAACAGAGACAGGTGTCGCGTCGCCCAGCTAGCCCTCTACGACGGGCCATTTGCTGACTTAGGGGTAAGTGGATGTTTAAGTGCAGATGACACATTTTGCCACTACCCAGCAGCACACATCTGCCCACCTCTGCTGCTCCCGGGCCTTAATCTGATGTGAAGAACAGTGATCGTGCAAAGCAAGCCTTAGTGGGTGGAGAGGGAAGATCGCTTTGAAGAGAACAATGAACCAACATGGTGTTGGTTCTAATTGGTTCCAACCTTGTTTTTAACAGGTTTTCTTAATCTTGTGAACTATGAGTAATGAAGTTTTTTTTGTTTTGTTTTTTTTCTTGCATGAACTCTGGCATAATTTTACAACACTGCCAGTTTTTATTGCAGTCTCCTCTGCCAAAAGTTGCTGTTTACTGGCAAGCAAAAGACTGGTACAAAGCGCATGAATCTCACAACTTAACAATTCCATTTATTGTCCTAACCTGACTGACCTAACACACAATCATGGTTTCTTTGTTCTGTTGTTCACCAGGATGGCGGCTGCTATGGAGATTTATTCTGCAAAGCACTGAAGACATACAACATGCTGTGTTTCGGAATCTACAGATTAAGAGATGCACATCTCGGTGCACCAAGCCAATGTACAAAACGGTATGATACTTGCTTTTGCTCATTGACAAAATAAATATCTTGATGTAATAGAATGAATGATTACGCTTGTAGACTCCAGAGTACTGTTGTATACAGAGGCATTAGTATTAAACTCAGTGACTACAAGGTGTTCAGGTCTTGTGACTGCATAGCAAGCCCAAATCATCACCACTCCACCACCGTGCTTGTCAGTTCGTCGAGGTGTTTGTGTTCATATTCTGGTATCCTGCATCCCTTCCAAATGAGCCATTTTTATTCAGTCTTTTTCTAATTGTGCAGTCATGAACTTTAACATTTAAAATACTAGCCAGAGCCCGTAGAGTCTGAGATGTAGCTCTTGGGTTTTATGCAATTTTATGTCAGAGTTTCTCTAATCGTTTTCTCTGATCTTGGGGTGAATTTGCTGGGAGCTCCACTCCTGGGAAGATTGTGCTATTGTGTTAACATTTACCTGAATGCTCCAGACTGCAAACTGCCAAAACCCGTGCTTTTACAGAGTTGATCACGCTTTCTGATTTTCAGTTGCATTTGATTAGAAGCGGCTGGCTGCTACTTATTAATTTAATCCCTCTAGAAAAGGTAAGGGTGTACCTGTGGAAACTTTCTTTTTAACATGACTGTATATTCTTTTATGTTTAATTTTTAAATGTTGCAGTAAATGCTTTGCCGCTCTTTCATTGATGTATCCGAGTCTTATTGTCTGTAACATGTGTTTTCCGGCTAGGTATGTGATCACAAACCCTCCATACGAATTTGAACTGGTGCCCACCGACCTGATCTTCTGCCTAATGCAGTTCGACCACAACGCCGGCCAGTCCCGGACAAGTTTGTCCCACTCTTCCCACTCCTCCCATTCCTCCAGCAAAAAGAGCTCATCCGTGCACTCCATCCCCCCATCGAACCGGCAGAACCGCAGCAGCAAGACCCGGGAGTCCCGCGAAAAACAGAAGTACGCATACGCACATGTCCTGCAATCTGCCTGATTAGTGTTTTATACCCAACCTGTACAGTATGCTATAGGTGTGTGCGTGTGTGTGTGTTTGTGTGTGTAGACGGTGATGACACATGCACTGATGACTACTGTGTATTATGTGTTTGTGCTTTGCGTCCATGCCCTGTGTTTGTGTGTTTTGTTCATAATCATCTGCATGTGGTCTTCACTCTGACATCACTGCAGTCATAACATGGCATAAGCAAATTGGTAAACTCACTTTGTGGAGAACTGGGTTCATTTATTTGCCTCAAAGACTCGAGCCTCTTTTGTAAACAGTAAGGCCATTTGTTTGGATTAAACGGCCATTGTGGTTGGAAAGAAGATTACAGTAAAACGCCCCAACCACAACTCACATTCAATATGTCGTTTGGTCTACCTGTTGTATTTGTCTTAATAGTTAGTTGTTTTGTGTTTATCTTGTAGTATTTGTGGAGTAAGTAACTGTTATGTGTTGGATATTTGTGCACATGATCAGCACACCTGGATCATGGATGTAACGTACTGTGATTTAGCTACTGTAGCTGATATTTAATATTAAGTTGATTTGGCTTGACATTACAGATACTCATAAGATCATCCCTCATTAGCAGTGTTGATATTTTGTTAATCATGGATGCATCTGTACTGCTTTATTGCATGTCCATGTTGGTAGCCCTTTTGAGCAGGCTATTATTTCCTGTACTTTATTATTCACTTATAAGATTATTTTCAAATTTGGTGAAATATTTTTGACAATACTTGGTGTTTATTCCATATTTTCTCCCAAAAATGAGCGTAATTTTCTTTTGACTTGGGAGAATAAAGTCATTTTTGAAGCGTGACATATTCTAAAAGCATGCAGATTTGTTACAATCGTACTCCAGAGCTGTTAAGGAGTAAAGGAAAAGTCCTGAATACATCTTGAAACGTAGATGTATTATATCAACCGAATGCTGTAATGACAACATGTACGCATAAGATAGACTGGTAGCCATTTGTTAGTTGTGTATTAACTGTAAATACGCCTCACTTACAGTAGATTACTTACCTCTCTTTCTGAAGTGCAACAAGGATGAATAGAATGGGCCAAGGTATGCAAGTTAACGATTCTGCATGACTTAGCAACCTTTTTACCTGGGGTTCTGATCATAACTATGTCCTCTGTGGATATTGTTATGATGAGGGGAGTTTGTTTTATTTCTTACGTTCTTCAGACGTTAAGTAAACCATGCCTCAGTTTAAGTTTTGCTTTCATCTGGAAAGCAAAATGTCTGCTGCTGCTCCTGCCTCCCTGCCATGATCAGGACCATTTCCACACTGCATGAGGTTGAGACAACCCCTACACCCTACCACCCCACCCCACCCTGCCCCACCCTGCCCTCCCCCTCCTTTGTGCCTCTACCTCAGTTATTTATTTCATGATATGATTTTTTTTCCTCTCTCCTACAGACAAAATCATCTTCCACATTTTTTTCCCATTATCTATCATGCCTTCTTACGGTTTATTTGAACTTGAGATGGTTTGCATTGTGTGAGAGGTCTGTGTGTTTGCGCATCTTCCCTCCTATTGAATGCTATGAGACGACTGTAGCAGACTTTCAGATGTAAAATTTATCCTCTCATTTAGCACAGCAACGTATGTTATTATAACAGCATCAGCATGTACCGCAGAGCAACTACGTGTTGTAATACTGTACATACATGTACCATAGCTCACATGTAGGTCAGACTGATTCAAATCCCCCTGATGCAGCCAAATTGCTTACTTCTTCACAGAACTTTAAGAAAGTGTGTCCAGCCCTGTGCCATCGGTCACACTGCAAAAGTGGGAGGTGTGACCAATTTAGAGTTTAAATTGAAGGGGGAATATGAGTCTGTAAGTCTCCTCCTTGTAACCCTGCACGCCTGATATGGTGGTTTGAGGCGACATCACTAAGTTCACCGTATCAGCAGTAGACTCCGGAGAGAGATGGCAGACATCTTGCTTCACCTCAGGCACAATTCTACACATCAAATGTCTTTGCTGTAACACACAGCCCTGCAGCCTCAAGCTTGCTGACACACACACACACACACACACTCAAGCCCACACAAATGAATCTCTGCACATGCGGTCCTGCATGTAGACGAGCACTTTCACACATGCACACACACGCACGGATGCGTGCACAGGGTGTGCTCCACATCGCAAAGTTAAAATTTGATATTACAACTTCACCCAAAAGGAAGTGACATCTTGAATGGCATTGCAGTCGCCTGTGAAGTGCTGGGAGTGAGTTTACAAACTTCTGACAGCTGGCATACACACTTCCCTTTCCTCAGAAACACTGCTCTCATAGCCTACTTAAACATGAAGAGATTCTCTCCTAGATGACACATCCAACCCTCTCAAATCTCCTTCCTGCTCTCATGCTGACAGTGATTTTAAGAGCTCACTCTGAAATGTGACTGTTTAGGGTATGGTGCACTTTTTAAAATTATTAGCTAAACAACCAGATCACCCAAATCGCAAAAGACATATTTTCTATAATTCCACTATCGGTAAATGGTCCTACAAAAAGTTCTGGTTTTATTGCATGGTATCTATTTCTTTGATTTCTGCGACCATCCAAATACAACACAAGTGAATAGAATTTCACAGCACTAACAATTTAGAGTTTACCACAAAAGGCACATTTTCCTGTCGATATTTGAAAAGATTAATTAAATTCAGTGTTTACAAGTACAAAGTACTGGTTCAGTTGTGGATCATCCTCTGGTTCCCTGTTATTCTGTCAATCCTAATCCACTATTATTTGTTTGTTTTTCCAGAGGAGATGAGCTATTTATTTGGTTTTCGTTGGAGTAATTCAGGTTTATTGTGTGTGCTGAAAATCTGTTCAGATGCTGCACCTGAAAAGCACAGACAGTGGGACCTCTCTGGATAATAACAGTTTAATAACAGAACCCCAGTTTTACCAAACAAGAAATACCGCATCCCTGCTCAAAAGCTAGGATCTTTTACCTCTTTTCCACCGATGTAGTGCTGGTGCAGAGCCAGTCCTCTCCTTTACCTTTTGAAATCCTGCTCATTTTTTAAGTGGCTTAATGGTAGAACATGGCATAGCTTCAAGTAGCAAACGCTTGGGTAACATCCATTTGAAAAAGCTTTAATAGATGGCTGCCCCTCCCTGAGCCTGGTTCTGCCAGAAGTTTCTTCCTGTTAAAAAGGGAGTTTTTCCTTCCCACTGTTGCCAAAGTGCTTGCTCATAGGAGGTCATATTATTGTTGGATTTTTCTCTGTACAGTATATAGCGCCTTGAGGTGACTGTTGTTGTGATTTGGCGCTGTATAAAGAAAATTAAACTGAATTGAATTAATAAGTAAAATCTGCAAACTGTATCTATGATTCAGTGAGATGTTTTTGCTTCACTGATGTCAGTGGTTCCATCTTTTGTACCAGCACATTTGTGCACACATGTGCTTATGCCACTTTTTAGGAATAGTGCCACTTTTTACATGAAAAAGCAATGAACCAGTTCAAGGGGACATGCTCATCAGCTAGCAACTTGTCATTCACAAGTCAGCCCATTTCTCAGTCAGGTCCTTGCACATTGCCTTCAGTTTCACTACGTGAAGAACAGGTTTCATAAGGGGACTAATTTAACCATTGTGTTAAATCTCAGTGCTAAAATCTGTCTTTTATCAGTAGGGTTAGGGTTGGTACCTTTTATATCATCTTTTATACTATGATCATGTGGCCAACCTTTGATGAGCAAGCTGTGTAGCAGAAAAACAGAATGCAAAAATTAAAAAAGCAAAAAACAAATAACCAGTCAAATATTTTAAAAATAATTTTCGTTGGTTTCTTTTTGTTTTCTAATCTTGATTTCACGCTTAAAAAAAAAAATCATGACACAGACTTACTAAGGGCTATGTTGCATTCCCTCTTCTTTTAATACTCTAATCCTTCATTTTTCTGGGTGTGAACTGAGGAGATTCTGCTGCTTTCAAAGCAAAATGTTTCCTCATTTTTGCTTATATTGAATTTCAGCTTTTAAATAATTCATAATAATCCACTATTGTTGTTAAGGGAAATTATCAAATATTTTCAAAGGGTGATGGGACAGGCCGACAGGAAGGCCAGTTTAGTACAGATGGAGAGATGCTCTTTTGTTCCCTTCCCAACTTTTTTCTTAGCACCAGCACTTAATATTTTGTCTTTATTAATTTTAATGTAAATAATGTTTAAATGACTTGCAAATTTATGTGTATATATTATTTATAGTGTGTGTATATATTTTACACACCATATTTCTTAGAATGGTAAATGAGCCCCTGTAAAAATGTGTCAAATGTGTATTTTTGTAAATGGCAATGCATCTACATAGTTTTAATGATAATACCAAGATTTCTAAATTATTGCTATACTTTAATATTGTAAAGGCTTGATATTTAAATTCACCCAGATTTTTTTTCCTTCAATTTAAAAAAAAAAGAAAGAAATAAAAGTCCCACATTTGCTTCCACTCACACTGCCCTTGGCAATTTGTGGGTATTTATGTTGAATTTGAATCCACCCGTTCCACATCTTGAGTCTGGCTGGTCAGAGGAATACACTCATTGGAGGTTTTATACAGACTATTTCTTTGCTATAAAGAGATTCTTAAAAAATTGTCTTTATTTAGACTATTTTTTAAGAATTGACAATACAGAGTCAACTGACATTGACTCTGTATTGTGGTGACAGCAGAAATCTCTGGAATGGATGTCTCAAAATCTGGAAATAAAACCAAAACTATCCAAAAACAGGAGAAATGGTAAAAAAGGAAACAGTTTTCTGTTTTGTAATTTGGGTGAGCAGATCCTGAAATATGCTTTAGTATGTACTGTATAGCATACTAGTCTGTTCTTCTTTTTTCTTTTGTCTTATCAGTCTTCACACAATTAATTAGAAATCTGATATAACATACCCACACAAATACAAAGTCAGTTATGGACAATGCCACCATATCAACTTCAGATTGGCTCAGGTCACCAGAAACCAAACTGAAAGTGGACCTTGCGTACGACAAAGAATGCCATGCAAATCTTAATCTCACTTAAACTGAGGCAGTATGGTTGTAACTAAACCAGCATTGCATACTTTTTCTAACTAAACCCTTGTTTTCTTCCTCTCTCACGTTTTCCCATTTAGAAAAGAAATGGTTTACAGATGAACCAGAAAATGCCTACCCAAGGAACATTCAGATCAAGCCCATGAGCACTCACATGGCCAACCAAGTCAACCAATACAAATCCACTAGTAGTCTGATTCCACCAATCAGAGAAGTTGAAGATGAATGCTGAACACCAGGCTTTCTTGCTGACTCACCAGACATCTGTACGCTCTTTACGAAAGAGATTGGAAGAGATCACCAAAGGAGGGATGATGATGATGATGATGATGACAGAGGTGGTGAAGATTGACACATTTCGCCTCACTCATTCTTCTAATTGAGGGTTGGACAGGAACCCAGACTGGGAAGGGACCTCCTATGTGTATATGTTTAATGTTACTTCCATGCTCTTGGACATTTGTTTTATTTATTTATGTGTCCATAGAAATGTACATAATGACAATCAAATAAGGATTGTACAGCCCCTTCCCTCTAGCACTTTTTGGAATTATTTTGAGTTGACGGAAAAAAAAAGAAGAAGAAGAGTACTTCCTGTAATTCTTTGCAATAGTTCACCTCTTCATGTGACCAAACTCCATGGCTGAGGTGACTGGTTATTGGAGGATGAGGGTTGCAGCGATAAACTGATCATATCATCTCCCAAAGATTAACTCAGTTGCGACACATCAAACCGGCTGGGTTCATCGCCGTCATATCTCCCGTCTGCTTCTGTTCTATTTGCACTAAAACTGAACAAGTTTCTTTCCACAGAACAACTGGAAACATCAACACCCCCACCTCCCCACGCCACCTCTGAGTAAAGAGTCATTGAGGAGATGACGGAGGAAGAGCTGCTCGGCTTTGGAGGCATACTAATTTTGTTCTCAGTTTGTTACTCATCGTGTCATTGCTTTAAGCTTTTGCTGTTTCACCTTGACTCGCCGTGTTGAGTGAGATCAATCCAGCCCTGAAAACAAAAAACAAAAACAAAGGAAATCAAATATTGCAAATTGGTAATCTAAAAACTCAAGACAATGGTGCAGTGTTGGTGCATGCTGGCTGGAAGGAGAGCCCGAGTCTTCTGCTGATGTGTCAGATACCTGTGCTTGAGCCCAGTAGATATCGCGGTTAATCAGCCTGAATACATGAAAAGGATAAAAAACAACAACAACAACAAAAACCTGCTCTGTCCTTCATGCATTCAGGTTTATGTATAAACTGTGTGTATGTGTGTGTTGTATTACAGCCACTTGTCCTTCTGATGCTGCACTGTCACTCCCCACCAACACTGATTTGTATGTGGACAGCATGTTTGAAAAAAAAAAAGAGTCACAATAGACACAAACAGTAGGAGATCATAAATCACTTGGGTGTTCTAGCAAAGGCATTGAGTTGCATCCAAAACCAAACCAAAATAGCCAACTATGATTGAGCGTATCTAACATGAACAGCAGCTGCATGGCGTTATAACTGTAACAGCACTGGGATCACTCAGCAAAGTGGTGTATTGCCTGTAACATAAAGTTAATATATGAGGAAAGAAATGCCACATATTGCGTAATAGTGGGCATCAGTGGGTCCTCCTTTGATCGGAGCAACTGCCTGGCACGGGGTTGGCACAGAGGCAGTAAAGAGCTTGGATGTTCTCTGTTGCCAGCCCAGATGTCGCACACGCCAAGCTGCTGTGTTCAGTCCTCGAACACGAGGAAATGGTCAAGCATAGTTGGTGGAAATGCAACAAATGCCACAGGCATAAGGACAAGGAAGTGGAACGTGCTCGGGTGCAACATGAGTGTATTTTCTGTATGCTAACGCGCCTATATATCCAAATGAGGCTGGTGCATGGACGGAGGATTGACCCGGTAGCCTCGTACTCCAAATTGTCAACCTTGTCCAAGAAAAAAAAAGTAGTGGGATTTATACATTTCAGCATAATTATTTTATATCCATAAACATAATCAATTTGTACTTATTTTTCTAGTCAAGAGCAAAGTTAAAAGTACTTTAGGAGAAGACTGAATTGATATATTTAATTACAACTACATATCAAAAGATTTTATGTTGGACTGTCACTTTGTCACGTATACTAAAACAAATGATTATTTTTTTAATCGCCCTAGCCCCTCTCTGACAGACTGCATCACTCTGGAGCTAACATAGCTTAGACTAGCTTGCATTGTGAAAACATCTTCAGCTTGGCAGCTCAGCTCTGTTGAGTGCTTGTAGAAATAAATTTAGGCTAATCGGAAGCCTCCTTTGGTTGCACAGATGCAGTGTCTACTAAATAATGTGTCTACTACTAAGCGTCCCTTGCTGAGAACATGCATAAAGGGAAGAAAGGCGTAAAGGAGTTGTGTTTTGGGGGAGGGGGTAAATGTACTTAACTAAGGAGTGGATTAGAATGGTTAATAATGACGGGATGAATAGAAAGTTTCTCCCACTGTGTGCAGACCAGAACCGAATGACCTTTATTAGATGACTGTGACCTAAATTAGGTCCCTAGCATGGAGTAGGAGTGTGTACACTACAACAAAGTGTGCTGGTATTTTCCACAGAATATGACCGGGAGACGCTGTTTGTTTATTGCAGCGATCCTGCTCTATAGATTGTAAAGAGAACGTCATTCTGAAAATAGAAAACAATTTTGGAAAATGGAAAAGATGATACTGTGCTAAATATGTTTGTGTAAACTCAACCCATGATATAGATCACATTTCTTTCTCAATCAAAATGATCTGAGCCTCAGTGTCCGTCTATTGGGTGTGGTACAACTATGCTGAAGCCTCATACACATTGTCCTGAAGT
This sequence comes from Neolamprologus multifasciatus, assembly GCF_963576455.1. Taxonomy (NCBI): domain Eukaryota; kingdom Metazoa; phylum Chordata; class Actinopteri; order Cichliformes; family Cichlidae; genus Neolamprologus; species Neolamprologus multifasciatus. The sequence goes on from NC_140451.1 coordinate 19,998,677, forward strand.
GAACTTTTGAACTGTGATTACATCGTTGTCACACATTGTAGCAAATAGGTTTCTTTTTGGAAAAATATGTGAGTAAAATGTACGTATAATTGGGTTATTAACGCCATACTTTCTAGCCTGAACTTTAAGGAATTAATATTTGGTAACGTCGGTCGCTCATTCTACATAAAAATCGACAAACTGATTGTTCTGTTGAGAAAAAAAAAAGATGAATATGTATCTCAAAAAAATAAAAGATCTTGGTTTATTGTAGGAATGCGGAGACTATTCAAGTACTGTATGCGGCACATGGATAGGTTAGGCAGAATTTGATCAGCCATCACGAAGAGGAAAGGTAGCACCAATTCAGTAATTATCGAAAGACAGGACATCCTTCGTTTTCCTGTTTCTATTACTTTGCTTTGTAACAGGGTTTACATTCCATTTTGTCAGCTCATCATTATCTATCACAAACTGTCACAACTGCTTCTTATTTGTTTACAGAATATTTTTGAGGCACTTAAACATAGCAAAGTGGTACATGCTGCAAACCGGCATAAACTCGCAAAGTAATGCACCATTTACTTTCATTATACTTGATTACTGTGCTTTTTTTTTTTTTTTTTCTTTTAGACCTGAACCCTCATTGCACAACTCATTCAGGCTGGCATTACTCACAACACTGGACTGAGATGTCTCTCCTTCCTACATCTTTTCAGATGTTCTTTGCATTGTATACCTCTAAAGTTTTTAGAGTGTTTTTTTTTTTTTGAAGTGCCATGAAGAGTTCAGTTGAGCAGGCATCCTTCAGTCATTCAGGGACACAGGCTACCTTTAAGGGAGTCCACGTGTTTTCCACTGTGAGAATAAAGTCTTGTACTGACATGGAGAACATCCAAGCCATCAATGCCTCCATGCCAGTATAGTGCCAGGCAGTGCAGGAGGTCAAGAGGAGGGCCCATATTAAGTCCCACTAAAGCGAAAAGTGGCATACAGGAGGCCCGAGGGGCTGATGGGGCAGATGGATACAAGCTTCAGTCAATAAATCATACATGTCCTATCTGCCAGATGCTTTGTTAAAGGTTAGCAGGTTGTGTCATACAGTGTAATGAGATATGGATGACTGAAAGATGCACAGATGTGTTGTTATCCACTGAACAAATCAAAAGACTGACGCGTCATATGTTACTGTTACAGTATGTTGCATTAATTTTGTTAATCTATTTTTTTTGCTGTAAAGGATGGAAATAGAAACTTATTTGCTGGGAAATGTACTAGATATATAATAGAACATAAAATACTTATGGGGATAGGAGGTGGGTCTCAAGTCTTAATAATACATGAAAACTGCGTTCAGCTTTTTTTTTTAAAGAAAACTTGCTTTTTTTTGGCTGCCTATCAGTTCAGGAAGAATTCAAGATATTGCTCTTGTTTATCACAGATAGGATTTCTTAGTACATCATCATTGCAGCAAACGGAAGTTTGACACAGCAGTCTAATTAGTTTGGATGCGTTCAAGATGTGATGGATAAATGGATTATTTGATGGTGCTGAGTTGATCTACCTGACTCTGTCAAATATAATCTGCTGATAAATATACTGTCTTGTACAAAAAAATTGTACATAGATTGTACATGGTTTCTTTTTGTATTTTTTCTCAAATTAAAATGGATGTATTTGTGTTCTAAACCTGGACATTCTCCTAATTGTTTAGAAAAATTCCAGCTACAAACAGCAGTTCTCAGTTATGAACTATACAATTATATATTTGGAACGACCATAAATAGAAAGTGATACAGTACATACACAACTATTACATGTAGTTTATACTTGTAAACAATGTCCATACGTTAAATAATGTTATACACTTGCGAACACTTTATTAGGTACATCTTGGTAGTACTAGGCCACCTTTTGCCTTTAGTACTGTTTTAATTCTTCATAGCATAGATTTAGATCCTATGTGAACTGTAGCCTCAATTTCCTGTTCTTAATTAACAAGAGCCATTGTTGTCTTCTGCTAGTGGAGCCCATCTGCTTCAGGGTTCAACATGTTGAGCATTTGGAGACACTCTTCTCCATAGCTTGGTTGCTGTGTGTGGGTATTTGAGATACTGTTGCCTTCCTATCAGTTTGAAGCAGTCCGGACATTTTTCTCTGACCTTCTCTGACAAGGCATTTTCTTCCAGAGAACTGCTGCTTGGACCATTCTCAGAGGTGGTTATTTGGGAAATTCCCAGTAGATCAAGAGTTTCTGAAATATTCAAAATAGTCTGTCCAGCACTAACAACCGTATTATGTTCAAAGTCACTTAAATCACCTGTTTGTCCCCATTCTGATGCCCGGTTTGAACTTCAGCAGGTCATCTTGACCATGTGTAGATACACAGGTTCAATTTGATTGTCTGATTAAATTCTGTGTTAACAAGCAGTTAAACCAGTTTGTCAGGTGTACCTAACAAAGGAGCTGTTGAGTTTATTTTAGTAGCAGGCTCAGAAACTCAGCTAGCCTGCTTCATCGGGTCTGTGTTGGGGTGTTTTGATGTGATTTAAGCAATAATTGACAGATAACATAAGCAAACATCCCTCAAAATTTTTACCATATATTAATTAATCTTTGGCTCTTTTCCACAATGTGTCTTTTGCTTCTCCTCCTTTAGTCTGGTTCTGCTGGAAGTTTCTTCCTGTTACCACCGTCACTAAGCATTTGCTCATCAGCATCTGATTGTTGGGGCTTTCTGTCTGATACTCCAGAGTCTTTACCTTACATTATAAAGTTTCTGGAGGTGATTGGAAGTTTAGTAAGCCTTCCAACACAATTCTTTCTATTAGATACATCGAAATCTCGTATTTGTCTGATAGGTGTCCATTCTGTGCAGTGTTTGCACAACTCTGTTTGCAAATGAAAAAAAAAAAAACGCTCAGACCAAACCAACATCACTCCAGCCAACAACATGGAGCGTTCATGTTCGTGCACAACATCAAATATGACCACCATCAGTCTACCCACATGCCAAATTATCTCTCTAAACATGCACAGTACAGTTGAAAAAGACCCAGCCCCTCACCTTGACCATGAACAGGAGACACCTGAGATGAATACAAACTGTATTTTACAATCCTCACCCTGCCGAGGGGTCGGTGACCCTGCCGTCCAAGTCCCGCCACCAATCGCGTATCCTCTGAGTCTGGCATTAGTCTTGATTTACGTTTACTGACACGCTATTAGCTGCTCCATCACTTTCACCTGTCACACTGTCAATCAATGAGGATCCACACAGTGATGGGTGGGAATAGCATTCTGTCCACAGTAGCTCGTATATCTCCGCCAAGACAGTGACAGTGGATGAGTAAAGGACATCATACCAGGTATCTCGCTGTGCTGTCATGTCAGCGCTGTGGATGTGCGCCACACCAGGATGTGTAGCATCTTAATGTGGATTTGGCTTGCAGATACAGTTATTATAGAAGCGACTGATTTATTGAGGGAGTAATCCTCTTTCTCGCTGTTAGAGCTACGACATGTCAAAGCGAAGCCCGCACCTTGACGAGCATGTCATTAAACAGCGCTAAAGTTGGAGGATTTTTAACCTTTCTGTAATGCAGTAATTTTCCAACTCCAATAATCTGTTTAGATATACACCGCAGTGAACACTGTGCTGCCCGTGTCAAGGGTACGGAGATATCTCCCGAGAATCCTTCAAACATCACGAGCAGCACCAATTCTGAGGTGTTATGATGTGTCAGGATGACTTCTCAGACAACGAGCCACTCTTATCTCATAGCTAGAAATCAGTGGACATCTCATAAGTCTCCGAGCCCTGCCCTCCTTCCCCTCCTCCTCCTCCTCCTCAGCTGAAGTGTGCAATTTCACACTCCAACGTCAAACAGGCGGTCAGAAAGAGAACGTATGACCCACCCTGGCATTTGTCCTCATTTCTCTCTCAAATGTGCAAACACTATTACCCTTGGGTTATCTTAAGTGGTGTGGTGAAGAATCCCGGCCTCTCTCCTCTCTTCTCCATGCCAGACACCCAGACATCAAAACACGACAAGCGGCACGGACAGAGCGGGGATAAAAGACAGAGTGAGGCAGGAGGGGAAAGCGATGGAAATGGAGCAGATGTTTGTGCGGCTGCTGATTTGTGGCCTGATAAGGGTGCTACACAGGCAGCTGGAATTGATGGCTTGTTAGTGAGGACGGGCCCCTCTGTGAGATGTTTTCAAAATGATTGATTTACAATAAAGTGGCTCCGGGTGTGTGCATGCAGGCAGAACTGATGCAGATCGATCCCGCTGAAATTGATTGATCAGCCATTTAGGTTGGCAGTGTGTTTACTGAACAAAAACGAGCAGGACTCTCCTCCCAGCTCCCCCCTCTCCACCCCCACCCAACTCTCCATAAAGCAGAGGAGAAATGCCACCTCTGGGCCTGTCTCATTTCTCTGGAGGTGGCAGCAAATACAGGCCCTATCAGAATATGAACCATAAAAATGTAATCATACAGTGAGAAATACTGGCATAAACGTTTACGATTGTGTACTTTATTCTCCTATCAACGTGTCCTTCTGTGACTTGGAGATACTATGCCTTTAAAAATAATGACTTACCTGCTCTATGCAAAGGGAGGGAATACTGTTTGCCTTATCTCAGTGTCACATTGAGACTTTCAGAGGGAGGTATAGAAATAACTAATAACAGTGGATTTCAGTAAACAAGCAGCACATTCTCAGCCATACTTAAAGCTGACACACCAGCAACCTTTAGCCTACCTACACTCACATGCCTGTCATACATAATGTAGAACAGCCCTCAAGTGTTAAAGTGCCTCATATATGGCAATTTATCCAAACGGCACATACAAGGGTCTCCGTGTACATTTTATAAGGAGTTTTACTGATGGATAAAGCACAAGGACAATGTTTACCATGTGACCTCTGTGACTTTTCTTTACTTCCTCTTTGCCAAAACAAACCTCTCCACCAGCCAGCTAAGGACTTAAATCACCTGTCCTCGCACGCCTCATCCTGTTATTTGGATAATTGCCAACAAGAGCAAGCTTTTCCATTCTCAGGACGACGTGTGGTGGCCCCATCATGTTCCTTATTAACAATTTTACACACTTCGTCGCAGCGAGAGGGTGTCAGAATGCCAATAATATTTACCGTCTGGTGTGCGGGCTATTCAAGGGAGGCTGAGTGTTGCTGATTGCCCTGACAGAAGCTGACAGCACCCTGAACCTGAGATCCCTGCAAATAAACTCAGCAGAGTGTCGTTTTTTTTCACCTTCTTCTTCTTTTTAAGGAAGCAGGGTGTGCCTTTAGACATGAACCAGACGATGGAGCACCACACCGATGCTGTTTATGCTTCTTTTAGCTACTTCTTTTAAACATTTGACTAATAGAAGATATATGAATATATCTGTAGATATATATATCATTATCCCCTTGTCATAATGGGCCGTTTAGCAAATCAGTGACCTGCAGGTTTAAAATAATTTTCTAAAAAGAGCTGGAAGGCAAGCACGTGAAACAGCTGTCGTGGGATTATTGAGCCATCTCAGTCAATCCAACCACTGTGTAACAATTTCCATAACATTGACACAAAGGCTGTCAACACCATTTAGAGCTTCTACTTTTTGACCCCTGAACCGTTTAACATCACGGTCAATGTTTTACAGTATCCAAACATCTGGTTATAGTAGGACACCTCAAACATATCGATATCGATAAGTGTGGCTGCATGTGTGTGTGTTTGTTTGTGTCACAGAGAAAGAAAAGGAAAAGATCCAAAGACCGAGCCCTGTCCCAATTCTACTGTGATAATAGTTTCCATGACGATGAGGCATGCTCAGCACATCACTTGTGGCCCAGATAAACAGTGATCCTTTACAAAAACAAGAAGGTCATTACAGCAGCTTGTCAAATCAATGCCCAGTGTGTCCAAGTTGATTAAGACATCTCCCCTCAGCTCTGACACTCCGTCAATAGCAGCAGGCGCACAATGCTGTGACGGAGGGGGGTTAGGGGGTTGGTGATAGTCTATGGCGGAGAGAGTGTGTATGGGCGGAAGGGGGGTTGGTGAGGTGGGGGATATTCCAGCTTTCTCCTTCCACACACACACACACACACACACACACACACCCCTACACAAATACACGCACAGTACTCAGATGATTGGAGTGAAATACCCATCAGTCAGGGAGGCGAGGTGGACTAATGATTCCCTGTGCTGCCTATTAGAACTACATGACAACTCAATCCTGCTCACGGAAAGAGAAATGGAGGAGAGAGTTTGTTGGGATGGAAAGTGAGGGGTGGGGGGGTGAGGCAAGGAAGGGTGAATGAAGGGAACGCAGAAGAGAGAGGAGGAATAGAAAAAGTGACCTTGTAGCGGCATCATTTGAGGCTGAATTAAATTGGCAAGAGCAGCTAATCTTTACCTGGGGGCGATTAACAGAATTAAAGGAGAACAACAAAGGCACAGGGGTTGGCGTTTCTCTTCTTTTTTCCCCGGCTGCCACTGCCATTTGTAATTTGTGTTTAATGTCCTCTTCTGGAAAACTTGGCGAATCTTCCTCTCTAAGCCTGTCATGGGTGGTTGGTTTTTCTATCTGACACACAAACAATAACAGACTCAGATATGTGGTTGGCTGTCATTACATGACATCCAATGAAATCAAGACTGTGTTGTCAAGTCAGCTTGTTTTTCAGTGTTAAAGACTTGCATTTTGATATTATTAATAATAGACTGGCATACATTTGATTATTTTCTTATTAGGCAAAAGTGAAAAACTTGAGCACTGTTGTCTTCAGCTGTATACTCGTAGTTCCAAACTTTTCCCTCATTGTAATAAAAGAGGATTATATTAGTAGGAAGTGAATTACTTCAAGTTTAGCCTCTGCACTCAGTATCTCTTTTCTCACAGACTAATCAATATGTTTGGAAAAACAGACAAGGTTAGGCCTATCAGCCAGTTTGACACACAGAGAGAAAGCATTGCTGATACCCAAATGCGCAGGTTCACAGCTGAAGTTTACCCAGACATAGAAGAGAATCACAACTAATAAACCTTTAGCTCAAGGATACTTGAACCAGCTCTTGTAAATGGATCAATGTTTTGTGCTATTGGCATTTAATCACCATATGCATATCTCAAATAGTGTAGGATTTGTATTGTTTGTTGTGAGAACACCTCAACTTTGCCTGACTCTTACTTCACCTTCATGGCAAAAATGTGTGCGATCCAGAAATAAGAATCTCAGCAACCAGGACAGGAGAGCATTACAATTTTTACAGATATCCATGATCATGCAGTGATGGAGGTGAACTTGAGCTTTACAAAAGCCAGTGTAAGAACTGCAAAGAATTTGCTCCAACAAGTTGATTAACTGTAGTAAGTGCTTCATAACTCCTTGGAGTTGTGCTCATCAAACAAATGAGAGCTAACTAGAAATAAATTAAACAACCTGCACTTGTGGGAGGAAAAAACAAACAAACAGCTGAATGACAGAATGACACTACAATGAATAAATATACAACTCCTGCCTTTTTCCTTTTTGGTTCTTGTCTTCTTGAATGTGAGGCTATAGATAGGTGATGCACCACTGTATCATGAAACTATATTTGGTGTGGCCAACATAATTTTACAATTACTTGACTTTTAATCTCGCATTGCTAACTTAATGACCAAATACCTGCAAACTATAATTTCAACCTACTACGTGTTTGATGCTAACTGAGAAAAGTCAGCATGCTAACATGCAAAACTAGGACAACAAAAATAGTAAACATTAAGCCTACATGTTAAATATACTAACAATATGATAGTGGACACGTTATTTTAACATAGCAGCTAAGTCATGTCTATCTCACTGATTTAAATTATGTGTGTTTTGTAAGCTTATCTGCGAATTAACATCCCTAGCTAGCTAGCTAGCTAAGGGCAGTAGTTAGCTATCAGTAGTTAGCCATCTGAAGTAGCTGTGGCATTGTGCTTTCATTCTAGAATATAATTACTACACATGAATTATTGACATAATGTTTTTTGTCTTTTCATGCAGACATTGGTCTCAACAAAAAACAAATCATCACATTAGTACAGGTATAGTTTCTAATTGGTAAAATTTGTTAAATGGATTGATCTCTGGTTGCTGTAATGCTGCTAGCCTGTTATTGTGTGGATGTTTTTGTACATTCTTTTTGATTTATTTTAAAAATGTTTATGAAAAATGATTACCAAAATTAACTTTAACCCCTCCTTAAATGATTTATTTGATTTGACTAAATCTCTCAGTATGATTAGGATTTGGTTAGTTTGTAGTTTGGTATATTCAACCGTTTTAGCATTTTTATCACTGTTCTTTAAATGTGCTTCCTTTAAAAAATAAAAACAAATTCATTAAATTAACTTATTAGAAATGGTTAGTTGAAATAAAATATTAATAAAAACAAAATAAATAAATAGAAATCTACATATTGGCAATCCAAAAAGAAGAAAAACATGGGCTACTTAAAACCTGAGCTCCCAGCTACTGACCACCATTATTGTTTCCATAAAAGCAAGACTGGCTGCAGTAAATAGTGCCTCACCTCCAGAGTATTCATGATTCAAGGATTTCATTTGTGCTACGCCATCTCCATGTCTTTAAGACTCACCCACAAACGGATTTCCCTCACCTTTTCCTCACAATTACTCACAGCCGTGTGTCAAAATTCGACTGCCTCTGTATGTCACTGTCATCGGCCAAGGCCAAGTCGAGCCATTTTAGAGGCTGCCCTCCAGAGGACCCCAGAGATAGGCTCAGAGTGCCGCAGGAAATACCACAGAGTCTGACATACAGCACGGCACACTTGTCCCTCAGGTCACACCACCGTGGGTCCCATAATATGTGTATTCATATGTAATGTATGAGCATTGTTTACAGTTCAAAACACGTTCATGGGAAATAACCCTACCCCCAAAAAATCTAAATCTGAGAGAATAATTCCTTCATCCATCCGAAGGAGCCATTTGAGTGAAAGAGCATGATGCCACGGATACTGTAGGTACACATCACTTCATTGTACAGTACACTGCTTGTTTAAGTATTCTCTTGTGCCTCAATGGAGTCATACAGAATTGGCCATGTGAGAAAACCAGCCATTTCTCCTGGGGGCTTTTTTTTTCCTGGTTCCTTTTCACGTCCACTTGTTAGATAAACACAGACGCAATTCAACACAATCAGCACTTCCACCCTCGGGACCTGATAGAAGAAGTAAATGCCAATATTTCCAGGAAATTCCTTTGCAATGTTTGATTGTTCTATTCAAGCATGTAAGGTCTAGCATCTCAAATGAGCATAGGCGTAGAACTCTAGACACATTGAAGTGATTGTTGTCTGCCAAAAAGATTGTTATTGGCCAGTTCATGTGCATATCATACTCATTTTATCTCAATCAAACAGCCATAACATGTAGGGGAAAATATTTTTATTCCCATCTGTTATAATAGCAAAGATGTGTCTTTGTGACATTTTAATATTATTTGTAATTGCATATAATAAACCAAAAAGCATCTTTCTTCTAAAGTATAATTATCAATGACAATAATGTAACTATAGGGGATACTATATGTAGTACTACTTATTTCTTGATGTTAGACAGTATCTGTTTATGTCTTTATTTGGGCTGCCAGTTTGTGGAAACTAGGTTGTAATAACCATATAAAACAAGGTTATTACACTCTGGTTTCCAAATAATTTGTAACTCCCATTTATTATTCAAATTTCAAGTGAGGATGTAATGCATTGAACCAAGCCTGCAAGCATGTAAAATCAATGGCAATGATGCTTTGTGTCATATAATGTACAGCTGTAGAGCCCTAGGGTGTGAACATTAAAATGCAAACTTTACATGCCCCTCTGCCATACTAGTGTGTATAATTACTGTATGTTTTCTGCCAAATCAATGTGTTTTTTTTGTTTTAATGATGCAGAAAAAAAAGGTTAAAGTGTCTGATCAAATATTTATCTGATTACATGTGGCCGATTGTATTAAATGTGTTATTGTTAATCAAAAAACCAAACAAATAGAGCGCCTAAGAACGAGGAACAAAGACTCCAAATTTTGCTCCAAAAATTGCATCAAACGATGAATCACTTCAAAACAAACACGGAACAGAAACACGTTGCGTTGTTGTCGTACAATATTTAGCACGACACTGACAGCGATTAATATTCATGAGGCTGCGACTTTGCAGACCCTCAGGATAGTTAAATTAATTATGCTAACAGGGTCATTTAACTGCTTTATTCAAAGCAAAGCAATTCTCGTGCAATAAGTGACACAATAATTACACACAATCTAACGAGAGGACAGTGACAAGTGGAGGAGCGACACGCTCATCTTCATAAAGTACAAAGAAGACATTTACACAGCAGCGCAAAACAAACACAAAACAGAAGTAAAATCCATACAGGCGAGATGAAAGAATAACTAAAGCCGGCTAACAGTTTTACATCCACGGCAGCACTTTCTCTCTCTCAGAGTAGTAAATTTGATTTGTTACTATGTGTTATTATTTGGAATTATTCATTTTCTCTGTCAGTGCACATTGAGGGGTAATAGAAATGCCAGCAAGGTGGCTGATTTACTTATTAAAATTTTCATCTCAAGGCTTGAGAGGCATGATTGGAGTCTGTAAGAGTAACGGGAAATCATGCATTATGTAGGCGAATTTGACACGACCTTGAGACTTCTGAGCGCAGACCATATATTACCATCAGAGCGACCTTCCCATCCCGAAGATACATCTGATGTGTTTAAGGCTGTTTTACAATGCATTAGGAGGGCTTTACATGTGCTGAGCTCACTTTATTTGCTCATACATTTCACAGGAAGAGTTTAGTGTCAGGCTGATGGGGACCGTTCACAGTGACTGAGTCACTTGTCGAGACAAATGAGCCTGCGGAAACAGGCCGAGGCGCTGGATAATAAGCATTTCAAAGCAAATTCCCGCTTTCCCACTTTTACTTCCCTCCAATATACAGCACATTTACTATTCAGTGAACCCATGTGGATTCCAGCTCATCAAGTATTCACGCTTACTGCGATTGATTGACCTGCATCTTGAAGACAGAATAGATATGATTTTTCCCACCAAGCTATGGGGCGTCAGGATCAATATTCTCACTGTTGGTTAAGCTTTTGCAACCTTTAAAATATCAGCTCCAATCGATCTCTCTCACATAATTGCCTACATTTTCAAATCAAGTCTCCCACCCCCCACGCCCCGTTTTGTACATGCCAGTGACATTTGAAATGCCTCACAGTCCTGCCACACGACCTGTCGGAGTACCTAAGCTAAAGGGCACAAAACACATTTATTAGCATATTACATTTATTGCTCTGTCCACCTTGTTCTACTTTTCACCCCTGTGCTATAAACATGTGAGAGAGCAAGGCCATGTTATATTTCCATATAAAAAGCCCCATAATTATGGGGGGATGGTTGTTCCCCTTATCAGAGGAAATGATAAGGGAGTACCAGGCCCTTTGAAAGAACGGGGTCCATTTTGATATAATTGGCAGTGGAATTATTTATGACATTAATTGCCACATTATCGACTGGCTGTCAGCTCCTGTGTCAGTCTGTCCATCTTTCTTAGCAGAAAGAGCCAGCTCAGCCTGGTGCCCACTGACAAGCTAATTACTACAGCACAACCCTGAGTGACAAATGTTACTCATCTAAGACCGGGCCCGGAAATAAGGGCCACTCTCACGCCCCTCCCCCCCCCCCCCCCCCCCCCCCCCCCCCCCCCCCCTCAGCTCCTCTGGATCAAGCGAGACAGCAGTGTGCTGCCAGATGTCTTCAGTAGCAGGAGGGAAGGGGTTTGCATGTCAGACACAGACAGAGAAAAAGTGGGGTAGGAAAGGAAAAAGGGGGGAAAGAGATTTCTAGAGCCAGGAGGACAGTTAAATCTAAATCTCGCCCCATCCTGTCTGCTGCTCTATCAGTGGCTACTTGTCACTCATACAGACAAGTCCTTTTTCCTTCCTCCGCCTCCTTGTAAATTTGCATTAGCTCATGCCAATCAGTCATCAGGCTGTGAGCTGATATCTAGTGATGGGGCGATTGGTCCTTAGTTTTCTTGACAGCAAGTCACACACTCGTGTGCCTTTGGGGAGGAGAATTGCACTGTGCCAACAATGTAGGAAAAATCTGAGCTCATACAATATGCAAATACATTTTAATATACCTACAGTCTGAAAGCCTTCCAATATTGTGCAACAGTTGCTGTAGTTACAGTATTATTGAAGACTGTGCAAAAGGATGAACTTAAATTAAATTTTCTCATATTAAATATGGATACAGGAAGAGCTATCACATCGTCATCTGTATTTTGTGGCTATTAAGAGTACATCAAAACTCAAGCAAAAAGAGAAGTTATATATACTTATAATCAAGTTTTGTTTTTTTTTACTAAATGCACGTGCGGTATTGTTAGTATTAAGGTTTCATTGTGTAACGTTTCATTTCTAGTACAAAAACAGCAAAAATTGTCTACGCAAACTGTGCACAAAGACCCAGATCATGCTCACGCAGATATGGATTCACATAAAAATATGCACATTCAGAGTTACACTTCCTATGCGTGTGCCTGCGCACAGACACGCACATGCACACTGTGGCTAGTAGAGGAGCCTGCAGGGCCACTATAGCAGAATGTCACTGATCTGCTGTGATGAAGTGGCGTGCCATTTGTTCAGCCAAGAAGTTCCCAAGGAGCAGCCTCAGTGACAGAGCCGAGGGTCAAGGAGGGCACCGCCTACAGGTAGATCTGTTCCTCATACCTTAATTAATCTACTGTCCGTGATGCCAAGCATCCCATTCATCCCACCGCATGCACAAAGGCACATGTCAAGCATATGTCAACCCAATCTGGCACTCCCTGCCCACCCCATAATGCAGTTTGTGTTGGTGTGGCAGCTCGGGATGCATCCCTGACGAGGATGGGAAGTGACACGCACCAAACTCGGTGTGTCCCCCAGCCAGCTCCGGTGGCTCGGGGCCTGTCAATTCCAGCTCCGTCAGTGGCACTGGCTCAATGGCAGTGCCTGTGACACATGTCACAAAGTTTTAAATGTCTGCTCTTTTCAGCAGGATGGCTGGGCGTGCGCCGCAGCCAGGGGAAGGATGACATTTTGTGTCGTGCGGGGGGAACTTGTTGTGGCTCCCCTCTTCCTGCCTCCTCCGGCTGTCAGCCCCAGTTTCCTCTGAACATATCAAAACACAGACAAATAAACCTTGTCATTTTGAAACGCCAGCACTAGTGACCAGGCTCCTGAACGGCATGTCATCTGGAATATGGTCACACAGTCCTGTTGAAAGTTGTGAAGTGAACGAGCACATACAAGCAAGCAGACACACACACACACACACACACTATAGTATACTAGTGCAAATGTTTAAGCTAATAGAAATATGAGACGAACTGAAAGAGACACAGTGAACAAACATTGCATCAGGCTATCTCTGACCTTTTCTTCATCCGTTTGTGGATGAGTGACACACTGTACTGAAGCTCAACATGGTTTCTTTCAAGTCCCAAATAAATAAAGCCTCTATCTCATCACTGTGGTTTATTCGCCTCCATCACTTCTAAAGTGTAAGTAATCAAGCCTTATGATTTGATGACAGATGAGTTTTGTCAGTCACTGACATCTTTAATAAGCTTTATGCAGGAAAAAAATATCTATGTGATGGACATTTCATCATTAGGAAACAGTTTAAAGTGCCGGCAGAGGGAATTAAATGTGAAAGCATCATAGTACCTTAAACTCCACATCAAATTGACAAGAGACATGTGTTAGTTCAACCCTTTTAATTAAATCCTGCTAATACAATTTCACATCAGATCAGATTTATCACATCATTTACATTAAAATTTCAATTTGTTGCCTCAGAAATTTGACCTGCTGCTGTGAGAGGGCATTAAACGGATCAATACAACAATGGTAAGCCACAACAATTATAGAGAATAACAAAATGTAAACATTTCTCATGCAGCAACACTGGTTATTACATTGGCTTGGATATTCTGAAAATTGTAAAGCAATAAAAGAGAGCAAATTTTCAGACATGAACCTGGAAAGAGCAATCCTATTCTTCATTAAAGCTGGTGCTGGAATGTTTTATTTTTATGATTAAGCTGCATTTCGTTTGGCTTCTTTTGTTTCAAACAAACAAAAATGTGCACACTGTAGAAGAAACTCACCGAATCGTCTCACTTATCAGATTTTTGACTTTCAAGAAGAGATTTTCTCTTTTTTAGACACCAAAAGATCCAAAAGACAAAAATAACCAAATAAAAATCACATGAGCACAAAAAACCCTACCCAAAAAAAAAAAAAAAAAAAAACTGCCTCAAACTAAACAAGACACACTGATCATGCCTTGGGTGCCGACTGAAAATCACAGCAATGTTTAATGAAGCTGTAGAAACGCTGTTCTGTCAAAGCCTTGTCTTAATGTTTTAAAGAAGATGTGAGTGTGTGTGAGCGAATGATACACACGGTGAAAGAGATGAGTCCGTGTCAGGCCCCAGGTGTGTGACCATAACCTCTCCCCCCTTGATTAGTGGTGGTAGTGGACAAGTGATCCATCATGGCTGTCAAGGAAGAGGACGCAATTGGCTGGGTATGTTTGTCACAGACTGTGTGTGTGTGTGTGTGTGTGTGTGTGTGTGTGTGAGAGAGAGAGAGAGGCTTGTGCTCTTGTGTTTGTGTTTTGAGTCTCGAGTTTTGCAGTTGCAAATGCTTAGAGGCAATCATGTCATTCAGAGTGTCATCTCCGGCTGAGCTGCATGCAGGGAAGCAGAAGCAAAAGAGGCTCTAACTATGGGGCTGCAATATGATCTTTAAAAACACAAGATTTTTTTTTTTTTTTTAAAGGAAACTTTCCTCTTATATAGAAACATTTTTTCCAGGAATTTAAATCTTTTCTTTTCCAGATCAGGTGATCAGGTGAACCAAATATCACCACTGGATTCAATAAATAAGACTGACTTGATCCTCCCGTCCTTCTGTTAGCATCTGCTGTCTTCCATGTCCGTCTCTTAGTCTACGGTTGAGCGGCTGTCCATCAGAGCTGATCGTTTCTGATGAATCTGTTGCCCTCTGAGTGCTTGCCATAGTAGATGTAGCGACACTTGGCGAATACTCCTAAAAACAGAAAGAGGAGAGTTCAGTCAGTTTGCTTTAGTACCTGTATATACTTTTCACATTGAAATGCAACCACTGTTTCTAACTGGACTGCATTTCCGTATACATTTTAGTGTCAAAACTAAACAATCAGCAGTTTGTAGGTTGTAGTATAATAACTGCAGTGCATTTGCAGTGTCATTCGCAGATTAACAACAGCAGTTTTCAACCTGTTGGCAAGACCCTCAGAGCACATCTCTGATGTGGTTTGTTTATAAGAATGACAGGAAACCAAGAAATAGCAAACTTGTAAGTTCTTTTTTAATTACATTTAATTCAATTCAATTTGATTTATATTGCACCAAATCACAAAGCAGTCACCTCAAGGTGCGAGAAAACCTTAACTATAAAACGATCCCATCTGAACGAGCACTTGGCAACAGTGGGAAGGAAAAACTCCCTTTAAACAGGGAGAAACCTCTGGCAGAACCAGGGGTTCTGCTGAATCCAAACTAGGAGCTGGTTCCACAGAAAAGGGGCCTGAAAGCTGAAGGCTCTAGCTCCCATTCTACTTTGAAATATCATGAAACTATGCAGATGTATTAATATTATTGAAGGCATCTTCAGGCATCTTCAAAATCTAGGTAATAAATTCAGTTTGTCTGTTTGACTTTAAAGACACACAAAATAACCCTGGCTGAGTTTCTAAATGAGAAACACTGAAAGTACACGAAACTGTTTTGTTTACTGTAGTCGTGCAGTTTTAAATGGCAGGACTGAACTGGATGTGTGTCTCTGCTTCTTGCAGGCGGGTGAAAGAGGCAGTTTCAGAGAGAGAGACCTGGATATTTGCATTTGCTTCCAATAGATGCAGCATGCAAGTTTAATCAGGAAGGTGTATTTACTGCATTACAGGAACGTATTTAAATAACTCAATGCAGACACAAGATTATTTACTTTATCCTAAGGTTACTTTACTAATTATGGATTAAATTAACTGCAGGATTTAATGATTATTTTCATTTCAAATTAAACTTTCTGGCATAAAATGTGAAACATTTCCAAATATTCTTTACATGGGTCTTCCAAATAAGAGGACATCCTGCTTTTCATAATCTCTACTGCATTTATGTGCATATATTACTTTTCATTAAGGTATCATATTTATACTTAATCAGCAGTTCTTGTGGATGGAACTGCTTAAACTACAGTACTAGTCAAAACAAGCTGAACTTCTGTGCTATTATTTCATAGAAGATAGGCAGAATTACGTTATCAAAGAGGTTTATAATATATACCTATACATATATCTGTCATTTCTATATTATTAAAACAGTTCATTTAGATATTAGCTATTTTAAAAAAAACAGAGAGAAACGTAATCTACCGGAATAACAATCAGGAAAATCAGTAAAACCAAGTATTAAAATTAAAGCCACATCAAAAGGTGAAACCAAGATGGTCTGCAGTGCTATCCTTGCTTTATTGCGAGGCGGTGCTGTCCATGCAGAGAGCTGCCCCGAGCTCCGTATTTGGTTTGCAGACGTTGATGTCACATCGCTTCCACTGCCACTTGATGAATGTGGCGGGCTGTACCTAGGTGTCACCTCTCGCCAAATGAGGCAAGGACAAGTGGCATTAGCGCTGTCAATGATCGTCTGACAGGAGAACAGATAAAGCTTTCACCATTTTTTCTTCTAAATAGACATCAAGTGCATTACGGGAGGAGGGAGGGGCAGGCCAGATGCAAGGCAGAAAAGGAGAGACTCATTGGAGAGGCAGTGTCGCAGAGGGATGAGGGGTGCTCCAAGTGGTAAGTCCAATCACATAATCCAAAGAGACATTGTCAAGGGCGAGGAGAGAATGGCAACTAAGTGACAGAAAGCAGAGACGGGGACAGAGATACTGGTGCCATATTAGTGCCAAGCATATTCTGATGCCACCCTCAATTCTAACCAAACCTGACACATCGCTCTCTTTCCCCCACTCTCTCCGACTCTTCAAAGTAGGCTCTACCGAGTGACACACACATATGCACACATATAGAGCACGGAGAGACAAACACACACACACACACACACACAAAGTCCCTGGCAGCAGTAGTGGGTGTTCTGTCAGGCGGCGGAGCTGTACAGCAGCAGCAGAAGCCCACAGGCCCGAGGACAAGCTCAGTCAATCTAAATCTGGACTTTGTAGTGGAGCAGTGCTCATTTCCCCTCATAGCCCAGCTACTTGAGGTGATCCAAACACTGAAGTGTGAGAAGCTGTCACCTCCGATAAAATCCAGGACCAGCTCCGTGCCTGCCTGCTCCCCCGGTGTACGGGGGGTACATACACACGTGTGTTTGTACGTGTGTGTGCATGTGCTTCTCTGACAGTCAGGAGGCTGGGGCGGGGGGGATGAATTCCAGCTGCCGTGATTTGCCTGGGGATATAGGTGCCACGGCTGGAGAGTGGGCTTGACACCACTGGAATCGGGGTGTCTCACAGTGCTCTGATCACATGGGTACTGGGGCCTTTCACATATTCACAGCTTACCCAGCGAGATAGCTCGCGCTCTCCAGGAGTAGGGCGATGGGGAGAAATTACCCACTGCGGTACCAGAACCAAGGCTCCCAATAAGAGCTTACCTAGAGGGGATATATTTGTAGGTTGCAACCAAAGCCTTTCAGAGATAACCTTCACAGATGAAGGAACTAAAGCCAAAGGCCCCTCGAACCTTCACACTCCGCTGAGCTCGTCACTAGCCTGTGGGGACTGAGAAGGATTGGAGGGACCACATTCTGTGATTCTCCAGTACCAATCAGAAAGCGCTGGAAAATGTGTGACCTGTAACTCCACAACAGCGCTAATATATACACTTGTGTGCGATCATAGGAGAAGTGGGAGTTTAAATTAAGGAAAAAAGGGAAGAACAAAGAACAGGCAAGAGGTCCGTCTCCCAGTGGGTGAAAAAGTGCATGAACGTTGAAAGCTCTACATTTCAGCACTACATTAAGCGGTGTGTTTGGTGCATAAACACATTCCAGTTCACTGCATTCCCTTCACAGCAAGTGTTTGCTCTTATTACAAGAGAAACCAGGAGAAAGATGGGGTGGCTGGAGACAGGAAAGGGTATAACTAAGCCAAACTTGGTCTTACATAATGCCCTCTGAGGCCACAGTCACGCCGGTGGGGCTCTGCCTGATGAACTGATACTTAATAACAAGTATTACAGTGCCAAACGTGCTAGTGTACAATATATGTGTACCCTGAGACATGGATGAGCACACTCGAATCAACACCCACACTCTCAACCATGTACACATTATCACAAACTCATACCCCCTTACATCTCGAGCACACGGGGAGAACGGTGGGAGCAGCCATTAAAGTGACAGATTAACAAAGTGACGGGGAGGCTAACGTTTCCATCATGCCCTGGTGGAGCAACAGTCAGCCCTTTGTACTACATACTGTATGTCACACAGCCCCAAGTTAGACGCAAACCCTCTTGTCTTTATTAAAAGCCTGCACAATTGGTTTTTTGCATCTCCTGCTTGGTGATTGCTGCAGTGTGGGTTCATCGTCAGAAAAGTCTGGTCTTTTGCGAGCTGATTACCCAAAGCATGTGTCCTCCCCACAGGGGCTTGATGGCCCATTCTCCCACAGTGTGAGTAAGCTAACTGTGCAAGCGTCATGTTTACAGTGCTCTAACAGCAAATCAACACATACAGCATCAACAGTTGCTGTTGAACACAGAATTTCTTAGTAATAATAAAGTACAGTATAACCAAAGGGGTAAAGCAATCCCAGCAGACAGAACTGACAAAGTAATCAAGGGTGTTTTATTGTTTTGCTGCATAAGATTAACACAACAAAAAGTCATCAATAAACATTTTAATAGAAAGACAATAATGTATTCCTAATCAAGTTTCATTGTCCTTTGTAGTTCAGAGTATGTTTTTATGTTTCTTTCAGATAATTTTCTGGAAAAAACCTGCAGAGATGAATGTCATTCTTTTTTTATGTGGATATTTAGGAGAGCATTAGCTACTCCTTTGTTTGAGATTTATGCTGTAATTATTAAATTGTAATACCGAAGAGGCACCGCCTAAGAGTATTAACTTGGCAAGATAGTGGTAATACATGAAATATGATTGTACAGCAAATAATAAAATGCATCAATCTGAAGTGTGGTTTTAGATTATCCCTGAACAGTCATTGTCTTCTGTTGGTAATGCCTGAAAAGTGGGCTAATCTCCAGCAATTTTCCTACATTAACTCCTCACCTGTTAAAGATGCTGTGACCTAACAAGAGACATCAAGAGAAACTGCTAAATGTGGAACCAAATCTGATGTAAAATAATATTAGTAATAGTATTAACAGAGAGGTAGTAGACATAGCAGATGGAAGAAGAAAGATCGCGTAAGAGACATAGTTTGCGTAAGAAATAAGGACTTGGACAAATCTTTTAGCTCAAAGCATGTGTGGGTCTTGTAGCATTTCATCAGCGCACACTTATAAGAGGAAGACAGAGGGAGTCAGAGAGGGGAGGGAGATGGAGTGGGTTTAATGATTGTTCCCTGCATACAATCAGCTTGACTCTTTTCAAGGGCCATCAATATGTCACAGAAAGACACATCCAACGGATGTAGCTTTTAACATCAAGGTTATCTATTCTTGGCATGAATTCACTCCCTCCACTCCTCGTTTCATGCCCTGTCCCCTCTCCACATCTATTCTCCCCTCTTGTCTTAACTGCTTCCACTTTGTCTTTCTCCTCCTCTATGTACTCTTCTGCTTTCTGATTATTCACTGATTTTTTTTTTTGTAACCACACTCTCCTTTTTAGCGACTTAGCCAACAATTTCTGTGTTTCAATCCATCAGGGGGGAAAAAATATAACTTGAAGAATCCAATTAACAACACAATTACACTCTCCGTATTATCTCCAAGGGCTGAAATAACACTGGGCAGGTGGGGGATGGGGTCAGATGTTGTTCATCGCTGGCTTCTATAAGAATTGGTGCAAGTGACTTATGGGCTTGGGGCGGAGGCTGCTGTGAGCCAGGGCTATTATTGTGGACACAATCCATCTCCGGCTGTCCTTTTATCAGTTCAGCCCAACGTCATGAGATGGAGTCGCCACCTTCTCTCTATAGGGAAGCCGGTAGATAGATAACCCCTCTGCGTCCCATAAACTAACAGGCAGTAGACTGTGATTCAGCCCACTGAGAGGTCAGCTGGCACACACAGCACATTGCCATGGAGAGAAATTGAATTGTTTCAATTGGTACTGGTGTGCTGGCTATGTGTGGCAGTATGAACTAAGTATATTTTTCTTTTGAGTGCCACTTAAATATTGCCAGAGATAAACAGCAACAGCAGCAAGCAACTTGGAAGCCAGCACAGTACTGAAGGTGGAAATGCAGCACATACTTTCTCTTTCTTGATTTCATATAAATAAGATGAATGACTAAATAAGATGAAATGAATTATGTAACAGAAGCTGGATCCAGTTTGAAAAAAAAGAAAGATGCCATATAGAATAAAATGACATTTCCACACAGTGGTTGCTTCTACAGTATTAAGTAGTTGTAAGTAGAGCTACCCCTTAGACAGACTTCCGGTACGTCACAGGGTTAAATCAAAGACACAGAAAACCACTAATACGTCCACACCTATGACCAATTTGGAATCACACTTAAGCCAATCTATATATTTAAACACTCATCGTTTAGGTAAAACCTCTCCTTTTTTTTTTTATTTTTGATGTGCGTTTCTCAGAAAAGCTTTAAAATGGCATGTTCCAACAAAATCCATTCCTATTCAGTCTTAACTAATAGACTCTTATGTCCATTAGTTAGCCTTTTTAAACAGCTGAGGTGTCACCCACCTTTCCCCAGTCCCAAACAAATCTCCTGCTTGTAACTTTAAGAATTAAAGTGACATTTGTCCTCCATCAGTAAAAAATATTTAGTCCATTAAACATAAATAGCTGTCATCATGATGCATGCCCTGGGCTTATGCCTTCCCTGTTCCCCTCCTGGCCGTTTACTGCGGCCAAACAACTGCAGCGCCTGCATGTTCTCAACTTCAGCGTATTGATTAAACTTTTAAATAGCTGCCATATAACCCTGGGACATCAGGAAGATTAATTTGCGTCAATGTTCATCTGTAATTCATTAGCCATTTATACTCTCCACATTCACACAGGCTATCAGGGAAATGCGCCCCATTTTTCACCAAGGCAGAGGCTGGGGAGAAGGGAGAGGAAAAGGAGGGAAGAGAAACTGTGTAGGGGAGACAGGAAGGAGGGGATTAAAAAGCCTACAACATAACAGTGAATAGCAAGCCATGTAGGATGCTAAGACATGGCACATGGTGCCGTTTCATAATATTATATAAAATACGGTGATGTATTATACTTTTACTTTTATTGTTGCTGCACAAGCTTTCATTAGGGCCTTATTTCTTTTTCTTTGGGTGTGAGGTATTAAACAGAGACCCTGACCAACACAGAGACAGATGTAGAAACTTTCTACATGATTCAGCTGCTATAACAACACACACCGAAGGCCAGCAAAGAATAAAAAAAAAATGGCTGGCGCAAGTGTGACAGATGGAGAGTTGAAATATTTGCTACTGCCACATCCTGATGGGCTTTCAGAGGAAAGTTGCTGGGTCATGGCTCAAACAGCGCTGATCAATACCAGGTAGCTTTTTCTACACGATTCTCCTTGAGGTAGACAAATAGCACATTCAGACGCTGAAGGCTGGCTGTGTGATTGAAGGATTATGATTTACAATAGCATATATGCAAACAAAAGGTAGGATAACACCCTCTCCTAAAACGACAAGCAGTGCACATAACTCAGGATTGTCAAACTCATTTTATATAGTGTGCTTCAAAGAATAATGCTTCTGTGATCTTAGGTGTGTAGAATAAAAGTTCTGGCAGTTCATTGCTCAGACTGTTCTGTAATTATAAAATCTAAAGTTTTCATCAATTTAAAGAAAATTACATGAAAAAACAGGAACGTTTTAGTCATTTTATTGTTTTTATATTACTTAATTATGTTGTAGTATGTGTAATATGAATGGGGGGGGGGGATCTTTATCAATAGGAAAAGGTGTTAAAGTTGAAAATCTATGCACTTCCTCACATTTTTTCAAAGCTGTCCAGTTCCGGCCCTGGGGCCATATGTTTAAAACCCCTGGCATAACCTGTGCATTAGCAGGCATGAGTGAACCCTTACAGCTGACAAACACTTTAAATTAAAGACTCTAATTGAACACTTTAAATTTATAATCATATATACAGGTAAATGCCTGTCAGTTATCCATCTTTGCACCTTCAACTTATGAGGACGAGAAGGAAATTGAATTCGGGGGCACATAAATTTTGACTGAAGACGAGATTACCATTCTAAGGGGTCTAGTAAAAAAAAAAAGAAGAAGGAAAAAAGAGGAAATTAATTTCAGTGACGTTTATTCCATATAGAGCCAGAAGAGAAAAGTAGGTACAGTAGCTCTGGAGGCTGCAGATAACAGGAAGGTTGTTTAAGGTGGAGGACAGAAAGTCTCACATCCCCCTTTTGAGGGTCTATTGCAAAGCATACATTGTCATGTAACCAACAGAAACCCAACCGCAAGCACATTAATGACAGGCTGGTTATTAACTCCTAGAGTTCATCTGCTCTTAAAGGCACGTGAAAGCACTAATGACGCAAGTAATCATAAGCGCTCATTTTCTCCCTTAGCATGTGGATCACAAATCACCGCGCGTGCACACCACATAGCCTGACACTGATCGATTGTGTTCTTCATTACGCTCGGGACTTCTAATTAAAAGAAAAGCCCAGATAAGTGGTTCAAACCTTTGACCAAAAACACGAGAGAAAAAGCGAAAATCACAATTAGAGATTTGACTGTGTTTGTTAATGACGCCGTTAATAAGAGCGGCTGGTGAGTCGCTCAATGAAGGTTTAATCACTGGGACAGGATTCAATAACAAAAGAGCATAATATTAATCACCAGAGAGTGATAACTTCACTGTTCATCTCTTTGACATTGGAGGAAGGGATGAATTAATGATGCACTCCATCCGAACACATTAAATAATAATTATCAGGCAAAACAGCATGAAAGGGACTGCATAATGAACCCCATTGTCAGGTCAATTACAACCACATAAAACTGTTCAAAGGGAAGTAGCTTGTTACTAGATGGCCATACTTGAAAGGACAGCTGTGGCTTTATCAGTGCAAGGTGCTGGGCAAGCCATTCGTTCTCATATCAGGGCCTAAAATGTGCGGAGGGGGTTGACATACAGTTTATTCTTAGAGGGCACCGAAACTCTGTCTGGCTGCACATGCCTACTGTAAAAAGCTAGAAGCATCAGTGAGGCGTTCAGTGAAGACCACATCGAAAATTGTCTAGCAAGAGATAAATGACATGACAATGACAATGTTTTGCTGGCTCTAAAGCAATGTCAGTCGCTAAGTGCCATGTTAACTAAACTCAACTACACAGACAATGATGGACTTCACGCATCAGTGGACAAAATGGCACCTCACTGCCTGTCAGTGGTAATTTCCATCAAATCAAGAATGGCCAGCAAATTTAGCCATGAGTGTAACTGCTGCCGGAGTTTTACACATGCACTGATAATTTAGGTACACATTGTGCAGTATTTTCCTTCTTCACCGCGCTATAAAAATCGACAAATTTGGTTTCACTGAGCATTAGGCGCATCAGCTTGTCCTCTAGCTCCACTTTTGATCTAGACATCAATTACTGCATGGCTGCTAGTACTACTCTGAGACACTCTCTTAAACAAACAGCCTGGCAACCTCCAGCGTGACACATATCAATACTGATCTGACATCTTGTTCCACAATCGTCCCCTCAGTTCCTGCCTGGCTGCACCTGCCTGACTGGAGTGTCCAGGGTTGGCTGTACTCCTTCACACTTCCTTCCCCTGCAGACATCAAACACTTATTAGTCCCCATCCTAGGCCTGCTAACTGACTGGCCAGTCTGGGCCACACGGGGACCCCATTATTAGAGTCATTTCAGTGCCCATCCTGACGCCTGTTAGGCAGCTCTCTACCTGGGGCTCCCTGCTCCCTGCCTGCCCGACTGAGTGCCTGGCCAGCCAAACAGTGATTGAACATGACATGGTGACAGAAAACAGGGGAGAAGGGCAATGGAAATAAAAGAACAGAGATGGCAGAGTGAGGCAGACAGAGATGGGAAAGAGGAAGGTGGGTATGCTAGCCAGAGCCCTTGTGGCGTAGGGTGTGCCCATCAACACGGATGAGCGTTAGCCAAGAGCCGCATGTCACAATGATGGAAGAGCTGGATCACTCACATCAGAGCTTCATCTGACTGGAAGATATCAATCTCCAGGCCTAATCCAAAAGGACATGGTAAAATATCCTTTAACATTGCTCTTCCACCCTGCCTTTGTGTGTCCCCTGCTTCTGTAGCAGATGAAAATGTGTGTAACCTTCGTCGTTGGACCTCAATCGACCACACTCATTTTCACATCCCATTTCCTCTGTCTCTAGCACTGACAGTCAAATTATGAGGGGCAAAATGATGAGCAAAATGGTACCTTGACAAATGGCATTTAGCCACTAAATACAGAAAGAAAAAAAGAGAAAAGATTACTTACATATGTGAACTGCTGAGATGTTTTAAATCAGAGAGTTGAGGAAAACCAACATTTTTCTAGTGATGGCGTGGTTAAACTTGTGACATCATAGGTTTTTAGCTAAGCATGCATGTTACTCATGCAAAAAGGTAGATTTGTTGTCAAGATAAGAGTGAAACCCCAGTACTTAAGATTTGCTTTTCAGAATTGAATTATTCAGAAATAATTGCAAAAAGTGGCACACATGTAGAGTATCTAATATTGGTTAATGCACTTGCAATTGTGCATATGCAATCTGTGCCATTTACCTTGAAGGGGTATGCTATTCATGTCAAAGAACTGACAAGCATATATGATATGTCCTCCTATTTATTCATTTAGTTTGGTATCCCCATCAATTCAAAAAGTTGAGTTTGCTAATCTGACTTGGAACTTTTCACCATTGTAATGTACACAGTTTAGATCTTCTCACTAAAGAACTAAAGTTGAAAATTAGGTGGCTGGCTAAACAAAGTCATTGACAGCATTATTGATACTTATTATATCTACTGAAATAGAAAATGATGCACATATATACACACACATCCATCCATCGATCCATCCATCAAGCTCAAATCATCTCAAACTGGTTTCTTGAACATAACAATGAGTTCACTGTACTGAAATGGCCTCATTTCAATTCAATAGAGCACCTTTGGGATGTGGAGTAACATGAGATTCACATCATGGATGAAGGCCTACAAATCTACAGCAAATGTGTGATGCTATCATCTCAATATGGACCAAAAGCTCAGAGGAATGTTTCCAATACCTCGCTAAATCTGTATCATTAAAAATGAAGACAGTTGTTGAAGGCAAAAAGGATCCAATGCAGTACTTAGAAGGTCTGCCTAACAGAATTGTACATGCATATAGTATGTATTAGATCTGCACAATTAATCAAATTTTAATTTCAATTACAATTGAAGATCGAAGAATACTGAAAATGTCTGTTCCTAAAATATAGTTAGGTCCATATATATTTGGAGACTTTTTTTTTTACCTGTTTACTAAAAAATATTTTAATTTAGTTTTTATTTGAGAGCATCCACATTCGAATTGGATGAAGGGTTTAGGAGTTTCAGCTCCTTAACATGTGCCCCTCATTTTAAAGGCACCAAAGGCTATTTTATGGGCAGCTGTGGGCAATTCCTTTGTAATGTCATTATCAATTAAGCAGATATAAGGCCTGGAATTGATTTAAGGTGCGGTGTTGCATTTGGAATATTTTGCTGTGAACAGGCAACATGTGGTCAAAGCAGCTCTCTGTACAGGTGAAACAAACCATCCTTAAGCCCATCAGAGAAAATGGTACAATAGTACCATAGTTTGGTACATCCTAAGAAAGAAAGAAAGCACTGGTGAAATCGGCAACGCAAAAACACCTGGATGTCCATGGAAGACAAAAGTGGTGTATGATCGCAGAATCATCTCCATGGTGAAGAGAAACACCTTCACAACAGCCAACCAAATGAACAACACTCTTAAGGAGGTGGGCGTATCAATATCCAAGTCTACCATAAAGAGAAAAATGCATCCAAGTAAATACAGAGGGTTCGCTGCAAAGTGCAAGCCACTCAAAAGCCTCAAGAATAGAAAGGCTAGATTGGACTTTGCTAAAAAAAACATCTAAAAAAAATCCAGCACAGTTCTGGCATAAAACATTCTTTGGACAGATAAATCTAAGATCAACCTCTAGCAGAATGACGGCAAGAAAAAAGTATGGAACAGCTAATGATCCAAAGCATGCCACATCATCTGTAGAACACGATGGAGGTAGTGTGATGGCTTGGGCAGGCATGGCTGCCAGTGGCACTGGGACACTAGTGTTTATTGACGATGTGACACAGGACAGAAGCAGCTGAATGAACTCTGAGGGGTTCGGAGATATACTGTCTGATCAAATCCAGCTAAATGCAGTCAAATTGTTTGAGTTGTGTTTCATAATACAGATGGACAATGACCCAAAACATACAGCCAAAGCAACCCAGAAGTTTATTAAAGAAAATAAGTGGAATACTCTTGAATGGCTAAGTCATCCACTCGATCTTAACCACGTTGAGCATGCATTTCATTTGAAGGCTAAACTTCAGACAGAAAGGTCCACAAACAAACAGCAACTGAAAGCTGCTGCAGTAAAAGCCTGGCAGAGCATTAAAAAGGTGGAAACCCAGCATCTGGTGATGTCCATGAGTTCAAGACTTCAGGCTGCCATTGCCAGCAAAGGGTTTTTTAACCAAGTATTAGAAATGAACATTTTATTTTCAGTTATTTAATTTGTCCAATTACTTTTGAGCTCCTGATATGAAGGGATTGCAATCTTTTTGAACTACAGAACTAAAACTAGAAAAGAGTTTCTGTCCAAATATTTATAGACCTAACTGTAGAAGGCAAAGCAAAAGCAAATTTAGTGCCCCCTAAAGCAGTGCCTGACCGTGTCAGGAATGTAGCACAGTGTAAGATTTGTACATTATCAGGAAAGAAGCACAGCACGGATGTTAAATCGGTGTTTCGTTTACATGACGTGAAATAAAACCATTTTTGTCATTAAAATCAATGAATAATTGTGACAGGTTGTGATGGGAGTATTGATCAGAATTATCGCTTTAATCATTTTGGCCAAAATCATGCTGCTCTGATATGTATTTAAGAGTATTTTAGAGCCAGACATTGTGTGAGTTATAGGAGTGATTATGGGAGTACAAAATGTGAGTACAAAGAAAAGCAGCCAACAGATACTGTAAATTTAAGGTTAAAAGGATGAAAAATGTGCACTTGGTGACATCACATTCAGCTTATAGCAGTGTCAAATTACATGCCGTCATTTCCTGCCAGAATTACAACTGATGAACCCAGGGTAGCCAATGAGATTTGAGGCTGTGGTGATGATACGTTTGTGTTTTGTGCGATTCTTCATGCCCCTCTGGCCTCCCTATGCCTTATGCAGATGGATGGCTCCACTGCAACTCTATTTCTTTTAATTAATATGACATATCCCCTGCTCATATGCAGAGAGTGAGGCAGGGGGACAGAGAGATGAAGGTATGAGGGAATGATTAACTGTGGATCTGTCCGTCCTTTTGAGAAATGATCTCGCCTCTTCTGCTCTCCCCAGTCTTCCCTCCTCCTCTCTTCATTTCTGTCTTCCTTACGCTGCCTTGTCTTGCTCCTCTTTGGCTCACTTCATTTCTTTCTGCACCCTCCCCTCTCTTTCTGTTTCCTCTTATCTGTGTCTCTCTGTCTCCCCTCTCTCTCTCTGTCTCCCTCCTCACCTCTCCTTCCCCCCTGACACCCTCGGACTGTCCTCAGCCCCTGCACATCTCCTGACAGGTAAAATAATAACGCTCGTACATCACTGCCCCGAAAAAGTCCTATAACCTAAATCTTCACTTGCCACACACCCCGGGACTCAATTACTTTATTGACATGTAATCTTCATAAGGGGAGAAATATTGAGCATGTAAGGTCAGCTGGTTATGAAGACATATTATCATATTATCTGCATGAGGGTTGTAGGGGCTAGGACCTGACAAAGCTAATTATAATGGTACATGTTTCAGAGCTCAGAGCGTATTATCTGCTTGGCTGCTTGGTTGAGCCACAGCTGAGGTATAGAGGAGAAGGGGATGAGATTTCAAACCTAATAGGAGTGGGATGTCATCTCAGGGCATAGGAATTAATGAAGCCAAATATTATCGACTGCACATCACGGCACTAATGTCCTTGATTTGTTCACTGTATTTGTCAGGATTACCTCGCCATACACTAATGGGTAACAACACATCACAATAGAATCAGACTGTGGAAGCGATCCCTACAACAGTACAATAATAACAATAATAAAAAGCTATACTGCACCCCTTCAACTATTGTATACAAAGTGCAAATAAACTGCTGTTGCTCGAGCTGCTCCTGAGCCAAAATGTCACCGTGGGTTAGTGACGGCAGGAAGGACAGATGCTGATGGCTGTGCTATCGCTTCTCTCCCAAGGTTATCTTAATATCATCTTTTCGGCTCTCTTATTACAATCTACTGCCTGCTTATATAACAGAAAAACACTAATCTGGGTGATGGTTCAAAATGTTCTCTTTTCACTTGAAAATAGTGGCCACTATTATTTACAGGGAGATTATAATTTAAGGAGAACAAGGGGGGGAGGGGCTAGTTATTTCAGTAAAACATAGACCAAAGGGCAAAAAAACAAACAGTTGGCTAGCTCTGAGACACTGCATGTCAGGGTCACAGTGGAAACATGCAAACATAGAATCAGACCGCCAGATATGTTTGTTTCACTTTATCCAGCAGCATGCCCTCCACCCCATCTCAGTTATCCAGCTGTCCAGGTCCTTAGCTCAGAACCGCTCCCGCAGAAGATGCCTAAAATGGTACGGAGCGGCTGGCCAGTGTTGCCAAAGGTTATGCGTTAACACTTGCTAATGGTGTCAAATTGTGAGACATATTTTTGCTTTCTTTAGAAGCTCTCCAGGCACTAAACACTCACATGCACAAAAAAATAGCTCCTGTTTATTCGTGCTTTCAGCGTTTTCAATCAGTTTATTGACATTCTGCTGCATTATAGCAGTTCATAATTTCAGCAAATACACAAAACCAAATTTATTTTTTTTTATCATATTCGGTGTGGTTTGAAGGTTTAGGTTTGAATACATGTTTGTCCTTTACAATAGGGATGAAGCTGTGCAACAATCTGGGATAAATGTATGTGTCTGAAAAAAAAAAACAGTCAATCCAATCATCTTGCAATGCAGCGACGTAACATGCCAGAAAATATCGACAAATCAAATTATGATGGTGAAATAACTTGTCCGCTTATATTACAATGACAGGGAAACCTGCTCTGTCTGTTTAAAGGGACCTAATAAGAAAATGAATGTGACAGATTAAAAGGTTGTTTTGGACTTCCTAGCATTTCAGTGACCCTGCTCTTTTCATTCTGGTTGAGCTGAGATGTTGAAGCCTGTGCAAACCATAAAACCCACTACTTCCTGTAACCCAGGGCCCTTTTTATATTTTAAAAGAGATAAAATGCATGTCAGTTCTACAAAATAGCACTGACATTCATATCCAGTTGACCTTATGGACTTCAAGGCGGGGCACAAAATCTGTGCCTGTTTTCGGCTCAGCCTTGACACAGTTCATTCAGTTGGAGAGTGAATCTGAAGTAAACAGAAGCTTAGATCCATAGCACAGGAATCCCAGCATATGGGATAATGGCCTTCTCTTCTCTTTACAAGCAGTTTTCACACAGCCCAGTGCAATGAATAATCTAAATGGCACTTAATGTGAGCTATGCTGATACTCTGACAATAGTTTGTGTTCAGACATCACAGCTTAGTGTCTCCCAATTGTGTATTGATGCTTAGGCAGTTGAAAATAAATCACAGGATTCAGCAGAGTGAATCCAGAGAGTGAGAAAACAGTTTAGACAATTGCCCAATGGAGCTTACCATAATTGACAGATGAGTTCAGCTCTTTTCACGACAATAGCTCAGAGCATAGAGGGTACCTGGGAATGACATTGTGTGTGTGTATGACGCTTCAGGACAAACAATGCTCCAGAGGGAAAAAAAAGTGCATCCATGCAGACCTGGAGTTGTTGTATTATACAGGGTGGGCCATTTATATGGATACACCGTAATAACATGGGAATGGTTGGTGATATTAAAGTCCTGTTTGTGGCACATTAGTATATGTGAGGGGGCAAACTCCTCAAGATGGGTGGTGACCATGGTGGCCATTTAGAAGTCGGCCATCTTGGATACAACTTTTGTTTATTTAATAGGAAGAGGGCCATGTGACACATCAAACTTATTGGTAATGTCACAAGAAAAACAATGGTGTGCTTGGTTTCAACGTAACTTTTATTCTTTCATGAATTATTTACAAGTTTCTCTTTGTTCACAGCCATTGACATGTCGAAGAGGTTAACACGTGAGGAGCTGATCAAAATTGTGTTGATATCTGGTGAACGCAGTAACCGGGTCATTGCAGCAGATTTCAATGCAAGACACCCTACGAGACCACCCATCTCCCATGCTACAGTTAGCAAACTGCTTGCTAAATTTCGTGAAACTGGTTCAGTGTTGGATTTGCCAAAATGTGGACGCAAGAAAACTGTCACTAATGAAGAAACATCAGTGGCTGTCCTAGCTTCATTCAGCAAGAGCCCACAGCATAGCACTTGCCGCATGTCACTGGAGAGTGGCATTAGTCAAACATCCCTTCGGTGGATATTAGCTACTCACAAATGGCACCCTTACAAACTCCAGCTACTGCAGCATCTCAACGAGGATGACCCAGATCGGCGCACAGAATTTACAGAATGGGTAAAACAAAAATTGGAACAGGACCCTCAGTTCACGCAGAAGATTTTGTTCAGTGATGAGGCAAACTTTTATGTGAATGGTGAAGTTAACAAACAAAACCACCGCTATTGGTCTGACACTAACCCACATTGGATGGATCCCTCCAAGATTGTTGGAACAACAAAAGTGATGGTTTGGTGTGGTATAGGGATGAGTATTGATAAGATTTTCACGATTCCGATTCCATTTTTGATTCTGTTTAACGATTCGATTCTTTATTGATTCTCTTATCTATTCTTTTTAAAAAAGGAGAACACTAAGGTCGATTAGCTTAGAACTTTGTTTTATATCTTCTCTTTGAACAAGATAGAAATTTAGGAGTAACATGGCCTTACAAACCCAGCAGTGAGATCTTAAGAGATCCAGCCTATGGCTCTTCAATGGGGTGTCACAGGGTCCCCAGGAAAAAAAATTGTAAATGTAAAGTAATAAAATAAATATTCTTCTGTAGCAATAACAAAGTATAACATAAATTATTCTGTAGCAATTAAACACAGTAATGTCCCTGCCTACAATTAAACACATTCACTTACCAAAAATCGGGGCATTTGCTGTGGCAAATGGGTGCAAGCCTTTTACCTCAAACTTAGTCACTGCTCAGTGACATTCGTCTATCCTGGCCTGAAAGGAGACGCTACCGGTAGACTGCAGCGAGAACTGCCAACATCTGAGCCAGCCAGACTCTGTCTGTCTCTCATCATGGTCACCTAAATGCAACGCACAGTAATGGCAGGTTTTGTAATAAGGCAGATCTCACTAACATAATATGCACGGTTAGTTGATTATTTACCTGCCGCCTTACCGTTACCGCTGCTGCTGGGTTGAGATTCACGAGTCCGGAGCGGAATTAAAAACATGACATTCATTTAAGGTCATCGCGTGTTTTGTGAGCAAATGCTTTTGCATATTCGTAGTGTTTCCTCCCTTAAATGAAATATCTACTTTGCAAGTTGCCCTGTTGCAAGTATAACCAAACTTTTGAGCGTTTGAGCCGCTTAGGCGGCATGTTTCCTGCCAGGTAAATGACGCTCCGCAACGTGGTGACGTCCTTCGGGGCGACTGGAATCAATAAGGGAATTGTTTGCAAAAATGGCAAACAATTCCAAGGAATTGAAACAGTGGGAACCGGTTCTCAACAAGAACCAGTTTTCGATACCCATCCCTAGTGTGGTATATGGGGTACAACGATAGTGGGTCCATTCTTCATCAATGGAAACCTCAAGGCCACTGGATATTTGAAATTGCTACATGATGATGTGTTTCCCTTTTTATGCACTGAAGCTGGCACGTTCCCTGAGTTTTTCCAGCAAGATGGTGCACCACCACATTATGGGTGCCAGGTCCGAGCATTCCTAGATGTTCCCAGAACAGTTTCCTGGAAAGTGGATTGGTCGTTGTGGGCCAGTTGAATGGCCCCCAAGGTCTCCCGATCTGGTGTGCAGTGTGTCTGGACAGATCTTATGGAGTGATGAATTCAAATTTGAAATATGTCAAAATGTACAGAGGAGGTCAAGAGAGAGGTACAATAGTATGTCTCTAAAGCCAACTTTGAAACGTGGTAGAGGCTTTCTCATGCTTTGGGGCTACATTTCAGCCAGTGATGTTGTCAAAATTTATCATTGCAATACCATCTGGAGATACCAAGTGGATGACTGGGAAAAGCTTCATTTTTCACATAATGCACATCATAAGTACCAGCATGATAGAGAATGGAACAGAAGGCAGCCAACATCCAAAGAAGAGCTTTGAATGTCCTTCAAGGAGCCTGGAGAACTCATTCTGAAGAAATGAAAATAACTTTCTATCACCTGCCTGAGAGAGTTAACCCTTTAAAACCTCAACCATGAAATAACTGCCAGAAATATTTAATTTTTTGATAATGAAGTGTTTGTTTAACCTTAAAATATGTAAAAATATATCAAATTTTAATCTGCATGATGTTTTCATCTGTATCACATTTTCTACATAAGCCATATTTTTGCAATTTAGTCATTAGAAATGTGTCACATCATTTTTTGAGGGTAAAAAAAAGTCACGCTGATGATGTAGAAGTCTCAAAAACTCACAAAAACACGTGTATCAAATACGATCGATGGGCTTTAGAGGGTTAAGGCTGTGAAGAATAAAGGTAGTCATATTGACTTTCAAGCTCATTAGAGTTGTACAAAATCTGTTTTTGCCTTAGATAATGTATTTCCTTGTATGTTTATACATCTTTCAATAAAGTGATGGCTTTTGCACAGTACTATATGGAACACTCTGTGGGAATCTTGTTTTTATTGCTTGAAATTGTGCTGAGTTTTGTTGTATACTCAATATGATAAATTTTAAAAAAGGCCATATCAATGTTTTATTGCACTTCAGAACCTATTCTCAAGCCAAAGTTCAACTTATGCTGCTGTGTGGCCTCTTCTTTCACCAAATATTAGCATTTCCATGTTGTGTATAGCTATGTTAAGATTCCTGACAGAAAGCTTCACTGATGTAGCACAGCTGTTAAGCCATACAGCATGATAAACTAGCTGCTGAGTGAATTGAAATCTAATTTGTTTGAGCCATTAACCAGACTTGCATTAAAGCATGTTTTGATCTTGAATGATTACCGTGCGCGATCAGTTACCCTAGAATTAGCATCTACAGCCGACTTAAAATATAATTTATTAAAAAGCACCCTGATTAAGATATATGACGCCACATAAACTGAGAAGGTAAGTGTACTTAACAAATACTGTATTGTTTTATATTAGCTGATACAAACTATGAGACGTTTTGTGTCTCTGTTTAAACATCCCAGGTAACGTGCAATAATTACAAGGCTACAAGGCTTTGTTCTGGTCTGATCCTGTCCCTTTTAGAATGACAAGTTGTCGGCCATCTGCTTGAATGTTAGTAGCTATTCATCAGAATGAAGGGTAGCGAGCCCCCCTCAAGTAGACAGACTCAGCCTGCTCACTGAGCAATTTGTTTCACGGGGTACTGACACAGAAGAAAGCTTGTGGACCCAACATCCATCCTGCTGCAAAAATATCCAAAACCATCTGGCAGCTAACCCCCATCCTAAATTACCATGATGGACTCCCACCTTTGGAAACCATGAAGGCTCCAGAAACCCACTCCAACTTCTGACTGAAAGTACGACTTGAAAGCACTGACCACATCTCAGTTGTCCCCAACCACAGCTACAAATCATGGTGGAAAATGAATAGTGTAGTTGCATTAGAATCAGAGTTGATTGTTGCAGGCCTATCCACTTTGGATGATTTATGTTCTGCTACCTTCCTGAGAATGACCAGTGCAACTGGGAAGTAAACCAAGGTCCAGAGGACTTGCAGTATATTTTTCCACGAGGGTTGGGTCTGCTTGGCAGAAAGTCATGTCCTTGTCTATTCTTCTGACACATTAAGGGAAGCAGCCAAGAAACATACGTCTGTTTGTGCTTAAGAAAGTTTTAACGGGTAAGCCCAGTTGGGTTTCTATCATCATAAATAACAAAGGTTTGTCTGCAATAGTCACGGACTATAAAGATTTAGGAGACTCCATATTTTCCCGCTGGCTCAAAGCTTGTAATAATCATATTTCAATAGTGATGGGTGGAAGAGTTGAAAGTATGACTTAGCTTTTTTTACTCATTAAAAAGTAAAACAGATTAATTTGTATTAATTTGTGACATTAATTGTCTAACATTAGTGAACTCTTGGTGGCATCATAATGAAACGACTTCAATCGCTTCAGACAAACTAAATACTTTAACTTGACTGAAACAACCCTTATTAAGGCAGAATATCAGAGAGGAAAATGTGTACTTTTATACCAATAGTTAAAGGAACTAACAAACAAATATCTTGGAATAGTTCAGAAGCTGACAGTACTATCTTTCCACTTTAAGTTTCTCCTGTATACGCCCAACATCAGTTTAAGAACTCAAGACACTCGGGAGACTCTCCCAGCTACATCAAACGGCAAGGTAAAAACAATAGTGTCACTGACATTTCCCCAAACCCTGCACAAACAGAATTATTCACACACTGAGAGGAGTGCCATCAGATAACGGAGAGATAATGACACTTGGTGGAAGGCAGCTTTCTCAAAGCAGTTTAGAGCTGGCGTGTCAGAGTTTGGCAGTTAAGCCTGTCATGGAAGTTGAGGAGGTTATCCTGGCATTTTAATCTAGCCTGCTTCTAAGGGAGAAAATGTAGAGGTGATTTCCAGGGCTAGTAATAACAAGGACAGGCCTGCCTCCAAAAATGAGCTCTCATCACTTTGGATGCGGACAGCGCTGTGCTATGCGAAGCCGCGATGAGGGATTGCAGGCCCAGTTTGCCTCGTCCCCTCTCGCCTCATCCATCTCCATAGGCTGGCTTAAATGGATATTCATGTTGCTGAGCCAATCCACTCCTGGGAGGAATAATATCACATCATCTGACTCAGATAAAGGAAATAGAGCCTGTCCTATTCAGGGGGAGTATATAGTACTGTGATATGCTGTGATATACACCAGGAGCCTCACTGCCAAAAAGTAGACTGATGTGACCGCGATGGAATTTTCAGAATCTTGTACATTTGATACGCGTTTAGAAGCAAAAAGAGAAATATCAAGCATCTACGACACATTTTTCTACTTACTTTTTGTTTCCAGCTACAAGTAAAGAGCCATTTTTAACAGGAAAATGTATTAAAGGTATTTATTTAGCTAAAGGGGTACACGTAATATTGTGCCTTTTTAAATAGAATATTATTACTGATAAATACACATGTACTTTTTTCTTTTGTCTTTTAATATCGTAAGATAAATTTTAGCCTAATAAGTAGAGAACACTGTATTATATTGTGAGCTAATTATAAGCGTTACTATGTAATGTATTAATCGAAGGCTAGTTTTAGCTGTTTAGCTATATTTGAGATGAAATACAGCAAGTACTCAGGGGCGTAATTTCCAGGGGTGTTAGGGGGGTTATGACCCCCCCCCCCCAATAATCAGATCCAACCAATATAACCCCCCTAATGAAATTAAGAATTAACTTGCATAAATAGGCTGTTGATTTTCTTTACTCATTTCAGGTATTACCAGCAAAATAGTTGCATGTTTAATCATCTGGGAATTTACCCAGATTTATTTATTTATTTAGACAGAGATCTTGACCCCCCAATGTTCAGCACCACGGTACAATATCTTACATTTCGACATTATCTGTCGAAGTAGCTCCCGAGGCTAACACTGCGCATGGTCATTTAAACAAAGGGGAACATCTGTTCGACTGTGTCAGTTTTGCAGCTGGATTTTGATTTACATGACAACTTCCGAGATGGCAACAGGACACCCAGTCATTACACACTAAACTTAAGACACCTCATCAGCTCACCAACTGGCAGACGCTGGAGAGAAATAAAACCTTCATGAAGTGACGAGTGCTTGGGAAACACTTTTATGAAGTCAGTACCTGGGAAGAAGGCCATGTCTTTACTTTGTTAATTTACTTGTAGAGTTTGGTGCAGAGGCTCGGTATATAGCTGCCAGCTCACTGTGTGTATATATATCACTCTCTGTAACAGCATTTCATCATCTGTCCCTTCTCATTGATGTTGAATACACACTTCAAACTTTGTTTGGTTTATTACAAAAGTTTATAGAAAGCAGCTCTGCAAAGAACTCTCTGGGACAGTCTTGAGGAAAAGATTACACTTTTCCCTTTCCATGTGGCTCATTTTAGTTGTGTGGGGGCCAAAGCAAGTCTTTGTGTTTAAGAGTGATGTTTATCAGGGGACAGATTGTGCTGGTATAATCATTACGGGACTGAGTGAAATGTCTTGCAGAGCACGTATGTCTAATGGGAAACGTCAAAGCTTTGCTCTGTGTTTTCTCACTAAGTTCCAGAGAGGATGTTTCCATACTTTCGGAACATGTGGCCCAAACCAGAATGGAAGGACTGTCAGCTGAAAGAGCAGAGTCGTCATTCTATCTACAGATTGACATCGACCAGAACTAAGTTATCACTCAAGATAAGCACGGAAAAGCAGCTCGGTGCAGAAAAACCTACGGGGTTAAGAAACAGATGTCTGATGTAATGCCAGTTAATTTAGGAAGCAATTTCATAATCAGCGGAACATGTTTTCAAAACAGATTTGCATTCACAACAGCATCTAATCTAAGCACTTATAGAGGATACAATCAGCTCTGGTTATTACACAAACAACGATAAACAGACATTGGGGTATATCTATTTTTTTCATTTTAAAGCCGTCAAACTGATTTTTACTTTTACCAAGTGTGTTGTACAGAGGACATTAAGTCATCAGTCAAACAAACAACCTTTTCCTTCATAATGACAACAGCTAAGTTTCAACACTAGCAGTTTAGTCATCCATTAGTCATGTATCCCATCCAGATGTCTGGTGGAGGAGAGGAGGGGAGGAGGAGATAGCAGCAGGTGTAGATCTCTCTGAGCCCAGCTGAGCTCTAAAAGGCAGTGCTTAGCACCCACAGCTCTGTCATCTGGCCTCTCCCCTGTCTCCACCAGCCTCTCGACAGCCCATTCCTCATCATTTACCCCTTTTTGGCAAAGCCCAGAGCCCTTCTAATGGGCCACTCTGAATGCTTCCAGATGTTTGTTTATTTGTTGTGCAGCAACTGTAAAACAGTTTACTCTTAGCTTGGATCCATTCCCGTTGCTCCATTTCGGGGAGGAGTGCCGAGGGAGCTGTGGGGATTGGAGCAGGAGCTGCAGTGCAGATCACCTCGACATGTAACAAAAGCGAACTTCTAAACAAATGCGAGGTGCCCCATGGGTATCATCAGAAAGGAGGTTTTTTTTTTCTTCTTTGAAGGCTGCTTTCCTCTGGGGATTTTAATAACAGTTGTGCACCATTTAAGTTACATACATACAAAGTAGCTGGAAGCAGGCCCAGAAAAGCGAGATTAAAAGGGCCCAGGGCTCATACTGTAAGGCAGATACCAGGTGGGGCTTTTTTTCTTGATCTATTTACTCGGCTTGTACAGAGATATCCCCTTCATTTACAGCTGTCACTGCTGAAGGATGGCCCAATCAGATTTAATTTGATACATGTGAAAAAGCAGCTTCTAGTGTCTGGCATATTTATTGAATTATACAAAGGAAATGAAAGGCAGTTCATTAAAATTTGTTCTGTGCACATGGACACATCAATCAAGTCTCAAGCCTTGTTCTTTAAAAAAAAAAAAAAAAAATACATACCTCTTAACTACAGCTATAATTAGATCTATGAAATCAACATGTAAATCTGACTTCAAAATGTGCCACCTCAAGAAAAAGACAAGGTGGTAATAAATAAATAAATAACTAAATGATACATACATCCTCACGGTAAGACACAAGACTGCATTGTGTAATTGGCTGTGTAATAGTGTAGTATAGGCCAGTCTTCATGAAGGCAAACTATACTTTACACTGAGACTCCATCTTGGACCGTTAGATTCAGAGTCGAGCTGACAGTTGGACCAGCACTGAGAGTTAGAGCTAAGGTGACAGTAGTGGACGATCCTCGGGCCCCTCTGCCAGACTATGTACTCCACTCTGTGTCACGCCTTCGCCAAGACACGCTAGAGCCGCCCACCATCCTCCTTCACTTTGCCTTTTGTCTAGTTTCCTCTCATTCTGAAGTCTCATCTCCTTTAACTGTTTAAAGCTGCCCCTCTTCCTGATTTTCCCGTCCTTTCCCCCCTACTTTCCTCTCTGTCTGCTGTCAGATGTCTATGAAATTACGATTTAGATTTCACTACCACAGCAGTGAAATGTTTTTTCACTACTCTCCCCTGCTCTTCTCTCTGCTACCTTGTTTTACTCCGTGTCCTTCACCAACCAAGACAGGAGCACAGTTTCCACCCCTCGGTCCCTGGGCAGTGACCTGCCAGTGCTGCCTTCCATTGGGAGCTCCTAGCTGCTGTAATTACCTCTGCCAACCAGACTCTGGGGCTTTCAAACAGGTAACACGGTGGAGTAGTTAGGTGTAGGGGTTCAAGGGAGGTAAGGCGGAGTGTTTCTGAGACACCGTCGGAGCGATCTCAGATACGCTGCTGATATGGCCGCTATTTCTGGAGTCCAGATAAAACCAAACAGCCTCCCGCTTGCCTCTCTATTAAAAAGACCACGCCATTAACCCAAACAACTACTGTCACAATCACATACCGCATAATGTGTACTTTAAAACCCCAAAGCTGTTGAAGTGCATTTTTTATTCAAGTATTGATTGTGATTCTCAAGATTAAAGCATAAAGCAAACAGGATAATCACATGGCACAAGAAGCAGCAGTTGCGGTGGCAAAAGCACGATACAGAGTACGACCAGAGAGGCTTACTTTTGCAACAAATTTTGAACAAACATTTGTTTAATTTACCGTGTGTGTTGAAACAAGAGTTCTGCAGTGATTTGCACAAAATTATGCAGCGCATTGTTTCAGCCCTTTTGTTCATATACTGAATTTCCCTCAGCACGCATTTGTGTGGAATTACTGTCTCAACCATTCTGTTTGTTGTAGCGCTGCTTTGTCACCACTTTGTTCTCTTTGAATGAGGAGTTACTGTGACCGTTTCCCACACATAGAGAAAACTCAACTGTGTTTGAGAAGAGCAAATAAACGGGGGGAAAAGAAAAAAATAAGAGCGGGGGTAGGGGCTCGACGAGGCAGGGACACGAAGAGGAGGTGAAGGGCGAAGACGAGGGCTGTGTTATCTAAGGCTGCAGCGCCGCATCATAAAAATAACAAATGGAGACTGTCACTGTTACTCTGATCTCAGTCAGAGGGGAGAAATATTTCATGTGGCAGGTCCCCTCACCTTTAAATGAGTTGTTCTTAGCCAGGTCTGATTTTGACAAAGCACAAGGCTCTTTCTGTCCTTACTTCCGATGAGAGCTGCCACCATCCTGGCTTTCATGACATAGATCTGTCCTTGGCACCATTAATGTGGATGGAGGTCTACTCTACTGTATATTAGCCTAGAAGCAGTCGCAACTGATAAGTAATGCTACTATAGTGGTTGTCAGCTCGTCACAAATATTTTGCCATGTGACATCATTGATGAATCTCTCAAGCATGAAGTAATAGTTAACTACCCTGAACCCTGAAATAGGGTACTTACTGTGAAAAGCCAAACTTATCTGTTAATTCTGCTTTAAACAACTCCACAAAGCTAAGTCCAAGAGTCAGGCTTACTTAAATCTGGGTTTCCATAAAGTCTATATATAAACATGAATTTGGAAAATAGAAGACACTGCTTCGCATGTTTATTTTCTTTTGCAAGATATGGAAAAACTGGTGGCTGACTGTGAAATTTTATGTTTAAAATGATCTTTATTATTAAACTATCAGCACGTGTCCTCTTATTGCTGCATATGAAAGCCCACTGTTTGCATCTTGGATATAGAAACATCCCACAGTTTTTATAGTCAAATGAATCCAAAACAGAAGCCGTATTGTTAGGCCCTCCACTATGAACTAGGTTGACACATAACCTGGGCTCCTTACCCACTTTAAAACACAGGTTTAAAATCCTTGACACAAATTTGACACGGACTAAAATTTTGTCTAAAACCATCAGCTCTAAAGTTGTCTGCATGCTTTTGTTACATATAGACTGGACTATTGTTATGCACAGTATACTGGAGTTAGTAAATCATTTCTTGCTTGTTTAAAATTAGTCCAAAAATGCAGCAGAAAATTACTGACTGAAAGAAAAAAGAGAGAGATCGTATTACTGACACTGGCTTCCTTTGCACTACAGAATCCAGTATACAGTGCTGCTGTTTGCATTTAAAGCCTTAAATGGTCTTGCATCCCCATATGTTGTACATATGCTGGATCCATAAGAGACTGCTCATCTCTGGAAGTGTGGCTGAAGCATAGGTTGTGTTTATGTTATTTTATGTTAATAGCTGGAATGTGTGTATAGAGGGCATTTTAAGAATTTTACTTTTGTTTCTGGTGGTATTAAAATAAAATATATTCACTTCCTTTATTTAATTCAGTTTAATTATTAAGAAAACCACTAAATTGTCAAACAAACTGACTAAAATGCACATTTGGTTTTCCTCACTTTACCTTCAACCGGTCACGGCAGATGGGTGACGGCAGAAGGGAGTTTTTCCTTCCCACTGTCACCAAGTGCTTGCTCATAGGGTGTCATTGTTGGGTTATTTCTGTAATACTGTAGGGTCTTTACCTTACAATATAAAACACCTTGATGTGACTTTTGTTGTGAATTCATGCAAAAAAAAAAAAAAAAATGCAAGTGGAATGAATTGAATTAGTTAATTTTGGTTGCAGTAAATCATTTCAGCTGATTATGGGATAATGACCTGTGGGTATGATAAGTATAATAATATTGAAGTTAACTTTTTTTTTCTTAAAGTCTCAGCTGAGTATCTGGTACAAAAGCAATAGGTGGCCTTCGCCATTAATTTAGAGCAGTGTATCGTTTTAGTGAATGTGTTGTATTCTTTCTAGAGTGCAGTGTTTGATGTTAAGAAGTTGCTACATAATTACATCAACATACTACACTGGGTCAATATGAGGCCTAATCAATGTCTAGTATCAACAGATCAAGGATGCTTCATTCTGTGTATGTACTGCATGCTCCCACGCTTACACTCAGATCAGAGTTAGCTGAGATTACTCAGATTTATTCCCACTATCAACACATCACACAGATGAGAAGAGATCAATAAGAATAGATAACTTCAACTCAGTTTCAAGTTCAATAGATTCCCACTCTCTGCTGCTGTTAGCGTTATGACTCATTTACATAATCTATAGAACCAGGATCTCAATGTTTCTTCTTAATTTTGAAGAAAATAAATATTTTTCTTACCTTTGTGGGTCATGGGATCTCTGGATCCTCGCGGTAGAGGCGAATAGGGCAGTGGGTGGCTCTCTGATCCAGCCTCATTAAGTGACTAGCAGAAAAGGAATGTAGAAAAAG
This sequence comes from Neolamprologus multifasciatus, assembly GCF_963576455.1. Classification (NCBI taxonomy): domain Eukaryota; kingdom Metazoa; phylum Chordata; class Actinopteri; order Cichliformes; family Cichlidae; genus Neolamprologus; species Neolamprologus multifasciatus. The sequence goes on from NC_140451.1 coordinate 20,040,853, forward strand.
AATTAGCCATAAAGTTACAGCAAGCAAGCAGCAAACCACTGCCACATGGTTAAAAAATAATGCCATGTGGCAGTCTTTGTTCTAAAGTTCATTTTATTTTATTTACATTTTATGACAAAAAAAAATTCTTCTCATAGCGACAAGGACAAGGTTTAACAGCATGGATTAATCACCTTCAGTGGTGTTTTCCTAATTTAACGTATCCGTTTATATTATAATAAGATTAAGGGCTTGCTTTGAGTGTCAGTCATTTCTCTATAGCTGTTAGCTAACCTCTGGGTGAGATTGCTGCTAATTTAAATCCCCAAACTGGACCTTTAAACCCTGTTTATGGAGTCGACTCATTTATAATGGAATTATCTGACAAATCAAATAGATTGCTATGTGGTATATTATGCTAACAGATCTCTGTGTCTGTCTTACACCTGTACTGATACACCTGTACAGAAAGCGATTCAATCTTTGTAAAATCACAATTTGTTGATGTGACACGTTTAAATGCAACAAACACATTAGGCTACATAAATATAATGTTCAAACCAGAGACCAAAACAACTTTTCTAATGAAGTCTATGAGATGACCTGGTGACACCTGATTTATAGCATAACCTAATAGGGAGGTTTTAATATTCACCCAGATATGACCTCTGAACATGCGAAGTACAACAGTAACATGAGGGTAATATAAAATTGCACGAAATAACCTTTCTACACTAGAAAGTGTGAATGCAAATTACATGATACGTACTTCTCTTCGTTTAACTTCTTTATCTTATTTATTGTCCTACAACTGAAATGTGATTTTTTCATACATTCTTAGCTGCAAAACTGGACTGAACCTCTGACTGTGAGCACAGTCAGAGGTTCAGGCTAAACGCGTGTGATGAATGCGGGTTTGGGACAAAGAGAAAACAGTGGCCTCTATGTCATGAGACGGTATTCCCACACGGGTCAACAGTTTGTGTGTTGTTATTCTTTTGGTGCACTTTCAAGGTCCAAAACATTCTCTTTTTTTCCACCTTAGCCTTTTAGCTAGTGGAGCAGGCAGTTTATCATGACACAGCGATATCTGATGCCTTTGCAGAAATACTTTCCTTTCTTGCAGGAAGGAATTCACTAGGCCTTTAATCATAGCAAGAGACTCAACTGACAAATACATATTAGAGGTGGTTTGGAGCTGCATTTTTCCCACTTTTATTGTTGTTCCTCTACATGCCCATGCATAACCTTGAGAAATGGAATGGTCTGCACTGTTAAATGGAACCATATTCTTCATCGGCAAAGAGAGCAATGTGAACTGAAAACGATCACATAATGTGCTTTCAGATAGCATCTCTGAAAGGCATTAAGGTCTGGCCAGCATGTGTCTCATATTATACCAAGGAAAAAGAAAGAAGACAAAATGCGCCTATTTTAAAGGCCTTGCTACATGTATGCTGGAGAGTCAGCTTTTGAAAAAAAAAAATGCTGCTTAAAAGAAGAATATAGTTTTGACAGCAGACCTGCTGCTAAAACCTCCTAAGAAATGTTACAGATCACTCCCCTGCTTCTGCGATGTATATTTATGAAGTAAAAGAACTAAAAATATGAACACATTGTACTCAGTAACTACTGTCACCTGACATGTAAGGAAAATAGTCGGGTATTTATAGCATTGCACTAGCAAAACAAATATTGGACTGAGACTAAAGATCCTACAGCAAAATGATCACCACCCATCTCATTTTTGAGACATCTATCAAGGTTTATTTAGCGTTTTCCTATCTTTGAATTTTGCCATTTTGGTTTGCAACTCATATTACCAATCAGTACAAACACACTCGGTGTTCGTCTATGTCACTTCATAGGAAAAGAAACAAGCGACTCAGGCATTAAGATGGGAATTGTGAGCTGTCTGATCTACCTTTATGCATGTCTGGGCCACCATAGAGTTGCGCCCCCTGCTTGCCTCATTTCCTGGTCTGCATGAAAGATCACAAGCCTGGGCCCCTTTAGGCCTGCTTGGCCCACAAAAATCCCCTCCTAATCCTGATGCTCGGCCACAATTAATCTTCCGGGTTGCCACATTATTAACAGCACCACCCGCAGATGATATAGGGGGTGCTGGATGAGAACAAGGGAGCACTACTTAGGTGTGGTGAATACTAGATGGAGCTTAGCACTCTGGCTGTGGTCCTATGGGACATTAGTCACCTTGTTTTCAGTGCTGAAACCAACTCCACCCCAGTGATATGACACCACTACTTTACCTCCTCGCTGTAATGCCTGCTGATCACACAGCTGACCCATAGGTGGCTGTTGTAACTCCAACTTCCACTTGTCTCGATCTTCCCCTTTAAACCCTCAGATCTTCATCATTAGCCCTTGACATTTGCACTCAAGCATGCATGTGAAACAAATGGACGATTTTTCTGTACTTGCTACGAGAGGATTAATAGCTTTATGTTTTAACACTTTTAACAAGTGTTTTTTTCCACCAGTATTTCTAAACTGGCTACTCATAAAGCATGGTCCATTACAATGAAAATCCAAAAACAAAGAAACTCTGATTAAACTAATAATAGAAAACTTTTGGTGCCTTTATTAAACATATTTAGAAAGTAGGTTGGAGAAACTAAGTGAACCCCGATTCTAATGCTGCTCAGAGTTTGGTGCTCAATTACTGTAAGGAGGTGTTTGTTATAAGGTCACACAATGTCTGTACTGACAAAGTCTGCTCCTCCTAAAAAGACTGACGTGAATCATACCTCGAGAAAAACACATTTAAAGCATTTTATTGATGCACAAAGCTGGAAAGGGCTGCAAAAAGCATTTCCACAGATTGAGGTGCTCATCAAGAAACAATAAACAAGCTGGCTACGATTGGAGATTATTCAGGATTGTTGCTTACTCTCTATGCAAGTATGTGCCCCGCAGTGTTCAAACCAAGAGCACGATATGCAATCCTGGAACAGGTGAAAAAGGACCACCAGGAGGTATCTCTACAATTTGTTAAATTTCTAAGATAAGCACTGAGTAAGACAGGTGGCTATTGAAGGAAGCTATTAAGCAACCTACCATTTTGCAGACACATATATAAACAAAACAAAGCTCAACACTGTGTGTTTCACAAATGAAGCAAAAACACTTCAGGGTCAATGTAAAGTGGACTGTTGAGACACAAAATGCTATGTTTAGAGGAAAGGGGGTGTCGCACACTACCACCAAAGCATTCAAATGTGAAGTCTGGTGAAGTGAGCGTCGCTGTTCTGCAGCTACTGAGAGAACAATACAGAAAACACAGGGCAGCAGTCCAAGGAGCTTAGAAGAGGTCGGACTCAGGTGAAGGTTCTACAAGTTTCTAATTTCTAATTTTTCATGCCTGCGCTGTGAGTGGTCAAGATGTACGAATCAAAATTTAAAAAATCCAAATGTCATTTAAGTTTGAAATTATGACTGCGATGTAGACAATGATGTAGGCACCATTTTCTGATTAATTAATGCAGGAATCCTTTATATTACAAAGGATTTGCAAACTTTCTGTCAAATCAGAAACCTCCTATGTACTAAACATGCGACCTGTCCCATCGTGTCCTTTTCACATTTTCAAAACAAGGACTTCATTTACACTCCATCTCCCACTCTTTCCGGTATCATTTCTTTCTCTCCCTCTGGCTCTTTGGCTTGACTTCTCCAGCTGTACCTACACTGAACAGAGGGAGGTGCTGCTGTGTTGTCTATGTAAGATGCTCCTGGACGCCCTTCTTCTCTCTCCTCTCTCTGCTGTCCAGATTAGTCTGCTCATCAAGCTGAGCATTGTTTTAATTTGCTGGGCCCGGGGCATATGCTGAGTGTTCACATCATTATTGTCTCTGTGCAATGTGAGTTATCACCACAGCTTATGATAATGTGGCACAAATTTACAGGCTTGGGAGCACCACGGATTCCGTGATAATAAAGGGTGGACAGAGGGGAGTGCAAAGAGGGAGAGAGAAATGAAGAAAGTGTGTGTAGATGTATGTGCGCGAGCGGGAGAGTGGAATAGGTAGAGAGAGGAAGCTCCGTTGGATGTCATTATGAAAGATGATTCCCATACTAGATAATACATCACACCAGTGCTGTCTGTCTTCTCCTTTTCAGTGTTGTTATGTGAATAAATGCTGATAAACCCAGAGGCAATAGTGATTATTACTTCCAACATATCATCATGAGAGAGAGGGGAGGAGGAAGAGGAAGACAGGGGAGGGATGGAAAAAGAAGAAAAGCAAGTCACAAAGAGAGCCACATGGAGCACATAACCACCTGCACGGTGGGGATCTTCAAAATGTAAGACACTGAAAAAGTGAGTCAGGGAAGCCTGATGCAAATCTAGTTGTTTTTCACATGCAACTGCCACAAAGTTTACAAAGTTTCGCAAGCTTGGCTGCGGATTAGAGATCTTGATGGGCGTTACGTTACAGTACATTATGAAGATATTAGTTCATCTAGAAGACTTCTCTCAAATCTGACGCCGGCCATCGCGGTGAGCACATAAAGCAACCGTGTTGCACCATGTCTTACACACTGTTTTCCTTTCTGGCGATCTGTCTCTGAAGTCTCCCTTTGACCAGCTCATCCTGACACAGCTGGTTCCTGCCTCGCCTCACCTCACCTCCCTCCTTAAGACTGACCAGCAATACAATCTAATTACAGCCGCGCTACAGAGGGAGACCAGTGTAAACACCAGCCCTTTTTATCTCCTTATACATCTGGACAAGTAGACAAAGTGCTAAAAGGAAATAAATGTGGCCTGACAGCCACATCAAAGAGTTCAGCCAGAGGCTTACTGCTACTTAGGGCACAGGAATGTTGTTGCTAAGCATCAGCCCGCAACCTATCAGGGTGCAAAGAGGGCCCTGTCCTGCCTTACAGAGGGAAAAGGGGAAAAGAGAGAAATGAAGAGGAGAGAGGGGAAGGGAGGGCGAGGGGAGGGGAGGGGGCTGACATTGAGGGGAGGCTAGGGACTCAAGGAGATTTTTGTAGCTTAAAGCAATTGTTGGAAGAAACAAGCCTTCTGTTTTGTTTTCTCTTGACACCATTTCTGCTTTTTGTGCTTGCAAAAGACATGTATAAAAATGTCTTTTGATATGTTTTCTCTTTGGGTCTATATCAAAATATTTCTTTTGTGTCTGTGCATGGAACTTTTTTCACATCTTGTCTCTATAAACTGGTGCAGCTTTCTGATCATGTTGGAGATCAGAGGAGACACAACTTGTGAACTTATTTGAGTCAACATTTAATGCTGGCATGACACGTTTATTTCTTCACTAGATGGAATTTTTTATGATTCGTGTTTCGCACTTCTAAAGTTGTTTTTTTTTTTTTCGAGAGGGGAGGTTACAAACAATGCAACACTTTTAGAAATAAACAATGAAAAATGAATAAGCAGCAACGGCTCGGAGCATCTCTCAGCATGTAATGGCACTGATGAAATGGAAAATGCTCTAATTCGCTACCAGAGATCGAGCAGAGGCATTTGTACGCTCTCAAAGAAAAGTCTAATCTAATGGAATATCACACTGGTGCACAAGATATTATTTTGGATGCCAGAGCGGCACTTTGCATGAGGTCAAATAATTAAAATGGGTACTTTGGCATCAAAATATGGTGAAGAATGCAATAGAAGTGTATTAATTAAGATGTTTTCATGTCATGTTACACGAGACCTCAGCGATTCTGAGCGTGCGTAGTGAAAAGAAAAAATAAAATGAGTGTGCATGAAAAGAATGAATTCAGTTTTCTTGGGTGATGGCAGGGGGAAGAAAATTTGATGTAACGGTGCCTGCACTTGTGAGCAGAACAGCAGTGTTTTCCCCAGCAGGAAGACTACTGAGCGTGCGTTTAATGATTAGCCAGTTCTACTCCAATGAACTTGTTCTGAGTAAACGTATCATATGATCACTGATCACAAGAGGAACTGATGTTTCGCTCGGGGCACGAGACACACGGAGTGAACCGGCAACAGTAAAAACCTGCAGTTCTGTGTACGGCTAAGCGTCAGACAGGCAAAGGTTGAGTGCCGCTGAACGTTAATCACCCACAGCGATGACTCACAGATGGTAATAAGGCTGTGTTTGTTTTTAAGTTGAAATTTAAAGAGTCGTCGACCTTTTGGGTGAGCGTCTTGCTGGATAAGTACAGGTGATTTAAAGGAGAAAGTCTTCATTGCAGGTATGCAGCACAATTGGCTTAAAGCTATTTTTTATTTTGGTTTAGTTTGACCTTTCCACAGGCGCAGATGCTAATGCTACAAAGTTGAAAAGACAGACAGACACACACGCAAAAAAAAGCATCATGAAATCTTTCAAGTATTAGTCGAAACTGTAATTTGTTACCTTGGTCAAACTTTTAAGCAAAACCTAACCAGTTGTCTCTCACATTTCCACAGGCGCCATTTCTTTTATCACTAAAGAAGAGGAAAAAAAGTAAGGTGTGAGCTTTCTGATCTACCTGTGACAAAAATTATTTTTGTCATAGTTTTGCCTTATTTAACTGGTGTGAAAAGAAATATTTTCATCTTTCCTTGTTTTAAGGCAAACTACACAAACACACACACACGCACAAAACCACAGCAACTCAGGAGTGTGACATATCATGAGGCTTTCTGTTCCGATTAGGGGCTGTATCTAACGTCAAGGCTGTTTTCTAGAGTGTAGGATGTTTAATAATTGAAGACTCTGGGAGCGGGCCTGTCACACCGGCTTGTCTAGAATGTTTCCTATGCAATTAGATGCCGAGAGACATTTGAAGAGGACCCACAAAAAGAGCTACAAAAAGTGACATGTGAACTTAAAGGAAATTAGCTCTTCACACGAGTGAAATGTGAAGGTTACTTAGCAATGCTTAACTCAGACTGTGGCTGTGTGAAGTGTGTGTTTGACTCAGCCCTGCTACGAAGACTGCGATTTTCTTTACTTTGAGCCGGCTTCAGTCAGTAAGATCACAGAGGGAACGAAAACTAATTTTGACTCAAGGCACACGGAGAGAAAAAAGAGGAAAAAAAAACCCTGAGATGTGTCAAAATAATGAGATCTCTTGATGTTTTCTGGGAAGATACGGGATGATGCAGACAGATGCACAACTCACATCTTCACCCAAGGACACAGACACACAAACACCCGTTGAACATTTAACCGCAACTTCAAAACACACACATTTGCATGTGTGCAGGAACTCACATTAAAAACCTCAAACATACACACACACACAAAATATTTTTTTAATGCACGAAACACTAATGCACATCTATTTCAGTGTTCACTTACATTCAGGCCAAAACTCAAAACTGATTAGTTGATTAATACAGATTTTGAGTTGTGTGATGTAAATACAGTTCAAGCTCTGGCGTCTAAATTAAAGAAATCTGACCTGAACTCCAAGCAAAACATTCAGTAGCACGACTTCTTTTCTTAATTAAACAAAAAAAACCCGGTGCCTTATTGTCGTCGTGGTTTTGTGATTTGTTTTTCAGCACACAAACACAATTTTGCCTGTGATTGTGACAAATCAGACCACCACATAATTAGGCCGGCCTTTATTTTCATTTGAAAATATTAGACACATCCTGTAAAAACAGATGATTAAAACACTCTGTATCCATCTCTCGCTTGCCTCCAATCTCTGACAACCTTTCACAGGAAGTTCCCCCACATCCGCATCTCGGAATCGCTACGTCGCAACGATAACGCTGTCATCCTCCACACCTATCGTAAGTCACGAGCAAACGACCGAGATGCTCCGTCGCAAGACAGAACCCTCTGCGGGCCTGTAAGCTGTATCATTACAGCATGTCATCTTTATGGCAAAGGAGCCGAGCCGAGCTCTCTAATTACACTCTGCTTACTCCATTTACCCAGACTGGGACAGAGCAGCAGGCAAACAAAGCATTAAAAATGGAGTGCTTTCCCCTGTTCTGTGCCCGTGTCTTTCTTCTGGTGCCTGTTGTCCTCCCCTGGTTGTTGTTGTTGTTGCTGTAAAAGCTGCCGAGGAGAGATAGCAGAGGGCACATGCCACTGCACCGTCCTCTCCAACCCTCCTTGACTTTCCCACCCTCCCAATCTTTTTCAGCCCTTCCTTCAAAAGGACTTATGAAGGTGAGTGGCTATGTGACAGGCCAGGAATAAAAGAGACAAACCAGGGATAAAAATTAAATAAAAAGTAGCTGTCTGAAATAGTAATTGCACTCCTTTGCTGAGCATGCTTTCAGATATATAAACCTGATTTACTGTCGGTGTTGCTGCCACAAATCAGAAGGCCCTCTGAGAAACACTCGTGCTATGAAATTGTTTAATCTCATCAAGTTCTGCTTTCACAGCAGGCCATAAATCACATAGTCTTTGTTATCATAGACCTCCATGAGCGCCTCTGAGGCAGGCAATGGATCGTGGGTATATATAATCTTGACTGCGCAAACAGCAGGGTCTGAGCAGCCTGAAATACTTTCATATTAGCCGCGGTGCAGCTGGCGGAACACAAGCGCCCTGATGGATATCTCATTTCCTGCGCTCTGCATCTATTTCGAGCAAATTATTACTGCATAAATTTCTTGTCAACAGAAACGGCCAATTAATTAAGTTAAAATGCACTCGTGATCACATCTACACACCAAACAGGAGAGCGAGGGCAATTTTCCGCTAAGCAAATTTATTGCAGGGGTCACTGTAATGAATGACTCTAAACTTTGTGATAAAGTGGCAGACAGGCCAATATCTACACAGGAACCGTGGTAGGGACATATTTGCATAAGGCAAATTTACGTGAAAACGCTCGAGGACGACAGCTGGAGGTGGGTGAGGAATTTTTTTCTTTTTTTACAACGACAAAACAAAATGTCGGTCAATCTCTGGCTCTTCACTATTTCATCAAAGATGTGCACCGAGGATTGGATGGAGATCGTGGATGCACCTTTGCCATTTAACATATAAAATATACACATTTAACAGAGCTCGCAACCTGAATGAATTATTCATAATGTATGAGGGCTTGGGAGTTTGTGGAGGGTGCGAGTGGGGTGGGGGGGTGGGGGTTGGCGGTTGTTTATTCAGCTTGGGCCGTTTATCAGACAGTGAGGATCCCACGGCGGGGATGAGCTCGGAGATTTATCTGTGCTAGGGCTCCAAAGCAGATAAATCAAGGGGTGTAATCATGCTCTGAGTGGCCCAGCTGTGACCCCGTAGTGAACTAATGACACAGGGATATCTAAGCCCCTTTTCCTCTTCCTGGGTTAGGCCCTTAGGTTAGTCCCCTGTCAGACACAAAGCTAAAGAAAGACACTGCTTCACAGAAAAACTGAGGGGGAAACATAAGGCCCTTCATGTCCTTTTGGTCCTGTTTACACAACACCAGCGAGCAGGATTGTTCGCCCGCGCCTAAAAATACAGCGTTGGAGCGATGTAACAGCCGACAACTACTGTACAACAATGTTTGTTCAAACAATAGCAACGAGTATCGATTGTGCGTATACACCATCGCAGGTTCACGAGCCGCTATTCACAACAGCCCGTGTAAAAGATACTGCTGTTTGGCTGAGGATGTCTCCCGTTCCCTCCCAGAGCAAAGGCTTTTCTCCAGGACCGAGCCTGCTCTGATTTATCATGTCTTCTGCTAGCAGGCTGTCCGCTGATTAAGCCAGTGGAACTTTGTTTCACTCTCCTCTCTCTTTAATCTGTCTCTCAGCGAGATAAATTAAGCCAGTGCCCGTGCCAGCTCCTGCTCTCTTTACCTCCCTCCCTCCGTCTCTTCCTCCCTCTCAGCCTTTCTCTCTGTTTATCTTTCTGTCTGTCACACATTGAGAAGAGAGCAGACACATCTGCTCCTGCACTGCTGCAGGAGATAGGGCTGGGCTACATCCTTGGTCAGATTTAGCTAAGAGTGTCTGCGAGTGAGAATGAGAGAACAAGTGTGTTTTTCCTCTCTTTTCTCCCCTTGACAAGACTGTCAAACAATCTCCCTCTCCTTGGCTGGGCTTATGTTCTTTGTTGTCAGCTAATAAATCAGAGAGTATTTATGATCTGCAATCCCTATTCTTAGGCTTTTAATGGCGACACGTTTGTGGGTGAATTAAAGCAGGGTTTTATTCACTAGGCTGTGGGCCAAAGTGAGAGGCCTAGGTGCCTCTGCCTGTGAATGTTTCTCCTCTCTCCGCTCTTGCTCGGGTGTTAAATCATACTCATTGTCAGGCAGCGCTAAGTTAGTGTGCGTCATTGGGGAGAGCAGGAAGCACTGGGCATAATTCTGTCCATCAGTTTAATTTATTGTATTGGTAGCTTTGTAATCTCTGCCCCATAAACTACAGGAGCTGACAGACAAGAATTTGGTTTTTAAAGGCGACGCTCATCCACATTTTGGCTGGCGATGGGCCTTATTTTTGCCTCAGCTTTCTGATTTCATATCCACAACCACAGGAGAAAAAATTTAAAGGTTGTTGCAAAATGCTTTTTTCTCTGCTATTAACCACTGCAGACATAATGGTTGTTTGGTCAGTTACGTATATGTGAAAGATTACTAAAAGTACATGTTAGAAGAAGAAGATGAGAGCCATAAAAGATGGAAAAAAGAAGAAAGAAGAGGCGTCGAGGACACAACCTTGCTCAGAGGTTTTATTTCCAGGTGAAATAAAGTCCTAATACCAGCGTACTGCTGCAGCATCTGCTTTGCAGATAGTGCACTTGGCTCTCCTTCCAGTGCCAGCGAATATAAATCAGGTGAGGCACCTCAATGCTAGGCCTGACTCCTAGAGGCCAACAAATCTTTAACATGAGATTAGGCCTCAGTGGAGTCATCCATCTTTGGGTGATGAGGAAAATATCACACACTCTATGGGCAATATGGTTTCCAACAGAGTCCGGACCGATGTCTATTAGAATGTCTATTAGGATAAAAAGTCCAACAACTCACTGTTTGCGCACACTGTGAATTAATTCCTACAATGTGGATGACAAACACAAGTCTTTTCTAAATACAACTACAAGCCCGATAACATAAAATAACAAGAAGAAGAAAAGAATCAGTATCAGTATAAAATATATAATATATTTTCCTGGAAGAAATAATCTGAAGATAATAACTCGGAGGAATAATTACCCTCTTCTTTGTCAACACATGCTTTATGGGCATTTTCTTTTAATTGTAATAAATGTAAATGGTGCCATGTGTCAACTACAAAGAACGCAGAGCAAAGCAACGCTGCCAATTACCCTATAAAACATGCATATCTTCCAAAGCATGGGTCTCCTCTGTGGGTTTAACTCACCAAAGGCAACGGGTGTTTTACAAGATGCCTCGCTCAGTGGATACAATTGTGCCTTAGCATAAAAGGAATAGCAGGCTGCGAGGACCCAACAATGAACCATATCTCCCTGTAGCCCTTTCAGCGAGCTGCATTTACATATCAAGCCACTAGCCTGATGTGTAAACACATTCCATCAGATGCCGCCATCGTAGCCAATGAGAGCCATTTCATTCCAGCTATACCTCACACACTGTGCAGCATTAGACAAAGGGAGAGAGGCCTGAAAGAGACATCTCATGTCATCACCCGAGAGATAATGGAATTGTTATACATCCTTGATCACAGACACTCTCACGGCATCTTGCTCTCTTTTTCACTCATTCTTTGTCTCGGTGCTCTTGGTCTCTCTATCGCTCTCTCCCTCTCTCACAATGTGCGCACAGACACACAAGCTCACGAGTAAAAATTCAGCACACTTCAGTGCGATAGCTCCTCTTCTCTTTCAGGGTTTCATCTCAATAGCTTTTTATCTGAGCACTTCAATTTGCAAGCCTAGCTGGAAGGCAGCTCCTCCTGATATGTTAATGGCAGGGGTACTTAAGCACTAAAAGATTAACATAAAACCCTTTGGAACAAGCTAATAGTTTATGATAATTCGTGCATGGCCTTTGTCTGTACTATCATTACATTGCCTCTAGCGATAATTTTATCAAGGGGGCTGTAAAATATCATTTTAACAAGTTCACTTTCAGATAATTAATAGTAGAAACTGTATTATTCAATTGAGCCACACTGGCACCATTAACAATATGGCAAGTAAGGCTATAATTAAAGTATTTCAGTTTATTAAACCTATTCATAACGCTGTGCAAATGATGACACAGAGACACAAGAAAAGGCTTTTCTTTTTTTTTTTCTTGGTGAAGCACTGTCACCAGAGCAATTACAGGAACCCAGGGGTTGTCTCCTCAGTTAGCCGAGCTGATTGAAGCTTTCAATTAGCAGGTGGGTGTATGCATCGCTCCCACAAAGAGAGGCGGCACACATGCAGGAGACCTGCAAACCTGCTGACAACACTCATGGAATTTGTGTTCTGTCCCAGAACCAAAGTATTAGAACTGAGAGCTTAGACTGAACCTACACTGGGTTAGAGGAAATGAGTAAGGGGGATGAGGGAGAGAAGGCCATAGCAGATCCACCTAATTTATAAAAATCAAGCTGCTTAGAGCAGAGGTTGTGCATTGACAGCTGGTAAAGAAAAATAATAATAAAAAAAATTGAATTAATATTTAATAGTAGCCTCATACCGAGTATTCAAGAAAGCCAACAACCATTCAGAATACATGCATCCCTACTAAGAAGACAAGCATATAGTTCACATGGAAGCTTGTTTCTGCCAGGGCAGAGCCAAGTTGAAATTTTGAGTGTATCTTAAAAGTTGAGTAAAGTAAATTTTTGACCCAAAAGGAAGTAACTTGAAAGTCAAATTTTTGAGATACTAACTCGAATTTAGTTACAAAGTTACAGATGACATTTTTTTTTATTTCCAGTGGCAGAAACAAGCTTCCATAATTTTTATCTGCAATTTTGAGGCATGGCTGTCTTAGAGTTAGTGCGATAGTCAATGCATGTACACTGTACCTGAGAGTGAATGCATGCGTGCCTGATAGCCTAACTGGCCCCAAATACACACACACGCACACGCACACACACACACACACACACACACACACACACACTTTCTCCTTCAGACACACCACCCCTCTCATGAATAATACAAAAACTCCCTTTCACCAAACAGCTCAAATAGCTACTCATTCATCTGCATACCTGGAGCCTCGCAAAATGATTGGCCCGCCATTACCGCTGGAAAAAAAAAAAAGGAGAGAGAGACAGAGAGAGAGAGAGAAATGTTCCCCAAACAATTTGCTTCAAAATAAGACAGGAATAATTCTGTCCTTTTCAGCGACACAGACAGGCCCCTGTGCATAATGATGTTAGCGTAATGGGGTGACAGATAGACTGTGAGACCATGACATTAGCATGAGAAACGCACCAGTGAGCAACCGCTCAACTGTGGTCTCAGAGGGCCCTCAGAAATACACTCTGAACATCGTTTGTCTCACAGCTCTATGAGCCTGACAAATGAAGACATGCCACGTTTTATGTCGAGCAATATACCATTCCACTTTAGCAAACACACGACTAAATGACAAAGGGAAACCCGGCTCTGCATTATACAAACACACTATCTCCTGTCCTATTAGTGAGGTATAACCTCATTCAAGGTCGGATGGAAAACAGGGACACCTTAGCGTTTCTCCTTCTTAATGAGGTAAGAAGACTTACAACAAAGAACACGGTCAATCAAACGGAACCCCCCAAAACTAATTAAGCAATTCGCTTCCAAGGAGATATTTCACAGGTTACATGCTGAGAGTACACTGAAGCCAAGACTTAAAATCTGACCTACAGTAAAAGCTATTTCCAAGTTTATTAAAATAAAGGCTAGGCATAGTAACATCACTTTAAGACTAGAAATTGAAATTATTAAGACTGCACTTTTGTTTTTATTAAGTGTGAAAAGACACTGGACGGCCAGCTGGCAGTGCACAGTGACCAAATCAAATCTCAGAAACCCTTTCCCCTTCCCATGTCCTTTTAGAGAGTAACTAGCAGTCAATGTTTGTTAAGGCTAATTATATATTTAAAACTAGAGCGCTATCTCAAAGTTAGGGAAATATAATCATGTGTTTATAAAAAGGGATATACAGGATGTAAGCCAATGTCAAAATGTAGATGCTGCAGACATGAGCCGCAGCCTAAAAATGGTCGAGCTATGACAGCCCTGACGTTCACAGCACGACACTGTCGAAGGGTGAATGCTTCCTGTAAACGTTTATCTTCACTGTGAGTGTGTGTCTGTGTGTGGTACAGCTTGGCGACAGGAGCTTCTCTGAGGCTTTATCTGTGGCATGACAAGACAACCTGTAATATACGAGCATCTGGAGCTCCTCTTCAAACACAGCCTTATCTCACGCCAAACATTCCCCGAGGCCAGAGCAGAGCAAGAGTTGCTCGGACCAGACAAGACCTCACACCGTCTCTCTGCATCCCACCCAACCCGCGAGCCGAGTGTTGGGTGCGCAAGCTGAGAACAGCCCGTCAAAGCGTGCCTGCGTGTGAGCGCGGCTTCGACAACTAAGAGCAACAGTGTGACTTTGCAGTGACGGAGATCATCTGCTCCGAGTTCTTTCTCCTTCCTTGCTAATCGAGCTAGCGGTTAACGGTGCTGCACTCAACATAAATGGACGCCCTCCCTCCTCACTCGCTGGTTTAAACATATTTGTTGAGATGAGAACTAAACGCCCATCACTCATGTTTCTGTTTAGGAGAATTTATCTTAAGGTAAATACTCAGGGCCATTATAGAGGATTTGAATGAGCTGCATGTGCATGCCATCACTTGTTAGACTACTGCCTTTTTATACATCAGTCTTAATCACATAAAACACCTTTTAAAATAGCATCTTATAACCTTAAAATAATGCAGGCATTAAATCAGGAATGGCAGAGCTCAATTCTCCAAGCTTTCTCTTGACAAAATAACTGTGATGCAGGTGAAGACAAAGCGCAGGGAGGAAGCTGCCTAGTTGGAAAGCTTCACTCTTTTCTCTGTATCTCGCGCTCCGCATGGACTGCTGCCTTCAGCCAGCCTATGGGGGGGATGTAGACGTGCCCCTCTCTGGGGCCTGTACATACGGCCTGTGCCTCACTTCAAAGAGAGGGCATAAGGGCAGCGTTCTCCCCCAACTCAGATCCATTCAGCACACAGCTGATTCCTCCATGTGTGTCTCTCTTTGACTCTCTCTAGGCCCCTCTAGCTTTCATTTCAGACTGCTTTCTATCCTCGTTTTTTTTTTTCTTAATTTTTTTTTCCTTTTCTGGAAGATGCATAAAGGAAGTACAGCTCATAGTTTATGTGTGGGTTTGTGTGTGTCCCTTTGAAGTCTCATAATGAAGAGCAACACCGTGCAATCTCTAAACATGCTGTCACACAGGCCCCTCTACGCGATTCACAACTTAATGCAAAGCATGCAGATATTGCAGCTAAAATACATATGAATGCTTGCTGACTTCTGCGTGCATTGGAACACATGACGGATGTCGCAGATAACAAAAAGAAACACGCATCACGGAGGGTGCGAGAGAGGAAGTACATTTGAAAAGAAGCAAAGCAAAGAGAGGAGCTGAGCTCAGCAGCTGTAGCGAAGGGAGGTCTGGCCCTTACAAATCCTTTCTTTTTTGATCTCTTCATCCAGATGAAAGAACAGAATGAGGCAGGATTATGCAGGACAATTGCGCTTTCTCCCCAAACCCTGACTTGATCGGCTTTTACGCGAGCTCTAATCATTTTCAATTACGCACATTTTCTGACATCCTGTAATAGCTACACTGCAGGTCTTAAACTCTCCGGTTGCCCCAGTGCTCCCCTGCAGCCTCCTTTTTTTGTTTTGCTAAGCTTCTCATCCCCAGACAGCATGCCAGTAGTGTCTGCTGACAAACTGAATGGGCCTGAACTGCAACTTGTTGTTTAAGGTGCCAAATAACCCATTTACCAGATGCTTGACAAGGATGTTATTTGGCGTTTGATTGAATGCGCTTTTGTGTCAGTGAAGCATTGAATTAGTGTTGTTTGTTTGTGGAAGCCTCTGGGACCCCTCCTCAGTCTCTGTTTTATTTTTATGTTTTTTGTCCTTTGTGTTTTGGGGACGTGGGGGTCCTTTTGGTATGATAATCAATATTTAATCCAGCCGGTATAAAACATACATGTTGTATAATTTGTTTACCAACCTTTTTTTTCAGAAATCCACTGGTTTGCACAAATGATTAACTCGACATTCAGCCTTTAAGTGGTTAAGAAAACATCTTCAAAAAGAGCCTCTCAAGACATGAACTGTGTTTGTAATGTTGCACTGATTGCAACCATGGCAGCCTAGTTGCCCCTCTGTGCATTCACCTGGTGCCTAATTCCAGTCAAACTTTAGAGCTTGGTGTGCCTTGAGGGACTCAAGAGCTCAAGTACTTGACTGAGACAGACAGCACCATTAGCAGGCCCTGGACCAGCCCCAACCCTGACAACCACTCACAGCTGGCAATGGCAGGCAGAGGAATGAGTCTCCTTTTCTTTAGTTTAGTCAGAGAGCAGTGCAACAAATGCCCATCACTCATTCACTCACTCACTCAGTACCCAGCAGGATGGTCCACTGCTTGTGAGGACACATAGGAACAATGGAAAAACTAAGGGAAAATGCCATCCAGTCACAAGTGAAATGATACACTTTTGACCAATGTCCAATTTCAATTTAATGTTATTTATATAGCGCCAAATCACAACATTACGGTGCCTCAAGGCGCTGATGAAACTAGCAGATTCAAACTAACAGACTTCAATCAGATGAAAGGTAAATACATACAAAACCCCAAAGAAAAGTGATTAAACATAAGGTCAGAGCAGTTATTCCTGTAATACACCCAGAAGTCTTTCAATGATGTCGCCTGTATTTAATGAGTTTTCAGTAGTATTCTTACTGTATTTATATCCAGGCAGGCATGCTTGGACCAACTGTACATAATGTGTAATATGAGGTGTGATCAAAAAGAACTACGTGCATGTAGACATTTGTGATTTTACAATAGATCACGAAATTGCACAAAGAGAAAACATCAAATTCTGTGTCAAACTGATTGTTTATGCCGAGGATCACCACTGGCGATGAGACCTGGATATAACCTGGTTTACAGTAGACAAGCCATTGAGCCATAGAAGGTCAGTAGTGCAACTGTGAACATGCCCCACCCCCACACCCCCACCTTTGGTGCAATCAATCTGACCTGCAGAGTTTGCAACTCTGTGCCCAACCTGCACACGGATTAGAGTGTAAGCCATTAAAGGGTGGCCAGCATGCATTGCACAGGCACTGATCAGAACAGGTTCAAACCTGCTGGTTAACTGGGGCCTTTCTATATGAAGTTTGCACGCTCTCCCTGCAGGTGCTCCAGTTTCCTCCCAGAATCCAAAGACGTGCACATTAAGTTAACTGGTGATTAAGGAAAAAACTAAATCGACTGTGAGGTGTGGGATGTGAGCATGCAGGTTTGTTTCTCTGCGACACACTAAAGACCTGTCCAGGTTCTATCCTGCCTTTCATGTAGACTCAGATCTTATAAAGGGCACTTGATAGTTCCTGCATCTGCTAGTACTGTAGGGTATGCTTGGGTCCCAGTGACATAAATGTCATTATCAGCCAGTTTTTTGTAACCAAGTGGACTACGCATGTACATTCAGGCAGATGACGTTCACATCTTCCACACTCAAAAATGAGGTTTGATTTATTACTTGTTATCATCTAGGATAGTCTAGCATAGTCATCTCTGTCTGCCAGTGGCTGTCTGTCATTATCAGCTTTGATAATGCCTAATAGTGTCCTCAACAAAGATCCCTAACAGGAGGAGTTTATTTCCCCAGCTCTTTGCAGCTTATTGGCTGGGGCCTCTACTTCTAATCACCTTTCATTACAGCCTTCTGATCCCCAGCTTCCCTTTGTACACCGCGCTTCATCGTCTTTATTTTCTGCTCTAATTGCATGTGAAAGATGCCCCCTTTGATTCTGCCTGCATGCCAAAGTGCTATCAGAGAGAGAGTGTCGAAAAGTGTCATGCGTGTCTCTCCACTTGGAGGATGAGTGAGCCGCATATTCACCTGCTGAGGACAAACCTATTTCTCCCCAAGATATGACGTATCTATCACCAGCTCAGTGGATATCTGCGCAATCTGTCAACATAATAGCTGTGTGTGTGTGTGTGTGGGGGGGGGGGGGGGGGGGGGGGGACTGGAGTGGGAGGGGAGGAAAAAAACATGCAGATCGGTGCTTTGAATTGCATTGTTATAGTCAAACACTCAGATATGTTTTTGCGTGTTTAATTTTCTGAGCAGCGTGACCACGATATATCTCTGCTGACAGAAAAAAGGAAAAAAATAGCTTTTCCATGTGCCTTTTTTTCCTTTTTTCAAATGCCATCATTTGTTACTGTTCACTGGAGGTTGTGTACCCACCATGTTAGGGTTGTTCACTGTCAGTGTTTAACCTTTTCAATATGATATCCGTAGGACCTTTTGTGACCACTGTGCAGTTCTAGAAGGGCTTGTCTGCAGATTTTATACACCGTTTCTTCTTCAGGGGCTAACTCGTAAAATGCATGGCCCCCTCAGAGCAGTACTATACAGAAGGCACAATTAGATAATGGAGGCTCTCTCTGAAGAAGTATCAGTCTAACAAGGGCCTTATTTTGGTAACAAATTCATGGAAGGGCCCTTGAGCGGCTCGATATCTGCTTATTGTTAAGCTAGTGTTCTGGGATGGGGAGACTGGAACAGGAGAGAGACAGAGAGACCTCAGTCTGACAGAATCTAATCAAGAGTTGTCCTAACATATTACAACTGACTTAAGCTCTTCTAAGATCTTCCCTCCCAGTTAAGTCTCACTAATTCAGAATCAAAATAACCAGCGGGACCGAGACAAGGAGAGAAAGTGAGACAGGGAGGCGAGATTAGGAGATGGCACGGAGGGAAAAAAAACACATACACACACATCACTTTCTGACTGAAATAGAAGGGTACTTCCGGCTCCAATTTCAGCATATGCTAGGGTGAGCTGCAGAAAGATAAATGAGCTCTCCAGCACCAAGAGGAAACCGATTCTTTATCTGGCATGCCTCTATTTACTGACATTAAGAATGATAATATCAATCAGCAAGCTGTCAGCAACCCAAGTGGGCTGTGAGGAGAACAAAGTTTCCACTGTCTCGCTTTTGAAACGTTTACAAGGAGATGTTGATGTACCTGCCATTCAGGTGCAAATAATGTCATCACCACACACCCAGATCGGGGTGTACTACTCCACCTTAGTGATGAGTAAAAGTGCCCAGGGCCCTTTCCCAAAGCTAGTGTTCATAGCTCGGAAAAACAAAGCTGACGGGTTAATGAGCTAGCAATCACCACAACCAGGAGAGCACCATAGCACCAACATGTCTGTACTCCCCATCTCCCCGTGAAATATAGCTGTGGGTAACAGAATTTTTTTTCTACCTTTGGTGGTGATGAGCAGGAGAAAACACATGGCAGCAGCATCAGGGAAGCGTCTGTGTAATTACTTTTGGCCATCTTTCAAACCTTTCTCTCTCAGGAGAGAGATGTGTGACAACATATGACAAGAAAGCCAACAGGCTTTCCATACAGAATAATGGAATCCATCATCACTGAGGCAGACACACCTGTCTGGCTTTGAGAACAATGCCACACTGCCTATTTATTAGGTGCCAGAAAAGTTTATGTTTGTGCGGTGACAGTGACAGCAACTTGATCCTTTTCATTTTTGGAAGGGGGATCTCAAGCTTTGGGGAAAGGAAGGAGGAGGGGAAAGTCTGACTCACATATTTTTCTTCTCTCGGTGGTGCACAGCGAGTTCTCTTTTTTCCTGATAGCTGTCTGCTAAGGAGTCAGAAGACAAATAACAAAGACTGTCATTCTCCAGGAGGATTTCACTAATTCTTTTTTTTTCTCTTCACCACAGAAAGATATTATATTCTTTTGACACTTCAAGTCCAGGGCCAGCTCAATCTTCCCTGGATTTTGCAAGATATTGGATTGTTTAGCAAATCAGGGAATGATTTAATCATTTGTGCTCGTTTGACATTTGTAGCATGAACACAAATGATTAATAAGAAGAACTAGCCAGGTTTCAGTCAGGAAACCTTTTTACACAGAAATGGTAATTTTTTTCAAACCTTTATCAGAAATACAATTACCTGATCAAACAAGTGTGCGTTTATAGCTCATGGTTGTGGATGTTCATGCATAGTACGCCCGTTTACTACGGTCCACATACGTCCTGCCAACTGGGCAAAATTTAGTCAGTGCATTCAGTGTGTGAGGTGCATGATGTGCAAAACTCATCATCATTAATTAAAAAAATCAACTTAAAAATGTTAAAAAATTATTGCAAAATACAGCACTATACAAAAAAATAAACTAAAAGAAAATAAACATATATTTAAGCTCATGAAAACTGGGACTGAGCCACACAGTGTGCTGGTGTTGGTCCATGACCGCTCAGTGGGCCATCACTCTAGCTTGATTGTCAAGCAGCCGTGTTGACATGGTCCTTTACCGTCTTACTGCTGGCTGCCATCTTAACAGTTAATAATTAGGTTTCCTCCTGCCACAAAACACAGTGCCACTTTGACAAAAGCCAATGGCAACCGAGGTGGCGGTGTGGCTGCCACATTATAAATAGTCTGACCAAATGATTAATGAGAGGGGCCACAGAGCTAAAGCAGCAATCTCGCACACAGACAAAAGCTGCCTGCACAGCTGCCTGCGCGCACACACATTAAAAAAAAAAAAAATTAAACAAAACCCAACAAGACAAGCCCTGTCGCTGGATAGAAACAAGAACTGAGGCAGAGTGGCAGGGAAAGTGGAAACATGCCAAGTAAATAAATTAGTGAATTTCGACCGACAGCTTATGATGACTTTATTTAACCTCGAAGCGCTTTTGGGGAATCCTCATTAACATTTTGACACGCTCGGTTGAATGGCGAGGTCAGACAGGTTCCAAACGCATGGGAGGTTCAGAAGAGGCACGCAAATTCTTTTATGATGATTATGAAGTACAGACGTGGGAGAAAAGAGGAAAAAGAGCACGACAGAGAGCCCTTAAAATTTAAGGAGTTAGGAGGAGTTTTTGCCTAAGTCGGGCCAAAATCTAATTTCTTTTGGTAAGAAGTACTTTCCACCCCCAGTGTTTCATTGGCACCAACGCACAACCCTCAAGTCCACATGAAAGGCCTAACATCTGTGCTTATTATATTATGTTTAGAGTTTAACAGGCTGACATTTTAGGCAAATGCTTCTTATAATACAGGAAAACAAACTGTTGCCTAACAGAAATACTCAGTCTGTTGATCCTGCACGTCTTCGCACACTAACACCATCGATCTGTTTGAATTCCCACTTTGTCTGCGTGTTTCCCTTCCACCTTTCAGTTCGAAGTTTTGACAGCGACTCACATTTCCTCCCCGTTTCAATCATCTACCTTTGTGTCACTTCACAGTAATACGGGCTGAGCACTTCTGCTATAAATGTGACCTGTTGCCATTTTCAAATTGCAGTCATCAAAGCAGACGTATCAAATCAATCAAAGCATGGAGTGGATGGATGAATGGAAAATAGCAGTGACAATAGTGACAAATATCTGTATATATATATTTTTTCCTCTTGAGGGAAAGATCCACAAACAAACATGGACGCCGTATTGCACCACCGGTCAACAATTATCTTGAATATTTGGATGTACTGCTGCTTTTTTTCCATTTGATGGGCCTTATTCTTCCCCTCCACTTTGCTGTGCTCAGCTAGCAGGGCTCTCAGTCGTCACAACATCTCCCTTTAATGCCCCTGACAGGGGGTTATTTGCTCCCATATATGTTTTCTCTCCAATTACACCATGGCAGGCTGGAGGCTGCCAAACCACACCGCTGAGATGCTGATGGTCACCTCTTTGACTAGTCCTTCCTGCCTCCTGCACTATATTTTTCATCTTTTTAGATTCTATTAGAGAGGAGGACTCTCTCATTTGTCTGTCCTTGGTCGAAAGTGTTGTTTAACACCTGACAAGCATCAGCACTACAATGTGAACTGCTATTTGGTATAGGAAGGTAGCACTGGACCTCTATTTTCAATTTTATTTTTCCTTCAAGGTATACGTTTAGCACCGATGTGGGATCAGCATTTTACAAGAACAGCATGAAAATATTCTTATGGTAAAATTTCATTGCATTTACTGTGAGTGTAATCCTGGGAAAAAAATAATAAATAATGCGCACATAAGTGTTCAAACAGTTCAAGCACCTGCAGAAGCCTGAGCCGTCATGGGGATGTGAAGTACCACAAACACTGTTTTTAATAAAAGCATTTTTTAGTTAAATGCTTCAGCCTGATAATTTCACGCAAAGCACAATGTTAATATACACCAAAAAACACTAATTAGGCTAATTTGCTTGATTCTTTGGGGCTTTTTTAAAGCTATCAGGCTGCTCAAAGATAAAGTAAAATGACACCAGGGGACTGATATCTCAAATATACAAGATGCAAACCCCCTGAATCAATACAGCAAAACAGACAGCATTTGTGAGTATAGCTTTAAGCTAAGTGGGATGCCAAATGCAAAGGCTGCCATTGATACCACAATGAAAAATGCATGATTTCAGAGAGAGCAGCCTTTTATCTACAAGGCAAGATCAATAGTGGGAAGGGGTTATGGAATCAAAGTTGTTTTGCTGGTGTAGTAGTTAACTGACACTCTTAAAAAAACATCTGAATGCAATTTGAAAGAACAAAGCATGCTAAAATACAAATGGAGGAGAGTAAGGCAAAGTTCTTTGGGTTGATAAACTTTCTTTTCACATTCAGGAAGGCAATATCAAACGCTGAGTGTACAGGGCAACAAAAGTCAGATTCGTTTACTAGCAAGAAGCTCTACGCACGATCAGTGAGATATATATTTATTTAGTTCCTTTTTGGCTTGAACTTGAGCAAAACAAAAATAAGAACTACAATACCTGAAATGACAAAATCGAAAATCAATGAGACACTGCATTTGTTTTAAGCAGCGAGACAGTGTGCGCCTCTGTTCTTCTGGGAAAGAAGTTCTTTAATCATTCATTAAGTTACAGACTGTTGTGGGACAAACAAAGAAATTCAAGGTTTAAAAAATAATAGTAGAAAAAGTACTAATGTCTTTTACCTGGGTAAAAGTTGCATTGTAATATAATAAAAGAAAATACTCTATTAAGTATAATTAAAAATATCCTGATTAAAAAAAGAAAGAGTAGTGCTATTTATACGCCATCATTGAAATATTTCTAAATCATCGATGTCATGGCAACAATATATTTTTTAACAACTTGATTTGTACATGGTTTAGATTTTCTAAAATAAAAGAATTCACTGCTAAAAAGCTGCTATGGGTGTCATAAAAATACAGCAGAATAAAAAGTACAGTTTTTCTAATGAATTAAAGTGGAGTAAAATAAAAATCAACCACAGTCTGAGAATAAGCACCCTTGCTATTTGCCTAACTGTACGCACAGTATTTTAAACAAGAACAAACAGACTCAGAGCTGCACGGTACTAAATAACACCGCCTGAACACTGATTTCAACATGACACCGACACAGCTAATTATTCTGTAACTCAAGCCATGCCTCTGTCCTGACCTTCGCCCTGTGAGTGGACTGAGGAAGAGCCAGCAGCTTTCAGCAGAGGCTTGGACCTGTCTGGCCTGAGAATGTGACAGGAGATAGACAGAGGAGCGAGACGAGAAAAAAGAGAAAGGGTCACAGCAGACAAATAGAGACACGAGAGAGCGAGACAGAGAGAGACACAAAGAGGGAGGAAACATGAGAGAGAGCGGGAAAGAGGCAATGAAAGTGAGTGGAAATGACTGACAGACAGAGGATTCATCACAGGTAAAGAGTGAAGGCTCTGGCCACAGAGGGACTTGGTGAGAAAGCTAACAGATAGCAATCTGAGTTTTCACTCTGCGCCACGGCTAACAGCTAGCAGCTACCCTGTCACCGCTGCCTAAACAAGCCCAGTGTTTTCATCTCCATATACACAACGCGGCATTCTGTCTTTTCTTCTGATGGAGATAAGATGTATAAATTATGAGCAGCTGACAAAGTCTACTCCAGCGCCCCCGGCGTCTCATCAATCACTAGCCTGTGTGTCAGCAGGTAACTGACGTGGCCCCCGGAGGCACAGCCCCCTCTTTAGGTGTGTGAGTGTTTTGTGTGCAAAAAAAAAAAAAAATGTGTGTGTTTGCTACTGTGCAACTGCGCCTTTGTACAAGCCCGAGTATCGTGCCTGTGTGTGCGCAATGTGAGAGCCTGTGTGAACAGCTGATTCAGTCTTAACTCCATGCTATAAAGACAAAAAAAGAAAAAGAAACACAACTTGCGCACACCAGCAAGACAAACACAACTCCTGCGTATGTGTGTGAACTCAAGGATTTACTGTTATACCTTGGGGTTATCTGATGTGCTGATATGCTCTGAAGAGAAAGCTAAATTACACAGAAAAGCATGAAAAAATGTAATAAGCTACTAAAAAAAGAGTGAAACTGGGAGCCAGCCTGCTGGGTGGAGCACTGAAGGCCTTTGATGGCCAGTGGTAGGCCACCCAGTGTGATTATTTCTATTAACACTTACTGGTTGTGAGGGTCGGCTGTGACAAAAAATACACTTGAACTGCATTTTCAATGTACCGAATTCACAGATATTATAAATGGGAACACTTAAGTGTTTAACAGATCACTGCTAAAGTAAACAACATAATTACACAGTGTGTCAGGAAAACAGTATAATTACAAGCTACAAGTTGTCAGTGACTGATTTCACATCATTCCCATTTACAGGCCAATCATAGTCTTTTCACTGCTCATGTTTACCAGAATAAAGACCTAATTTTATTGCCGTAATTACAACTTGTTGTGTCCAAATGGAACCGATTACGTTGGCATTGCGGAGTGTTAATGAACAAAAAAAAAATGATAGAAAATAAGTATTTAATGATTTGGGATTTTTGTGCCACTAGATTGTTTTTTTTTTATGGAGTTTGTAAATTTTTTGCCTTGGAACAAATCTGAAAAAGCCCGATTGAGTTGATACTGAATTTCCATTCAAGGACAGCTTGTGTGTGAAAAAAAAACTACTTAGAAATACGTGTATTCAGTGAAACATTCATTCCTTTTCAAATATACTGGTATATAACCTCAAACCACATCACTTGCCAAATTACACAATGTTTGTGCAGACGGCCCAAAGCAGGTAGCATTCGCTCACTCACACAATATCGATCGGCTGTGTTCGAGTGAAGTTGAAGAAGGAGGGAGCGAAACTGAAAAATTTTGACTCCCTATGGGGACGGGAGAAACGGCTCATCTCAGCACCAAAGAGAAAGAGGGCTGTCATGTTTTGTGTGATGAGCTGAAAGACTAGACGGGGGCCTGGAGCAGCGGTGTATTCCTTCCCCTATAAACAAACCTCCGAAAACAAACAGTTCCACCCCACAGAGAAGGAGATGGGACAGTGAGACAAGAAGGGAGGGCAGACAGGTGTCACGGAAGAATGACATCTATGACAGAGGGCACTGAGAGACAAGCTGCAATAGATAAGAGGACGAGCTGAGAGATCATGAAAGGAGCATCAGACTTGTTGTCTCCCTCTTTCTGCCCTGCTGGTTTGGTATGGATTGTAGGCTAAGGACTTCATATTTTGATCAAACTGACATCTCATGAATTATGTACCGTACACCATTAGCATTAGTTAGAGTCATCACGGTATCAATGATGGTATTGTTTTGAGGGGGGTCAAGTCCTGAGACACATTATCTTTGAAAAACCCTTCTGCGAAGAAAGGAAGAAGATGTCTGGAATTCAGCTGACAAAAGCACTCAGTTGTCCTGAAATCTGATGAGTCTGACAGGATGTGAGCCCATCTGATCTGCTGCAGTCTCAATATTCCCTTACTGGCGGGGGAGGGGGGGGGGGGGAAATAGTAGGTAGAATGGGCAAGCTGCTCCTCTCTGGGCTTTTAGCACAGGTGTGATGAAAGTCATAGCTGCCGCAGCTCAGCCCACCTCTCGAATTACCCAAGAACATGTCTGGTGGCGGACTCTGCCAGTTGGCAAGCAAAACGCAAGGAAGTGATGCCCGCTGTGCCCTATCCATCTCCCTCCTGCATGGAAACAGCATATCAGGTGATCCCCAGGGGTAAGTATCATTATATCATATATTGAATGTCTTAGGCTGCGGGTTACAGTTGTAGGTCTTAACAAGATAACAAACAGATCGTACAGAATGGGACAAAATGAGTTGGTGCTACAAGGTCAATACATTCAGTTTGGCCGTGGACATCTCTGGCACTCGTGGGACCTGTTTATAAGCGTGAGGTGAAAGAAAGACAAACAAACAGTAATAAGGAGAAATAGAGCTCCGCTGCCTGTCAAAATGGCTCTGTTTGCCACCCACTACTACAGCGCAGTATTTCCTGTGTTCACTTAATCAGACTTGATGAAACGACAAACCTTTGTTCTACACTGCTTGGAGAAGTTGGTAAAATAAAATGCGTTACCAATCACAACTTGCATTAGATCTCACAGGATATCGTGCAGCTCATTGGCTCTGGTTCAGTTTCTTAAGTATGGTACAGTACAGCAGAAGTCAGACATCACAAATCTGTCAGCTCGTAACAGAGCACCAACTACAAATAGAAAGCGAATGAAGCTGTCAGAGGTTACATCTCCTTTGATAAACACAGAGAGATGAAAATAATTTGACACTGAAAATTAACAAAAAATGCCAGGCTGATAAAATTAGGGGCTTAATACTGTGTTTTTAGGACGTAAAGCGTGATAGATCTTGTACTTTAATCAGGTTTCAGAAAATAGAAGTTAGTACCTTTGCTAAGCTCTCACGACAAAAACACAACCAAAGGAAGATGACAAATTCTTTGTGGATGAGTGCCACTAAAACATCGTGGCATTAAGGTCCTTCACCCACTTCACTGTCCATCAGTGCCCTGTAACCCTATGCCAATCTATTCACAGCCTTTTCCGGCACTCCCATAATGACACGAAAATGCTGTTTGAGTGTCACTTGACCCCTTTGCCCTCGCAGTGACCTCTATAGTGCACCCTGGACAACCCCACTGTGTTTTACATATTTCCACAAGCATGTCTCCCTCTCCTCCGCTGTCTCAACTTAATTTCCTTTGTCCAATTCTCCCATCACCCTGCTCATCACCCCCGCTCATCTTTTCCATTTTTCTGCTTCTATTCAAAACTTGAGAAGGAAAAAGAAAAAAAAAAGCCTCTTCACCAATGGAAATCACAGGGATAAGTGGCTATTCAGAGAGTGATTGTCGGGGAAAAGGGCGGCTGCCGTGTTTGTGAAATGCAGAGAGGGAGACTGTGTGAATGTTGTAAAGACACATAAGAGTGGAGTGGTAAAGGGGCTCACTTTAAACTTCTATACAACCAGAAGTGCTAAACAACCTGTAAGCAGCACACAAGCACCACAAAGAATGAAAGTGTTAGGGGAACTTTTGACTAGTTGAGGATTTCACAAGCTCAGGTTTCTTTAAAACAAAGTTTTCTTTTAATCACTCCTCAAAATTTTATCCCATTTTAAACCGCCTTTCTTAGTTTAAACACGTGTGGGATCTCCCTGTCAGTCAAATGTGAAGCTCCCGATGAGCTAAGCCTTTAATGCGCCAGATTTGACTGGTTAATCCTGTGAAACCAACCTTTTTGTCTCTCAGGTGAAAAGGTTGCACACTTGGACCTCCTTCCTGCACCTGCAGTGTTCCTCCCGCCTTAGCTTCCAACCTAAACATGCTCCAGCCCTCATCAGTGGCCTCTCCTACCCCTTCTCAGCCACCTACCCGCCTGCATGCAGAAGCTACAAAGCTGGAGGTGTCAAGACTACCTGTCTCAACAGCACCCCCCCTTACCTGACCTGCGGATAGCCCTCAGGGACATTAATTATAGAGTAGTCTGACTTGTTGAGAGGAAAGAGACAGAGAGAGAGAGAGAACGAGTGAGTGAGGGAGAGTGACAAAGAGTGAAAGACAGAGAGAGAGAGAGAGAGCAGAAAAAGATAAATGCAGAGATGTTGTTACAGAAGCTGTCACCTCCTAATCATGTCATCCTGCTGTACAGAGGTGATGCTGAGGCTTTGCTTGATCAGGTTTCCTATTCATCACCAGTGCTGGATGGTTGGTGGTGGAGGTGTTGGAAGATGTGTATGTGTACAGGCAAAGCATGGAAGCCTGGTAATTCGTTTTTCTGGAGTTCAAACTTTTAAACTGTTTCACTTCATCAACTGGGCAAAAAACACCCTTAAGATTTTAACTGAAATGTGGTGGATGTACATTTCAATCCCTGTGTTTTATAATCTTTAAATACCAATGAGCTGTTATTTATAGACATTATTATTTTAAAAAACTAGCAAAGTTAGAAAACATTACTGCCTAAGGACCACTTTAAAAGAAACACGCGACGCAAAACCGCCGCATCTATTCCTGAGCGTTCAATACTCTGCTCGTGAGCTGAAAACGTGGATCTATGATAATATGGCATTTCAGTGTGTGCTTTTAAGTTTTTGTGTGGACAACAACGTCTGGTGCAGAAGCGTGGATACAGGCACTCAACTGCCACCATGTGATCAGAGCAATCTGTCCAAACAAATGGAAGCTTCTCCTGCACATTACTGTGTTAGATTAGACGACTTGTGGTCATTTGATTCCCTACTGTCTCGACAGCTCCCGTTTCTAATGGAGCGAGTGGGATTTCACAAAACGCAAAATTGGAGGAGGTCAACGCGTTTGAAGGTTACCCCTGTCGGGAATCAAAATAAATAACATTCAGGTGTGCTATTGTCTGTCAGCTGAGTGTCTTAATGATGCCAAGTTAACACATACTAAATAACAGTGTCTCCCTATGCACTGACAGCCTCAGAAATAATTGACCAGCGTGCTCCAAACTGAGACGCAGTAGGCAGAGAATTCAATCCTGCAGCTGACAGAACCCATTGAGCATGTCACTAGATTTTGCATTATACACAAAGCAATGTCAGGTCAGGGATGCGGCCTCCTGCTAGTTATCTGCGATTGTATCTCTGAGGGTAAATTACCTGGCTCTCCATAATATGGTCTAGTTAACTAATTTCATGACAGCGCGCCATCGCTTTAAAAAAAAAAAACAGTCACAGATTTACTGCCTGTCAAAAACACGATGGACCCTTTTCCCCTCCTCAAAAAGCTTGGCACCCTCTCAACTACTGTAAGAGATCATATTCAATATCCTCACTCTGTGCGCTGAGGACATCTCTAATATCAGACAAAGACATATGGCTGAAATGAACAAAAAGAAATCTAACCTTATTATGTTTGAAGGCTACCAGCCGTGTGTCATTTCATCCAGTTCCCATGCAAAAAAAAGAAAAGAAAAAAAACCACTGCTGGGGGGTTGTAAAGCACTGTAACATAGCGCTAACGCTCTTAGCAAGGAAACAGGGAAATCCATTATCCTTTGTCCTGCTGACCCGTGCACACTAACAAGCACACAGATACCGTATATGGTGTCCTGTCATTTTGTTGTTATACATGTGTAAATTATTCACTTTCTGCCAGAAAAGACGCTCTGACAACAAAAACTCACCTCGCCAACGGGGTCACAGGGAAAGTTAATCTCACACAGACAAAGCATAGTTTTACCTGTGAGAGCATGGCCTTCCGCTGATAACGACAAACGTGACAATAACTCGGTGATGGTGCGAAGACTTCCTTTAAGCTATACTGTGTAGAGTGAACAATACGGACACACAGAATACGGGGGGGTATTCTGTGTGGTATCCCCCCCAAACATCACACCACCCATGCACCCACCCACCCTGGAACTCAACAGTGTCTCTTTGAAAGTTCACAATGCACGCCAAGGTCTGCCCACCCGCTCTTTTCTCTCCGTTTCTTTTTTGTATGTGTTCCCATTGAGCTGGACGAGGTGGCCTATCATCGTCTCGACAATGACAGTAGGTGGAAACGCTAGCTTTCATTACACAAAGTATAAATAGTGTAATCTATCAGCCCTGCCAATCAGGATGATTGATTATGGGCTGTCAAGGAGGAGAGTGACACATTAGAAAAGTTTGGTTAACAATGCCTGTAGCTGGTGCGGGGCTGCTGCCACCCAGCCCAGTGATTAATGTGTTGTCAGTCTGTAATCCCACACCCACGTTTAATGAGGCAAGAATTTATCATCTCGGCAGAGTGGCAGATGTCAGGGGGAAAGGAATCCAAGTGCCTGGAAACAATATACTTTTTCTAGCCTGTGCTTGACATGTCTGACAAGCTCTAAAAACCACAAAGAAGGCCTGTGTAAGCACAAACTTCAGTGGAGGGACTTTCAGTTCTGGCTCTGTCCTCTGTTGCCGGCTCATGAAAGTCACTGTTGCTGAAAGATGACTCCATCTCCATTAACACCGCACTGAACAACAGAGACAACTGGCATAATGGATTAAAGCTCGAGTGATCCAGCGCACTGGGGGAGAGAGGGAAGAGTTCTAAGCACCATGTTTTTCATCTCAGCCCTCTGAGGTCTAGGTGCTGACGACCCTGACCCTGACACTAACCCTCACCCTACCTCATGCGATCGTAATAGAACTTTTTTTGCAGAAAACGATTCTCCCCAATTCTTGGCATACAGGAAAATAATTATTCTGTCTCGCTTTATATGGACTTTCCCTGCATCATCCAGCAGAGCTTCAAAGCTCTAAAGTAAATGTAACTTTATAAATAACAAATAATTAACATCTGCAAGCCATAAACCACAACATCACTTGACTTGTCTCATAAAAATAAAAATCAGAAAGTAAGTTTAACCAAAACTGCCTTCAGCAGGGGCACATGATAATCAAGTTCAAAGTAAACTATAAAGTGCTGAAACCGTGATTAATGTGTACAGTCAACCTCAACTAAAAGAGACAAGCAAACTAATAACAGATCTCTTTGAAAGAATTAAAGTTTATTGGAGTTTCGCAGAAGCATCCGGTGGGGCAGGAGAAGAGAAAGAAAGATGGATTTTTTTTCCCTCCGAGCTCCGAAAACACTAAGCCAACTGTCTCTTATTACACTTGCAGCATCTTTCTGTCACCAAAGAGACCAACAGGGAGGATTATCTCTGACTGAACTGATAGGCCCACGCACTGGGATGCTGTACGATGCAATAGCTAAAAACCATCATTTGATAAGAAGTGTAATTGAAGAGAAGCCTTAGTGGAATGATATTGTTGTTACAGTGCGTGTACAGGGTTTGTAGAGATTTGCAGCCCTATTACATGCAATGAAAAAAAAGACATTGTTTTAAGAGGCACATTTTCATATGAGAAAAACCTCAAACATGTCCAAAAATTATAAAGTAAGTGATCAGTGATACTGGAAGGAACAAGTGGGGGTTTCCCCGGCACATTTCTACATTTAAAAGGAAATTTGAAATCAGCAGAGTTACAATAAAAACTCTGTCATTCCCAAAGCCTTATGATGGATTTCATTGGAAAACTAATGTTCAGGACAAACAGGTTACGTAGCTTGCCAATCCCAGACACTTAATATTATTAAAGTAATAAAAAGCTTAACCAAGACTTTCTTTTTTTTAAAAACTTTGAAAGTAAGGTTATATGACCGATCACATGATTTGTCAAACTTTATGAAACTTAACATGAAAATAGAAAAAGGGAGACATCTCATTATTGCTGGCCAGCCTCGGCCTGCTTTCTGACAAGCCTCAGACTCCACCGCCGAACACAAGAGACATCGAGACAACAAATGCTTCACCGCAGAGGCGGTGCCTTCTCTGCGCCGGATGCCAGCAGAAGGAGAGGCAGTTAATGCAACGAGGCCCACTTTAGTGTCTCATAAAGGCCCTTAGGAAAACACACGTTTGTTTTTATCCACTGCGTTCAGCCAAAAAAAGTGAATAATACATCGATCATTTTTCGCCTGTGAGAGTGACGTGACACTCAGGTCATGCACCCCGTGTCTCTATGCTTTGAAAGAGGCAATAAATCAATATTGGCTCACTTACTTACAATTAATTGTGCTTTAAAGTTTTACAGTGTGTTTATGATATGCAGGGCCTGGATGATTTATGTGGACAGTGTGAGTCACTCCCTATAATTGCCGTTGTTTTCCCAGCTTATAACCCCTGCGTGACCTCTCAGTTGAAGCTGCCAGAACATTCAGGATAGAGCTCGCTCTACTGGTCCAAACTCTGGACGTATTTCAGCAGTCAGCTACAGAGAAAAGCTCACACGGAAGCATACGCCATTCAGTCAGTTTGATACACGCATCGAACATGTGGTACCCTGGAAGTATCTGACAAAAGCAAGCACTGTGCTTTTTGTATTGTATGAACTAAACACACTCAAACAATTGCAAACAGCTGTTTTCAGATTTAGGATACGTTATCGTTAAAAAGCAGCGTCTCAAGGAGTGTCTGACACAATTAACAGATAATAAGACATTATGTAAGCTGGAAAAGAAAACAGACATTAAAAGCAAGAAAATCACAGTCTGTAAGAGAATTCATCTGAGCGAACATAAGGCAGAGAGGCAGTTTGTGTAGTTATAGTTTGCCCTCTACTACTATGCAGTTCTTTCCTCATTCAACTTCATTTGATGCAGGAATTTGTCAACTCCAGGTTCTTTAGGTATAATATCTGGTGCACATGGAGAATCAAACGGAGAGTAAAGAGTAGGGCTGGGTATCGTCACTGATTTCTAGAATCGATTCAATTTCCGATTCACAAGGTCCCGAATCGATTCGATCCACGATTCGATTTAATTCGATTCGATTCGATTCACTTCGATTTGAAATCTGGGAATTTTGACAGTCAGAAATATTATAATTCAGATCAGTACATTTACATATTTTTGTATCTATAAAAAGGAAGCTGACACACGCAAGACTTTATCAAAGGTATCACAGCAGATGCCTTTGTGTCAAAGTAGCTGAGGATAAAACACAGAAACACATGAAGGTGATTTTCCTGGCCTGGGATTTTATAAAAATATTCTGCAGTACATCAAAAAACGAAAGAAAACCATTATCAACACATGAACATTACCTCTGAAGTTACAGCGGTTTTATTAGAGACATGGCTGAGCGTTTTGCATTTTGCATAATTTTAAAAATTTTAAATTTGTTCAGTATTGAACGGAAGAAATTAGGTTTTCTTTTCAGAAGTATATAAAACGGAAAAAAAAACGTCTGCCGACAGCGCTGTAAACAACGGTAGACTTGTGCGTAACAAGCAAGCAAATAATGCAGAAAACAGTACAGAGAGAGGGGGGGGGGGGGAGAGGGGGGGGGGGAGAGCGCGAGCACGCGCGCACGCGCGAGAGAGCTGTGCATCCTGGTGGAAGCAAAACAGTAAAAGTCAGAGTGAATACATGACGATGTTTATGTGAAGCGTAGTTTGGATCTTCTTTTGCTGCTGGTTCAGTCAATATTGTTTGGAGAGACATCAAACTAACAGCTTTAGAATCAGCGCATAAAGGGCGTGAACACAAAGCGCGGACCCGCCGACAGATCAGAATCAGCGAGCTGTTGGCTTTCAGCCCCGACCGTGAGAAAGGCGACATCTAACTGATTCTGATCCGCGGGTTGCGCTGTGTGTTTACGTCTTTGTGCAGAATCCTGCTCTCATTTACTGTCTTAGCTGTTTGGTGGTTGTTGAAATTTTGTGAGATTTCACCACCAGTGTTGGGACTAACGCGTTATTAAGTAACGCGTTACAGTAACTACGTTATTATTGTGGTAACGAGCACGGTAACTAGTTATTATGCCAAAATGAGGAACGCGTTAGTCGTTACTGGGATTTAGATAGGGTCGTTACTCGTTACTTCGTGTGGTGGCTATCGCGGAGCTTCCACAGATTCAGTAACATTAGCAAGTGGTGGAGGCAGCAGGTGGATGAGGGAAAGGGGACGCAGAAGGAAAAGAGACCCGAGGCGGCCGCCGGTCCAAGTGTGAACTGAACTTCAGGTAAGAAGTTATGACCTGCAGTCTATCTGGGTCAGATATAAACCAAGTTTAGGTGGAGTTTATTTTCGTTATTCTGACTTTTTCCGTACTGCGTGCTAGCTAGCATGACGGAGTTTCTATACAGCTGGGTGGGTGCTATGAAGTTAATGTTGAACTTTATTTTGTTCATAAGTTATTAGAGTTGCCAACCGTCCCGTCTGGTATTCCAGAGAAAATATTACGCGTTTCTTATTGAGTTGAAAAGGAACAGTTTGTCCCGTAATTCAGCTACAATGAAAAAGGCACAAAGCTGGAGTTATTCTGTCTTTGCTGCACAGCTGCCTCTTCTTCTTTCATTCTCCCCCCTCCCTCTCCCATTTCTACTTCAATCATGAAAACTGATCAATGATCAGCTGATCGGCTCTCTTGTTTGTTTATCGCCCACTTTGCGCCAGAAAGAGGAAACCAGCCGATGTCGCGTTAAACAACAGCAGCACGTTTAAGCTTGATCAACTGTTGTTAGAACTTATTTAATATTAATTTCTAGTATCAGCTGATGTTTGCTGGAGCCACAGCTGCAAAATAGCTGCTGGTCATGATATCGGTTTGGTTATCTGGTGAGAGGGAAACATGAAGATGAAACCAGGAGATGTCCTTACTGAATCATCAGAGCTGAACAGGTGATGGAGAAACAGGTTTACCTTTTAGGTGACATGAATGAGTTGAAGGGAAGTTATGAACTGATTCTGAGAAACAGATAACCCCAGGATCCTTTTTAGGTAGCTGACGGCTGGTAACTGTGCAGGGGCGGATCTAGCAAAGTTTTGCCAGGGGGGCCAGGTGGGGCATTAACAGGGAGAGGTGGGCACAAAGAAATACTTTTCTTTCTTATTCTCATTTAAAATGTCTAGCTTTTAAAAAATAATTATCTGAATCTTACAACAAACGATTGATAGATTGATGCATATATACCATCAAAACAGTGAACATCACTGTCACAACAGCGTTTGTTTTCATTCAAGGCTTTATGATTTTTCCTATAATGGCGGGCCGGTCTCTAGTCAAAATGCCCGGGCCAATTTTTTGTCCCCGTCCTTCCCTGTATGCAGCTCATCTGCAGTCTGGTGTTACTTACATCTTCCTATTCAGAAGGCAGAATTTCCGAGTTCTGAGTACAATCGAAAGCACCACGACTGCAGGTTTTGTGTTGGATGTAAAAGGCGCACATGACGCTGTGACGTAGGCTAGAATCATGGCAGCAGTCAATGACGGTCCAGGCGTGGGATTTCTCTCGTGGAAATATGCACATTATCTTTTCCTTTCTATTGGTAGGTGGCACAGTGCACTTGTGGCAAGTAAGCAAGCTAGAAGACTGGCAAAGTTATGGAAGCAACACATTAACAAGAGAATTCTGAGTAAAACCAAAGTTACTTTCCCTAGTAACTAGTTACTTTGAAAGTAACGAGTAACTTGAAGTAACTGAGTTACTTTTGATAGAAGTAACTAGTAATGTAACTAAGTTACTATTTTAAAGTAACTTGCCCAACACTGTTCACCACAGATTCTGGCATTTCGGGCAAAATAAATTTATATTAAAAAATCGATTCAGGATTTTAATGAATCGATTTTACGTTATCCAAGCCAGAATCGATTTTAATCGATAAATCGATTATAAAAACCCACCCCTAGTAAAGAGCAGTGTTGGTCAAGTTACTTATAAAAAGTAATCAGTAACTAATTACTGATTACTTCCCCAAAAAAGTAATCCCGTTACTTTACTGATTACTTATTTTCAAAAGTAATTAATTACTTAGTTACTTTTTAAAAACACGATTTACAACCTGAATAGGTAATAAAGCGATAGATCTGCATTCCTACTTTTTCTGCATAATCCATCATACAAAATGTAATCAAATGGAAAAGTCTCTTTTTAAAACTTGTTTTATTAGTTTTAATCTTTTAACTTTATGCATGAAGCAAAAATTTAATTATATGCAACATTCTCTGACTGGAAGAAATTTGTTTAACATTTAAACCTTTTTTCTGAACATTCCAGCACATAAAATAAATTATTTTTTTGTGTGTGTTTACACTCAGTCTTTCAAATAGATGCAAGTGAAGCACAGCAGAAAATAAATAAAATCAAAGACTAGCGGTCCTGTTGCTCTATTTTCACCTGCAAAGGAGGACTGGGGTAGGCGGAGGTGTGCCATGGTGCAGGTGTGCCGCAGCGGTCAGTAGAAGAATCTGTGAGTTTCTCTGTGAATTTCCCATTACGTCGTAGCGCACTCGGTGCTTGCTTGGACGTTTAGGTTTTTTTTTCGCTGTAAAAAGACGTTTTCTTCCCACGCACAACGGACACAATGTTTTTGTCACTTTTTATGGAATCAAACTCAAAGCAAGGTCAGTACTTCCACACTTTAAACGCTGCACGCTCATACTCTCTCCCGCACTCGATATATGATCCACTGTTGATCTGCACACAGCTGTTGTCACGAACGTCGCACTTGCTTACGTCACTGTCATGAGACATTCTCGCAAAAAAAATAACAGTTTTAGTAACGCAGTAACGCAGCGTTCCTACAGGAAAGTAACAGTAATCTAATTACCGTTTTTGTAGTAGTAATCCCTTACTTTACTTGTTACTTGAAAAAAGTAATCGGATTACAGTAACGCGCCCATCTCTGGTAAAGAGTGGTAATAAACATGCTTCCGTGGCAATCTGCTGGGTAATATTCCCTCCCCGTTGTGAACCATATTGTTTGAGTTTTCTCTAAGGACACATTTGTTCAGTAAAATGATTCAGCAAACCCACTGAAGGCACATTCACAAAGTGCTATATTGCATACTGTTTGTTATGTTTGAAAGCTTCGGGGGAACTCATAACTCTCAAGCAGTGAGATGAACATAGAAACATTCTTCACAGCATACATTTAAGGAAGCTAAACAACCAACCTATAGCAAAATACTGCCTCTTTTTGCAGAGTTGCAATGCGATAAAAAAATAAAACACGAAATCAGAATCGTGCATCACATAATGCACAATCATGGCTCTAAAATGATGTAGCCTAGCTCAGATTTGAACTGCTCCCTTTAGCGCAAACTTAAAATGAACCACTGTGGGCTGCAGAGTAAAACAGGTTAGTGTCTTGGGAAGAAAAAACTGAACTGAAAAGATCCACTTGAGGACTTTCCTGGCTCTGTCATTGTCAATTCCCTTGAAGAACCGTTACCCAGTGTGCAGAGACTCATGGGACCCGGGAGCTGGCTCAAGCCACCCTGCAATGCAGTCTGCTTTACATTATACCGAGAAGGATGTGGGGGGAAGAAAAAAAAACTGTCTTCATGCTAGAAAATCAAGTCAAATACTTCATCCGGGCAAAATCTAAGTGACATCCGAGGAGCATTTATACTGGCTGACGTAGCTACCAGTAAGGGGGCCCGTGGAGTTACTTCACTCACTGTGAAACGCTCTTAAACATCAGGCAAGAAGTAAATGTTATTCTACTAGTTAAATTCGCTACGCACTTTTTAAAGCTCTACTTGGGATCTGAAAACAGAAAGTGCTGTCACAGTGTTTTGATAGACATGGCCAGTTTAACCCAAGGGTTTCGACAGCATAATGTGGGCTGCGCGGAAGTGGCGTGGCCTAACTGAGCCAAAATGTACCACATGCATTTTCCAAAAGCAGCCCAGCACGGTCCAAATGGCTCTACGTGGTTTGACGCCATTTCATTCCATGACCTCTAAGTCCTCAAAGAGAATTATCACATTATTGCATTCCAACACGCCCAATTTCCCCAAATACAGCTCAAGGCTTTTCCACTCTGACTCTGCTCAGTGTTGAGGTTTTGGGAAAACACTAATCATCCCTTCTGCTTTCTTTTTTTTCTTTTTAATTGTTCACCTCAGGTATTTGTACAGTTTCTCTATCTAGTCTTAGTCATTTTGCTTCCATTTCATGCCCAACTGCTTATTATGCTTTAAAATCAGAAATGCATTTTAACGACCCAGTGACAATTAAACAAATGCCCAAATGTGAGTTTATTTCCTGTGTGTCAGACTTTGTGCGTCTTCACAACAAACGTTTGGTTCTTTAACGCCTTTCTAAAAACTACATCTTTTTTCCTTTGCTAATTCTGCACTTGCAAATCTCATTACAGGCTTTTGCATGTGTCTGCCTCTCTTTATAAAAAAAAAAAAAGCTCTTTAATGTCTGGTTGTGATTTAGAAAAACACTGGGAATGTATGAAAAGTTATGGTGTTCATATTGTGCTAAAGACCATAACTGCTTTATCAGAAACATGTGGCAATCCTCTGTGCCAGGCCAAAATGGCATGACTGAAAAGGAGTTTAAATTGTGGTCATATTCCACTCTGATATGACTCAAGTGAGGTCTCGAAAGTTCACCGCCGTCTCTTTCAAAGCCAGCCCATTAACTATTCCAATACATACTGTACGTGAAGCAGTGAGAACGAAAGAGGCTTTTCCTTAAATTTGTGCTGTCAAAAGCGGGCACGTATCACTGTAAATCTGCTGCAGTTGCTGCTGTTATTAAGGTTTCAGTTTACTCTTAACAATATGGAGAATAGTTGTCATATAGTGTCATATAAATAATAAATGAACACAGAGCCCCCCCACCCTCCAAACCCCCCGAATCAGTTTCATAAATAAATGTCTTAAATCACAATCGTGGTCCTTTACCCCCCCACCCCCCAGTACTTGCACTAATTGAGACTCGAATGGTAGTGTTAGTGACAGCGAGACATCTAATTACCATTCTTTGTAATGAAACTAATGGCAGACACTGTACCACGAGCCAGTGCTATGAGCAACACCCTGCTGTACCAGACATAAAAGAAAACACAAATATCTAATTACGCCATCATCTCTTCCCAATCTCCTGTTCTGTTGCAGACGTTTCACTAATTGGTGGCCCGCACTATCGGTCAGCTTACAATCACTCTGATGATGCGGACAATTAAAGCCGGGAGGTACTCATGCCTCATCAAGTCTGCGGTAGTTGACACATCACGTCTCATCTAACTCAAAACAAATGTTATGGAAATGCTGCCGTGATATCCTCCACTCAGGATATGTCCAGGCAAAAATGCTCTTCATTAGCAGTCCAACACTGCTAATAGGGTAGTGTACATAGTACAAAAAGAGTACGATCAGGCGCACAAAATACTGTGCGAAATGTTCGGTAGACGCGTTTTCATCAAAGCTGTAACCTTTTACTTTGCATAGGGAATAAATAATCATATACAGCAGGTTCAAAGACGCAAAGACACAAAAACACACACATCATGTCAGCCCGAATCAGTGATTATCTTTCCTTTCATCTAGGGCTGTGGCGACAAAAGCAAACATTTCTTTTTCACTGACAGGCTATGTAAATAAAATCTTAAAAGTGACTTTATCCTGCCAAAAAGCATTGTAGAGGTCCCCATTTTCTTTTTATATAAAGTGGATGAGCAGTGTTTTCATTCCACTCTTCTCTATCTACCAAACATGGCAGACGGAGGTTAAATTATTTTAGTGTTTTGCTATCTCACTTGCCACTTGCATGAAGAATCAAGAACAAAGAGTAGCATGATCTGACACTAAAAGAGTACACTATCTTAGCTCATTGTCTGAATCAATAAATATTTTGTTTTTCTCGTGCACTTTTAAACCCGACATTAACTCACATGCTTCTGATTTATCACCGAATGCCTTCTCTGGATCCATTTTTACCTCCCAAGCTGACTGTCGGAGCCCCAGAGCATTGAAATGACAAAGCTAAGCTGATCCCAACAGTAAATATTTCATGATCTTACAGTTACAGGAAATCAAATGTGGACAAAAGATGATCATTTATAGCGCATTACAAAATGAGCAAGACGAGGGGATTGAAGTAAAAGGGGCAAACCTTCTTATACTGTATTTATTCATTGGGGTCCCAAACAAGACAAGGATGAATGAATGCACTGACTTGAGATAATTAAGTGATTGCGAGCAGCATGTACATGAGCTGTCACTCCAATCTCCAGCCACGTCACACTTGGAAACACAAGTGTGGCCGGACAGCCGCCCGTCGTCTTTGATCTGGGCTCATGCATACAAAATCAGGTCAGGCCATAATCACACACACTCGCATGCAACACGCATGCACACTCTAGGCCTTGGGAGACACCGACTGTTTTCAAAGGGCCACAGTTCTAGGACCTCTGTAAAGGATGAGTGACAGTCAAGCACGCAAAGGAAGAAAAGAAGGATAAAGGAAGAGAATAGGAAAGGGAACAAAGTGACAAACCCATTCAGTTCTTTAGAGGTTCTGCTACTTAAAATAGTGTAAAAAAACTAAACTAAAAGACATAACTTACAGCTTCCGGCTTAGGCTTGACCACTTTCATGAATGCGCCCCTTTCCTGTGCCTCCATCCCTTCTCTTTTGGTTACTTTCCTGGTGTCCAGAAACTTCAGTTGTGGCAACTTGTACAGAACAAAGTACCTGTAATGAGACAGGAAAAACTGAGCATTAACATACTGTTGCCATAAAAGGCCTCCTTGTAGGTCTATTCTTGACAAAGAGACAGACTATCTGAGGAAGTGTGTAAACCGTGATACACTAATCAAACTGACACAAATTCTAATATGTAAATGCAGGCATCAACAAAAGTTGAAAAGAAGCCATGTTTACTCAGATTTAATAGTGATGCAGATTTAATGGTGATATTTTCTTGTATGTAATAACCTTCAAAGCTGATAAGAAAAAGTATGACATATAAATAGCATGAAAGAAGATACAACCCGTCTGCTGGAGCTGTCATTCTGCAAGCATCACAGATATCTCTCTAAGCTTTCAGACACACTGTCTTTCATTGGGAGGGAGAGAAACGTCAAAAGATAATGGTTGGAATACACAGATGACAACAGATCCTTTCACTGGCAGGCAGGAATAGAGGAACCGGTATGTCAGGGGTAAGCTGGTAGCTAAAAAGGACACGCATACAGCACCTAAGTGGAGGGTGAGAAAGGACGGGGGATATGTCCAAAGACAAGACCTGTGTGCAGAGAGCCGTGACAAATTGATGATGGTGATGGCGATGAAGGGAGATGGCAAAGCCTGTGTAAAGTTTTCAACACCTGAGGATAATAAGGAGGGGGATTACATTTAGACTGACACGGAATATAAAATATGTTTGTGCAAAATTAAGGAAAAAAAAAACATTTAAAACAGTCTGAAAAAACAAAGCAAAGCAAACAGACAAACGTTTAAATGATCATCAATAGAAAGACCGCATTTCTAAATGTATGATCACTTTTCATCTTTCCTGTGACACGATCAAATATACGCTTCTATATGAAAAATCTTCAAGCCTTGACACAAGGTTTGCAAAAACAAACAAACAAACAAAAACACCTATATTGACTTACTAATTGATCATCAAACTAATTGTCATCTGTAAGTCAAAATTTTAGGTTAGCATGTCAAAATCTTGACTTTCATAACTTGAAATTGAGAAATTTCTAATTTTTGAATAACTTATTCAAATAAATTCAAATAAATTTGAATTTCAACACACTCTAAGATGAGTCAAAAATGTAAAATGCTCAACTTGAAACTTTGATGACTCAAATTTTTAACTTAGCTCTGCCTGTTATTTTTAAGTGGCAGCATGAGCTTGAGCTTCCACATTTGCCAAATCAAACATATGGAATGAACCCTTGTGAATAATTTAACAGCCAAAAGTGTTCGTTTGCATTTTTCTATTCTTTTTTTAAATATACAAATTACCTGCTGTGCAGTCTTTGGATCCTCTAGCACACACACAACTTCACACAGCGTTGTTGCAAATAGCTAAAAAAGTTGATGCTCACAACACTGTCAACCTAAATTTTAACCTGAACCTGAACATTACTGTCAGCTATTAAACTATAAGCATTTACCCATAACTGCGCAGACGACTGA
Organism: Neolamprologus multifasciatus; assembly: GCF_963576455.1. Taxonomy (NCBI): domain Eukaryota; kingdom Metazoa; phylum Chordata; class Actinopteri; order Cichliformes; family Cichlidae; genus Neolamprologus; species Neolamprologus multifasciatus. The sequence continues at coordinate 20,082,761 of NC_140451.1, forward strand.
TGTTATCATGAAATGCTATCATTGCTATATTGCTAATGTAGCATTAAAAAAGTAGCTAGCAGCTATCGCTAATGATAAAACAATAAAGTGAATCTGGGAGCCTGGCAGCAAACTTTGTCATGCTCTAGAAAGTATTGTTTTCTTAGGATGAACCAATCATTTATGTCTAGACAGAAAGAATATTTTACAATGCTATTTGACACCAAAACAGTGTCAAGTCACCAGAAGCAAGCACAAACTTGCTGTATGTTGTATTGACAAGTACAAACTGTAGTATAGTGACAACCCTAAATGACACTACGCACCTGCTGATAAACCACTGGAACAGGTAAAAAGGACTTAAAAAACATTGAATTAAAACTGTATTTGATTTTTTAATAGTGTGCCAGACTAGAACAATGAGTAAGTAACAATGGCAGTTCTTGTGGTATTGGAGACAATAGAAAGCGTGCCTTTAGAGGGGAGAGTGTTTTCAACAGCTGGTCTAACTCTTCTGTGCATGATATTTTTGACATCCAAAAAGTTTGCTTCTCTCTTCTACCATAAATTTAAACCGATTTGAAATATCTTGATGACAGATACCCAAGATTCAAATGGGATTCTTGGACTTGAATTTTTTTCTTTTTTCCTAAAATAAAGTAAGCACGTTGTCCAGGATTATTATAGCTGAGAATAAATCAAATAATGTTTCTAGAAATGAGGCCTAGCTACTAAAAAAGAGCTCCTTTGCTGGTGAGAGCTCCACCACTCAAATCCAAGAGGCCCCTTCCCAATCCAGTGTCTCCCTCCATGTAGAAAGACTTTGTTCAGGGCATTTTCATGATGAAATGTGAAGATGCCCTTGGGAGACATGTAGAGAGGTTATTCTCCATAGGTAACCTACCATCACAGGGTCAAAGCAGATGACAAGGCTCTGTCAGCCAGTGGGGATATTAATGATTCAACTCAACCACAGAGGGAGGATAAGAAAGCGAGAGAGACAGAGGGGGTAGAGTGGAGGGTTGGGCTTGGTTGTGGTGGAGGGTTGGGATATGTTGACTAGTGAAAGAGAAAAAGAGTAGCTACTGAATACTTTGACAATACCAAAATATGGCTTCTGACACCCTTTGAAGTATATCTGGTTCTAACAGCGAGACTAACATCTAGAACAGTGCAATTTGCTTTTTATTAAGGGGGCATGGGACGCAATAACACACATGTAATAAAAGTCAAATAATAAAACATTTGATATTTACAATGGCAGCATTAATTGGTGCATTAAATTCAAGGGGAAGTCTGTTAGAGAATTCCTTAAGTTCTAATGATTGTCTGAAATTCGTAAAACCCAAGTTATCCTTCATTTACTTGTTGCAAACTTTATTCTCCAGATTGAATAAAGTTTAGAACAAGTTAAACTCCAGCTAAACAAAAACAAACATTTTATACCCGTTTGTTTCACTGTGTTTATTGGCACATCAGGAAAGTTCATTTTAATTGTTAGCTGAAATTATTTGAAAGAATATTAACACAAGTGCTTCCAAACAATCATTACACTCAGTAATGTCTGGGGTGAAGGAAAAGAAAAGAAATCATTAGCATCTCTTTGATCAGCCACAGCGGAGAAATTGGAAAAATTGATGACGTCTTATAATGTAAGGGATTACAAGTACATTAGAAATATTTTAAAGAGAATTATACTGCCAGAACATTTTAAACCAAAGTTACTCTGAGGAGTCCTGTGCTGAATAACCATTTCCCACTATTTATGTATAATATTAGAGAACTGAACTCTTGTTATTGTAGTACTACGAATGGCCACTGAGCATTTGTACAGTTGCCTAATAAAAGAACGCTATCTAAACTCCCGTGCAGACTACACAATGCTGTGCGAATAGTGTATTTCTATGTCACTGCACTAATTGGGGCACCGATGCAGCACACCAGGGTATTTCACTTGAGAGACCAAAAGCTCCTGAGGCATTGGGCTGGGTATTTATTGCCCAAGGCCAGTGCTGTCACGACCTGCATACAGCCTAACCTTGTCAGACATGAAATCTGCATCACGCTCAAATTGATGTTTTACTATGTGACACATTATGAATATTACATTACAGGACCATAGACGTTGTCAGTCAAAACAGAACAGCTTTCCTTACCAGTAAGATAAGGATGCGAGAAGAAGGGGGAAAAGGGGGGAGCAGGGGAGGGAAAGTGAGAGCGATGGGTGGTGGTGGCGGCGGTGTTGGTGGGGGGGGGGAAGAGAAAGGGAGACAAAAAGAGAGAAGAAAGATTATTCAAGAAAGGCATGGGTGGTAAATGATTAATAGGCAACACAGAGTCAGAAACAAGCACTTAGGGCTAAAACAGACAAAAGAGAGTATGCTTTTCGCCTTTTATCGCATTTCATGTAAAGGACCCTGACAAATGGTGGTCATATTGCATGGCTTGAGGCCTGGCTTGATGTTTAATGCATCATCTGCTCTGGTAAGGCAGGGTAGTAAACACTCATTTGTGGTGGTGACTAGTCACACATGAAATCCATTTTGCAAACTGGAGTGTAGAGGGGCCAGTTGACAAAGCTTTTAGAGTGATGCGGTTGAATCCACAGTCTGCTTATGAACTGCAGGAGCTGTTTGTTTAAAAAAAAGGAACATCTCCAAAGACATTATTTATAAAAAGCTATCATTCTGAACAGTTGAGTATCTAAAAATCTAAACACATAATGATCTTCCTTATACAAGATCGATACATAACATCAACAGACCTGTATCGCTGGTAGTCGTCCTCATCCTTATCCGGGCTGACCAGCTGGTTAGGACAGGCCTCATTTCCCAGCAGGCTTAGGTACTCGAGTGATGGGGTCACATCAGCCAAGTGTTCCAGCAAGGCCTCGATATCAGTCAGGTGTCAAAGGGCGGATGTCAAGGACCTCGTGCTGTTAATTACATTAGCATTTACTACCCGCACAGCCCCTCCCAGGCCTGGCTCCACAAAAACACATCACTGTCAAATTTACTGAGGTGCTCAAAGAGGCTAGTCAGTGGCTTTGTGAGACTGGGCAGACAGAGGGGCAATTTAAGGTGCAGGCTTTGGCATATAGTAGTGACACAATTTGGCTCCTGCTCTCTCTCTTTCTCTTGATCGCTCTCATTTCCTAGGTGGCCGGGTGCAGAACAGTGACAAAATGATGGATGCCCTGTGGTTTCAACAGTCCGTGCTTCTCAGAGCTGTGCCGTGGAAAACTTTTGCGAAACGTGGAAAAAACAAACAGCCCCTAAGCAGGCACATTCATCACTAATACATTCACTTGGAAAATTGAGCCCCAAAGTGTCAAAATACAACTGCACTAATGCAGTGCTCGAGCTTTAAAATGGCACCGTGCCACGACAGGATGTACATAATTGGCCTATTAGCATGTGCCGACCACTTCACAACCAAACTCAGCGCACAGTCCCAGATGCACACTTCAAGGAGTCCCAGTTTTAATGTTGACTCTGGAAGTGTGTGTGTGTGTGTGTATGTGCGAGAGAAAGAGTAAGCATCGTTACCCAGTAGGATCTGCGTAACCAGAGAAAAACAGGACACATTGCTAAAGCTGTTCTGAAGCTTGGAGGGGAAGTTCACACTTCTCTGACTGATCATAAACAGCTTCGCAGTGTGTCTTAAATTTAGGTTGGCTGTGCAGAGCTCTGGTTTTTAACATGTTTACGTTGGGTGGCAAGTAGAACGCAAGATGGTTCGAATAAATGTGATCATTAAGTGACAAATAATACCAGGACAATTCTATAGCAGTGAGGAAAACGGTGCAATACAATATTAAAGCTGATGCAAATACATTAGTGCAAATTAAAGCTAAAGAAAAAAGAAACAAATCAACCAACTATATTTCACAAATATAATGTCTCGCTCATTGGATCTGGTTTTAATTTGCTACTTTTTTATTCTTTTTGAAAATAGAAAAAAAAGATATGTTGACAGTTAAAACGGATTCCACTAGAGGTCCCTGTGGTTCAAAAACTAGTCCAGTGTAAAGCTCTGCGACAGCAAACTTCTTGTACACTCTTTTGCAACACCCAGTGCTTCCTGCAAAGCCGTGGCATAACAAAGTGGCTTTTTGAGACAATACAGGAAGGCAGTGACACAACAATTAATATGAAATCAGCTGCTGATGCCGACACAGAGGCCTGTAAATAATGTCTGCGTTGGAAAATGCAAATCAGAGGCTGAGCAACGGCCTTGAAAGGATATGTGGTTCTTGTTAAGCGTCAGGGTGTGGAGGTTGGGTAACCTGGGCAACTGGAGGTCATTTCCAAGCAGATTGTTGTCGACGATCAGCTCTTCCAGCTCAGTGAACATTTTGAGGCCTGCCAGTGACCTGCAATGATAAGGAAGCAGGAAAACTGTTATGGCTTTAAATCTGGTAAGCTGTTATTGTGAAGAAATAAATATTTCAGCTCTCTTTCATGCACCAAGAGAGTATGGGTCTGGGCCTGTCAGGGAAGTGAATGACAAGAATTAGTGGTGCTGAGCTCCCCTGGCATGGTGAGGCATCCTTCAGCGGCTGGCAGGATGAGGGATGGGGGTCACTTGTGAGTAGCCAGGATTCAAAACAAAAGGCTTCAGAAATGCAGCGGGCAGGATGAATTTGTCAATGTCTTGTGCCTTGAGGCACCCAGTTTCGCCTGACCCTAACCCTCCATTCCCAAGACAAATCACTCTGTCACAGTTCACCTTCACTCCCCAGACACAAATTTAACTTGTCATCCATCATTTTCACAGAGGAACTGGAATACACTTGCAATCACAGATGGAATGGAAGGGAAACTTTTTTTTTTGCAACTGTGCCATGATAGGGGTTAGTGTCAGGATTTTAACATCAAAGGACTATTTTCTTTTCCTCCTAAAGGAATCATTTTGCCTTTCCGTTTCTTTTTATGACGCAGTGCAAAGGAAGGTGAAGGGTCATCTCAACTCCTTTTCCTCTCTGTCCCTCTTGCACACATTCACACAGGCATAAAAATGACGTAGGGCCGGTGTTAGGGCGCTGCAAAGTTCAAGCCATAGAAGCTGCACAAAGGTAATGCGTGTGCTGTCTAATCCCTCGCACTATTAGCCCTGCATGTTAAAGTGTCCTGAGTGGCTTTATTGATATCTAAATCTGACAAAACACAGACAGGGTAACTCTCAAGATCTCTTATTCACCGCTCATATTTTCATTAAATGTGGAATTTCTGAATATTAAGTACATTTGACAGCACTAATCATTCTTTCCAAGCTCTACACTAAACAGATAAAATGTTTTCTGGTAAAAGTAAAAGCAGATGGATTTGAAAATGCAGTTATATAAATATAAATCCAAGTGAGCAATGTCACATCTCTACATGACAAACTCAAGGTTCACCGATGTCTAAATAACTGCAGCATGAACTATTGCTCCTCTCTGTATCTGCCTAGTGTCATGAGCTGCCTAGCGCACACAACTCTTGTGACAACATGCATATGGAAAGCATGAAGCAGTGTGCAATATGGAAACAATGTATAATGTACAGAATAGATTATGGAAAAGGATAATGAAAAGGCAAGATTAAGACTTTGGGAAAAACGGAGGACAGGCTGTAGTATAAATCTAAGATCCTATCAAGATTTTAACTTTTACAACTAATTGGTAACTCAGTTCCCATATGTGCACTTTAATTACACACTTTTAATTAGCCTGTTCAGTTTCTCATTCACTTTTCCCCACCCACCATCCGAGGTCCACCGAGGCATAGTCCATGATCCAAGAAGTACTGTAGACGCTGGCAGCAGACATACTGCCAGCAGCTTTGATGTACAAAGCAAAAATGTTGCAACTACCTTCTTGAGTGGAAAACAATAAATCAGCAAATTCATTGTTGACTTGCGAGTGAGGCAGACTCGTTTTAAAGACATCAACATTTTGCACACACACACACACACACACACACACACACACACACACACACACTCGACACCCACAACAACTGACAGCACCTAGCCAGCGTGCTGGGAAAGCCGCTAGCTGACAACGTCTTATCAGGTCTGATTAATGCGCTGGCAAGATGGATGAACGGTGAGATGTGCCAGTTTTATGACATTTTCTGGTTGCTTGTATTTTTTTTCTCCCCACAATGATACTTTTCATTTATAAAGGCATAAAAAAAGCTACAGTATAGTTAGCTCAACAGACAATACAAGTAAACACTTCCAATGTAGTGACAATAAGTTAACTTTTCTGTTCCTTTTGAGTACATTCTGTGTCATCTGCTGTCCTGGGATTTGTCCATATGCCAGTACTGCTTATGCAAATCCACAAGTAGTAGTAATATATACACTGTAGGCTACTTGTGGCTAGGCTACTGGCTCTAAAGCCAAAAAATGGGAATGCAATTAATACATTTATTTGCACTTTTATTGTATTTGTCCTGACAGGATTTCAGTACAAAATGCAATTAAACGCTGCATATAATCTTTGTTTAAGTATAGGTATACCACACTGGATAACCATTATTTAATTCACTGTGAACAAAGCTTGCTAACAAACTACTGAAACCTGTGTGTGTGTGTGTGTGTGTGTGTGTGTGTGTGTGTGTGATGGGCTGCAGTCCTGTGGGTTATGTTATTAGCTGCTCGGTTAAAGAGAGCCGCATGGCTCAGGAGGGAGCCTTATTAATTGTTGTTTTCATGTCACCACTACTGCGTGCACTGGCTGATTTAATCAGTTAAATTCACAGCCAGGGGAGAGCCACAGAGTCCCATCCAGCATTAGCTACAGTGCAAGGGATTGAACTTCTAATACTCTCCAGCTTTCTTTGCTCCCTCTGCAAACTTCCATAACTGGTTTCATTACTTTTTATAAGCGTTCTTGTTTTAATGTGTGGCTCTGAAAACAAAGTTTAGGCACTGCAGTAAAAGTACTTTACCCCCTTAAGAAAAGGGGTAGGGTTTGCTGTTAAAAAGACTAATGAGACTAACCCAGAGATGTGGTAAATGGCAGGCACAGGCAAAATGCTAAAATTGTACAGTGAAATATACACACCAAACATTTTGCTTTAAATGTTTCATACACCTGCTAGTATGACAGATCCCATTATTTTAATAGTATAATTAATTATCAAAAAGGTAAGTGTAATATTTTTTTAACAATAAACATAATAATTAAATAGAATAAAGAATTTTATGGAAGTGAATTACTCCCAAAAATAATTTACCATTTCACCATCACAAATTTAGAAAAGCTACAATAAAAAAAACAAAAACAAAAAACAACAACAACAACCAAAAAACCTATTACCTAGAAAAAGAGAGTGAGCGAGCGAGCGAGAGGGAGGGAGAGAAAGGCGGTAGCTTTAACGAGGTGAGGCGATGAATCCTCTCCTTGTTAAGATAATTATGATCAGCCTCATTGTCAGAGCTAATACTTCACACAGGCTGTCTGTACGCTTTGACTACCACTTAGCCTGTGTAAGCCCACCATCATACATCATACAGCCCCATGTGCATAAGTGTGTGCTCTCGAGCTTACACAAGTAGCGCATGTATGTGCTGAAACCTCCATTATCCGCAAAGATCCAGCCTATTGAACACAGAGGGGAGACATAGCAATATTTAGCTGGAGCAGAGGAAGCTCGGCACAGGGAGCACAGACAAGGACACTGGAGAGGAGACACTGACCCAGAGAGCAGCTTTGCCAGATCAATACACTAATACTGATGCAGACATAGTGATTGATAAACCACTGCTGACAACAGAGGGAAGAAAACTCTCGACCATTATTGGCTGAAATGTCAGTCACTTCTGCCAATGGTGTGCACTAGTGTCATGTTGGATATCCTCAGGCAGCACATGAAAAATGAAGAACAGCAGCCCGGGCTCTTTTACATGTGTTCCACAGTCTCCCTCCTTGTGTCGGCTGAAGAGGATAGGTCAAACATGGAGTTTGTCTAAGCCATTACAGAGCTATAAAGTAAAACAACCTCAAAGCCTCCTTTATTACTGAAATGGCGATAGAGATCAGAGGTCGCATCCTTGCAGCTAGCAGTGTAGTACTTAAAAGTTCCAGAGTCTAATGTATATTAAAACACATGCGCACACAAATCCCTTGAAAAGCTTGAGAACCCTCACAGCTGTGGTCCACAGCTCAGGAGCCAATGTCCCCTCAAAGGTTGCATCAGTGCGAGAAAAAAAGCAATGCACACCTATTCTAAATGGAGGGCAAGAGCTGCAGAGTGACAGGCATACTGACATACTGTTCAGAGGGCAACAGATAAATGTTTGATGAATTGACCAATACTGTGGCCATGATGGCCCTCATATGTGCATAATGGACTATTCAGAGCACACTTCGGATTGCCTGCCAGGATAAGGTACTGTAATGAATGGTAAAAGGAACTGGACCTGAAAAAGCCAGCATGTGGACTGGCTTTAATAAACTTAATAAGAAAAGGTGAATGGAGGAGGGTTGGCTAGAGATGAAGGAAGAAGGCCGTAAAGCCATTCAGCCTTAAATAGTCAAAAAATATCCTGATGGTTCTTTCAACTCTGTATACTGCAATATATCTGTCAGTCTTTATGTGCAATTTAAAAATATCCATATTCCCAAACAATCCCATTTTCCCACATCTCCCACTTTGATTATGTTATCTAACACTTTGCATTACAAATCCACTTATTTCAAGAGAGACGTTGAAATTTCATTAGATAACTGCACCTCCTTGATAACTGACATTAAAGAAATTGATTTCAATGAAAAAACGAGAAGGAATAGATTTGCTTCATCTAGTTTTAGAGACATTTGAGATTTATATTCATACAAAAGTCTAAAGCTTATATGACACCAGATGAATCCACGGAGCTAATATTAGTATACGTGTAAAAAGCGTAAAAGGTGCGGTTTGAAAATACAGACAGTAGGGAAAGAAATATGTAACCTATTAATACAACAAGTCTCCATTAGTTCAGCATAGCTGTATTTCGTTACTCCAGCCCGCAATGGAAACACGAGTAAATAGCCTAAAATACCAAAAATAAGGCATCAAAACAGTGCTGGGATTAGCTCATGATAAATAAGATGACATTATCTGTAAAGCAAATTAATGCCCTGCAACCCCTCGAGCCCCCCTACCACCTCCACACTACACTGATCAGGTCTCTTCCAGCGCTCTCCCCTCCAGCTACAGTTTATGGTCTATACGTGGCTCTGCACACGCACCTCTGATGGGGATGGTGAATTAGGCTGTCATTATCTGTCTCTATCTCCCCCCCCCAAAGCTCTCGCCAACCCCTGTCTTGCTCACATGCAGACAGTCACTGCTCAGTGTGGCACTCCTCTCTCTCTGTATTGCAAGGCCTCAGGTGGCAGTCATTTAAAGATCACACATTCAGGACACACGTAGCCTTCCTTTGAATGCATGTCAATTCACACATGGAAAGGGGATTACAAGTCTCCTCCCAGGCAGCTGCAAATTACTATTAATGGCAATGCAAATCATTAGAGTACATTTGGCGCCGCCAGCAAATCTCTTCTTTATGTGGGCTCACTCTTAATCTGTTTTGAATATTGCACTATGCTTGCTCCCGTGTGCGAAAGCATCGGGAGCTACAAAGCTGTCAATTGATAGTGGCATGATAGAGTGAACTTTACCGAGGGTTACATCATTTGCTAAAACAAACAGATATTTTTAGAGAGCGGAAACCTGTGAAACATAATTATCAAAGTTCTTTTTTGATAGAGATGTTAAATATCAACCCTCGTTACTTTGCTTTACATGAGATTATTAAGTGAGAAGTGCAGATACAGTTGTTGTAAATGTCTACACCACGGTGCATTTGTCTGAAATTTTAAAGCTGCTAATACCACCGTGGCTCCAACAGTGTCTGAGTTATAGACTACCCCTGTGGATATTCCCGCTGAGCGTGTGAGGTTAATATTCTGTCTCAATGTCATTAGGGCTGGCAGAAGGTCTGAGAGCACTGTGAATCAGACAGGGAGTGATCCTGTCAGTTCGCACACACCTTCTCACGCACGCACACATGCAAAGACCCATGGCCTACAAAATCAAAACCGCTGTACTGTGGTCAGCATCGCCTGGCCTTACCGACTTCCCTTGCTGAATAATGACCCTGGACCAGCCCTTTTCCGAGGGATAAGAGCTTGACAGACATTCCTGTCTGGCCCAACCTCATAAGCCTCACTTGACCCCAGTTTGGCACGGGATGAAGTCTAAGCTCTAACAACGACCTAATAGAGAGGTAGAAGCGAGTCGCCCATTTGAAATTGAGAGCTGACACAAAGACAGGTGTTCCCTCGTGTGCAGCAACAAATCGTACACCGTGAATTGCGTCATAAGCGCAAAATACATCATCAGAGCCCACGCTGCACCCCCCTCCTCGCAGTACCTGGACTGTGCTCACAATACGGCCCATGCATCTTGTGAATGTTTGTATTAAAAGATTAGTTGTCTATCCACATGACAAATACCCTCCCTTCTCAGTGAACGGGAACTGGAAATCAATTCACTGATGGCATCGCAGTCAGTGAGGACATCAATGCGGCACAAACAAGCACATGCAATCGCTCATGCATGCCGCATTTGGCTCACATATTGGTGTGTACATAAAACATTTAAAAAAGCCTCCCACAATAATTATATTTCCCATAAGCATTGATTTTATTATTATTTTTATTAAATAAAATAATACACATCCATTTGTTTTGAATATAAGGAATATTAACTGGAAATGAACTTGTAATAAAATAAGCTGTAAAAAAATAACATTAAATAATGGATGGTGCGATTTGTGAGGAAGAATCCCTCAGTGCTGTGTCTGCCTGTACACTCTGTCATTACAGTGTTCAGGCTCAGTGCTTGTCAACATTTCCCTGAGAGGGGGAGCCATCCCGCATTACGTTAGAGTGAGTTCAACTGTCAACTGCCAGCCATTTGTATGCCTCAGCATCCACCTAATAGCAAATAATCACTACCCCGCGCTCTCTTCATGGCAAATGATCGATGTTGTCTTGATGTCTGATGGATGACCCTACCAGAGTGATGTCCAGGCATGCATTAAAAACCACCTCTATGAAAAGCCTGTCAGTCTGATAAAGGGGGCGCACGCAAAATCCCGTGCGTGTGCGCAAACTGCCGCTTAGGGAAAGGAAGGAACGCAGATAAAGGAGAAAATGAACAGAGTGAGAAGTCGTGATTCAACTGAACAATAAAGCAAAACGAGAAAAAAAAAGAGAGGAAAGGCTAAAGATAATTTCTTTATATTAGCGGTGAATTTTATAATGCGACGGGGCCTGTGGTGTGATTGGTAGACAGCATTACCAGAGGTAGACTACTCAAGTACCACCTGGGATGCTTTTTCTCCTCTCACCCTCTCTCGAACACACAAACAGCTCCCTATTACCCCTCAGTGTTCAGATTAAAATGCACAGCACCACAATCTTTGATCTCCCACTTGCTGACACAAATCCTTTCAAGCCTCAACATTTTCCTGCAAAGGTAATTAGTGCTAATTAAAAAGTTTCGAAAGCAGTCTACGGCTGCTGTTGATGCTGCCGCTGCTGGTGCTCAGGCTTGCCCTCCGTCAGAATACCCATCTACCCCCTCCCCGGGTCTTGCGGATGTGTGTGTCAGCCGTGTTCCTGCCTCTTCTCTGTAAAGAATCCCACAAATAGACAACGCTATTCAGCAAGATGATTTGAAGTAGCAGGATGAAATCTGGAAGCCCAGTAAGGGGTCTAAAGTGGTGGTTCCCCCACCCTCCTCGTACAAAACTATGCTCTGCTGGAGAACATGTAATGACACATTAACAAATAAAAATCTAACAAATGGAACAGGTGTAGTCTTTAATTGGAATATCCTAGCTTGTGGGGCTAAAACATGGAGTAATTAACTTGATAAGGGATTCAATTTGTTGCAGAGAAACATTATTCAGCATAGGCTGTGATTTGCATAATGATAACAAATACCAAAACCCCAAATTCTTACAGCTTCCTGAATAAACACGCTAGCGATTAAATAATTTTATGTTTACTGGGATTCTGATAATTTGAGAGAAAGATTCAACTTCAGTCTGACAGTGCTATCATTCACTCATTCGCCTGCCTGCCTTATTGCTTTCATCAAGCCATTATTATGATATAATTAGCTGCCTTTCTAGCATATTATTAAGTGGCTCGCTGAATGTCAGGTACAGCAGCGTCGCAGAAATGACACACACACACACACACACACACACACAAAAAGCAATGTCGTTGCACAGTGTTTCAAAAAGATAATTACATAATCTCAGCATGGAGAGCAAGCAGAAAAGTGATAATTAGACAAGTATTCCTGCCAATTAAAGTATCAAGCCTTGTGTGTGTGTTTTTTCTTCTGTGTGATACAGAGCTTTCTGCAGTTCCATGCGACATGTGACAGGATTATAGTGTTATTGTAAAATTCATCATTATAAGTACGTGTTCTCAGTGCAGCTTGCGGCTCGGTTTACTAGAAGCTGTGAGGTTTTTAAAGACTTGAGTTGAGTAACAATAAAAGCCACGAGTAGGTTTGGCTTCAAACCTATTAATAGGCTTCATGATTGACATGGATGTGTACTAACAAGAAAAAAAAATAGATTAATAAATAACAACAAAAGTTACCGATTTGACCTTTGGGATAGTTCTTTCTTTCGTCAATGTTGTGTGTGTGTGTGGTTTTTTTGTCTTGTCTTACACCACAAAAAGAGATAATAGAAGATGTCACCGCACAAGGCTGCCTGAAATGGAATGCCATCATTTTAATTTAAATGTTACATCCTCTGTGACATCGCTGTCGATGCATAATTGGCACCGAATCCCAGTTTGGATGTACATATTTATCATTCAGCGTGAGACATTCAAAGATACCGACAGATATGCTACTTTGATGGGATGACAGTCAGATGTGTGTGTGTGTGTGTGTGTGGGGGGGGGGGGGGATGTAACGGCAAATCAACTGTCACGCTGTCATTTAATGTTTTTGTCATAACTTTGCACATAAACACGCAAGATTAGAAATAACAAACGAGCTGTAGGCCGGAATCAGCCTTCTTGCTCCAGAATTGAGTAAAACGGGTCAATTTGATCCACGCACAAATAGATCAAACAACACACACATTTTTTTTTTTAAAAGAACCAAAAACATAGTAAATGATGGGCACTTTTCTCCAAAAAGGTTGCGACAAACTTCACGCTGTGTACGTTTAATTATCTGTCAAAAACCAGAACATTTTAAATCAGCGCACACACATTAAAAGACTTGCTTGCTGTATATACAGGAAACACTTATAATCTCGCAAAAGCGAGCAGGTATTTAAAAACTAACAGCACAGAACTTTTAGCCTCCCCCTTTTGGCTCTGGGTGTAACTACACAGACACTGTCTCCATACAAATTTTCCACCATATGCTCCATCTTACTCCTAACTGCCGTAGCCTGCTCCACAGATCCGCTCTTCACCTCTGGCAAACTAATCATTGTCAGCTGGCATAAACATTTTTACCAGTGTTGCCATAGGCACCAGATTTACTACTCGGGCATATTGCAAAACACAGAGATATTTATCTGAAGTTGATAAGCTTAATCGGTGTTGCGTGAACTTGTTTGGCAAAGGGCTTGTAGACTTTCATTTACATGTCAAAGTAACGCAAACCACCTCAAACACAAGATGTAGTGGTCCATGTGCACGCACTGGAAACAACTTCAGCAATGCAACTTTCCGAGGATGAAAAAAAAAAAGAAAAGAAATGAAAAATCTCTCGCTCTCTCCTTTCTCCACACTGTCTCCCCTCCTCACCTCGCCTCTCTCTGTGTCTTACCGCTGGCCCATTACCTTTACTGAGTGAGGCTCATTAAAGAAGGCAAGTTGAGTCAAATCTTTCTGTAATTCAGCAGAGGTGAATTGCTGTCAACATCATTAACCGTCATTTCTCCAATTCACTTCAGTACTTATGAAGTGTTCTTTATTGTGTAATGATCCAAATCTCTTCTCTAAATCACCCCTCTTCAAAGGCCCTGGAGGACATACCACCCATGCAGCCGGCTGACATGCTACAGGGCCAGATTAAACATGGCTCCATCAGTGTGTTCCGCTTTGTAGCTGAACACATCCAGCGTTTCATCCTGCACTGCAGCGAGAAAGGTGCGTTTCGCAAAAAGGTAACGGCAAAAGAAGCATAAAGGTGATTTAGCTCTTATATGCAAAGAGCTTCTACTGACACTGCTTCGCTTTACTTGGATTTTCTGCACTACATGACCTAAATTCTGCCAATAACCTTCTTACCTCTCTTTCTGTTTCTCAATACTGTTTACAGATAGTTCAATGATCTCATAGGGCTATTGGCCAGACTGGCTCCATGGCTAATTACAGTGAGAGCTGCCCTGCTTGTCATGCTAGATGTCCTCTGAGTCCTGTCTTAAAAGAAGCTTCCTTTGTGCCTCCGCCATTGTGTGTCCCCCAGTGCTCAGTGTCATGCTATGCAATGTCTTCCAGGCCTTGTGTTGGGGAAAGCCTCTTTTGTGCAGCCACCATTGTGTGTCCTAGTGCTGAACCCCCTGCTAGGTAGGAACACAGACAAAGTGCAGCAGGGGAATGCTTCTCAGAGACCTAAGACCTACAGTAAATCTTCAAACAATTTAAACAAACAAAAACGGCCGCTGTGATGTGGTGTGAGTAGACAAGGAAAAGCAGATGAATAAGCAACATCAATTACTGGGGCTTTGACCTGCAAGCCCCCACACCATGGCACACATTTCACACCAAATCGCCCCAGATTGAAGTTGACACTGCTGGAGTGGAAACACTGACCCCTCACAAAGCTAGTGCTTCAAACTTAAGAGCAGAGGAAGGCAGGGGGCATTGATAACCTATATATACCAAGGCCAACGTACGGGACAAGGAGGGGTATGAAGAAAAAATGCACACATGTACACATACACACACACACACGCATAATAGGTCCTAGTTTGTTTTAAAGTGAGACAAAATGGCTCAATTTGTGCACTCAGGCCATGGAATTGGCCCAGCTGAGATACAAGAGGAACATGCGAGGGGACAACCGCATCAGGCCACTGATAAGGAGCCTATGAGAGGAACAAAGCCGGATGTCCAACAGGCTTACTAGTGAACCTGAGCAGGACTGGACCCTCTTTAAAGCTTGTTTTAGCCTTCCAGCTTTACCCCCGAAAAGTGCCGCTTCTCCTGAAGCCTTTTTGCTCCAGCACATAAAGCTCGCCTCTACTTTGTAAGCCTGGACAAAAGGGAAAATAAACACATGGCTCACATTTGTTCAACACACAGTAAACTGTTGTCATGAAAAGTCCCACAAAGAGAGAGAGAGAGAAAAAAGAGAGATACCACTTTAAGTTTTACCTCTTACTTAAAAAAACCTATTTTCATTATTATTTCTGATTGATACAAGAAAAAAAGGTGTAACCAGAGGTGAGAAAGATCACACGGCTCCGTCACAGTTTGTCAATACGGCGTTAACTAATCTAATAACAAACGGCTCCGGAAAAACACGCAGAAAATGAGAAGCAGTCGTGCAGCCGAAGACCAGCACCGTTGACACATTTGGGGGCATCAGGCACTAGATAGAGACAGTCCTAACAATCTCCCAATTAGCCAGAGGGGAAGCAGAAAATATGTCTCGGGTTCATGGAGCAAAGCGTGAAACTTAATAATATGACATGGCATATGAAAACACAGCATGTCTTTTTATAGCCACATGTGAAAATGAAGCAAAAATTAAGGAGGAGGAAAAGGTGCGTGTCTTTTCACTAAAAAAGAAACGTTTCGTGGCGTTTCTGTTTTATAGTAGATCGTAGGAACAGCAACAGATGTAACAAATATTTTAAAAAAAGACAAGAAGAGAGACAGTGAAGCATTTATTATGAGGGTGAATGTTTAAACTAAATGAGCTTGAAACCAGTCAAGTGCTTGCAAAACTTTACCTTCGCACATAGCAGTATCTTTGAAAACATCTTCTTTTATTTGGTTCGTAAAACTATGAAAAGTACAGTATCTTCTCAGCCTGCAGTAAAGCACAACTAACAGCAACAGTAAGATAAAACAACATTACATTACATTACATTCCTACTCCAGATAATTTCCAGTTCAATAATATGAACATTATGGGAGTCATTAGCAAATTTAATGAAAACCTAAAACCAATTTTGCCTCTGTGCAACCATGACAAATTGACAGACAGATTAGGCAGTCTGTCAGACGGGCCGAAGCGTTGTTCGCTAAGAATATCAACTCCAGACATTATCGCAAACTATTTAACCCATCTAAAAGCTCAATCTGCTCCACTAATGTATAGGGCTTATGCATGAGGACCTATCTTAAACAATGGAGGCCCCTCACTACCACCCTACTCCAGACTCACACACATTCAAACTGGATTATAATGGAGGCTATGCCAGTCAGTCAGTCAGCAGTCTTTGCAAATGGAAATCCACAGAAAGGTGTAGATGGGAATCATTTTATCTAGTTGACACACATTACAACAGAGAATTTCAAAAGAGTAAGATGGAAGCTCTCAGGTCAATTATGGTGTCAAGGCTGTCATCTCGCAATGAAATATATACCTTTGAAGAACACTTTACTCGAGGGATGGGGTAAAAAGGATGGGAAGATGTACTGTTTAACCCAGAGACCATATAAGAATATCAGAGATGATGGAGTAAAACGTGGCATGATAATGGACCATTTTCGCTGAGCACACTTTGTCAAGGAGGACAGACTACACCCACTGTCTGAAGGGTGGCATCAAGGAATATTATTTTGGTGACTGCAGCTGATTAATGGCACGGGCTGAAACAAGGTGCTTGGTCATTAACAGTTATTACGATAATAGGCAGAGGTAATTTATGTGTTTCAACCAGAAACAATGTGGCTTTCTAAGATTTTAACTTTCCAACAAAGCCGTATCAAATTAATGGTCAATCTAAACCCATTGAAAATAATAATAATTTTGAAAAAACATAAAACAACACCACTTTAAATAACAAATGCTTTAAATGTGCACATGGAAAACTTTGCTTCTCCAGTCCCTTTTTATTCTAGCCTCCAAATGTAAATGTCCTCACCCTCTGTTCAAAATATAAAATACTAACCTTCAGACAGTGAATGACAGAGGGAATTATGGGTAATTGTAGTGTCAAAAAGGGAGACAGCTGTATGATGAGATTCTGTGTCATTTAGACAATCAGAAACTTAAGAGGCAGTGTGACACATTTCTCCCCCTCCATTCGACAGGGCTCCTGACATGGCTGGTGATAATTTCCAGAAGAGAGAAAAAGAGACAGAAAAAAGTGAGCGGAGAGAGCACAAATGAAAATGGAAGTCACTGAGAGAAAGGTGTGATTTTTCCTCTTCCATATGCAGCGTGGGCCAAGTGATAGCCTGTGTGCTGCATTCATTGCTAGAATCAAGACGAAATATCCCCTTACATGTCAACCTGCCAGCTAGATAAGAGGTGTCTGAAACTCTGTATGAGATTAATACTTCCCAGCTAGAAATGACACAGGATGTGAGCAGGGTGGCGGGGGAGATTTTTGATCCCTGTGTGGTGAAGCCACTTCAACAACAGTACGAGATCTACCACCTGAAAAATACACGCCTCCTGCTAAGGTCAGAAATGTACGTGGCCAAGTATTAATGGGAAAAAATATGCCTTAAAGTATATCTGAACCCACAAATGGAGCATAAGCATAGTTGTCAGTTTTTACACGTTTACTCGGGCCATAACGAAGAGGAGATAAATGAAAAGGATGCAGTGCCTGTCAACATAATGTATTCAATAAAAGCAACATTGTCTGCTTTGTCACATTTCAAAAGTGGTGATGTGTAATTACTGTTATTTGCAGAAATAGCCTTCATTACCATCAGTGAGGGCTCTTCCAATCTGGAAAGCTCAACATCCTTCTAATGAAAATATGCTAGAACACACAATATGGAACAAAATAAAACTATGCAAGGTTAATACATCTCCATTATATACAGGAATAAATGTGATGATCTGGTCTGCTTATAGTCAATAAAGTATGCAACAGTAATGCTGTTGATAATAAAAAGAAGAATTCTTCATTACAACACCCGTCTAAAACAATGTCAAAAAGATTAAACACTACCAATCTAAAGTCTGGGGACAATCTTAATCGTGTGTGCAACTAGAAGAAGTGAGTAAGATGATGAAATATTCATGTTTAAGATCATGCTAAACATTATATAAATACTAAAGTATATTGAGATTCAAATGCGACTTAGCTCTTAACAACATTATCTAACATATTAACTCAATTAGACTAATATACTTAAGAATTATTTTGACTTGCTTAAGATTTCTGACTTAAGCCTGATTTAGCTCATCAGTGTGTTACAGCGGTTACATAAGGCACCTTCGAGGTACAATAAAGGTTCAGCAATTATGGATTTGGCCTAATGGGGAATTAGGCCAAATATGGTGCATGAAGCAGAAGCTTTGAATTCAGGGTACTTATGCTTCATTATTGTAAGTGTGCTACAAGCCCTGCGGTCAGACACTGCCTAAAGGGCCCATTATCCCCGTCGTTTGCTGCATGTCAAAAGTGACCTCACATCTGCTAGAGGAAGCTCGTATGGGTTCAGCTGGGTTGAAAAAACAAGTGACTGTGTTGAATTTTACCACCATTTCAATGACATATCAGAAGCTCCTCTACAATCAGTGATGTGGAGGATTTGCTGAGTGACACCTGGCTTGTAGGAGAATACTGCAGTTGGTAAAAGCCCTCAGAGCTAGTATCAATGGTGAGGAGGTTGTGGTGACATCACTTTGTAAAAAGGATACCACTGATTGACATCACCAAGTCGCTTCCTTGTGAGGATACCCTTTTATTGTTGAGCATCACTCTGCACACTTGACTGTGCCAACTATTACAAGCTAACATAATAATAATAGCTAGCTAGATGAACAGTAAGTACCAAAAGAAATCTTCATTGTGACATCTGATGCTCATTTAAGTCAAAAATAGTAAAAAAAAAACAAAAAAAAAAAAAAACCCAAACAATCAGACTCCAATTAAACATTACAAAAACACCTCTACCTTTCATGCCTTTATTCAACACAGTAAATAATCCCTCACAGTGCAAACTGGAAACAGAAAGCAAACTCACTCAGAATAATCTCTCTTTGGTTTTGGTTTTTCCAGCAGGAACAAACTTAATCTGCTTATGAGTCTTGTACAATGGCAAGAACAAATGTGAACCATTACCCACTACAACACTGTTTCAATTCACCAATATTTTTGTCATATCTTAATTGACCAGTCTTTTTTAGTTGAATTAAAGCCAATGGACTCA
The DNA here is from genome assembly GCF_963576455.1 of Neolamprologus multifasciatus. Classification (NCBI taxonomy): domain Eukaryota; kingdom Metazoa; phylum Chordata; class Actinopteri; order Cichliformes; family Cichlidae; genus Neolamprologus; species Neolamprologus multifasciatus. The sequence goes on from NC_140451.1 coordinate 20,102,127, forward strand.
TTTGGCAGTGTTTTCCAGATGAAAGCATTTACTTGGTTATGCTGCCCAAATCTAATAACAGCCCCCACATATATTTGGTGAGTTTTTCTGTCAGGCGGAAAAAGCCGACAAAACAAAGCAAAGATGACAACCAGCACAAGGTGACTTCAAAGCAATCGCCACAGGAGAAACATGAACAGGTAGAAATGAAGGCTACACCCTGACTGCTCATCACTGCTTCTGTTACCTGTTGAAGATCAGAGTCTGGCTGCTAGGCTGAGGTCGGCAGACACTCAGTTTTAACATCACTCTAGGTTCTTGGCTACCTTAGTGTTAGCCTGCTGTCAGTGCAAATACTTGCAAAGAGTTGAAGTTGCATTAGTAGCATAATGCAGTTGTTTCTGTCCTGGATGCAATTTTGACTTTACCAGTGCATTTTTGAGTTTTTGTACAATAAAAAGAAAAAACAATCCATATCGATGCTGTAAATAGCGCCACTATATTCCTGATCCAGTGCAACTGAAATTAGCTGATTGTAGCACAAGTATAGGTGAAAACGATGAGGGGAATCAATAGGCAAGCAGACAAACAATTCCAAAGAATTAAACTAGGAATTGGTTCTCTACAAGAACTGGTTCTTGAGTCCCATCCCTATTGCTTACATGCTTACATGTTGGTGTTGGGGTGATCAAGTCTTGACCAGTGATGGTACAGACTCTAATGCCACTATCTTGGATGCTACTTTGACCTGAAGGAGCTTTTTGGCCAGAATCTGCAGCAGGTTCATGTCCAGCTATGTTGAGCTCACTGACAAAGCAAAACAAGCATGACCGCTGATAGCTGAAATGTAATTATTATTTAACTGTTTAGCAAAATAACTTCATGATGCTTCAACTGTGAAGTTTTGATGTTTCTATGTAGTGCCCATGGTGTGATTTTTTTTGCAGCATCCTAACTATAATGGGAAAGTAGCAGCTGTCTTGAATTTTCTTCTTTTAAACACAGTTTGTCATAATGGGGACTGATGAGCAGCCAGGTTTTTAAACACGCTCTTGTGGTCTTTTCCATCCTTATGCATCTTATAGTGCCCCTCCTCAGGTTTTTATATGCTTTTATTTATAACAAGAGGAACCTATGAAAGCTACAGCCCTGATCTCCGTAATTTGAACTCCAAGTAGGGCATTAGCACAGAGATTCACAAACTTTATCCAGCCAGAACTGAGGTCGGTTCAGATCAGGTTAAACTCCAAAGTTTAACCAGGTCTTCCATCTAAACTAATTCATCTTTACATTTTATAATAATTAAAGTTACATAACATTCATCATAACATTGTTAGCTTCCTTGAGGTTTAGCAAACATGTTGAACACATTTCCGGATTGTTATTAAATATACATATACATTTCTTCATAAGTCATACTGCTCTTCATCTTTAAAATCCTATTAAAAGCATATTAAAAAACCCCAAAGCAAAACAACAACAAGAAACCCTAAAAACAGACCGCAGTGCTGACTATCAATCTCAAACCTGAAATCATACATAAAGTGCTGGAGCGAAAAGACCCATAATGCTCTGAGTAGAGAGAAACACACACAGAGAGAGAGAGTCCTTCTTCCTTTGCTCCCCGTTTCATTCCCTCCTATTTTTCCTTCCCTCTATTCTGCAGTTGTGTGTCCTGACCTTGCAGCTTCTATGGCCCATCCATCTTGGGCTGCTTAGCCATTTCGCTGGCTTCATACTGCGCAGATTAACACAATTCATCACCACAATCATCCTCCATTCATCACCCTTTCCAATGAATGTTTTGACATCCAGTTAATTTTCTGCTGATGATTTATCAAATTATAATTACCATGCTCTGAAGGGCTCATTTATTATGTTGATACATGATAATGATGCCAAAGTGGATTGAATTTTAAGTAAGTTCTCCCTGCGATTATAACATATGCGTTATTGTGAATAATGCTGTGCGATTTGATTCTTTATGGCCTGGAAATTCCTGAGACAGACTTAATGTTACAAAAATCAATGCTTAAAAAAAGACAAAGTGAGACTGTTAATTCAATTTTTTTACAGAACAAATTGTTTGGCTGGGGTGCAGCAAGCATGAAAAAGTTCAATTAGATTCAGAGCTCCCATCTTAGATGCTCAGTAATTAAAGAGTGCACTAATTCAATCAGGGATACGACTCAGGCAGAGGGAGTTAGGCTGTTTCTTAATAGGTTATAGGTTATTTCTCACATACTGCCCACATAGGCACTTCATTAGCCTCCTACTTTACAATTCACTCAGCTTTTCAGCCTCATTATTATCCAGGTTTATTAAAATCCAATGGGTGCCTATCTGTTTCTATTACTGAAGAGCTGACCAGCCTAATGCACTGGGTCACTGTTAAGGGCAAACACACCAACTGCTGTATATGAGCAGTGAAAGAGGAATAGTAATGCCTAGTAGAAATATGTTTTTTCCCTCTTTATCTGCATTAGCAAATGGTGATGGGAGCATAACTAGGCCAGTGTGACCTTAGAAACGCTTGAACGCTCATCCAGTTGCACTCAACAATAACCTTTCTATATATGATAGATGATTAAGTCTCTTTAGAAACAGCACTGAATTCAGCAGGGCAAATTAGATTTCATATGGTCGGTTGTTTCCCTCCCTTTTTGTCACTTTCACTTTTTTTTGCAAGTTTTACACACACACTAGTATTTGATCCTTTGACCCATGTTTAGACACAAGCTAAATCACTGGTCAAAAGATGGAGGTGGTTTGCGCAGAGCTGCAGTGCATTCTGGGGCGCAGGCAACCAGCTCAGGGAGATGAGGGCTTAGGAGGTGTTAAAGGTTATTGAATGCTGGAGAATTCTCCTGGCGGCACAAGCATTGTTTACAGCTATCTATTTTTTCGACTCTTTGCCCTTGGGCTGTGGCCCATAAACAGCGCCGCTATCCCCGACACCCCAGCTAGTGGAGAGTGCAGAGCATAATTGTGAGTCCCCCTTGGATGTCCCAAAAGTGAAAGATGTGTCTGGTAAGTGAGAGAGGTCAAACACGAGCATGGATATTTATTACATGCACTGCAACCAGATGGAGGCGGCCCATCCATCAAGCAGAGCTGTCACGCTGGTCACAAACGTTTCCCATAAAGACACCCCCCCCCCACCCACCCACCACCACCTCCACCCTCCCCCCTCTCTGCCTCTCGCTCTTGCTCTGTGAAAACATGAGGTCCACCCGCATGGGAGGAAAGTGAGAGAAGACGAGTGTGAAAGTGCAAGGAGACTTGTTTTGCTAAATTTTGTACTTTAAGAAGAAGCCTTTCTGTATCTTTACTTGCTGCAACATTTTTCTCTCATTTCTCTCTTTGCTGCTACTTTTTTTCCTTTCTGAAGTGACCTATTTTTAAGCAATAGCTGCAATCAATACTGATGTGAACGATGGTTCAGGTTTTTTTTCTTTCTTTCTTTTTTCTACAAAGGGTAGGATAAGAAGGCATGTATTGAGGCAACAGGAAGATACCGAATGAGTAGCAGGGGGGAGCAGTGGAAGGCCGTTTCTGACACTTGCTCCCTTATTCATCAGATTCTCATAGGCCCGTCGGTGACAATGAAAAGATTTCACAATACAGCCACGGCAGAAACTCATTCTGGCCCTCATCCATCATGCTCAGCCCGCTAGCCGTTTCACTGACCTAATCTGTGATGCCTCGCTGCCTGCACCCTGTTCCTTGAAGGCAGGCTTCATTACTGTGAGAGAGAGCAGGAGATAGAGGCCAGGGGCCAAGGGCCTAGAGAAAAGGGCCGTGGTAGTCAAATACATACAGAGACTTAAGGTACATAAAACACTGAGACAGCCAACTGTCACAATCACCCACTTCCTACAGTAAACACAACTGCAGCACACACTTTATTTGATTTGAGAACCTTTGCAAAAAAGTAAAAAAACTTAGCTGAGCAGTAGGGTGCAACTGCCGTACAATTTATTCTGATTAGTTTTTAAAACACAATCTCACTGTCATGGAAATGTCCACCTAACGTCCTAGCAGCCTTCTTGCCATCCATCAATCAAATGATTAGGCAGCTTGTTACTGTCACAAACAATTTCCAAGTCAATGACTGACAGAACTTGAATCACATATGCCAAACTCATACTGGCAGTTAAGCAGAGTTTGTCTGAGATAGAATTATTGCAGTAGAAGAAAAGGCACCTCCTTTTCTTTTTCCATAGTAACACTTGTTCTAACTTTACCCATAACATCCATCCACAGTGTGTCGTGCTCCCTGATATGGGCTGTTGAGTGTTACTTAACCAAAAGGGGGTTGGACAGAGGGAGGCTGTCAACCGGACCCTTGACCAGCTATTACGGTGCTTTATTCCCTAAACTCATGCTCTTGGTCTGAGGCCAAATTGAACTAACAGCTACCCCTCTTATGCCACTACTTCTCTCTCCACATTGCTCTTAACTCCTCAAAACGTATCCCCCAAAATATTTTGCAAATCACTGTTGTCATTCCATGATTCCAAATCCAAGAGTTTGGAGTGTGCCTGCAAATCATTATAAAAAGAAGGTAGGAATTACAATTATTATTTATTACTGTCAAGTAAGCAGTCTGTCTGCAAGCAGTCACCATCTGACCGGAATAACTCAGATAGATTGGTAAAGGTCTGCAAATAACTATCATCTAATTTCTGAATCCAAAGACTGCCAACTTGTTGCAATCAATGGGAGCATCATTGAGCACAGCACCTCCGCGGCATATCTCTTTGACTCAATTCAGCTGGTTGCCAACTGGTTGCATTCTGTTTATAATCCTATATAAAAGCAAGGTTGCCAAGCACCTGTGTCTTTTTTTCAACAGATTTGCAGCTTTTGCCAGTTTACCACAGTTAATCACAGCATTATCACAAAGAATTTGCATGTAATTGACAGCTTGACCCCATTCAATCCCAAACTGACTACATCGCCATCTTGAAACACCAAAGTCTCTTTGAAGAAGCGACCACATTAATAAGTATTCTGATTCTGAAGCTGGCAACTGACTGGGAGTGACCTTGTCATCATCATCATAAAAACAACTATTTCAAAGGCAACAAGACCGCAAGTTCATTGCAAACGGTTACAATAAGAATGTAAGAATGTAGCTAATGGTCATGATCTTTTTACTGATGGACAAATGTGCTAAACAAATGATAAGAAATCTTTTTTTTGTTAAAGTCTGTGGGAAAGTGAATTGTTTTTATGGAAACCAAGTGAACAGTCCAGGTAGCTGTCCTACCACCTCTGCGACAAGACCAGACACGGAGTAATAATACTTGTTCTCTGGAACTCCAGTTTCTATAGTTTTATTTCCTCAGCCTAAATATTAAGACAGCTGTAATGCAATAACATAAATCTGGTTCTTGGTGTTGATAGGGTCTTGTACGACTATTATAATAATAATAATAATGATAATGGATTGCATTTATATAGCGCTTTTCAATACCACTATTGATTCACTCTCACATTCATACACTGGTGAAGGCAAGCTACAGTTGTAGCCACAGCTGCCCTGGGGCAGACTGACAGAAGCGAGGCTGCCATATCGCGCCATCGGCCCCTCTGGCCATCACCAGTAGGCGACAGGTGAAGTGTCTCGCCCAAGGACACAACGACCGGGGCTCGAACCGGCAACCTTCCGATTACAAGACGAACACCCAACTCTTGAGCCACGATCGCCCCACACCCCATACCCCATAGCGGTAGAAAGCCACAGACTCTGAATTTTAAAGCATGTACATAGTAAAGTCATTAACTCAATCCACCTCATATTTCCAAAAATACTGTAAACATGATACAAAACAAGTCACATCCTTTAGAACATACAGTATTACACAAGTCATGTTGTCCAGTATAATCCTAATAAAAAATAACCTCCAGCCCCTCCCAAACTGCTGCCAACATTCACTCGAAGATCATTTTACCATCAAATCATCATTGCATCATACGTCCTCCTGTGTTGCGGGCTGGAGATTAAAGAGGCAGCTAATTGACAGGCAAGGCTGCCCAGGAAACACCAACAAGACAGATCAAACTGACGGGAAATGTTTACAAGCCTTACATCAGCACAGATAATATCTCAGAAAGGGATTTTCTTGAAAGCTCCCATGAATCACAAACCTACCAAAATGTATACCACTGGATTTGTTTTCAAAGATACATAAACAAAGTTAGAGTGTGCTGTAAGTGTGCACAGTACTATTACCAGGATTCCATAACCCCCTCAATCATATTCAATATTAATTCTTCTCCAGCTCAACTATGTACAATATGGATACAGTCAGTTTCCTCTTAGTAGAAGTCCTACAAAAGCATTATTACTATAGCAGAGCCTATACAGAGTGTCAATCCAAATGCATAACAGGAAGTCAATAAACAGCACGAGAAAGAGGGTGATTCTTTTATGGGAAGCTGTTAAGGAAATCCTTTCAAATATAAAGCTCTTTCTCCCAACACATTAAATGCTTATGCTTACATCGTAACTGCACTGCCAGTCAATACTCCCATTAATCTCATCATCAGAGAGAAAATACAAATACAATGATTCATTCAAGCCAGGAGTGGCAGGGCATTGAGACCCTATGAGTGCTGGTTTTTATTGCAGATAGAAAAAATAGAAAAACAGAGATGATGATGAGCATTCACACTAAATTATATAAACGGATATTTTGATTCTACCATATTGTTTTCACAAAGCTCACATTAAATTCTTATTTTTTTTGGTGTGCTGTGAAATTATAGGCTGTTTGTGTATACTTCCCAGTGTACACAAACAGCTGTTTTCTTGTTCAAATAAATGTGAAACTGGTTTGAGGAAAAATATAACCAAAAAATATTAAATTCAAATAAATAAACTGCCTCAACTCCACTGCCATCATTACAGCCCTGCAGAGTCTGCATCCATGTGAGGAGAAGGAGACAATTAACCAGGGGTTTAACATGTCAATCACGACCTGTCAACCTATCACACTTGCACTCTCAGGTCCGCCTCCTACTTAACTCCCTCTGTGATATGCTACTGGCAGTTTGGATGGCTTGACTGACAGCAGTCCTGATCCCGGCACTGGGAGGCGTCTATGTGTACGTCTTGGACATGAGAGAGGGAGATTGGGGCAGACATGTGAGGGTGAAGTGAAAGGGCCTTGAGGATAGAGGTTGAGATAGAACTCTGCTGTTCGGTCCTAATTAGAAGTGCAAAGGAGCATAGAGTCTTTGCCAGTGTAATGATGAGAGGGGGGAGAGGGCCGGTGCAGAAACAGAAAAACACATAGACAGACTCACTTTATGGGGCTGGGGGGCACAGGGGTGCACAGGGGTCCCCTTGTGCACTAGGCACTAAGTTTTTGCATCAGCCAAGCACGGCCAATCACACACAGATAGGAAAAGGCAGATAAGAATATATGTAGGGTAAGCAAAAACACTATTAATAAACGCGTGCAAGTCTTTCATAATATTAAGCTTGTTTGGAATTTTCTTTCCATATCCACATTTTATTGTTTTACTATTGTCAGCTCTTATTCTGGCACTTAAGATCGAAAGTCCCAGTGTGTGCTGAATTAAGCGCATGTAGTCAGGAATATGGGCTGAACTCATTGGCTGTGTATCCCATTACTTTGCTCTCTGCTTCCAACACTTTGGATTCCATACCGTTCTGTTAACCATCAGCAATTATCTCCCTGTCAGAGCTAAAGGTAACAAATTTCCCCCCATCCAGCCAGCCGCTATCATCCTCTGGACACCAGCATCAACTGACAGCAGCTAAATCACACCAGCCAGCCAAGACTCCTGACAGACAAATGCACTACCTTGGAAAACCTGGGCCCATCACTCTAAAAAGGGAGGGGTAGAAGAAAGGAGGGGCAGATGGAAGAGGCAGTCTCTCCCCGCTGACCTTACCCACACCCCTCCTCCCCACCCTGCCCCAAGCTGCTGTAAGAGATGGACTACCCTGGATTCTGTAAGCACAGGGCCCCGTTCCCAAATAAGAGAATTATTAATGGAGCTTTCCTTGGTTCTGGTTTATCTTGTACCATCACACTAGGTCCTGGTCCCCTCCTCCTCCTCGCTCTTTTACAGATGGACTCGGAGAACTGGGACTATGAGTTATCCTCTCTGCACCCAGCAACCACAAAAACAACACTAAGGTTCTCAACAACTAACACCATATTTCTGCTCCCCGTGAAACTTTCAGGCACCTGTTTCCTAAAAGTAAGAGAAGCAAAAATGTATGGAATGTGTCCCTGAATAAGCACAACGGTTCCATTTAACAAACACATTAAATGATTAATTAACTGGCAGGCACGATTAAAAAATATTGAAACTATTTTAATAATAAGTTAATGGCTTTATTTATAAAATGAAAATCAGATATTAGCTCAGCTCTGTAACATAAGCTCAGCACTCATTCTGTCATAATCAGTACACAATACTACTAAAAATAGTAATTATCGGGTTAACAAAGACCATTATCAAAATTGAGGATGATGCTTTTATAGTAGTAGAATACATACACAGTATTCTATGTCAGCTTATTAGCTTAATAATAAACTGACAGGTGAAGTTATGGCGTGGGGCAAGCTGATTCCTACTCAAAATGGCACGAGTCAAACATGCTCATAGTAAAAGTCACTTAAAAAAAAAAGAAGTCATCGCTCACCAGCATGTCATCTTACCCAACCCCACTGCCATTCATTTACTTATTCATTAAAAAAAACAAGCATGTTGAAATGTATGATCCACCTTTGTCACTGTGCAAACAAGGTAAAACAACACAAGCACGTGTAAACCAAGTTTTCTTTGCATTACATTAAGTGGTTCACAGCTTTAACAGCTCTTCCCGTCACATCACATTAGCATACTCATGCAGGTAGATTTCTGTGTGTGACACCCTGTATCAGCAGGGGTGAGAGGGGAGGGGAGCTGTACCTGACAGTGACCTGTCAAGCTAGATAGGATGTGTTTAACGATAAGCTGTCTGCCCGAATCACACATGCGCACGCGTGCGCACACGCATACACACGCGCACACATACACACACAAACAGACTAGTCCACGCCCTTAAGAAGAGCTCAATGACATTTCAAAACCTCAAAGGTTAGATTTAAGAAGCGGCACAGATGTGATCTGATTTCTGTTTGCTAAAAACGACTGTCATTAGTTACATTAGATAATTTTAATGACTGATTCATGAATGTGATTTTTCACCTCAAGTTTAATGTATTGTTTAATGGGTCAAGAACTCGGACTAAACCAACGAGTTGAAAATTCTTAATGGTAGTAACACGTGAATCGTGTTCAATTTTTTGGAATTTTTGAGTCACTTTCTGTTTAGTGAACTCTGTTGTGTCAATTTCCAACACGCTGGATTTTCTGCCACATTAGATTTAACCTCCTGAGACCCTTGGCCCTCAAATCCGTGTTTCATTTTGGCGTTTCTGTACCTTATACTTCAGTCTGCCCAATAAAATATTCAATACTTTTACACTAAGCAATGCTGATTTTAATGTGGTCTGCCGTAAGAATATACTTTTTTTTTTAATGTAACATCTGTATAACAAAGTGGCAAGTTTTTATACTCAGATGGGTAAACTATGAAAGAAGTTCAACATAGCCAGGCTTTCTTTGTGTTAGCTGGCTTGACAAAACCTAAAACTTCTCTGTGCGCACTCACATGAAAAGAGGCGTTTCATGACTTATCCTTTTCAATGCCACCTCCTCCAAACAGACACATTATCAGATAATGATGATAATAAATAAACACTACAGAAATTTTTTAAATGTTGTCATTTAGCAACATTTTAAGTTAAATTAATTATTATAGTTCTGCAGTTAGGGCTTTGAATCTTTAAACATTAAAGATTACAGCCCTGTAGCCTACTAAGACAGGGGAATCACTTTAGCTGCCAGATCAAAGTGAAATGAATTTTATTGATTGAATAGATATTTACCCTGACGATGATTTTCCAATCTGTGCTCTAGTAGCTCCGTTTAGACAAGTATAAAAACATTTATACATTTTAAGCATCGCCAATAGAACACAAATTCCAGCAGCAACTGTAACTTTACAGCTGAGCTTCAAAATGGTGCAAATGGTCTTCAGACCTTGTTTTGAAATGAAATTTAAAAAATTTGAACCCCTTTTTTTGTTGTTTTGGTGATTCAAAAGCATCACCAAAAGGTGACATAGAGATAAGATCACAGTTTTACACTAAACACATACACATAAACCTAAACTTAGTATAACGACTCAGAACCTCTTCCTGAGATTGTCAAAAACGATATAAACATAAAACACATTAAAGCAGTAAATCCCATTCAAGATGCTTATTTAGATATTTAAACATTTAACAACTAGATCCCTAAAAGTTTTTATCGCCAATGTTTTTATCAAAATAAATAAATAAATACTAAAACCAGTAACCGTGTTTTCAAATGTGATGCATTTTGTACAAATCTCATTGGAAAAAAATGCAGAGGCTAAATATTCATGCAGTTGAAGTGGTAAATTCATGAATAAAGCACCAACTAAATCCATCATAGTTCACTGAGCAGTTACTGCAGGTACTTGTCAGCCCAAAAAACCCCTCAAAGTCAAAAGCCAACTAACAATCAAGTTGAGCACAAAAGCACAGCTGGTGAGGCGGTGACAATCTTGGTGGAAAACAAGCTCAGCAGTGTAACAACGGGGGCCAAATCTAAGGTAAAGACAGGGATGCAATTGTACTGTAGAACAAGCCTATCATGGTGCACTGGTTTGACTATAGTAATTGGAGGTTTACAGCGCGCACACACACACACACACACAAACAGCAAGCCCCTAGGCAGGATCAGTATTTGTTGGGATTGCACCTTGTTCCAACAATGTAAGATTTACAGCAGGCGTGGGGGATTTACACTTTGTCTTCGAAGCAACTCATCAGTGCAACCCAATTACTAACCACAGACAGACAGCATTAACATGGGCCCTGCCCCTTCTTTATGGCCTCTCAGCCCGTCTCATTCCAGCCTCTTCAGGTGCTGCCACCGTAACAGATACTACACTTAAAATGTGCTCACCGGAATGAATTCTTAGCCTTTCATTATTCCTGTCTTGATTTACTTCATATCATTTTACAGCTATAGACAAAGATAACATGTTATAAATTACCCCCATCCTGTGTGCGTGCTTCAGCACTGAGGTAGGGGAGCGGGGGACGGGTGGAGAGAAAACAGAGTGGGGGTCAGCTGTAGCGAGAGGGGGCTCGGCTCAGGTGTTGGAGCTTTTGTGCCGACAGAGACGCATCTCCATCACTGCAAACGGTCTCACCTTTATTAAATGTCTTCCATACTGAACTGCACAGCAGTCACTATGAATGACTGTGAGCGCCACACGGGTAAATTCCTCACTTTGAGGTAGAGCCTAATGTGAGCAATTTAAATTCAAATAATAAGAGGTAAAGTTATATTAGGACAACTGTTAACTTTCATGATCTCGAACACACTTTTGGAACACCCGAGTGACAGCTGCATGCATTATAGTAACAGCAACCGTCACAAAACTATTGTTTAAGTGACAAGGTGTCACTTTCAGCCCCCAGGCCACTGCCACACACTTGCAAGTCCCTAAGACTCCTCTGGCTACTTCTGTCGTAACTACACAAGTTCAGGGCAGACAGTACCACTGGCCACCATTTCCCACCTTAAGAACCCAGTCACAGCCACAGGGACACAGTTTCTACTAAAAACACTGTACAGCCTGCCAATCATAGCGGAGTGGAAACTGCTGCATCACACACTTTCACAATACATTATACTGACAAATGCAGAGTTCCTCTCGAAAACTTCATAAATAATCCAAAAACTCTAATTCAAACCTTTTACGGTTTTTAGCAGCAGACAGTTTTATATCTACTTTACCTTCAGACCTTCAATATTTGTCCTAGTACGTTGTAAAACTTCTACTTTGAAGGGAAATATTTTTTTTAAAAAAGAAACGATTATAAAATAATCTAGGAAATGCATTTCTTTATATTAACATGATGGAGGAAAATAAACAATTCGCGCATTGTTATGACCCAATCTGTTCTTTAGTTTGCTAGTATACATCTGTGAAAGGTGTCATTGAGAAAAAAAACAGTGCTGTAGGTTGTAGGAAACCCCCCTCGTCCTCCCCATAATTTCCTCCACCCTCCATCCTATTTCAGCGCTTGATAACTAAGAACATTAGTTTTATGCCACTTGCCAAGCTCAAATGAAAAGAGAGCTAACTTTAATGACACTGCAATTAATCGGCCCAATAGACAGACAGCTAAGAGACGAGATATTGACTTCATTAAGGATAATGTATTATGTCATTAAGTCAGTAGGGTCACCTTGTGTATCATACAAGCCAGTTAATATATTGGCATTTTCCATGAATAAGATAAATTCAGATGTGAGAGATAAAGCTGATTAGAAAATGTTTCATCCAGGGAGGCGGGAAGCCTGCTAGTCAGAGCTGATGCTGAGTCTAGAAGACCTCCAGAGTGAAAGAAAAGGGATAATGTGCTACCAATCATACTTTATCAAAACCCAGATTGATTGGCTGCGGCAATTTAATCATTATTGTTTAGCTCTAATCTACAAAGAGGAACACTCCAGGCATGAATGTCTTTATAGGAGCATGTCAGCAGCCTCATTCATTATCCAGTGTATCCATTACAACACTGAAAGATTGATATTAACTTTTAGCTACTGACCTTGTAATGCATGAAAATCACTACTACTGTCACTGTTTTCTCAAGGCGTAAAAATAGTGAAAATATGTCCCATTTAAATTATATCAGTAACATTAAAAGAATGAGACATTAACATCATTGTATTGAACAGTGGCATAAATGATGTCCTGTTTCTGAGGTGTATGTATTTTCCAGTGCCTGTCCCTCAGGAGTATTGAGATATACCACTGTTCCACATTTCTGTACTGTGACCTTGCTAGTTTCTTTTTTTTTCCTTCTTATTTTGGTTGGAGGTTGTGGTGGTGGGGATGTGTGTGATTATTGGCAGTTTCTCATCTGGTAGAGGCTCCGCTCATTTGTCATGATTATTGCTGAGTTCTGGCCTGTCATTGGCTCCAAGAGATCAATGGCTTTGGGCTCGCCCTCTGTTGTATGGGCAGGCCAAACAGCCTTTTCTTCACTAAATGAGGCTTTCGCTCTATCCATCCATCCCTTCTGTCCATACAATCTTCCTTCTCTCTATGTCTTTCTCTCTTGAGTCAGTTCATCAATTTGGTAGTCTATTTATCTTTTTTCCCAATCAGTGCTGACATAGTGCCTCTCTCCCTGGTATTGAAAATACCAAGCTGTGGAATCAGCTACCCTTTGTTGCCCTTTTCAATATGACACACAAGCTCTTAATGTGAAATGCTCATCAGGGGAACATTTTTTTTAATGTTAGCACAATGACTCTTCTCTGAATTTACCTAGTAAAAGGCAAACAAAGCATCAATATGGGAGGCTCCACCTTGTCAAGACATTTTTAAAGCCATTCATTTTTTTCCTGAGATAAGAAGACAGATAAAACTCCACTGCTGGGAGCTGCGTTGCTTAGCTTAGCTTAACATAAAAAGGCTAGGCTAGGCTGCTTCTAAAGCGACTTGAAAAATTATTTTACCGGCCAAAGCAAAAGTCAGATATTTTTTTGTTAAGCCACTTAATACAAACCCATTTAAGCTCAAAGAAAGCACATGATTCAAAGGATGAACCAGTGTTTGTAAAACTTCTTTAGCTGAATCTATTAAAGATAGCACAGCTTGACAGACATGAAGTAGTATTTTTGCACCAACAAGAAAAAAAAAATAGGAAACTGGACAAGTGGAGGACAAAAGAAGTGATGAGATTAAAAACCATCTACAGCATGAACAGTATGATCCATGTACTGTTCACTAAAGCCTCATCAGAAATGGTCTCAGTGATTCAAATCATCTTTAATATAGATATTAGGAAGCAGGAGTGCAACAGTGAGTGTTTGCAGCCATCCTTAAAATATGGTGGACACTCTGTAATGGATCTTTTCTAAATTGATTCATCAGATTTTGATCCACTGTGCAATGATAACAATGATCCCAGACACACTGCCAGTGCAGTAAAATACAGTCAAACACGAGCATGTCATAGATTGGCCTCCCCAGAGCCTAGACATCAAATTTATTAAAGCAGTGTGGGATGAACTTGACCGAGAATAAAACAAAAGGCAGATAACATTCAAAGAAGAGCTCTGAATGCACTTCAAAAAAGAGTACTACTCTTGAAGACTACTCAAAGAAATTACAAGAACGTTTTCAAAGAGAGTTCACACTGTGTCAATAAATGTGGTCATACCAAATATTGACTTTCAAGCTTATTAGAATTGTGCAAACACTTTTGTTTTAACAATTCAACAACCTATTTCTCACGTTACAAGCTAAATATAAAGAAAGAAAAGGGTGGCTCAAGACTTTTGCACAGCACTGTGCTACCAGCCAACAAATACCCCTATAGATCAAAACATACTCTGGATAAATTATTAATATCAAGTCACCTGGGACTGGAGCTCATACATTAAAGAAAACTGCACAAACATGATTTGCAGTAAAACCTTTCCAAGCCAACCCCGGCCTGGCCTAATCTGTTTCTCATCAGCCTTAACTTAGTGCTATAACCTGAGTCAAAGCCTCCATGAATGTCACATGCCCCTGGTAATAACTTCAAACTCTGGAAGATTTTTAAGCAGTACAAACCAGATGAGCCTCAAATGTCCTCATTAAAAACCATACACAGACTCTCAATCAACTGCTACTTCTGCATGCTACATTGGCCTGACAGAGTATAAAGTTCACAAGTGAACGTATCATTATATCATGATCTGTAATGATAAGTTCCCAGAATAACTTTTTTTTGATAATGTCAGGCAGTGGTTAGTGGCCCTTTAAATATCACAGTTTATATTTGTAGAAAATGAGAGTGTAATTTGATGTTCAAAGAAACTACAGAGAACTTTAATTATGTGCCCTTAATGAGGAATAAATTATGGCAAGACTAATCGCTTATGAATGTGAAGACACAGATCATTGCTCATGCTATACCACACAAGCTGCAGCAGTAGAAAAATGAGGAGCTGATACTACATGGCCTCTAGATTACATGTACTGCTTTTGCTGCTCAGCATTCATTTACTAACCACCGTGCTCGGTTATAAGACAAAGCAACCGATCAATATGAATGCGTTTTAAAAGCTGGCGTTCAGAGTATAAGGCCAAAGCATAATTTGGCACCAAGACAATTCAAGATATTACAAAAGATGTACGGCCCTTTAGGTTGCATAAATTCTCGCTGGAAGAAGGAAGATCTAAGTGGCTGAAGAAAACGTAACAGGGAGTTTAGGAGACAGCAGGAGACGCGGTATAGAGTCATACTGACTACAGTAATACGCAGGAGTAGCTCTGCAGACTGTTAACTCAAGCCCAGAGCTAGTCCAGTGCCACCTGGAGAGTGAATAGTAGAGCTGATGAGTTTTATCACCTCGCCAAAACCTTCCTTGGGAACTTCTAATTGACGGGTGGGCCTGTTCTTCTGTCCCACACAATTTCCCATCATGCCTCTCCGGCTGCCAGAGAACTCTCACTACTCGTACCCCAGTTCTCCACCTCCCTCCTCCTGCAAACTATCCCTCATTCTCTCTACCTTTGTTTTCACCCGTATCCGTTCCTCATCTCCTCTCCTTTCTCCCGTTTCTGCTGTGCCTTGGCTTGGGTGAGCAGGCCTGACAGGCGGATTCCTTTGGTTTTCGCCGTATTAAAGCCACTTTCTTGCTCTGACAGCCTGCTCTCTCCTGCCACCTCATAGCTCTGGCTTCACACTTCTCTGGGCAGCCACTGCCTCTTGACAGACCACTGTCACTTCCCATCATGCTCTCTGCTGATCGCACCTCCCTCCTCCACTGCTTTGACACCCCCCATACTCACCCAACCCCTCCTCGGCAAGCTTGCGCGAGCCCACTTCCATACCAGTGCAATTATTTTTTTGACAAGCCATCCATCAGCCTTAACTTTAAAAGCACTCTTTACTGATATCCATTGTTAAGCCCCCCTTTGCAGCTCCTGCCTTCTCTCTCCAGATAGAGCTTGCATGAGAGAGTATGATATCAGACATCACCAAACCTACCAAACCATGTAAATTTACTTTGTTCTCGGCTGTGTTTCCAATTTCACGTCCAATTTTTCGGTACATTATGCGTAGTTGTTGTGCCTAATACAATGTTGTCAAAACCCATTACAGTTTGCTCCCTTAGTTGCCTCTGAAAACAGGTTACAATTGGTATTCTATATGTGTAAGGCGGGCACGCCGTAGCATCTGCAGTTGAATCTTATTAAAATTATCTGTTCAATTCTCACGTTCGTGGGTCAGAGCAATTTGCAAGCATTAGTAAAGACACATATGAAAATGTCAGCATGTCAACTAATAACAGCGAAAGCATAAGAGTGCATCGCTGTGAGTCAATAACGCTGGTGACACAAATTTGATGGTAATCTAAGAAAATGAATAAGGGGGTATAGCTCTGCGCTGTTTGAAAGGGAATCTTGTACTGCGTTGAATCATTTGGCGCTCTTCCACTTGGCCTACATCTTAGCCTTGCAGTAGGAAAAAAAAGGGGAGGGCGGGGGGCATGACAACAAAGTGCTCGCCCATCACTGCTGTCTGGTGCGCTCAAACAGCACACATTACATGTGCATGATAAATTTGTTGCATTGCGTACGGTTCAAGTGAATGTTCTGTTTGTCTGACCATCGCTTCCATCTGAACATCACAGTGCTTTGACGAGATACCGCTAAAGCGCTGAATGAACAATTAAAAACATTCATGATTGCGCATTATATATATATATATATATATATATATATGAATTATACATTCTCACTGTAAAAGAAAGGCATTATAGCTAACAAGTATGGTGCTGCCTAAAGAAAGCAATACATGACTTTTTTCATTTAAAGACACACTGCTGTGGCTTCGATTATTTAGAAATGTATTAAGTTTTCAAAGAAGAGGCAGGCGAGGCAGGCCTCTGACGTTAGGGAGTGGTGACAATAAAGGTTATCCACCTCAAACTTTAAAAAAAGCGGGCCAAGGGGGGGGCTTGGCTAGCACTTCATAGAGAATATTGACGACATGCTAAGTTGCTATACTGCAGCAGCACAACGGAGCCTGGCTGCCGCACAACAGAATCACTCGGCTAAGTCAGTTTGTAAACTTTGAGCCAATTGCATTCAAAAGCCACCCTTCAAGAAAAAGGAAACACAATTAACAAACTGATACCAGCGTGTGTCTGGCTGACTTAATGAATATCAGATTACGCACAAACACTTATAAATCATCATTATCCTCCAATTTTAATTGATCCCACAATTAAACATGACAAATGCTACCTATGGCAAGTCTTGACTTTATTCTTTCCCCAATAAGGGACTATTTATCTCTCTCTTTTCCTAGTGCGTCATAGCTAATTTCACATCGCATGTGCTGCTAATTAACTGGGACAGACAGACAATTTTAGTCCAGAGTAATTTCTTTTATTTACAGCGGGGAGCCTTCTGCTTCGAATAATTTCGAAGGCTCTAAGGAACTCTGTTTTGCTCCTAATAGCATCAATTTAAAGCATCCCTTAAGTTTTGGACTGACAGTTTCCGTGCTGTCAATTTATTTGAATAGTTTTGTGTACCATATAAACAATGCGTTCTGCTGCAATAATAAATTCTTCTTTCAAATATATCAAGTGTAATAATATGAACAGATTTCTTTTAGTAATAAAGCTCATTAAGTTAATATTCAAAGGCTGAAAACAATTAATTACATGCTAAGAAAAGTGTAGGTGTGCATCTGACTCTGCATGCACTTGAGTGGGAAGTTTGTGCATATGCGCCTTGACATGTTTATTTGAGCTGTGCGAGCTGTGTTTACACCTTGTGCTGAGTCTAATGCAATGCAGACACCTGCCACTGTCTGTGGCCCTGACAGCTCTGGTCCCAGCAAAGTGAAGCAAGGCACCAACATATGGTTATCAATGATCCAGATGGCTCATGCTTGTCTCCAGACTGACAACTTTGCTCCTCCATTATCAAACATTAGTAATTAACCATAATCAAGAAGGTGTTAATTAGACATAATGAAACAATTTCTGTTTGGTCAGAGCCTACTATTTGCCAATTACTTGTAATTATATGCACTAAGCACTTCAGTGTAATCACTGTCGGAGGTGGAACAGGCAGCCAGTCACACAGCAGGGCTGTATCTGTTTGCTAGACTGAAGAGCCTTTTGTTTTGTCTAAAAATTTGGCAGATTTAAACCTGCAGCCTTGTGATTGGCCAGCGTGTCACAGCTGCCTGAGGGGGAAACAAAGCAGCATCATAGTTCTTGGTGACAGCGCCAGGGAAGTTTGTCATTCCCAGGAGAGGATGGCTGTTAATCAGAGAGACCCTTGACCCCAAACCCATGGGTCCCAGCACCACCGCTGGTTGTACACACCTGGAAGCAATGCATGCTTCTGGGGAAATTAAAGCTGTAAATTTGCTTAGTGGAGATCAGAGAGGAGACATAACTTAGAGAAGAGGAGGCGGGGGGGGGGGGGGGGGGGGGGGAGACAGCAAAACAAGATAAAAAGGATCAAGAATAAAGATGAACAAGACATTTGAGAAATTTGAGAAATCCGCAACGAGAAGGAGTAAAAAATGGCAAATTGCCCATCAGAGCAGATTGAGGGAGAAAGGCGCTTTTGGCAAACTGAGACAAGACACTGCAACTGATGTAACTGTGTGACTTTGGTTTGCTTGTAAGCATGTGGAAAATGATGAGAACAGTGGTGAGAGGTAAGCGAGTTCAAGTAAAACAAGCTGCAATTATGGTAAGATGAAGGGATGGATGTATGATGCATGACCCTGGCAACACAGGCAAAATAGTACAAGTCTGTGCAGAATGAAGCCTGCTGAGAACCAAACAATTTAATAACTGATATTTTATTTTGGAACAAAGACACACCCTCATCCAAATCTAGATTTAAAGGTTTTCTGTCTCTAAATCAATAAATATAAAAATATGACTTACAATTAAGCCTTGCACAACACTATTAATTTTTAATTTAGCTATAAGATCAAAATGTTATTACTGAAATGGTTAAAATCATAACCCATAAAGTCAAACTAAGATTTGTGTGGTACTTTCATTAAAGTCAATACAAGTGAGAGCAACAACATGGTTGATACTCAATCTGGTCAAAGATGGCTATGATAGCACTGGTCATAGAATTCAATATGAGATAAGATTATTTATGAAGACAGCTTTTGACATTCTTGTTAGTATTTGTGCAGCAGAGGGTTGAAGTTTCATGTTTTAATCCTCAAATATTTTCAACGAAATGAAGAAACAGACTCAAAAAGCTAAAAGGATCACAAGAAAAGACAAGCTAAATTACAGTTAATACAGTTTAAAAAATCGCAATAATATTATCCATTATTATCTATCTATCATTATTATTCACCACATAAATACCGTGGCACCTAGAACCAAACTAGATCTTAGATTCAATGCAAAGGGGGCTACATCGATTTTTAAATGTTTAGATGACATTCATAAGATTCAAATGTAGCCAACTGTTTAGGTTATATATAGCTAACATGGTTAATACATTTAGTCTGAAAAACTGTGATATGGAGGCCAGTCTTTTTTGGGGTTTCCTTATCAGCTACGTTTTACAAGATCATCTTGATCAACATTGAAATCTGACTCTAAAATCTGTTCAGTCAACTGCAGAAAACACAGAAAGACAACTGTGTCAGGGGACATATCGTATGTTTTCTAACTGATCTGTCATCTGTACTGGCTGGGTGTCAAATTCCACACAAGTCCACTATAAATTTGAGTGTCACCAAATCATCCTAATTAAAGAGAACCACAGCTGTTAAAGATCCCACTTCATGCTCAGAGATAGTCATTTTTCTAAAGAGGTATCAACAGCACTGTAAATAAGTCATTTACAGTGAGACGGTAATCACAGAGGCTACAACCCACGACCAGCCCTAGTCCATAATTACTGTGGTCCAGCGTAATTAACAGCACATTATCTGTTACGAGATGGAAAACTACTCACACTTACTCCACCCTGCAACACAAAAGTATCAGTGATGACTAAGGGCATAAGAAATTGTGTGTCTGAATATACTGATCTTCTAAACAGCAACACCACCTGTCTAATACTGCGAAGGCAACCGTCACGCTGCCAAAACCAAAAAATGTCTGGTGGTATTAAAGCAACGAGACGTTAGCAACAGATCCTTTAAGTATTGTGAGTTGCAGGGCCTCTGTTGATGAAAATTCATTTTCCAGCACATCCCACATATTGGACTGAGATCTGAGGAATTTGGAAGCCACAACCCAAACTCATGTTCCTCAAACCGTTCGACAACAACATGTTCAGTGTGGCAGGGCGCTTTATCCTGTTGGAAATGACCAGTGTCATCAGATAATGGAATTACTATGAAAGTGTACGAAGTCTGGAGCAATGTCTAGGTAGGTGGTACTTGACAAAGTAAAAACCACATGAATACCCACAGCCAAGGTTAAACAACGCTTCCACTGGCCTGGCTTCCTCCCATGGCTAATCCTACTTTGACAGGCATGTGAAAAACAAAGTTTTCATAGGACTCTGTGCAGCCATGAGAAAACCTAAGTACACCCCATTAATCAGAAGCTTGTAGAACCACCTTTAGCAGCAATAAACTAACCCTACTAGACTTCTTCAACATTGCTGTTGAAGAAATTCTACCCACTCTTCTTTAAACCTGCCCGCTACTTAAACACTTAATTCCTATGGAAGCCGTACGAGTTTAATTAGATATCAATTATATATGTGAGAACTTTATTTTTTACAGGATTGCATCTTCTATATTGACCTGGCTGTCTGTACAATGTAAAAGAAAACATGATTCTTTCAGCTTTTGATTCCAGTATGTCCCCACTGAATGTGCTTTCAGTTATGCACACAGGTTAGCGTGGGAACTCTTACTTGTCTATGGCTATGTTGACCTACACACAGCTAGCTGCAGTGCGCTGTGTATCCTGACACTTTCCTCTCATAGTCAGCATTAAGATTTTCAGCAATTTCTGCAGCAAAGGCCAGCCTTTACTCATCAAGTATTTCATCAGTTATCCTTCATTGGACAGCGTTCGGTCTGTACTAACCACTGCATACTGGAAACATCCCAAAAGAGCTTTTACTTTCACCTATCAAGTCATCTAACTATCAAAATTTGGCCCATGTCAACGTCAGGTGACATCATAATGTAACAATCAATATTAATCCTGTCAACTGTTAGTGGTTTTAATGTTGTCACTAATTTATATATATATATATATATATATATATATATATATATTCATTTCAGAGTTATATTGAGACACCAAACTGTATGTTCAAAAAGGCTTTTGCTACTTTGATTCAACAGCGGACGACAAGCACTGTGGGATACATTTGCTTTGTGGTCTCTGATCAGATGTTTGTCTCTGGCTTGAATTGATTCCCTTCATATTTGAAAGCTGAACAACCATCACAAACAGGGTGAGGACTGCAAATTTGGCCACTTTGAATTTTTCTGTAAGACCAATTTGTCTCTTTCTGTAATTTCACAGCTTCACATTTGGCAGGAAATTACATAATAAAAACACAAGAAAAAAATTCTAGATCTATACAAGATATCATCTAAAATTTATAATCTAAATTTTACACAGAGATAAATAGTATCTTCTAATATCCAAGAAAAGTCATCCACAATTTTTACTATAGAACAAAGCCTTTTCCCTGCTCTTCCTTTGTAATGACACAGAGTCATGAGGAGTAGCGAATGGAGGATTGCTGAGGTGCTGAGGCCTGAGTTGCTTGTCAGCAGCATGACTGATCACCGAGGCCAACTCTAAAAGGATTGCTGGTGGAAATAAAGACACCAGCATGTCAGCTGTAAGCTTCGGAAGGACCCATCAGACAAGTGGATGCGTATTGACAGGCCCGAGACAGAAAGAGAGAGACATGGAGAGATGAAGGGGAAGACAGAGAGGGAGGAAGTGTCCTGAAGTCATTCACCTTGGCACAGGCTGCAATGTCAGACGACCTGGTGGCCATCACTCTAAAGTCCTGTCCAGGGTATTATTTAAAGTCAAACAAATATCAGGAACTGAATGTCACCACAAGGACACCAGGGCCTCATCTCCACCAATCAGTGTCCAGGATTTCAAATCACCCTTTCTCCTTACCACGCCAACAAATCCATCTTCCTCATTCCTATACCCTGCTTCACACCCCCATTCGACCCCTGACTGCCACACTGAGGGGCGGCACTGTGCAACAGATTTACGATCCCCACATCTCGGGCCAAGCACGATTTATTGACATTAGTTGTCAGCTTTCTTTTTGAGAAATTGCACGTAGAATTAATTTTAAGTACGTCTTAATGTTAAATATCCTGGAAACACTAAATTTCATGGTAGGTGATGCTCAGAGCCGCATAGACATATATCAAGTTCTTTGGCTTCATGGAAAGACCTCTCTCCCTCTCTCTCTTTTTTTTTTTTTTTGGACTTTAATTTAATAAGAAGCAGCTCATAACCGCTTCATCTCGGCTGTTAATTGCACACCCTTTATGCTGAGGAATGATCTTGGGACACTATTTAATGCATCAAAAGTTTAAGTAATTTAATTTAATTGTTTTTATTACTTAATCATGTCCAAGGCCACATAACTTCACAGGGAACAACCCGAATAAGGTATCTTACGGTGTCATTCAAAAAAGGGAAAAATACATTAAATCGCGCTGTCCTTCACACTATAAGGTATTGCTGTAATCTTTGTATCCCATTTCTTATAATTCAAAAAATAAGCTGACTTTGCAAAACACAATGCATAGCTTATATATATTACTGCCAGCTCTTGGAAACCTGAGAAAAGACATTAATAAATATACAACATTAAAAGAAACAGAGATGTCATGAAAGTATTTGTATAAGTTTTCTTGGTACTTTTGACAACTGCCTGAAAAGCAGCTTGGCCCCAAACAAAAAAAAAAAAACCCACAGTAGAATAAATCACAGTCTTGGCAATAAACATGTAAATCTTGATCGATATGTGCTTTCCTTTTTCCCTTTTTCAATAACAGCTGCCGTAAAGGCCTGCTGAGCACAAGCGGCCATAAAAGTATGTAAAATAAATTAGGAGAGCATAATGAGAGGCTCCAGCAATTCCCCCATAAATATAACATAACGACCACAACTAAAATGTCAGGGAATCCAATAAATCAATTTCTCAGGGACAGGACGGCCTTTATGCGTAGAACACACAGTCATGGTTATAATTCTCTCTTTTTTTTGTCAATGGATCTTTTTTTCTGGGGGGGGGCAGCCCAACACAAGTTCCACTCACATGAGGAAGGTTTAATATGCGCTCTATGTGATTCATCACCGTGACACGGACACCTGAGGCCTGGGCCTGCTCCATTTCTACAGCCTAAATGGTTTCTTGGGGACACACTGCCACACTACCAAGTAAAGAGGTGAGAGAGACAGAGGGAGATGGGTAATAGATTGACAAAGGAGGCCTCGTTTAAAAGCAGAGACCTATTTGGTCCAAGCCATGTAATAGATTGCGAGTCCAGAGTAATCAGGTGTCACCAGTACATGAACTAATTCATTTGCCATGTAAAGAAAGTGGAAAAATCCAAGGGAAAATTAGATGATTGAGATTTCAGACCCATTACAGATAACCAACGGACTAAAAGAGCTATTCATAGAGCTGCTGGGGTTACAGAGCCATTACGCTTGGTGAGAGTTACTTCAAACTAAATAAGGCTATTATTTACACTGCTGACTCTTCAGTTTGCAAACTTCTACAGTCTACGGTGATCTTAAGTACACCTGACACCTGAGCCTGGTGACATCAAAGAAAAATATCCCTCGTTGTAAATAACCCATACAGTCCTGCTCCCATTGTTGCACTGGTTCATTAAATTACCGACATCTCCGCGCTGAGATTTACAGGCGCCATCGGAACTTGTTGTTTGACCTTATATGAGGTTTGTGTCGTAGAAACAAATATGGCCGAACAGCAAACTGCATAGGAATGCAATTATTCAAATAACATACCCAGGAAACTAAGCCCAGTTAAAGACAAACTAATAAGCAGTGCGTGATTGATGGAGGGAGCTTTTATGGAGGAGCACGCACACATGCACGCCCATGCTCCCGTTTCCTGGGAGCTACGCGCCACACTCCCTCCAAGAAATGGGATATTTTTGAAGAGCTGGCTGGTTGCCAAAGGTAAACTTGTTGTAAACAGGTGAAAAAAACAAGGACAAATGACCATATGAAAAAACCTGACCTTGAGATTTTTATTTGAATGATTGATTTTTATAAGCACAGGCCAAACTGTATATATGAGCTAAATATAATCATTTGGTTTCTTCATTTTAGAAAGTCCAGTGTGATTTTTATGTTTCTACTGCTGCATTTAAGGAACTTGTTTATGAAAAATAAAAAAAAAAAACAAGAGAGCTCTTCATTGCGGACTGAAACCTGTGGACTCTAATGCCATTGTGCAAACTTTGTACAGTGCAACCATCTCCCAGATTTTCAATTCTGTTCTTAAACTCTGTCCATCAGCCTCAGCCTCTAGAGGTGGCTTGTTTAAGAAACAATTAGGAGGGTATACAGAGCCATTTGCAGGCAGCAGGCCTTGCTGGGCAGGCCAGCCGACTGGAGTACCTTTCACAACTGATTTATAACACTGTCGCCTTGGCAAGGCAACATAATTAATAGGAGCATGGACTTCTAATTCCAATGACTTCCACACCAAGTGGTTTTCATTTGATTTATGATGGCCGGCAACTTTGCATTTTATCAGTTCATTCAGTCATTATTTATGCTGATGACCAATTTCAATGGGTCGCTATCATCTAACTTGCCACTAATCAAAGAGAATTAGAGTTCATTGCATTATTTAGAAGCCGCTAATTTATCTCTGAACGAGGAAAAGGGAAATAGTTGTGGGAGCATGCACTGCAATAAACCACAGTGATTCTAAAGACACATTCAGTAATCATTGCGCTGTGAATGGATGTGTTTGTGACCTAATGGGACAATACTCGAAAGCAGTTTATTGAGCATTCCCTGGAACAATACCAAAGCAAATGAATCAGAGGAATCCAGTTTTTGGAATCAAAACCAAGATTGATCCTTACGCAGGTCAAAAAGGATCATTGGAATTAAATGAAAGCATGACGAATGCAAAGAGTGAAACCAAGGCACTAACCTATTCATTAACTTCAGTAAATGGTTTTTTTGTGACGGAGCACAAAAAAACTTTTCACTTGAAGCCTGTTAACAGTGTAAAATCGAAGAGTCTTTGCCTTTCTCATCTTTTAAACTTGACTTGTCTACATCTCCAAGTATAAAATTTGGGTGTAGTAGTGAAACTGTAAATTCACAAAATCAAAACCCACCTCCTTAGCATGCAAGGTGGCACATTCTCAATTTATGAATGATGAATCTGAGTCAGGCTGAGTTTGGAGAATCAGAGGGCATCGTGTTGACCAGACTCAGCCCAAAGGCATAGATGGACATATCAAAGCAAGACATCTCTCAAAGTGTCAATATCTGTGCTCATCATACCAGCACACACATAATTTTAGTTAGGATGATGCACAGCATTCTTGATGACTGTCTGCTGAATGAGAAACCAGACGAGATCAGTTTATTTATCAGAATATATTCCTTTACTTCAAAGCCAGTTAATAGAATTCAGCAGGCTAGCAAGCATGAACATGCATCATGTAATTCATATTCAACAAACTGATGCAGTTTGCAACTACATGGCAACTACATGTCTTTAAATGGTATGGCATATTTATCCTGGTGCTCCTAAACACTCATCCACATCATAGCTATTCTCAGTGCTAATACCAAAACATATGAACATTTCTTTTAATTTTACATATTTTAGATATGATAGAATACACTGTTATGTAGCACCATTTGGGAATGGGAGAAAACACCACACAGCAATTCATAAAAGTGCAGGTTTCCACACTAAATGTATGTGTAAAGCAAGGATCCCACAAGTCCCTTTGAAGCAAATTCACAAACAAGTGCAATTTACTGTACAGAAAATGAAAAATGCACTCTTCAAGTCCAACGCAAATGATCAGACTCCATTTGTTAGCCCATTCCCTTCCACTGATTCCCTGAGTGATAAATTGCATTTAGCAAACCGCAGGAGGCTAAGCATTCTTGACATGTTTTCATTGATTTGCATGAGCTATATGCATGTAATCCTGTTTGTAGGTAAATCGTGGCACGGGCAAATTCAAGTACCTGTGGGTTTTACTTTGCAGAGAGAAAATTGGAGACTCTGTATGGGAGGTGGAATCGAGCTGGGAAGGGTGGGAAAGAGATGTGGTCGCCCGTTGGAATCTGGGAACCTCTATTAAGATTTATAGGTGTTGGGATTCTATGGACCTGAGGCATTATTCATGGTAAAGCTTCTCTGTCTGGGCCTGTTTATAAGATGAGACAAGGCTGACAAAGATGGAGGCCCTCTACAACAGAGCCAAGCTGCCTGAACATGAGGCTCAGTCACCTGACATACCCAAGGCGTCAGGAGCAACCATTCAGCATAAAGATTAGAGACTGACACAACATTGCAGAACACCGAGCACAATTGTCATTTTCTATCTCTGTACCATCGCTGTGCTTACAGTATTTTCAGGAAATGAGGATGATTTCTTCCTCTAAAATGTACTACTTTGAGGACTTCATAAGTATGCACTGATTAACACACTGTACACTCCTCTGAACCACAGAGCCATGTAGCTGAGAATTACTTCAAACCAGACACCAGACCTTGGATTCTTGTTTAAGAAGCCATGGCAATATTCTGTTTATTCAGCAATTTTCCGAGAGTCACACCATACTTTATTTGGTCTTATTAGATGAAAACACAAGGATCACCTTCAACTTTATTAATGATGGTACTCTGGATGAAAGATGCTGGTGAAAATCTGCAACATCTGTTTGCTGCATTCACTTCTCTGCGGGCTCCACCTATTCCTCATGCCTAATGATGCTGATCCACTCGGCAACTTTTACGGACAAATGTGTATTTGGCTACATTCATCATTCTGAATGAGTGTTCCTGATGAGCCATCCCCTGGCCTGTTTCACTCTTTCTAGCATACGTTAACAAATGACAACTCCTGCCACATGTTTTCCGTTTGGGAGATACAGAGAGAGGCAGGGGCGGAAAGGGGGGGGGGGGGGGGTTGAGGGATTCTAAAGGCTAAAAGATGGCCAGCTCTGAGGAAAGGAGTAAATGACACCTCCTCACCACCCGTGCGGCACAAGCTAACCACAGCAGCATAAAAACGCATCAGTTAAGTAATGCCCTCAAGAAACAGGTACAGGACTGATCCATGTCACTGGCACAGTCCAAACCCAATTTCTTCATGAGTGACATTAACAGCCGGCATGCTTTCACTGTAGGTCGACCATAACCCCAGCAACCAGTGAATGTATCACTGCAGAACCACATGAAAGAGCAAACACAAAAATATATGGATATGGCCAAGAATGTTAACTTGGATAAACAAGTCGATGGTCGTTCAAAGTCCTGGGGAGTTGCACCCCTAATAAATCAAACTCCTTTTGATGTGCAGCTGGTTACAAGTTTAGAAAGAGGGTTGGTAAGAACAGACATGAGTCAAACACAAAGACACACTGCCTGTTTTTATTTGTTTTTTTAAAGCTTGAAAATCCAAGTTTAGTTTAACGGTTGGGAAATGTAAGAGTAGCAAATAAGCTATAAATAATGTTATGACTGCAAACAGACTGTCAGATGTTTTTGAAGGTCAGTAAAGGGGACCCAATTAGCGCAAATAAAATGACTGTAAATCATAAAACAATTATCAAATCTTTATTTTTTTGTTTAAATTGTAAAAAAAAAATGCCAATGAGGAGACCCCGATATGCCACAAGGTCATGCAGCAGTGGAGATGGATGATCTTTAAAACCAAAGCATATTTGACATTAGCCAGTGTAAAAGTATCTGTCACACAACCAGCTGGGACACTTCAGCTGGACTCATGGAGATAAATCATGTCTAAGAAGCCAAAACAGACACAGCTTGATGCCAAGCCCAAGACTAAAACGCTTGACAAATGTACAGTAAATGCAGACAAACTGGCCCTGATGTTGCATTTTTATGTCAGTTTTGTTGAATTTTTTAATTATATGATGAAAATGGGAATTTTTCCTTCCCTGAAAGTTGTAGAGCAAGTTTCCCCTGCATCCTTTCCTCCATGCTGCGATAAAGATGGTGCACACTGGTTGGTGCAATTCCCCAATTATTTAAAGTCGTGATTTGGAAATGGATTACCTTTGCAAAATAAATAATAACCAGAACATGTGCAAAACACTTCTAGATTTGAATAAACCACCCCCAGCCTTACGTCTGAAAAGTAGTCTCCGAAAAGTAGCTCCATTTATGGAGCCATTTAAGTCATTCTCAGCCATAAATATTAAAACAGACTTTATGACAAAAAAAAACATTAATGGCGAAACAAACACAATCTCCATGTAACACGTGAAGGTGAAAATCTTTATTATGGCATGCTCTGTATTATGAGCTGTGAATGATCAATCAAAGAGAGAGCATATTACTCCAATTTTCTCTGCCCCTTGTAACAACAGAGTTCACAGATACCAAATCAGTTTCAAGGGAACCCGGGGGCTACAAGTGCAAGACTGCTATATGAGACATTCATAATTTATGTGCATTTGATGTAGTGATATGTAAAAAACTTCAGAGGAATTTTAATGGGCTTGAGGCTGAGAACGGAGAGAAAAATCTTTGAGGTGGTTGTTTGGCCATTTTTTTTGTAGTAAATCACTTCTACACCAAAGAAAAATAAAAAGTTTTTGAAATCTAAATTCAGCCATTGAGCCTGTAATCACCGAGAAAAGGCGAATTTCATCTTCTTATTTCAATGCCTTATTGATCTGCTGGCTCGGTTCTCATAAGCTCCTGCGCAGTGGCCGACAACATTGTCCAATTCGGTCAACCAAGAAAAGCTATTTCCATTGATCAATGTCCTTCTGTACGAAACAGATAAAGATTGATAATACACTTCAGCAAAAATCCTGCAGTCAATTAGGGTTTGATGAAAAAAAGTCCAGTGCTAGAACAACAGAAGGTGTTAATAAGCAAGAGCGAAATAAATCACCAAAACTGGAAAGTCTACCCCTTCTCTTTCAATGAAACCATAATTTATTAATCTTTCAGATAGATGGGTTGTGTTTATGTACGCTATTGATCAGCAGTAACTTTTTATTATTGTTTTTTCCATTATAGTCGCAGATTAAAACAGATGAGAGTTGTTTGACTCAATAACGCCCAGTGTTATGGTGCACTCTTGTTACTCTGGAGGACCAACTGCTTTCACTGAAGCTCATGTAGAAGAAATTGTTGCAGAGAAGGTTGAGGCTGAGCATTAATTTGTCAGCCCATTAGGAAAGCCCTCTCCTGACAGTGATCTATTATAACCAGTGGGAGTGGCCATGACCACTGAACAGCCTTAAGTCAGTGCCAGGTCTTATCAAGAGCATCAAGGCAACAGTGCGGTTAAGAGAAAAAGACAGGCGAGAAGACAAGACGGTTGGGCTGTGCGATATGACCAAAATCTCATATCCCGATATAAGAATTCTATCGTCCTGATAATGATATAAATCACAAAAATGTAACATTTTCTGCAAATTCTGTGAATCTCAGGCAGCTCGACTTGCGGGAAGTGTTTCCAGCTGCGCGTCGCGTACCTGGAGTCGAGTGTTTTAACTGATGCATGAAACTACATTTTTTAGACATAAGTTGCAACAGCCGCCGTTTTCTTTGTGAGTATTTATTACACGGCGTGCTGCGGGGAAAAGCCTGTTCTAACATTTGAGTCTAAGGTTTATTTTTTAGCACCTGGCGGCTCTTTTTTAATTCTCATCCGTAAATAATCTGCTCTTTTACGTGATTGAGTTTATTTTGAAAAATCTCAACAGAATCTTGAGCTTTATTGTGAAAGGTTTATGTGGAACATAAACAAGCGGACACGCAATGGTGTTACCGTCGTTGTTGCTAACCACAACACATAAAAACAGGCGCTTGTCCGTCCGTAGTGTGGTTATATTAAATATAAGAGAAAGAGAGAACTTTAAGAAATTAATATAGCCACTACAGTGACCATCAAAATGATGAAAAATATTGCCGTAAACAGTTTATTTTGCAACACCACGAAACAAACGATAGCGTAAAATGAAACGGTAGACGTTTTTATATCATCATCCGATATATATCGTTATATCGAACAGCCCTACAAGACGGCCGACAGAGACACTGGCTTTGTGGTAGGAAAAGAAAAAACGAAACACAAATACTGGTTTTGAAAGGTATCACTCAACTTACGACAAGGATGTTGTACGTTGAGTTAAAGATTGGTGGCAAAAAGAAAGCTCGACTTTTAGCACAACAGATTTCATTCGGCACATTTGCGTGGTAAGCAATGCGGCTGCTTTCTTCAGATGACTGGACTGCCCTTTTGATTGTACTGTACAGCATGCAGGGCCTGCAAAGTCCCACACCCAATATCCACAAAAATTGGTCTACAAAGACATGAGGGACTAGGCTTCTAAAACAGGCCTTGATTGTGCCACGTGGGACAAGAAAGCATCACTCAAGCTAACCATTCCTCCATCTTTAACTGATAAAATCCACTTTCCATTCATTACCCTTTATCATAAACACAAGTCTACAGGGAAGCCAAGCTTAGAAGTGGTTAAGCTTGTCCCTGGTTTCCCATTTCTAGGGAGCATTTATCTGATGATATATATTCCTTTTAGTAAGTGAAAGGAGTTATTCTGTTTCCAACAGGGAGGACATTGATAGGGCATTAGGGATTTGTTTATTTCAACTCAAAGCCATAGCATTTATCCAAGTATATATTTTGCTGTGGGCTCAGACCAAATTATGTCTCAAGGCAAGATAAATCATAAGGCACAAGTCAAAATGCCAAATGTTTTATGATCCTACACAGAGCCCTGATGGCAGGCTACACATTACTGAAAGCTGCACTGTGAATTTTGAGACAACAGCCTACGCGTTTCTGCTTGTTTGTGACTGGGAACTCTGACGAATGTGACAGCTGTCATATGCACATCAACTGTCTAGGTTTTAGACACTGCACAGAATGATGGGATTTGAAAAGAAGTTCATCTGTCTCCTTAATAAATCCATTGTCTTGTCTTTCTTAAACAAGAAATGTAGTGATGGACACATCCAACAAACAGGCTTAGTGAAATATTGTAGATGCAGAGAGCTCATTCAGTTTAAGTGAGAGTGAAAAGTGAGTTGATGTGCTTGAGTAAACAACTCAACATCACTCTAGCAAAAATTTGACAGACAGGACAGAGTGTGCAGACAATTTAGAGGATATAAATTACCAACAAACATTCTAAAACAAGTTTGGAAAGTTTTTTTTTTCATGACAAGCCAGTGTACAGCACAAACATCAAGGCGTTCTTTCCTCAAATAGGTATTTTGTTTGTTTAAAAATATATCCCTGCATGCTGCCACAAAGTGTTGTTGTTGTGGCCCGTTGGCTTTCACATGATCTGTCAAGAGACTGTGCCTGATCCCGTTAGAAAGGCCTTCTTACGTAAACTCCTGAACTTAGCCTCCCGCAGCTGTGACCCAGGAAACAATGCCTCCTTATACGCCCAAACAGAAGCTGCTGAACAAAATTCAAGAGCTTGTGTAGAGTGGAGTTGAAGGGTCATGTAAACTTGCAGAGGACTAGAAGGCTCCCGAGTGAAAGGGGGAAGAGTCCTCTTTTCAATCTCCACATTGTTTGTTGGGTGGGATCTCTGCCATCACAAACATCTACCCAAATTTCTTTACAGACAGGGCAAAGAGAGGGGACAAAGGGGGTCCACAACAACATGATACTCTGTGTGTGTGTGTGTGTGTGTGTGTGTGTGTGTGTGTGTGTGTGTGTGTGTGTGTGTGTGTGTGTGTGTGTGTTAATGCTGGAGATCTTGCATGTTTACTCCGGAGCATGCCTGGGGTTTTCTTTGTGCAAAGAAGGATAAAAACACAGACGAACACCTTCAAACCACAAATGCAAAACAGACACTTAACCTCAAAAAGCTTAAATCACACTTGTCATACTTGTCACAGAGCATCCTTCATGGAACAAAATGACTGGATAATTTCATTGTCTTGTCCAAACTGGGAATGTGTGGGACTAGTTGACTACTCTGCCATTGCTAGTTGATGGCAGAATAAGTAGTCGATTAACCTCCTAGGACCTGTCATCCACATATGTGGACATCACATTTTGGGTCATTTAGACCAAAATACTAAATTTTGCTCTACAAGGGCCTGGTATCCACTTACGAGGACATTATACTGCTACTGTTCTATCAAAATTTTAAACCAATATCCTCATATGTGGCTCTCATTTTTCTTAGAAACAAAAAAATGCATAATAAAAATGCATGCCATGAAAGAGTTCAGGTATTAGTTGATTAAACATATTATTCTTATGTTATTAATGTACAATGGCATGCAATGGTTCAGTTGTGATGCCACCAGTCATGACACTCACTTGAATGGAAGTTGTAAATGACCAGTGGGGAAAGAAAACCAATGCCAGCCATGCTAACTAGCACTGTTCTGCAATACTTTGATGTAAAACAATTAGCAGCTGAATGGCATTCAGAATGTCAGAATAAACTATAATATAATTAACTATATATATATATATATATATATATATATATAAATATAACTACCTAAGCAATATGTGATTATACTGTGCACCTGGATGTGGACACTAGGGTGAGAGAAACTAAGGCTAATGCTGCTAGCACTGCTAAGCTTATCCAAATTCATCCATGCTTACAATGTTATACATGGCACAAAGTGACACATATTTCCGCCATTTGAAACATGAATTGATTAAGGAGAAACATGATTAATAGTTTCATATAACTCCTAAAATACAGGGTTGGCCATTTATATGGATACACCGTAATAACATGGGGATGGTTGGTGATATTAAAGTCCTGTTTGTGGCACATTAGTATATGTGAGGGGGCAAACTCCTCAAGATGGGTGGTGACCATGGTGGCCATTTAGAAGTCGGTCATCTTGGATATAACTTTGTTTTTTTCAATGGTCCACCCTGTAGAATAGAAATATCTTAATGTATCTGCTGAAGTGGAAGCTTCTCCACCCCACAACTCATGACCATTGGGTGAGGGAAGTACTCTTTCATTTAAAGTAAAAAAAAAAAAACTTAGATTCTCTCTAAAAGGTTCTATTAGGAAATTTAACAAAACCTGGAAATCATCTCTTTTACTGGTTGACACCATAACTTTACTTTCTGAGACTTAAGTGAACTGAGTGAGGCTACATTATAATTTTTTATTTATTTATTTATTTATTTTTTTTGGGGGGGGGGGGGGAGTTTAGAGGGTATAATGGACATACAATTGTTCTGAAATCAAATTCAACTTTGCTGTTGCTAAGTTTGTATGTCATGGTTCAAATCAATAAAACAAAGTTGGAGAGAAATATTTTAATTTAAAGTACACTGAATTTTACACTAGATGACTTGCCTAATTTATAGTTTTCTTTATTGTTTAAATGACTAGCAAATTAGTCGGCAAGAACAACCCTTGTCCAAACATTTACACACTTGTATAAAAGGCTAAGAGGTAACATGTTGAGTGGAAAACAAAACGTGTTTTTGTTGTTTCAACTATTCATGCCAGCAAGCAGTTACAAATAAATAAAAAAACAAAAAACAAAAACCTTGAACTTTTATTAATGATTCACGCAATAAAATTACAAGGAGAGTTTTGGTTCAATTTGGCGGGAAAAAGTTAATAATAGTATAAAATTGTGAATTAATTGTGAATTCGGGTTATGTGAGAGTCCTCTTGGTAGAGGCAATATCAACATATCTTGATATTGATCACTGAACTAATATCAAAATATAATTGATGCTTTTATTAAATTTAACTATGTAACATTTTTTTTCTTTTTCATGGGAGATGAGTGTTATATCCTAATTGCTCATCCCTCAAAGGCAGAGAAAACACAGTCTATATTTTTGATTTATTATTTACAATTATGTATCATTTAAAATCCCAAATCTTCATGGTTACAAAAGCAAAGTTTAAGAAGAAAAATATATATTTTCTCTACATCTGAGGTATAAGCATGATAAATACATTTAGTTTAACATGTATAACTTTCACTGTATTACATCTTTAAGACATTTCAGTTGTTCACATCAACATCAAGCAACTAGAAAATGTAGGCACAGAGACTATTCTAGCTACTATGGTTGTTAAATCATTGTCCATACAATAGAAAAAGTGCCTAGCAGGATTTATACATTACAAATGCTCAGCTAGAATCTGAAATGCCACCCAGTGATTTTCATCTATCATCACTAAAAGGATGCACTTTCAGTTTTCTTTTTCTTTGTGCTTTAATATTCAGGAATGGTCAGTGAGCATACTGAAACATTGTCCTACAAAAAAGCATAAATGTAACCAATGGAATAACTGCACAAACATAATACTGACTGTGATATTTATGGATTTTAAATCACAGGACTTTACCATTAACATACATTTAGCTTGTAAATGTTCCAGCTCAAAAAATGTAAGAAGAAAAGAAGACTAAAACGGAAGAAAAATAAATATGCCATTCAAACAGACTTTAACAACCTCATGTTGATTTGCAAGAAAACATTACCATCTACTAATGCCACCAGTTCACATATTAGTTCAGAAATGTTAAAATCAGCTATAATATAATGCAGCACATTGTGCAGGACAAAGTAAATTCTGGACATGTCACATATGTTACTATATTACTACACATAGATACATTTTTTTTAAAAAAAACTCTTGAGATTTTAATCACTGTAGGTCATTTAGTTATAACAAATTGTCCTCAGAGTTTACTGGATGTTCATTAAAATCTTTAATCAAATCACTGAGGCTGCAAAATTAAATTTAGTTGCAAGGTTCCAGCTTCAAAATACTGGAATAAATAGAAATTTACACAATTTTTGAGTTCTTGGAATTTGAAAAGGAAATGATAACCCTACGGTGTCCATAAGAGTGTATGAAAGGACCCAGCTAATGAATCTACTTAACAACATAACAGCAGGTTAAACACTACCTGCATGAGTCAGTGTTGAAATTTTAAAAAGCACATTAGGACAAACCATGAAATAGGGCAATTTTCAGGTTGTTCACATCACTGAATGTATTGTAATGTGCTAACTATATTACTACATGGGACAAAATGCACAAGATTTGTTGAATGCAAACATATTTTAAAAGTGGCACAACCACTGTTCACTGTGACTTATGCGTGAAAACAAACAGAGTGAAGTAGAGACTTAAGAAATTATAATTTATGGCAGGTTTTAAAGCTACTGACTTTTCAAACAAATGTTTCGAACAAACTTTGTGCTGGAAAAGGTTGGCTAATACCTTGAAGCACATAGTAATTTATTTTTCAGTTTTTCAGAAGTTGAAGAACTCACTGAAACACACTTAAGCTGGATGCCTTATCCACAGTGCATGGTTGTGGTCAAATCTATACTTTCATTTTCAAATCTCACAAGTGCTTGAAATACCCATGACTAACTTAAAATTGTATGGCATTACATGACATTATAACCCATGAAAGAGGTCAAAAAGAAAATGAGGACTGGAGCAACTAAAAAAAAAAAAAACCTTCCGCCCACTTCTCTCTGCCATAAAGTTCCTGGTGTCCATAGAGAGCCAGACATCTCACTGCTCTGATCATTAACTAGCCAGCCAATCAAAGCCTTCTGGCCATGGAGCAATTATCTGCTCTCCATAGCATAGGTGGAGAAGGAACCAGCAACCCCTCAAGCACTCTCTCTCTCTTTATCTCTTGAAATAACTGCAAATGCTGCACGCTTGTATGTAAAACAGAGGGGAAAAAGGATTTGTTTTCCTCAGACTGAACTGAGATCACATTACATGCCATGCCAAGTACAAAGTCTGAAATTGCAGGGGTGGATTTTCACCTCTCACTATTTCAAGGCACACATTCTTGCCATTACATCAATTTATTTCAGTGTCATGTGTGTGGGCTAGATTTTGTCTAATTGAATGAAAGGCAACATGAGTCACATTGGACATGACTTTAATGATCTTTCCAGGCCACATACTGTACTGATGAAAAATAACACAATTTTGAGCTCGGTTCTCTTCT
Source organism: Neolamprologus multifasciatus (assembly GCF_963576455.1). NCBI lineage: Eukaryota > Metazoa > Chordata > Actinopteri > Cichliformes > Cichlidae > Neolamprologus > Neolamprologus multifasciatus. The sequence continues at coordinate 20,138,539 of NC_140451.1, forward strand.
CGGATAGAGCGAAGGCTGAAATCATTGAAGAAACAATTTTGACAGCCCATAATTTGTCAGATTCTGCTGAGATGTGTTTAGAGGTACGCGTTGCTGAAGAGTGCTTGCATTTTGTCAAGGGTGTGGTAGAGCTCTGTACCTCGCCATTAAGGTCAATTAATAGAAATGTTGTTAAGATCACTTTCTATTATAATTTTTTAATGGTGAGATGCTATATAAAGCCTGGACTGCACAACACCTGTAAGGATTTTAAAATGTCTAATTAATCATTTATGTGAGGACAGTGTCTTACATTCAAACCACCTTTAAATACTTGCATGTCCTGCTGTGACTGCAGTTTACAAAAAGTTACACTGACACTGCCCCCTTTAAAAAGCTAAATTACCACCTTGAGGACTCAAATATTTGAGGACTCAATGTTACCATTACCATTTTGGTATTCATCATATTGAGAGGAGAATATCGGTATAATAAGCAGAACATTCGGCAATACTTAACAGTGAACTGATGGTTTGGAAGAAAACCCTACATAAGTATGCAGTCAAAACTAAAACTAGACTAGAAAATGAAGTATTTCAGTGTTTTGCTAAATAACAACTAGTGGTACATTAAATAGCCTACACTCTCAAAAAGCACGTGTCTCCTAAGGGATGTAGCTACTTTAACTTTTTTATGATCCCACTGGGAGGCAAAATGTGTTTGCCTGTTTCCTAGGAAATGCAGTGTCCAGGAGCCCCTGGCTAACCCAGGCCTGATGGGGGGGCTGTGTGAAATCCAAACTGACTGATCCGGGAAAGAGCCAAGATTACACCACTTCCCCCCTGAATTTCGTCTTTCCTAACAAAGACCTTCCTGTAACCACCGTCAAGAGAGCCGTTAGTTAGCAAGTAGAGCTGCAGAATGATGGTTGAGGGCCACTGTGGGAAAAGGCAGGGGGCTCCAGCATTATGTTACGATTCCTCCAACATAAAGACCAGAAGTCCCCACCATCAGTACCACCCACCACTTTGCTCCCAGTCTCTTAAGGAGGTGTCAAGTTCTGGCACCTACTCCAAGCCCTGGCAGGTTCAGATGTCACTCCACCAGAGAGCCTGTCAGTGCCTCAGTGGTCACCGGGGGTTACTTGCAGTACTAGTTTCTTTCACTGGAGGCAGTAACAGCAGTTGGAAAACAGGCTTCACAGAGCATAGCGACAAAAAAGAAAAGTTATGCAATCCAATAAGACTGGATTAAAAATAAAGACAGCCCCTTAGTTAAAAGGGATGTTCTTCAATATCATGCCACTGAAATATCTGCTCTGTTGCCTTTGTTAGAAATTACTCCTGTTTATTTTCTATGATGTCCAAAATCATGTAAAGTGTGGATGTAGAATACAAGGAGGGTGGTGGGCTATTTAGTTGAAGGAGTAAATAGTCTCTCAACAGAAAGGCCACAAGCACATCGTTTTTCTTCTGATGGTTTAAGCAGTCGAGGAGTAGTCCATAACAGGTTTAATTATGCCACACAAAAAGGAATGTTCCCTGCTAAATCACAGTGCAGTGGCACCCGGCTCGATAACTCCTTCAAGAACAATGCACTGTGCACCAAAGACATTGTCTTACAGAACACAAAGATGTATCATTTGGCCAGGAATGATAATTAGATGCTGAATTTACCGAAACTGTCAATATCAACATCGATACTGGGGCTCTTAGTGTCTATCATCCTGCAGATCAATGACAATTTTCAGCCATGAATTCAAGAAAATGATTGCTTTCAGATAAACCACAGAAGAGGAAATTTGAGACACTTCAAAGCAATCTTCTCTTTCCATATTTGTCTGTTTTGAAATTGTATAATATTACGTCTTCATTCAAACACAATTATGCTTCAACATTCATGAGAAATCATCAAAAAAGAAGTAAAATATTAGTAAATATGAGTGAGGATTTATAATATAGGTGAAACCAATTTCCAGGGACACAAATATCACACCACTATGTTGATGAGAGACACTGGATTATAAAAAGTAGGGTTGATGTTTTTCTATTACTTTTCTTTAAAAGGAAATCTACATTTTTAACATTGATATAGTTTCACCTCTTCAAGTAATAACTGCAAACCTCTGAAATTACGCATTTTTAAATTGGAACTGAACTACACTTGAGTGGGTTAGTAGTGGTTAGTAGTTCAAATGAGGTTCGAGAACCGTTCTGATCATTTTTTAATTTAAAATGCTGAAATTCACTGAATGTCTAAGAGCACTGATATGAACATTAACCTACCTTTTTTATGTCATGTGTTAATTTTGGGCTGTTGGAGGTTATAATGGCAAATTGTCCCAATTCTCTGATGTTTTACAGATAAAAGCCATTAGTCAGATTTAAAAAAAATCAGTAAAACGCCTCTTTTACAAAAGGGAAATATTGGCAAAGTAACAACATGCAAACAGAATCTAAAATATATCTCAACTGTGGGCTGTGCAGAGGCAGCTCCAAGGGTCCATATATAACTCAGTTCCTGACAAATTTAGGGCTGTGTTCAGCAGGTGTTGGACTCAGCAGGAATTGGAGGTCAATGACACGGATTTAGACATTGAAAAATGTATAATTGCCGGTCACATCACAAAGAACAAATTAACACTGCAGCAAAGTAACACTGTAATCTTCAGAGAGGTATAAAGACCAGTTAGTCAGGCCTGGAATCTCACAGAGAAAATGAGAGCCACTTATCCAATAACGAGTACTTAATGAGGGTCCCTTTAACTAGTTACAGTGTCTCTCTTTCCCTTGGAGAAACATTTGTCTTACAGTACAAATGTGTTTCATGCATCATTTCTATTGTGAGAGAGAGTGCTGTAATAACGGTATAAATCACAAAGGGCCTAGGTTGGGGTAATGAGACTTAAATCTCTTAAAACAACACCATGAACTCAGCTGAATGATAAAATGATGTGGTGGAGGAAAATACTACCTTCTTCGCGTAAAGCTACACCGCTCTCCACACAAGGCTGTTGGCAGCGCAGAAGCCCTACTTCATTTAGCTCTGACAGGCAATTTAATACCACAAAATTACTAACCTTAGCTTTGCAATTACTTTTCCAGCTCTGAACATTTTCAACCCCTCTGTAGATGTAATCTAAGGTTAAGGCCTCTGGATAGGACAAACCCTGAGTTCTGAACTCACACTTTTACTAGGGCTCTAATCAGACAAAAACACAGTCAACACAGGAAATGTAGAAAGGATAAAAGTTCACCCATTTACGAGGCAGTTTTGTTAGATCTTGGCTTCTCTACCATGTTCCTCTTTTAGCCTGCCAACACAATATGAGATGAAAAGGACAGATAATGAAATCTAATAGTTGAGGAATAACAAACCAAGCTGTAATCAAGTATAATTGTGATATTAGGTCATTATTCTGCTGTTAATGGGCTGATGAGCAAACATTTTACTTCTTTAGTCGAGAGCTTTATTATAAAGAAAGACAAACTGAAAACCTGCAGTAATAACACACAGTGTAATTGATTAACTTACTAACTGCTTAACAGCACCTATTCTTCAGCTATGTAATTCCCTTTTTAATCTCAGCATCCTAAGATTAACCTTAGAGAAGCCATATTTAATTCCCCGATGGCCTTTCAGAGTAAGGCCTGTTTTGTCAGCGGGAGGAAGCAGGAAATGATTTGTACTGATCAGTCTCTGCTCTCCTTGGCTCTTAACTGCAGCTTTGCTGAGCTTCTGACAGATGTGTCCCCCGCTGTCTGATTAAAAATGGTCATTTCTCCAGCACACAATGTCGTGCAGTAACCTTTCATTTGACAGACATGCCGCCGTTTGTTCATCTTGTCCATCCACGGCGAGGATATTGACATTCAGATTTTGCCTGTGCTTTCATCTCCGAACAGATGTCGCAGTTGGCAAGTAGTTTAGACAGGAACAGCAGGTAGGACAGAGCTCAAGGAGCAACAGGAGACAAGAGGCAAATGTGACAATGTGCAAAATAAGGGCATGTTTTACATCCGTCTGTCCTCTTATCCTTGCTGCAACTCCCAATGACCCTCATAGAACATCTGCCTGCTGTGCTGGGCAGGTATTTGTGCCATCCCCTCTCCTTGGCCTGTTTCTCATTCTCACAGCCTGGTCTGGTTTGAAAGGAACACGGGCCAAATAGTGGAAACCCTCGCTCATCTATGACAGGCTGAAACACAAACCTCAAACCCCTGCGGCGGGCCAAATCCCAGTGCTTGCACAAATGAGGATTTTCTAATGTCAGGCCTGTTTGCATGGGTGTAAACTTGTGGAAGTGCAGGTATTAGATAGGATATCAAAGTCAACAAGGCTGTTGCTTTAAGCTGATCCTTCTGTCCCCTGGAAAGATTCTGCTCTGTGAAAGCCCAGCGAAGCCTTCAGATGTTTCCCCGAGTGCAACCTGATCCATAACAGAGAGAGTCATGCAGCTCCCTGCACTATCAACACTTCATGCACAGCAGGGCCACTCTAATATCCTATACCCAGTCGGAAAGCACTTGAAAAATCACACAGCCAACCAGTAGAAGTCTATCCAACACATTTGCTGAATGTAGCAGTTTTATTTTTCTACCACCTGTTTAAAGAGTCCCCCAGATATTAAAAGTTTACTCCGAGTCATTATAATATATGGCAAATGATTTATTTAACTAATATATTTAACTGTGTACCAAAAAAATATTAAAAAATACATTCAAAAAAATGAATGAACAAAATACGAAATGTACAGTTTGCAAACTTGGGCGTTCAAAAAAATAAAGAAAAAAAAACTTGGTTGATGCCCATCTAGCAGCCAGGCGGCGTGACGACAATACCCCATCAGCCTTTTACGGCTGAGGGGTAAAAACTGTACTTTTGCTTGTTTTTCAGTAAATGCAATGAAAAGTGCTTGAAAAGTACAAGATTCAGACAGAATCTAAGCCTCTTTCCTTGATCTGATGCCATCTGGCTTTGTGGATATGATCACTGAAACTGCTGAGTAATTCTGTATATTTGCTTGTGCTGTGTCATGCATTAATAGCAGGTTTTAACCCAGCGAGGCATTTTTGATATCTTGGCTGACTGGCTTCCAATGCAAAATACTCACAATATGTACTTAACATGTAGGTCTAGACATAAAGTTATAGTCCTTCTCCCCATGTAGAACAGCTGATCATTGTGATGTTTGTTTACAGCTGGCATGCCACTCATTGTGCCCTGGATAATCTTAGGTGACTCGCTAATGGGGTAGACAAAAACTGATTTGGTTGCCTATCAAAGCAAATTTCTGTCAATCAATCTCAACGAGGGAGTTGTCACCTCATCCCGGCACTGTCCATCAACGTATTTGTCACTGTGGAGCTCTTGGATCGCAGTGCCCACAAAGGAAAGCTTTCATTTCTAAAACAACCAGCAGAGCATAGCAAGCCAAATCATGAGGAAAAGCTCCTTGGGTGATAAAGGTACTTATAACCCTACATATATTTATGGATACCATTAAAAACAAAACTGCTATAAAGAAAATAGCTGACTGCAGAGCAAAAAGCCCGAAGGACCCAATTTCCTCCTGAAGCACCTGATGGACACTCTGACAAGCAGATTGCTTTCCAGTACCAATTTTTGGAGCATGTGAAAAATGGTCCACACAGCCGGTATGTGGTCTGAGATGAGTCATAAATCTTGTTTTATCTCCTCCGTGGTGGTAGCAGAAAGGGATGAGTTGCTTTTTTTTCATCTCATTCACATGTCTATCTGTCTGTTATCTGTGCCCTTGAGCAAAGATTACTGATGCCCTGTCTTTGATATATGACACATCACACAGAGCAGCTTTTCATCCTGTGAATTAACCCAGAGAGGGAGGAAAAAAATGCAAACCTGACTGCCGTCAGCCAGGGGGGCTCTCTTGTAGTTCCTTTGTGCTCTTGTGCACCCCACCTTTCTCACTCACACGATCCTCCCTACCTTTCTCCGCTCAGAGCCGTGGGTTCCCTCCTCGCTACCTACTTTTTGATACCAAGTAGATGGCAAGCAGAGAGCATCACGGGTAGCCAAGTTCGGTGGCAAATTGTTTATCTGACCTCTGCACGTCTCTGCATTTTATAATCTAGTGTGTGTCACCCCTGTCTCATCCCCATAACAAATAGCCCCTGTCAGTTCCTGTTTCCTTTATCAGAAGCAAGAGGCGAGAAGAGGACCACTGTAAGTAACTGCACAGGAAAGAAATCTCCTACAGAAAAAAAAAAACTCAACAAAAAAAGGGATTTCAAGTGAGTGATGAGAACAGAGATTCCCATAATGATGCCTCAAGAGCAGAAAAAGGCAGATAAAAGGCAGAGATTAAAGAAACAAATGGCGGTATATTATGTGTTAACAGCTTATGTATGTCACGGAAGGAAAAAAGACTGCAATAGGCTTTCAGGAGAATATTACTGCTGTGTTACTGTCCCTGGTGAGGAATATTTTATTATTCAGTAACCAGGAAGGCAAGCAGCACTGAGTGCAGCCTAATGTATCATCTCCTAATACATCTGAATAATGGCAATTTAAATGAGTAAGACAAATAGCAGTGACCACTTTGTGCAATCTAAAACAGAATGTAAAATAACACATTAGGCCTGACTGCCACATTGGAAATTAAAAGACTCTACATTACGGAGTAATAACCATTTCTCTCCAGACTCCAGACTTCATTAACCCAAAGCTAATCTCCCACTCAAACTCCCTGATCTTAACACGCCACAGGGAAAAATGCGTTCTGTAAATACTGGGTGTTTTGTGTTTGGAATGGGTCCATATAGCAGAACATTGCCTGCGTTTTCTTCTTTTTTCATGCACATAATCCAGAAAAGGTCATAAATAAAATATTACGCTACAAGGGGAGTGCTGTAATCCATTATCATAATGGCAATGTTTGTGATCTATTTCATTAACATGCAGTCTTTAACCCAAACAAATGCGTTCCTCACCCCAGCATTGCATAGCCATTTACAAGATACAAATGCGCTCATGTGTCTTAACCTAGAGAGCCGCCGTTTTGATATATTGCAGACAAACAGTCAGAGCGGGGCAACGTTTGCTATCTCTCTGTGATCGTTAAATTAAAATAACACACTTTATTTTGGGGGCAAAAAGGGTGCCGCGTGACACGTCTATTAGGCAATGATGGCAAAATTTGAAAATCTTAAAAACTACTCGGCTCCTTCCACGGCAAATCAAAATAAAGGCAGACAATGTTGGAATAAAGCTGTGCCATTTGACAGTGGTGGCTGACAATATGCCCTATGTCAGATGCGCTGAGTGCAACACTGTTTATTTCTCACACCGATGTTCACTCAGCACCATTTAAAAGATGATGTGGACAGCAGCTTCCATATGTGTGAATGACTGTAACATAAAGCTGGAGGGCACACAGGCCCGCTTTCTGCCTCCTGTAAGTGTTAATATAACCTTTTCATCTGCTCACCCAATGGCTCTCCTGAATCAATTCCCCTGCAGTGTCCCTCAGCGTCTGTACAACTGGCACCTCCACAACTTGTTCCATTTGTTATATTGAGCTCCATCTGGCCTCGGTCATTTGGCTTTTTAATTTAGTTGTCTCCCGCTCTCTAATTTGTCTCACATTTACAAATGGCACTGGCTCCCTGTTCCAATCTGCCCCTCATCAGAGGCAGAAATACATTTTCACCAGCCGTTGGGCCAGCAGTAAATCTGTAATGCTGGGTTATTAATAGATAGTAACAGATGTTTACTGATTGTTGATTACCAGTCTTGTTGACCAGCAAAATCTGTTCATAAATGGAAGGGAATTTATAGCAGGGCGAAATATGCATCTCATCCAAGGAAAATGGATGAAAGACTCTTTAAACTAAGAGACGGTCTAAACCTGTCAAGAGCAAACAGACTAAAATGTACACGTTCAAATTAAGTTCTTTTTAATTCATGTTTAGATTTAACAGTTTGGGTAAAATACCTTATTTTAATATCCTTAAAAACTATATTTAACAGGCATCCTATTATGCTAAAGGGCTACTCTTTCAAGCTCAACCTCGCTCTCTTTACCTCTTATTGTAGTGCAGTTAGACAGTACCTTTTTGACCACACAAACATCAGTGGGAAGTGACATGACACATTTCACATGTCACTCTGCAGCAGCAGCAGCAGCTGCTGTCAGGCTGCTGATCCATCTTTTAGCTAGGTCGGCGAGATGAACGACTTCTTATGGAGCGGCTCTGTGAGAAAAGTTCCCATTAATCTATGATCACCCAGTTTCATATATTTCTAAAAGTTTCAAATATGATTTCAAATATAAGAATTCTAACGTCGCACTGTTTTTAACTGCAGTGGAAACGACTTAACATCTAATCAACCTCTGTGTTATTCTTCCATTAACAACCATAGCAATGTTTTCTAGTTTCTCTGCTTCCCCCGACCAACCCCCTTGATTAAAAGAGTAATAATTTATGTGTATAATTTTCTATTTACAGACATTGTGCTGAGAAACTGGGGAGCCACACACAAGTTTCAAACCGTGACAAGTTATAAACTTTAAAGCAGGCAGTAAATAGCTCTGTCACTCTATCCCTAGTGTTATATTACCTGGACACATTTATCTGACGGGCGGTAAATCTCAATCCCCCTTACCCACGAAAAACGGAAGGGGAGACACGAGAAAACAAACTGCACATGGAGGGACAAAAGCAGGTGAATAGTTAATGGAATAAACATGATGTTTTGAATGGGGCATCGGTATTAATGTTGGCTGTAAGTGAAAATGATTTTTTGAAAGACAAGCACGGGCCCTAAAAATTAATTCAATAACGCTTTCCTCAAGCTGAACAGCTCATAACTGCCTGGAAACAGTCTGCATTACTTAATATATAAACATATATATATTTATATATTTATATATATTTTACAGTTGCTTCACCTGCCTGATATCCTTCAGCCCTTTCCTTCAGAAGCTGTCAGAGCCGCCAAGTATAATATATGGCCTCTCCAATGAGAACAGCTGTAGCCACTCTCTCTGCTGCTGCTACCCTGCCCTGCATGAAATAATACATCAAGATTAATTGATTTCCCGTCACACTCTTAGAGAAAAGAAAATTAATTTTCATGTATCTTTTCCCACCAACCCCCAGCATATGAATTTTGTACATGGCATGTAATTTAAGTTTTTAATTATTCATGAGGACTAAAAACATGATAAAGTGTTTTACAGAAGGCCCCAAGGCCGCAGCCAAAAGCTTAATGTGCACTGAGACAACTATAGCAGTCCCAGATGCCTACATAAATAATAAATGTATTTGGATACAACTTTGTACATCTTAGGTCAACCCAACTCTCTCTCTCATGGATTAAGGAGAGTGAATGCCAACTTTTGAATCTGATGAGTCAGAGCAGATCACCAATGATCAACAAATATCAGTGATAGTTGTACTAAAGCTGTGACAGGTATTAGCCTTTTGGCTTCTCTGTATACATCTTGTATACAGAGAAGCTTGTATTGTATTGAAAGAGGAGTGAAAGAAGCCATCTATGTCCACTGTGAGCGACCATCTTTGAACAGAGGCAGTGGTTTACGACACCAACTGTCTGCCATCTATAATCCAGTTCCCTCCCCAGACGCCTTAATGCCCACTCACATTCTGGGCCATCTGACCTCAGGAATTCGCATGATAAGGTGGGGCCAGGTTTCACAATGAACTCACCCGAAACTCTGTCTGATTGGGACCCACACCCAGTTTCACACCTTGGCTCAGGCGATTAGAGGATCATCAGGGGGTCCTTTTGTCCCTCTGTGGGGGGATACTCCCACTAGGTTTAAATCTGGGACTCCCCACCATTTGACCTTAGAACTGAAGAAGCTTCTCGGATGAGAGGTGAAACGTCTTCAAGTAACTTAAAGAAGTCCAGACGCTTTTCTTTGCAAGCTCCTTTGACTACGATATCCTGGATGACTGAGAACCTTCACAGACATATACATCTTGTACTTCACCATATCAGCTGTGTCACCTGTAAGTCTCATTCTGGTTGTGGACCTGTTGAGGAGCTCCCAACACAAACGAACAGGAAGTGGTCCCAGTATCTTAAAGGACACAAATACAGCTGGCTGTACAACAGTTATATTGAATATGCATGCACTTTTATCTGTTGCATTTTGTTTTATACAAGTTATGAGTGTTATATTTTACCCAACTTATTTATTTTGACTGTTAAATGTAACTAATTGCAAATGGAATAAAATATTATTATTTAATATATTAACATTAACAATTTAAATATATATATATATATTCAAATAGGTCATATACTGCATTAAAATACATTAGCAATGTTAAAATAAATAAGAGTAAAGAATAAAGAGTAAATCAAACTGTTATCCTTGGTGTGAGAAGACAACCTGCTGACCATTTTTTCTCTGCCATCTGTTTAAACTCTGTCCAAGTGCATGTCAGTTGCTGATATATGTGTCAGTGGATGATTGAGAAGTATGTCTGCTGTGAGAAGAAAGAACACTGCCTGTCATGGTCCTGGGTCGGTGACCCAGCGCTTTCAGTTTATTATCATTTTCTAGTTTATTATGATGTTGTTGATTATTACTGTTTGAGTTCTATGTGTTATATTCGGTCTGCCTTTGAGTCTGCGTCTGTGTCTCTGTCTGTCTATCGTGTCACCCCGCCTGTTTGTGAAGCTGTCTGTTTAGTTCTGTGTCTTGTTTGGGTCCTCGTGTCTGAGTTTCCTGTTTTATTGTGAAGGTCTCTGTCTGATGTGAGTATGTTCAGTTTACATTTCCCCTGTCCCGTCAGCCCTGATTCCTCCCAGCTGTGTTGCCCTCCTGTGTGCCATTTCCTGATTACCTGGTGTGTGTATTTATAGTTGGTGTCTGCCTGTGTTTCTCGTCGCGTCGTCTGTGTTCATTTGTGTATCTGCTCCGCGTCTCTCTGCCCCTCGCTCCACGTCCTCCTTTTGTATTAGCTTTTCCAGTTTAGGTTTATGTTCAGTTCTGCCCACACCTTGGTTATTTGTGCACTGTAAATAAAACCCACTTGCACCTCCGCCACTGTCTGCTTTTGGATCCTCCTTCCTCACCTCCACACGACTGCCGCCCCAGCCGTGACAGTACGACGCGACCACAAGATGGATCCAGCAGCTTTGTCCGGGGAGAGCGACCTCACACGCGCCCTACGCCTGGTGGACTGGGTAACCCACACCTCCAATGCACGAGCGAAGGTTGTGGGGATAAATGCCATTGAGGCTATCCTGGCCGGAAATTCCTATCTCCACCAGGTCCGGGGATTTACTGACTTAATCGCTGATCTGCATAAAGCCCGGGAAGCGGTGCAAGCTTCGGAAGATTCTGCCCCGCAACAACGGACAACGACCGCCACAAAGCAGCCGTCTCAGATTCACCCACCGGAGGTTTCACGGCCCGACCCCCCAGGGGTTTTTCCCTGCCTGTCGGAGCCGTCAGCGGTGGGAAGGAAACATTCGCGCCACCGGCGCTTCACCCCACAGCCGGATTCAGGGACCCCTGTGCGACCAGCTGTGGTGAGTTTTAAGGACGCTGGTGCTTCTGGGACTGTGTTTTCTGGGGCTGTTCATGGGGAGAGTAGAGACAGTTCACGGCGCTTACCTACCTTCGTGGTAACTGACCTCTCACAAGTTGGCATTTTCAAAACATCCAAAACAGTAACTGACTGGGTTTCATCCACTCCACTACCAACTCCAGTCTCACCTCAAACAGTACATCAGCCTTTAGCCAGTTCATTAGCCCAGCCTGCATCTATTCCATTAGCCCGGTCACCCGCTCCCTCCATACTGGAGGCTGTGTCTGTGCCACCCATTTTGAATCCCGTTCCTAGCACCCATTTTAAGCGGAGAGACAAACCCAATAAAACCACTCTAGTTTCTCAGAAACTGGCTAATCTAGAGACTGTTATTCGCCCCAGGGCCTCCCCAGAGGCTGGGTTTCGGCCCCCAGCAGACTTTGGACCCCTGGAGGCTAAGAACCCAGCTGAGGACTGCACCCGGCTGTCGCTGCCTGAGCAGGGTCGGTGCTCCGCGCAGCTGCAGTCTGTTCTGTGCCCGCCAGAGGTCCCCGCACCTACTGGATCTGTTCTGTGCCCGCCAGAGGCCTGTGTGCCTGCTGGTTCTGTTCTGTCTCTGCCAGAGGTCTCCGCACCTGCTGGTTCTGTTCTGCGCCTGCCAGAGGTCCCCGCACCTGCTGGTTCTGTTCTGCGCCCGCCAGAGGTCCCCGCACCTGCTGGTTCTGTTCTGTCCCTGCCAGAGGCCTGTGTGCCTGCTGGTTCTGTTCTGCGCCCGCCAGAGGTCCCCGCACCTGCTGGTTCTGTTCTGTCTCTGCCAGAGGTCTCCGCACCTGCTGGTTCTGTTCTGTCCCTGCCAGGGGTCCCCACACCTGCTGGTTCTGTTCTGTCCCTGCCAGGGGTCCCCGCACCTGCTGGTTCTGTTCTGTCTCTGCCAGGGGTCCCCGCACCTGCTGGTTCTGTTCTGTCTCTGCCAGAGGTCCCCGCACCTGCTGGTTCTGTCCTGTGTGTGCCAGGGGCTCCAGTGCCCACTGGTTCTGAGACTGTTTTCGCTGGGGGGCCCGAGGAGCCCGTCCAGCCCCAAGACTCGTCAGCTGGAGGGCCCGAGGAGCCCGTCCAGTCCCAAGACTCGTCAGCTGGAGGGCCCGAGGAGCCCGTCCAGCCCCAAGACTCGTCAGCTGGAGGTTCAGGAGAACCTAGCCAGCTTCCTGCTTCGCCAGCTGGAGGGCCCGAGGAGCCCGTCCGGCCTCCTGCTTCGCCAGCTGGGGGGCCCGAGGAGCCCGTCCGGCCTCCTGCTTCGCCAGCTGGGGGGCCCGAGGAGCCCGTCCGGCCTCCTGCTTCGCCAGCTGGGGGGCCCGAGGAGCCCGTCCGGCCTCCTGCTTCGCCAGCTGGGGGCCCGAGGAGCCCGTCCGGCCTCCTGCTTCGCCAGCTGGGGGGCCCGAGGAGCCCGTCCGGCCTCCTGCTTCGCCAGCTGGGGGGCCCGAGGAGCCCGTCCGGCCTCCTGCTTCGCCAGCTGGGGGGCCCGAGGAGCCCGTCCGGCCTCCTGCTTTGCCAGCTGGGGGGCCCGAGGAGCCCGTCCAGCCACCAGCTGCTCCACCAGCGGCCGCATCCACGCCTGCAGCAGCAGCCGCATCCACCGTTTCGTCCACGCCGCCGCCTGCTGCAGCGCCTCCGTCTCCGGCTTCCACGCTGCCGCCAGCTGCAGCCTCGGAGTCTCCACCCACGCCAGCTGCAGCCTCGGAGTCTCCACCACCATCATCCACGCCGTCGCCTGGTCCGGCTTCACCACCATCAACTTCGCCGTCGCCTGGTCCGGCTTCACCACCATCAACTTCGCCGTCGCCTGGTCTGGCTTCACCACCATCAACTTCGCCGTCGCCTGGTCCGGCCTCTGCCTCATCTGCTTCGTCTGGTCCTGGTCCAGCTCCGCCTTCGTCTGGTCCAGCTCCGCCTTCGTCTTCGTCTGGTCCTGGTCCAGCTCCACCTTCGTCTGGTCCAGCTCCAGCTCCGCCTTCGTCTGGTCCTGCCTCAGCTCCGCCTTCGCCTTTGTCTGGTCCGGTCTCAGATCCGCCTTCGCCTTTGTCTGGTCCGGTCTCAGCTCCACCCACGCTGTCGCCTGGTCCAGCTTCAGGGTCTCCACCCACGCTGTCGCCTGGTCCAGCTTCAGGGTCTCCACCCACGCCGTCGCCTGGTCCAGCTTCAGGGTCTCCACCCACGCCGTCGCCTGGTCCAGCTTCAGGGTCTCCACCCACGCCGTCGCCTGGTCCAGCTTCAGGGTCTCCACCCACGCCGTCGCCTGGTCCAGCGTCAGGGTCTCCACCCACGCCGTCGCCTGGTCCAGCGTCAGGGTCTCCACCCACGCCGTCGCCTGGTCCAGCGTCAGGGTCTCCACCCACGCCGTCGCCTGGTCCAGCGTCAGGGTCTCCACCCACGCCGTCGCCTGGTCCAGCGTCAGGGTCTCCACCCACGCCGTCGCCTGGTCCAGCGTCAGGGTCTCCACCCACGCCGTCGCCTGGTCCAGCGTCAGGGTCTCCACCCACGCCGTCGCCTGGTCCAGCCTCTGCCTCAGCTTCCGTCTCGTCTGGTCCAGCCTCTGCCTCAGCTTCCGTCTCGTCTGGTGCTGCGAAGGCCACGCAGCCTTCAGGTCCCCAACTGCCGCCTCAACACCGTCGGTCATCTGCCAGGCCGCATGTTGGGCATCTTCGTCACCGTGGCCGGCCTCTGGACTTGCTTTCACGCCGCCGTCACCGTCCGCACGGTCGGCAGCTTTGTCACCGTGGCCGGCCCCCAGAACTGCTTCCTCGTCGCCGTCCGCACGGTCGGCCCCCAGAACTGCTTCCTCGCCGCCGTCGCCGTCTGCGTGGCCGGCCTCCGGACCTGCCCCACTGCCACTGCCATTCGCATGGTCGGCCTCCGGAACTGAACTGTTTTGGCCTCCTGCGCTGTCGGCCCCCTACACTTGGCCATCTGGGCCTTTTGGTCTCTGTCCCTCCGTCCTGGACCCCCTCCACCCGCCCTGGTCGGGTTGTTTTCTGTTTTGTTTTGGTCGGTTTTTGTGTTTCTGCTGGGCTGTCTGGAGCCAGCCCTTGAGGGGGGGGGGGTACTGTCATGGTCCTGGGTCGGTGACCCAGCGCTTTCAGTTTATTATCATTTTCTAGTTTATTATGATGTTGTTGATTATTACTGTTTGAGTTCTATGTGTTATATTCGGTCTGCCTTTGAGTCTGCGTCTGTGTCTCTGTCTGTCTATCGTGTCACCCCGCCTGTTTGTGAAGCTGTCTGTTTAGTTCTGTGTCTTGTTTGGTTCCTCGTGTCTGAGTTTCCTGTTTTATTGTGAAGGTCTCTGTCTGATGTGAGTATGTTTAGTTTACATTTCCCCTGTCCCGTCAGCCCTGATTCCTCCCAGCTGTGTTGCCCTCCTGTGTGCCATTTCCTGATTACCTGGTGTGTGTATTTATAGTTGGTGTCTGCCTGTGTTTCTCGTCGCGTCGTCTGTGTTCATTTGTGTATCTGCTCCGCGTCTCTCTGCCCCTCGCTCCATGTCCTCCTTTTGTATTAGCTTTTCCAGTTTAGGTTTATGTTCAGTTCTGCCCACACCTTGGTTGTTTGTGCACTGTAAATAAAACCCACTTGCACCTCCGCCACTGTCTGCTTTTGGATCCTCCTTCCTCACCTCCACACGACTGCCGCCCCAGCCGTGACACTGCCTGCATCCACCGGCTTTACATGCAGGCCAAAGGAGGATGCCATGCCACTGACGAGGAGGCAGCTTGCTGGGGTGAGTGGCAGGCGAGGCTGCAGGCTGATGTGAATGCTATACTCTGATCCCTCATAATATGGGAGACAGCAACAAGGATGAGCATGAGGAAATTACATTAACTGAAAATAATAGCTCCTTCGCATGCATCTCATGCAAGTGCGAGTCATTGCTGATACCAAGCATTTACCATATAGACACCATTATTATTTTTTATTTTTTTTAAAGTGCAGACTGGTGAATGAAATCATCAGCGCCGATGATTACTTACATATAGCAACAGGAATAAAATGTGTTTCAGACTTTAAGTGTTTCAACATTTCTTAATCCCTTATTGAGACACCACACAGCCTGTGGTGGATGTGGGATTCATTAACTTATCAAAAAAACCCAAAAAACAAATATGAGTTGTCAAAAAAAGAAAATTAGTAGTAAAATTTGTTCTTTCCAAAGGAAACTCGAAGGACGATTTGAATCCACTTGTTTGTGCTGGTATGAATTATTAAAAGAATATTACAATACAAACAGTTAAGTTTTAGTTAACTATAATAACCTTGGTAATTACGTATAATTAAGTGCCGACGATTTCATTCTCCAACTTCTGATTTTTTCAGGCGTCATTATGCTTTCCATTACATTTATTAATGCTACAGTCACACTGAGGAAAAACTGTAGTTTAAGACGAGAGCACGAGGAAAATTATTGCAACCATGTGCAATGAACTTGGAATCTCTTAGTCTTTAATTGGTTGCTTCAAATACAGGGACATGGTCTGCAGTCACCCACAGTCAGTCGCTATCTTCAAAGCAACTTTGATACATCAAGACAGCAAAAAAACAGCATTAAGACGGAGCCAATGTGACATCATTTTGTGATTGAATGGGGTCATCTGCATTATTGGGTGCAAGTTCACATGAACTTATAAGAGAGATTACAAGAGATAAGAAACAGAAATTCAGAAATTTCTGCACAAACAGTGACATAATTGTTACAAAACAACAAAGGCACTCAGCAGTCTTTCTTACATCTAGGAATAAAACTAGAATTCAACCAGTTGTCAACCACCATGCAAATCGCAGATGACTTTTGCTCATCGATGCAGATTGATTTCAACATGTTGGCAGTCTGTCGGCATTTATAAATCAGACAGCAAACAGACCTTTGCCAGTCTGTCTGAGAGTGATTGCAGTCAGCCTCAGTTGGACCACAAGTGTTTGGAGAAAGGTTGCCTGGTTGACCAGACGTTGAGGAGTGGTCACAGAAACGAATACAAAAAAAATTCAAAGCAATCAACGGGTAACCGCAGTGTTTTTCTAGTGACAAGAAGGTTGCCATCCTATTTTTAATCTACTATGACTGAGCCATAAATATGTTATACTGGAGCATGTCTGCCTTTTTTTATTGAAGTGTATACTAACTGGAAAAATGATCCTTTGCAACACCTACCTGTAGTTTCTTATCACTTTAACACACTTTTGTGATTCTATGCACTGAATAAAACACCCATTAAGATCGCGCACATTTTCTAAAAGCTCACAAGAACAAAGGAATGATTAACGTATTAGGTGAAACCACCCCCTGCAGCCCTTGGATTTGTCTTGGCTGATAGTAAGTGTAGTTTAATTATAAGGTGAGATGTTTGTGTACAGATGTGTGATATCACACGTATATTTGGGCGTGTGAGCATGTGTATGTGTGTGTTCATCTTCTGGATGCTCTTAATGTGGTACTAGTTAAATTAGGTTGTCTAGCAAAAGGTTATAATTATGGCTGCGGAGCCTAATTAGCGTTTACTATATTACAACAACAAAGGCCGCAAAAAAATCACAATTCAATGCTAAACTATCAGGCTGGCTTGCTGTACAATAAGAATTAATATAAGCACACTGCAATGAGCCAATCTTGCACTCCTGCTGAGCGTGTTAAATCATTTTTCACTCCTTCCAGATTGTTCCCATCAACAACTATTCCCAGGAACCCTAATAAGCCCATATCCTCATTAATACCATAAAGCCTAAATGATATGCAATCTCAAAACATGCTTTAGCAAATTAATAGGCCACTGACCCCATAGATACTGCTATGGAATTTTTCCACATGGGACATGAGGGTGTATATTGTTGGGTGTCAACAGTGGCACAATCAGGAGTGATGAAAAAACTTTGGGAATGCTCATTCTGCAAAATGATGTATATTTCACATAATTTCACATTCTGTCTCGAACCAGGAGGATGATCTGGATGTTTCTGCACCAAAGCTGCAAATTCTAAATCGCACACACATCTCCAACCCGACAGCACACAGCGCACGGATAATCTATACTATTACCGCAGTTTCAAGGTGGCGACCTAAGATTAGTGCCACCAATTCAGTATCTGATCAAATGTCAAATATGGTCACAATCTCACCCTGTGTTCCTGTTTTAAGGCTTTGAATAATGACCAGAAAAGTGGTTTTATTATGCCGCAGTGAGTTTGACCTTTGACCTTTTGGATACAAACTGTCATGACATCATTATTATTGCTTATTTAAAAAAAGCAACATTTTCTTATGACCAGGATGTGAATTCTGGAGTTTAAAACACAACCTTTATTCACCAAATTATATCCAATTCCTAGTTAAGCTCCACCCGAGAAACGTAGTGTGTCCTCAAGACTCTTAAACATAAAGCTGGAGTTTCCTTGTGAGCACGCCTTTAGAAAAACGAACAAAACGGAAATTAAGACTATTTTGCAAAGAAACGATGATTTTGCTGATGTAAATTTACCTCAATGTATCGACAAGTTTTAAATTATAGCTACCATAAACTATCTCACTTTAATTTCTCCTTTTTTCTACAAATAACTTACAGCGTGCCCTTTTGCACCTCCCTGTGCACCTCCTACACGCGGTAAATCTTCCTACAAAACCAGTGAAATACCACTGCCTAGGCAATATACACTGAATATGAAGAACGAACTGCTCTGAATTTCGATCACTGTCAGGAAACAACTGTCAACCTTCCTCCTTTTAACCTATGTAAGATGGCTAACTTGTCTAATTAAATCGCATCTAGGCAATAAATTCATACTAATAACCAGATGCACAGGGACCATCTGTTCTGAAATGGCAATACACACAGATGTGATCTGAAAATCAAGGGGGAACATGGATAATGTTTGATATGGATGGATTGCTACATATATGTGGATATGGAAGATAACGATTGATGGAAGAATGCAGATATTGACAGATGACATTTATAACAAATAAAAATTTCCATTTGGCCCTTCAGCACATGGCATTTATTGCAGCCGACTGATATATTATTTACTTTCTTTGACATCTGGAGTTAATGTTCCTTATCGTAGTAACAAAAACAATTTAGAAAGGCAACTTCCACAAGTCAAACTATTTCATTTCCCAGGCTCCTCTCTGCTATCTGTCTCCATTGAAATATTCTCTATTTATTCTGGAAAACTTAAACAACTGCTGTTATGTCCGCCTAGAGCTGGCATAAGCCAGAGTAGCAGATTCATCATTATAATACTTAGCACTGAGGGAGAAAAAATGCAGAGCTGCACTATATCGCAAGCATGATTTAGACCCCACGGAGGCCACAGGAATTCAGGCTGTCAGAGTCTGAAGTAAATTCAGTTCCTGCAAATAAATTGGGGTGTCCAATGCTTGCACATGGTATCCGGTTCTGTAAACCAAAGGGAGGATCCTAAACTACAGTTGTGTTCTGGTGTATTATTGAGTGTGTCTGGCACAAAAAAAGTGAACAAATGTGGCCATGTCTTCCCTCTGTGCTAGATTACAACAGAAATATGTCAAGATAAGCTACAAAAAACCCAACAACAACAAAAACACAACACCTGTCATCTTTCTCATTTGTAACAATCATTTGGAAAGTTTGTAACAAGCGTTCACATCACCACAATGACATCTACTCACTTAGCTCAATCTAAACTGAGAACTACTGAAAAGAACTACCTGGTTGCTGAGCAACAAAAAGCAAATGGCTGCTTCCCCGTGTTATGATGGCGAGGTTTCATGAAATATGTGGTGTTGTCAAGTCAGTTAACTACAGATATTGACATTGTAAGGATATGTGTATGAAAAAGCAGGGATAGTACTGAGCTTGCTAACATTGTTATAAACCCACAGTTTTATGATTCATCATCTGCAGCAAGTCCAAGGGCTAGAACATAAAACTGTTCAGGTCTAAGAGGTCCAGAGACTTACACAGAGGTTATACTGCAATCTACAAGCCTGACTGAATCACTGAGCACAAGGTCACAAGACTGATACCACAGTTAATAGCAATATTAAAAACAACCAAGGGTATTATTCCCGAGTCATACATTGTAATTTCAGTAGACTTAGCCTGCAGGAACTACATTTTCCTTTAGATAAAGCAATGTAATTACTATTACATTACATTTTAAAGTGACAAGGGGTTTACAAATAAAGAGCAACTAAAGAATTAACTTCAACTGACTTTTTGGAAAAGCTGTAAAGGAAAAGGAGTGCATTGGTAAAATTTTGCAATCAGAGAGGAAAGCAAATAAACTTGATTTCTTGTGGGACTTGCTGCTTAGTTACCAAACCTCTTTTTTTATGAATTTAAGGAATACTTGATAACCATATTTCTGTTTAAATAATACTGCAATAAACGAATCCAATTATCTCCTGTCTTGAAGTATCATCCTCAAAGGAGAAAGAGAAGTCTAACTTATATACACATGTAGCACATGCATGTTATTCAGTGATGATATGAAATACAAGCAATGACCAGCAAAGGCAAGATCAGTACAAACAAACAGCATTTTTTCATTTAAAGTTTTTGGTTTAAAACCATATAATGAATGTCAAGTTTTTACTGTAGCATCACATGGCACTGTGTTGTCATGTCATGCCATAACAATTGCTCTATTTTTGTTCCATTATGGTTGTAGTTTGTTTGCTTACTTTGGCAACACTGTGACACTATGAGTGCAGCGGGCGGCTGGTTTGTCACTCTGTTAATGCGAAAAGGTGTGTCCAGGCAGATGCTTTATTAAAATATTGAGATACACAGTCAGACGCAAACTATCCTGGTGTTCACCCTCAAGTGCGAGTTACCTATTACAACAGTATTACCGCAGTAATGTTTTAACCTTGACCATGTAAAACAGGAGTAAATGGTGTTTAGACATGACCAATTACATAGATCAACAAGAAGGAACGGGAAATAAAAACTTGCATCTGATGAAACCCAGTTACCATCTGCAGTTGAAGTAAATAAAGTCCCACTCACTATTTATTGAAATGCATTGCTCAACCTAAATATTGCAGGTGCCCAGTGCATGTTATTGTACATAACTTGAATTTACAAGCTGGTTTGCATGGACTGGCGTGGAGAAGAGCTGTAAACTAAACTTATATTTATACCTTAGAGGTTTGCAGTGAGACAAACATGCCGACATCAAAGGTTAAGAAATACACTGCATAAATACAGGCTGTTAAAAGATCGCAAATCAATAGTTACGTAAAGAATAACAGAACGGAATGATTAAACTAAGTGGACACTGAGCTCATAATATATGTAGAAGGAGGATTTAACATACTGGCTTAAGTAAAACATTTCAAGATGAGGGCATATGGAAATAATAATACTTCTTTTCCCACCATATATTTCCATCATCTCATTATGATGATTTACAGTGCAAACAAATAGCTTCTATACCCTCCCCTTCGCTTTGGTCCCTTAAAAAAAAAAAGAAAAGAAAATTTGAAAAATGTAAGACTGCAAGCTAGCCTGCTTCTCACTACGAGCCGACACAGGCATTTATAACCTTAAAAATGACTTCTGGGTACCAGGTATCCAATTATTCCTTACCCAGGAAGCAGTGCTAAATGGAGCACTGCAATGATTTACTCGGAACCTCTCCTTTTATTAAAACACTTTGTCTTATTGTTTTATTGATTTACAATCCGTCCTACTTTTTTGGCATCTGAAAACAATCAAGGCACAGGGCAGCAGAATGTTTGGACATTAATCGTTAAAAGACAGTGTTTTATTCCTGGCCTGGGGTTTGCTGCACCAGCTGCTGTGCATTCTGGTAAGAGGCAGTGATTTATGACCCGGCAGCAATAACGATGAGGCGTGCTCATTAACATATCGACAGGCTCCAAGATGGATCATCAGCATTGATTATTTCATGGCCTGTTGATGCCCATTTGTTAGAAAAGAGAGAGAAAGGGGGGAGTGGGGAAGTAAAGAGGGGGGAAAAAAAGGAGGAGGGAACGGATGGGCTGGTTTAGAAGGTGTAAGGATTTCTCGCTTGAATCCGTGCAGCACAAGGGAGAAAGACAAAACCCTGACTCCTTCAATCACCACAGCCATCACTCTACTGTCAGAGAGAGAAATCAATGATTGACAGCATTTAACCAGTCCTCAGCACTTGGCAGATCCATACAGAAGAAAGGTACTCGGTAGGGAGGGCCATACAGATCTGTCTATACATATGCTGTAAAACATTACTTCACAGTGAGAATTACAATATCAATCAGTCAATGCCATTCTCTATTCAAATGGGGAGGGCGCTTACAGTCAGTGTCATCTGTGTTCAGTATATTGACTGATGAATTAAAGTCCTACTGGGGCAAGTAAAAATAATGACTTTTCATCAAGCGATGTAAGCAACAGTTATATAAATAGATGTGGACAAGAACATATAATAAATTACAACAAGTCTCATCCCAGGTTGCATTAAATTTAATTTGTGTTTACCATGAAAAATCTAAGAACTTTAGATGAATAATTTTTGATGAATTGGATGGTGGCATATACAGCTGAAAATCAAATAACTTCACGCTTCACAATGGAGCAATGTGAGCAGGTTATATGCACCTCTCAAAAACCTGCATTAGCAGCTATTTTTAATTAATTATTCATGCGAGTTAGAAAGTATGGAACGCCAGGACTGCCATAATGAATTAATTAAATACACCATTAAATAATTAATTAAATGTGTCAATAATTAATTAAAATGGGAAATAATTAATTAAATAAATAGTTATGACACATGTAATTAATTAATTATTGACACATTTAATTAATTATTTATGTATTTCACATTTTAATTAATTATTGACACATTTAATTAATTATTGACACATTTAATTAATTATTTATTGACACATTTAATTAATTATTTATGTATTTCACATTTTAATTAATTATTGACACATTTAATTAATTATTTAATGATATATTTATTTATTTCATTTTGGCAGTCCTGGCGCCTGGCTCTCATCATGAAATAATTTTATCTGTCAACCTCACCCATCAAACGCAGGGGGCGGGGTTAACGCTGCCCATGCAGCTTGTCTAACATTTGATTGGTTGCCGTGCAAAGTAAGTCAAAACAGGTCGATCCTAGATAATCGATTGCTTGTGTAGAGTTGGGGCAGCCAGGTATCCCAGAATGCATTTCAAATCACAGGCAGCAATGGTGGTGGTGTAGTTTTAAAATACCCCGTTTTTCTGTCACCAACTACACTTTTAACAGTGTTTTAGCCGCGAATGTCGCGCTGTAATCTTCACATGTCGGGTCAGGTTGTCAACATAGAACATGTTTGCAAAGGTGCTCAGATGTTTTCAGAGATTTCAGTAGCTCTGCTAACAGTCAGCATGCAGAGTGCACCGAGGGGGTTACGTTAACCGGTTTGTTTACATATTCCACTCTCCGTGTTCCACGTGTTGCATTCGCAGATTCTCATTTTCACCGAACGATTGTCTCTTTCCACCTGGTCTTGTGTCTCTGTGCTTCTGTAACATAAAGAACGAGCTGACATTTTTCTCACGAAACCAGCGATCAGCTCAACAGGCCCTCAGTTTACCTGCATGCATCCTCCTCCTCACCTGTTTAACACCTGCTGCTAATTCAAGAAACACGCCCACGTTACCTGGTGATAGTCACAGTTTAACTGGGCAGCCGGTGCTCGATATTACGCAACCTCAGCACATTTTTCTGCACAAGATAAGTAAATATAGTTTTTCCCGAGCGCAGAGCTGCTGGAGCTTGTTTCCCAACAGAGCACTTTATAGGCGAACCCACTTTATCCGTGGCTGATGTCCTATCAGCGGCTGATGTCCAATCACCAGCACAGCGTTGAAACCTCACCTGAGTTTTAGCTCTCAGTGGTTAAACGCTGGACTTAATTCACTCAGGTTCTGTCTGTCGGGTCATGTTTACTTCGCTGTTTTATTTACAACTGAGCAAATCGGTTTGGCTGAGGTTAAAGTTACGTTTCAGAACTGCACAGTTTTACAGACGTTTAATGGTTCACTGGCACATGTGTTAGACTGAACCATTCGCTTTTCTTTATCTGGTGTGTTTTGGATTTAACAGTAAATTTTGAGATTAAACTGACTTTTAAAATGTTTTTATACAAAGAGGAAAGAGAAGGCGCATTTCCACCGAGAGGAGCAGTTTCCAACTACATGTTCATAATGCAGACTGCAACCTGGACAGAAATATTATATCATCTGTTTTTTAATAGTTATTCAACTGTATTCTAGGCACCAGCGATCTGTTAGAATTTTTAGAGTTTATTTAACTAAAAATAAATGAGGTTAACATATAATTTGTGTGATTTTTTTTTTTTCTCTCTCTCTCTCTTTTTATTCATTTATTTATTTTTTTGCTTTTTCGGTCATGTTATGTTTAACTGTCAAAGGTTTGTTACAAACTATGAAACACATGGTGCAGACTTCTGGATGTTAGAAGAAAACTAATACTGCTAATGAATTAGACTAAAGGCAGGAAGGTGTCCTTTAAAACTAAACATGTTAGTAGGACTTTATATCATAGTTTATGAAATAGCACGTGTATTTCAGTAATAGCTACTGATTTCAGTGTAGTAGTGAACAGTCACACAGCTCACGTGGTCATCTGTGATACTCCTTAACTATAATTTATCCAGGTTAACTTCAGTTAACTCTGAGCGGCTGGATCGACGGAGGTCAGACAACAATTTTACATGTATGATCTTAAAACAGGACACAGCCATTATCCGTCCTGGCCTCATATCAAATGTGAACGCAGACTGAGTCTATGTTTGACGTTTGCTTTATATCTAATCTTCCTCTCAAACATTTAAACAGTCTGCAGCTGAGGGAACACAAACTCAAATTGTCGGAACAGGTTTGCTCGTTTCTTGCGTTCATTTGGTAATTTATTAAATGTATAACTGTTATAACTGCTGAGTCTCTTACGCTGATGAAAATGCAGAAAACACAGATCATGAACACCTGTTCAACCAATCGCTTTCATTCCACTTTGATCTGCGACAAACTGACGGTTCATCTCTGTTACAGTGTTGTGTTAGACTGCTATATTTTTGTGTTCTTTATGCTGTAGATTTTCACGTCTCTGGAATAGTTGGCAGTATTAAGGATGCTTTTCTGTAAAATCATATTGATATGACCCGTGACATATTCGTAGATGACCGTTAGATTAGTCAGCTGGGAAACTCTGTGTTAACTCAGAGAACTGAAGATATCGTGGATATGCTGACCTCGCTCTGTGGTGTACAGGTCAGTTTACCCTCATGATTAATATTCACAATAAAAATATTAGCCGAACATCATGAAGTCTGTATGTGTGTCATAGTGTCGAACAACCTTTGTACAGTTAAAGCCAGCAGTTACTACATGAGGAAACACCAACGTTATCTCTTTTATGTGTTTATACACAGGTCACGCTGATTACTGAACAAAAACCCAAAGATCAGCTGTTAATTGAATTTATTTGCTCTCTCTCCTCCTTAAACATGTTTTTAATGTTAGTTATAATTCAGAATTGGCGACTGAAACACGTAGGACACATACGAACATCAGGAAATAAAACCCTGATAAATATAACCTCAGTAAAAGAAGTCCGTGTCAGCGGGGATTATTACAGCTGTGTACCGGGGCCTGCGCTTTGTCGGTGGTAATAACAGCTCGATTGCTTGCGAGGCGAGCGGGTCTATCCACGCTTTGCCGTGAGACTGGGCAGACATCTCCGAAATCATCGAAGCACTTTTGCAAAGAGGCTGTATCTTGAGAAACCGACCAGACACATGAAGATTAAACCACTACATTCTCGGCTAAAAAAATATTAAAACTGTATTTGGTGACACACAAACAGGGTTTTTCAAAGTTCAGTTCTGTTAGTTTCCACATGCTGGTTGTTGCGTGCTAAAAACAATGGCCACCAGGCCAAAGCAATGGTTTTGAGTCGATCAGCGTTAACCCCGCCCCCTGAGTTTGATGGGTGAGGTTGACAGATAAAATTATTTCATGATGAGAGCCAGGCGCCAGGACTGCCAAAATGAAATAAATAAATATATCATTAAATAATTAATTAAATGTGTCAATAATTAATTAAAATGTGAAATACATAAATAATTAATTAAATGTGTCAATAAATAATTAAATGTGTCAATAAATAATTAATTAAATGTGTCAATAATTAATTAAATGTGTCAATAATTAATTAAAATGTGAAATACATAAATAATTAAATGTGTCAATAATTAATTATTTAATTAATTATTTCCCATTTTAATTAATTATTGACACATTTAATTATTTAATGGTGTATTTAATTAATTCATTATGGCAGTCCTGGCGTTCCATAAGAAAGGAAATGAACTTAAAGATGTCAAAGCAAAATAATCCACTGTGTGAACTATTTTAGGCTCTTAAAGTGTAGCTTATATATATATGTTCTAGTAGACAAAAAAAAGTATATAAAATATATATAAAATACATCAACCCAACAACTTTATCCCAATGGAAAGGTCATGGGTTCAAACTTTGATCCTAATCTGCACCAAAGACAAGGGGTTCCTCCTTTTACCTTTGACCTCTCTACCAATTATCATGACCCTACTGAACAGACAAATACAGATAATCGCCTTGGTGGAGGTTATACATGCATGATGGCACAAATATGGATAAACTGGACACAAAAAATGACAATCACTGCAATGTTCATGAGATTAAATCCTTTAGGTTTGCTGTTTGTAATCTGTCACTCCGGCAATCCATTCCAAGCATCTGCCATAAGCCATTTTCAAGATCTGACTATTTGTATTCATGACTGAGTAGAACTGTAAGCGAAGAAGTCAGTTTGAAACTATGTGATTTATTTGTTAAGCGAACTTCTGCACATTTGGCAGTAAACAAAGAAGAAGCTTGAAACTACGAGTAAACAACTGAATGTTAGCAACCATATATACATCAAAAATAATTAGACTAAATCTTCACAACAACAAATCAAAACTTCACTGATAAGCAGTACAACAAGGCTCTCCTCTCTCTCCAGCACGGTGGACTGGACTGCTTCTTATATAGCGCTTTTCTACTCTGAGCACTCAAAGCACTTTACACAACTTGCCTCCATTCAAACCCATTCAGGACTTTTTTAGCAGTTTTTTTCTGCTATCTAGCATTCACACGCATTCATACTCAAGGTCATGCCCAAGGATGCAGACGGGGATCAAATCACCAAATGTCTGCTCTACCGCCACCTTAAACTGTCATTACTACGATAGGGATAGAGTTACCATGGTGAAAGTTGCTAAGTCATGCGACTATCATTCATTATTGAGAGAAAACCACCCAACAGTTGGCCATGAATGACATTCTTCTGGACAACTAACATGGAGGGTCTCAGTGCAGCTCCAACCAGACTATAGAGATGAGTTACAAGCGCATAATACATACATAAAGACAGGAACAGAAACAAGAACCCGCAGCATCTCAAATCTCACACGCTTGTGCACACGTATAGCCTAGATAACTCACAGTAAAAGACACCAAGCCACAGACGCACAAACACACACACAACACATACATCTTGATGGCATGTGTCGGACACATATTGACCATGAAGCCTTCATCTCTGGGGTCTGAGGTAGTGTGAAAGAAATGTCAACATTACTGAGTCAACATTGTCAGACCTCTCAATAACATGATCCTGGATTTTTCAGTGACTGAAGCAACATGCAAACCAAAGCACTGTGGCCCATTCCCTTTGCTTCGCAGCCTACATAAATTAAAAGCAAGGAAGAAAAAGAGAGTCAGTCAATTAAGTGACTAAGGGCCTGGCCTTCAGGTGTCCTTGGAGGACAGAGGAAGGAGCAGTGAAGTGGTATTACTCTGTGTTCGTGTGTGCATGCATGTGTGTGTGTGTGTGTGCGTAGGGTAGAGTCTCCTTTCCTTTGACAGTGGGTCTTGCCCTGCCTCTTGTACTGTAAAGACGAGGGCTTTAAATTGCTTCCGTCACTGGGTCCTGAGTAATGAGTGTGATTCTAATCGCAGTTCCTGCGGCCATCGGCATTAGTCTTAATCTGAGCGGGGTGCTCCAACACCAGTGACAAGTAATGCAGAGCAGGTAGGGGCGTAATGAGAGGACACGCGCGCGTGTGCATGAGCACACATACACAGGATACCCCACCCAAGATGCGGAGGAAGGTTTCAGTAATATGTACACAGTTACAAGAGCCTCTCTCCCATCTTTCTCCTGTAGGGCTGGTTAGGTATGCAGAAGCTGTGAAAAATGTCTGAAACCTGCACACAACCAGGACATGCTACAGCAGGATGCTCTGGGTAAGTCTTACATACAGAGATTTAAAGAAAGGGTTTAAGTTTTAGCTTGATGCTATTAAATACTGAAAAACACATCAGTTCAAGTATTAATAACTATATTCCAATACTGCAAATAACACATGCAGTGTGTTGGGCCAAAAAAGTGAGACATATAACCAAACTATCTCGTTTTACATACTTAAAGATCACAGCAAAATCACACAATGTGTCATTTTTGTGAGTATGTGATGTGTTTTTCTGCTTCAGATATACACATTAGTGTTTGAATTGTTCTTTGTGGGACTAAATTCCTTAGTACCTGCTTGCTGTCACAGTTGTTCATATACACTGGGACAAAAGAGGTAGCAACGCAGAGAGTCCACTGGCACTGGGTTAGACGAGGGCTAAATTGCTGTGGGGCTGTGAGTGGCTGCATAGCTGAGCAGGTCGTTCCTCTCTGTCTCTCTGTGTTTGCCTGTGTTAAACTCCCTCCTCTGCCCTCATCCATCCTCTCATCCAGTCTCTGGCTCTGTCCATCTATCAATCGCAGCACTTTGTCAGAGCCCACTCCATCCTTACTGCAGAAATAACAAAGGAGAGCGCATGTGAGAGACTATGCAATAAAGCAAGAGCGAGATTCAGAGGGAACAGGGGAGGAAAGGGAGGCGAGCGGCCCTGCCTACGAGCCTTGTCGCTGGAGAGCTTTTCGCCTCCCATCTGCATCAGCGCTGATCTGCTGACAGAGGCCCTGATGCGTGTCGCCTTCTATTGCACAGGCAAGCAGAAACACTAATGTCGTGCTCCACCCTACCTCAGACTACTCACCTCAGCCCAGACAGCAAAGACAGGCAGCTGGCAAAGAGGAGTTAGAAGGAGGCAGGAGCTGAACGGGTGACAGAGGTGAGAACATGCAGCAAGACAGAAGAACTCGGGAAGGACGGCAGAGAGAATAAACAACAGCAGGAAAACAGAAAAGCAGAAAACAGAAAACATAGTAGTGGTTAAAAGACTTTGAAATAGAAGAAAGTTGTCAATATATACATTTCTATCTACGTTATCCAGTGAAGTCATTTTTTTGTTAAAGAACATAATGCACAAATGGTATTATCTCATAATTTATCCAGCAAAGTCCTCTTACACCACGGTTTACTCTCTATAGCATGTGCAGCAGAGTGACCAGATGACGGTGCAAACAAGTGGTGCCTTTGCATTAAGTAGCTAATTACTTTGGGGAATACATCAAGTAAACAATCACCAAATCCTTCATAAAACTAACATACTTTATAAAAATCTGTTTCACCCTAGCCCCCAATAGTGCTGGGCCATATCATACCGTTCACGGTAATACCGGTATAATGTTGGGCGATGATAAGAAAATGAAATATCGCGATAGAATATGGGTAAAACGTGCATGCGCAGTGCCTTCGTTTTCATATGCACATGGCGGAAAAAGCATGGCGGCGACGGAGAATGAGAAGGGCAAAAGCGGATCGTTGAATGAAATGGATGAACCAGAATTGGTTTGTAAAAATGCTGCAACTTCAGTGGTGTGGAACTGGTTTAGCTTTCGTCCGTCAGATACACAACAAAGCACTATTTTTGGTAGAGCATGCTAGCGGGCCGCCGTTATTACCGTGTTTTTTTGGAAAATACGGCACACTTAAAATCAATCCTTTGATTTTTCTGAAAATCGACAGTGCCCCTTATAATCCCGTGTGCCTTATGTATGAATTCTGGTTGTGTTTACTGACCTCGAAACGATTTTATGTGGTACACGGCGCTCGAAAATCTGTCAAGTGTTTTAGTATGACTTTGCTAAGCTACGAACTGGATTGTCGGAGCATTACGGCTATCATAGGCAGGAGCCTCGCGGAGTGATACGTACTGTGCTTCAGCATAATATTACCGTATTGTGTGTGTATAACCTCTTTTTAAGTTTTGTGGATATTATACATGGTTATGCTGACGATATGTCGACCAGTTTCCACTGGAAATGCCTTTTGGTTAAACTGTCAGCAAGGAATTTGCATTTGCACTATTTTTATATAACTTTAATGCACATAAAAAACAGCTGCCTGTTTAAGTGAAAATACATGGATGGGTTTGGGTTTTTTTGCACTAATAAAGTTGTGGAGTTGTAAAGTATTTTGTCTAGTGTCAATTATATCGTCAGCTATATCGTTATCGCAAATTTTCAAATGTATATCGTATACATATATATTAAATATGTAAATTCAAATATTTTTGGTCATATCGCCCTGCTCTAGCCCCCAACCTAAAATCAGTCCTTGAAGTAAATAACTAATAAGTCTGAGGTTTGAGGGAGTTGCACACTCAGTTCTCCTAGTCCAGTAGGAGTAGTAGGGGCTCAGTTTCTTTCCCTCCCTCCCTCTCTCTACTTCTCTTCACTATGCATCGATAGAAATCACAGAGAGAAAATGTCTCCTTAATTAAGGCTTGATCAGCTGCGTGTCAGTGGCGGTTTGGAGGCCAGGCAGAGTTGCGCGGCTTCACTGACCTAACCACTCAGTCTAGCTTAGATGCAAATGAGAAGAGGTTGCTTACTGCTTAAAAACAGCATTACTACTGGCAAAAGTAGATACACTCAAAAGAACACAGCACAAGCAACTCGTATCATTAAGTGGAAGAAATAGGTATACTTTTGATTGTGTTTTTTTTTTTTTTTTTACCCATGATCCAAGTCCTCTAATGTTACAATCAAATCAAGGTGCATCTCTAATATCCTGTGTTACAGCTTTCTTTAATCCCCCCCCCAATATTGCGTATAAAACATAGAGAGTATATGGATTATGAAGTATTGGTATGAAACTTTAATTTGAGCATTTTTATCGTCGCCGTCTTCCTGTTTTGAAACTGGATGTGATCAGACAGTGAAACCATACATAACATAAATAATCCTCTTTTCTGACTCTTTGACTGACCATAATTTTACACATTAGACTTCATATTTCATTCAACATGACCCACAACTACCAAGTGGACCAAAAAAGTCCTCAGAAAATAGTTAACTGCAGTTAAGCGGAAAAAATAGGGTGTGAAAGGCAATTATCCCATAGATTTCTCTACAGTTAGATGTCTTTCTGCAACCGCAAGGGTCGCCGCCACATGGATTTTATATTGTTTATGGTATTAGGTATGGAGAGGGTTTTGTACAACAGTTACAGAAACAGAAACAATAATCTTTAGAATCAAACTGGTAACCTTACATCGTTTGCACTCCAGAAACAACTTCTTTTTATCCTGAAAAGCTACTCTTAAAATGTAGATTTGAATCCATGTATAACTGAATCCATGAGATATTTTTTAAAGGACATAATTTTTATTATTTTCTTCAAACTGAGGCCATGATGTAAGATTCATACTGTGCTTTTTACTCAAACATAGCTCACATAGCTTCTAATTCATTCAAAAATCTAGGCCTAATTTTGGTGAATGTGTTGATATAGCTAATGAAAGTAGCATCTTCACAGACCGAGCACTCGTGAGAAATCATCAACCTTGAGCCCGTGCATCTTCAAAGGCACCACCGGCTATGCTGATGACTCTGAAAGGCTGATCAAAGGGGAATTACAGCACATGTTTATGGCAAAATTATTAGTGACACAGAGATCAGGGAATATGTTGAATGCAGACATGACACTGGATGCATCTGCAATAATGAATATTATGAAATAAACACAGATCTCAGATGGTAGTGCATATTGCCGGAGCCTGGAGAAGTTAGCCTGGTGCTCTTCTACATTAAAAAACACACCACGATACGCTGTGCCACTGCTGTTTTTACCCTTTGTGCACTTGCCGTTTGTGCCGCACACACTAAAACAAAGCAAGCAAGTTAGTCCCCCACTTCTGATGCAGTTTCCAATCAGCCGACACTAATTAGACAGCAATAAACTGTTATTAATCGGCTGGACAGCATACAACGAGCTAGATATAAATGGTGGCTGTCAGGGCCTTATTCAGGAACCAAATGAGTATTCTCAGTTCACTGCCTGTTTGAGGCATCACCACCTATGTCCTCTAACAAATGTTCACTATTCACCGTACACACAGTCAGCCCCCGCCCGCACACACACTGTGGCTGTAATATGCTGTCTCTGAACGTAATGTCATTGTGAATGGAGTGTCCAGAGTCTTTCAGAGGACACAGAAAGCAAAACCATCATACCCACAGCTTAACAGGCATTGAATACAGGTCCTAATATTAATCAGCAGACAAAAATAAATGACTTATAATTATCCTCCTTCTTCCTCTGTCTCTGGGCTAAGCATCTTCTCCAAAACCTCTCCCAGTCCTGCTTGCAGATAAAGGCCCTAATAAATGAGAGTCCTATTTACAAAGTCAGCTCCACTTTAGCCAATCTGCGCCTGGAGTGCACAGTTAGGACTGGAAAATGAAAATGTGTATCGACAGAAAGGAGTGGGACAAGCTCCTTGAAGGCAGCCAAGACAATCTATTAAGGCCTTGTTTTTCAACATCTTGATTTCCACCAGTTTATCAGGTCTGTGAATAGCCTCGCAAGATAGGCATTTATGATGGAATGTGATTGGATTACACTGAGCGCTAACCATGCGTGATTGGTTTAGCTGAAAAATATTAAATTCCTGTCTAAATGGACTGGGGGTCGATATTGCATCTTCTGCACTGCAAGACAGAGTAAATGGGGGGGGGGGGGGGGGAGTGAAGTTAGAGGATTTGATATTTCATCACTCATTTCATGCTTTAGTGCAGCATGGAGACTGACACTAATGCATTGGAAGGACGTGGTGCTGACAGCACACCAACATATTCATGTCCGATCACCCCTGGCTCAGGACTCTTCCGGACTGAAAATAATCCACTCTGAAAAGTTGAAATGGAAGTGGGTGTGTTCAGCTGTTCTTCTCATAAGCGGTTTTGAGAAGAAAAAATGAAGTCATGCCCAAAAGGATCGGAAATGACAATGAAACCAAAGGAGGATGGGAAAAAACCGCATGGGTGTGGGATTTCTTAACTGTTAAAGACTGCACATTCAGTAAATCCCTGAATGTGGAAAACAATAACAACCGCTAATGTGGAAAGGAGGGAGGATAAAGAGAGGGAGGGGGAAGAGAGAGAAATCCGTGAATAAATTCAAACTTTGTGTCCTGTGAAGAGCAAATATTTTAAAAAAAAAAGGCTTTGGAGTAATGAAAGATTGTTTATGTATCCTGGCATGAAATGGGGCGGTGTTGTGAGGGCGACAGGCGAGAGGAGACGGATGGGCAGGAGTGACAGGCCGGTATTCATCCTGCACGCCCCAGCGGCCGGACTGCTACTGGCGCTCGACAGAGCAATAAATCACCAGCTCTCCACTCTGTACCTACAGCTTATTACATCCAAGATGACAAATAAATAATAATCCCTGTCATGCCAGGCCTTTGCTCAAGGATTGAGCCAGAAACCTTTTGCTCATCACTCCTGATCTTAAGTGAAAACACTAGAACAAGGGAATTGAAGGCCATGCTTTACTGAGCTTATGAAAGTTGGAGTGAACGAGAGAGGGGAAATAAAGAAAGGGCGACAAAATGAAGGAAGAGAGATACCACTACACAGCCTTTGTGGGTACGAAGGGAAATGATCCAGTAAAAAAGGAGGAGAGAAAGTGAAAGTAGGAAGGCGGGTAGAAGAGAATTGCCCTTGTGCTCTGCAGGATGAGTGTCGCTCACTCAGTTAAATGGGGCTCTGGAGAACAGAGCAAATCAAAAGCCTTCATCACTGAACAAGACCAGCCAAGTAGCCGTAAACAACATTTGCCATTAAAGGTTGAAGCAACTTACCATACTATTACAATCCTATTGCGACTTATAATTAAGATGAGAATTTAATTTAAGAAGCACACGTTTACAATGAAAAAAGCAATAAGGAACTGAAAATATGATTACAGGCAAACAAGCAAGAGGTCTTTATAGAGAGCCCTTTATGAATGACTCTGAAAAGGCTAAGTAAAATAGCCTGTTATAATCACTTACTGAGCCACCAAGCAGCAGAAATCTAGCAGTCTTCCAGGACCTTGTAATGATACACTGGTTAATTGTACATAAGGCTGAAAAATCTCTGCACCAGTGAGATACAGTCCACACTAAATGACACCAGAAAACAGTCCAAACATAACAGCATGATTGCTCAGTCTACTACCCTTTTAAAGAATACGCCGTACCTTTAAACTAGACATAATTTACTTAGTGCTGCCTGGCCATAAAAATTAAAAGCCTTCAACGACAACAAACGAAAAAGCAGCAGGGTCTTGTAAATCAGATACGTCACTTTCACCAGCTAACCCAGCCTGGGTATTTCATGGGCCTGTACACCCCTCCTTATGTGCATTTGTGTGTGTGTGTGTGTGTGTGTGTGTGTGTGTGTGTGTGTGTGTGTGTGTGTGTGTGTGTGTGTGTGTGTGTGTGTGTGTGTGTGTGTGTGCTCACTACAAACGAAATACGGGCCTCTGATTAAAGACTGCACTGTCATAAAGGTTACTGAATTGCAAATGGTCCTCTCCATCTTCCCTGTAATGGAGACTGGTTAAAAAGGAGAGAGAGCAAGTGTGTTTTTGAGGCAGGCCGAGAGAGGGGAAAGAGAGGCGCTGCCATGATAGGAATATAAACAGGGTGTCTCAGCTAGCCTCCCAGTCTCACACTAAGTCCCAGTCCCTTCACAACCGCCACAAGAGACATTAATCACTGGATCACCAAGGCATGCTTAATTGCAAGTTGTATATCATGGTGCATACAGTGGCTAAAGGGGGAAGGAAACTCATTATTTCGGTTTGCTGGATGCAGTGCCGGGTGTGCCTCATCTGGACTGCACCACATCTCCCTCTCTGTCACAGTACACCTGGGACCAAGCTCAATGTGACAAGGAAAAATGGAGTATGCAGTCACCTCCTAATTAATATAGCTCTACCACTATTGTTAGGCCTACTACTAAAGACATTCATGAGTGATCATAAAGTTACTTTAAAAAAAAGCACAATGGAAAAGCTGCATTGGCTAGGACTGAATCAATGATACTGACATATGAGGAATCACTCCATTAGCCAGCTATGTGCCACATTTTTGTTTATCACATATATACTGACACCAAAATCTGTGGCTTATAAGTGCCAGCGTTTACACAGTGAGAATTGGAAGGCCACACTGACGTCAAGGTCACAAAGAGCTTGCAAGAGAAGTTTTTTCAGCTAAAAGAAAAATGGAACCAACTCCCAATCACCCACTTTTATTTAGATTTCTGCAAGTGCTTCTGCAGGCAATATGCTAATGAGAGGGACTTGATAAATGACTTGTAATATTTCCCAGACATTTTGCTTTCCCTCAGAAGTTTGCCAATCTGATGTAGTTTGAAGATAATAAGGCGCACTCCGTCATTATATCAATTTTTGTTACCCAGATATTTCAGCCCATGTTAATAATGACGAGCAAAAGCAAACGTACCAAGGGCAGAGCCTGGCACCATTGATCAAACACTGTCATTTTAAGCACTGCTAGTCCAAGAGGCACACACAGGAAGGGACACGCGCGCACACACAGGCACAAAAATACCCCCTCTCATAACAAACCCACAAAATATATGCACAAATCCACCAAAACAGTGCACATGCTGAAGACACACACACACAGAGGCAATGAAACAAAATGTAATGGGGTGTGATTGTGGAAAATTATATTCACCAAGTACACTGGGTTGAACAAAGACAGTTCAATATTTTCCAGAAATACATCAGTGGGTTATGTTTCCTTACCGAGCAGAGTAAACTGAATCTCATTTTAATGACTTTTAGTGAGACTACGAGTTTACAGATCTAGTTAACAGCTCATAAATAAGTTATTTCTTGGCTTGCACTTGTTAGCAGTATATTGTTTTCAGGCATGTGCTGCAGGGCCTA
The DNA here is from genome assembly GCF_963576455.1 of Neolamprologus multifasciatus. Taxonomy (NCBI): domain Eukaryota; kingdom Metazoa; phylum Chordata; class Actinopteri; order Cichliformes; family Cichlidae; genus Neolamprologus; species Neolamprologus multifasciatus. The sequence continues at coordinate 20,174,359 of NC_140451.1, forward strand.
ATAAATGCAATCTCAATTTAATAGCATTTAATTACAAATTGACCTTATTCCCAGTTTGTTGCAAAAGTTATTGTCCAGGATCTGTTGGATTCACATTGTACTGCACTGCAAATAGCCTTTTTTAAATATGCATGGCAAGCCAAGAGAGTTCAAGTCAAAAGCATAACGCCTAGTTTAATGCCTAAAGCCTACCAAACAGGAAAAGTAGACTCAAAAACTAAAAAAAACTAAAGTAAAATGAAGCTTTGCAGTGTTTCAATATTGTAAAGTTTTTAATTAAAAGCTTTTAGGGGTTTTTTTTGCAAAATTTAAATTACTGTAAAGATGCAAGTGGAGTTGAAATATTTCATGTTTATTTATTGCATCATGAGTATCTTTAGAAATGGTAAAAAAAATAAAAATAAAAATTTCTCTAAATGTTTGCTACAATCAGTTCTGCAACTACATTTTCAGATGACTGTTATCTCTCATTCTTCCACCAAATTGATCTAAACAGGAATTCTTCCCATAAAAGATCACTGAGGTCCATCTAACTAAGCAGTCCCCAACCCCGGGGCCAGAAACCGGTCCATGAGTCGTTTGGTACCGGGCCGCAAGAGTTGAGGCTCGGGTATGAAATTTATGGTTTTCAGGGTTTTTAGCCTTAACTCGGTTTCCCTGGGTCTTTTCCCGTGTTGTAGTTGTGTGTTTTATTTTGAAAAAAATATTTACGTGTTACCATAGCGACAGGAAAGCATTAAGAGGCAGAGAGGAGGATGTTGCTCTCAATGTTGTTGGCGCACTTCAGGAAGACGCTGCTAATAAAGTTAGACAATTACACAGTGTATTTGCGTTTATTATTATATTTAAAAAATACCACAGTTTTTGTCTTGGTCATATCATTTTATTTTGTTGTATTCATCCGCAACACCTTAAAGGCCAGTCCGTGAAAATATTGTCTGACATTAAACCGGTCCGTAGCGCAAAAAAGGTTGGGGACCACTGATCTATACCGTAGATTAAAAAGTAAGTTGGACCAGCATCTGAACCAGCATCTGAACGGCACTCTTCCTTCACGTTGACCACCTCCATGTCTACAAGACACTGCTCAAACCAGGTAACCACTCTGACTCTTCATCAGAAATGTCAACAACAAACTACTTGTTTCCTGTCCTTTGATTATAAGCAGCAAAAAACATGCATCAACCCTGAAAACTATTCCAGCAACAGTTACTTCTGCACAGCCTTCTTAGTTATAAATCATCCCATCAAGCTAAGTACAGAAGCGCTTCATTTAACTGAACCTGTGTGAATGACTCATTCTAACCTGTTTGATTTTATTGCAGGATACTGATACTGTTCCACTGTGTGTTTTTCTACTCAGGCATGCTTTTACTGCACTGGTAGTGTGTATGGGATCATTGACATGCTGAAAAGTGAAGCTGCCACCTAGATGATTTTATTAATTTTGTTTTTTGTAAGGTGACCTTGGGTTTCTGAAAGGCGCCCTCAAATAAAATGCATTATTATTATTATTATGATAATGCATGGTGGATCAAAATTTGATGATATCATTCTGTGTTCATAATTCTATCAATTTTACAAAGACCCATACAGCCCCCACTACAGAGCCTCCGCTGTGTTTTACAAATGGCTGTAGACGCTCACTGTTGTCCCTTTCTACTGACCTCCATACATATTGATTTTTTACCTATTTCTTACAGACAGACTTTTTTTTTTACTGTCCACCTCTTTCTTTTGCCCTCCAATTGTCCATTTTCTTCAAGTTTTTTAGGAACACACTCCACACCATGCCAAGATATTTTGCTAATTGCTCTTTGGGAATCAGCTTGTAGGATCAAAAGCACTTTTATAAAAACGTAATAAATTGTGGTCATTTCGTGACAGGCTGATAGTAGCACAATTCCTTAACATAACAAATGAAAATTAAATCTTTGCTGAATTGTCTGTTATGTGTAGACACGACACTGGTTCATCCCCTGGGTTGGTTGCCTATTTGATGCTTCAGTGAATAAAAAAAAAATCCCCTGAAATTGGACTAAAAATGAGTGAAAAAGCAGCCGATGTCCAACGAAAAACTTTTAAAGATCTTCACAAAAACCTTGAGAAGTACTGCTCAAGACCCCTTTTTAAACATTACAAGAAAAAGTGGCTCCTTGTAAGCAAAATATAAGGAAATGAGAGGTGGCTCAAGACTTTTACAAAGTACTTTATAAAGAAACACTGAAGACTAGAAGTTACTAAAAGGTTGTTGCCAAAAAAGAAGAAAGCTTCAATAAACCAAAAAGTGAAAAAAACTTGCTTGTGCTAGATTGTTTAAGACATTGTGTGTATTTTTATACGACATACATTTTTCATGCCACAGTTATCACTACTATTTCTTTTTTTTAAATTCATGAGACCTTCCTGACATCCTCATTCTTAGTGAAACAAAGCTTTCCTCTAAGGGCTGCAATAATAGGGGTCAAATTGATCTGAAGTACACAAAAGACTACATTTTTGGACATTAAATCACCTTCAGCTCAGAATACAAGAAATATAAATATGTTACCTACCTCTCTGCAAAATGAGATGCTGTGTGAGGTGCTGCAGATCTCTGGTCACTGTGTACCTCCTCAGAGATAATATTAATGGGGGATCTTAACCTGATCTGGCTTTCTGACAGCTCTAACAAATTATAAGATCAGTGCCTGAAACGTAATCTTTTTCAGTTTACAGATAACCCCACCAGACCAAATTTCAAAAATCCTCTTAAAGCCACATTAATTGATATCATACTTACGAACAGTCCACACAAACACCCTGCCTATGGATTATTTCTCATAATGTCATTTCCACATTTAAACACACATTAAAACCCACAAAAATCAAACAAGAATTTGTAAGAATATAAATCTTCCGGATACTTTACTGCTATTAAACAAAAAAGGTGATGTCTGCAATCTAAACAGCTAACACTCCGTTTTAAAACGTCCTTGCTCAGCAGAAGTTAAATAATTTGGTTAATTTACAACTACTCGCCTTTTTCTCTTCCTAAACATAGGGCAGCCACAGGAGTCTGCTTTTTGTCCTGCTCATAATATAACAGCTGCAGTCTGACACAGTCTCCTCCTTAAATCAGATAGTTTTTTTTCCCCAGCTTCTTCGTTTGATACTTTCCAATTAGCACTCCTTAACCACAGACTAGTTTAAAATGCAGAAAAATGCAAGTGCAAGGTATTCTGCTCCTCTACCTGTGACTCTGTCCTGCTATTTAAGCTTCAAAAAGCTTGTATATAACTTATACTGAGTCTAACAAGTACTTGGAATTTGGTTTTAGGGCAGACTTTTAACATATGGCTCAATAATATATACAGTATTAAGAAAAAACCCAAACTAGAATGCTTATACAGACATAAAGACTGTCTTCTTTCTCATATTGCTCCCCAATTTAAATGTAATAAATGTGATTATTATTTTTTTCTCAAGTGTCTCTGGGGGAAAAAAAAGAGAGAGATTTGAATCTCATCGTGACTGCCTGAACAAGTAAAAGTATATCAGGTTTTGTGGTGACTTTAAAAGAGTAAGGCCAGAATGCATGGGTAGCAGTCACTAATGGGTCAAAGTGCACACAAAGTTCACTGGGCTGGCAAAAAGCTTGCAAGGGAGGAGTGAAAGCAGCACAAAGGAGAAACCACAAAGAAAGCAAAAACAGATATGGAGGGCTTTCTTCACCTTAGTTTTCAGCTTTCATCCAATAATGATTGCTGGAATGGGTAAAGGTAGGGATTAGATTTAAACAGACATCATCTTTGATATGAAGAGAGACAGATATCCTGCTGCTGAGATCACGCAGCCCGCAGCTGACTACGAGTGGACAGAACAAACTCGAAGTGCAGGCGAGCTCTGCGGCAGTGAGTTGCATGTTTTCTCCAGAGATCCAATATATTCATAACAGCCTTTCAACACTTGTCAAATAATACTGACCAAAGGCAACCTCTAATACACAGTCAGAAATTACACAGCAGATTTTGAGTAAAAATAGCTTGAAGCAAATAGCATTGAGAAGCAGTAAGAATGCATTACAGCGTAGGCAGGCTGCACTCCCACGTTGTTATTTCAACAAATCAATACATTCTGCTTTCTGAGAAAACATAATTAAGATGAACCTTAATCATGTGAACAGATGTGACCACACCTGACAAGGAATAGAACAGAGACCCTTCTCGTGTTACTATTAGAGTTTCTTTATCCAAAAAGTATAAAACTTGGGGAACACTTCTTTCCATGAAGAACAAATATATATATAAATAAAAATGTTAGTATGCCCTGAAGACAAGTGCTTTTGCTTTAACTTACTACTATGGAGTAAATGTTGACTGCATAACAAAGTTGCTATAGAATGACGACATCAATGGCATTTAGATTTGTTTGTTCTTTATATTTCATGCAGTATATTTGTTTCCTCTGTATAGATCAGTAGCACTAAATGGCAGAAGGTGGAATGACTCTGTCAACTAAAACCGTGCTGGTGCAAACTTTAAGATCATTTGCTTTGTTTTGTTTGCTTTGTTGCTCCAACTTGAATGCGCAGATCATCCTTCTTTTGTGAAAAAAGAGCAAACCACATGACTACAATGTGCATGTTAAAAAACTTAAGCATCTTAATAATGTGTCACACGGTGTTGATGTTTCATACTAGTCCTGAATTCCTCACCATCTGTCCAAGCTTGTTAGGAAATTAGAAGCGAACGTAAACAGCATTCTTTGAGCGCTCTTACCTGTCACAGGCCTCAAGAGATTGTTTACGACTAAGCAATACCAGCTTAGCTGAACTAATATTTGTGTGGTCACAACAAATCACCTTTTGTTTTGCAATGTACTAGTCACACATAAGTAACAGACTAACACGCTAATGCCGCCCTTCCTGCAAACCTCAATATGTCTCTGTCTGCAAAGTAAAGTGAACACAGACACCAGGGTGGATTAAATGTTGCTGTATTTGCATCTACATTTTAAATCCACGAACTTTAATCATCAGGTCTCTTCAATAAGATTTCTGCAGCATTGTGATTCCATTTTTTTAGGGGAACACCCAGCAGGTTGAAAATAAAAATCAGAGTGATGAAAGCCCCCTTCAACAACTCTTCTGTGCTGCTGTAGAGCTCATGCTGGATTACAAGACACTCACAAACTTTGGCAGGTAGTAAATCAGTCAACAGTAAATGCCATCTTTTATCAGATCATAAAATCTGCTTGTAGGCATTTAATTTTCCCCTCTCTTGTTTTAAAAGGGAAACAGGCAGCCTAAAGAAACCATGTTTTGTTTTTATAGAGGTTGCAGGAAAAGCAGAGTGTGTGTAAACAGAGCTAAGCCAAGCACTCCTTGTGCATTTGTTTTTGCCTGCGAGCGACAAGAATGTGGGAAACTGCCACTCTTGTGAAAGCAGGTATGAGTGTTGTACATATTTTATGTGACAGATGAATAAGAAAATATTGAAATGATTGTTTGTTTTCAGACAGTTACTATGCTAATGCTTCAAGGCAATATCCATACTGCCATCAAGACGTCTCACTGGAATATTTTATGCTGAAAATTTGTCTCAGAAATTTGTCTCATGGTGTTAGAAACCCTAACAACTTTCCAAAATGTTTTAAATAAATGTCTGTGTGAGTCACCCATGTATCTTGCAGATAGCTGGATTGTGTTATCCAAAAGTCTGTGGTGTCCAGCTACCTCTGATTTCAGGCAGTGCCATGCCCTTCCCCGGCCTTAAAGGGCACTCTTTACTTACAGCACCTCTTTTAAAGGTCACTGTGACTGGGACAAGTAAGCTAAAGATTGGTTCTGGCCCCAGCCACTGCATCACCCTTTATCCTTTACTAAACCCTTGTGCCTTCTTACAATTGCATCCCTTATAAACACCATTCACTGTGCTCCCTTTTACACTAGGTGAGGTCAGAAGTTCAGGCCACAGGTTTTAACAGTTAAGGCCGAGCTGTGAACTTGTGACCCCCTGGGGTGAGTAGCAAGGGGGAAAAAACTAGAGGGAAGAAAAGAAGGGGAGGCTGGTGGTGGTGGTGGTGGTGGTGGGGGGGGGGGTCATCTCTCTTCAATGCAGAAAGGCTGAATTTACAGCTGCATGCTGACTGCATTGCAAGCGCAGCAGAAAACACCTGATAGCATCTCCTTGGGGGAGGAACCGCCCGACCCCTTTGTTGTCTCACTAACAGTCACCCCAGCACCATAAATCATGTTAATTACTTGACTGATGGAATAAATCTTAAAAAAGTCAGTCTGTAGGTCTTGGAACAAGAGGTTCCCGCACTGCAGTTCTGCTTGCTCTGCGTTATCTGTCATCCCATAGTCACTGGGTAATCTGTCCATTTGTTGTTCCCTGAGAAGGACTTTTTGAAGAAGTGGACAGGCTAAGAGAAGGTTGGGCGTTGGTGACACGCATATCTCTCAGTAATCCATCTTCCTTTTGGTGGTCTCCGAGGGTGCATTTCATAAAATAAGGTTAATGTTAAACTTAGATCAGCAGTTAAAAGTGTTTAAAGCCAACTCATGCCACATCCTTCATTTAAAGTGCAGACCCAGAGAGTGACTGGAAATGATATGATAAAAACATGCCTTTGAAGACACAATTACAGTGTATGCTTTGATAGAAGAAAAATAAAAAGCCAGTTCCATCTTCAAGAATTCAGGCTACAGAAAACATATTGTTTGAAAAAGCTTTTTTCCCCCCTAAAAAGCTATTTTTGAAAGCCATCTCCTGAAATCATCCATAAATTACATATTTCCCATTTCTACATGCTACCAGATTGTGTGGAACTTTAGCAGTCTAACTCAGAGCCGCAGAGCAGCATGCCAAAGACATGAAAGGTCATTCACACACAATAACAATCCCTCTAAGAGTGCACTCATAGGCTTGTGGGTAATTACAGTTCTTTCACTGGAGTGTTTTGTGTTTCGCTTTGCTTGTTCTGTCTCAAAAGCTAACAACCACTCATTATTCACGGTTTGAGTTGGGCTTTTTTCTTTTTTTTTTTTTCCTTCAGCAGGTCAAATTACACCCAAGAGTGACAGCTCTCAGAGAAAGAGAGGACCAACAGCCTCACTGCGTTCTGGTAAGTGTAGTCTTAAATCAAGGGGGCAGGGACGCTGACTACAGCCCTGCAGTCTGTTGACTTTGTGGCAAGGGCAGCAAAGGGCTGGAGACATGGATATACTGTACTCTTAGAGCCCACTACAACAAAGTGCCTTCCATAGTAGCCGTAAAGTCTGTGATATACCTTTCTAAGGTACTTGTCCAACACTCTGTATCTTGAGAACTGAACAATCTATTCACAGCAGGAGCTTCTGGCTCAAGAAGGCTGCACTAATTCAAAGACAGAGAGTTTATTATTTATTCATGTGTGTGTGTGCATATGTGGGACTGTATTAGGGGCAGGCGGTACTCTGAATTCGTCACTATTCGTTATTATACACATCACTGGTGGCATGACAGGGATTGGAACTGCAAACCTACACATGTTTTTATGCTTTTGTCTTCTTTTCTAAACATATTGAGTTAATAATATAGCAAAAAAATGCTGTTGCTAATGCTACAGGTTGTGAATTAGCCTACCATCACCACCTTTATACATACAAGCATATTTTAGTGAGAGCGATCTACTTCCTACAACACTTTATTAACATCACCTCTACTTATTACGTAAAAGCGACCAACAGCCCAAATGCCTGGAGCTCTTCTTTCCACCGATTTGCAGTTAGTGCAGAACTAGTGTTAATTAATGGCAAACTGCAAGTCGCTTTATGACCTACTGTTATCGGCACAGCCTTAACCTTTAACGGCGAGCTTAAAAGGTGAAGCCTGAGTCAGAGAACTGAATTGCAGTTAACCATTAGCACGCATTCATATTAGCAAGACAAAATGTCAAGGAGACAAGGAGACAAGGAGATGGGGATCTGACCTGTTTGCTTATGGGCTGCAGAAAGTCCTACGTTGGCTCAAACACAGTGCTGACCCAGGCTAGCATGTTCTGAACAAAGTCTACACACGAGTTTTGATAAGTTACAGTGTTCCAACCCTGTAGTATAAAATCAGTGCTGGAAGAAGTAGTAGATATTAGCATGGAGAGAAATGTAGAATTCTTGTAAAATTCCCGATTTAGCTCGAACATTTGTGATTCCCCCCCCCATAAGTAAAAAACGTAATAATAGAAAAACAGTCAACAAAGGAAAAGCAGCATCCAGAACATGTCCAGCCACATATACACATCCACAAATCTACCTGCATGGCTAGTTGGGGAATTTTTCTCCTTTGAAAGGATTTACGATGCCAAACGGAGGGTAATGAAACCCAGAGAGATATTTACTGTCAGTGTCAGAGCTTATTATCCCGGGGAGGAAAATGGGGTCAACTGGAAATACTTGCTGAAAACGGGGTGTTGTCTGAAAAGGAAAAACAGTCTTGCCTCTGTGCTGTCGGAGTTCTAAGATCTCCAACAATAAGGTCACTGTTGAAGGATCAAACATCAGTAAGGCGGGAATAAATGGGCAATTCACTGTGAACTTCTGATGTTCTTATTGTTCTTACTGCAGCATTTTGCCCATGGTGCACTCTCTAATTTCTTTGATATGGTCCATAACTCATCACTGCACAGCTGATGTGGCATCTCCCTCTATTTAAAGTGTACACAAGACCACCATGTGAACATCAAGATGATTTATATCCACCAGACAAAACCAGGGGCTTTGTCTGCTGCACATGCCACTGCCTGGTATCAAATTCAGTGACAGAACATTTATTGCAGTGCGTTCAATTTGTGGCAATGCTCTAATCTGACCAGAGACCTAACCCTATTTCCTAACCCTATTTGCATTATACAAGCTCGCTACTTGTCACATAACCAAACAGGGAAATCGCATTTTAATAGCAATTCACTCAAATAAAACTGCATGCTTGCTTGGTTTCGGCAATTTCGGCAAGTTGTAAAGTTTTAGAGCACAGCGTATTTTACGTGTCTTTATGTAAACACCTATTCGCAAGTGTCGATCTTTCAGACAAGAAAGTTTAGTATAAAAATATCAGGCGGAAAAATATATTGCCAAACCACACCACCCTATTCAAGCGGCAATAAAACATTTTCCACGCTCCCCTTTAGTTACTCTTGCCATTTTCATATATAAGGAATATTGTAATAATGCAAGCCAATACCACGGTATTGATCATGGCATTTACCTTGACTGCTTAAGAAAGGACTGTCAATACAGTCAAGTAAAAATGAATGAGCTGTCCAAACAAGCTTCTCTGCAGATAATTAGGATCATAAAGTCAGAGAACTGGACTGGATGTGGTCACGGTGATATGGCTAACGCTCCTGTGAAGCTCACTTTGAACAGGAATACAGAGGTATAATATTAACAACAGATGAGTGTTGACGCATTCCCATTCACACATGACTCCACTGAACCAGAGCCCATAAGCACATTCAATTATTCTTCTCCTAAGCCATTACAGGGAGAGTGGCTAGTATTATCACCACCTAATGGCAGATAATACACAATATTCAGGAGTTCAGTGTACTAAGCATTTGCACAAGCCTTGGTAAAGTCCCTTACTTAATCATCCATTTGGTACTCTGGGGAGTAGGTTGGAAAAACCAGAGGCAACATTTCTTTTGGCACGGAGGCCAAGCTACAGCAGAACTGCACATGTTCATCAGGGGACCATGAGAGGAGACAGCAACACAGCTGTAGTTTGTTGTAGCCTTTGAAAATGAGTACAAATGTTTTTGTTGCGTTGGATTATTTATTCTGCATACGAGACGCCCTTTAACGTAAAGGAGAACAAAACTGAAGTAGGAGAAGGAGGAATAGGGAAGTGAAAGATGCACAGTGGTAACATGTTGGGCAAGGCTGCTTATGAATATCGAACGGCTCTTGCAGAACTTGTATCCCTAATTCTGCACCATCATTTCCTCTGGGAACAAACTTAAATAGATCACACTGGTTGAGATCCATTATCCATCACAGCATCCCCATTCATCTCAAATGCATAATTTCTATGGGTGATGTGTTGCAGTTCCCAATGCATCAACATTATTTATGGTTTGACATTATAAAAGTAAGTGCATAATTTATGGGCCTAAATTAATGCACTACCTTCCGTGTGCTGTCTGTTTCTCAGAGATTCAAAGCCAGATTGCTGCATGCCAAAACTATGGAGCAATCCCATTTACAGCAGAGAGCCCACAGCAGCCTTGATTTATGACGGTAAATTAAAAAGAATGAAAAATTTATGACAGCAATTTGTGGGCAGTCATAAAACTATTATAGAACTTTGAAGTGGTGTTTTGTCCTTTTGCGTGTAAGTGATGCAAGATGACCCAGTCTTACAGAAATACCTCAAGTCGTCTTATGTGAGCAAGATCACTGCTAGATCGAGATCGCCGGTTACACTGTCAGAGAGTCAAAAATTGGAACGTTAATTGACAGAAAATGTTATTAAACTTGAGCGAATTCTATTAAAACACCACTGTTTTCGAAATCACTGCAGTCAGTACATGCCTGCTAAGTGTGTGTTCAACCTCGCTTTTGCATGAAATCGAAGCCGCAGCTGGCATTAGAGTGGATGCCAAGCCATGATTGAATGAAAGCCCATCCTTGACTGACAAATGATATATTAAGCTTTCAGTCAGCAGGGGGGGGAAGCCAGGCATGTCAGTTACCTGCTACAGCAGAAACTCCACTTGTCAATCTTCCATTGGCAGGGCTAAACAAGATCTGAAACGTTAAAAGCCCTGCACACCGTAGTTTTTCACTTCCTTGTGTGTCCTGGGCACTTAGACATCTCAGCTATGTGATGGCTATGAATCAGCATCTGCCATGGATGTCAGGGCACTGCATTCATAAGTGAAATACAATTTGGTAGGCCTCTGGGCGTGCTCCTACAGTTTCATGCAGGATATCAGAGAACATCAAAAAATGACAGACAATTGACTCCTGAACATTAACGGAAAAGTGACCTTCATGAGGAAAAGTACATCACTGAGTATATCATCATGACACATTTCACACAGGCAAATTAGACACACCCACTTAAATGGCCATGTAGGGCTATTGTTTCTGTGTGTGTAAATATGTTTGTGTCTACTCCAAGTGTGGTCCATTAATAAAGATCTGAGCGCGTATGTGACAGAGGTCTGTGGGCAGTGTTGGGCAGCTCTGAGTGGCCCTCTCCTTGACTCTGACAGTGTTGATTATGGATGATTAATGGTGTAAAAGTACAGAGAAAAAAGGTCATCTCCTGGGTTCTACAGGGAGCAGATATGCTGTGGGTAATTAAGACACTCGTGTAAGCATGATTAATACACACATGACACTGAGCGTGGTAAACAGGGAACACCGATCTTTGAGTTATGGACTCATTTCTATTTCTCCAAGTACAGAAAATATGGTGACTGTGTAAAGTGATTTAATTGAAATAAATACTTCAAAGCTTACCTGTTTCGAAGGTAGAGGATCCAGCCAAGCATCCAGACATGAAAAATAAAAAAGTAAAATGTATTAAAATAAGGATAACTTTAATATTTTACCATAATAACATGAAAAAATATTATTCAATCTTTCTGTCAAGCACTGTGTCCATCTGTATTTTACTAGTGCAGCCTATAGGCCATGCAAGGATTATATGACAACAGAGTAGCATTTAAAAAACGAGGACTGGCCGGCCTAAGCTGACCCGCTGCCACGGAGAAATCAATCAACATCAATATGTTCTCACCACAGTCTCCTCTAAGACAGAACACATCAGCACATCCTGTAAGCAGCCTTTACTCATATTACACTTGCTTGTATAGATGGTACAGCACGTACACATGGGCAGGACACCAGGTTGCAAATAGTTTTTAGGAGTCCTAATTATTATCCAATTACGCTTACCGCTGACATGGTGACAACAAATAACAAAACACTAATAAACTTTAGTATCTCTGTATTTTTTATATTTATGCAAATAAGTGAAGTCAGTTGGGTACATTCAAATAAATACAATGCTTTTAATGACTAAAACGACACAGATGATTTAAACTGGCACAAGAAATACAAAAAACTAAGGCTGTGTAGGTCCATCTCTGTCATGTGACAAGCTTAGGGTTCACAGGTTAGAGCAGTCTGGGTGACAGCTGTCGCTTTACTCCAGTTTAGTGACTTATTCTGTCAGTTAGATGGCATACGCATGCCCCAAACTTACCACACAATGACTTACTCTTGGTTTTGAGGTTTACATAGCATGCAATAACTTGATTGTGCATGTGTTCTTAGATTTAGTTTGCCAAAAGCAAAAAGAGAAGCTTTCTTTAGCACCAAATAAGATGTCACTTTTTGTCCGTAATTGAAAGCTACACTGTTCAGTGACGTTACAACAAAAACACAGTACACAGGTAACAGTTACACTTTGCATAACTAACATACAGTTAGGTTCGTGATGAGTGAAACTGACGCTCATCAACAAGTCATACTAGTAGTGCTATAAAAATAGTAGCTGACAAAGGTCTTCAGCTTTAGTTCTTGTCTAATAATCAGTGATAGTGTAATGGTACAGTTATAATCGTCATGACTAAACTCATTATGGATCACGTGGGCGTTGAGGAGCTGCAGTTAATGTTGGAGCAGAAAGGTGACACTGAAGAGAAGCAGAGTTACGTCGAGAACAAAATTTCTGCATTCCCAGTGCAGGGCTCGCAAAATTTCAAAATCCCTGGTAGCCCTTCGGGCAGGGACTCCTCAGTTTTTGGTAGCCCAAAATAAATTTAAGTAGCCCGGATAAAAAAGAGAGCAATTTTTTGATTGATGTTTTGTTTCCCGTTTTGTTTCCGTTACAATATTATACATTAAAGTATAATATTGTAATGGAAACAAAACATTAATCAAAAAATTGTTGAAAAACAAATTACAACATTGTCTAAAAATTACAATCATCAACTCAAATACTTGGTTCTAATTGAACAGAAATTTCTATGAACTTGTAAGAACTGTGTAGGACATGAATCAGTCTGTGTCAGATCCTGAATTTGAAATTTCCACTGAAGTCACGGGTAAGAGGCAAGTGGAACCAAGATCTAGGCCATTTGCTTTTTGAAGTTTGCAAAGACTGCTAAATTGTGCCAGTGGTAGTTCACTCTTTGCAACATAGTACGCTGTTTTAAACTGATTTTCAGGTTTATTTTTAGTATGTTATTTGCAATTGGTGTTTGTTCTGGGAAAGATATTGCAGACTGAGCAATAATGCATTTCTTGCATTTCTCATGGGTTCTAATGGGGGGCCTTTCTTAAAATGACTGGTCCCAGTAACAAAGGCGCTTGTCGACTCAGAAATCGAGGGAAAACCAACAACACACCCGGCAGAACATTATGTTATTTACATGGGTGCACATAAGTGGTCCGCATGTGCGCATTCGCTGTCAAAATAAAAGACGCGCACCAGATAAGAAGTTGTAGCGCGCGTTTGCGTCCATATAAAAGACACTGTTTTTGTCCGCTAGAGTGGGATTTTCACGGCACATTCTGCACCACATCTCTGTGCGTTCATCATTTGTTTGAAGCCAGCTCACCTCCTGCAACCACTTTTCCGAGAATACGCGTTTCTTTTGTGGTTCGGACTCCTTCTGACATTTCTTTGGAGGTGGAGGAACACCAAAGTAATTGCTTAAAGGAGCTTCTTCGACATCTTTAAGAGTTCTAAACAAATATCAGTCCTCCTCCAGAAAATCTTATGTACGCAAACACGCGTTGCAACTTCTTATCTTGTGCGCTCTTTTTATTTTGACAGCGAATGCGCACCTGCAGACGACTTCTGTGCAGCCCTGGTTATTTAGCTCGTCCTATTGCAGCCACAGAAATTCTTTTGTCCATAAAACCATAAAGCTGCACTTTCTTTTTGCCTTATAGTCTGATTTGTCATAACTTTTCCGTTTTGTGGTAAGCTTTTCTTTGGTTGTCACTTCTTCACCCTGACCTGTCTTATTTGGCTCAGCAGAACTAAAATATATATCCTGCTGCTTTTACACACGCACTCACATAACGCTCAGCAATTCTCTGCGCGATCAACCTCTCACATGTTTAAGCTTGCTGCGGGAGATTTCACTTGTCATGTTTGCATAGTAAGCTAACGACTGATTAGACGATGTCAGAGGAATTGGTGCGCAAATTATCGTCACTCACCAATCAGTGCTGTCGCTCTCTATACACAGTTCGTGCGATTGCAAAGTGAAAGCAAAAAACAAGCGCAAATTCAAACGCGATTTCAATATGTCACATATTGACAGTGGCTCACCGATGCCAATTACATAATTACACAGCTACATTTCAGAAAGAATGCAAAAGTATTGACATATATTTTCCTTCCTATGATAGCCCGACGGGCAGGGCAGAGATATATTTTGGTAGCCCGACTGGAAAAATGGCTAGCCCCGGGACGTCGGGCTAGCGATTTTGCGAGCCCTGCAGTGAGACAGTTTGCAGGCTAGGACAGGCAATACCATGCTCCATACTGCCTGTTTTTTTCACCTTTTCCCCCCATTTCCTGTTCCTGATCTGTATTTTGCAGACTCACCGCCAAAAGACTTTGCTGCAGGTCACACATTTTTGTAATTTTAGGTGTACATCGACGTCAATAATGCCCACTTGAACAAGTAATAACCATATGATGTTCTGTGCAATAACACAGCTGTCTTCTCCTGATACTTGTCGAGACAGAAGGGCCCGTGTCAGATCCTTAGCTAAATTGTAAGTGAGTTCCAACATCAGGCTTACAGTATGCCGCACGGCTTCACATGTCAACCAACAGAAGACTACCGGGGCTGACAGTCACCATGCAGCTCCACACGCAAACCCTGCCTGTACCAGAGGCCTTGCGATGTGATAGCACCACAGAAAACAAAGAGATGGGCTCCATATGGCCAGCCTTCAAAAAGAAAAAGAATGGAACCGTGAAGAGAGTCTGTATGACAGCACCAGGAAGCATGTGCCATGAAACGGGATCTCAGCCAGCACAACGCTGACTTGCAGCTAAAGCTGGTTGTAATGTGAAAAAAATCTGGGTTTAAATTCCAGAGCGATAACTTTTGAGTGCATTTAGTGCATGTCGGTTTCCTTTTTTTAAAAACGTATCATACTTGATAGGTTAAAGGTTTGCAGGGTTCCAGTATCATTAGAGCTTTTGACTTCATGCAGAAGCGGCTTTGACCACTCATTCATCAAAAGCAGCCTTATTGTGTGCATATTTGGACAATCTGGAAAACTCTTATTCCTGAGTAAGATAGAAAGCAGGGTTTCTCACTTCCTAACACAAAGTGCACACAGACTTGGCAGCAGATTTCCTGTTGGAGCCCTGTGTCTCCTTTGTCCCATCCAAGTTTGTTAAACCGCTGTCATTTCAATTGTTCTGCTATAGAAAAATTATAATCCACCTGTCAACAATGACAAGCTGTTGGAAAACTCAGCTAATGGATAGTGTGGGGCCCTGAAATTCCAACCAGGGCACTTACTGCCAACGAAAACCATTACAGAATGACAATTCTTTTCAGTTTATTTGAAAATTGAACTGAATCACTGCTGCCTCCCTGACCATGTAACCACGATCAATTTCCACAGGCAGACACAGATGTGAATAAAAGGGGAAAATGAAATATTGACTTGTTTAGTGTGGGTTTTTATCTCCTCCTATTTTAGACAACGGCATAAAAACTTCATTCAGCATACTTAACTATTTCACCATAGTGCAGATAGCAGTGCAAGTCTGAGATAGCCAGCCTATATTTAGGGTTACACTGACATGGAATTAATAATTTGATGGGCCCATTCCTAGCTGTTTCCATAGGTCAGCCTGAAAAGGGAAACAGTAGCACCAACAATTACAGATGAATGTTGTCTTTAGCCAGCTTGCTTTGCTGGTGTCATCAAGATAATTGAGTTTAACATACAGGAAAAGTCGTGTAACATTACTTTTTAAATAATGGGTTCTGCTTGAAAAGAAACATTTTTTGTGGAAACATTTAATAACTGAATTTATGTCGGGATACCAAAAAAAAAAAAAAAACGAAAAAAAAGAGAAAAAAGTTTTGATTGCTCTTGTGACCTGTGCACAGTTAGCATGCTGCGAGTTTACCAGCATGGTCCAGGATCGGTTTTGTTCACACTCGGGGCCTATAACACCAACAGCCCTACAGACAATCGCTAAGGAGGATCACTTTGATCTCTGTGCCTCACTAAATCAACACCAGACAAGGTTCACGCAAAGGTCGGCAAAGTCATCCGATCGTCACATTCCAAAAGCAAGCATTGCATGACAGCCCTGTACTGGTAGAGGTTAAATGTCACCAAAAGTTCATGCACGATACCGGAAGTTGGACAAATGTAATATCACCCTAACACGAAAAAAAAAAAAAGAGCTGCAGGGAAAAGAAAGCAAATACAAGCAGGCAGAAATGTGGTTTCTGCAGCTAGTGGGTTTAAAAGTAGCACTTTTAAAAAAAATAATGAATAAATTCTTAAAGAAAATTAAAATAATAAACAGCCTGTCCGTTTTCTGTTTAATGTTTCTGCTCCATATTTACAACTGAAATAAAAACGACTCCGTGTGTATATCACTTCACACCATTTAAACATACCTTGTACACATTTCTCAGCTTTGATACTGAGCAGAGACAAGGATAGCAACAGTAACGCGCTCCCTGTTCAGATCACACAAACACAGAAGTACCCTGCACTGCTACACAGTCATTTACACAGGGTCACTACTCTTTACAGGAGACCAAACCTATCATAACACAGCTGTGCGCACAGACCTCCTTTGTATTCTGAGAAAAGAAAAGGAGGGGGGGTGGTAAAAAAAAGATGATCCAATTAAAGTTGTATATCACTCTGCTATCCTCTGTCAGTGCATATTCCTCTGGCTCTATTAGAAGCCAGCTCCTCCCAGGCAGGCCAGTGTAGCTCTGTAATTACACCTCTTCCTCTGACAACCTGCATGATTGTTTTCCTAACACTGTATTACTTCGTTAGTACTTTCCAGTGTGCGTTATTTTTAAACTGTCAGTCTGGCTCGACTCATCCTACCCCCCCCCCTCCTTCCCCCCCGCCCCATCCATACCCACCTCCAATCTACACTCGTCTGTTTATCATAACAATCATTAATAACTGTCACTTGCCAACATCCATAGAACAAACTCATTGCCTCATTACTATGTTGGAGCGTTTGTTCCAGCGCAACGCTTGTGTATCGCTCACAACAGGGCCAAGCCAATTACTTTGCTGAAATGGAATCACATTAATCAAAACTTAACAAGGTGGCAAATTTAAAGATATCACATTGCAAAAGACAGCATAACTAATATGTCACTGTCGCGGTTGCTGTTGAGGTATGCAGCAGGCAGGGACTAAATATATTGCCTTCCGGGGTCCGTATGAATTTAGACATTTCGTATGATAAGTATTATAAGCCGAATGAACTGCTTCTGAGGACCTCCTTGTCACGGCAGTAAACAAATAGGGGTCAGGAAAGACAAAGGATTGGAAGAGAGTGAAAGAGAGACAGAAGAAAAATGCAAGAAAAAAAAATAAAAAGGGAGCGATAAATAAACCTTAACAGAAATGGGAGGACAGGAGTGGGAAATGACAGAGGCAAAAGAAAGTAGAAGAGGACAAAAGTGGGGAGTAACATGGAAGGAGGAGGTGCTTAAAGACTAAGAAAAGGCTTCGAAAAGGAAGGATAAAAGGAGAGAAGATATAGGAGGGACGGACAGGGGAGCAGTGATGTAGAAACGAGGAGAGTGAGAGGGAGGAGGAAGCGCTGAGCGTGTCTCTGAGAGCACCAGCAGGCGGCAGTTCATCATGTCTCCCTTCACAGAGACGTTTTCTTTTACACTTTAAATGATGATACTCATCAATCACAGTCTGACAGCTGCATCAAACCAGCTGCAAACATGCAAAGGCCAGCAGTGTGAAACCTGCTGACGCCACCCATCGCTGCATACAGGAGGAATCAGTCAGCCGCTCGGCCTCCGCCCAGGATTTATCTGCTCTCACAACACACCAGCTTGCTTTTCTCTCCGGCAAACCTAGAGTAAATACAATCTATTTCAACAGAAGTACCTCGCGTGGGTTTGAGAAATCACATATGGATGGCCAAACTTTCACTGAGTATTTAATTTGGACAGCTTCCTTTGCAATATTGTTAATAACAATGACAATATTCTGCTCTATTTTAAACACAAATATTTAGCAGCACCAAGCAAACGCAAAGCCAGCAGGTTTGTGCAAATAAGACTGAATTTAAGACCACCAACACACTACGTAAGTCACAAATGTGTAACTTACAGGCGTGCCTTTTGCTTTACTGTCATGTAATGTTTCGGAGATTGGGTGTACTATGCCGTCTTCACAAAACCTGGCAACTTATTACCTGTGCGATTGAAAAGTTCATATGAGTGCTCACCATATTGGGATGCTAACACTTGTAAATGATGGGATAGTGTAATTGCGTAATTGGTAGAAATCTGCACTTGGATTGAGGCACATAACGATAGATATTACTGAAATTGAAGCCATGTTGGAAAAATTTAACCATAATTTTCCAATGAATGATTAAAAACCATTTCTGCAATTCATCTGCATTTTGAATCGATCATTCGCAAAGACAAAACGGCAGTTCTTGGTGCCAGAGGTTATCCATACACAGATCATCCACACTACTGGTCTTAGATGACTCCCTTCAGCCATCCTTCACTTTCTCCTCCTCCGCCTTCTCCTCCCTTTTATTTAGCGTTCTTAGTGACTGCTCATTTCTAGCACTCAGTCAGAGGGAGGGGGGAGCGGGGTGATCTGAACAGAGCCAAGCAGATGGATGCGAATTCAAAGTTTCCTGATCTTTAGCAGAAGTTATAGAGGGTTATCTTTGGCTGTATATCTGGGCCCTGGCAGCTCTCCCCTGGTGATGAAGGATTAAGCAGCACAGCTGTCTCTTCCCAGAATGATGCAGTGCAGTGCTCCCCGACACGACAGCATCACTTAATCTTAATGTCCGCTCCTCCAGCGCAGACGCACAGGACAAAGCCAATCAGCATCACATGCCACGGGGATGGACCCTGCTGCCTGGCCCGGGAGTCTCTCACCCTCGCAGGCCGATTAATCAACTTCAGACAGCCCAGTTCAATCCCAACTACAGCTCCCCTTTCTCTGATCTGCTCACTCCCGCTCTCTCACACACACGCAGGAATATACACACTCTAACCGATGTGATGTATAGAGTAGGGGAGGGCTACCATGAAGGAACGCTTATCAGATTTCAGTCCACATTATGCATGTCTTTGTGTTACACTGAGAGAAAAAAAGTAGAGAGCAAAGAGGGTGGGAGTGGAGAGTAGAACACCGGGGTGGGTTATTGAATGCTTACACCTCATTTCTGTCACAGGCCACCTATTTGTTGTGAGATCTATGAGCTCCAATGCAGGCTTAAGGAATAATGACTAATGCTCATTTGGACAAATGGCTGTTTGGGAGGTCCTGAGCAAGGATTTAAATCCAGTATGATACCTAAACCTTTTCCTTTGCACTGCAGTCTCAACTTCTCATTTCACCCGATAGCTTATCAAGCTGATCCCGATCTGAGAGCTCCATTAATTTGCACTGAACACGGACAAAACGCAGAAAATGGATTCCATTGCCCTAAACAAGGGAAATCTGCTGAGAATCTGCTCTGATATATCAAATGCTGTTCATCAAGTTGCCTAGCAGCACGAAGACAGACAGGGAAATAATATGCATGGCAGAATGATGTTAGGGAAACGCACCCCAGTGTATGTTTAAGACGTCCTGCAGAACCCTGGTTATGTGCAGATATAGAATATTAGCTCCATAAGTTACTCTCAATTGCAGTCAGTCTCATTACCCACGGGCATTTCCCTGTTTCATGGAATGATGAAGAGCGTTTCGGCTTCAAGTCGAATAGTGGGGTGTTTACAACATTAATGCACGCAGGACTCTCAGGCGTCCTATCCAAAAGGCCGCTATGATTTAGAAGAGCTAATTTAGAGCAATAAGCATTGAACACCATGAAAGCATCATTACGCTACTAGCATACAGTATGACCTTGAATAAGTAGTAAAACAACATAATGGGATTCTTTATCTGAAGAATACTCTAATCTTTCTTTCGCACAGTCCTCCTGTATCTAATATATGTGTGCTTATATAGTGCCTTAATAAAAGACATAAAAAGGGAGATGTTTGCATTATTGTATCTGTTTCACCATGGTGCTGCAATTCATAACAGAAAAACGCTCTTAGGTTTGATAATAAAGACCTGTTTTTTTATTGCGGTGGAGTTCACGGTTATAAACAAAAGGAATTCATCTTATTAGTGATGTTATGAAGCAGCTCCCAGTCAGATATACCACACAATCTGGGCTTGATTTCTTTATCTGTCATTTCCAATCTCCTCACGGTGCAGCCTCTTAATCTAATAAGTTATTCTGGAAATATGATATTCACCAAGCAGCAGTGGTCATTTACACATAGTTAAATTGTTTCTACCAGGGTGATTACTGCTGGCAACAGCACAGCATACCGCTCTGGCAGTTTATGATGGCGTCTAAGAGTGATTTACCAGCGTTATCTTCCCGGCTAAGGGAATCATTTTGGCCAAAGTTAGCAGAGCCCATGGAAGATTTCAATCGGAGCTTTTCCATGAAGACTTCACCCGTTGAAACGAAGCAGAAACCAGAGAGAGGGCTGGAAAAACAAATCTTTTAAAGATTGGATACTCGTCTGCCAATGTGGGAATAGACAGCCTATTATTCTACTCAGCTGCATGAAGACAGATATTGATTTGTGGCACATACAAACAACATGATCAAGGACATTGCAGGCTTTTCTCTCAGAATAGGACGATGGGTTTGTATTGCATGTACCAAATGTTATTGCCAATATGCTTTGCTCCATTAAAACACAGAGCTAAACAGCTTCATATTTGCTTGGAAAATTCCCTTCCGAATTTCCTTATCGATACTTTGCCGCTTGCTGTAACATTTGTGCAGAAAGTAAAACTTCTGTCATCCTCGATGTGGAGTCAAACTAAGCTATCTAAAACTCAAAAGTAACCCGTATTTTCCAAAGATGTGCTCTGTGTCAAGCACATTTTATGAACAGGTGAAAATAACTGGTAAGTGCTACTGGATGATATAGCTAAAGCATAAATTTGGCAGAACACTGATACGTATATTGAGACAAGCCTCTTATTACCCTACAATTCCAAAGATCCCAGATCAAATCCACATTATAGTGCCGACTATATAGCCCAAATATTACTGTGCCATTTCAGTTTTATAGATGTCTACCTGTAGTGTGAAACCACCAATAGCCTTCTAATGATATGATGATGGAGCCAGGGCATAGTTCCATTAATTCATCATTCTATATTCTCCTCCACACCTTCCAGACCCTGCTAATACAGACATCATCTTCTGCCCCACGCACATAATAAAGGGCTGTCAGATCCACAGCGTTATTAATTAGCACTTCTCTGAGGTGAAATTCAATCAATTGCAGGCCCTCTGATAGCTTTTTAGCAGGTTATGCAAATCAAATGTGACCAAGCCCCGTTGCTTCCACGGTGGTCGCTAAGAAGAAAAACCTAGCCGCACTGCACAGTCACTCCTCAGACTCCTCTCACTTCAGACTCCTCCTCCTGGTCCTGTGACAGTGCTAACACATTCATTACTTTAACATTTGAGCTCTCCCAGCTCTGATCACATCAGGGAGGGTGAGAAAGAGAAGGTACGGTGGGATGGAGGGGGGTCCTTAATGTTCATTTAATTAGAATTAGACATATGGCGTATGGAGCAGAGATGGTGACAGGACTTGCAATGACTCACCTAAAGGGAGCAGAGAGGCAGCACTCAGACATCATGAGATCATAGGAGTACAATAATAGATGGACGAACCTATTTGATCTGAGTGGGTTAACAACATGTTTGCAATATGCTTGGAGTTAGAACTGGTTTCTGTATATAATAACAGTAATACTAATACTAAACCAATGGCAGACCAGTTATAGATTTATTTGCAGCTGTTTTTAGGCTTGTGTCCTAAGGAGGCATATCCAAGCAAGAAACTCATACAACCATTTAAACTGATACGTCTAAAAGATACAAAAATAAGGTCAAGGTTCTTCTCCGACTATAAAAATGGATTTTTGCTTTGGCTACTGTGCAGTTACACATCATTGGAAATGCACACTTCCATGCAAACATGCGAGGATGAGGGTAGCTAATGGCTCCAAAATCTCTCCTCGGAACCTATGCATTTTTCATGTCACCATAAAAGGACCGTCTGTGGCAAAGCTAACGGCGTCAGGCGCTAATTGATCTGCGCCTTTAATGTGTGTGAAACAGGGGAGTGCCGAGCAATGCCGCAAAACTGTCACCTCAGCCTTTTTCCTCTAATGCAGCCATAAATCCTGTAACTCTCGCCCTCTCAGTCAGATGTTTTCATTACTACCATATCAGTTTTATTGAAATTACTGACATCTGCATGTTTCAATAATTGCAGGTCCTCCGAAGCCGTTGTAGCATTTTTTCTTTTTAAAGGGGAGGAGGCCCACCGCTCTGCGTTCTCGATCAATTTTCTGCTCTCGAGGGACGAAAAAGGGAATGTGGTATTGGAAAAGGCACAGAGGCCCTGATAGATTGTGTGGTTACCCTGTGACGGAGACAAACAGTTTAATCCGGTGTAAATCGGCAGGCACAGTGTGAGATTGTTTTATACAGAGATGTAAATTGTATTGTCAAAATCAGTCATCTTCCAGGTATGGGGCTTAGTAGGAGCCACTTTAGAAGTGGAAAGACAAACGCTTATCTCACTCCACAAACCCTGGGGGGAGGCACAGAGCCACCTGGAGCTAGCGCTCTCTTTGTGAGGACATAACACCGTCAAATGAGAGGAAGCACAAATACCTGCTGAATAAGGTGTTTGGGATTTATCAAAGCTGAAAACTATGACACAAATTTGTACGTGTTGCTGGCTGCAGTGTTGGTTCTTATCATTTCACTGCAATGGGATCCTGGTGCAACAGCATCACAGCCTAATATAATAGACACTATGAGATTGGGAGGTTACAGTGCCAGTGTAATGCATGTGTTCCTCCTGTTTGAATTATCTATGGTCTATCTATGCATAATGCATACTAGGATGGGTCCCATTATTATGGCGTAGCCGGGCAAATGAAATATCCCTGGAGTTTTCTTGGCGACACAGTCCACTAAATCAATGCAGCACTTTGATAAAGCTGTATGTCTAGATAATAAGTCAGCAATAACTACTTGCAATCATTTCATTAGGTACAGTATGGATGATACAGTTAGGGAAATGAGAAAAAGAGGGTTGAGTCTCTAATGTGGAAAGTGCTGGCTCCGTGCCTGCGCATGAGAGAGAGACAGGGAGTAAAAGAGAGAGAGCGAGAGAGACGTGGACCGTAACTGCACCGGGTCTTTATTGTTTCACCTTGATTTTTAAGCCTGTGTGCGTATGCTCCTGTATGACACACAAGCATTGTGTGGTTGGTGTGTGCATGTTTGTTTGCTGTGACTGGGATTAGACTGATGAGGCTTTAGTATATCTGTCAGGCACAGTTTGGGGATTGGAGGAGTAGGCAAGCGGGAGCCAGTGGCCATACATCTCTATTACACTAGATGGTCACCACTGTGGCCAGCTGTTTATTCTCATTAGTTCACACGTTGGCTATCCAAAGCAAGCCTTTACAGCCTTTCCCATAGCCGAGTCTACTGCGATCCAGTTCAAACCAGTCCAAAGCAGACGTTTTCAGAAGTACGTTGGTGTTATTTTATTTTTTTATCGTTTAGTCGATGCATATTTTAACCTCCACTGCAAAGGCACAGAGAGCAGACAGGAAAGTGTTATTGGCAAAAATCAATATTGATGATCAATTCCACCGCACAGCCACTCAATCATTCCTCCCGTATTCCCCTGTCCAACCTGGTGAAAAATTGCAGGTTTTGGGTATAATATCTGTCTTCTACATTGCAATAGTTATTTGTTGTGTGCTGAAAATGCAACCATGTGACAGTGAGGCAGAAGCATTAGCAGGCTCTCTTGGTGTGGGATACGAGGGAAAAGGCTGCTTTTTCATAGGGGTGCACAGACAAGGCTGCAGTGAGAAAAGCTAATGGCTATGATTAATGACAAAGGGCCAGAGGAGAGCCGGGACACAGACGCTACATATATCATCCTCTCCCATCAGTCTGTGCACCTCCCAAGACCCTCTCGGCAGAGCGGGGGGAGAGAGAAGGAGGAAGAGGAGAAGTGAAAGAGGAGGAGGCGAGGCAGAAGTGAGACTGAGAGAGACAAAAAACAAAAAAAAACGAAAAGAGGAGGACGAATGAGAGAGTTATCTACTTCCAGTCTTTTACACACAGGAATTGCTTCTCTCTTCTTGGGGGAAAGTGGGAAAAAAAAAAAAACAAGTGACAAAGAGGTGATAAGGTGAACAAGAAAATGGCGTGTAAAATAAGTAGGAGATATTCTGCGAGAGAGGAAGAGAGCGGTCTGTGATCGTTCCTGATTTCAAGCAACTTGACTCTTCACGTGCCAAAGCCACATTTCCAAGGTCTTATCTGCCATATGGTCTGCCCTGTTTGGATGATTTATTAGGTGAGGAAAAGTGCACAGATAAATTTTACTGTGTTTCCCTGCAAAGGCAAGCTACGGTGTCAATAACAAAACTCAGACGTCTTTAATGAAAACTTTTAGTACCGAAAGGGGTAACCATCTATTTATGAGTCGCTATAATATTACACCAGCAAAAGAAGAAGAAAATTTTTTTATCTGTGCTTCTCACGCACTGTACAAAAAAAAAAAGGCCTGAGTTGGAACTGGTGGGGGTGGGGGGGGGGGGGTGGAGGGGGTGGCAGATCATATCCATATGTCAGCAGCTCCCAAGCACCCTGCATTTAACATGGCGCGGGTGTATTTCTGCTTAATTGAAGCATTCAGCTGTTTACAGCTCACACAAAAACAGCAAGGGTTTATTTATGGCCAATTATAGAGTAGTGTTTTGAGTGAAGGAGGCCCATTATGGATTCCAGCCCTTTTGATTCTAATTAGTCACTGTGTTCAGGTTTTTTGGTTTACATGCCTGATTTACTGGGAGGAGGTTCGGCAGTGGGGGTGAGAATTAATTTCCTATTAAACAACATATGCCCATTTCTAAATCAGACAAAAGCTTGCTGAGTAACAAGACATGAAAACAATAACTGTGGAACAAGCTGCTGGTACACCGTCGCTGCCGTGTTTGCCTCTTTACTCGCGTTTCATGAGCAGAAATTAAGAAATTTAAAGACAGGGTGTGTGAACAAAAAAATGTAGCCCGTCTTAGCTTCATTTAGTGCACAGTATAATTTGATGCCAGTATATTACAGTCATAGTATTTTCCTCAAGTTAGAGAAATGGCTGGGTTATAAAAATAAATATCAAAGGCTAACCATGATAAGGGCATTAAAAAAATGTACTTCTTCAAAGGAAGACATATGTATATACCCAAATAAAAATGCGTTGAAAGCAAATAATAAAGCTGCATTATTTAAAGGCAAGCATTTGATTGCAACTGCAAAAACTCAATGGCTTTCTTTCCACTGTGCTAGCCTTATGAACTCATGACATGTGTAAGCTATTCATTACAAGAAAACGGTTTGCCAAACGTGTGCCAACAGCTTCCCAACAATGAACTGTTAATTTGCAACTAAATGGGAGTCCAGTGCACATTTAGGTTTTCATTTGCAAACCAAAGCTGGTCCTTTGAAGTACAAATGTCCTACATTTAACAAGGTAGAGTCACAAAGGTCACAGATGACAAAGGGACTGGCTCAGAGCGAATGTCAACATGTTACCTAAATTCCAACGCAGCCACGGGTTTTCACAGTAAAACAATCGCCCCTAGCAAGGGAAAGAAGTGTAATGGCAGAGAACAAACATAAAACTGTATTTTTAATCTAATTACTGAAAAAGAACGCAGTAAAAATAACCGATGCGTATGAT
Source organism: Neolamprologus multifasciatus (assembly GCF_963576455.1). NCBI lineage: Eukaryota > Metazoa > Chordata > Actinopteri > Cichliformes > Cichlidae > Neolamprologus > Neolamprologus multifasciatus. Next base: position 20,200,453 of record NC_140451.1, read on the forward strand.
TTAATGTTGTTCTCCCATTTTATAATCAATGGATAACCGGCGCTTGCGCTACTTTATTCCTCTCTTAAAGCTTTTTGACTTATTTATGGTGACTGTGTAGCAATTAATATTGCACAGGCTGCATTGTCATTTTTCAAGCCATTTCCCAGGAAATGTTGTACACCCCGTAATGGCCCCTCTAACGCTGTAGCTGTCATGTCCTGGACAGCTGCATTTTTACAAGACAAACTCAGACACGTCACACTCATCTCTCTGTGGACTAACTCGCTGCTCATTTCCACACAATAAACACAAGCACATACACAGACCCACACAGAGGCCATGCCAGCAGCTGTTAATAGCTGCATGGAAAACTTTGATTAATATTTCACCCCTTGTTGCAGGGCTGCTGAGCGAGTGTCACCTTCCTAACATTGTCCCATGAAACCTTTTCTTTCACGGGCCCCCACGTTGGAGAATGACAAATCTGTTAGAAGGATCCCCCAAAACCTCATCAGGCTAATTACGGTGTAGCCATGCGGCTCTGATGTATGTCCGCGTCTGTGCCTGTGTTCACACTAGTTTAGGTTGGAGGTTTGGATTGAAGCCAGGTTAGCAGTGCCAGGGCATGGCATGCTATGAAAAGAAATTGAGACCTCAGGTTTCAAATTAACCAGGTCTCAAGCACTTCCCTCGTGTACATCCTCAGATTCACCGTGCTTAAAGACATCGAGATTTGGTTAAACCTTTGAGTCGGATTCGGCAGGCCATCCTCGGCCCCATCTCGGAGGAGGGGGTTTTTGGCAAACGGAGGGTGTGAAAACAAACTTGGCTGAGAGATCTGGATGTAAACACTGCAGTTCCATTGAGGTACCACCCCTCCTCCAACCGTTTACAATGTTGTTGTCAATAAACTGGAAGGACAAGGTGATAAAAACCTTGAACACCAACATCATGTACTGTTTCATGCAATGCAAATGTGACCCTGTCATTAAGTTGGCACACAGCTTGGTTCAATGTTTAGCAGAACATGTTTACGCAAAAAGCCAATGTATGACATCTTGGATGTGAAAGAAGTCAACCAAGTAAGGAAAAAAAAAGCTAAACTCTCATAGATTAAGATACACAAAACCCAATAAAGTAATTGTGCTTATACATATCCATTTGAAAACGGTGGTTTAAATATTTACTTTTATAATTCTATTATGATGGATAACAGTTAAACACTTCAAGTTAAGAACGGGAGACAATGTGCTAATAAAGTGTTGTAGATAATCGCCTGTTTGCCTCCATGTGCTCCCACAGACTGAATGTGACAACAGAACTGATAATACCACAAAGACATGTGCATGAGAGAAATATGAGCATATTTGTGTCATTCCACACCTTGACGTGTACACTGCCACTTGGCACAGCTTCTCTGTCAGCTGTTGTCTTTTGTTTCCACACACTTCACACTGGTTGCAGCACCTGTCTTTGCCATTCCTCTGTGAAGACTGTGTAGAAGGATAGAGGATGGAGAAGGTGTGTGTCACCTGGGGCCCTCTGACTGAGAGAGGCTGTCATGCCCATCACTGCCCCAGCAGGCCCGCCAATCACATGCAGGCAGACCCACGCTGAGACAAGGCCACGGCAAACAAGCAAACAAGACAACAATCGACAACAATCTTTAAAAACGCTTGTCATTCTCCTCGGAGAGATTTCCATTTCTGCTACTTAAGCGGCACATGAAAACACGACAGCCATTGCAACAACAAGCTCTAAACACAACTCTGGTGTTCTCCCTCCTCGGAGAGATTACAATTTCCAGCCATTTAGCAGAGAATGAGAGGCGTGTGCAGATTGAAGGGATTGGTGCAGCGCACGTTGGTGTGTCGCAGCCTGACTGGGTTGAGCACGGTGTGCCATGTCATTTTTGGGTGCGCTGTTGCTCAACATCAAGAGAAATCGATGGCGTCTCCACAGGGGCAGGGAGGCCTGTGGAATAGAGGAGCTTCTCAGGTCTGTTTGAACTCATTTTCTTTTCTGGGCGGTTGCCCCCTCGCTCAGCCCCCTAAGGCATCTCCCTCACAGCAGGCCCTGACAGCTTGACACATTGACAGCTGCCGCTGAATGACAACTGATTTGTACAAATTTCAAGCCTTATAAATCTACCTGTCACAACAAGAGCATAAAAGAGCTCGGACCCAGCAGGTAATTCGGAAGTGGTGGGGGAAGAAGAAAAAAGGCCTGCTTCCTCCTCCTCCTCTTCCTCACTACTGCCAGTCTGAGAGGGCAAAAGAAAAAGACACAAGATAGAAAGTAAAGAAAACACAATATGGCTCTTTTTTTTGCTTTCCTGACAGTACGCCATCATCTCTCCTCAGGTCCACTTTGAATGGGAAGCAGTGAAACCATTTTCTTGCCATCAGGTGATCAATTGTCTCATTTAGAGATTATAAAGAGAGGAGTGAAAATGAAAAAGTGCAATTTGGTTTTACACCAACATTAAAGGAGGCCACCTGCTACTCACAGGATTATCGCATCAGTCTGCTTTTCAAAGCTGGCTCTGGCTAAATGAGCAGGCTCTTTTTTTTGACGGTATTTAAACACTATCCAATAGTGCTGCTGCGCCCCGACCACTCCACCCCCGCTTTTCTTCTCTTGGTAATGGCAGACCTGGCGGGCAAGGCCTATAGCTGCAATAACTCCTCCTCAGGAGTATATCTTATAGCTGGATATAAACTATGAGAGACGGGGGCAGGAGAAAATCAATAGAAGTGACAAACAGAGAAAATGGTTTATAATTCTAAATGAGTTATCTGTCTCATTTTTAAAGGGATTGTGGTTTGTCTGCGGTAGGAAAACCCCTCCACCACCAATTATTAAACATTTTAAATGAGTCTGAAAATCCCCCTGCTTGACTCTTTACCCAATTTTTTTAAATAGAAAAATGCTGCTCATGTATACTCATTATAGCTACAAAGGCCTTGATGTCCCCAAGCCTTCTGTAAATACTTCATAAGATGATGCACAAAAGGTCCAACAGTAAAGAATCTCTTCCCACTGTAACTTTGTTTGCCGAGGCTTTTACAATGAGAGGCAGATCCGCTGATAAGAAAGTGGAGGTCATCCAGCCACTTCGTTACAACTCATCCATGCTGGGCTCAGCATGCTCCCACAGTTAAACAGGAATCACATAACTGACCAATGACACTTATACTTGTTTACCACTGGTTCTTTGCTGGATGTGCACCAGATTCCTCCAGGCTATGATTGAGACCAGACTGAATCTGCAAGCAGGGCTCTTATATGTGAAACTGCACTGTTTGCATGCAATCTGACAGTTGGTAATATGTGTTTTGCGGACGGGCATGAGTCATTAAACTAAGATTGACTGCCACAATTATCAGAAAGTCGGCGTACAACAGCACCGAGTAGATGCACATTTTGCTTGGCAGCGTGGATAATGAACAGCTCTCAAAGTGGGTGCATGAACTCGGGTCTGTGGAGAAGTGAATGACTGCCAGCTCAACCTCTCCTATTTGCAAGTAGGCAAAACACTCTAATCCTCCATTTGTGTGTATTCATCCCTATCCTAAATGTGCCCTTCCGCACTCTAACCCTCAAAGACCCTTCACTACATGCAACCAGCGACCCCGCTGTTTGATTAAGACCTAGCCCCACTGCTTTATCCCTGGACAGGACCCCGGCTGGGCCAAAAAGCACGAGTTAAGCAAAAGGATTATGAGTGCCACTCCCATCGAGGCAGTCAAACTGTCACGCAAGATCAAAGCACTTCCCAGCTACCCTCAGTCATTTAAAGCAGGTGTCCTCTCATATTCTAATGCCGGGACAACTGCACGTCCTCAGCTTTTGGAAAAAGGTACTGGAGGGCTTGTTTTCTTGTGATATTTTGACTAAGTATACAGTCGTTTCTTTTGAGAAATGCTGAACTGTTTCCTGATACCTTAAACCAGACAGTAACGTGTTTGATACACTGTGGGAAAATGGTAAGAATTAAAAAAAGTTTCTGGCAGATGTTATTTACCCAAAACAAAACGGCACAAGTCGGATATTTTGTACTGTAAGAGCACAGTTGATGACAAGAGTCCTATTATGTCTTGATAATTTGGGAACACAGGCATGACAAGCATCTGTGGCGTAAATAAGTGAACACAGACTCTGGTGTGACACTGCTCCAGCGAGACACAGCCTAAACTCAACATGTCCCTCAGGACCTCCCATATAACACTCAAAATCACATGCTTCAGCACTCCACCCCCCCTAACAACAACCCCTCCTCCCCGCATATGCACGCAGAAAAAAATAAAAATTAAACCAAGAAAGGAAGTTGAGGAAAAAAACAAGCAAATTATGAGCAATTATAAGGAAAGAATATGTGATGTATATAAAACTAAAAAGGGGTGAGGAGAGGAGGGTAGGCCTGTCCAAAAGTCACACAATCATTAAAGGCACTGAATGGTTCTTATTATGGCATCTGAAGCCCAGCTGGCCTTGGATCCTGCAGGTCGGCTGTAGTTCAGCTGAGGGTCTTGTGATCTGGGGTGGGGGGGAGGGACTTGGCGCGAGCGGGAGGAGCTGTGACTGAGGGCAAAGGGATGACGGATGGGCCTAAGGGTGAATGCCAAAACCATAAATCCAACCTCAGCCTGACCCCAAGCTCCAATAAACTTTATTTACATTTTCACATTGCGTCCACCTTTAAAACGTCTATGTTTAGACATTTCAAAGCAGCCTGACGCGCCCATCTATCTTTCCACCGAGCTTTCAAAGAGGACAGCGAGCTGGGACTAGTTTGTCCCATCCTGACCTGACAAACTGTCTGCTCATATCCACCCCTGACAAGGATCACTCATAGGATCTTTTATTAATTGCGGGTTTGTGAAAGAGGCTTCTATTTATATTATCCGGCAGTCGCCTTTGCAGCTCGCCTTTGCAGCTCGCCTGCTGAGCTGCGAGCATGCTTTGAGGCATTTAGGGACTTTTAACTTTCTTCTCGTCTTTGATATTTTCCCACATGTTATTCCCAGACTCATTTACTAATGTTTATTTGCATTGATTTAAGCCTTTATTTAAAGATTAAATTAGATTAACTGGCAGATATTGGCAGTCAAGTACTAACCCACAGTATCACATTTCCTACTGCAGGGTGTCATGGGGATCGTGTCTATTTACACTTCCATCCCTTTAATGATTTTCATTCAGAAATCAGTTTAGTGTTTACTCTCATCAGTCCTGTCTGGAATTATTTCTGGCAACTATGAACACAAAACTACTTAGAGTAATTAGCAGTAGCAACAATTCACTGTTTTACTGCCAAAACATAAACACACGTATACAAAAAAAACCCTTTCAATGCCAGGAGAGCTCGCATGCTTTTAACTCTTTTCTTCTGTTTGTGAAAGGGGAAATAAATAAATAACTAAAAGGCAACATCCTGCCGTTTCACTTTCCTGCAGCTCCCATACACTGCTCTTTTTGATGTGGGCGCCTGTTGAGAAACCTTGTTTGGACAGCCATGGGGTGGAGCTGCCAGGCTTATAAGTCTGCCACAGAACACAGGCGCTCACAGGGCAGCCCGCAGGGGTCCTCTCATCGGCAGAGGGAGGGGATTCTACCACCTTAGCGGGTGAGAAAGGCACAGTATTATTACACCCATCAAGGAAACTCCAGCTGACAATAAATCCCTGAGCGCTTACAGTGCAGACAGTGAGCATGGAAGAGTGCCACTGAGCGAGAGGGGAGGAGGGCGAGGAGACAAGGAGAGGAGAGGAGGGAGAGGGGGAAGAGGACTATCCCTCAAAAGGCCATAAAGCCTTCAGGCTGTCATTCAATTTCAAGAACCATGACAACGGAGAGTGTTTGGCGACTCCATTTTTTTTTAACTAAAAGATTTCGGCACCACAGCTGATCTGTAACAGTCATTACAGCCCTTCTAAAGGCAGTAAACGTTTGACTTGACGAGCAAATTTTAAAACGAAAGAACTCTGCCGTATCCATTTGCTCTTCACGAGCCTCACTCGACGCCTTCCGCCTCGCAACTCTATGTTAACACGTGCACAATCCCAGCTTCTACCAACAATTTCATTCTGCTTACAAAAAGACATTACGATGGAAAACAATATACGGAGCGGCTGACTGCAGGCAAAACCATTACTCGAAGAGCATCCTGTCAGAAAAATCTGCCAAGAGCTAAAAGCAAAATACACATCTAAAATAATCACTGATGATTCTGGGCTAGTTCTGTGGTGGAGACGGCGCTCTATGGCCTTGTGTGAGAAAACAGGGAACATGCCTAAGTTATTACTGCAGGAAGGCAATCTGTCAAAGCCAGGCTGTTCTGGCATAGCCAATACCACTGGTGAGATCAGAGAGTCAGATTCTGCTTGCAATTACTGCTAAAGGACCTTGGATGCAGGCAGCCTGCTATCAATTATTTCCCTGGCCCTAGACACTTGGAGCTGTCAAAGCCCTACTGTCTTCTGTTTTGTAACAGAGGGCCCTCTGAGACTCTGAGGAAGCCTAGCCTCTCTCCGACAGCAAGGGAAGATAGTTTGTGTCATTAAGTAGCGCTATTATGGATTCACACACACTTCAGAGTGCGTTTTTCTCCTACTTTTCGTGCTCTTTCCAATCTGTAGTATCTCTGCCTGTATCTGTTTCTCTCTCATACCCATTCATCCCATGACGAGGGGATTAAAACTAAAAAGAGAAGACAGACCATGAAGAGAAGCGTTCTAGCTGACAGCTTTGACCTGAGTATTTATGGCGAGGCTCTCAGCTCTGATATTCACCCTGGTTACTTTTATGTGTACTGCATACCAGCTCTCAAAGGGTACGTAGATCCCAAGGCTGCACACTTTCATGCTAACTGGTACTCTGGTCAAAGTGTTGAAAATTTCCAACACAGAAAAGTTTAGTTATTTTTTTTAGTATTTATTTTTTGGTTACATATATTAATGTTTATTCCCATCTGTCTCAGTCTTTAAATTCCCCTAAATTAGAATGATGAGGCAATTTAACAACAGCCTAATGTGCTATAAATGAAATTTAAATATGCTTTATTGTGCCACTTATCCCACTGCATGCTTCCTTGTGAATAAAGGATAGACAGGGATAGATTAATCATTTTTTTTTCCACAGGATGACATTATTTTGGCCTACTCAGCCCTGAGCTGTCCCCCAGGGCGAGCCCCCTGGATCATCCAGGATCGGAGCTTTGACACCAAGTGACAGATCACCACCCCTACCTCCCGCCAAGTTCCGGGACCTTATCAGTGAAAATTGCATTCTTATGGTAAGCAAATGTGCTCCAAAGCAATACTGCAGTTGCCAGTTTCAGGAAGCTGTCACGGGAAAGGAGGAAAGGTCGTGTACTGTGTGGGTTTCAGCAAGCTAAATGTAGTATGTACACTGTGTGGGTGTGTAAGTGGACAGACATGCACCTAGCATAAGAACCTGGGGTTCAAGGGATGATAGCAAGGATTACTGTCATCTTAGCTTCTCAAGGTCAGCTGCTATCATCAGCAGAGGTATTATCTCCTCACACAGACAGCTAATGTGCTGCAGCTTTATCCTTGAACTGAAAAGCGGTCAAGAGGACGGTCAAATATTTTTCATTTGCTTTGCTTTTCTATGACTGTGTACGTTTATGTGGGGGTTTTTTTTGGACAATTTGGAAAATAAAATTGGTTTGAATGACCATGGCACCACAATACAAATGAAAAAACCAAGCCAAGATGCCCAATAGGTTGATCAGCTGGTCAGTAATAAGCCCCCACTTCACCAAGGTCTCCATCCTTTGCCGACTCTCAAGAACAACTTTATGTATTAACTAAGAAGTAAAATGAGCTGAATCACATCTTTCTCCTGTACATTCAGACAAATCTTCAGCCAATTCCATCATCCTCTTAGACTAAGACTCCCCAAAAAAAAAAAAAGTGCCAGTTCCAACAATCGATGTTGACAAAACTATGAGCGGGGAGCGTCAATCAAACTCGGGTTGCTATTAAAATTATCCAGAAGAATTCCAGCAAACCGGGAACAGGTGAGAGGATTCAATTTCAGCTCACTGATTGATACAAGATATTTGTTTTGGTAGTGAAATTAAACTTTTGCTTAAATCCAGCAACGTCCTTTATCTCCCCATTCTTCTGTAGGTTTAGTCATGCATGGAGAAGGTGCTCAGAACTTTCCAAATACACTCACAGAGATTGGGGAGGAACTCACTCTGTCAGAACCTTTTGTGAAGGGTTTACAGCTTAAACCCCCTTGCCCTATTACACCGGCGACCCTTTTCCCCCCCTCCTTCCGATTCAAGAGTTTCTCCAAACATCAAACTTGGGATTACCTTTTGATTTCCTTTTAGGTGAAAAGAGTTCTTAAGTCCACAGCTGTGAGGTCTGACAGACAAAAGCAAGGAGGAGGGACTGCGAAGTCACCATATTTATCATGGCTGGGTTACCTCTCCTGTCAGAACCTTTTTTCTTCCACATGCTAATTAGCAATATCTTTCACACTTCCAAACCTGCATCATGTCCTGCCCCCGCCCCCCCTCATCCCCCAATTCCACCCTACTTTCCTTTTCTCTTCCCTCTTCCTCCCCCTCCACTCCTTTCCCCCTGCTTACCCTCAAACAGAACCCCTCTGCCTGGCTCGAGGCTGTCCCTCTCCTGGGGGAAACGAGATCTGTCAAATCAAGTCGAAAGCCTATTAGCATGCTAATCCACAATAAAAGCACGAGATTTGTCACTTCCCCTTAGGTCCAATCAGACATATAAGGAGTGTTTATAAAAAATACAGCCAAATTTAGCCGATTTGCTTTCATGCTAGACCTTGTATGTAAACTAGGGGGTGATCAGAAATACAATAAACCCACTGAAGGGCTGGACTACGTAATACACTGCATGTGTTAGTTAAATGTTTAGGGGGTTCTGAAGTGAATCGGTCTTGCATTTTCGCTTTCAAGTTTTTGTTACAACTACATTCACATTTACAGCTCGACAAAAACCTTGATTAAACAGTTGGCATCAAGATTTGTGGGAAAAAGGAGTCGGACAACATAAATTTAAATACAGTCTGATATGCATGATGTGCAGAACATGCCGTTATCTGGGTAGACATGCTGTAAATCTAAAGACCTCTGCATGACATTAAAATCCAGCTCGTATGAATGCATATATGTCAGCTGCATTATGATTAAAACTGTCGGTTTAAGTGAAAAGATAAATCGTAGACACATTATCTGTCTCACAGTGAGTAATAATTTGATTATTGCATCATTACTCTTTTTGTATGTTCCATCAAAAGCCAGGTCATATTCCTCTCTACTGATAAACACTCCACTCATCCCAATTTGTCATCTATTTTCTGAAACACTGACAGAGATGTGACAAGAAATACAACGCAATGTGTCTGGTTGTGGCATTAACTTAAAAAAAAAAGAACTTCTCCTGTTTCTCAGAGTGCGCCAAGCATGGCCTGCACATTCGGAGATCAGAGAACATGGCCGCTGTGGTTCGCCTGCTACCATCAATCAGACCCCAAATGGCTTCCCTGACACCACCACTACTCATTTTCCAGTGTGCCTTATGAGGCAACCATCCTGAAAAGAGCAGTAGGGAAAAAATGGTAAAGAGGCAGGGTGCGTTTTGAGAGAAATCACTGCCAAAATTTTCCATAACAATAGGTCTCCAAACCCATCATCTGGAGAGGTGGGCCTCGGATGGAGTCCAGGTGCACACCAGCAGCGAGTGAGTAAGTTCACTTGTCAATACTGTATGTTTGAAATTTTTTGACACACGCTCACCCCTACCTTACCCCTCCCTCGTTAATGTCATCCTCCCTCTTCACACTCCTCTCCATATCTTTACTCATCTCTCATTTCTTCCCCCTCCTCCCTTCCGTGTGCAGGGGCCAGAGTCAAATTTACAACAACTGTCAAAGTCAGGGATGACAGATAAATTAATCTTCTCTTCATGAGTTTACATCCCAGGCATCTGGTCTGCTGATCTGGCCCCTAACAAGCACAGGGTCTCAGCGAGCTGTCTTTTAAAGCTGATGTTTTCATGGCCAGAGATGAATTACCCTGTCACGAGAATCTATTTATACAGCAGTTAGAGGGTGGGGCTCTGGATGCAGGACAGCATGATTTCATGGGTTAAGGTCCCCTTGAAGCATCTGTTAAATCTGGTTTTGTCAGACGCACATCAGCACCAGGTCCATTCTTGTAGTAGTTTGTGTTATACACTTTTTTCATATAGGCAGACTTTTTTTTTGTCTGATATCTACAGTTTCTAGCTGGCTAACCCACTGAATATTCCTCACTACTTAAACTCAGAAGTAAACACCTCTGTGATTGTGGCTCCATTAGTGAAATTACATTACAGTAAAGCATGAGAGCATAGGGAGCAAATGTAAATTCACATTCATCATCCTAAAGTCAAAGAGGAGCTGGAATACAGGAGATGGAGTTGCCCCTGTGGATCCTGGACCAATTTTCCAATTCAAACAAATCCAGTGGATATAAAATCTTGGGACTCCCACTGGCACTAAATGAGCCCAAGCTGACAGACAAGCATATTTTGACGAAACATGCATGGCCTATTTTAGTACTACATTTGAAAATACTCAGAATGTGGGGCAGTACAAGGAAAGGTGCCTTTCTTTAACTATAGAAACATCCAGATTTATCAATAGTCTTTACTGAAAACCTAATAGATTGTATTAGGCTTTCTCCTCAGTCTTAACTTTTGCTTTTGCATTGCATGGATGGATAATGGGACCAAAAAAATTAAAAGAAAAGGTGTAAGATGCTTCATGTATAAGACAGAGAAAGTATCACTGGAGGAGAAATCAGCGACAGAACTACTGCAGAAAAAATAACAAAGATGGCTTCTAAGTTAGAAGGAAAGACCTGATTTTTTTCTTGCTTTGTTGCCTTTAGTTTATCAATGTAACCTACAGGAGCATTTAGTCTCAGTAGAAGTCATATGTTTCTGAAGGAAAGCGACAATAAACATCAAAGTCAATCTACTGAGAAGGATTTTAAACAAAGTTGAAGGGCTTAGTCATATCTTTACAAAGTACTTTAAAAAATAATTACATGCCTTTACCTGCAAATAAGTCTTAAAAAACAACTTTAAATCAGTAATTCATGCCCTGCTTTGTACATCCTATTTACAGAACCGTACCTTGTTTAGTTTGCAGATTCATCTTTAACTTTCTGCAGCAGGAGCTGAACTGAGTAAGTACAGAATCTCTGCTGCTCCCTTTAGGGGTCGCCACAGCCGATCATCTGCCGCCATCTCACCCTATTACTAAATCCTCTTCTGTCACACCCATCCTCATGTCCTCCTTTGTGAACCTCCAATCATTAGAAAGAAAAAAATAGTCATTAGGAAATGGCTAAGAGAACCAAGCTGTGGGAAATGGTAATGCATTCTTAGTGTCAACTAACAACTGCCCAACCACAAGCTCAACATTTTCTGTTGAGGTGGCTCTTGAAAATGAGACCTCATGTTAATTAAGGTGAAATAAAAATAAAAATTATAAACAGTGTGGAGCCGTGGCATGCGTGACCCTCATTAATCAAAGCAGAATATCTGCTTGTGTGTGTGCTTGTGTTAGTGCATATTCCATTTGAAAGCCTGTGATCACAGAACTAGAGTTACAAATACATAACTCGCTCCAGAAAGTGCTGATGAGTTTCCTCTTTCAGCCTCTCTCCCTCACTTTGTCTTTCTCCCTCTCTCTTACTTTCCATCTCTCTGTTTCGCATTCATCTTAAAATGGATTGCTCTGTCACCTGGACTAACACTTTACTGAGAGCAGCCATCAATACTTTTTGTCAAAAACTGCAGGCTGTGCCAGACGTGTCATCAATCACCATTTACATAAAACAAAGAGCTTTCCATGACTGCCAGTCAGAGGCAGTGCTGCTCTGACTTTGCCGAAGATAGAACGAGCTGTTTCACAGGTCCAAAGAGACAGTGACTGCACTGCAAGCGCATGTGTGTCAATCTCCAACCGATTACTATTGGTTTGCAAATAGCAACCAATAAACCAATGAACCAGAGCTGTGATCTCCTCCATAGGAATCCAGTCTAAAAAATAAAAAAGGGGGAAAAAAGAGCAACTCTGAATATTAAAAAAAAAATAGGAAATAAAAAAAAGAAGTAACATATTTAGGCCGTTACAAAATGTAACAATCAAAGGCAAAGGCTTAAGTATACACGCTGTTCCAACACCTCATTGCTTCACTACCATCTGTGAAGTCTCAATGTCCACCTGTGTTTGGACAAGTTCATAAGTCAAGAGATATGAACGGCATCCTCTCCCCTCAACCATCCCCAGTAGACAAAAATAAGCCGGCTTTGATATGAAACACACGCCCGCCTAGTTCATACATTTACAGTTTCTGACACAGAGAGGAAAGCAAGATTTCATATCATTTATTTAACTGAAGAAATATGGTAATCATCCTTATAATTGTCCCCCACTCCGATACACATTTTCTAGACAAATACAGTAAGCAGGCCAAAAACCCAGAGATAATCTATTCAGCCAATGTGGTTTGTTATTTTGGAAACAATGTATTGCATAAGCACTAAAAACCGATTCACTAGAAACTAACAAGATTTCTTCCCCTCACCTAAGGTGTAGCAAACGCGCACGCATGCATACCATGTGAATGTGCATGCATAGGTTCACACGCGCACGCCTAAAGAATTCAATTTGGAAACCATCATTGGAGCGCAGAGGAGACCTGGAAAGTCATATTGCTATAATGCTCAGATTATCAATCATCCTGACATTTTATTGGCTTTATCACTGTACATACCATTAAAATGATGTCTGGCCCAGATTGTCAGGGGGCAAACATTAAACAGGCCAGGATTAAAATGCAGATCCCAAACACCTTTCCCTCAGCAGCTGAAATTGCCCAGGACTAGGAAGCTGACTTTGGATGTGCTGTCAGAGGAGACATCACATCAACACAGAGCTGGGCTGACGAGTAGATAGATAGTGTCACACTCAGGAAATGCAGAGGCTTCCCTCTATTTATCACACGCCGTAGTCAGTCAATGCGCTAAAAGAGTGATAACAAATGAGGGGAAGAAACATCTATTAATCTCCCCTTGCACTCCTAATCAGGCATCGTTGGCAAACCCCCTTTGCACGAGAATGGCATGCAGCTAGCCTACCGCTCATGAAGCTTAACACTTGTGCTATTAAAAGTAATTTTGGTGGCTCTGAAGCAGCGAGGAAAGGAAATATCCATATTTCAAAAGATCTTGACAGTTAAAAGGTTGTTAATGGGCATTTAAATGCTAGTGCTGCTGCCAAGCTGGCAATGAGAGCCATAAAGCAAAAGAAATGTCTCCTCTCTCTCAAAACCTTTAATCAAAGCCATGTAGAGCAAACACACAACTCTGCTCTGTGTACAGAAAAAGGAATGTTTTTCCAAAATGTCTTATTTTACTTTCCCCCAGAACTTCGTGTAGACATCAAATGGGAATTGCCATTAGTTTTTTGTCTTTATCAACACGTGGGTGGTTTACCATAAGAGCTCTGTGGTTACAGCAAAACTGATATTTAAAAAAAGAATCTATATCTTTCTGAGAAGCAATTCAGAGAAATGCTTTGCGTTTGTCACAGTTTGGGAAGTTATTTTTTAATTTCTGCCAGAGGAAGTTTGGCCTGGAAAAAAATCAGCAAAGTTTTAAGATATGTTAAATGCAACGCACTCGGCAGCCTGGATAAAAATGTGGCATTCAAAAAATTTCGACAAACAAGGGATTTTTGCCTCGCCTCCAAATCTGTCTTAGCTGTCTCGCTTTTGGAAGAGTTTTTTGACATGAAGCTCGAATGTCCCTTGCAAACACGTCTGACACCGCAAATAAAAAAGTTGAAATAATAAAGTGAATGAAAACAAAGGAGAGACTATGCACTGCTGGTATTTGGATAACTAACTCTCCACAAGCCTACACTACAATCACAGCACAATGGGAGAAGCAGTGAGTGACAGTCACCACTTTTACATGGTAACAAGTAACCAGTTTACTGTCAGCTCTCAGTCCCCCATCTTTTTTAATGTAAAAGAAGCAATTTTAGCTGTAAAACATTACATCCTTCTGTGCAAACAGGATTAATGGAAGCGTTAGAAACCACATTTTAGATTAATAGGCACTAAAGGTCCAAATAAGTAGCCTACAGGATATCTTGTGGTAAAAGAGAGTTACGGCAACTGATATATTTTCAGTTTGTTTGTTGTGATCATCATATGATACGAAAGTGGCCCAGCTGCTTCTATCACAAGAGATTTTTTTTACTGCCATTTAATAGGCCTACATGGTGTGGTAGTAGCAGAGGAACAGCTGCAAATGTCTCTTACCCATCATCATAGGTCTTATGTTTGTCTGGGAGAAATCTATTCAACGTGAACACGGCCAGGTTGAGTTGATATTCCAACATGTGACAATATTTAAGGTTTTTATATTTTACTGATAAGTATCAGAAAAATGTAAAAGCAGCATGTAAAGTGGATGTACTGTACTGAGTCGCTGTTCAGTTCTTTATATTTTGCTAAATGGGAAAGAGATGCAGTGATTTTTTTTTAAAAAACATCTGCAAACATAAATGGTACACAGTACATCAGGTGAAAACAGAGATTGTATAGTTCTAACAAGCCTGTAAGTTAATATTTGGTCTGATTATCTTTATTGTCCTACACAGCCTGAACTCTATTAGGCAGCTTTCTTGTGATTTCGTTAAATAGTCTTCAGAAATAGTTCTCCAACCGTCTTAAAAGACATTTAACGCTCTTTTTTGGGTGTTAGCTGCCTTTTATTCTATCTGTCATATCTACCTGTCATACATACATTACCGTCCACACACTGATGACAATTTGAGCCAAATTTTTCAAATTTGATGTAATCCCTCCATAAGACTTGTTACGACTGATTTTCATCCCAGTTCTTGGGTAATTTGGCACGCCTCAGCCTCCACCAATCTCCACTACACACCATGCTGAGATATGTCAAGTTTTCAAGTTTGAGAATCACCTTGCGGGTGCAGAAATACTATTTTATTTCTGTAAAACTATTATCTGACATGTTTTGGAAATTCATCTAAAAAAGGGGAATGTGGGATGTGTTTGTTTTACAGGCTGCTAATAACAAGGTGCCTAAAGATACAATTAAAAATGGGTTCTTTTGTATATGTAGCCACAACACTGGTTCATCCCTTGGGTTTTTATGCCTGAAATGCTTGGGTGATTCATAGGTCAGTGTCAAATAGTTTAACAAACAAGCAAACAAAAAAAAAGCATTCCTCTGAAAATGCAGCCAGTATCCAAAGAAAAACTTCAGAAAGACCTTTAGAAAGCCTGGGGAACTAATGCTCTTGACCACATTAATGAAAATACAGACAGTCTGGCTCCTTGGAAGCCAAAATAAAAAAAAAAAAAGGGGAATAAAATCAAGACATTTGTGTATGGACGACATAAATAAAAGTAGTAGTGATGCATTAAAGATCCTTATATTTAGTTTATAAGATTGAATGCTTTACTCCGTTTTAAATAGTAAGAAAATCCCAAATGGTCAAAACCCAAACGTCTCGTGATAACACACAAGGAGTTCTGTGTTCGTCACTCCTTTCAAGTGGCATCCTCACCATAGCCACAGTCCGCTCACAAGGGCTCCACTTCATGAATTCAATCCCAGAGCAAACTATGTTTAGGTCAGATGTCGTAGATGCTTAAAACATTTGCTGAGTGACGTCACTACCGCGAAGAAAGCGCACAGCATATCTGATCACTTTATCTATGTCAAGATTAATTGCACCCATATAGTTTAGGATCACGAGGTAGCCTCCTAATCGACTGCTACACTGTAACGGAAATAAAAAGCCAGCCTGTGTGTGAACTCTACAGATGAACAGACGCAGGTCCTCCTGTACAGGGACTTTGAAGCCTGTCACAAAAGGCACGAGACGGCAGTGTTCATCTCATTAATCTCCCACTAGAGGAAATGAATAGACTGACTGGGCTCGACATTTTTTTGTTCTGTCATAAAGAGAAACACAAAATAGCTTGGAATGAAGCGCCACACATTATGAAAGCTATTATCTTCAGCTTGCCAGTCTCCGTGTGTGTGTGAGTTGTGGGAGAGAGAGAGAAGCTGGTAAGCCAAACTAATAGGCAGAAAGAGAGGTGGAAAAAAAAGTAGGGGACTGGGTCAGATCATCTCTCTTCTCTCTCTCCTCCAATTACTGACAGGCAGTTGAGAATATGAAATGAGACTGAGGAATGAGAAATATTCATATCGTCTCTGAATGTATTAAACCCTGACAGAGAAAAAGAAATGAATGGTGGTTTCAATTTTTTACTATGGATCAAATCTGACAAGATATTAAACTGATCTCAAATCACAGACTGTCTGTATCATTGCCAAGACAAAATAGGATGTTCTCATTTTGGGTCATAAGAAAAGATTTATTACTAGAAAGACACAATTGACATTTTCAAAATGACTACTTCAATCCTTCCCTTCATCCAAATTATCAGGCAAACAGTCAAGGCTGATGTTTACAGCGAGACTCCACTGGCACCAATCCTCAGCCACCAAACCAGTGAAAATAGCAAACACGACATAACTCAAACTACTTGACATGCTCTGCAGTCACTCAGCGCAAACCAAATCGCTTCAAAAACCTTGTTGACTGCAGGATACCCAACCACCGCGCACATCCTGTCATCAGTTTTCCAGAAGGCCATTGTAACACAGACATATACTATTGTGTGTTTTGTGTTATAGACCCATCAGCCAAAACATAAAACCAATGACATCTTATGAGAATTACAAAGCAAAGTCTTCTTCTGGGTTACTTTGGGTCCTAACATTTACATCTCCTATCCAGCTAAACACTGTTGCAGACTAGCTAGCGCACCCTACCATTGTAATGGTGCCTCCTAAAAGCAGAGCCACAAATTCTACTGAACTCCCCACATCCCAATCTGATCCACTACGCAGGGAATGTGCTGCAACAAGCCTAATTACCAAAGGAAAACCAAAGGACCCAAAGGATACGTTGCCAAAGTCCCGTGTTGTGCCAGAAACACCCCCAGAGGAACTGCGCCCACGCCCTGACAAGGTAAGAGTTACCATAAAAGCCCTACAAAATACTAAGGGAGTTGGTGTCGTGTTATTACTTTGTGTACTTACATAAATCTTTTAATAGTTTTATAGCTTTTAGCAATATTATTATTACCTTAATCAAAAACATCTAGCTCAGGCTGCAAATATGGATTTTATTTTTTTTAAATGTATACTAACTTTTTGACAGCACGACTTCTC
Organism: Neolamprologus multifasciatus; assembly: GCF_963576455.1. Classification (NCBI taxonomy): domain Eukaryota; kingdom Metazoa; phylum Chordata; class Actinopteri; order Cichliformes; family Cichlidae; genus Neolamprologus; species Neolamprologus multifasciatus. The sequence goes on from NC_140451.1 coordinate 20,217,792, forward strand.
TCCATGCATCTCCATATCTGCTTTCAGTTAAAATAATTCACCAAAAAACCACACACTTGCATCACTAGCACCCCAAGAGAAAGTTGGTCATACAAGCCTTTTTTATCGCTTCCGGATATTCTTTTAAATTCTGGCTACCTCGAGCATCCTCCACTGGCTTTACCACTTCAAAAACACACCTCATGAAAAAATCAGGAGGCCTGTCTGACATGTGTCCCCGTGCCCTGATGGCATGCCTACACCAAAGACCAGCATTGATTTTCTGTAACGTGGGGTCGGATTAGCCCTCTACAGGGATTAGCTGCCTGTGCAGGGCCTCAGGGTTCGCTATAAAACTAATAATTAATTTAAACAGCCAGGCCTATGGAAGGATACACTCACTACACATTCCCAGAATGAGGGGGTTAGCAGGAGTGGCAGAGTGTGTGGCATTCTCTGGAAGGAACAGCTGTGTGTGTGTCTCTCTCTCTATATATATACACACACATATATATGCTGTATGCTGAACTTGGTTCAAACTTCAACCTGACCACCTATTATCCATGTATAAAACTGAAACAGATAATGTGCAGTGTTAGATGTATTTATTTTATTTATTTGACCTGATTTTTACCCACCATGCAATATTCCACTCTACTCTGCTGCTACTAGACATTTAAAAATATCAAACTGTATCTTTTGTATCATGTATGCTTATATTAAAGTGATATTTCTATATACCTTGTATAGTGTACATTTTTCGCTGTTGTTCAATGGCATTATTGTTATCTTATCTTCAGCAGGTGTTTCTATATGAAAAAAAAAAACAAAACACCTAGATGTGCAGGATATGCATATGATATGTTCCCAAGCAAGCTAATACAAAAAAATACACTATAACAAAGAGGTCCTTTGTATTGTCATGTTTTTGCCTTTTATTTGTCACTTTTTGTTTCTTTTTGGTACTGACTAACCTCAATTTAAGAGACCTTTTAATTGTAAACCAAAGTGTCCTTTTGCAGCAGGAATCACATGCATTAAAAATGAACTAATCTATCATCTTAAACAAGGAAATAGCTTCAACTTTTATTACTTATTATTACTCTTGAATTAGAAGTGAAAGTTAAAGGAACTATAAAAAAGAAATACCATATTTTTTCATCCTAAATCACTGACACCGTGATCTGAATGTTGCTTTCATTTGAATAATTCACATTGCTGCATGCTCTTTAGTCTGACACTGTGGCATAATTTCTTGTGTTTCCTTGCACAAAAAGAGACAATTTATGATCAACCGACCAATCTTCTCTTGAAAGAAACAATGAAAACAACCATCTTCCTTTTAAATATAAAAACGTAACATTTATAAAGCACCGAGCAGCATGGCAGTTTCGTGCAAAATGCAGAATTTGCAGCCAGAAGCTGCAGTCTTAACACTAATATTGTCATAAAATACTGACAAAACAATGTTCCATGCACATGTTTAAGATATCCAAAACACCGACCCTACAGCTGCATGAATAAAACTGCCCAAGGAAGGATTTGTGTTTTACTCGAAGGCGAAACAAAAACAATGAAAACCATCACAGTAGAGCATTTCACTGCAGCCTCCCTGTTATCATCCCCCTCCTTCAGCCGAGCTGCCAATAAGGGTTTCCATAGTCAGAAAAGGTAAAGGGATTTCTCCTACTCTTCCACAGACTTGATCTGACTGACACACAAACGGCCCCTCAGATCACAAGTCTATAGACCCTGTTGGGCCTCTCTGCCTGGTCTGCTTGTACATGTGCACTTTGTCCCTGTGAGGATTCCTTACCCTCCTCCCATTTCCCTTCGTCTCTCCTTTATACCTTCTTCCTCCTCCTCTGCCTCCTTCTTCTCCTACTCATCCTCTGCTGTTTGGTGTTTTGAAACATCTGAGTACAGACATGTTCTGAGCTTTAGAGGACCCAGGGGTCCGGGATCCAGACAGAGGGAGAAAATAAAGAAACTCTACAGTGCCCCCAGTACAAAAGCTATCTCCCCATTACCAGTGGGGATAAACTCTTAAACATCACCAAACGTCTGGACAGACAGAGGAGATCAGAAGACTGTTTGGTCTGTTGTTCACATAATCATACTGTCAGCTAATAGTGCAGTCAGCAGCTTGCAGTGGAACCAGTGTGATGGGAGTCATTGCATTTATCCTTATGGATAAACAATGTTTTAAGAGGGAAAACAGAGAATAAGGATACTGTACTACGCAGCCTGCTGGCCCCAAAATGTAAGGGTTTCTCCTTGTAGTTTTCCAGCACAGACATGTCAGCAGCATGGACATGAAACATGCCGTCACTGTTTCTTATCTCAATATATCCCTGGGTGGAAAAGTGAGGCAACAGCTTACTGATGTCTTGCAGCCTGCCTGACCATTAAAACATATTTCCATGCTGATGGATGTCAGATGTAACCTTAAAAGAACCATAGCTTTCCCTTGATTTCTGAACCCAGTCCCAGCTACAGTTTTCTAAACTTATTCTTCATGCTTCACAAATGGAACGAGCACAAAGAGGAAGGGGAGAACAAGAGTGCAGCCGAGCGAGAGCGCAGGGACCGTTATCTCGGAAAAATCTTCCCGTCTGACCAAGTTCTTGGGATGGCAGCTTGGAAGGACAGTCGGTGGTTTTTAAAAGTGAAAGCTGTGAAAGATGCGAGTAAGTTTATCTAAAATGGATACAGGAAATGAGATACAGCTGTGCTGAGAATGTGACACAGCTGTCCACGGCCAGGGACGGTTTAAGTGTTTTGCGGGAGTGCAGGAAAAGGTCTCGCCCGCAAAGCCGGTTCTGCAACTGCAGAACAAGCAAATAAGGCATAGTTTATCACACCAGGAGTGGTGAACTGCGATTAAACTGGACTCAAATTATAGGGGTTATAAGATTAATCCCTCGTCTTCGCCAATATGCAAGATCAGACTGTTAGTAATCGCGAGGCCTTTGAGAGCTGCCATCTCCGCCAACAGCCTCCAACTGCATTTTATGGTCACAGGATTTATTCATCTACTGACAACATTTATCACGCAGCCCTCTTAAAAAATCATCCCCTAAAATTCAAATCACGGCAAAAACTGCCATCATCCTCTAAAATCTTGGCATGGATACAGCCATGTATCTGTCTTCACTTTTCACCCCTGGGCCTTCTAGGAAAGACTGTGGGAGATTGAAAGCCATGAAGCGACCAAAACTGCCTAGGCCATACCAAAGGAAGCTCCTTTGTTCATCATCCAAAACAGACTCCAAACCGTTTTTCCCCCCCTTACTTTTTCTCTTTTTCACATCTGGGATTCAGCCAAGGGAAGTAGAAGTATGGCTCTCCCTGCTCTGCTTTAATATGTTCCATGCCTTCCAGTTGCTTACATCATCAATCTGGGAGATAGCTAAATGTGATGGGATGAACATAAACAGTGCCTGAGTTATGTCTTTAAAGAGACACAGGTCATGTCTCAAGTAGTGTGATTTTCCATTTTTTAGAAGAAAGCAAAGCACACATGGAGAGATCCTAACTGTTGGAGGCTATCCTAAATGACTTGTACATGTGTTATGTACTATAAAACATATGTCACGAAGGGAGAAGACTCGAGAAAGGAATCAGCTTTACATTATCAAAATTCCCCCGTATCATCAACTTCAAGCAGCGAGCTTGTTATTGACAGCCAAATGCCAGTCCTAATCATCTTCCTTTTAATGCTCGCTTAAAAATGCACACCCTCATGTCAAAACCTGAGTACGCATTAACTCTCCCCAAACGGTCTACTTACTAAACATGTCACTAATGAATTATACATCTGACTTTTTCCCTCTCTCATATTTACATGGTGTTTCGGCAGAATTTGTGTAGCAGTTGTAAAGTATTTAATAAGTGTTTAAATATGTAGGAGTCAAGATCTTAGCCAGTGCATGCACTTTACAGCGGATGTTTACACAATATCAAAAGACTCTGCTATGCCTATCAAAATGACTAAGACATATGGGTAGTTTGTTTTTCACTTGCCAAAGTAGAAAAGGGAGCATGTCCACTTGGGCCCCATCAGTTTAAATCATAAAGATCCATCACTTTGCACTCTGCTAAAACACTAAGGAAACATATTGTGGATTTTAAGACCCTTTTTATTCAGCCAGACTGTGTACTAAAACTAATTGGATTTCTGTCAATGGAAAAAATATATCCCATGGATAGCTTTGAACTCAATAGCTTTGACCATCCAACTTGCCACATGCCAAGCACCAGGGAGGAAAATTAAATCAGTGGTCAACATAAAATATTAAAATAGCATGGTATCGAATTTTTGAAAAATGATGTCAGGGTGGCTCATTATAGCCAGCAAGGCAGTGAATTAAGCTATATTTAGTGGGTGATAATTGAAATCATAGCTGTAGTCATTACCACTGACAGGTTTCTAAATAATACCCAATAAATCCCATCTTTTTAGTAAGTTCCCCGTGACAGCTGGCAGTGCTGAAAAATATAAAGTAAAGAAACAGAATATCTTTTCCTTTCTTTCCTCTCACCCTCCCTGCCCCCAACCCCAAGACTTCTCTCCCTCTCTCTCCTTCCCTCTTAGAGCCAATAAAATGTCAGCTTTTATACTCCTCCTCCAAAGTGTTGGCTAGATGTCAGCAGGCCCTTCTAAAGCCCTGCCACTGCAAGCTGAAGGCCTGTAAATCTCTGTGTCAGTGTCACGCCATCCGTCTTGGGATATACAATAAAAAATGTGACGCAGTCATAAAAGGAATGGCATCACTGCCCAGTGTATATAATGTGAACAAAAGGAACATAAAGATGTTCCCTTCAATTCAGAATCCTTAAGCACAAGATGGTTTTAGATAGAAGGAATGCACTGAAAGGCTGACGGCAGCTCCTGACACTGATGGTTCTGTCTGTCTTTTGTTGTGTTTTAACAATGAGATAAAGATTTACTGTATACTATATATCCTGTACCCAGGATAAAGGAACTGTCCAGCTGCAAGCTGATTGACTAGCTACTCAGCTGTGTTACACCAGAGCCACTGCAGCCCAGATCTTTTCTAGGCACTACCCGGCTGAGCTGTAAGTGATAACAAATGTCTGGATCAGTCAGATCAGACATTAAATGGTCTTTATCCTGCCAGCTCCCTAGTACAAAGTTTGTGTAATGTCAGTTGGAGCACATGTGATCATTGTCTGCAGAATTCACACTAAATAGCCGGGTGATATGCATCCTGTTGTCTGCACGCTCCACCTGGGAACCACCCCACACCTAAATCAATCAGAGCACTTTCGGTAGAAGGAACGCTACAACTTTGTTGCATACTACAGCAGAAGAAGGGCCAATACGACCAGGAGCTAAGCCAGATTCTCCCGAACGCCTCAAGTGTGCACTGAGGGTGCAACGTGAGCAGAGCTGCATTTCCCTGTCGACACAGGAGGTGCAGCACTGAACTGCAGTTGAAAACCAACTTTGTTTTGCAGTACTCAAAGCAAGATAAAAAAAAATTAGACACAAACTTGTCCTAAGAGGATGTGTTTTCTTTTTCTTTTTTGTTTTGTTTTTGGAGGAAGGGGGATTTCTAATGAACTAGGAGGTTTGCCAGTGGTTTATCTCCATGGTAATGCTCACAACTTCCTCAAAAAATGGATGGCACCAAAACAAACCACAACAACTTTTCAAAAGCCAGCAGGAAGGATGACCTTTTATAAGGACTCCACAAAATATGAGAGAAGTACGTCACTCAAAGAATCCTGACATTTCAAGACATTTAAAAAAACAAATATGAAAAAGTGAGTTGTCCCACGATTGTCTCCAAAGAGCCAATCAGCAGTGCACAGTTGAGATTTGTGACAGTTATGAGTATGTTGCAAGAAGTATATCTACTCTCTTTCAAAGTAAAGATGAAAGTCAGTGTAACTTAGCATTTTCTTGACTTAAGTGTATCCAAAGTTTGAATTAGTATGGCATTTGTTCAGCGGTGTGTTGGTTTGAGCCAGGGACGATGATCATGTCACCACTGTGGATTGAGCCATTAGTGAAACCATAACGTTGTGTAATTTTCCTCATGCAAAGCATAACTTGCAGAGATAAAAGTTCTTTAAACCATAATCATTTCAAATCTATCCAAAGGCATTATAATTAAGACCGTCCAAAATATAACCTCATGTAAAAGACTTAAGCGATCACGTACCAAACATATGACTTTGATTAAACTAATTGCCCATGACTTGTGTGCATTTCTCTACCCTGGCTTTCTGTTGGCATCATTTTAACTGTCCGTTAACAGAGAGAAAAGTGTTTGCAGCAATCACAACCTCAAATTGGTGAGATGGAGGAAAAAGACAAGCTATGTCATCCGGCGACTTTCCCAGGAGTAGTACATCATTTTAAAAAAATTCTAGTTTAAATTAGTACCAAAGAAGGATACGAAATATCAATGTCCTTCATATGAATAAGTTATTTCCTTCCAGACCGTGTCCCTATCATCTATCCGGTTTAAATCTCTTTGCGCTGGGAGAGCTCTGCGTACTTTGTAATTTATGAGACATAGATCAGGTTATCCTAGAATATCGGCCTAAACAGGCCTGATGGATCAGATATGGAATATATTTCCTCAGCAGAACAGAGTACGCCACCACTATTACCAGGCACACACACACGCTGCTCCCAGTTAAGTGATTTGAGGACTTCATACTGCCAATGTTTCATATTCTCTCCTCCTAACTGACACTTTATCTGCATACCAGCATCTCTGCAGATTGAACACTTAGGCAAGACAATGACAGGCTCTCTTCCTGTTGTCACTTCTCATTCTGGGCCCAGTCTAAAGCCTCTTACTGGGCTTCTGCCAATAACAGACCCCCTCATCCCTCCTCCCCAAACCATCAAACAACCAGAGTCTACCTATCGTGGATAGAAAAGGAACACTTGATGTCTGTGACACTCATTTGTCAATTAGAAGGCCCCTTCCAGTGTTGACATACAGCAACTTGAAAGACAGAGCGGTCCCTGTGATGAATTAAAAGAGACAGATGAGTGAGGCTTGAGCAGCGGAGTAATACTATAATGTTTCTTAGATATGAATATAAAACGACACAGTTGACAGGCCATACAAGGTTTTATTTCATTTCTCAGTGTACTAGGCCTCCCTACTTTGTCTTCTTTGTTCTCTTTTCATCAGACTACTTACATCTCATTTTGACAGCCGTGCGACATTTAGAGCACTTTCGTTTTAAAATGCAAGTTAGCATACTTGATTTGTCATTAAAATGCAAAACGCCTGCCATCACCAACATGGCCTGGGTGAGCACATACCCCCACAGACAGAGGCACACACATTGCATACATACACACACACATACAGTAGATGTGTGTGCCTAAGTCCAATATGGTCTTCCTATTCTTGAGAGCAGGATGAATTTAAACTTTGGTGGATTTTATGTAGCAGATCGACTCCTGACATTAGACTTTTAAGTATACCAGAGAGTAATGTCAGTGTTTCAGATCATAGAGTGGGTCACAAGGGATATGAGCCCATGTAGGTTAACGACTAAATTAAAGATCTTTGTGGTAAGAAAATTTAGAGGTGGAGTGCTTGACTTTTACCTGTAAATTAACATCCTTGACATTCAATGCCTCGCCTAATAAGTTCAAACGACGCTGACTAACGCTTTCAGCAACAGGTTACATTCCTACATTGTTGCACAGATAGCAGTCATTAAGTTAGTGGCTAGGGGCTATGGCTAATAATAATATAACATTAATGTGGGAGCTAACATTATCACTCCTGCTGGTCAGAATAACACAGCCATTTAATGTCTAAGTCCAAGATTAAGTCAAAGAAGAGTCTACCATGCTCTTACAGAAATAGTGAGAGCATACGTTACCAACTCTATTTTATCAGCAATGGAAATATGGTGCCAAGTCACCAAAAGCACATCTAAAAATGTTGTTTATGGGGTTTTTTTCCCCTAACTAAGAGAATCCTAGAATATAACATTATATATTTGTAATTTTGTCCCTTTTTATTGAGTATTTTCCTGAGTATCAGTGTCACATTTAAAATTCTGATATTGTGAAAACTGAGACCGACTGCAAGGAAAAATAGACATTGGTATCTTCTCATGCATGGAAAAATGTCAAAGTTACAGTTTCATGTGACATTTACCAAATATCTCTAGTAGCTCCAATATTTAAACGTATTTCAAAGAATCACTGTGATTGCACAACTTTAATAACTCTTGTTTGGCAATTTTGCTTCAATTTTAATTTTCATAATACAAGAAATTATTACACTTTACAAGCTGGAGTGCATTACAGGATCTTCTCTCACCTAAACAACTGAAAAGTTTCTGCGCGCCCACCTTTATCTGGCATATTTTACTTTACCAAACAAAAGCAGATTTATATAACAAATCTTTTACGGTATTTGGATACATTTACCAAATAAAAGGACATCAATCTTTTTTTCTTTTCCACTTGTCTCCATAATTTTCTTTGGAACAACTTTGATCTTTTGCTCATACCGAGGCTCACGCAAAGGATGCTTGCCTGTGGCTGGCTCGGAACTCTGGATAGCTTTATCTACTTTGTTTTTGTTAGCTTCTTTAAAATGTTCAGCTAGGCAAAGTTGAGTGAAGCGTCTAATTAGGTTAGTTTTTACAATCTTTTTTGTACCTCCCCCACAGTTTACTTTGGCGAACTTTGTGTCTTCACTCACAGTGAGGTGTTTCCAAGCTTATGATATTTAACATGTCTGTGCCACCGTGCATGAATGAAACGGTCCGGCTCATAATAGGATATACTGGAGGCTGAGTACCTGATCCAGGCTTAGAAGACTGAAAATGGACCGATTCAGTCAGTCAGTATATCTCTATACTTCGGTTTAAAAATATATATATATAACTAAATTGATAAAATAGGCTTACTGGAAAAAGTAGAGTTTTAAGATTTCACAACTGGCTGTTGATACCCAACTGGGATTTGTTTATCAGGATAGTTTGTCTGATTTCGGAAGACCAGTATCCCTGTTGTAATAGTGTTAGGATTCTTCCTGAGACTCAGAGACACATGTCCTCTTCAATCCTCGTGTGTCCAGGGTGATAACACTGCATGTAACAGTCACAGCAGGGAAATCGTGTCAACATAGCACATGCTCCTTCACAGCACTGTATACACAACTGACCTGGAACAAAGTGGACAACACAATACCAACCAAGCCCTTCCTGGGACAGAAATCTCACTGTGAGCCACAGTTCTCAACACATTGATGAGACAGGCTGACACTACAGCACACAGAGGGAGAGGTATAGGTGTGACAGCCCACTACCATAATTTCATCCTGCCATTACCTGCCCAGCCACTCACAGTTATGCTCACAGAGACAGATGAGCAAACACTGCACGCAAGCAAACATCCACAAGCACACACACAAAATAACAAACATATGCGCTACACGCACACAAAACCACACAGGACTCAGTTAAAGCCAATGCCAGCACCTTGCTTCTCGTTGTGACTCATTGTCAGGTTGCTGGATGAGTGTTGTCAATTGAGCTGACAGAAATAAGCACATTAGCTACAACAAACTCTGACAATGTCTCCCTCTAGATTTGAGTCAGGCAGCATGAAGAAGTGCACGATGCTGAAGGTAGTCCACTGAGTTTAACCAACATGTGCATTTGTTTACACCTGGTTTGCTTGAGCTGACATTGAAACAAGGTCACGGTGTCAATATTCACAAATGTCTCTGACGTATAAGAGCAGCAGAATTTTGAATGTTATCATTATGAGATAAATAACAGTGTTTACCTATCTGGTGTGCAGATTTCCTATATTATAAAGGTGAAAGTGTGCTTAGAAACTTTTACCAATAATATTGGTTATAACCTTATCAAATTATTCAATACATTGTACAGCAGCACAAAATATGATGCATCAGTGGTTTATTGTTTCTTGTATATCAAAACTGGGGAATGGGAAATGAACAGTGGGTGCTACAACTTTGTCACATGTTGACGTGTTTATCCAGTTTCTAATGTGGTCATGTGTGTTTATGGTGATACCAGAAGGAACTAATACTAGCATGTTGGCAATGCATACTTTCATCTTTTAATGTTCTGTTATATTAATGTCATGTTGGAATCAGCTTTAACACACTGTACAAACACTCATTTTCACAACAAGCGCATGAATGAACCAGAACGCAGAAATTGAGGGAAATAAAGCAGCTTTGAAAATAAAATCTAGCCAAATCTAAAGCTAAATCATTAGAATTAAGCATGGTATAACATCACTTTTTCCACTACCAAACCATCAATCAATATTGCACAGACATGAGCCCTAAATGGTTCAAGTATTGCTTAGCTTACTTCTGCACCACTTCTCTGTGCATACCACCCTTTGAAGTTTAGTAATGATATCTGACATCTGAGATTAGCTGAACTGAAAACCAATAATAAATTAGTCATTTCTGAGTCATAAATATTTCATTCTAAACATGAAGCTCTTAACGTGACAGCTTCAAGGGCAACTCACATAATGCCCGTCTTAATATCCCCAAAACCCACAGACACAAGAGTTGTTCCAGTCTCATGCCATAATGCTCCCTGTGAGAGATTACGTGCTTTCATTTCCTCTGAGGTAACGCCTAAAAACAATTGGTGTCAAACAGTGTATTCAGTACAATGCTTAGTCATGTGACAAGGTGTAATACTATATAGGACTTTTGCTAATTGTACTGGTTTAGGAACCTCACGTATGGTCATCTAATCAAAAAAATATTTATTGTAAGCAAAAAGGACACTTGGTATCATCTTGCCTACTGTTAGCTATTTGAAAACGAAAATGTTTCAAATTATCTGACTATATTTGAATGAAGAGCATGATAGGATACTGCTGGTCAAGGTAATGAGAATGCAGCTACAAATATTTGTTTTACCAGTTGCAGATGTTTAGACAAAACAAACAAAAGAAAAATGTGTGACAGGTTTCTGTATATCAGGCTTAGCCAAGGACCTAAAGATCTCTGTTTGCCCACCGTAGCAGATTTACAAGGACTGCGACTTACTCAACACCCTGTGTAAAGGTGAGCTCTGCACTGTGTGTGTAAATTCTGTGATAACAGATCATGGGCTTCCAAGAAACTCATGTTGGCCCATTCAGATATTCCTGAACCTTAAAAAAGATTTTTCAATTGAGGGGTTTTGCACTATATAAATCCATTTAAACTCCAAATACCCACTACAGACACCTGCCTCGAGACAACAATTTCTAACCAGAAAAGGGCCCAACTGAGATGGCTTCATGGCCTGACAGTCATGAAAGGGCTTCAGAAACAAAAGCACCTTATAACCATCATCTCTTTTCTTTTACTTGCCACATCAACTATGCTAGTCCTGCTGTTGAAATGGCAGCCCCCTCTGAAGCGGCTGCCACGAGGTGCTCCTTCATGTCCTGACAGAGGAATCTTTTCTTCTATTTGCCCCTGAATTAGCATGTCACATTTATCGATGATGCCTTTTATCCCGCCTCAGCGTGGCACCAGCCCAGTTCTAGCACTCATTCAGCTTTTTGATCTTCTGATGACACCGTGACCACCTGTAAACCCAGGGTACACATTCAGTTGCACCTGATGTGAAGACGCATGTCTCCCAGTAGCAGGCAGAGGAAGATGTGCAGCTGATTACATGTTGTGCGCTTCGCTAATCTTACCTGAGCTGATTAAAACTCAGATCCAGCCTTCGTGCAAATTGGCCATAGGTCTCTCCAAGGAACTCTGGAATTTCCTTACAGTCGTGCCCAATGTATGAAATCTTTAAAAATTAAAAAAGAGAGACATATAAAGACTGCATCTCTGACAGGGGGAACAGACACATTTTTCATGATATCCCAACAACAACTTTTTAATTAAATCTGAATAACATACACAGCCTTATACTGCAACACTTGGCGAAACAGCTGGATAGGATGCCTCACTGTAAAGCCGGATGGTTTCTAAACTACACCTGTCTTTCTGTTAATGCGAAGGGATACCTAGTCTTTTCATCTGTATGCTTTTCACTTCTGCCCCTGTGAACTTACATTTCAACAAACCGCCTTGCACTGGGTACACTTTATTACATTACTTATTCCAGAGTTTATTTTTGTCAGTGAAGCTGTAAAAGAAGCGAAAGTCACATCTGTAATGCTAGCTTTAGCGTGTCACATGACTCCAGTGAAGTCGAGGAAACAAACACAGCAGCATAACTTCAGCGCTAGTAAATTATTTAGAGTGGGGCTTAAATAAAAAAAAGTGCCATATTACACAAGCAGGGGACAAAGTCTGAGTGAAACACTCTCCTAAGCAAACTTACCTGAGTCCCATTCAATGCGACCAGCGACTCGTTGTTTGCCATATCTTTCTCGCCCACTGCTTTTAGATCAACTATCCGAGTCACTGCACTTAAAAAAAATTCCGCTTACGAAAGAAAGACGTTACGTTTTGGTTTACGTTGAGCGCTGGTGTTTGTGGGTGAAAACCGAGTGCTTTGGAGAACTGGTGGCGATTTCAAATTGACTTTACTGTTTCCGCGTGCCGTTTCAATCAGCTGACCCGCTGTTGTGCGGAAGCACGCGGTCGCTGTTGCTGATCAAACCTGAGTGCTGCTGACTGTTTTCCTAATGACAACATTAGATTCAGACTGGATGTGTGCACGCCTCTCGGCTAAAATACTGAAACATTGTGGAAAAAGAAGTCCAGGTAGGTAGAACACCTGGTCTCAGTAAACCATAGGGGGGAGAGGGGGGCGTGGAGAGCCATACTGGTAATAAAACATACATATACACAAAAATAGAGATTAGATCAAACCTGAAGTAAAATCATTTTAATTGCCCATGTTAGTCTGAGAAGCTGCCTCTATTTTAACCAGAGCGTTATGGCGGTTCTTTACTGGGGGGTTACATCAAGTATGTAAGTATTTTGGATGTAAAGCTATAACATAGCAATCAACAATCAAGAACCTCATTTTGAGTCGGTTTTCCAAATGGCACTATCTATGGTAAGTCTTGACAACATCTTCCCCTTTGACCACACAATTGGGCTCAGTGCTGCCCCCATCACCCTTGACAAGTTTCTTATTTAAAGGGTAAGTTACTCAACTTTTTCTTTTTCTTTTTGCATAAATGATGCTATGTTTATCTCTGAGTTCAGTGTTTCTCATACGTTGGTTTTTTTAAAAAATATATTAATATATTAATATATATTAATAGATTCAAAATCAATTGTTATGTGACTGAAGTTCAGACGTTCAGGTTTAATTCAGAGTGTTTATTTAAAAAATAGGGTTTATAACCATTTTTTTTTTTTTTTTTACATATACCCCATTTACAGAGGCTCAAAAATAGTTAGACAAACTTATATAATTTCAAGCATGAGGCTTGTTTTTTAATACTTGGATGAACAGCAATGACTGGATAACGTCTAGAACCCACTGGGATCTCTAAATCCTGTTTCCTCCCTTATGATGTTCTATCTGCCTACCGTTGCTGCTTGTTTGTGAGTCGTTCTGCATTCAGTTTTATTTTCAATAAATGAAAAAGCACACACTACTGGGTTGAGATCAGGTGACTAACTTCACCATTGAAGAATATCCAATTTCTTTGAATGCTTTGAGACATTATCCATTTGCACTGTGAAGCACTGTCTGGTCAGTTTTGGAGCATTTGATTCAGTCTGAGCAGAGAGTGTAGTACCCTGTACACTTCATACAATTCATCCTGCTGCATCTATGAGCAGTCACTGGTGACCTGGTTTCACTAGCAGCCATATGTACCCATCCCATAACATTAGCTACATCCATGTTTGATAGATGATGTAGTATGCTTCTGAGCTTAAGACCTTTTTCTTCTACTACATACCTTTCCCTTTCCATCATTCCAATGCTAGCCAAGTTCATCTTGGTTTCATCTCGGAACTGTTTTCTGACAAAGTATAATCTGTCCTGCTTGTTATTGAGCATAATCAGTAGTTTGTGCCTTGTTCTGAATGTTCTGTATTTTCCATTCATGTTGGTATCTCAGTTTTGTGGACTTTGATAGTGATACAACTGACTGTCGAGAATGTACCAGACTGTCAATTTTGCAGAGATTTAGATCTCTCAGATAGATTTATTTTGTTTTTCCAGTCTAATGATTACCAAAAGCTTGTTCCATATTTTAAAGCTCTGTTCAGACTTCATAATTACCCCTTTTGTTTCTTCCACTTGACAGTATGATGTGGAGTATAACACATTTGTCCTGCTAGTTATAAAACTAAACATGGTGTCAAAGGTCTGTCAAATTGCAACATTCTGTGATCATTTTGTCCAGACCACAGTACAAAAAACTGCAATAGCTTTCCTTTTAATATTAGAATGCACTGGTCTGTGTACAGAATGTTGCTGTGGAGCACCAAACCTAATATTACAGAAATATGTTCCAAGACCAAGATCTTTGAATTTTTCAGTTGTTTGAAATTTGATATATAAACACATGTATGGATACTGACTGTCTCATTACATAATGACAGATATTTGCACAAACAATCTGGGATTTACCTTTGACTTGAATGCTCCTGTGCACAAAAGATAGTTTTGTGTCACTGCAATGAGGCTACAATTTGTGTGGGCTTACCAAACGTGGACAACAGAAACATTGCCTAAACGGATGAGTCTCAGTTTGAACAGCACAAAAGCACAGATCTATCCTGCCTTATGTCAACAGCTCAGTGTTGTAATGGTGTGAAGGATATTTTCTTGGTAGACTTTTGGCCCCTTGGTTACAATAGAGGATGATACACAGCCTGCCCAAGTATTGTTGCTGACCTTCTCAATCTCTTTACGACTGCAGTGTATCCATCTTCTGATGGCTGCTTCCAGGAGGATAACACACCCTGTCACAAAGCTAAGATCATCTCAAACTGGTTTCTTGACAGTTTACTGTACATACGTGGCCTCCACAATCACCAGATCACAATCAAGTAGAGCAGCTTTGGGATGTGGTGGAAGGGCAGATTTGCATCACGAATATGCAGCTGACAAATATGCAGGAACTGTGTGATGCTTTCTATTTGGACCAAAATCCTTGAGCAGTGTTTCCATCGCCTATCCAACAAAGAATTTAAGCAGTTTTGAAGAGAAAACGGGGTCTAACCATATACTAACGAGATGTACCTAATAAATTATCTGATGTAGGTATCTTGTATATCTGTATAAAAGCTGCTAATAACTTTGTGCTATGTAATTAAGGTTTGTTTCTGACAAAATATTTACAACCACATATCTTTTATACTAGTTTTGAACCGTGCTAGTTTTGTCAAGCCACTGTTTCAGATGCAGTGTAGTCATGCATGCTCTTGTGGTCAAATATTCTTTTCTGGATCATTTAAACGTGATTATTATGGATGGGATATTATTTATATTCTAAATATATACTTACTTGTTATTAACAAAAACTATAAACTTTTCCTACAGGCTATCAGTCTTTAATTTTGTATGTGCAGTCAACGACTGACGTTCCCACCACAGTGCTGTGTTTGTCCTGCTCTAGTTGAAGCTTTGGCAACAAGTAAGCTGACTGCTTTAATGAGGTATGTCGCAGTCCTGCTTACTTGTGGGTCACAGTGGTTCACTGTTTAGAGACATTAGAAAGTTTGCGAGCGCCATAGGCCTGCTGCTGTTCATTGCACATTGCTCAGCCAGCTTGCCTGCTGCATGTTTTGTGACGTCACCTAAGACCTCCCACACGCGGAAAAGCTCACTCTCTCCCCACCACTCTCCCGGAGAGAGAGTGAGCGAGGGAGAGTCTGCATGGCTTCGGTCCTCGCTGTGTTCCTTGCTTCACTTCGACAGTGTATTGAGTGGTTGTGTTTGAGTAATGCCGAACAGGGTTTCTTTTAGACACAAGGACTACGTCTTAATGTCGTTACACTGTCGTTGTTGTTTTTTTGTTTTTTTAAATCGTTTTTACCTCTCTGACGTTTTACATCGGAGCTTAGTAGGCAATGATTCCAGGTAATGTCGTGTCACGGACTTTCCTGTAATCCTGTCCTTCCATGGAGTTTTAGAGGGGAAACAAATCTACTTCATGCATGTACTTTAATAGTTTTAATAGTCTGCTATCCTGGCCAGTCCACATCTTCTTTTATATTACTGCTACGCGGAGATTCTGTGCCTCTCTGTCGCTGTCTTTGTACACTTTAATTATTGCTAGAATATATTTATAAATAATAAACGGCAAACGGTCTAAAATGAAATTAATAACTTTATGGTTACGTCGTGAATAGCTCCCAAGCAGTTTGTATATAGGCCCAAAATAAAGTAGCGTTTACACCATAGCCTTAAAAAAAACTGAAGGTACGCATTTAGGAAAGTTGTTTAATTATATATTTGATATTTAGTGTGGCTGCATAAATCAGCCCTAATAATGAAATGTGTTCTTCCTCGCTTCATCACAACAAGTCGGCCCAGCTCTGTAATCCTACAAGTCCAACATAAAGTATTTCCTCGCGAGATGTAAATGGTTGTATTTGCATGCGGAGTAATTCATAAACATGTCAGTGTTATGAAATATATGGGGGATATTAAAACTTTCTATTTAAATATCATGAATTATGGTCGCAAAAATGTGTTCCCATTTAAGAGGAATGCCGAGTATTTTGGTGTCTGGTGCAGAAGCCCATTCGTCATAGGGACAATAAAGAGGGTTTTCGCCTGACAGTGAAAATTTATGGTTGCCCTTCTTTGCCCTAATAACTCACATATTGTGTCACGGACTGACATCCCTTGCAGAAAATACCAAGCCTGTTATCAATCACACATCTTTGCATATTGTGAAACGTCCCCCCTCTTCTTTTCTGCAAGAAAGAAAAAAAAGAAGACTGAGAACATTCGTAGAAATAGAGATCCGCTTACTTGGACTTTTTCCTTCCTCCCTCTCTTACAAACACACATATTACGCCGAGAACAACATGTCTTATTTAGAAGTCGACATGTATTTATATTGCATGGGATATGTAGACAAGATAGAGAAGATAGTTATTAATTTCTTTATTAGTGCACCTTTTACAAAGTTGAAATCAGCTGTGGGCCTATAAGGTAAAAAACTTTTTTCCTACCTGTCTTTTTTTTTAGTCTTTTGTAAGTTTGCTCTGTAAATGTTTTATTATATTCACTCCAAAATTTAACTAATTAAAAAAATATGGGACTCGAAATTTTTATTTTTATTTTGCATTTTTATTTTTCTCAAAAAAAAAAAAAAATACAATTCAGTAAAAATAAATAAAATATTGTGCAGCCTTGACTGTCCACTCCAGGTTTTCTTGCTCTCTGTGTTGACCTGTCAAGCAGATTACCACAGAAAGAGATTAATGGCAGAGGCGGGTTGCAATAATAATCGTTTTGTTTGATGTGACAACTTTGATAGGCGTTGATTTACTTACAAACTGATAGGCTTTTAATTGAGCGCCTCCATCCCGATTTAGATGAAAGGAAAACCACATTGAAAAGCTGCCCGATTGCCCCGCAGCCTCAATACTGATTAGCCATCTCAGCGGTGAATAGTTCAAGGCATTTTAAACTTCTTTTCTCAACGGCCTGACAGACCATTTCTCTTCTTTTCTTTCTCCCGGTCCGCGTTTCTGCCCCTTAAAGAAAATAAATCATTTCTATTGTATGTAAATAAAATCGAGCTGACATCAATATAAACTGTCTGGATTTCTTTCTCTCTTTTTTCCAGTCGTCTTTGTTGTTCTTGTTGCAGATGACAGTGTGCCCGAGGCAGATGACAGGTTTTAACAACACAATGGCAGATGCGTTTAGCCCCCCCTCCCTAAAAAAATGGACATGGTTCTGTTTTGAGAGACCGCAGTGTGTGACCGGGTTGTTACACATTTGAATTATTATTAAATATTGTAAATAGTTAAACTGCGTCCATGCTATCCAAGAGAGAATAGAGGCTATAAATATAGATAGATAATGGGAATATGAATTCTACATCCCTGCACTGTTTATTTAACTTTCCGTTTTGTGTGTGTAATTTTTTTTAAACCCAGGATTTTCTGTCCATTTGTTTACTTCGTGCATTTTCGATAGAGCACGTGTTTTTTTTTTTCTTTCTTTTTTCCCCTACGGCTCTTTCTTTGCTCCGTGATCCACCGATTATAGCAAAAAGCCGTTTAACACTATTGAAAACCAACAGCTTCTCCGTGGAAATCAAGAGCTGAACTGCAACTTATTAAAGTTTCATCGTGTATACCACCACCGATAAGTTTTACGAAGAACTCCAAAAGTTGCCGATTTTATTTAATAACTGGCTGATATGGAGTGAAATCAACGGCTTTGACTCTGATACCCTCCCACGTCAACGCGGGCTTGTTGGCTACCGTCGATGCATCTTAAAAATTAAACCTTGACACGAGAATCAATTTATTTCCTCTGAAATCTTGGGTGTCTCTTGCAGAATGTCTCCCTGTCTCTCCCTTTCTCTCCCCCCACACTTGTTCTTTTCCCGCAGTCGCACTGGCATGTAATCAGCCACAATAGCTGACATAAATCAAGCAGTGGATTGACAGCCTCTGACAAATAACTGATTGATTGCGGTGGAGCAGAATTGACACTTGACGGAGGGGTGGAGATAGAAATAGAAGGGCGGTGTATATTATACTGAAAACATGTGACATTCACATCCCTCCATCACTACATTGGTCTATTCCTGTCAACGCTTGTCTGTTTAGGGAATTCGAGCTGAAGTGGTTGGTTTTATGGTTGCCGGTGGAAAGCAGTCCCAGTGGCGGACGGTCGTAAAATGCGCGAACTTTGTGAGTCTCTCAGGTTGCGAACAGTCGGAGGAAAACGAACAAAAACACTTGTTAATGTAACGACAGAATCAGATGTGATAATGATTTTATGATGGGCACTTTAAAAGCTTTTAATGAAGAAGAAAAATGTTAGAAATATATGAAATGGAATCATAGAAACCAATGAAGAATCATCCCTTCTGAAATCGACATTAAAATCAATGTGTAGTGAACATTAAGTAAATAATTTAAATATCCACTGAAAACAGGACGGATAAACTGAGTCCCATTTATCCCCTCACCCCTGAACTAAACTTGAATGTATCAAATATAATATCAGATGAATGAATGATCCAGAGTAGAGCGACTATGTTTCATGATTGTTAAACATAATAAGCGTATGGATCTTTCTTTTATGGTGTTATTTACTCACTCTTCTGCACGCTGTTGTGTCCTTATCGCCACTATTTGTTTCTCTAACTTGTAAGCGTTCACATTAACCAATATATTTAACGCTATCTCCTCCCCCGAGCTGTCAAAATAGAGGCGCTTACAAAGAGGAGAACGTCACATCCCCTTGACCCTCCAATCACCTCAGGGTCCCATTTGATTGGAAGGCGGCAAAGGCTTTAATCTCGGACTAATTCAGCTGCTTTTGAAGTGAAAATTTCTACCAGTTCGTACTTCGGGAGTACAGAGCGAGGACCTGCACACAGACGCACACACAGGCGCAGCGCTCATGGTGCAAGACGCAGACACGGATCTGCGATAACCTCGCACCGTCTCCTTCCAGCTGCCGCGCCTTTTGCTCCGTTACTACCAGGATTACCGATTATTGAAGCGTTTTCCGATTCTTTTTCTCCCCCCACCCCACGGCAGAGAGGCTCGGTGCTTTTTTTTCTCTCCACCCAAATCTTTCTTAATGAATCTGTGGAAAGCAGCGTCACTACATTTCTTGACAATTGGGACATGATCACATCGCCCTCGGCGTCTGCCTTAAAAAATAGTGATATTTGTGTAGCGTGGGAAAGCAGCAGTTCTCGGAATAGCGGCTCAGCGAACGTCAACAAGCCTTTTCTCCACTCCGCACCTCCGTCTGATCCACTACGGCAAGCGAACCGTCTTCCCATCAAGGTCTTGAAAATGCTTACCGCACGGTCGGGACACATTTTGCACCCGGAGTATCTGCAGCCTTTGCCTTCGACCCCTGTCAGTCCTATAGAGGTAAGAACAGCGTGGATTGAATTTGTTTTTAGGGAATGCTGTTTCGTGTGAAAACTGGGAGTCTGTTCCTGTTATTCTCTGAAATCGCCTGTGTGGCTCCAGCGTTTAAAGCGGTTATTTATATATAGATATGTATGTAACACTTATATGTGTTTGGTTTATTTTTTGGATTATTTTTAGTGTAGTTTTGTTCAAGAAAGACCTCTAAATAAATAATTACACCTATATATTCGCTTTAAAACACCAAGGAATATCCCGATTAAACGTTCGCCCCCGGGACTGTACTCAAAACAAAGCTGCAGATATGCGTATTAATAGTATTTATCAATCTTTTTATTTTCTTCTTTGCAGCTAGATGCCAAGAAAAGTCCGCTGGCTCTGCTGGCGCAGACCTGCTCTCAGATCGGCAAACCGGACCCGCCACCCTCCTCCAAATTATCCTCCGTAACCTCAAATGGATCTAGTGAGAAGGAATCTAAATCGGGCCCTTTGAAACTGAGTGACATTGGTGTGGATGACAAATCTAGCTTCAAACCTTATTCTAAACCTTCAGATAAGAAGGACTCGTCTTCGGGCGTTTCAGGCGGAGAGAAGTCTGGTTTCCGAGTGCCGAGCGCCACCTGCCAGCCGTTTACACCGCGGACAGGCAGCCCCAGCTCCAGCACTTCAGCCTCCCCTATGCCATCGGACGGGAAATGTGGGGAAAGGGATGAAAAGAAAGAGTCTGATTGTAATAAAAATGGCTCTACGGACGGCTCTGGCACCACTAGCCACAGCAGGATAAGCGTGAGTTGTGGTGGAATTAACGTGGAGGTGAACCAACACCAGGAGACGACGCCTGGCAGTAAAACCACCTCCTCCTCGGAGTCCTCATCTGTTACTTCTGTATCCTCCGCATCCGTTCTCGGGTCAGGACTTGTGGCGCCGGTTTCTCCTTACAAACCGGGACAGACAGTTTTTCCTTTGCCTCCTGCTGGTATGACATACCCAGGTAGCTTGGCTGGGGCCTATGCTGGCTATCCTCAGCACTTCCTGCCCCACGGAGGGAGCTTGGTAAACGCACAGCTGGCCAGTTCACTGGGCTGCAGTAAGGCTGGATCCAGCCCCTTGGCTGGGGCTTCTCCACCGTCCATCATGTCAGCCAGCCTGTGCAGAGACCCTTACTGCCTCAGTTACCACTGTGCCAGTCATTTAGCAGGCGCGGCCACCGCTTCCTGCACGCACGACTCTGCAGCTGCAGCTGCCGCGAACGCCCTCAAGTCCAGCTACCCACTAATGTACCCGTCACACCCCATACACGGCGTTCATTCCTCAGCGCCATCATTTAGCGGACACCCCCTGTACCCATACGGTTTCATGCTTCCCAACGACCCTCTCCCCCACGTTTGTAATTGGGTGTCGGCAAATGGACCGTGCGACAAGCGTTTCTCCACCTCGGAAGAGCTCCTGAATCACCTGAGGACACACACTGCTTTTACTGGGGCTGAAAAGTTGATATCCGGTTATCCCGGGTCGTCTTCGCTGGCCAGTGCTGCAGCAGCAGCCATGGCCTGCCATATGCACATGCCACCGTCAGGAGCCCCCGGGAGTCCCGGGACTTTGGCTTTAAGGAGCCCGCATCATGCGTTAGGACTCAGCAGCCGCTATCATCCGTACTCCAAAAGCCCCCTGCCAACCCCCGGTGCCCCTGTTCCTGTCCCCGCAGCCACCGGCCCTTACTACTCCCCCTATGCACTGTACGGCCAGAGACTCACCACAGCATCAGCGCTTGGATATCAGTGAGAAGAAGGGGGAAAAAAGACTCTGAAAAGTTTATAGTACTAAGAATGCAAATATAAAGACTTTTATATTAAGTGCGCTAAACTTAAGGGCGGGATCCGTGGACTTCAACTGTATTTATTTATATGTCGGCTTAAAAGCAGGCGGTAATATCTGCAAATGGAAAAAAAAAATATTTGAGCAACTCAAAAAGTGCATTATGTTGAAGCTGAACTAGTTAAAGTGAAACACACACATACACACATATGTTAGAATACTAATTACAGTAGGGGTCTTCATTTCGATGTTAATTTGGAATTGCTATGATTGTATTTGTTCTTATTTAATGTCTCATTGAGAAGCAGAAAAAAAATAATTTACATGCATGTTTGTTTCTTAAATTTCAGAAATTGTCCACATTTTAAATTGCCGTTATTTTTCAGGTGTTCACCATGGACAGAGAATTGGTATTTTTTTGTATGTATTCTGGAAAAAAAATAAGAAACAATTCTGTTCCATATCTCCGTGTGCCTCATTTTCTGACGAGAGTCAAATTTATTTTACACTGACATTTAAAAAAACAAAACAAAACATTGGCCTCTTAAAAATTTTTAAATTGGGGTTAAGAAAGCCTGATTGGATCATTTAAGCCGACACTGGCCTATATTTTCCGGCTGTCATCGAAACAATTTAAATCGTGCAAAACAACAAATGTTTTCAGTTTTCTCACATGACTCATATAATCTTTTTTCTTTCTTCATTATAAACGAAACTTGGGAGCTTTGAACATCAAATTTTAGATGACTTGAAACTTGAATTAAAGTGTGAGTGTGTGTGTGTGTGTGAGTGTGTATGAGGGAGAGTAGAACCGGCTTTATACAGGAAATCATTCGAGATAAGTTGGGTTGCTTGTGAGTGAATTTTGTCAATACGTTGTTTGACGGGGTGTGACATGTTTTGTGGAGTTCGCTTGCGTAATGTGTGTGAAATACGCCCAAAATGCTCGATAAGGACAGCTGATTTTTCTACGGTTTATAAAAAATCAAGAGCATGTGTGTTTTGAAATTCAAAATTAAAATAAATCTATATTAAAACAAAAATCAGTTTTACAACCTTAAAAAGAAAGACGGCAATTGAAGTGAATCAATCGCTGGGTTTCAAATTTAATGCACTATAAATTTTTGCAATCGTTGCCTCTTTAAAAAAAACAATAAAAAGAAATGAAGTTCTAAGCACAGAGGGAGACTCTAAGAAGGTGACATTTAAACGTGGAGCCTATTAACTGGTGTATTTTTGACTGGATGACCATTGCTAGGAGGATATTATTTATTTTGCGTTTGATAATCTGACCCACCTTGTGCATCTATTGTATACGCCACTATATTTGTAATTAAAAATACTCTGACTTGTGCAAAGTTGTGGGGTTTTCATACAGATGCAAACACTCACAACCCGTGTCTTGGATCTGAGAAGGCCAGGCGCATAAACAAAATATTTAAAAATGTAGCATTTCAAAAATATCATATATATATATATATATATATATATATATATATATATAGTTCAGGGTTTTTTTTTCTTTTTGGGCATTAGAGCTTATTCGGGTTATGACGCTCATATATAGATTTACTTGCATTTGGACTTTCATGTGCTATAATTCCTATTTTTGGATAAAAACTTTACGGATCAAAGTCGGTGTGCCGGAGCTATAACTGATTTCACACAGACACGACTGATTAGTTATAGTAAAATGGTTTTTAGCCCAAATGACAAAGAATGGCCTTTACGTACTGTGTGCTTGCTACCGTTTACTCCCAAGCATGAGCGTTATCTTTCAGCTCCCTTGGACATGCCGTTGACCCAGCTCTGTTACAATTACCACTGTTATTATCAAGAATGCCTCCTCAGCTATGCTGTCCCTTGTCTATCGCGCAGCGGTTCGTCAGACTTCAAAAAAAAAATCTCTTGGTGTATATAAGGCCCACACGCGTCCTAAACTGATGTAATGACGGTGAAAGGGAGCAATTTCCATTTTTACCCACATCATGGTGGCTGTGCTCGGAGGTCCCCGGTGGAAAGCAATTTATCATGTGCCCCTCCCCCTGGCCC
Organism: Neolamprologus multifasciatus; assembly: GCF_963576455.1. Taxonomy (NCBI): domain Eukaryota; kingdom Metazoa; phylum Chordata; class Actinopteri; order Cichliformes; family Cichlidae; genus Neolamprologus; species Neolamprologus multifasciatus. Next base: position 20,241,677 of record NC_140451.1, read on the forward strand.
TGTCACTAGAGGAACAGGCAGGCACATGTGTGCATGAATTACCAACCCTCCCACCTCCCCAGGACCCCCCCTTCTCTCTCTAGCTCTCACTGTGGAGATTTGACACAGAGGAAAGAGAACATGGGGGATTAGAGCATGCAGAGTATTAAAGTACATATTCACTTTGTCCATCAAGGCCTAAAAGTGCTTAGGTGTGCGCTGAGCTCTGCAGAACAAAAGGAATCCATGAAATTACAGTACAATAGTAAATTCAGATATGCACTTTACATCAGAAATACTTAAATAAAAACATTTCACTAATATTTTACTCATTTGACAGTGATCCAATTAAGCACGTTAATAGTCCCGTGTGGGCCTTGATTCAAAACAAGGGTCAGATTAAACTCTTAATTTAGCCCCTAATACATTAGGTTGGTCAAGAGTGGCTCTAAACTAATGCACAGTAAGGCAGCTGGAATAAAAACGTTTGGGTTTTCCTATTGTGGACATTTAAAATAACTAGCAAGTGATTCCTCACTGAGGAAGACACCGGGTTGCATCTTTTCTTCAACTAAAAGTCACGCAACCTTGCTGAAGTCGACCTTAGAGCTCTGCTTCTGTGGGGTCAGGTCAACTACATCGATGTTCGCTGTCCAAACTGCAATCTAACAGGAAAACACCCACTCAAAATATTTCCAACATGTAAACAGCATGAAAAACAGATAACATGCTATTTTCTAGTTTTAGACCTAAAGCAGCCATTTTAGATTCTTGGGACATGCTTTGCATCCTCAGAGAGAGAGGGAGCGACACTGCAGGAAAACCTGGCAGGACATCTGGCAACAGGGGGAGCCCAGGACGTGACTCACACACCTAACCCCATATTCAACCCCACTGAATTACCACCACTAAAGCTGTCATTAGTGGGTGTGTGGAACAATATAAAGACATGCCGTAGTCTGCAGTGGCAAGTCTATAGTTTGGGTAACAGCTGTGTCAATAAGGAGAAGCTGCTATAATGTTCAACCCCATGCCAGACATAAGTCAAAAAGCAATTATTATCTTTTATGTATGTGTGGTCATTTCATCAAGCTGTGATTATAATGTAAAAGCTCTCTGTGATAGGAAGAAAAGGGGCCTATCAATAATGGTTAAGCAGCCATTGCAGATAACTTGCAGTTATGCTTTGCAAGTATAGATTGCTACTTTTCAAATACATTTTGATTATACACCTGCTTCTCAGGTACAGCAAAGGGCTGGTATTTGTTACCAGCTTTCATGTGAATATAGTACTTGACATTACACATACCTACAGCTCATCTACACCTTAGCACTCTAATTGTAGTTAAAGGTGTCATAAGCTGGAACAGTTGACTGTGGTTATCTCGGGGTGTGATTTATGGATATATGGGCTGTTCAGGTGTCCACGGCTTTGCGATTGTTGTAATGAAGCCATAAACTAAGCAGCATGACACAAAGCAGAGACTCGGTGGTTATAAACAGATCTACTGTTTCAGGTAAATCTATACTAAATCTGCCTATTATCCAGAAGAGTAAAAAAAGGAAAAGAAAAATCTGCATCGTCGTTGGTCACGTGTCATATCCATCAAAGCTAAAGCACCCCTTTCTGACAGATTGATCCTAGAATGCAGTCCCCAACTGAGAGCTGTAATAGAGGTAATTTGGTTCTCAAAAATCTGTGCCAAGGCAGACAGGAATCCCTCCCAGCACTTCTAGATGTGGTTACCCTCCTCATTGATTTACAAATGTAAAGTGCTCATCCAGGTGATGTGAGAGAAGTGGCAGTGTTGATCTATCTGTGCCACTCAGATCTCTAACCAGTGAGACACTTTCTTGTGCTTAGACAGCCTAATTGAGGTCATTTCTGTCCGCTCTGGGATCTACAGTGCGCCGGGGTGTTTTAGTGTTCAGATAATTTGCCCATTTTCTGATTCTGACAAAGAATATTTTATGGAAATGCACCCTTATTCCAGGCACCTTAATGGAATATGTTGGAGTAGTATGTGGGCTGATGAGGCTGTTGTGTGCCACTGATAAATGTGAAAAACAGAGAAAATGTCAGGGATGGGCTCAGCTCCAAAGGACTCTTTGCCTTCATTTGAAATTAGCAGTGCCTAAGTACTATGTCTTTAGGGAGTCACAATGCACAACCACAAGGTTGTTCGCATAGTTTGAAACTGCACAGTATAAGCCTCCATATTTTTTTGTGGGAACCCAGTCAATTATAAGTGCTATGCTTCTTAGCTGGACTTTAAGACATTTTCTTTTAAAGTTTTAATTTTTTAGTATTTTTTATTTACTTTTATGCTTTGAGGTTTCAGTCTACCACATAATTGTTGCCTTCTTCTTTCCTCCCTTTTTCTATGAGTAAACCCTGATTATCTTAAATGTTAAATGTCACTTCCATGGGCGTGGGCTGCCAATGACCATGAGTCACATGCTTACTAACGGTATAAATCTAGGTCTGGGTTATTATGGGATAAAGATATAGTTATTAATCAATTCCCTCCTGTTTGATGCCTCCTGATAAGGAGTGTACATAACTCATAATAAGCAGCAGATATGATGTAGGGGTTGATGTTTTTATGGAAATCTGTTTTCATAAAAAGTCATGCTGTTTAAGTTAGGCCTACATGGATACTTCTGCTGTGTCATCAAAAGCAACATAAAAAGGCTCGCAGCACAAACCCGTAAAACTGGGTGCCACCCATCCTGTAAATGCTTTAAGTGTAATCCACAGATCTGCTGACTTAGCAGTGTAACAAAGTGGTTATACACACATCCATCACTGATACAAATAATCCCAAATAATTCCAGTAGACATAGGCAGCAAATACTTTCACTGTCATCTCAGTTTGAATATATTTCAAACTAATGACAACCTTAAATAAATGAATAGCAACGCCCTTTACAAATATTATCTTAGTTTTTTTTTAACGGAGAGAAATTGTATGAAAAATATAAGTACAAACAATTAACATCAAACTAAATTTATATAATTGCATTAAACATATATTCTTATCACAAATTACAATAAACAAACACTGACTTTTAGAGTTACTCTAAAAGCTGCCATTGTGACAAAAAAACATTTATAAATATGAATAAAACTGAGAAGTGACTTTGCTTTACTACATTTGCTAATTTTGCATGAATAATTTTGGTAGCAGCCCTCCCTTAAATAAATACGACTAAAATACAAGCTAGTTTCAGAAAAAATGAAGTTCTGTTTGCTGATATATGTGATGATGCAAGTTAAAGGAACCAACCACTGAAAATATTTTTTTGTAAAATCAACTGCACAATTAAAAATAAAAAAACAACAACCCACCAACACAGCACAAGGCTAGATAACTTTTTCACACTGCTGGCTTCAAGAAAGAGTGTGACTTATTTGGCTTTATGACTTGTTCTTTAGTGGAAAATCTTACTCCATAGGTGTCGCTATTGCTTGATCCACCTACACATAAAAGCTACGGGCTGGGTGAAACAAGCTCAAGCACATTCTCAGAGGGATTATCAAAGAAACTAACAAAGTGAAGTGGGCGTAGATTGAGTCAGTTAAAAGAAAGTGTACTCAACCAAATGTTACATTAGAAAACTTCATCACATTGCTGGCAGTGGTCTCCACGGGGTTTGGCAGATGGTGGGGATTGGCTGTCAGTGGTGTGGAGTGGCTGACTTTCCCTCCCCTTTATGTTTTCAACGGTACACGAGTCTGTTAAGTTCCAACAAAGCACTGACTTTTGTTCAGGCATTAAAAGAAAATATAAAGAAACTGAACTGAAAGTGATATCTTCAGTGACTGCAGGACAAAACTTACCTTTGTTTTGGTAGACATTTTGAGTTGAAATACCAGGAAAAAAAACGCTTCAGATACATCAAGTCTCCCAGTAGACCCTGACAATGAGGTAGCATACACATAGTCAGGAGTCTTGAAGTACTTCATGTAAATGGAATGCAGTTATTTAAACATTATCCTTGATCTATTAACAGTATTTGATGACAAACAAAGTCAGCTTAAGTTATAGTCACAGTTTCCTTAAATTACTCTTCCAGACACGTTGAGGTAAATTGCTTATTAATTATAGAGCTCAGTGCTATTGGACGACTAGCTTACTTAAATGAGGAGCCCACAGAGATACGGTTAGGTTTTGCTTCCATTGCAGCGTGAAGCTGAATTTCCTGCCTCAGCAGACTTTTTCCAAACAGAAACAGTCACAGAGAACCATATGGTGTCATTAATAGTTTTTTGGTGAGACTCCATTGGACCATTATCCAATTTAAAGAACACCGAGGACCCAGGACTTACTGTACACAAAACAAGGAAGTGTACACTCCACTAAGATATCCTCCAGAGTTTCATGGTTGGAGCCAAGTGTGAAAAAACAGTAATATATAACACTTCTGTGATTTATGAGAGCTAAATTTATCATGTTGATATAAACAATTCAACTATTACCAGCTTCCACATTACTCCAGCAATTCATTCATGTCAGCAGACCCGACAATCCCCTGCATTGCTCTACACCACCAAGCCCAAACTAGACTGCTTCTCCCCGTGCTTCTGCTCATATGACTTTCAATTGAGACTTCTCCAAGGAAATAAGAGGAAAGGGGGACATTTCTCAACTCATCCACATGCAGTAAGTGATGATGCTGCGATGTATCACACATTGATCTGAGGCATTTGGGAGAGCGGAGGGTATTAAGAAGGGAGCGCAGTAGACTAATGGGCCTGACTGGGAGACAAATTGGGCCAGACATACAGCAACACAGCCCCAGGAAATATGGGGGCTTGCATCACTTTTATTGCTTTAATGCATTTTAGTGTTAACTGTGAAATTGAACTTCAAATTACCTACCATCCATTTGTTTTCTCTGTGTGTTTTGTTCTTGTTGTCTTCTTCTCTGCAGAAGGTGTAGCAAAAATATTGCAAACGCTGAACTGGCAAGTTTCTCAGTTTTGCTTTCGAAACAGGTTGCTTATTTAAAATAGTTGGCTTTATTAGTGGGTAAAAAGTTAGTGTGTAATGCAATCAAGACAAAAATCTTTTGTATTTCCTTCCAGATAATAGCATTAGGGGAAAAGAGGGCAACAAAGGAAATGGTAGTGTAAACAATATAACTCATGCAAATTTTTAGGTGATTACATTTGGAAAAAATAAACAAGAGAAAGAAAATAGAAATACAAAATAGCTCTAAATCATTTGTGAATTCCTTGTTAGTAATTTCATCATGTATTTAGAGGATCAATACTCTTTAAAAATGTGTTAGTCTACAACTTTGTAATGCCCTGTATACGTTTAGTCATGTAGCTGTGGGCAATTAGCACCAACATGATAGATGACAATTCTGTGATAAAACTGTGCATGCAAAATGCCTCCATCCTCATGTTTACCCCCCCCCCCCACCACCACCACCCTCTGCTCCACTGCACAGATTTTTGTTCTTTTTGTTTCAGACTTGATGGCTTCTTCCTTAACCGAGTATGGCCGTGCATGAGGCATGCAAGGGCGGGCTATGAGCCCAGCGCTACAAACAGTGAGCCAACAACAAACAAAGAGCAAGAGTTTAGTAAGAACCATGCCAGAGCACAGGGATGAGGTGAATCAGTTCTTGTTCTTGATCGTGACAGCTCAGTCTTATTCCCAGGCTGAAATGAAAATGAAAAAACTCTAACTGAAGCAGATTAAAAATTAAAACATTTACAGGAAAAGATGTTATGACAGGTATTTTACTGCAAAGTTGTCACATATGAATGCTACTAAAGGCTAGGTAAGCATTAAAACAATAATACATGGGTTTATATGAAATTCCCAGGCTGAAATAAAATTAAAATAAGACAGCATTTTTTAAAAATCATAAAAGTAGCTAAAAAAACCCTATATGGGTTTAACTGAAACTAATCAGCATGTGAAAGGAAAGTCTGAAAAAGTTTCAGTCTCTTTGTAGACAAACTTATTGACTTGCTTGTTGACTTATTCTGTTGGTTTGGCCGCAAAGACTTGCAAATACTGGACTTAAAATAACAAACTTAAACACATATTATATTGTATAAAGCATCTAAATGCACGATGATTGGATTCAGCGCAAGTATTTTATGTGACTGGAAGTTATACTCTTATAACGGTGATATGACAGTCATATGCCTAATGGCTCCCCCTATAGACAGTAAATGAATGAGGAAGCTCGAGGTCACGCAATGCTAGTGTTTCTGTCATGAAAATCTGTAATAGTTCAATTTCTTTAAGGTAGAACCTGCCAAATGCGAGCTATCAACCTCTAAGGCTCTCAAAGTTATGAGAGAAGAAGCACACATACGTTAGACATGCAAACAAGCCGCACACCCAAGGAGTCAATCATAAAATAAACAGACGAAATCTACTGAAAATTCGTAGATAGAAAAACTGTCACCGAGATGATTCTCACCACAAAGAAAGTGAGAAAGACAAGTGAAGGGATCTTTTGAAACCTTAGGTAAATAAGAGGAATCAGGCGTTGAACATCCAGGTAATAACTGATGTTATGACTTGGCATTTGCTCTGACATGCATTTGAGACAGGAACATTAAAAGATACCCACCATTTGACAGGTATCACAGTTCCCTCAGGCAAGAAGGATTCTCATTTTGATGAGTGTGTCAGTCACAGTGAAGCCTGTCGACAAGCCAGAGCTCAAGCACTGACGTTCAGGAATAACACTTGTCTCAAAAATTACAAATGGAATATTTGAACAGCTGTGTGAAGGAAAACTGATTATGGCTAAACTACAAAATGGTTTGTACGAGAACTAGCGTTCCTGAACATACAAACGACTTTCAGCACATGACCGTTGACGCCACAAAATGCTTCCCTTGTTCTATTCATCATCATCATCATCATCACACACACACACACACACACACACACACACACACACACACACACACACACACACACACACACACACACACACACACACTTATATACATATATATAAATATATAGTTTTCTATTCATGGAGATGTTTTCTGCTTGCCTTATTCTTTCAAATAACAATGCGGAAAAGCATTGATCTTAAACGTAGCATAAGTCGGCGCTTCCAGTGTACATAAACTCAATACTCAGCAGAGAGCAATTGTACAAATTCCCAAAATGGATCATTCATAATCAACTTCAGTGAATTAGTTGTGACTGAAGTTGACAGGGCTGCGGAGAGATGGTGGACGACATGGGGTTTTAAATGCCATGCTCAGCGCCAAGTGTGAATAGTCGCTCTGTATGCATTTTTCACTCCAGCATGTGCCATGTTCAGTATATGACACTCACACTGATTTACTACACTCTCCCAGCTAAATAATTTACAGGGATATGGCTCCGTGTGCTTTTAATGGTTGTTGTATAGACCTGGTTGCCTTTAAAATGTTCCACAGGCAATCCGCCATATGCTTGGATGGATGGGAGACCTCTCAGCACTGATTAATAAGCTGCTCGGTACTTCACTCCAAACAGGGTGTCAGGAAACACTGCGTAACCAGAAGCAGCCGAGGCGCAGCCGAATGTGCTGTGTGCTTTGTATGCATTCGTGAATAGAGCTCAGTCCGGGGCTCCACAGGTAATACGCGTGATGTGGTGAATTGCATGTAAAAAAAAAAAAAACGAAAATAAAATAAAAAATAGAGCTCTTCTACATTTTGATGTGTGTTTTAGCCTCACCGTTCACAATGGGGGGTGTATTATGAAAAATGAATGGGTCGGGTTTTTTTTTTTCATTTTGTGTTTGCTGGTCTAAATGCCAGTTCAAAGAAACGTGCTGTTGGTTCTTGGTAGAAGGCCAGCCTATTGGTCTGCAAACAAAGCCAGAGAGCATTATTCATTACTATGTCATTTTAAGTTCATTTCATGGATGCAGCAAATCAAACGCTATTGTTCTTTTAGATATTATTTGCTGTTAATGTTTAATGTCTCGCTGGCTGTTCATTGAATTTGAGCATGTTCTTTAGCATGAAGAGAGCTGATACGCGAGCAATTTGTCATCCCGGTGTTTACTTTGGAGCACCTGTTGATTATGCTTTCTGATCGGAGCCACCCATTCTTTAGATGAGTGTACACTTGTTTCAACTCACAGTTGGCACTGGCATTAATTTACTGTTGGACTAGTGGTTTGTTTAAGTTTTAAGTTTCTTTTGGTGGGAGTTAGCTGGGATCTGGTGAGGTTACTTAAAAAGAATTAATCAGAATGACAAAAATAAAAACGATAGTTCAAGTCAATACAATTCAGCACTAACCCTAGACTTTATAGGAGTCAAATTTTAGTCAGTGGCCTAATGTGAGTCTCCCAGGAATACTGTGACATAAAAATGTTCGAGAACTAGCGCTTTAGACAGTGCAAAACTGCAGGGAGGCAGCCAGCATTTTTCAGTTCAGAGCTCAGCACAGCCCAGCATGCTTTCGACAGGTTGAGTGCCTACATGCTTTCACTCTGGAACGAACAAACAATATCCCCTTGTTCCTGGCAAAAAATAAGGAGAATCAATGTGACAGCTGTGAACAAATATGAAGATGATGACAAAGTCAGCCATGTGAAATACATTTTTTTCTCCTCAAATCGCGTGAATTTCAAAGCTGTAATTACTAATTTGATCCACGAGCTGTTTGGTACAGTGTCTCATGCTAAAGCGCTGTATTGTCTGTCAGCGCGTCGGTTAAAAGTTTGAAATGATTACATGTAAAGAGACAGAGTATAGCACGTATCCTTCTGACGTTACTGAAGTTATTCTCCCAGCTATGAAGAGACCAGAAAACTGATTTAAATTAATAACAATTAGCGCTGCAACCTTTAGTCATCTGTTTAATCATATATGCGTCTCTTCTGATTGAGCACCATGGAAAAAATTATCTACAACGTTTTTGTCAACCTACAGTAACTGTGTATATAAAGTTTAAAAAAGAAAAAGTATTTAAGAAGATGTATTGAATCCCACAATCCCACAGTCTGCCGTCACGTGGCATCTGAAAAGCAAAATCTTGGCAATAATCTTCATTTGCGTTTGGTTATTGTCCCAAAAATGAAATATACACACACACAATAATGTGTGCTTACACTTGACACTTTCTTGTCTCTCCCTCTCCCTCTCCCACACACACAAACACACAAGCTATTGTGGCCGTCGGGTTTTAATAAGCAACCGACAGCAATGTATGTTTCTTGATTAACTCCTAGTTCCTCTCAACAGATCTTTGACTCTGTTTGGCACAAATCCACATTAAAATCCAAACGAGTGCTGCACCCTTTCCACACATCACAGAGCCAACACATAGTTGTCCTCTGTGTTTTCTGTGTGGCATGTAATGGTTCATCCATCTCATCTGTTCAGCTAAATGTGCTTGTTGAAAACTATCTGAGACTCTGCCACAGATTTCATTTCCATACACACTGTATACTGTGAGCTTTTAGCTTTTCTGGTCGCTGAGTATCTTTGGAATGAAATCTGGCTTTTGGCCACAAAAAGTCTGTCGTTTGAGTATCACATGGTTAGTGGTGCTTCCTACGGCTATATTTATGTACTCTAACTGTATCCCCTTTCATTGAAACCTAACCAGTGGGTGATTTGTCTCCATAAGAGAGTGCCATTTACAAGCAGCCATGCTGGGGTGGGACCCCAACCAGAGGACTTGTTAATAGCACACATCCACTTCTCACCATATGCTGTCCAGAATAAACCAACATATACTGAGAGAGATGTCGAAACCAATTTTCTATGAATGGTGGACCACAGTGTTAAACTTTCAAGGAGTTTGAATGTAACTTACCCAGCTGACACCATCATAAACTGGGTAGGAGTTAAGAAGTGCAGTGGAATACTGGGGATATTTTTGATACTTTTTTACTGTATTGTAAACATTTAATATTTTTTATGTAATCTATACATTTACATATAGGTTTGCTGAATAAGAAGCTACCGAGATCTCTAACCATTGTAGAATTAGTATTCAGTTAACCAATCACATTTCTGTTAGTTATAATCAGACTTTTTGTTGTTGTACCATTGTGGTTGCTGTCCTACATTAGCAACAATCTTATGAAGCATATATTAGTTAAAATAAACATACAAAATGGCACATCATAGCTTTAGAAATGGTTATTAATGATCTATCTACTGTGTGTTTTACTCTGGCTTGCCAAAAACAATAAATGTGCGGTCCATGTACAGTCCAGGAAGTCATTAGCCCAACATTAGTGGATTTTAAACACTCTGGCTTGAGAGAATTTAATTGAATGTTTTCTTATAGCTGAAAGCGACTTTCTCTTTATCAATTATTCTTTGATAGTTCTTGATGATTTTCTCTGATCTGTTAATCATTAAAGTTTTAAATGTAATTTTCTTGCTGGACACCATGATTATAAAGCACTTTGGAATTGCTGTCATGTATTAGTAATTATGCTTGACTTTAATATTTGTATTCCACTGTAGTGTACAGTACTTTTATATACGATACAGTTCAAAAATTTTAAGCCACAGGTCATTATTTAAATTTTGGTGATGCTCCAGAACACCTATCTGGAGACCATCTGACTGGCAACCGCTTCATTTTTCAGCATGACAATGATCCCAAACAAACTGCCAGCACAGTAAAAGCATGTCTGGATAGAAAAACACACAGTGGTACAGTATTGGTCATGGTTTGACCTCCCCACTGATGGACCCCAACATTATTAAAACCAGTGTGGGATCATCTTTATGGAGAATGAAATAAAAGATAGTCAGCATCCACAAAACAGCTTCCTGAAGACTACTTGGAGAAATGACACAAAGGCTTCCAAAAATAAACTCGCCTTATATACTCTATTTCAAGTCAAGTCAAGTGGTTTTATTGTCATTCCAACCATGTGCAGTGGTTGAAACAAGACAACGTTCCTCCAAGACCATGGTGCTACATATGACATATAACAGACAGTCAGCACGGGACTGCAAAAACTGCAAAAAAATAAAATAAAAATGTATGTTTGCATGTTTCAATAAATCACTGCACAATTTCCATTTTCACAGTAAAATATAAAGAAAAGAGAGGTGACTCAAGACTTTTGCACCATACTGTAAGCTGAAGTAGCACAAGTTCAAGATTTCAATTTATTTTTTTAAACTGTCTTTTTGACACATACAGGAGAACTCAAAAGATGAGTTTTGTTTCAAAGATGACTAATTTTTTTTTGTAGGATACAAACTGTAAATTGGAAGCTTTTTAAATTTAACAAGGCCACAAAGGGCAACTTCACATAGACCCTATACATACCACTTCTCACTCCATGGATAAATTTGGAAAGTCTCACCCTCTTGATGTAATTGCCCTCCATTCATAAAAAAAGATTGATTGAAAATCAGATCTCTGGTTATGGGCCCCGATGACAGCGAAAGAAAAATGCAGAATTTACTGTCTGCTTTTACAGCCGGGTTTCAGGAATAATTGTTGCGGGACATGACGGTGAGTTAGCAGTTATAAACCTGTCCTACATATAAATTACCTAATCAGGAGATCCCAGTGGTTATATAAATTGAGCCACTCATTCCTCTTCAATGGCCTGTGTGTGCATATAAAACCACAACGACCATCATATACTTCACAGGAAAAGGGGGCAGCCGTTGCTGTTTACAGAGTTAGGGGGAAATGGATGACTTTTTGCATGCTCAATCAACTGTGAAATGTCCATTTAATCATCCCTAGAAACCCCCCTGGTTTATTTGTGCTGCAGCACAGATTTACATTTCCAAACATCCCCCATATTAATCATTACTTCATCACGCCCTCTAACTGACAAGAAGCATAAACCACCTCAGTGTACTGCCCTGTCGACTAATGTGTGTACGTTTCTGTCTAGGAGCATGTGTGTACGCGTATTTGTGTATATGCGACACCCTGAATGTGTACGCGCATGTGTCGGAGGGTGGTTTGGACTGAAGGAAAAACCTGCCCTTTGATTCACTCACCACTCACTGTGTCCAGCAGAAATATTGAGTTTTAGTGGCATGATTGCAATTTTTTTTTCTTTTTTTGGGTCCAGTGAGGTTTTCTAAAATACAACTTTTCAGGCTGGGGAAGCCAAATGGGAGTCACTCATATGAACATCTTTTTTTACTTCATGCAAGGAAATCAGAGTGACTGATGTTATTTTCAGGAAGCAACATAGAAGAAAACACATGACTTAAAAATGGTATTTTTTAAGATTTTGTTTCTCTTTTTAAATGTGAAGTAGTTTTAAAAATAGCAGGGATCCAGGTTGGCTTTTGCATACAGCATTGTGAGCCATACAATGGCTGAGGTCAAATTTTACTTTGTTGCAAGAGACTGCATACTAGCCCATCGTCAGCAGTAGACAGCTCAAGTGATTTACACGTACTGTACTGCAGCAGGAGTTGGCAGAGCCTCTCTACCTACTGCCTTAATGAAATTCAGGATGTTTCACCATCAACAATGAATCCTTCATAAAAGAGAGAAGTATGAGTTTATCACCCAGGATGAGAAGCATGTTACATTTGCCACTTTAAACAAGATGAATGGGTCACTCAGCCATTTACATTCTCATACATTTTTATGACTCCGCCATGAAGTGGATTTGATCTATTGGTAATAAGATAAATGATGGGCATAAAGCTTTGGCAGTTCTGACTTTAAACAATCTTTCATTTGATGCCAGTCTTTTACTTTTACATGACGCACTGTCTGTCTTCACAACCTTGTGCTCAAATAGCTAAGAAGTAGAAGATGGCAAGATTTCTTATTTCCTGACAAGCACGACGCACGCTCACACACAAACGCAGACACACAAAAACACTTTTAACCCCACATATTTTGTATGTTGCACGTATGTGCTCTTCTTGAGAAAGAGCAGGTTGACCTTTGAGGCGCACAAAGGGATGTTTTGTTCGATGGAGATGTTCAGCCAACCAAAGGAGTTTGCCATGCAGCATGAAAAGCAGTTGAAAGCTTCACTTTGCTGTTTCCAGCTCTTTTCAAAGTTTTTTTTCCCCCTTCTGGAATGACGCTTGTATGTGTATATTTGAACATGGAATTTTAGTGGCACGGAAACAGAGAAGGGTCACAGGAAATATCCCCTGTCAAAGAATGATGGAGAATGGTGAATGGAGCTGTCCAAAGGATCACAGTGATGGAATAAGACATCCTCCCTGCTCCCTCTCTCTCTGTCTTTCTCCTGCTTTCTCAGATGACCTGTTATTTTACACATGGTGGTGGCTGGTTTAGATGAAGCCATTAGAAACATTTGAACAGAATGATCTGTCTCTGACTGTTACGTAGCTGAAACTTTAAGCTGTAAGGCTTGCAGATTTTTTTTTTAAAAAACTACTTTCACAACACCATGGATGTTCCTTGTGGAGACGTCAGTGTTCTAATTTTAAAAAAAAAGAAAAAGAAAAAAAAAGCCTTGGCCCATTTAGTCACTGGTGAGCGAGGGCGTCGTGGTGCAGACAGAATGAAATATCACCTGGTCGGGCTAAATGACAATTTTATTTCTCACCTCACTTCGTAGTGAAATATTACCACAGCACTTCCTCTGTGGCAACTTTTGACTGAACAGGATGTCAGTCCAGCTAACTATGTCTGTGAAGGTTCTCAGTCATCCAGGTCATCGTAGTCAAAGGAGCTTGCAAAGAAAAGCGTCTGGACTTCTTTAAGTTACTTGAAGACGTTTCACCTCTCATCCGAGAGGCTTCTTCAGTTCTAAGGTCAAATGGTGGAGAGTCCCAGATATAACCCTAGTGGGAGTGTCCCCCCACAGAGGGACAAAAGGACCCCCTGATGATCCTCTAATCGCCTGAGCCAAGGTGTGGAACTGGGTGTGGGTCCCAATCAGCCAGAGTTTCGGGTGGGTTCATTGTGAAACCTGGCCCCACCTTATCATGCGAATTCCTGAGGTCAGATGGCCCAGGGTGTGAGTGGGCATTAAGGCGTCTGGGAAGGGATCTCAAAACTGGATTATAGATGGCAGAGAGTTGGTGTCGTAAACCACCGCCTCTGTTCAAAGATGGTCGCTCACAGTGGACATAGATGGCTTCTTTCACTCCTCTTTCAAACCATCTGTCCTCTCTGTCCAAAATGTGAACATTGGCATCCTCGAAAGAGTGTCCTTTATCCTTAAGATGCAGATGGACAGCTGAATCTTGTCCTGTGGAGGTCGCTCTTCTGTGTTGTGCCATGCGCTTGTGAAGTGGCTGTTTGGTCTCTCCAATGTAGAGGTCTGGGCATTCCTCGCTGCACTGTACGGCATACACCACATTGTTAAGTTTGTGTTTTGGCGTTTTGTCTTTCGGGTGAACCAGTTTTTGTCTGAGTGTGTTGCTGGGTCTGAAGTACACCGGGATGTCATGCTTGGAGAAAACCCTCCTGAGTTTCTCTGATACACCGGCTACATAGGGGATGACAATGTTGTTGCGCCTGTCCTTCTTATCCTCCCTCGCTGGTGTCTGATCTTCTTTTCTGTGCCTCTTTGCTGACTTTAAAAACGCCCATTTGGGATAGCCGCACGTTTTGAGTGCTTCCTTTACATGTGTGTGTTCCTTCTTTTTCCCTTCAGGCTTAGAGGGAACATGTTCTGCCCGGTGGTGTAGGGTCCTAATTACTCCAAGTTTGTGTTCCAGAGGGTGATGGGAGTCAAACAGGAGGTACTGGTCCGTGTGTGTGGGCTTCCGGTAAACTTCGATGTTGAGGTTGCCATTCTCTTCAATGTGCACAGCGCAGTCCAGGAAAGGCAAACAGTCATCCTTCGTGTCTTCCCTGGTGAACTTGATGTTTTTATCCACAGCGTTGATGTGCGCAGTGAAGGATTCCACTTCTTGTGTCTTGATTTTGACCCAGGTGTCGTCTACATATCTGTACCAGTGGCTGGGTACTCTTCCTTTGAAAGAGCCAAGAGCCTTGCTTTCCACTTCCTCCATGTAAAGGTTGGCTACAATAGGTGACACGGGGGAGCCCATGGCACAGCCATGTTTTTGTCTGTAATAGCCTTCGTTGTATTTGAAATATGTAGTGGTGAGGCAGAGGTCTAACAGTGTGCAAATCTGATCGGGTGTGAAGTTGGTCCTGTCCTCCAAGGAGTTGTCTTCTTGTAGTCGTTTTCTGACAGTCTCCACTGCCTCCGTGGTGGGTATGCAAGTGAAGAGAGAGACTACATCAAAGGACACTATGGTTTCATCTGGATCCAGGGTAAGTTTCTGGACCTTGTCAGTGAAATCGGTGGAGTTCTTGATGTGGTGTGGGGTGTTCCCCACGAGAGGAGCAAGGATGGTAGCAAGGTGTTTTGCAATGTTATAAGTGGCTGAGTTTATGCTACTGACTATGGGTCTGAGTGGGACAGCTTCCTTGTGGATTTTTGGAAGTCCGTAAATGCAGGGTATGGCATCCCCTGGGTAAAGGCGGTGATAAGTAAGGCGGTCAATGATTTTGTCCTTTTCCAAGTCTTGAAGGCAAGCTATAACTTTCTTTTTGTAGCTGCTTGTGGGGTCTCGCTTTAAGGCTTCGTAGGTATTGTTGTCACTGAGGAGAGTAGTGATCTTTGTATGGTAATCTGTAGTGTTTAGGACCACGGTGCATCTTCCCTTATCCGCTGGTAAAACAGTGATGTTGTGGTCTTTGCTCAGGGAAGCGACGGCCTTCTTTTCCTGTATTGTGAGGTTGGACGGAGGGACTTTGGCACTGGAGAGGGTGGCTGAGACTTTCATCCTGATTAGCTCTGCTTCTGTCTGTGATAATTTATTAATCCGAATGGCAGATTCTGTGGCTGTGATGAGGTCCACTATGGGCAACTGTTGTGGAGAAATGGCAAAATTGAGACCTTTGGCTAATACTCTCTTTTCAGGTTCAGTGAGATTCCTGTCTGAAAAGTTCTTAACCCATTTCTCCTGACTGTCTTCAGGTGTGTTTTCTTCTATGGGTTGTGTAGGTTCAGATTCAGAATGAGGAGTGTGTGTTTTTGAAAGCAAGGTGTGAAATTTCCTGCGTTGTCTTTCTTTTCCTTTCGAGTGTTGGGCCCGCTGAGCCTTGTCCACAAACTTGTAAACCTCTTCTAAGATTGGAGAGGGTAGAAGGGTTTCCAGTTCCTGCAGAGTCTGGCTGATCTTGATCTGGAGGGCATCTATAGTGAAGGGTGTTCCTCCCAAAATGTACGGCAATATGATTGTACATATTGCCGTACATTTTGGGAGGAACACCCTTCAACTGGTGCGGGAGTATGAAAGGGAATCAAGGAAACTAGCGGATTATAGGAACCATCTCCGTTTCAACCTAAGATGCAGACAAACCAGAGTTGTTCCCAAGAGCCTGCGCCTTGGATCCACTGTCAGGGGATACAGAGCAGACTTGATTCTACAGAGAGCGCAAAATCACCTTTTAAGTGAAAGGATAAGACAGGTCCATTTCACTATAGATGCCCTCCAGATCAAGATCAGCCAGACTCTGCAGGAACTGGAAACCCTTCTACCCTCTCCAATCTTAGAAGAGGTTTACAAGTTTGTGGACAAGGCTCAGCGGGCCCAACACTCGAAAGGAAAAGAAAGACAACGCAGGAAATTTCACACCTTGCTTTCAAAAACACACACTCCTCATTCTGAATCTGAACCTACACAACCCATAGAAGAAAACACACCTGAAGACAGTCAGGAGAAATGGGTTAAGAACTTTTCAGACAGGAATCTCACTGAACCTGAAAAGAGAGTATTAGCCAAAGGTCTCAATTTTGCCATTTCTCCACAACAGTTGCCCATAGTGGACCTCATCACAGCCACAGAATCTGCCATTCGGATTAATAAATTATCACAGACAGAAGCAGAGCTAATCAGGATGAAAGTCTCAGCCACCCTCTCCAGTGCCAAAGTCCCTCCGTCCAACCTCACAATACAGGAAAAGAAGGCCGTCGCTTCCCTGAGCAAAGACCACAACATCACTGTTTTACCAGCGGATAAGGGAAGATGCACCGTGGTCCTAAACACTACAGATTACCATACAAAGATCACTACTCTCCTCAGTGACAACAATACCTACGAAGCCTTAAAGCGAGACCCCACAAGCAGCTACAAAAAGAAAGTTATAGCTTGCCTTCAAGACTTGGAAAAGGACAAAATCATTGACCGCCTTACTTATCACCGCCTTTACCCAGGGGATGCCATACCCTGCATTTACGGACTTCCAAAAATCCACAAGGAAGCTGTCCCACTCAGACCCATAGTCAGTAGCATAAACTCAGCCACTTATAACATTGCAAAACACCTTGCTACCATCCTTGCTCCTCTCGTGGGGAACACCCCACACCACATCAAGAACTCCACCGATTTCACTGACAAGGTCCAGAAACTTACCCTGGATCCAGATGAAACCATAGTGTCCTTTGATGTAGTCTCTCTCTTCACTTGCATACCCACCACGGAGGCAGTGGAGACTGTCAGAAAACGACTACAAGAAGACAACTCCTTGGAGGACAGGACCAACTTCACACCCGATCAGATTTGCACACTGTTAGACCTCTGCCTCACCACTACATATTTCAAATACAACGAAGGCTATTACAGACAAAAACATGGCTGTGCCATGGGCTCCCCCGTGTCACCTATTGTAGCCAACCTTTACATGGAGGAAGTGGAAAGCAAGGCTCTTGGCTCTTTCAAAGGAAGAGTACCCAGCCACTGGTACAGATATGTAGACGACACCTGGGTCAAAATCAAGACACAAGAAGTGGAATCCTTCACTGCGCACATCAACGCTGTGGATAAAAACATCAAGTTCACCAGGGAAGACACGAAGGATGACTGTTTGCCTTTCCTGGACTGCGCTGTGCACATTGAAGAGAATGGCAACCTCAACATCGAAGTTTACCGGAAGCCCACACACACGGACCAGTACCTCCTGTTTGACTCCCATCACCCTCTGGAACACAAACTTGGAGTAATTAGGACCCTACACCACCGGGCAGAACATGTTCCCTCTAAGCCTGAAGGGAAAAAGAAGGAACACACACATGTAAAGGAAGCACTCAAAACGTGCGGCTATCCCAAATGGGCGTTTTTAAAGTCAGCAAAGAGGCACAGAAAAGAAGATCAGACACCAGCGAGGGAGGATAAGAAGGACAGGCGCAACAACATTGTCATCCCCTATGTAGCCGGTGTATCAGAGAAACTCAGGAGGGTTTTCTCCAAGCATGACATCCCGGTGTACTTCAGACCCAGCAACACACTCAGACAAAAACTGGTTCACCCGAAAGACAAAACGCCAAAACACAAACTTAACAATGTGGTGTATGCCGTACAGTGCAGCGAGGAATGCCCAGACCTCTACATTGGAGAGACCAAACAGCCACTTCACAAGCGCATGGCACAACACAGAAGAGCGACCTCCACAGGACAAGATTCAGCTGTCCATCTGCATCTTAAGGATAAAGGACACTCTTTCGAGGATGCCAATGTTCACATTTTGGACAGAGAGGACAGATGGTTTGAAAGAGGAGTGAAAGAAGCCATCTATGTCCACTGTGAGCGACCATCTTTGAACAGAGGCGGTGGTTTACGACACCAACTCTCTGCCATCTATAATCCAGTTTTGAGATCCCTTCCCAGACGCCTTAATGCCCACTCACACCCTGGGCCATCTGACCTCAGGAATTCGCATGATAAGGTGGGGCCAGGTTTCACAATGAACCCACCCGAAACTCTGGCTGATTGGGACCCACACCCAGTTCCACACCTTGGCTCAGGCGATTAGAGGATCATCAGGGGGTCCTTTTGTCCCTCTGTGGGGGGACACTCCCACTAGGGTTATATCTGGGACTCTCCACCATTTGACCTTAGAACTGAAGAAGCCTCTCGGATGAGAGGTGAAACGTCTTCAAGTAACTTAAAGAAGTCCAGACGCTTTTCTTTGCAAGCTCCTTTGAATAGTCCAGCTAACTAGTTTGCCAGTAAAACACTGACATCATCCCCTAGCCCCGACTTATTAACTGACAACGCCAAGGAGCGCAGACATCTCAATCTGGTGTGTGCACATTTAAGTTTGGTTTAAATAATTCTGAAGTCATCTCTTGTAAGGAAGACATGGGAAAGGCTGCTAGGAACGGAAGTGGAAAGTACAACACACGGCCTTTGTTTAGGTATCTACGACGAAGCCTGTAATTTAAGCCCTAATGGGCTACGCCATTGCTGCTGGAGGCATCGCCACTCGGAGGGAGCGACGGGGAGAGAAGGAAAGAGCTCCATCATGGAAAAGGGAGCTCCTGTCCGCTGCAGTGGTCCAGGACAAAGCTGAGAGCTCCCAGACGCCCCGCATGATTAATGACTTACGGCCACGCTGTGTGGAAGCCTGGTAATTAGCTACAGGCTGATTAAAGACAAGTAAACTTCTGCTGATAACCCGATTCTGTTTCTCCCCAGCGCCGACACTGGCATGTGGAAGCTCTTACTGCCAGGGTTGCAAGAAACAGACCAACACTGAGTATGATGAATGTAGTCTCCAACAGGCGTATACAGGCTCTAATTTAAAACTATTTAGCGTGTGACATATTGGCATTGTGCTCTCTCTGTCTCCCTCCGTTCATGTTCATGGTTCGTGATGGTGTCCAAGTTTCAGGGGGCTGTTGTTTTGAGTCTGCGCCTGACATATTCATGAATAAAGTTTTGTGCAGGCTGCTCCCCCCCTCCCACTTTGTTCCCCCTGGTCTTTTCCCTCTTCATAGATTTTCCTCCAAACATTTGCATTTCCTATATTAGCGAACGAGGAGAGTGGCAGCTTGCCACCAGAGTTCATCAGCTACCAGATTTTACAGTCCCGGCTGTCCAGAAACAGACAGGACAGCTTAAGCTGTGCCAGAAAATGGACAGCATTATATGAGATTTACCTTATGAGACACAAAGCAAGCAGAGTTAGCTTAGGCATGAAAAAAGATGAAAAGGCCTCCAAGTACTCCTCCAGGAGCCAAAACAACCCGCAAAACTTGTCTCTGTATTTTCACGAGTTGGAAATATTCCCCTAAGGTAAACAGATGGAGGACAAGAATAATGAACAGTAACATTAAATAAAGCTGATGTCAGTTGTTTTGCAGTTTAGCTTAAAAAGTAACGCACATACCGGAATTAGTATTAGCGTTACTTAATAAATACCTTACTGTGCACTGTCATGATTGCACACTGATGGGAATGGAATGCCACGAAAATAAGTTATGCAATAAATGCATCCATTTCTCTTCTAATAGTGTAAGAGTAGAGACATTAGCCAAGTTTGCAGTGGATAGTTTGCTGAGACTATAATTGTGCGACCCAGTTTGTCTGTGGCAAGTAAACGATGTGTGTGTGTGCAAACATGTGCATGTGTGTGTGTGTCTGGTTGGAAAAGGACAGTGCCACAGGGCAACGATATGTGTGCTGAGATGAAATGCCCGGCCACCCACTCTTCTCCTTTTATCACCCCTCTCATAATTAGGTTGGTTAACATACTGCCGTGTATGCAGTCATATTGACTGGAAGCTTAATCACATTACTATCGAGTTCCCGTCCCCGCTTGCCCCAGGTGACGCTTGTAAGTCCAGAGTTATGGCCCTAACCTATGGGAGGAAATTAGCTGTGGACACAAGTTTGTTCTTGTTCTCCACCCTCTGTGTGAAAATATTTAGCAGGTGGGCGGGTGGGCGACAACACTGTGAGAAATGGATGGGGGAAGCACAATGTTCTACATAGACTACCAGTCTGAGCCATGAAAAATGCAGGAAGAGCAGAAAGAGGTAGAGAGTCTGTTAGTTTGGCTGGCAGTCCATTAGGCCTGATAGACATTTCACTTACCAAAGTCAAATATAACAGTCTAGCATTCATTAATATGAGGAAGGGTCCGGGGAATCAAACCCACCATCTGGTTAAGACGACAGTATAATCTACAACTCATGATTAGGTCTAAGGAGTGGAATTTCACTTTAATCTTTTTCAGGGCTGAAATTTCCATCTGCACTGTGCGGCACATCATTTTTCTTCAAGACAAATGTGCTGTTTTTCATGTTCCAAAATTAGATCAGAAGAAAACGATTAATCATGTCATGGCCTGGGAAAGGAAACAAAGATCTGATTTTCCTCTCTTCGCTCTTTCTCCCCACCCCTGCACCTCCCCTTTTCCTTACCTCTTCCTGTTCCTCCCCTCATCTCTTCCCCTCTCTAAGACCTCCCTCCTCCCCGTTTCATCCTTCCTCTATCTCTTCTCTTCTCTGCCTTCTCTTTGCTGTTTTTCGGTTTTTTTCACCCGTGTTCTGGATAGTGTTTCCGAGCCACGTCTTCCTCCCTGTCTTTGTTCGAGACAGAGTTATTTTTCTCTTCATTGCTTGGCTTCGAAAGAAAGGATATGCAGTCTTAATGATTAATTTGAAATGACGAAGCACCTTCTATTAGCATATCCTTCCCTCTTTCTGCCGCCCTTTCCTGAAATGGTGAACAACAGATGGCAGGCTGTTTGTGTGTGTGACACCACAACCGAATCCAAACTGGGAAGAGTGCAAGTCACCAGGACTGCAAATTAGTGAGGCCACACAACTGTCAGGTGCTGGCCTCCGCTGACAGTTGTAGCCCATTACGGGAACATTGATGTTTTCACAGTGTGACAAAAAGGATCCCTTTTTTCTCCCCCCCCCCTCCTTTCAGAGGACCTGTCTGTCAGCCAGCTCTCAAGTCATAACAAATCACTGGCACTCAGCTGAGGCTGAGCATTGGGAGCGTCAGGGGAAGATAAATGACCTGCAGGCCTTTGAAGTGCTTTGGCAGTTCAGATGGCTCGGCGGCGCTGACAGAGAAATATACACAACAGCGTAACCAATAATGAGAACATTAAACATTCCTGCCTCCTGACAGGCTGACAGGAAAGCCCAGCCTGGCATCAATCATCTTCCGAGGCATAACCTTGACAATAAGTCTCCTCTCTGCCTCCAGCTCTCACCTCGCACTCTCCAGACTCCAATACCCAGACTGCACTAGCTGCCAGGCTCAAAGCGGATAGGATGGTGGGGTAAAGATAATAGCGTGGGGGCAGAAAGAAACAAGGGCCACACAATCAGTAGACCAAGACAGATTCTCTATCGGTATATGTAGGTGACAGCAAATGTGGGCCTAGTCTACAAACATGTCAGGGTATCACACAAGTTTTACCATGTCACCTTAGCCAGGGTGGCAGTGCATGCTATGCTGTCTCCTCACCATGTACCCGCAGCTTCTGTCTGATATTGTAGTGATTTGCACAATTAACAATTTGACACATGTGATATCGCATAGAACATATGCAATAAGTTTTTTGTATTAACCAACCAGTTTTTCCGGTCATTTTGCATCCTGCAGTGAGGACACTTCAATTTGTCCAATGCTTTTAAACTAAACTGAAGAAAATTAATCACATAACCAAGTATAATTATTCCCATGTGAAATCAGGATCCACAAGATTTAACATTTTGTCTTCATTAACAGCGAGTCAAGATTAGGTGTAAATGCTCAGTTTGTTATCCAAATAAATATACTTAGTGTGACAAGGAAACTGCAATGCCCTTCAGAGCTGAGTGGTACTATCCAAACATACGTGTCTTTCAACAACAGGTACTGAAACAGCAGGAGCAGGCGCAGCCTCCTTGCCAAACTTTTACTTAGCGGAGTATTTCACTTGTGTTTCCTTCATTAGCCATCCACATGTAAATCAACACAGACTGCTGACCCTCAAAATGTTTATGTTCTCCGGTTTCCAGCATTCGCGCAGCGCACTGGTCAACCGTTTTGTTGCCGCACCAGTACGTATGATTTATGTGGAAAGAAGACATTTCCCCTTTGACTAGCACGTTTGTGAAAAAGGTATGTCAAGGATGTAAGGTGCTTGGTACAGGCAACCTTTCAAGAGAGTATTTTTTTACCCACTTATTGGAAGAGCAATAAATATCTTGGCGACAGGGCCTTCTCATGGTTACAAAGCTTACCTGCAACTGAGCTGGATAATTAGCTGGCCCTGAAGATGATGTATGACTTTCATTACCCTTTGGGACAGGGCAAACTAAATGAGGACACAGCTAATTGCCGTGCAAAGCAGTATGGCATGAGGAAAAATGCGGGGCCTACTCTCTCTCTCTCACTCATTCTCTCTCACTCTACCAGCCCTGTTGGGGAAAAAAATGGAGGCCCCGTTGCAGTTGCAGGGCTGCGATCTCCCTCTCCTCCCTACCTCTCTGGCCGCAGGAGTTCACCGACTGTCCATAAATCAGGAGCTGCTTACAGCCGAAACTACCCTGAGTCATCAGCATGCAATAAGCTGAGTGACAGATTCCATCCTGACTACATAACCCTCTCAGTTCAGTCTTGTTTCTCCCCTCTGCTTCCTTTTCTCTTGCACCTTTGCTCTGTCTCTCCATCTCTCTGTCTGTCTGCCACATCTTGAACTTCTTTGAAATCCAAAAGCACGGTGGGGATAAAAACAAAAGCCGGTATAATCACGAGATCTCCCTCTCTGCCAAGCGTCGGAGGGAGAGGCTAAGAGCCGAGCTGGATACGAAAAGTGTTTCCAGAAGGAGTTCCAGTGGTCGAAGCTAATGTCTAAAATGGTGGGGTTAAGTATGTTGGCATCCATTACAACAGCTAAGCCTTGCTCTCCTGCTGACATGCCAATTCAATTCAAGCATGCCGCTCATTCATTATAAGAGAGTGGGAGGGTCAGGTGGTAATGGTCATCTTTGTGAGTGGGTTGGGTGGGGAACACATACTGTGACTAGAATTTTAGCCTCCTTTGGGAACTTCCTGTCACGTTCTACACATGTAGCTCTATCTACTATCAAAAATCCTTTTTTTTAATACAGGAAAAATGACATTCCAGGGCATCATCTACCTGTGACAGTCCACTTTTATGTTAATGTTCCTCATGGCTTCATTCACACATACCTACAAAATAATGGAGCCAGAATGCCAAGCTAATTTTACCTCCTGGTAATGTCATGTCAAATCTCAGGTTGTACAAATTACTGGTTAAGCTTCCTGTCATAGTTTCCAACTTCACTGAAGCCAAGACTTTACTCTAAACTGTCAGTTTACAAATGATTAAATCTGTAATAGAGTTGAAAATGCAGAGTGAACTGGGAAAAAATTAGCATGCAAGAAAAGTCTGGTGATTTTGGAGAGGGCTCATCATATCTTTTGTGATGTTTATCAAGAAGGACTGGTACTGTGCAAAGACCTGCTGTGTCCTGTGTCCTGTGTGTAGAAAAAAAGTGTTCATAATTTTAAACATTTTTTATTTTACTAGCATGAGTTTGTTCTAAAACTGACAAAGTTGTAAAATGCACAAATTCACAGTGGCAAGCCTGTGCATTATTGTACTGCATGAATCCAGATATGTGCTGTGTTGAAAGTAATACCTACATTTTACTAGGTCTAACTTAGCGAGATAGCTAGCTAGGGAGTGAATAGAGATGCATGGGCGATCACCAAACCCACACTTTGTGGCCAATAAGTTTCCACTACAGGCTTGAGTTTTATGCACGTTAACATTTGCTGTAATAGCGCCGCCCAGATTTTGATGATAAGTTGGGTTTGATTACATTTTTTGAGAGAACTGGCCATTGCTGTCATGAAATCAGTTATGTTCCACAGGCTAAGATATTTTCATTTGCTAATGTTATATAAATATTTAACCTCTTAAGCCCCAAGCCTACCTGATCTCCTGCTTTTTGCCCCCGTATCAGGGGGCGTTGGGGCTTAAGAGGTTAAGCTAACTTAATGCAAGTAACATTGTACCAAGTAATAGTATTGGCTACAAGGCTACCGTCTCTATCCTTACATTTCAGTCTATATCCTGTTTGCAAAGTATTTTAAGCTCAGGTTTAGACTGCTTCTGCTTTTAAAATGATTCAATCTTTTTGCCATCTACCTTTGGAGTTGTTGACTTATCACATTACAGTGCTGACATATTATGGACTTTTCAGCTTTTAAGGTGAACCTGTTCCATGTTTATCTATATACACTATATCTAGGAGATATGGATCAACACTGACATTAACTTTAAGTTGAGCGTCTTGCCACCTGTCAAATGAAGAGTACTGTGAGAAATGTGAGAGATGTTTAGATTCTTATCCAACTCTTATTGCCACTGGGGAGGCATTGGATTGCTCAAGAAATCCTCCTGTAACCAGCCATGATGTCTACTCTCAGTGACAAGAAGAGGAAAGAGTCCTGCAGTGGATCTTATGGGTCCTACAGAACTCTGATGTCATCATAGAGGACTCATTCTGGAAGGATACTTGTTTTGTGTTTAGTGCCTAAAGCTTTTGCACTCTACTCTAATCCCTAATCCCCCCCCCCCCCCACCCCCAACAGCAGTGAGGTAAAACAATTACAGATGACGATTGTTGTTCGGTTCATCACTGAGTGCAACACCTTTTACATTACATGCATTTTTAAACATCAAAATAAGAATGGGAGTAGTTTCATTGCTAGTTCATCTGTCGTCACATGTTCTTACTGGGTGCAACAGCAGGTGTGTTTCAATAATACAAACCTCAGAGGCCTATGTGAAATGACACATACTGACAGCTGGAAGCAGCAAACACACCTTGAGCAGCTGCTTTCTCAGACATGGAGCAGAAGAAGAACCTTGTGCATGTGTTTACAGTAGAGTTGACAGCTTTCACCATCTATCTATCTATCTATCTATCTATCTATCTATCTATCTATCTATCTATCTATCTATCTATCTATCTATCTATCTATCTATCTATCTATCTATCTATCTATCTATCTATCTATCATCTATCTATCTATCTATCTTATAATTTCTTTCCTGTGTGTTGTGGCAGCTCCACACTAAACCTCTCATGCGATTAGTTCTAAATGCAGCATTATTATAAATGGCTTGCAGAGTCACCATAGTCTGTCTTTGTCTCTAAATCTACATCTGTTCAATCAGATTTATTCTTTGATTTAACACCTCTCTAGTGCTTTACCCTCAATTAAACAAATTTTTATCTTTTTACATTCTAATGGGGGTCAATCTGCACATAACACTCACTGCCCTTTGCTTCATCGATGCCAAGGACCTATAAAAACACAGAGAAGCAGCTCTACCATCAAATGATTTTGTCAGCGATGAACTTAATTTACTTCAGTTCAGTCAGCAATGTGGAGCCTATTAATTCCCTCTCAGTTGCGTGAACGAGGTCTTCTTGAATCTATTTTGCTACTTGCTAATGAAGCAATTGTTTCCTCTACCATGTGTCATCTCGCGGAGCGTCGTTAACCTCAGACAAATCCAGACAGGCTTTTGAGCTGTCGGGAAGGATTTTGTTTGATTCGGTAAGTTGTGTGGATCTGAGACTTCAAAGGTATGGCTCGGTTCAGATCCACATGAAACGGGCACAGTCCAGTGATGCCAATGTCTGTCTTCTCAGAGATTATCACACGAGTCAAACCGCTGGGCTGCATCTTACTTTTATCCAAATTAATTTGGTTGTAATAAAATTTCATTTCAAGTGAAGTCCATTGTCAGATTAATTGTTCCAAGGAGCAAATCTATTTTAGTCTGCACGACATTTAGGGCCTCATCATCAAAAAGAAAAAAAAAATACTCAGATGGTTTTGTTATGGGGTAAGAAAACAAAGCTTTTTTTAAACTATGCAAACAAGTTTATGGTTTCTTAGTTTCTTTTATTTTTGTATTATTTTTCTATTGATTCCATTTTTCATGCGTGCCCACAGAAATCAAATCCCAGTGTGCACTTCTTTGTCAGAACTCATTTGATCTATTTTTTTATTTATACTGACAGTGGGTGAACTCCACTGTTGGGTGAATTCCTGGTTGTCTTGGATGGAACTGCTTGCTCAACACAGCGGGAAGGGAGCAGGCCTCGGTGATGCCTCTTGTTTATCTAAAGGTGAGAATTGTTTTTGTTCTCACAATTCTCACAACATATCTCCCTCCTCGGCCTGCAGCTCAGAGGGGCACATATGAAGAGGAGGTGAATGATTCAGGCTGAGACATCTCTGTATGTCTCTTGTTTTCTTATGTGTGTGTGTGTGTGTTTTTAATCTATGAAGAAATGAAAAGTTCTTTAGGGTCTGATACCGCCAACAGTACATCTGGTGCTAAGAAAGGTGTATACACATTGCTTTTAGTTCACAACTCACCCAGAATTATTGATGTAAGCAATAGCTTAGAGTATCCACCTTGTTATCTTAGCAGCTCGACACAAACTTCACCATAACTTGCAGAGCTGAGTTTACAGTGTGGTTGTCTGTTTCTTATCCTTTCATTTTTAGATGCAGAGTAGTTTGTGGATAAGGCTCCCAGCTTACACAGACACATCAAGCAAGTTGCACGTACTTGCACGTACTAGATGTGTTAACATGTCACAGCAGGAAACATAAGGATGGAGACAAATAATGCAATGAATGACGACTGAATTTTATGCACAGTAGCCGTGTCACACTTAAAGATCTGCGGCGCCTTGCTGAAAGGAAATAGCCGTTCAGATCAGCACACGTAGAAATGTAGGAATATTTGCTAAGAGTAGAAGTTCTAAGTTTGCAAATGCACCAGTCGTGGGTGTCTCGCGACATGTCGGTGATGCATTTTTGCTCTGTCACCTTCAAATCATAGAGCTGCGTTTATATGGAGGTTTTCTAGTCTTAGTGACCAGTCAAAGCACTCAAGACTACAAGCCAAGCGGTGTTTAATCTGCACCAGATTTCTTTTGAACACAGGCTGGATTCTGTGTCTGACTTCCTGACATAATCATCTGTTCTGTGCAGTTTGCAGGAAAAAATAGACCTAGAAGAGAGCCACTTCTGGAATGGTTTTTGAAATTTGCTGCAACTATTATACTGAGTGGGCATGTCTACTCCAGTGGGTGCATTAGAGGCAGAATGTGAGGAAACCACTTCCTGAATATCTGTGGGGTTAAACTTCAAAATGCTGCCATGTAGGTTTGGTTTTCAATATCCTCTACAATATGTTTTGTAGGTCTCTGTATTTTAGAGCTATATCACCTGCTAGTTAAAAATAAAGCTAATGTCTCTTAATCGTTTTGTGGCTTTTAAAAGTTGTGCGCACCTGTGAGATGGTTTTGAATTATTCTGTTTTATAACAGCTTTGGTCAGGCTGAAATTTAGAGGTGTCACCAAACTTCCTGAACTAATAAGTTGCATTATTGTGCCTAGCAATGGTTGCAGCTGAATACTTGTCACAAAGGTTAACAAAAGAGGTGAAGGATAATTGAAGGCACATGGATAACCATGGTGCTGAGAAACGATGATGCAGTTGGTAAAACATGGACAAAGCCACCAAAAACACTGATTCACTAACAATGCTAGAATTAAACGTGAAAGTAGAACTGACCGTCACTCAGACTGCTTCCCATTTATATTTTCTCTTCTTATTTAAAACCTGGTCTTCTTTAAAGGTCTTTATCATCTATGACTTAAGTAAAACGAATTAATGGTAACATTAAAGGTTCTCTCTACAGTTAGAATAACTATTAACCTCCATTTACAGAACACTTTTCTAATCCCTGTAGAAAGTGCTACACAAGGCGACATCATCATAAAAAGTAGATTTTATATCATTAGAATAATATTCATAGCTTCCAAGCCTTCAGTTCAATGTTCAAAACATGTTACTGTTATTGTACAAATATAGTATAGTTCATGTTTCCTTTGGCAAATACTCCACTGTGTCCTATAAATAAGAACACAGGAGAGGAAGCACTGATAGACCTTTGCTTAGCAGAATTTAGGGAATTCAATCAACTATTATCATGACTGCCAAGCAACTTCACTCATTTAGGAAAAAATGGCAAAGAATAACCCACTGCGAGTAAGTATCAAAGGACTATTTGTGTTAAAGGCATTTAAATCCAAAAACAAAAACTCAAAATTTGCAAAATGACAAAATTTTTATACATTTATAATAATTCATCTTACTTGACTTCTTTGACGTAAACAGTATGACACAGCAAGCTTTTATTAGGTGCACAGCCTTCTGAAAATTGTATAAGCAGGCTGTATGAGTCAGTTAACAAAATATTTTTCAAGCTTGAAATGTAAAATATACAAACCAAAAGACCTACAGAAATGAAAAAAAAAAACACTAAAGAAAAATAGTGCAAGTGCCACATTTGGAGCATTTATTATTTTCCTTGTCTGCAGATGGCAAACATTGGCACACATTTATCTACAATTTACCTTTCTATAAACTGTAAGTATGAAACTGCTGGCTCTGCCGGTGATTGATGATACTGGCTGAGCCTGGTATCAGCTGCTTTGTATCAATGGCAGTGTTTGTTCTTCACGGGGAACAAATCAGAACTGAGACGGCAGTCAATATGATGGAAATCCTGTTCCAACAGCCATGTTTGTGAAATTAAAGGTTAACCTATAAGTAGGCCGGAATTTACAACAAAACGTATGCAGGTGCAACAGATTGAGCTGACCCTCTTGTACATATTTGGAGACTTTTAATCTTGAGATATTTCTTCCAAATCTGAACCATATGTTGGGTTAATAATAGTGCCAACCTTTATGTTCCCAGAAGTCCAGAGCCAGTAGGTTTAATGATGCTTGCTAGAGGAGCAAAACAGCTTCCTAACAAATCCTCCTGGAACATATGCATAATACTTTACTGCTGTTCCTGATCAACTGTTAATATTATGTTCCTACCTGACCACACTGAACTTTAAACAGTGTCTGAACTTGGAGGCGTTTTGACATTTTCACATCAACATTTCCATTACTAAGTGTTTCTTGACTGATACTGTATTGTACAACTTTTTACTTTATTGTTGTTGGCAATCAGGAAATAACAGGAACAAATGAATTACAGTGAGGCGCTATTTGAATCGAGCCAAGGCTGTTATGTAATAAGGTACAAATGAAACAGTATCCGCATATCACCCAACTTTGTTTATATTTTTCATAAACTCTGGGCCTGCTGCTGAAATAAAAGTGGTGGGGTTGTGAATGAAAACTGACAAGCACCAATAAATCACAGTAAATCATGAATCGATAACAAATGCATTCTAAATTATGAGTAATGGCCAGGCAGTCATAAACTAACGCAAGCACAACTCAGCAGGCCATTCATTTCGTGGCAGCACAAAATAAACAGACACATTTCTTTCACAGCACTAATAAATTTCCCAGAAAAACTCAAAGAACAGTCCATCTGCTTCGAATAATTTTTAATTTCCTTTTCTGTCCTGTCCCCATTAGGTATTCCACGGAGATAGTCTCAAAATTCTTTCATTTACCTCCTCCCATATGCACCCAATTACCTTTTTTCCCTGTATCGGGTCTCTCTTGAGTATGGTGCACAATACCCCCACCTGTACCATAAGCAAACTTTATGCTTGTTTTATTATCTGCGAGAGGCTGTGAGTCATTCAGCTTGAGCTCTGGTGGATTTGGCCTGGGCTTTCGGTTTGATGTCTTCTGGCTCTGGCCGGGAACACCTGCACATCTCCTCCTCTCTCTCTTTTCCTCTCTCTCTCTCTTTCCAGTCTGATCTATTAGCTGACTAAATGGCCCAGCAGATGTTCACACGCCAGCAAGGGAATTCGTTCCTATGCTCATGACCGCTTCAGTAGCGATGCCAAGAGGATTTACACATGGAGCGGTGGATGACGACAAATTCGAGTTCATTTATCACTAAATCATATTTAGGTAAACAATTCCTGTGGGTGTCATCAGTGCTAACTGCATTTTAAATGACCTCTCATTTTCCACAGACCCCGTCACATTTGGGACAAAAAAAAACAAAAAAACCCAAGAACTAACCTCTTCCACCCCGTTTGAATGACCTAAGCATTCATTCACCTACAGCAAGACCATAACTGTGACATTAAACGGGAAGTTTAAAAAGACATAAAGTCTACAGCATAAGTCATAACAAAGATTACAAGAAGTAAAAAGAGAAAGAAAATGTATTTATGGGCTACATCTCTCAGCTGACGTATTTATTAACCAAAGTAACTCGATAACTTGATAGCTTGCTAACTATCTCCCGCTCTACTTAAAATAGACTCATCACAGTTTAGAGTCATAAAGTCATGCAAACTTGCAGATTTATGCTGCATACACTTTCAATTTCCATATCTTTGGTGTATCAGGATGACCGTCAGCCGTATAAATTACAGCTAAGGCCATGCTAGTTGCATGGCGATACCGTGTTTGCACAATGCCAGTCCTTTCCTTCACACTTTGCCCTTTCTCTCAACTGACCCTCAGGTCATCCTCAAAATAGGTCTTAACGTCTCTTTTAACACTCAAGTTGTGACCAGCTGGACAGCAGGACATGGCAGCTAATGAATGACTTTGACACAAAGAGTATTTATTAAACCTCTGGACATTGTATATGCCAGTTACAAAATAGAGGACAGCATGGAGGACACAGGGTCTTTCAGAAAGCCAATTACTCTCCAACTCACATTGATAGGCATGGAGTGTGATTGATAAGTTGATTTGGCAATTGCTGAGCCTTTGGATTTGGACTATTTCCTGGGGTAGATCATATGGCTTGATTTACGGAACAGTTCGAGACAAGCTTGACAAGTGGAGGTAGGGATTGAATGACATTTTTGGTAAGAGCGCAATGATTTAAATTTTCCCATGCCAGCTATTAATACCCAGCTGGCCTCAGCACAGCACCACTTATGTAGCTCTTAAAGACCAAGCAGGATGTGTTGTCACTGGTGTTTTTATAAATCTTGCCCACAGGAATGCGGCTCTAAAGAGAAGACTGGAAACAGAGCTGTGAGTGAAGTGAATACAGCATGTGTGCAAAGTGCATGTGTGTTTGCTGTCAATATAATCTACAGCACCTTATTTTATGACGGCCATTTCTTGTGGCACCCTCAACTCTCGTTACACAGGATCACAAGTTTCACTGCAAGTTTCTCAGAGAAACTGGGCACAGGGGATAACATTCAAGAAGAACACGGGGAGTTATCATTCTTATGAATTATAAAGAAGTATGTTGAACTGAGGATGAAGGAAGACCTAGTTCTCAGGCCTGAGAAATAGGTGGTCCACTAGTATGTATTCATACTGTTCTCCAACGTGTATCATTACAGAATAAGTAATGCTTAAAATACAGGATTGCAGTTGTGGCTGGCTGATGGACCAACAAGCACAGAAGCAAGAGCAGCTCACAGACTAGTTGTATTTTTGACACTGCCCCCATCTGACAACAGATGTTCTCTGCAAGTAGGCTGTCCGTCTGTAGATGCCAACAGACCACCAACAAGCTGCCTCAGCAGCATTTCCCCTTCAGTGACACATCACCCCTAACTGTTTAAAATATATGGCTTAAAGATCCTAAAGATTTGCAAGAGCAGCTAATACATGCATGTAAGCTGAGAGAAAGGGGAGAGTGATGATAGCTGTCATTGTAATGTTAAAAGATTACAGCAAAGAAGCCTTTGCTCTTTAGAGAATTTACTGGCACAGCAAGGGGTGAAGAAGAGACACTTAAGGGTAGATGCCTGATCCCAGCCTTGACAGTTTGATGGCCGTGTGAAACTCAAGAAAGGCCAAGCTAGTTTGTTTTCAAGCTGTTTATAAACTACCAAGCACTCAGTACAGTCGAGCTGCTAATTCACAGCTGACTTTAATTACTAATTTCGCAAGTGCTCACAAAAACGCAATGATGAGTTTTTAATGTTGCGGTTAAGCTATGCGCACAACTACGCCTAAAAGTGAAGCAGTGGATGCAAGTTTGCAAAGTGATCGCTTGGTTTAAGAAAAAGAAAACAGCTCAATATTTTTTTGGGGAAAGATGCTAATTTGCTTTCTTGCTGAGAAGATTAGATGGTTAGATGAGAATATCTCTCATATCCGTTCAATCAATCTTCTAATTTCACTCTCAACATGGAAACAAATGAGCGTACATCCCAAAGTGTCAAAAAAAAAAAATCATTTAAGAGTGTCGTCACATTTTTCATGCTTTCAGCAGCTCCGTTAATCTGCTTCATCGAATCAAATCCAGTGTGGCAGACGGGTCAGCATGAAGAAGTTCAGTCATTTAAAGAAGACACGACGCTGGTAAGAGATGAGCAGATAAAAGTCCTGGCAGCTGGCACTACTCACTGACTTAATGGCAGAAAGCCAGATGAGCCATTTGATTTCTAATAAAATTACACCGCTTACAAGCATACCAGAGAAGATTAACGATATTAATAATAATAATACATTTTAAGTCAGTCAACATACACTTTACTACACTGTGCTCATTGTCATTTACTCTTTGTAACTACAGAAACACCAGTCATTCAGCTAAATTAAATTAAATGCATGCAACAAACCTGCAGTAGACTGCAGGTCGCTGTGCTATGCAGTTTGAACTCTGGGAGTTCACTGTTGTCCTATTCTTTGTTTACCTTTGCTCAAACTTTTTTTTTTTTAAAGTAAAATGTTTTCTTGACGACTGATGATAATAAATTAAATCATAGAAAAAAATCATAGACTATAGCCTGGAATAACAGCACTCAGAGATTCAAAGCCATTCAAACACCATATCTGCTTCCATGAGCTATAGAGTTAATCCAACTAATGGAATGTTTCACTGATACGTAACCAGAGACAAAGTAAAAACATTAGGTCTTCCATTTCGATTTTATGTGTCAGTTTATTGGGATTTAATTACCGCTCTTGAGCAAGTTCAACAAACTCTACTGTTATCTAAAATATCAGTCAAAATAGCGCGTGGAAAGCACCAGTTGACACAGGGCTTGAGAGACACCAGGGGCATGGCCATCCCTTTGGGCTCCGGTTTCAGTAATGCATGATTGAGGCTGCCAACCTGACAGGCCCACCTGCCCAGCGGCTAAAGCCAGCTGGCTCGGACAATGATTAACGGCAAGCGTAAACTTACTCAGCAGGGTCTCAGACACATTTGTGCATTCACTCACACGTA
The DNA here is from genome assembly GCF_963576455.1 of Neolamprologus multifasciatus. NCBI lineage: Eukaryota > Metazoa > Chordata > Actinopteri > Cichliformes > Cichlidae > Neolamprologus > Neolamprologus multifasciatus. Next base: position 20,275,609 of record NC_140451.1, read on the forward strand.
AGAGTGTTACATGACACTAAAAGCTATTACAGAGCAGGGGCCCAGACCAAGGCAGGAATGACATCCATAAATGTTTAGTGGGACTGCCCTGCACAGTTATCACTTTTCAAAAAGAGAGACTAGCTCTTGTCAATAGAAGCATGATTCCAGAGATCAATGGAGCAGATTTATGCACTGTGGTATATGGGAGATTACCCCCAAACCTGGAACCCATATCTGTCTTAGGCTTTCACCCCCTGCTTCCTCCATAAAAAGAAAATGACATCATAAAGCGTAAACTGGGCTTGATATCAGACTCCCTGGCTGTAATCCCTAGGAGCTTTTTGATACCTTTGATTTTCATTTTTCAAGGGCGGCATACTATTAATCTTTCAGTGGGGTGTAAAAACTAGATGTCGAAAAGCTCTTCAGAAAACCTGCAAGCTCTCCATCTTTTTTTCAGAACAGCAAGGTCTTTGGCTGGGGCATTATCAATGTTACAAAATGCATACATCTCAGAGCTCAGTCTCCTTGGAAAGGCTTATTTGCCAAGACAGTATGTAAACTAATAATTTCAGGGGCAGCTATGCAGCCTTAGGCACCTGTTAAAGTCAAACTGAATATCATTTTATAGTAAGCACTAATCGTCTTTGTTTTAAATACTAAGGTTAATAGTGGTTTGGATAACATAAAGGCAGTTCAACATTTTATATCTAGAACTTAAACCGCTCACAGAAGATGGACATAGTTGGATGTGTGACGTGACTTTTCCACTTGTGGTGTAACAGTACCTCACATATTTGAGGTCACAAAAAAGGAAAAATAGACATTAAAAGTTTCCGTCAAAAAGTTTACTTTATATTAATTTTTTAAATTCCTTATTAGGAACCACTAAAGTTCATGTACATTAGCATTGCTATGTAAGTGCATACTGTAAAATAAACAATCCATGTCCAGTCCTTGTTTTTTCACAGTTTTTTGCATTAAAAAAATAACATTTCCAATATTATTCAACTTTTTACATAACATTTTAAACATGCAATAACTTTTTCCCAAGGCACATGGGGACAGCGTAAACACAAATGTGACATTTCTATAAAGCAGTCATGTTTCCAAGCAAACGTAACTCCAATTTTAAACACAGTTTTTGCTCTCTACCAGCCCTGCAATACAATTGCTCCTTTTAAGCGGTCATATGCTTCAGATTTTTCACTAGTTAGTCACCAACTGTGTCTGTCTGCCACGCTCCACAGCTAAGAATGTGCTCTATAGCTACAATGATCAGTTGCCCAGTAAATTTTGCAATATGCCTTGTTTCAGATCATTTTTAGAAGAAAAAGATCAACATACTTTGACATGACTAGACAAAAAAAACAAAAACCCAAACCTCACATCTGAATATGCTAACGTGAGCCACAGGAAACAATCATACGACCTTTTTGCTATTCTGTGACATAGCATCCACTAAATAATAATTAGTTATTCCATCCATCCATTTTCTTCTACTTATAATATTCAGGGTTGTGGGGGTGCAGAGGTGGAAGGCAGTTTATCACAAACATTCATACCTATAGCCTATAACCCTTAACCATTCATGTCCTTGGACTGTAGGAGGAAGCTGGAGTACCCAGACCCTCACACCCAGGACCAATACAGTTCTAACCAAAGCACCACTGTCCTCAACCAGGTATTAAAGAAAGCAATCATCAGATATACTTATTATGAATAAAGAAAATTGCTAGTGCAAGAAATGAATGGCTGGGAAATACAAAATATTCTGATTTCAGATATATATTTTAAAGACACCTAATTAATATTATATACATATAAGTATAACAAAGTGAGCCTGTGACCCAGTTGGTAAATGAGCCACAGTAGCAGAGGTAAGCTCCAATTAAGATAATAACTGCACATACAAAGGTGTTTTAGATGTCATTTCACATCTTCCTTTCCCTTGCATTATATGTTGTGAGTGTGAATATGATATTTTGCAAAAAGGAATAAATGAATAAATGTACATGAGTGATGCAGTAGCTCTTCAGGATCACAATTTTTCATAATTCACAGGTTATACTAATGCCTAAGGTACAAGAACAAAGTGACAAGTTTTCTTGTCTTTGGTTGACGGTACTGCACAAAGTTATGAGAAGTGAAATCCACCGAGACCTTATATCCAGGTATATCCAGTACAAATCCAGCTTGTATACTACCAAATTAAAATGTTCAGTAGTATTATGACTACAAGATCAGTTCAGGAGTATCTGAATGCATCAGCACTTCACAGGATCAATCATATCACTAAAGTTAGCATATCTTTGCGGAAATCAACAAAGAGAACCATATCGTGATCATGTCCATCTAACATGGGAAAAGTGGTATGCTATACGTGCGGCATGTTCAATTTCACGCTATCACATCATTTCAAATTTCATGATTTTTTTTTTTTAGTATATCAGGAGCAAGTATTTGGCTAAACTGTAAAGAGTATGACTGTGAAAAATTTAAAGTACCCACAGAATGACCTTGACCTCGAGCACCAATCTAGATAAAGATCCTGATACTGCAGGAGGGGAAGACATTCTTGTCAATTGTGGATGGACTGATGGATGACCGACACCTTGCCATTGCATGAGCTCATCATTCCTTCAGCTGGATGAGCTAAAAATAGACACACACAAAAAGATCTTTACAATAAATCATTTAATCAGAACCTCTTAAAAGACACAGGAATAGTGTCTTGATGTAAGCTCAATCATCCAGTTAAGGAAATCCCAGAAAGTTGAATCTGTTGATTTGGACATAGTGTTTTCAGTGTGGTAAACATTTCTTTTCTTGAATAAGTGACAAAACATTTTGCGTCCAGATGTTGACTGTCTGGGATAGTGTTGATAGTTTTTCAAAAAACACATGTTTAAATGTGATATTTCACCTTAATCTTCACTACTCTAAAGACCTACCACAGTCCTGCTAATACATACTGTATGAATTAATACCATGTCTGTATACAAAGCAGTAGCTGTTATCCTGTTATCCCCCAGCTAATGATGTACTGGAACCACTATGCCTGATGTAAAGCCATATGTCAAAACAACATGACATGAGGTTCTCCAAATGCACATTATATCTGTCTTTTCATTTCAAAGTGCAAACCAGCATTTGAAAAAGAAAAGAAGCAACTTCCTTTTTTTAAGCCAGGCATTTGTTAGGTATGTAGATATCGATAAGGAAACCCAGCGTGCAGCAGATAGTTAGTATTCTGGAAAGGGCTCTTGGAAAAATAGGCTGTTTTTTATCCCTCCTGTGAAACACCGCAGGCCACACCATTGCTCCTACTCCAATTAATTTCTACACCCCATTCATATTACTCTTCTATGTAAGTGCAACGTTTTCTAATTGTATTCATCACCAAAACCCTCACTTAAGTTCCCCCAGTATATTTATTATCACGCTAACTGGGTCTAAATTATTAAACCTTAATGATGTGGGCTCTGAAAATATGTTGTCCTTTATTTTCCCCACAGAGAATCAATGTTATACATTAGCAGTATAAATTAAGTAATACTTTACCTAGGCATGTTGCTGCCTTCAATATTCCTACTCAGTGAAATGTATTCTCACAGTCCGATGGCTTGCGGGTCCCTCTGGGGAGGGGATGATATAGTTCATTCTAATGAAAGAGCTAGGTGCTGCTAATGGTTTAAATGATACATTTGTGCGAGAACAGCAGAGAAAATACATATGAAAGATCTGGCGAAAACAAGATAATTCACGTACCCGTGGGGATATGATGTCATCGGGCACAAAGTGTGTGCCGAGGCTCCTGAGATGCCGTGCACGCAAGGAAGAGCTGCATGTTCCTGCGTGATATATGTGGGTCAGTAATAGAAATGGGAAATATACGGTAAAGTCCATCACACTTAAAGGTTAATTACAATAGCTACAGTAGTCCTACCTCTTTATGGCAAAATTGCTTGTTATTAATCAACCTTAAAGTGCCGTGCAACATTATAAGAAGAGGAGAGGCATAATAGTCTGACATAATGTAATCGTCGTCTTTTTAGGATACTTAAATAAGCCCTTTATTTGAAATTATAGCAGAGAAGGTGCCAATTAACAAACAAAATCTAATTTTATAATACGCGGATACACAGCAGAGCGTTTTGCAGTTCAAAATGTGCTTGTGGAGTCATTAACATAAATTGAAATAACGGATGTCTTTAATTTAAAAACCTTCTTTACTATTATCTTTTCAACAAATCTAAATGGATTTCCTCGCTCCCTCTGTTTTTCAAGGTGGGAAGTAGCCTCTAGATAAACGGAGATTAGAGAGCATTGTCTCATTGCAAGAGCGTCATCCATAACACCTTCCCTCGGAGTGACTTCAATTACATTAACAAGCTAAATGCTAGTGTGAGGGGGCATTTAGAGGTAAAAACACAGACCGCCGTTACAAAGGTAGAGCCGGTGACTGATGACGCTCGGGCCGCGGAAATACGGAAGAAGAAGCACATCTGATCGAGGTAGCCTTGATATTTGCCAGACAGAGAAAAGGACTAAGCTCCTCCTGCCTTCTGTCTCCTGCTTCTAGGATAAATCCCCACTGATCGCTAATTGTGTGATTCTTCTTGTCTACATCAACTTCAGTCCGACAGGTTATTTCAGCTTGTTATCGGGAAAACATTTATCCACTTGGAATTATTACTGTGCTAGGGCCTCTGGTGAAACACAAACAGTAGTGAATCTTTTAGAGTTATGGTAAGGCCTCTCCTCATTAGATGGCCAATCGACTGGCGGAGCGGAGGGGCCAATCCCAGCCCTTTATTGAGTGTTAAGGAGACACAGACTGACATTTACATCTCTTGCTTCTTCATGACCGACTAGAGAGAAAATGGCTGCCATAGATCCTGGCGCTGAGCGGCGGCATGTAAGGTCAGACAGTGAGACACGTCTTCATCTCAGAGCAATGCTTCACGGACGAGATAGCGCATTTGCTTCACGGAAGAAAATAAGATGAAGGCAGGAAATACAGTGGGCGCTTGGTAAGCAATACGTCACGTCGATGAGTGCACGAAACACACAATGTTCACTCAGGGCAACAGATCTCCTCAAAAACAAACCTAAAAGATGTAAACAAGACAAGTCACCCAATCCCATCTTCTCTGTATTGACTTATTGAGCAAAAACAGAGGAAAACACTGTTGTAGATAAAGTACCGTCATACCTTCAACAAACCACAGCGGCCCTCCACTTCTGAGGTGCTCTTTTCATTCAGTGGCAATTACACTCTACACCTGGCAACACAGAAGACATCCCAATGCCTAACAATGTCGCAGAGGAACTCTCTTCCAAACTACCATCCCAAATTGGCTCTGTAGCTTCGACCCAATTAGGACTGAAATATGGTAACTGCATCAGCCATTACAGAGCCGTGGAGACCGTACAGAGAGAACTCTTGAAGGTTAGGAGGGGGTATGCTTCACGAGTGATATGTTGTGCAGACTTGTGCTTACACAGCAGAAAGAAGCACCATGACAGGGGGACAGCAGAAAGAAGAAAGGAAGTAAAGGAGGGATGATAAATAAACACTGCTGGATAGATATCCTGTGGACATACAGTATATTAAAGTAGAGGGGAACACAGAGAAGATTAGTGTTTCAGTCGAGCACTAGACTTATTCACATCAACCTTTCTTCTGCATCTTACTTTTAAAGGGAGATTTTTGTTATATGCTAATACAGTCTGTTCAGAGCCTAATGTAATGAGCCATAGTCTTAGTGTAAGCTTGCTGAATTTGCATTATAGCATGCAGTATTTTGCCAATTTATTATGAAAGATTTTTCAATTTGCAAGCCTATTCTAGCTACCAAATGTAAAAATAAACGAATAAAACACAAATTGCAAAAGCCAAGGCATTAAATATGCTTTTACTATGCAAAAATAGTATTATGCTTCTCATCAATTTCTCAGGACATTTTAGCCAAGCTGCATAAAATAACACACTGCCTTCCCCCATCCCCTTTCTCCTTCTGGATGGCTTACTGTGGCCTACATGTGCTCCTGACACCGGGGTAACTAATGTTCTTTGTGCTAGCAAAGGATTCTGATTTGATATAAGCATTCAGACCTGTCTGCCTTGAGATATGGCATCTGTCACCCTTCGCTACGATTGATTCCCCCCTGCCCTTAAATGCAGTGCTTGCAATGCACGCCAAGGACACCCTCCTGCCTGGTCAAGTAATGACAATCGTCTTTAAGGAATAATGGCCCGAACGCCGCTTTTGAAAAGTTACCAGGCCGCATCCAATAATGAATTCCCAGTCGATGACAAGTTGATAGATTCCTATTCTTCAGATGGGACACTGTAGCTGCAGTTTAATTGACAAGAAATGAATTCAGGAGGTTGGAAAGGAAAGGCAGGGATGATATGGCGGTAGGGAGGAAGCAAGAGGGGGACTAAATTCTGTGTGATCAGCAAGGTTTCAAACAATCATTGGCGAAGTGAAGTCTCGCCATATCTATAAGTCATCGTGTTTTATAGGCTATTAGGATCTCCAGAGAAGGGCCGTGTGGAGACCGTGGCTTTTTGTCGAAATTAAAATGTCAGAGAGGAAGAAATAGAACAAAACAGGGAATCTGCAATTAATTACCTGGCCATAAAAATTCAATAATCGTGAAGCAATGCTGTTTTCCGCACAGCAGTACTCCTGATCACAGCAAACTGGAATAGAATACATTCATCTCCTCAAATTAGATTTCTAATCTAAAGGGGGATATAGTAGAGAGGGAAAGCACCTCTGTTGTGAGTGGAGTACTAACACAGCCTGTAGCTTACTGTCCTGGGTAGATAAACCTATGCAAAAATCTAAATCTGTCCATGAAGAATGAAAAGGAGCAACACCGCATATTAAAAGGTAATCATTATAAAATTTAAAAAAAAATTGTTGACAGAATTGAAACTTGCTGTCAGTGTGGATACTTAAAATATTCACCCAAACGCACAGTGCCGATACAGTAGGACTCCATCTTTTTCACCACTATTGAATAATATATAAGAGATATTATTATATATATTATACTCCAACGTAATTGCTGCTAATGATTTTCGGAATGATACTTACCATCAGTATATGGAAGGAAATGGAAATTCAATAGTAAAGTGTTGTTAATGTGAGAAGATACAGCGTAATGTAAGTTTCATTGACTTATTTGCAAACGGGGTATAACACTATTCCTGAATTGGTGCATGTAGATGGAAATATTGAGAGAACTTGTTACGAGTCTTTACTGAAAGTCTGAAATCATTATTAAAAAAAAATTACAATTATTTATTAAATGTGAAGAAAAAAACAGTACTCTGATAGCTGATATAGCTCATATGGAAAAGGAACAGACTAAAGACTACATAAAGAAATGACAAGAGTGGGTTCAAGCTATACTGAACCATAAAGGTGGTAATACCAATTATTGACCTTTATGCTCATTAGACTTCTACAAACTCTGTTTTTTCCTTATTTACTGTATTTCCATGTATGTATGCCCATATCTCAATAGCAAAATATAAAGAAATGATTTCTGTACAATAATATACTAGATTTATAGTGACTAGGGGTTGGAAATCAGCCCTAGAGCTCCAGTAATGTCTGCCTATTTTACTAGCTAGACCCACATCCTCATTTTAGGTTTAGCAGTGTTTTTTAGTAGATAAAGGCAAATGGTTTAATAAAGAATTGAGCTGTGGTTTGTGGAGGGCCACGATGGGGACTGGCGGCAGCTCCCGGGCCTGGCAGATCCCCATGTACTAATGAGAAATGAGGAAGTGAAAGGTTTGAAAAAAGGGGACGGAGGGTGGGGCACGAAAAATGAGAACAAACAGCCTGTAGAACTAAGGGGGGTCATATATAGATAAGACCCAGAAGGGACGTGTTTGGAGGCTTGGCACCGCCTCCTAAAATTCAGATAATTTATCTCCAAATCTTGTCTAGTTGAGTTGGCTTTCATTCACAAAAGCAGTGAATGCTCGAGTGGCAGCACAGGTCAGCACACAAACAAAAATCGACTTAATTTTCACAAAACAAATTATTATGTGACTTATTGTTAAGTCATTTTTCCTGCACTGCTACTGTACACCCAATCTTAGGGTTGTACCCTTTGCCCACTTTAACCCCTGCAAACTATTTGTTGACTATATTGCGAATGTCTGTTTTAACATTAACCCTATCACGCATAGTAGTCACTACAGTGGACAGCTATTTAATGGCTGTTTTCCTTTATTTGTGTCATTGTTGATATACTTTGTTGGTATACTTGCACATAAACCACTACATTGGACACTGATGTGTCACTCCATACCCTGCCACCCACTGGTTGTTTAATGTTACTATAGATGTATGCCGTGTGCCATTGTAATTATTGTTATTTAACCCTGTCATACATGAATTATGACAAACTCAATCAGGATTTTTTTCTTAAGCACTTTATTCAGCTTTTCATGCCTAAAGATGAATAAAAATACTTAAGAAAAAGTCCTGATTGAGGTTGTCATAATTCATGTATGACAGGGTTAAACAACACTAGACGCTTCAGATGTTTTAGTGTCTTGTCTCCTTTCGAAGTTAGTTATGCATCAAGGTGAGAGGAGGGTAAGGGCACATGGGCACAGTCTACAGGAATCCTTGCAGACATAAAACTCAGACTCCCAAAGCTGAGGGTGGTCTGAAGGGGAGAAGGAGGGGTTTTAATTTAAGCAATGCAGTGGTGCTATATTTCACCCTCTGCTGTTGTCTCACATTATCTTGGTAAACATCCCAGGTACTAATATGATATATTTTCAAGCAGGCGGTGTTTCATCCTGCTCTCTGTGTGATTGATGAATGACTGAGGTATGAAACAGGGACGGAGATTTATGTTGCTCCGATGCATAGAATATGTATGATTATCAGCTCTGTGGTAAGAGCAGCTTGGTTTGAGTGATAGGCACATGGAGAGAAATCAACTAAATGACTCCATTCCCCCAGAGAAGTTACAGGAGGGTTTTTTTTTTTTTTTTTTTGCTCTTTCTATCTCATTTTGGCCGTCTCTCAGATTTTTGCAGGTATGCTCTTTCACATGAGAGGAAATGATTAGGCCAAAAGTCTTGCCAAGAAAAAAATCAAAGCATGTATGTTATGCACCATTTGCCTCTTATAGCACTTTAACTGCAATGTTTGACGTTTAAATAAGAGATGAGTTCAGATTACTTTCTTCATTAGCAGACGGTGCTGAATCACACTCACTTTGTATTTGCCTACACTTGCCTACCAGCCTCTGCAAAGGTGTGACAATAAGTCAAAGTGAAATGTGGTAGTTTATCTTTGGTTATACAGTAATTCTGTCTAACCTCTGATTTAGTTTTAATACACATTGGCATCTCTGAGTGCCTCAAACAGTCAGCTCCTAATTGATCGATAGGATGTCATCGTAAATCCCCAAATCCTATGCACGTTATTGATCCTTCCGGAGTGCTTGCTGCTTCTCTGCATATGTGATTGCCTCAGTCCGCACACATGCCAAGTTTCAGGCATATTTTATCCACCGGAAGCATTATCATATGCAGACCACATTGTTTTTTGGCATTTGAGAATTACTGCTTGTCAGCATGACTTGAATGACATCCTAAAGAGGACTTCATTTCCTACTCACCTCAATTTATTTTTACACAAGAGTCATAAATAATGCTAATGCACCAAGGTGCATTGGTCAGAGTAATTGTTTAATTGCTTGCTAGTGGACTTGCTGCACAATTTTGTTAATGAACACTTTCATATTTAGCTTGAAGTTGAATGGATTCTCAGAAAATGCCTGAGAACTTCTACTTTGCACGTTTGCCCTACTCATGCTTGTATGCAGCGTTTCAAAGGTATTTACCTCGGCTGATGTGTTTTTAAAACAAATCTATTTTTATACGTGTATTGACTTGAATTCATATTTAAAAACCGAATCAAGGAGATAGATCCGGTACTAATACATGGGGTATATTGAAACTTTAAACAAGATATTAATTATTTGAAAGCCAGCAAGGTTACTAGTTTCTTTAAAGTAAAGTTTGCAAGAAATATTTACAGATTTGGTCTTCAGTCTTACTTGCCTGCAACCTAAGTCCTTGTCAGATCTGGAGAGGCCCAATTTATATTTGCAGCACTTGATCTGGTATCACCCACACAAAGTCATGTCCGTCTAAAAGGACACACCATTGCCTTGTGCGACTATGTCAATCCCAAATGTAATATAATCTAATTCATTCAATTTATTTTTACGTAGAAAAATGGTAAGTCTCAAGATTGTACAGAATTGTCAAACCAATAAATATTTATATTGTTTGCAGTGCTTACGGTAATGGACTGATCTGCTACGATCATGAAAAATTAGGTAGCAAATGCCCGTTTATTTTTACTCATTGTTGATCATCTTAGAATTTTCACAGTAAACGTATTGACTCCCTTGTAGGTGAAGCACAGATATTGTTAATAATTGCTGTTCCCATTAAGGCATCCAATAATAGCAGAGCATTTATAACAGAGTTGATTTCACCTAAATTAAACACACCTAGCTAAAATGTCTGCAGTGCTAAGATCAAGTTTATCCAACTGGTTGGTGAATATGGCATGATATCAAAGTCTCCCAGATGAAGATGTATAGCGCACAAAACGACTCTGTTGCTGGATTTGTCAAGAATAAATTTATTGTTCTCATTGTGCGTACTTAATTTCTATTTGTCACAGCTTATTGTCAATATGGAGGATGAGATGTTAGAGGCCCAGTTGTGGAGAAATGACTCACCCTGAGTTCGTTTAATGGTGGCACGTGTCCAAACACAGTCCACAAGGTGAAACAAAGAGAGGATTTGTCGTCTTATAATTGCAGTTTAATAAAGATCTCGCACGGTATCAGCAAAACCTCACAGGCTGGTCCTTCTGGTGCTTGTAAATGCAATTGTGCTAGTCAGATGGTGCTATCGCAAATCATGCTGAAAGTTAGGTAACAGGTAGCAGAGCTCATGGATACTTCCTGAAAAGCTGTGACATGTTTTGGACACAGGCCAAGGATTGGCTGCATATACTGCTGTGTGGATGAAAATCGAGTGCTGCAGGTTACCTGAGCAAAACAGGCAATTTTAAAATGGAATTTGTTTGAAAAATCTGATTTTGTGCAAGGCTATCAAGGAATCTGGGACATTTTAAGTGACTCGTTTTAGAGCATCTACACGCGACAGTATTTAAGACTAACCATGAAGAATAGTAAAGGTAGTTAATATTTACTGAACTTCATCTAATGTTTATGGTGAAAAAAAAATGAGGTGCTGACAATTTGATGGAAAACATTTCCAAAACGGAGGCTCTTGAGGATTAAACAATGCCCTCTCTCGACACTGACACCACCCCCCTCTGCTGCTCTTGTTTCACCCCTCACTTTTAGTGCTGATGTATGGCTAATGTGTGACAGGGAGAGCTCCAGTAAAACCCTGCATACATGCCAAAATACATTTTACAAGCGCTGCTCTAATCAGCTTGCAGCCAGAGGCTCATAAATTGCCTCAGTGTGTCTGGAGCTGGTGAACAAACGCAGCTTATGGTCACTGCTGGGTTGGATATACAACAGGCCACGCTCCTTGGGTAGAACCAACTCTGAGTGCTGCTGGTGTTGTTTGTGAGCCATTTCAATAAAGGGAGGGACAACCCAGTGCCGTTATATGAAAAAAAAAAAAAATGACAGGGAGCAGTAATTTATGTGCTTGTTTAATCAGCTGAGTGCATGTAGGCAAATGTTTGCATAATGCTGCATGTTTTAAGTCAAGGCATGCATATCCCCATGCCTGGATGATCTCGCTCATGTGGAAAGTCTATAACATGTTAGAAGGTGTCATCATACTCACATTTGAGGACCACTGGAGGAATCATCAAAGTTTCATACATTTCAAATTATCAAAATGATTAGGAACATTCCTGCAGGTAGGATGTGTCACCACTTCACCGGGGGGAGGTTGTTTTGTTCTTTTTAATCTCAGCTGTAACCTTCAGCGTCCTCCACTGACAGGAAATGCAGTTTATCAACTGGGGATGACACCAGCAGAGGTGATATATGCAGGACTGTACTTCCCCAGATAACTCTAATAACATGAAGCCCCGTTGCTGCTCTGTTCCCCCCGTTTTCAACCAGCAGGGACATCCCTGAAGTAGGAGAGGTTGATCAAATAAAATGATACTTTGAAGTGTGCGGTTGAATCCTGCCATGACTTCGCCAAGTCCTTAAATGACATTCCAGAATTAAATAAAAGCACCTTGTCATTTCAGTAGAAAACAGGAGGCAGCCTCTATCTGTGGTTGGTGTCGTCTTTTAAAGAACAATTTTTAAATATTTTCTGTGCCACAGCTTTATAATTTATAGGTGTGCCGCTTATACACATGAACTAATGTAATCCGAGTGTGTTGCTAATAAAGGAACAACCATAGTCAAGCCCAGCATGTGTCTAAGGCTACAACTGTTTGTGCAGAAAGGTTACAGATGTATCTGTTTCCTTTACTATATTGAAGCAGATCCTCTTGCATTTACACTCAGCTCTGAATTAGAATTCTCATAGTCTTCTTTATTTACATCCTCTATTTTTCCTCATGTGCTCAGATACATTTAATCCAATTTGGATCCATTGGATGGCAGCACTGAGAATGGCCTATATTTAGAGGTGCTTCTATAAAAGAGTCTTATGGAAAGAATCATATTGTTTTCAAAAATAAAGTGTGAAGGGGAAGAAATTTAGACTTTAAGTAACCACTGGCTAGGAGAAAGGAGAAAGGAGAAATCAGCAGTTCTCTGTCGTATGTTATACAATATAATGGTGCCCTGTAGATGTACACTGAAGCAAGGCAGATTTTGTGTTGAACAGTGTGCAGGACACAGTCTTTTAATGACACATTTATAACAGTCTTCACCTTCAACATTTTTACATAGCTGTCAAATAAAACCCGAGCAGAGGAAGGCTCATAACTGCTGTGAGAGTATAGACTGTGTCTATGAAATTCAAGATTTGTTGCTTTTTATTCTGAGAGAGGATAAAGTTGAGCTTAGCCATCTACACACACGCACAAGTGCACAGACGCTGCCTTCTGCTTGGGCAACCAATAAGTAGACTGTGGCTTTGGCAGTGCTCTATCTTATTTACAGGACGTTTGTTGCACTTGACATTTATCATGGCTCCGGGGCCGTGAACTTCATGCAAACGCCATCGACGCATTCAATGCCAAGAGCCTGAGGCCTCCTGTCTCAGCGTCATCACAAGTCTTTTCACGCTAAGATAAATCACTTCCACTGTACCCCAAGGAAGGAGAGGCATGGAGGTGGGGGATGAGAAGATGGCGAGAGTTAGATAGGGGGAGCAGGGACAAGGGGAGGAAGAGGGAAAGCTGAGGTTCAGGGAGAGGGGTGTTAACATCTAAGTAATACCCAGAGGTTAACGCCAGCCCCATTTCTCCCTCGTTAATTCATACAAATATCACTAACCATTATGAAGGCAGCATATGGTTTTGGGTAAATACTCTTTAGATCTTGGAGGGATGTAAACATTGTAACCACATGACTGCCCTCGGCCTCAGGACATGGAAGCACTCAGTCTTTATCATTTGATATATCTAGTATATTGACCTGTAGTTTGAGCTTTTCTAAGAGATAAATGTTTATAGCTATTGCAGCAAGCAAATTAATAAATATAAAGCCAGAGATCTTAAAACAGCATGTTCAGTTAAATTCTGAAGCTGATTGATGATATGGAGGGTGTGACATGATTAGCACTAATTATTCATGAGTGGTTAGAATTAAAGATTGTTACTTTACTTAATAGTCGGTCAAGCACTGCCCACAGGTACTTGAACTTTTCTTGAATATATCTATTTTACACTACTACACACTTATACTAAATGTCATAGGAAAATACTATATTTTTGTCCGCTCTGGTCATTTACAAGAACATTAGTTTTTCAATATCTAATTTTATCAACAAATGATGTGCTGTGGAAATCACAGATGAGTCAATAATTTAATTGCTCGTAGATGGGACGTATAACACTGATCATCTCAATCAGCCAATCATCTCAAATGCTGGAAAATATTCAAATAGTTACTAATAAATAAGTTGCTGATGTGAGGAAAGTGTCAATACAGAGTGGATCTTACACTGTAATACAATAAGTACTCTTATTGACCTATAATGACTTGGGAGCATCAGAAGTGAGCTTTGCAGTAATGAAAGTATTAGGACAATGAGACAATATTTGTAATTTTATCCAGATGTGATCAAAATGAAGACTTTCAGCTTTAATTCAATAACTATTTAGGAATCGCAACTATTTGCATACCTAGTTCCTGATTTGCAGATGCCCAAAAGCAATTTAATGATTAACTGTAAAACAGCTTCATGTAGTCTGTTCCCTCTTTTTTCCAAATAATAGTTTATTATAGGTGTTGAACTTTGATAACTGACCATTTCAATTCTTAATATGAGGTCCAGAGAGATGCTGATGCAAGATTATCAGGTCATCATTAGGCTAAAAAACCTCAATAAACCCATCAGAAAGATAGACAAAGCTTTAGGAGTGGCCAAAACAACAATCAATGTCCAAGTCAACAATCTGAGATGCTTTCATGAATGTAAATACTTTTACAACCAAGTGCAAACCAATGGTTACATTCAAAAGCAGGAAGGCAAGATCTAACTTTCCCAGAAAACATGTACAAGAGCCTGCACAGTTTGGAGAAAAACCTAATCTATGGAAAGATCAGATTAAGTTGAAATACAAATACAGCACACTACAGCCTTGAGTATTCTTGAGAATTGTTGCTCACAATTTTGCGGACCCTTTATGACCACAGCATATCCAGCTTGTGATGGCACCTTCCAATAAGATAGCACATCATATCACAAAGGTCTAATAATCTCAGACTGGTTTTTGAACACGACAATCAGTTCCCTTTACTCACATGCCCTCCACAGTCACCAGATCAAAATAGAACGCCTTTAAGAAGTGGAACTGGAAATTCACATCATGGATGTGCAACTGACAAATCTGCAACAACTGTGTGACACTAGAAGTTTCCTTGAAGATGTTTCACCTCTCATCCGCTTCTTCAGTTCTAAGAGCAATTGGTGGAGAGTCCCAGATTTTAAAGGATTAGGAATCTCTCTTTTAAGAACTCTTCGTCCTCTCTCTTTTGAGATCCCTTCCCAAACGCCATAATGGCCACTTACATCCTGGGCCATTTGACCTCAGTAAATCACATGATAGAGTGGGGCTAGGATTCACAGTGGGTTCACCCGAAACCTTGGCTGATTGTGACCCTCATCCGTTTTCACACCTTGACTCGTGTGATTAGGTAGAGGATCAATAGAGGGTCTGTGACCCTCATGGGGACACTCCCATAGTGCTTAAAATCTGGGACTCTCCACAGGTTGCTCCTAGAACTGAAGAAGCTTCTCAGATGAGAGGTGAAACATCTTCAAGGAGACTTAAAGAAGTCCAGATGCCTTTTTTTTATTTCCAAGCTCCTTAGACTACGATGATCTGGATGACTGAGAACCTTCACAGGCATGTGTGACACTATCATGTCAACATGGTCCAAAATGCTTTTGAATGTTTCCAGCACCTTCCTAAATCTATGCCATGAACAATTAAGACAGTGCTAAAGGTAAAAGAGGTCCAACCTGGGGTTAGCAAGGTGTACCTAATAAAATGCTCAGTGAGTGTATATTCCCAGAGGTGTTTATAATTATATTCAGTGTTGGGAAGGTTACTTTTAAAATGTATTCCATTACAGAATACAGAATACATGCCCCAAAATGTATTCTGTAACGTATTCCGTTACGTTACTCAATGAGAGTAACGTATTCTGAATACTTTGGATTACTTAATATATTATCATGCTGTTTACAACTACATGAATGTACTATTGCTGTGATTTATTACTGTTACTGAAGGTCCGCGGCTCCGAACAGTAGTAAAGGGACCTCTGACTAATACGGTGGGTTCTGTGTCGGGCTCGTAGCTGAAAACTAGCTTTACTTTGTTGTCTGGGTCAACTTTGCTTGCGAGAGACAGAGAGAGGCGTTGAAAGGCTGCTCCAACGGAACTTATTGTTTTTGGAGGAAAACACGAACACAGCATACAGTCTAGTCTTAGTAGCTTACTTACAGCTGGGCTCGTCAGGCACTCTTCTTGGCTGCAGTGGTTATTATTATATTTACATGCTTCCAGCTACCGTTTCTGCTCGATGACAGCTGTACTTTTCCTTTTTCTCCCTCCCTCGCTCACAGACACATAACGGGTATGGCAGTCCATTCTCCCTGCAGCACGGACTACACTGCCTATGATGCTACATTCTTTAGAGCTATGCCTGTAGCATTCCGCCTATTAGCTTAGCACAACAACAACAAAAAGGCCTCTCTCACCCAGGAAACACGCAGAGAGAGAGCGTCGCCCTGTAACCATGGCAACCGTAACGCTGCCACCTGGAACAACAGAACATAGCTGTCAAACAAAACCCAAACAGTCCTGACTCGCCACAATATGAAACAGGGAAGTATCGCCGTGTAATCCATTTATTTCAACAAAGTAACTGTATTCTAAATAGCACCTTTTTAAACGGTAACTGTAACGGAATACAGTTACTCATATTTTGTATTTTAAATACGTAATGGTGGTACATGTATTCCGTTACTTCCCAACACTGATTATATTAAAACAGGCAGTGATATTAATGTTGTTATGTTAATTTATACCCTGTCTCAAATAGCGATAATAACAGCAATAATTTCAGTTCACAAGAAACAACAGGAAAAGAATGTACACAAGCCTGAGAGATATGATGTGTGGAAAATAAATAAATAAAACAGACACTATAGACAACAAAACCCACTAAAACATTGACACTCGGACCACAGCACAGCCTATTACAGATAGAACAGTACAAGCTCTAATAGTGGTACACATTAAAAATGGCTTCAGTATACAATGATGAATGTGCCCACAGAGCCTACAAAATCCACCCAGCAGGTCTCAGTGCAATATATCTCCACGCAGTCAGCCCAAAATTATAAATCAAACGTCTCGCAGATCTGTATGATTCATGGCCATTTATTGACAATAATTTACAGAAGTGGTTTTCGGATGCTTTTAACTTTGCTGTGGCAGTAATTTACCAACGAAGGAAAAAAGAAAACAACACTGCTGTATGTCTTCTACTTGACTGGCAGTGCAGTAGCTAAGTGATATGGAGGGGTAAAAAATTAGATAGCTGATGAAAGCCCATTGATTCAAATGCTTGATGTTCTTGGAAAGGCAGAAGGATGACATTGAAGAATTTGCTTAGGGCTGCCTTCTGAGCATCTTGCAAAGTGCTACAGAGGTCTGACTCAGATCCAATGCAAAAATGTGATAATCATTTCAGGAAAAAACACACACCCAAGGCAAAGAACTAACAGACAGTACAGAGTACAAAAAAAAGCAAAAACAAAACCAGATATATTCATAACGAGTACGTTCTACTTACATACCCTTCAAACATTTTCTACAGAGAAAACAACAGTGACAGTTTAAATCATTTAGGAGCCTATAAGGGCAACATCACTATTGTTTGACATTATGTTTGAATTTTATATCATAACCTATATCACTACAAGAATTCATTATGCCATGTTCCCCCAAAGGTGCTGCTGCTGATCACCACCGAGGCTATTTCTGGAGCTGTGTGACACTGATGATGTTGACAGCAATCACCTTCCCATATCACAGCTGCTGCAAAGGTCAGACCAAATGAGAGAGATGTGTAAGCAAGGCCAGTCCTCCTTCAACAGTCTGATCTGGCCTCGGGCACTCTGGCTGATGAGGCCTAAATATCAGCACAGGGTCATTATTTCAACTAGTGAAGCACTTAACTTCTTTACTCCCCATCTCTGAGGACACTGCTGTAGCCATGATGATGGTAGATGAGGGAGAGAGAAAGGCAGGGCACAGTGTCAGGTTTTATCCCCAAAGTATGCAGAACAAATTTTTTTTCTTCCTCTCATGTCTCTCGGTGGATGTAATTCCTGCACTACCAGGGTGAATTAATTAATTACAATGCTGGCTGGGTATCAAAGGTAAATGATTTAATTACATTCCCGGCGTCTTTGTTAAGAAGCCAACTGTCAGGCAGTGGTAAGTGGGGCTGTGGCCCTCTGTGGCGCCTAAGGGGTGTGTGTGTGTATGTGTGTGTGCATTTTGTGTTTCAGTATCTTTTTTACGTTTAAAGGGAAGGAATAGAGAAGGAGAATGTGCATCAGTTTATACCTTCCGACAGTACTTGCACATTTAAAAAGAATCTGAATCACCACTGAAAACACTCAAATTACTGTAAATGGAAGCTTTTATAGTCATACTGTTATTTGGCAGAATAGTATGAGTATCTTAAGGCAAAAATAAGTGTCATGTTCTGTACCACTTTGAGTAGCATCTGACTATACTAAATCTCATCTTCTAAAGTCATATTTCTCTAAGGCCAGGATACACCTTTTTAACCATATTTGAGTCTTCACCAGCTCTTTATCTGCTATTAATTGTAGCTGTTAATTTTACATGCCTACGGTTTGATTCTAAGCCAGCTGTCAGTTTATCAGAGTATGAAACAAAACCCTCATAATTCAGAACATTAACACTGAACAGAACCAGCCAAATCCCAGCATTGAGTTTAATACAGTTCTTAAATTATTACAGTCACCTATTTTAGTGTTAAACTTGCTATTTGGTCTGTTTTCATGTAGAAATGCCCAGAGAGTGTGGATGAAAACAAGCTAGCAGCTATATCGAATACAATGGGCCTCTTCTCTAAGGAGATTAAAGTTTTTTGTAGATGGTCTCTGACAAATAAAAAAAAATAGAAACATAAATAAATAGAATAATAAATAAATTATTTAAGCTGTTTTCATAGGGCTGGAAGATCAGGAAACCTAAGAATGGATCATTTTGTAATGGTTATATATATCAGTATAGGTATTATGATGTGGTGGATAACATTACTATCATTTATGTATTAATCAAAAAACATTATTAAAGAACAAACACAATTAAAAATTTTTTTTCTTGTATCTTGTTTTGTTTTTAAACCTTGAGTTTTGCATTTTCACGACACCCACTTGAATGGGACCATTTCTGGAAAAAATAGAGGCTAATGCTTGACTTGTTAGCTTGTTTGTTAGCAAGATGCATGGGTAATTCACTGTCGCAGTGCTAACTTTTGCTAATTTAAGACTTAATACATAAGATACTGGGGAAACTGGCCAGCTGATACCTTACTGTGTCTTTTATTACAACAAAAAGCTAAACAAGATGAATTAGCAGCCCCCTGCCAGTTATAGCAGCCCAAGCTATAAGTGGCTATTCAAGAATCTGTAGTTTTTGGTACTTTCCATTTATGAGGTTGTTCTTTGTTTAAAAGTCATCCTGTATATTCAGAGGTGTTCACTGGCACTCAGAGATCTTAAAATTAGGCATTTGTTGCAAAGACAGTGAAAAAGATGGACCTAGCAGTTCTAAAACTGAAGCCAGTGTGGAAGTGCCTGAAGCCTGTATTGAGTCTGTGGTTGCAACAAGACCTCTGGTCCTATACTGTAGTCTATGGGAAAACAATTCACTGAATTGAGTCCTGTGTTAGGTCTATGCTCTCAGATGAAGCAGATAATTCAGGCTTGGTGTAGCACATGAATCTCAAAATAACATGAATGTTATCTGTAGATACAGCATGTGATCACGCAGCTCATAAACAAAAGCTCCAAATGTACTAAATTCTCTTCAGCATCACCCAAGCCATTAATGATGTACACTGATAGCCTATGATCTCAAACGCTTATTTGATGAGCAACCTTAAAAAAAAGAGAAGAACTTTTCAGGAGATAAAGTCCAGACATTTGGTGACAAAGCATCAGAAAGCACACACTGGCAGTAGGATCATGTTGTATTTTCAGACCAGTGGTTTATAGGGTGGATAAAGCTTTCATAATCTGGAGGTGGCCAGCGGCACACATCAGCTGATCTTGATTTTTATCTTTAACAGAAATGCTTTTGTGACATCACATATCACTGCACTGAAAAAGCGACCAAGTTAATGTTAATGAACAATCTGGGTTACAAATAATCCTCGTATCCACATGGCTGAATAATTGCTGAAGAAGCAGACCTGCATTTAAGATAAATCGAGCTGTTACTGAGGTTTTGTAACAGCACAAAGAAGCTGTTTATAGCACAGAGGCCTCAGATAAAACATTTTCTGGCCAAACAAGGTAAATGAAGCATAATTGGAAGCCCATTACCGAATTGAAAAACGGGTGTCTTTTGTTTTAACTGTGTTAGAATCGAACTGAGGGCGCCTCTCCTACTCTGTAAACCTACATTAAACTGCAGGACTCAATAATTATAATGTTCAGGATCCTTCTGAGGGGCGAAGAAAATCAATAGAGTAAGGACAAAGAACCTATAGCCATCACTTAATTCTCTTATCACTGTGATTTAGGGGAAGAGGAGGATGTTAAATAACTGTAAATCTTTAGCTATGACTTTGAGGGTGCTTTATGGCAGGTCTTACAGCGTCTCCCAGACAGAATGTCCATACTTTCCGCAGACCACACAATTTATAGCTTTATTACCCTTTGTCTTAAAGAGCAGGGAGACATAGCAGGGAGGAAGGAGATAACAGCCCTGCGCAGGGGCAGATGGGAAAAAAGTCGGATGCCATCATCGACAGAGACATATCTCTGTGACAGGTTTACGGCTCAGGAGCAGAGCTTCTATTTGGGGGTGTCCCCCTCCAGCTGACTATCCCTCCCTGAACACCCACCTGTGTATCCCGAACACACACAACACATTTATTCCCAAACTGCAGCACATGAAAAGGCTGCCCCCTGTGGAAGGAGTGAAATTCAATTTCTGACTTATCCCTGGATGATCGGATTTACTCTGCTCTTCAGTTCCTTCCAAAACATCGCTGCCAAAATACCTTTCTAGAGGTCATAGGGAGGACTATAGGGAGAGAGGGCAGACAGAAGGAGGGAGGTGGAGCACTTTTTCACCACTGAGTCATGAGTTCCTCTGGTCCAGGCAGATGCTTCCTCATATTTTCTTGCAGAGCTGACAAGTGGCTTATTGTTTCCCTTGATAAGGGTACAGTGTTCTGGTAATGGGAATTAGAGGGAGGCGTAAGTCACCGAAACGCAGGGTGAGACGGAATCAATAGCCTTTTGCATTTGTCATGGATGCAAAAGGCAAAGTTGTTATCAGTGCTATTTAAAGGAGCAAGGCCTCTTATTTGTCTTTGAGCTAAACTCATGGGTACTGTGAAAGCTAGAAATAAAAGTTACACTTTGCTTGAACCCTATGAAAGCTGTTTTATAGTGTTCAGGAACAAATGCCCCAGACACTTTCTGAATTGTGTCAACTCATGATGGCTTGAGGATCCAAAAGATAATAACAGAAACCATGTCCGAACTGTGTGAATAGAAATAAAAGCAGCCCATGACGGAAGGCGATTTACAGAAATGTATTTATTGTACTAGTCCTTACCTTTACTCATTTTGGGTTTTTTTGTGTCATGTTGTTTCACTTAAATTAGGGTTGTGGCCATTGGTAACAGATGATTTGTTTCTTGTGCAGATGAAGAATACATTTTAAAGACATGTCTGTACACCTGACTCTGTACCTAAAATATGTTCTTTTGTCTGTCAGGTATTTCTACTGATAATTTACGAATATACAGATAATTCAGAAATTAAAGGGAAAACATGAACCCTGGACCCTCACAGTAAGAGGATCTGTTGGCTGTGTTTTGCTGTTTAGGACATTATGAAGAAACGTAGCTAGAGTCAAAGTAGGATAGCAACCTCCTTGCTACTAAGAAAAATTGATGGTTGCCCGGTGATTGCATTTTGTTTTCTGATTGCATGTAGTTGCAATGGACGCCCAGAGTGTACAACACCCTCAGACAATTGCACAGATCACTTGGTGGGAAACAATTACAGCCAGACTTGGATTGACTGCAGTCACTGTCAGACAGATTGGCGAAGATTTGCAAATAATTGGCATCTAATTTATAAATGCAGGCATATTTCTCAAACGCTGCCATCAATCAGTCTGTGCTAATGAGCCAACTCTTCTGCCACACATCTCTTTGCAATAGGTGACTCGACTCAACTGGTTGCAAGCAGGTGGGGTTCTGGTTATATTCCTATACAGAAACAAGGTTGCTGACATCCCGTTTCATTTTGCAGCTAAATAGCCGTCCTGCAGCAACTACACCACTATTTGTGGAGTAATTTCTGAATTCATGTTTCTACTGTGTTCTGGCTGGACATAAGCAGTATATATGAGAACTTTTCTTAAATGTGAAAGTCTATGTATGTAGACTGCAACAGATTTGCAATTTTGGCAAATTTATCACAGTTAATTGCTGGAATATTACAAAGAAAATTATGCGTAATTGCCAACTTGATCCTATTCAATGGCAAAATGACAGCAGACTGATAGTAGCAGAGTCTGTCTTGATGCTGTAGTAGTTTTGTAGATGGCAGCAGAGTGTTAATGGTCACAGACTGGGTCACTGTCTTCAAAGTAACCATCTCAAAGGCATGGAGACCACAAATTAAATTCACATGGCGGCATTAACTTTGATTGTGCTGCCAATCACTGTTTTCCATAGCGTGACTGTAAGGTTATGATTAAACATTTCTATCACATTTCTATAGGAATGACTTCTTCTATCACAACATTGGCCTCATCTATATAAAAATTGATGTCACCCATAGACCATAAATACCAACATGTGTTCACCATCATCAGAGGGATTCTCCTTTGGAAGAATGGTGTTACATCTCACCTGAAGAGTCCAAAGATTTGGAGGATCTATACCCGGGTGTGCTGAAGCTGCTTTGGCAGCATGTGCTAAATGACTTTTTATTTAAACTATTATTTCTTTGGAGTTCTGTGGCCAAACCACAACCAACAAAAGCAACTACAAATAACTACTGAACATTTGCACTGAAGTGCACTCTTAAAGTACACGAAGTGGGTTACAAGAAAAGCAGACCTATTTGTGAACACACTTTGACCCAGTTACTGACCATGTCCCCGAACAATGCTGAGATCAAAGGGAGACTTTGTATTCTGCTTTTTTGATAAGTTATTGTCAACAGCTGCTGACACAAGAAATGACTACTTGCCAGAACGTCACACTAAACAGTATACAGGAAGTCAACACAACAATAGTCTTCTCAAGTGATAAAGACAAATGTTTGATGGTTCAGACTTCAAAACCAGCAACAAATCCATAACAGTTTCCTTTTCTGGAAAAGCAGGTGCTTAAAAGCAAAACTGCTATGACTTCTCCAGTTGCCTCTCTTTAACACATGTAGCAATTTTTGTTCCTCTCAAGAAAGTTTGAATAGTATATCTGAGAAACTTTGGCAAGCATATTTGCAGAGCTGCAGAAACTAAGACCAAGGGAAGAGGATCACGGGGAAAAAAAATTTCATACCCTCAGAGAATGATTTGTGGTTGTACAGAGTGAATCTCGAATCCTGAACCTTCCAACATGGTCAGCGAGTAAAGCAGCTGAGATGACGTCCTCTTGCTGACAGCTCCCCTTAGGGCCCTGGAATACATTAACCACTGGGGTCCACAGGGGTGTTGGGAATAATTACTCATTCCTGCCATGTGACACCCTCAATAAATTAAACTCCCCCTTTAAGTTTTAAAGGCAAACGCGTATTGTGGCTATCACTTAAAGGCTGGCCTCTCCGTGCTTGTGCATAATTTCTTGTAAGAATGTGTTACCACAAATTGGTAACAGGACCGAGCATCTGACTATAGATGAGTGAGCAATGTGCCAATGAAGTCCGAGGGAAAGGGGACACTGTGGAGGAAAATGCATTAAAGGCTTTGTGTATGTGTCTTCATCATCATTAATAAATTCTACTCCATCAAGCTATAATCTAATTATAAATCATGCCTTCATCTGCCATGAATCATCTCTGCACTGTGTTAGCTAAATTGGGGGAAGAATTCAGACACATCATTAAGATTTAAATGATGATTTCTTCTTTTTTCTTAAAAAAAAGAGGATCAGAAAAGTTATTGGCCTGACACAAAGGGATTGTTAAACCTCTGTAACTAATGGCTTTAAAGAAAATGTAATTATGATTTAATAATTGACAGATTAAGCCAAGGGAGCTTACATTTTTTGGCAATGGCCGTGATCCATAAAAATCAGTTTTTCTAACAGCTGCATGTCTAAGAGAGGTAATTACATTCTCTGTAAACATGTATAAAACCTAAGCAAACACGCCCAGCAGAAGGCTGTGGATTAGGGGTGAGATGGAGATGTCATCCCATGCTTACAATGGCACATCTGGAAGATAACTCTGACAAATACAGCTGGTGATAGGTTCTTTCAAAAAAAAAAAAAAAGTCTCTAAATAAAGTTCCACTGCGCAGGAGTTACTACAGCGGTGACAACCCAAAGACAAGTTGTGCAAAAGAACATCAACACCTCCCCTCAACAAACACATGACGACCTCAAAAGCTAATTATGTGTCACACTGAGCTCATACAGAAATAATTTTTCTTGCTTTGCTGTACTTATTTTGCAGACAAAGCAAGCATCTTGAAGATAATTCTCGCAAATAACTTGAAAAAAGTTGGTCCCTCCACTTTTCTTTGCCACTTTGTTGTTTGTGCAGTGCTGACATATAACAACACAGCAACATTTGTGAGCATCTGTGCCAGATTTCCAGAGCAGAAAGACCCTTTGTCCAATGAGCGATTTGACAGTTCCCGTCTTGTTAGACTCCTCAGAGCCAATGTTCTGTCACTGCACAAAGAGACCACCGACTTCAAGTCAGGTGAAACTTTATATGTCCCTTCTGTCTTTTCTCTTTTCACTATGCACTAATGATCTCGATGAGCAACACATATGCTGGTGACACATACAGCGGGCGAGAAAAGAAGGCGCAGTGTTGATACAGATCCCGAATGTAATGTGCGAGATGTGTAACGTGATTAGTCGAGTCCCCAGCCAAGGCCTTCAGTCAAAGGCAGCAAAGGCAAAGATCATAAGACCCATTAAGAGATCCTTCGTCATGACGTGAAAGAACATCTGAGTTCTCAGCTGCCGCCATTCATTTTCATAATGACAGTAAATGCAGTTGAAAGCATTGGGATCTCTGAATGGCATTAAGCTCTCTTCTTTCAGTTTTGATTAGGTGACTTGCAGAAGATGAAGATAAATCATTTAGAGGAGGATACGTGTGTCAGGAGATAATGCCTCCGCTGGTTGAACATGGCGAAGAAACACTGGCTCAAACTGAAGCTGATGAAACACAGCAACAACCTGAGAAATTCAGGTGCGTGCATGATACAGGCATTCATTTAAATGCGCACCGCTCGCATGAACGCCTCGCTTTTGTGTGCGAGTGTGTGCACGCGTGCTCATATCTGCCTGGCAAATATCTCACGTTCTTTGTGTTTCATGTCAGGCATCTCGGTCTCCGTGACAGCATTTCACATTGATGCGGCATGTCTCGGAAAACAAAACTAAAAGGGTTAAGTATCTGCAGTAAATACTTTGTCTTAGCATATTTAGCCAAATTAATGTCAAAAATTAATTTCTGTCTGATTGTTCACGTGGATAATTGTCAGCCTTTGAGCTCATTAGAATTTGCAGACACACATATATTTTTGTTTTAACGTCACTTATGCTTGAGCTTATCTTAAAAAGCAAAAAAAAAATACATATAAACCATCACCTGGAGATTCAAATGGTAACTGTGGAAGTGCTAAATCCTTCAAAATGTCTTTTAAAACTTTACGAATGTTCTCAGTGCCCTGACCAAAACAAAACATGATGACAGGTGCCAGTTTACGACATCGCTCTCTTTATCTCTGCGTCTCCTCAATTTCCCCCGACAGAAAGAAAAAAGACAGATAGAGAGAGGAGAGAAAGGGGGGGAGAGAGAGGAAGCGCAGGGGACCTGAAGTGTGTTTAGGAGGAAGATGGCTGTCAGTAGCTGTCAATCGTCAGCTTTTTGATGCCATCGTCTTGGCACAGGCCTGTCTGTCTCACAGTGCAACAGCTATCAAAGACTCACTCACAGCAGAGACAGGCGCCAGGGTGGAAACACGAGGAAATCCACACATTCTCTCATTTACACCTGGCATAAAAACTTTGTGAAATGTGGGTCTGTGAATTAGAACGGAGCTGATCGTTCTCACCTGGCCTTGAAGCAATAAACACGCTGAAGTGAAAAGGCAGGCCCGATAGTGCAGTGTGGTAAACGGCTGAAAAGAGATTTTGACTCAGATTGCTTTTTTGTGTTTTTTATGATTCACGTGATTGCGCTTGCACTCTCTACACTGTAATTTCACTATTTATTGTAATCTGGAACTATGATTATGTGTTAGACTGGTTTCAACAGCATTTAGTGAGGCACGTATTTAAGGAAAACAGTCCAGTCATACATTGCCAGTGCTTGATATTGTGATAGAATTGGCAGCGATTTATTAAAAGAAAACTCACTAGTTGCCTCTATTTTCCTATTATTGGCTGTCAGAGAATGCTGTAAGGTGTGTAACTATACTGGTGATAACAGCAATGTGTTCTCTGTCCTTGGTGAGCTGTCTGTTTTTCATTTTGTCTGAGACAGATCTTGTATGCGGCCTTCAGTTTGCACACCACACCTCTCCATTGGTCCAAGATAACATCAGAATGACTGTGTCCAGACGACCAGATCAGAACACAAAATACAGAGGGGAAGGTGGCCGGTTCACCTTCCAACCATGTATGTTCAGCTTGGCCCTTGAGTTGCTTTACTCTGGCCATTTGGCAGGTGCACACGCAGCCAGGAGAAACAAAAAAATATAACCAGATCCCTGTTCATGCAAACAGCTCAATCTCCTCTTGCTGCAGAGCGTACCTGCCTTTGGGAAGTCCTGTCAACGCTTACCATTTGGCCTTGAACCTGCACTAAGCTATTGAATTCATCATGGATAAAACATTAAAGATGTACATCCAAAAGGCTGTGGCTGGCTGTTTATTGGCACTCACTGCTCCATAAAACATTTTTATCCCTTGCAGGATGAGACACACATGCTCTGCAGTCCTATTGATGGTGTTTAACACAGAATATAAACTATAAAGCACAATAATAAACATAAGAGGAGCAAATAAATCAGATTCATAATAACCCTGAGGTGGGATTTATGTAAGCAAAGATAGAGTCTTTGTGCAAATTGATGGTACAAGCTCTATCAAAGCACCAGTGAGACACTAATATAGTCTTATAAACACACCAGCAACACTCTAAAGTAGCTTCTTTGGCTGGCCTAAGTGCTTAAGTAATGTATTGCTTTCATAAGTGTGCAACTTTGCAGTACTTCCTATTGTGGAAATATGTCTCCATCCTCTGGGTGGTGTGATTAAGAATAAAATACAAAGACTATTACAGTGGAATAAATTCAAACTATGACATAAAGCAGGAAAGCATTAGCTGTGTTGAGCTGAGCTGCCGCAGCAAAGCTCTGTCTTAGAGGCCCCTGTGACAACACCCGGGAACTCCAGAGGTATCCATCACCAGCACACACTGCCCCCCTAGCACCCGAGCTAATGTATCACCTCTGGATTACAGTAATATCTGTCTGATAGATGTTTTCTGAGTGGAAAGGGCCACGCATGCCTCAAACAGGAGCTGCAGTTGCTGGGTGTAGCTCTGTGGAGATGGGGCTTCTGCTCCTGGAGGTTTATTATACTTCTACCCCCTTCCTCTCCTGAGTCCAGGATCCTATTCCTCCTCCCAGTCCATTCATCCTGCCTTCCTTCACCACTCTTGGGCTATTTGTGTGCGTATGTACATGCATGCATGCCTGCTTTCATGTGTTAGTCACAGGTCTCTACTATGAGGCCCGACAGCCATCCTGGGGCGATGCCTGGGTCCCTCCAGTCAACTTTACTGCCTTCATTTGGCCTGATGAATGGCTAGCTGCCTTATCAGTCCCTCTGCCTGCAATCTCAAGTGGTTCCCTGGAGCCTCACAGTGCCTGCAGCTTTGGTCGCTCTCTTCAGCAAGCAGTCTTTCTGCCTCTTTTTACACACACACACATAGAGCAGAGACATTGCAAAAAGAGGCGCACAATTACATACAGATAATACTATTCTGGATGTACAGTTCAAAAACGACATGCACACGAATGAAAACAATGCACTGACTGTAGCAGCCAAAACTCTGCGGCGCTCAAACACACACACACACACACACAAGCATGCTGCTCACGTCAGCTAGCAAATCCATCATCTTTATTTCTTCCCCAATGTGCTCATATTTTTCTTGTGGCTGCACCATGCTCACAAAAATATTTATTTTTGCTGATTTTTTTTCTTGAGGAAACACAAAAGAAATCACACCTCTCTTTCTCCCTGGCTCATGCCAAAATAATCAATGCTTTCCAGAGAGGGACTTGTGGCGCGACATGCGTGGAGGGAAGGCAGAAGGATGCAGACATAGCTCCAGGGCTCTGGTTGTAGATAATAAGTGAGGAGCAGTCCTTGGGTATGTTTTACAGCTATCAAGACTCATCATATTTGACATGCATTCTGGTGTTTACACAGTCTCCTCCGTAAAATCCTCTCCAGCTATAGAAGGGAACAGGGTGCACGGAGCACACACAACGCAGCACGTACACATTCTGCACACAAAAGTGCTTTAGAAAAGAGGAGCCAGTTGTTGCCTTTGCTTTCTCTCCCCCTTTTCTCCATGTCCCATCTCTTATCCACGGCACAATTGGTGGAGTTAGCACCTGTCAGCTGACTGACTTCTTGTTCCCGGTGGCTTATGAAAAAATCATGGCTGCTGGGCTTCAGAGGCTGCTTTCCCATCAATATGAATTCACCATGGTCTTCATGCAACATTAGGCCAGGTCCTGTTTTCATACAGCAAGCCACACGCTCCTTCGTCTGTTATACACAAGAGGAAATGAAAAGAGTAAATAGTCCTTTTAGAATGTTGCATTCGATCATGGGTGGAACCAAGTCGCCTATGAAAAGGACCAGTATACTTGGCGCTCAAAAGCACATTTGCTTTTCATCCCCAGATATTACAGCACCGTGCTCTGTGTGTTTTATTAGTGTGTCCTGTTTTACTGTAAATAAAACAGTACGATTCTCAGCAGAGCCCTGCATGCTTGTCCCTTATTGTTATATTCCAAGCAAGCATTTACACACATGGTTTGTATACACAAAGCAGCACTGTATGTAATGCAGCAGAGTTATACAGAGGCAAATAGATTATACTTATAGACTGCAGCACTGGATGAACCAAAAGACCCTCAGCCAAAAAACAGCATGGATAATCGAACCCACTCAAATGCTGAATAATGCTAATTTAACTATTTTTACTAACATAAAGAAAGATGCAGACATTCAGCTGTAAATTTTTCAAAGCAATGACTGCGAGCTCATGGTCTTTAAAATAGTATTTGTTTTACAAAGTACATTTTTTATTGTGTGTGTGTAACAATTACACCATAAATTTACTGCATTTATACTACTTATATTATATCACAAGAAGGTAAAATTTCTTTTTTTCATATAACTCTGATGATCTTTTTTCATTTACAACTAACTCCCCGTTTTTATAAATTCCAAAAATACAAAAAAATTAAAATCAAGAGTTTCAAATGTTAAAACGCAAACTCAACTGGACAAAAGCCACAAAAATTCAAACATTTTTGGACATTACGTTTATGAAATCTGACATTAGATGCTGTTTGTGCCTTTTCCAAAGAGTCAGAGGACTAAATACTAATACATTTCAGCTGGAAATTGGGATGTATTAATCACTAATGAGGAGAAAATGAAGCACTACTTTTGCAAACCTATAACAGCTAAATGGAAAAATAGTCAAATTGGGAATTTTTCTCATCAACCTGCTGATAAAATAATGACTAATGTGGCCTTCATTTCACATCTGCTTGACTCTACCTAAAAAAAACCCACTGCATTACTTAATTTCTCCGTCCCTCTCTAACCCTTTTAAACATTGCTGAAAGTCAATTATCTACACCACTTCTCCCTGACATCGCTGCGTTAATACAAGTTGCTCTTGACCTTATGTTTGTGTGTCTTAGGCGTATGGGAGCGCTGTGCTTTTCCCTGATTGGATTAACTTCAGATGTGGTGTGTGTCCGTGTCTATTACACAGGCTGTGTTGTGATTTCGAACCTCGAGCCCAGTCCCCCCCCGCCTCACAACCCTCTTCCTCAGTCACTGTCCCACTCCTCTCCTCCTTTACACCTCCCTGAAGGCTTGCTCTCCCTGCATGCCATCTCCCAACACCCCCCACACAAGGATTTTTTAATGGATACACACACAGAGACACACACACTCACATATGCCTCAGCTCATGCCTCCAAACAGTCATATCCCATGTGTCTATTGCGCTGTGATGGAATGCCTGAAGAAACCTTTCATCCCTCCATCTGCACTTCTCTCTCTGTTCAGTTTTTCCAAGTCTGGAGGGGTCATCTCAGACAGAGAGCTTATAATCAGCTCAATTAACTGAGTATGATCGCCATGGAAAATTGGTCTGGGTTATAACATTATCATTAGCGCCTCAAGTGCAGTCACAATGGGACAGGGCAGTCAGATGAGCGTGAGACTAATAGGAAGGGAGGATGTAGTGAAGAACAGGAAGCAAAGGCATGGACACAGTTTGTCTTTGTTGAGACACATAATGTTGGAGGAAGTATATTATGAAAGAGAAAATGGGCCTTTAAAATATTAGTATTCAGAAGAGCTAAAAAGAGCAAGTGTCCTCTGACACTGCAGACTGACAGCCACAGTGAGGTGTTGCAGAAGGAGCTCCACTGTATACAGGATAGCTAGAATACCTGCTGGCTGAAAACCAGAAGTTCATCCGGTAATTGTTACCAAGAATATGACATTTGTCTCTTTTTGTGGCTTGCTCAAGGTGTCAACACCTTTCGTATACCCAAGATTTTCTTCACTGTGGCTCACGTGCCCCCAAGCAGCCTGTTTGATCTTCTTGAGGACTGTCAACTTATTGCGTGACTCCATGGAAATTGAATTCTGCATTTATTTACACGGCAGGTTAATAGAATAGATGCCTAGATGATTTGAAAGTCAAACAACCACACCTGCTATTCATTTCTGTTCCCCCCCCCCCCCCTTTTTTTTCCACAGAAGCAGATCCACTGTTTTGTTCTGTATAGCTCGAATGCACAAAGAGAGGATGATAATGAACTGGAAGGCTTATCCTCAACATTCTCGCTGTAAAATACACTGTATTTTAATACAGAAACGACAAATAAAGATTTCCATGACAGAAAAAGCAGATCTTGAGAATATTTTCCAACATCCTCATCTACATTCTGCAATCCCCTTGAGTGGCCTATATAAACTGACGCTCTTTGTGTGCACGTGTGCCGAGAAACACTACCTAAGGTCTTGCACACACATTGGCCCAGTTTGAGTAAAATCAGTGTCAATGCGTCTCTAATCGTGCGTGCTGGTGCACGGGCACGTGTGTGAGCCTCTTCTGGAAGCTTTAAACAGACTTGTCATGTTGGGCGATGCTGCTGTCAAACACGGGACAAATCTGAGCACGCCGGTTGAATGCTGAGAAATGTCTGTCAGTCGTCTAGACGTTGGTCTCTCCATTGTGATTAGCATCACTTAATATTCATGCGCACTTATCTGACTGCTGAGATGGTGCCAAACTGACTCCGGCTGCTTGAGTGCATCAGTGAAGCAGTCTTCCTGAGATAAACACACGAATGACATAACACCCATGCGGCTTTACAAGAGTGTCAATATGTGGCGTCCTTGCACTCTCTGATGGTGTCACAGGTCAATTCAACAAGAGGAAAGTGATATCCTTCCCATACAGAGGACTGAAGGCCTGCCTCTTTGTGTGGTAAGCTTGTTTTTAGCTTGTGCACAGACACAAATGTGGATAAGCTAAACAACATTGCCACTTGCTGGCTGTTTTAAAGTACTGAACTTTAAAGTACTCTAACTCCATTATCTAGTTAGAGTGAACTCATATGGGGTCACAGTCCTAAAATTGGCATAGATTTTTGTGCAGGCTTCTGTTAAAATCTATAGTAGTGAGTAGCACATATATGGGACGGTTTGTAAATCTACTATATCTTCTCTGCATGGTCTGCAAAATTTAAAAGGCTTTTCACGCGGCACACGGCGTCTTCCTTCCCGAACGCTAAATGCATCAAAACAGGAACCTCTTGAATTATTTTGTTTCATATTAGCGGTTGTACGTGTCAGTTTTGTTTTCTTGCTTCTTTACCACATATTTTTTTCCTACCTCTGAGAGAGTATGTGAATGTGTACCATTGTGGCACCATGACAGTCACGGCCGGGAGGAGGAACAGTGGTGTGCACGCTGCAGATGGCAGCACACATTTTTTCATTCCTTAAACAGACACAAAAAGCAGCTAAGGGACCAGGACCTGTCTGTAGAATGTGCTGAGGAAGAGTAGGTACTTGGCACAAGTAGCAGAAACAATTAGCGTCACATAAGCAGAGGCCTGAAGCAGCGGGAGAGAGGGAGCGGGAGAGGATGGTGGAAAAACACGGCATCTCATTTTCACCAAGAGGACTTTAGCAGAGCTGTGCGCACACTCTGAGACATCCTCTTCCTTTCCCCATCACAACTCAAACATTTTTCAGAGACAGTTTGTGTCATGGCTCATTTAAGTGATGCGTTCTTGTCTGCGGCATGTTTTTGTTTGTATCTGTGCATTCTTAATTAGGGAATAGACAGAGGAAGCTCTGTGTCCTTGGAGAGACCTTGCATCCCACTCACATCCCCAAAATTCCTTTTTGAACATTCCTGGCTACTGTCTTCCCTGTTCCTGTTTTGAAGTTGTAAGACGAGACGATCTGAAAGCGTGTTTTCTGAACACGCTCCGTCGCACTTGCTCTATGAAACACTGCTCGTTAAACTTTACCTGCTTTACAGATAAGCTCAAAGAAGATGCAAAACATTAAAAAGAATAAACTCCCTGCAAAGCTTGTAGGTTCAGTTTTTCTTTTTTCAAGTCCGTCTTAATGTAATAGTCCCAAATGACAAAATGAATGATATTTCTCTGCAGTCAGTTCTGCTTCCCATACTGTTTGTGAAGTCATCTCTCTCCAGCATGGATAACACTGTAAGGAGAATTCACCATTCTTGTGCTTTCTGAGTTACTGTGCATTCAGCGGTTCAATTCAAAGAATGAGTGGAGAACAAAAGGTGGAGCAGCAAACAGCAAGTAAACAATAAACACTGGACAGGTTGGCGAGGCCTGCAACCAAAGAAGAAAACATGCAGTTTCAAATCCAGAGATACCTGCACACAGAACAAGAGAACATAAGAAAAAGCACAAACTGCATGAGTAAGAAGAGAAAAAGTTAATGGCATGCAATATTGACGTATACAGCAAATGTACTGGGAATTAAAGAGAGAAGAGTAGATCAAAGGGCCATCAGCTCATCACTGGAGGTCTCCCGGGCACCTCTCCCTGTAGAAGCTTATGAAAGAGATGGTTCGCATTCAGCTTTAACTACAAGCTTTATCAGAATAGTTTTAGGCCTATTCTATTGATAGGAAGGCAACAGCAACTCAAATAACCACTCATTACACCCAAAGTACACAGAAGAGCATCTCTTGATGCACAGCATGTTAAAGCTTGAGGCAGATGGCCTACAGCAGCAGAAGACCACGCCATGTATCGTTTGGATTTTTTGTGACAAGGTTAAAATTTGTTCCTTTTGGACTTCTGGAGAGTCATCATTGTGTATAGGTACTGTTCCGGAATGTAAAACTTCCCAGCAGCATAGCAAAGGTATGAAGTCACTTGTCAAGATTGGTTCATTGAAATCTCTGCCAGGGATGCCAGGTATCTGTCATCATCCTAAAATTGGAGTATTTGGACAGGAGAGATCAGGAAAGTGAAGGCATGAAAGTGACCCAGATGACTCTACAACTTGCTTGTATCCACCACAAAATTGTTGACTACTGTCAGTGCCAACCTTTTATCAAATGTCCCAGAGGAAATATGGACATGCAACTCTGTCATTACTGTTACTGTTGCCTAAATAAGTCTTCGGTGCTTCTGATTGTAATTTGACAATATCATACTGAGCGTGTGGCCCTGTGTTGGTTATTTCCTCAGTGCTATATGTGAGCTCAGCCTTGACTGAACATGGGTTTGATGACTTTGCTTAGGTTCCAATTTCACCATTGATTTTTTTTTTTTTTTTTTATATAACTAGGGTATCCTCCCCTGGGCTTTGTCACTGTTACTGGTGTTTTTTTTTTTTAACCTATAATGATCACTCTCTATGTAGCTGTGTAACTAAATTAGTAGTGATGTGTACACAGTACATGCTGAGGAGACATACAAAGACAGCTAATGTCAATTAATATCAATTATAATATCTATCTAAAATATGCCAACATTAACAAATTTAAAAATAACCCACTGGTAACATCAGAACAAGTGAGCTCGTGACAGTAAAGCTGCTAAACTCCTGAATGTACTTCACTTATGAGTCATTTTTAAAACGATAAAAGTGTTGATTCTGCTGTCCAAAGTTACATAAATAGGTTTTTGCCCTATCTTCATTCTTTATTTATTTCACCACTTTTTGACTTCTTGCCCCTGGGTTGCACATACTGGCTTGGTTTTGTTGGACAACTGCCCTTGAATAAACACTGCAGATGGTCTGAATGACCTCAGCTGAAATACTGTAGCCATAATTGCTGACTTGCTCAGCCACCCTTTAAACTGCACTTCCTCCATGATATCTTCCAATATATAAAAATATCAGGACTTAAATTTAACAGGACAGTAAAAGTGGAATTTCTGTGGTTCGATAAGGTTCAGCTCATGCACACCTTTCAACAAGGTTAGAATATAGATCAAGTTTCAGAGGAACCACATTTTTTTTCCACATCACAATAACTTTAACATTTGGTCTTAACTTTCTCATTATTTTTGTTAATGTCTCTGTTGTGGTGCTCAACATACCCAAATGCCTGTCGGATTAAGCAGGGCAGTACTAGTACATGCATTCAGTACACTACAAAGAAAAACAAAAAAGAAAGCCTCTTTAGTCAGCCTACCACTAGGGGGCAGCATTGCAGGCTAGAAAACAATAAGAAAATGCGCTTGAATCTCAATGAAGGATTATTAAGTGTCAGATCACATATCTTCCCAATAAACGGATATGAAATCTTAGAGATAGCTGTCAGAAATAAATGAAAAGGCTGATTTTTGATGGCTATACGAAAATGAAAGTCGTGATTTTGATACGCTTACATATATTACAGCTTTGCAAATCTGCATCTTGCTTGGGAATGAAGCCGTTTGGTTAAAGTGGCAAAACATAGGATGTTACTCTTCCTGTTACGGTGGCCGCTAGTTGTTTGTATTCAATTGTTTTAGCACATAAATTAACACAGAGGGATAATGGGGAATAAAGATTCAAGTTTCTAATAGTTGTTCGCATTGTTTATTACACAGTAGAGATGGACCGATCCGATATTACGTATCGGTATCGGTCCGATACTGACCCAAATTACTGGATCGGATATCGGCGAGAAATAAAAAATGTAATCCGATCCATTAAATATCAAAAAAGCACCTCACAAAACTTGCTACACGGCGTAACTCGGCTCATAACCGCAGCACGTTGGAGCCGTGTGGTCACGTGATAGAGCGGCTGCTAGCAAACCAGCATTTCATCTCCGAGGAAGTTTTCCCAGAGAGAAGTAAAGCAAGTGTGTAAGTTCATCTCTGAATGTTTGTAAAGCATTCCCACGTTAAGCTTAACAACCGATATATGGAGCGACTGCCTCTTCTTGCTGCTACTTCAAACGTGAAACTGATCAATAATCAGCTGATCGGCTTTTCTGTCGCGAGTCCGTCTCTCTTCTTAGTTTTTGGCCCACTTTGCACCAGAAAGAGGAAACCAGCGGCTGAACAACAGCAGCACTATTAAGCTTGATGAGCTGTTGTTAGAATTTATTTAATATTACTTTCTACACCAGGATCTTTTTCTACGCAGC
Source organism: Neolamprologus multifasciatus (assembly GCF_963576455.1). NCBI lineage: Eukaryota > Metazoa > Chordata > Actinopteri > Cichliformes > Cichlidae > Neolamprologus > Neolamprologus multifasciatus. The sequence continues at coordinate 20,311,769 of NC_140451.1, forward strand.
TGACGTAACTGTGCAGGGGCGGATCTAGCAAAGTGTAGCCAGGGGGGCCGATAGGGCATGAACAGGGAAAAGGGGGCACAAAGACATACTTTTCTTTCTTATTCTCATTTAAAATGTCTAGCTTTTAATAAATAATTATCTGACTCTTACACCCAAAGTTTTAATCTGATGTAAAATGTATAGAAGTCCATTACTGTATATAGTAACTGTTAAGTCTAATATACCCTAGTAAGCTATAGTACTTTTTCCTTTGGGAAGATACCATCTGTGCAGTTCTGTTGAAGAAAGATGTTGAATCTATTTAATTATTCTTGAAAAAGAATTTATTTCTGTGCATTTTCCTCCCTGCATCAAATTAAATTTGATTTGATTAAATTTGAATTTACATCGATTAAGCATCATGAGGTGGGGGATGTGGGTGGTTCCCTATTTTTTTTGCTGGGAGTTTGCAACCCTATTAGCTAGGTTGCTTAATATTTCTGCTAAGTACTCTTTAAAATACCAGAATAGGAAGGATGGAGCAGGTTTAAGTTTATTAGATTGGTATTGCTGAACTATGAAATATTTTGGGCGCAGTGTATTTTTTACATACAGGTATAACAGAATAGCTTTAGTGTTGTTATTTATTTAAACTTGAGTATAAACTTATACAAAATGCAGCAAGATATTAAAAAAAACAGTTTTATTGATTAAAAAACACACTATATCGGATTCATATCGGTATCGGCAGATATCCAAATTTATGATATCGGTATCGGTATCGGACATAAAAAAGTGGTATCGTGCCATCTCTATTACACAGTAATAAAGTGCAGATTAATAGATGGAAAATATAAATACAACAGTCTTTCTGTACTATTTTTAGGGGACTCGCTGTCAACCACGGGTAAATCTCAAAGTCATTAAGAAAGATTTGTTAAATAACTAAATAAAATAAATAAATAAATGCAAGTTATTAAAAAATATATTTAAAAGATAGTTGTCCATCTTAGGCTTTGTTTTCTGAGTTTCATTACATCGTGTGCTTTCCTAAATGCATCAACTTTGTGCTATCTTTTGCAATATCATTACAAATCAATACGTTGAGCGAAACCCTGTTAAAGGTTAACCAAAACAAATACAGGCGGACACAAAAAGGCCTGACACAGTGAGAACTGGTAGATTCAAACAAAGAAGCTGCTCTGTGTTTCTTTACGAGAGCCCACAGCAGTAAGATAATGGCTGCAGAGATTAAAGTGCTTTTCTGTGTTGGACTCGCTCTCATACTAACAGGTATGCGATGACTTAAGTAAGGATGTGTGGTTGCAGTTTCTTGGATATCTCTGTTATCTCCATCTGTTTCATATTTTGTTGGTCAGGTGTGGGAAAATCTGCCTTTACTGGGAAAATCCATGGTATAGAGAATGTTGACCCTGTGCTTCAGTATGTAGCTAACAACTCACTGAGGGAGCACCCGGTCCTCACCAAACTCAGACTGGTAAGGTAACCAGATGAGCATAAAGACTGGATGATAACTTCATCACTAATTTCATGATGTTTCTACTGATACATTTGCCACTTATCTTAGCAAGAAATACGTGACTTTTTTCAGTAAGATGAAACCAACCAAAACCTCTCTTGTTACCTTCACCGTGTTGTTTTTAAATTGCAGTTAATGCAATTTTGTTTCTTCCAGAGTTTAAAAGCATAAAAAGTAGATCAGGTGGTGGTGACTCTTTACGACCTGTCCTGGTTTGGCCCGGCCTCTCACCCAGTGTCACCCTCGAAGGATAAATAAATGGATATGGCAAATGGATTGATCAGGATTCTCTTGAACACCTTTCACTTAACATGCGCAGTCGTGCTTTGCCAGCATTAATTTACACGCTGAGGCCACCAGCAGGTTATTTAGGTCAGGTGTAGGGCGGGTGGTCATTTTATGCTCCAGGCTAAAAAACTAAAGATGATAGTGTCTTTGAAGTTGGGGCATCCAAACTTTAGGTCTCACTGCCATCTGATTCAACAACAGCTAGCACAGAATATTTTTTAAAAGTACCTGCTTAGAATAAAATGTATTTCCTGCTTTAGTGTAGTTTCTGTTTGAGTCAACTTTTTTATGATCTATTGATACATATTTTTAAACAAGGGCAATACAAATGGAGGAAGACAAAGAAGATAATTAACACAGGATTGAAGCAGTAATCGCTTTGATCACTAGAGGGCAGCATACTGCAACAAAGCCTTACCAAACTGCATGCAACCTTAGTTTCATGCAGTTTAACAACACAATGAGCGTGTTGTCTATTATGTTAGTCAGACATTATATACAGACGGGTAACAAATTAAAGGAAAAGCTAAACCATTATATGTGTGGTGATGGAGTCTGGGTATACTATCTCAGAGACAAAGCCAACATGAAGCTGTCTGAAGTTACCACCTTTATCTAGTTATGAAACATTTCAGCCCTTATGGTATGCTCTCTTCCCCAATGATAATGCTCAAATTGATGTATGAAGATCTACTGAATGGCTTGTTGAGAATGAACTGAAACATGTGCTATAGCCATCGGATATTTTTCAGTTATGTCACAGTTGTTCGGCTGGATTGACATCTGGTGTCTTTGGACAGTCGTGCTCGAAAGCACACTCTGCTGTTAACTTTTTTTTTTTTTTTTAAACAGCAAATGAAGCTTTAGGAAGAACTGACTTTCATCCTTCTAGTCAAGTTCCAAAAACTGATGATAAATGTCAAGTATTGAAACTTTATGTTTTTTCTTCTTCTGGTTATTCACCTGGATATTAAATTGCTTTATATTTTCAATTCAGAGAACCCTTGAAGACCAGTGGAGTAAAATGATGGTTGCCAGTGATCAAGCCCAACTGATGGCAAATCTCATTAGGCTGATTAATGCCACTAAAGCTATTGAAATCGGTGAGTGAGACCAAAAAGAAAAAGAAAGGCCATTTTAAAAGGCAACAAAAACTACTGTGGAATTAAACGACTTCATCATTATACCAATGCTGAATGTACTAATTAGTATAAAAGTGCTGATCCCATAATAATAATATTATTAATATTATTAATTTAATAATAAAAACATTCTAAGTATTCTTCCAACTTATTATAATGTAATGCTTGCTTGATTTTTTTTTGTCTGAAAATGATTTTTTGTCTTGAACTTTGCTATCAGATTTTTTTCAACCAGCTTAGTCGCACAACTAAATCACATCTTTTGACTAAATAAAGATTAACTTAGTTTGATCATCTTGAATATAGTGATTTGTTTGGGGGGGATTTCAGACTTTGTAAATTTAAATTAGTGACTGGGAATTTTAACCAGGGGAAATCAAATGTTACAAATTCAGTCTTTTTAAAAGGCAGCAAAGTTACATTTGACAGATATTGAACTGTTTGTAGATTCAGATCCTCGATAGTATATTATCTGTTATCCATGTTATGCTGAAGATCTAAGTCTAAAGTGATTCTCCTTCAAATTATTATGCAGGGATGTACACTGGGTACAATGCACTGAATATGGCTTTGGCCATGCCAGAAAGTGGACGTGTGATTGCCTGTGAAATAGAAAGCACCTACATAGACATTGCCAAACCCTTTTTTAAAGAGGTAAGAACAGTGCAAGACACTTGCACAACACCACAATTTGGCATTTTGCAAGTTAAGTAAGACTGATTGTTGCTTCTGTCAGAGCTAAAATGTGCAGAAGACAGCATGCTGTACATTCAGACTGTCAGTATCTTCACTAAACACCGCGGTCTGGACAGTAAAAAGGTGTCTGTTCAGGAAAGTGTGTCACATTAGAAGGCACGGCTGAGCAGGAAAATCAATTCCTTTTTTAGCTTTTGCAAACACTCACTTTAAAAATCCCTGCAGATTTTCTCAATTACTGCTATTTAACGTTTTCCATAGGCGGGAGTCGAAAATAAGATAGATGTTCAGCATCAAATCGCTATGAAGACACTGGGTAAACACTTTCATAAATCTGTGTCTGTTTCTTTCTTTAAAAACAAGCAATTAAACCATAAATACATATATTTATATCTCTGTTTCACCAGATGAACTGATAGCAGCTGGAGAAGCTGGGACATTTGACTTTGTGTTCATCGATGCTGATAAATTTAACTATGACAGATACTATGAAAAGTCTCTAGAGCTGATACGAAAAGGGGGCATTATTGCAATTGACAATGTAAGTCCACTTCACAGAAGCACATTAAAACTCTGTTAGGGAAGTCATGCTGCAGTATTGACAATGGGGAGGTGGGCAGCATGTTTTTACAGCTCTGTTGTTGTTGTATTTGAAGGTGCTGTGGAATGGAAAGGTTGTGAATCCTGCTCCCAGTGACTTGACCTCACAAGGTCTAGATGCGCTCAATAAGAAGCTACACAAGGACCAGAGGATTGAACTGAGCATGCTCACTGTGGGGGATGGCCTGACTATTGCTATTAAACGCTAGCATCTCTAGTTATAGGTCAGACATATTTTTTCAGTGCATCAGTTTTGATATCAAATAAAAGCACATAAATTCTTTATATTGAGTCTTTTGTTGGTGTATTTAACATCAAATTAAGTGGTATATTTTTTTTCAGTCTTTACTGTCTCCATGTGTTTTATAAGATAAAATGTCCACGTTATGGTGCTGACATTTCAACATTCATTTCCAGTGGAAAGACAAAAACTACGTCATTGATAATTGTTTTGTGCTTTTAGTTACATAAGTTTTTTGTTTTTTTTTAAATTTGACTATACAGAGTAGAGTGCACTGGTATCAAGTATTGCAATTTTGCCTCTGTATAGCACCACATTGGATTTCAAAAGCAGCAATCATTATGTGATTGAAGTGCAGAAATAGGGAAATAGGTGAGAAAGGGTCTGGAATTGATTCCATTTTCATGGAATGATGTCTCATTGCAGTCTGATATGCAGCTGGTGAAAGTGAAGCAGAAAAAAGGGAACAGAGCTCAATCAGAGTTCAATCAGCAATCAGAACATTTAAGTGGCCAAAACAACACTTTGGTGTGTTCTTCTAAAGGATGCATAGACTGGTGAGCAAAAGGTCAGAGGTAACAAGATTCAGTTGACATATGAAACTGAGATCAACATTTACCGAAGCAATGCAGAAGAGGGAGAAGGAAAAAAAATGGCTCATAAATAAAACCTCATCATCTGGGGCTTAGTCGGGTATCACTACCAACAACTGAACATGACCGCAGAGCTTACTATGGCAATAACCTCATAGTGAAGTTCACAGGTGACACAGCAGTGTTGGTGCTCGTCATCACCACAGGCAGAAGGTAGGTAGACAGACTTGGGCTGTGGTGTAAAGAGAACAACCTAATTTTAAACATCAACTAAACTAAGGGATGATTGCTAAATTCGACAGATATTAAACTATCTCTACATCCATTATGGAGTTTCCAGCTTCAAATACCTGGGAATACACCTCAACAACACCCATACCTGGCGTGAACACAACATCATCGATTGCTGTATTTCTTGAGGAAGCCCTAGGCAGTGGGGCTGAACTCCAACACCCTCAGTTCCTGCTACAGGTGTGTTGTGGAGAGCAAACTGACTGCCTGCATCTCTGTGTGGAACTGCAGCTGCACTTTGGCAGAGAAGCAGGCACTGCAGCGGGTGGTTAAAGATGCACAGAGGACCATCAGATGTAGCTTACTTCCCCTCTCACACATTTACCCAGCAGGTACAAGGACAGAGCAACCTGCATCATGAGAGAATCCACCCACCTTGCACTGTTTCCCAATCCCCTCAGGCCGGAGGCTGCGCAGCATCAAGTCGAGGACCACCAGGGTGAAGAACAGCTTTTGTTCCCAGATGCTGTGACACTGCTGAACTGTACCCAACCGCCACGCCTCTGAATACACACAATTTGCATTCTGTATTTTTAATGGACTTAATAAACTTTTAAAGGAATAAATAGGTCATTTATTCATTTAAAAGTGTTTTATTTATGTTAGTATTATTCTTTAATTACATTTATATATTTTTTTAGCTTGACATTAGTTTTATTATATTTTAAGGTCGTTACTTATTCTAATCATTATGAGCACTGAGACCTCAGTAACTCCATCTCATCCTGTCTTATTTCTCCATGATGGATGACAATAAAGAACTTTGAACCTTGACCTGCATCACTGGCCTTTATTCATAACTGCTGAGAGAAGTCACAGGATGAATTCTGAAGCATGCAAGACTTCACTTTCTCCTGAGATTCAGTCAAATGATGAAAACCAAATGGGATAGTGCTTCACAGTACAGATGGCTAATGACCCAAAACATACTGAGAAAGCAATCCAAGGGTGTTACCTGGCAAAGAAATGAAATGTTGTCGAATGGCTGAATTAGTTACCTGACCTCAGTGCAAACGAGCATGTCTATCACCTTTGAAGACAAACAATCAGCAGCTGAAGGCAGCAGAAGGCAGCTGCTTGTAAAGCATCTCAAAAGATAAAATAGAATTTGAGGGTGGAGGGTAGGGGGAAATGTACATGTAGTTAATTGCTGGAAATATTAAAAATATTCCTAAAATTCATACTAATTAATTACGCCAATCTGTCCAATTACTTTATGAAAATAGGAGAATAGGTACATACAACGACGCTGTACAGATTGTTATAATGTTGTTGTTGATGATGATGATGTTGATGATGTTGAATGGTCATATTACCGGCGTCACATGCTTAAAATGTGGTGTAAGCGCTGATCAGCTATTAGCTGATGCTACACCCTCTCAGCACCGTGGACAGCCCCATTCTGCATACCTAGCATATGGCGACGGTTATAAAAACCCTCGTGGAGCCTCTCTTTACTGCATCTTTACAGCGCCGACACAATTCACAGGATGGATAACAGACTCTGCAACGCACACAGAATCGCAAAAGAGCTCGATTCACAACAAAAAGCTAGACATTTGCGACCGGATAGCGGTGTCGCCATCAGGGGGACGAACTGGACCAACCCGGTAAATGTACATGCAAAGTTTAATGACAAAGAAGTGATGCAGGGCTTGAATGATCGGCTGGCGGGATTCATAGAGAAGGTGCACCAGCTGGAACACAAGAACCACGAGCTGGAGAGAGAAATCGAAGAGATACAAGGCAAAGCAAAGCCCGCATCTTGTTTAGAGGAGGAGTATGGAGAAGAAGTCAGGAAGATGAGACAGCTGGTTCAGGAAATTGCACATCAGAAGCATCAGATTGATATTGAGCATCAGAATTTAGAGGAAGAGCTTTCCACCTTGAGACGGCAATGCGAACAAGAGGTTCGTAGCAGATCCGATACTGAGAGTAAAATCATGGTCCTGAAGAAGGACGTCAGCGACGCGTATCAAGCTAAACTACACCTGGACAAGAAAGCGCAGTCCCTCGTAGATGAAATCCACTTCCTGAAGAACAACCATGAGGCCCAGGTGGCAGAGATATTGGACCAAATCCAGGGAGCGCAAGTAACTGTGAAAGACCACGAATTTGGACACCCTGGCGTCACTGCGGCACTCCGAGACATCAGGGCACAGCTGGAAGGCCACAGCGCGTCCGACATTCAGCAGATAGGAGAAACTTTCCGATCTCAGATTGCAAGACTAACGGAGGCAGTTGACACCAAGAGAAAGGCTTTAAAAGCGAGCCAGCAAGAGATTCAGCAGTACAGGAAGAGCTTGCAGGCCAAAAACATCGAGTTGGATTGCGCTAAAGGTACCAGAGAAGCGTTGGAGAAGCAACTTCATGACGTCGAGGATCGCCACATGGAGGAAATTATTCACTATCAGGTAAAGTGGTTTTCATGTTATAGTTAAGCCGTGCGCATTGTTTATACGCTCACTTAACAAATGTTATCTTTTCTGCCCTAGAACACAATCAAAGAACTTGAAAATGAGCTCATTAGTTGCAAATTCGACATGTCTGGTTATCTGCGGGAGTATCAGGATCTGTTGAATGTGAAGATGGCTTTGGATGTGGAGATACTGTCTTACAGGTATTATTATCACGGTGGCTAACTTTTGTCTTCTATGGGAAAGAGATTATTTATGTATTCCATAGACTTCCACATAGATCCCACTTTTCAGACTCTTAGATTAAAGCAGCTCATAGTGCTTTAATCATGCACTAAGAGCCCTGCATTTATCTAGACTGAAGCTAACTTCATTGTCCCGGGAAATCAATGACTGTGCAGTGCTGTGGAAATGATGTTACTGCAACAGTCAGTTGGTAATGTAATGAGAACAGTTTTTTAAGGCTCTAGATGGAGAATATTACATTACAGTGACTATGTCATGTATGAGGTCAGCCTTAGGTAAACTTTAGGTGAAATGTCAGGTGTTTGATGACATTTAAAAGACAACCAACACTTAACATAAGATTTGTCTTTCTTGTCCTGCAGGAAACTTCTCTGTGGCGAGGAGGCTCGGCTGTCCACAGAGTCAGACACACACATCTCTTTGCCCTATATCTACCATCAGTCCCCTATTTACACGCTCCCTTGCCATAACCGACCGGGAGGCCCACGCAGGCGAGCAGAGCCCCACTACAAGTTTGTAGAGGAAATCATAACAGAGACCACCAGGGAAATTGAGATGTCAGAATTTGAGGATACAGGCTCAGAAGAGGGAAATAATGAGCAGGGATGTTCCAAAAGTGAGAGAGGGAGCGGTAAGAAAGAGAATGATAGTAAAGATACTCGAGAGAGAGAAGGTGACCAGATATATGACAGTCAGCAAAATCAAGTATCAGTGGTAAATGAAGAGAATGGAAGTGATGGTGGGGGTAAAGAGAGTCCTGATCAGGATGAAGGTGGTGAAAAGGGTTATAAAAATAAAGAAGGGTCACAGGAGACTGAAGTGGCTGAGAATGAAGAAGAGAACAGCATAGATAAAGTTGCACAAAGGGAAGATTTATTGGGTGAAAGCTTTGTTGTCGAAGAGCTTGAGCATCAAGAAAAAGCTGAAAGCACAGAAAAGGTGGAGATGACAACAGTTACAGTGGAAAAGGCTCAGGCAGAGCTTTCTGTTAAACTTTATGATAAACTCCAAGTTAATACTGAGAACAAATCTGAGGCATGTGATCAAGGACATGGTGAGGAAATAAGTTTGACCTCAGCTCTTACAAATAAGTCTGTTGGCGAAATCTCTGTTCATGAGTCTGAACAATCAGAAAAAACTCAAGAGCTAGGCAACGCTATTCAGGTTCAGGATAAGGTTAATCTTAATTCTGAAACAGATGAGAAGGCCACAGGTTTGACTGCTCAATCAAATTCACATACAGCACTTGTGAATGAGAGAAAGGAACATGCTGATACTGAGCCAAAGGAAAGCAGCAAATCTGATGCTGCAGCTGAGCACAAAGTAGCAAAAAGCATTCAAGATACAAGTAATGATAGCAATAAAGACCAAGAGAAAGAATCATCTCTTACATCTAATGTAAAAAGTCTTCCTAAAGTGGAAAGTCTACAAGCAAATGCTGGGGATAGAATTCAAACAGTTCAATCTGCAGTGCCAAAGGAAAAAACAACCTTAACTGCAGAAATCAATGAGTTTCATCAGGGGGCAGCAGACAGAAACCAAGCACAGCAACCAAAGGGGTCTGATGACTCTGATTGTAAATGATCCTTAAGGTAATACTTGGAAGGTGGACAGTGTAAAGTCAGAGAAACACAAGGGCAATAAAACCAAAACAGGGTTATGGAAGATGTGAAGAATTTAATGAGACAGCAGTTTAAACAGGCAAATATCAGGCAAACAAAAAGAGAATGGCTTATTAAATGCAAGCATGAAGCAGAGTCAAGCAAAGAGAACAAATCTCAAGGCTGCAACTTCTTTTCCAACACAGAGAACACAATTTCTCTAACGTTTGCTGGAGTCTTGCCTCTGAACCTTAAATCAGCTTGTGATGTATCAAAAAATCCCTTTGAATCACGACAAAACATGTATGAATGTAAAATGAAAGCTGCCTTTAAATTTTTTTTGTCCATCATTATCTGCTTTGGTATGTGCTGACAAATAAATGGGAGATTAAAAGATCCTCTGATTCTTACTGTGAATGGAGCCGTTATATTTATGAAACAGCTAGCTCGTAACATACATACTGTTTACACCGATTGCTACTGTGATGCTCTAAACATATTAAACGCTTTTAATAAAGCTACTTCACTTACTTTGATTTTTGAATGCATAAATGTGACATTCCTTTTAAGCCTATACCTAAAGAATTAAACCTGCTAGTACAATTAGGGGACATATCACATGAAATCAGCTGTATTTTCATTTTAAAACCTATCTTTTTAAATTATTAAAAATAAGTTTGTATTTATTTTTTGCATTTTACACAAAATTCCAACTTTTTTGGAAAGGAAAGGAGTTGTAGGCTTCCATGAGGATTGATTCTCTCAATTAATTTATTGCTTAGTGTGGCTTTTAGGTTCAACGGTGTCTTACCACTCTGTGCTCAACATCTGTTTTTGATATTTTATACCATATCATTCTCTACTGGACTTGATATTTCCAGAGCTTTCCCCCCCTGTTTTCGTCTACTAAATATATCAGATGAATGTGGGTTTGACAGTAAAATCATCTATCATCCTTCCCAAAATATCACTTAAAAGACTCTGAATAACTAAGCAACACACATACACACACACACACACAAAAAAAAAAAAAAACTCAAGTGGCATGCTAGCTCCAACTTCAATCACCTTCGCAAGACTTGAAGCAGTTGATGGTCCTCATTAAATCTGACAACCTTAGATGGCTGAAGGGTGAATGGCATAAAGTGCTTTAATTTTGGTGTTCAAAGCACACAGAAAACTCAAGGAAGTTGAGACTGCTGTTTGTGCTGCAAAAACACTGACAGTCTGATTACAGAATTACTAAATTACCTTTCTTGCAATATATTTGAACTATTTTTTCCTGCTCTGTCAGAACAACTTTAATTCGACAGAGGCTTAACAGTTTAAGTTTCTTAAAATATTTTGCCTCATTTAAGAGGTATTCACACGTCAGATAAGCAAGCAAAATTAACTGAGTTAAGAGAGCCTGATCCTCTTTCAAAGTTTAATATTAACCAGTTAATAAATATGGTATGGTTAGTGGTAATCTACCATCGAATACTAGAGTACATTTGTGGAGTTCAAAGACTTTATTGAAAATTAATACACACACAGAAGGACCTTCCAGTGGGCTCTTTGCTCTGAGTAGGGAAGTACTTTTGAGGGTGTACATGTGCAACGTCAAGTGAGAACTTTTGTTCTAGAGATTGACAGTTTGGCATTACTAAGAACATCAATGATGCGTCTCCCAGATCTGTTAGTACAGAAACAAAAGCTTGTTCCCGTTTGGTTGGCCTTGTACACAGGTGTCTTTCAAACTTGCAGTTCCAACTTTAAGCAACCCCCCAAACTATCAAGTTTTAGGGAAGGTAACATGTGCAGCTTTAACAGGACATGAAAAACTGCGATGGACAAAGCAAAACAAAACATCACAGGGATTTATTTTGTCCTTGTGTGCATCGACAGGTAGGTTTCGACCACATTTAAATACTAGCAGAAAAAAAAAAAAAAGTAGTGAACTAGTGTACTTAACAAGGTTGCAAATAACTGGATGACAAAGGAATATCAGATGGTCACGAGTGTGAATTCAGAGCAAGTATGACAATGCTCCCCACAGATCAATGTATTGATGTTTACACATTAAGAAAAATAAAGAGGAGTGTCTTGGATTATCACAATAAAGCCACACAGAATTGATGACAAATGGATTGTATTTATCGGATTATTATGGCAGTGCTGGACAGGAACAATGACATGATTTATAAATATTATGCCAAGAACTGTCTCTTGAACAGATGCAACTACAAAGTAAAAAGCAACAAAAGATAAAATGTACCACTGACAGAAGCACCAACTTGAAGTGGTACTCAAGAGTTTGTTGCAGTAGCCTTTGAACCATTCTCTCCAAGATATCCCCTTGCTGGTTGAGTTGGACATGACATTTAAGGCCAGGTTCTTCTGATATTCCCTAGTCCTTCCAGTATGAGGAAAGCTTAGGCTTCCAGTTCCAAGCCAAGACCCAGCTTGTGGCCTCCTGCGTTGATGTTCTTTCCGTCGACCAGACCAGAAAGAGTGAGTTTCACACCTGCACACAAGATGAACTCACATTAACCGATACAACATTCCTTGCTTAAATCACATTCTGATACTTGTGAGAAAAACTTAAGTGTTTCTATAAATGTCTTTGTTAAAGGTCAGTTTAGGGCTGTGCGATATGACCAAAATCTCATATCCCGATATAAGAATTCTATCGTCCTGATAACGATATAAATCACACAAATGTAACATTTTCTGTAAATTCTGTGAATCTCGGGCAGCTCGTCTTGTGGGAAGTGTTTCCAGCTGCGCGTCATGTAGCTGGAGTCGAGTGTTTTAACAGATGCATGAAACGATACATTTTTAGACATAAGTTGTAACGGCCGCCGTTTTCTTTGTGAGTATTTATTACACGGCGTGCTGCGGGGAAAAGCCCGTTCTAACGTTTGACTCTAAGGTTTATTTTTTAGCACCTGGCGGCTCTTTTTTACTTCTCATCCGTAAATAATCTGCTCTTTCACGTGATTCAGTTTATTTTGAAAGTCTCAACAGGATCTTGAGCTTTATTGTGAAAGGTTTATTTGGAACATAAACAAGCGGACACGCAATGGTGTTACCATCGTTGTTGCTAACCACAACGCATAAAAACAGGCGCTTGTCCGTCCGTAGTGTGGTTATATTAAATATAAAAGAAAGAGAGAACTTTAAGAAATTAATATACAGTGACCATCAAAACGATGAAAAAATATTGCCATAAACTGTTTATTTTGCGACACCACAAAACAAACGATAGCGTAAAATGAAACGATAGACGTTTTTATATCGTCATCCGATATATATCGTTATATCAAACAGCCCTAGGTCAGTTCATTTATTTATATATAGATCAACAAGTCTAAACTTCTGTGTGGAACAGCGTTAGATTAAAGGATACAAGAGTAATACGTGTAGTAAGAATAGATGTTAATTAACTTTTCAGCAGTTGATGAACCTGTAGAAAAGCAACTCACCTGGTCTAAGGGTTTGGGTGTACCCAACACCAACAAGGCTATTGTTGTTCACTTTAGCCTAAAGGGTGGGGAGAAAAAAAAGAAGTATTTAAGAGTCAGTGTAAGACAATCACTTTTCCTTTTCCACGTTATTCTGAAACCCTGTGCTCAACTACTTACACTGATGGAGGCATCTTTGTCCAGCTGGTATTTGGCTGCAATACCAAAGCGTGTGCTGTTGCTGCCAGCAGTCCATGCCAGGTTGACTGCAGTCTCCAGATTGTCGCTCACCTTCTGGTAGATGGAGCCACCAAACTCAGCACCGTCATTGCTTCAAAGATCATAACACAGATTTTAGGCAACAAGAATCCAAATATGGGATTTCTTAAGAAAGTGTCAATTGACTATAACTCATATGCTTCCAATTTCTCAGAGTTAGTCAGCGGTTTTGGAACTATTTTGAAATTATTTATTATAAATTTGGGGAAAACATTTTAAAATTAAAATCCAAATGTGTAAAACATGATCTCTCCTTACACATTGGTATGCAGTTGGAAGTCTCCCGTCTTGTAGCCAATGGCAAAGTTGTTGCGGGCCATTTTTGATTTGGCGGTGTCAAAGCTCATCTGGTAACCAGCGAGCCATCCCTCGTATCCAATGACAGCAGCTCCGTGGATGGTGGGGCCAGCAAAGTCAAAGTCAACATCACAGCCCAAGTTGACGTACTCACGCTTGTAGGCAGCCTTAACTTTGCCGCTCTTCTTGCTGTTGATGAGAATAAAGTCAGTTTTGTAAAACTAAAATAAAAACTTTTAAATCAAGTCCAGTTGAGAGGTTACATTTCTCATAGCATAATAATAAAAACCCACTGGTCTCAGCAGTGGTGTTTAGTTTTAGCATGACACCGTAGCTGTAAACATGCTGTCTCCATGTAGCCACGTAACTCCACCCTTACTATGAAAGATGACACGCTTCCTCTGGGCCATGTGCCCTTTCCTCATGTGATTTATATACTCCAGAAAGAAAGCTTACTTGTTGTTGCCTCACCATATGAGCAGCATAGTAAAGTCCAACATATTTCTTCTAATGAAGTTCAACTAACTGTTAAAGCACATATAAGTAAAAAGTAAAGTAAAAATAACTCAATAGGAATGACTGAGAGCCAGTCTCTGTAATGGCTTTTTAAAAAGACTACCTCCATACTCTGATTAAGGTCACATGGCCAGCAACAACAACTCTCAGAAGGACATGGAGCAAAGATCTGGCTCCTATAATTACTAGTCTAAAGAAACGATGGTCATAACAAGATTCATTCATTAAGATTTCAATAAGAATTCACAGAAAATGTCATTTTATTCAACTTACCCGGTGTTTGGTGAGAAGGTTGTGTCAAAAGTCAACTTCAGTCCTTTGGCAATCTGTAATAAACAATAACAAATCACTAATGAATGCTGTGTGGTCATCTTTAGTGTGTATATATATATATATATATATGCTTTTCTGTGACATGTTGTTAAATAACAGCAAATGAATACATTCCTAACCTGATCTTCAACAGTGATTTCTGTTCCCAAGGTGTTGTCAGTATTCCACTTCTCAGTGAAGGTCAGGCCATATTCTGACCGCTTGTATTTAGTTTCCAGACTTCCCACGACTTTGCTGGTATCAGTGTTGGAGGAACCAGATGTTTTGAATTCCTGTAAGAGGCAATTTTTAAAAAAAATGCCAACAACAAGCATAAGGACAAATTGCTTTGGCATCAAATTACCATAAGGCTGCGCTCTTATTGCAGTTTGTGCCTCACAAATAAAATGACGAAAGAAATCTTACCACTCCGCTGGCTGACTTTGTCTTGACATCAAGCTTCACCTGGCCAAATCCTTAAGGAAAGACACATTGATTTTTTTTTCTCAAATTATTTTAAAGCTCTCCTACAATTTTAACACATTGGCCAAACCTTAAAAAAAATCAAATCAAATCATACCATAGCCTTTGTTGAAGATGTCCTTGGCAGACTTGCCCAGGTCAGCATACGAAGGAGGCACAGCCATTGTATCTGTGGACAGAATTAACATACTGTGGTAAAATTATCTTATTTTTTAATAAAAGACGCTCCTTTCTGCTTGCTTTTTCACAAGTGGTCACAGTGGGTAGCTGTACTTGTGTCTGTTTATGATGTGAATGGAAACTGTACATGAATATAATAGGTAGATGTTGCTTTCACATTTTATCCCATCGAAGTGTGAAATACTGTCAAGAGTCTGGAGGACATCTTCGGCATAATCATCTACTCTTTCTAAAGTTTTGACATCTGTAATGAAAACTAAGCCTTGCATTATTGAGGAGTTATAACCATTTCACCATCCCGCTGATGACCTGATGAGCAATGTACACTGCAGCAAAGTCAAACTTGTACTACTGTACTCGTCAGAATACAGTCTACAACTCTATGGTGAAAGCAGCCTGTCTGGGTGATAAGAGGCAGGTATCAGTATTCAGCATTGTCAAATCTCTTTCACAATCACTACGTTAGTTTCACTTTCCGGTTAACATAATTGCGTCAGGTAGACTTAACTGAGTGACAGGCGACAGGCAAGGTTACGAAGTTAGGAGCCATTTTGAGGCACTTGGGAACTTCGCTCGGGCCTGGCTCTAATTAAACTACTCCTCCGCATTAACTGACAGTCACAGCTAGGCGTGGCGAGGTACATGCCTGTTCCTATTAGGGAGTTGTGTTAATCAAAATGATCGTTCGCACAAGGAGTCCTCTAGTAGCATGGATAACCAACCATTCTACGTAGTGAATAACCAAAGCATAGCTAATGTTAAAGTTGTGAATGTTTTCCTGAAGTGTTTTAAGCCACGCGTCTTACATTTTAGCAGCATTAAGCGCATAACAGCAAAACTGGCGAGTATTCCACGCGACATGTGTCAGGCGCAGCTAAAGCTAGCAGCTAACTTTGCTAGCCTACAGAGTGCCGGTGTGTGTCAAGCGCTTCACAACTGATTAATCCGTGCTGTGAAGAAGAATAACATTGTAAGCCTAAATTAAGGAGTCTCTTACCAGTGGAAGATGATGCTAGCGGCGTAGGAAAGTGGTTTTTATTACAAATATTCCTCACAACGCAAAACCGAGGAAGGCGTCACCGGTTGGAGGGCGAGCTGAAGGAGACTTACTGCAACCAAATCCTGACCTATCGCGTCGTAGCTCAGGACCCCAGGCAGCCACAAGGATGCCTGAGTAAAATCAAACTTGCGTCATTCTCGCGGGCAACCTACTTGTTTTGGGGCCTAGTTGCCACAAAGTATGAAAGCAAATTTTGGAATGGTTCCTATTTTCGTACACGTCTAAGTAGCAAAAAAGAATCGTAGTGCGAGTTGTTTTGTGTAATTTAAATACTTTTGCGATGCAAAATCTGAAAGGAAGTTTAACGGCATGTTTCTTTGTTTCCTTTTGTATGTAGCTTGTCAGTGCTAAAGGAAGTTAGCTAGCTCGAGCGACCGATTTTTAGCTTTTAATTGCTTCTGCTCACAAAAAGGACCAGACCTTTGTGATTTTGAGGTGGATATTCGGGATACAACAACAGGTAAGTCTGTGTGCTTGGTTATAAGAACAATCGTGATTGTTAGGTTAACTTTCAGCCGTAAAAAGGATCAGTTAAGCTAACGGTATTTGTTGTACTCAAGATAAGCTAACGGAAAGAAGTCAAAACATACGTGAACGCGTTTATTAAACGGCCGTGTTAACTGACTCTGCATGCATGTCTTTATTTTCTACAGTACATGTAGTATTTTTCCCCGGTTAAGCTGTGTGTGTGGGGTTTTTTTTTTATAAAGTGGCGTACTTACTTTTTTTCGTGTTACTAGAGAACCCCAAGGTGCTCATAATAAACTCTTGTGTCAGATAGTCTATTCATTTTATGTCGTTTATTTAGTCCTGGGTCCTGGGCCCTGGGCCCAGACCGACCACATGTACTACACCACCTCCTTCAGGTCACCTGGGGCAATACCGGGTCAGGCTAGAGATGTAATTAGGAGGTTGTGGGTCTACCTTCGAGGGCACTTCCTGGTAGGATATGCCCAGATCACCTCACCTCATTCAGGAGAGGAACTGGTTAGATGCCTGAACCACTTTAACTGGTGCATTTTGGTGCGAAGGAGTAGTGGCTCTACTGTCCCTGTTGAAAGGGTGAGGAGTTCAGTCATTTGCAAAGGGAAAGACCTTTGGGGATAGCAAAGTTCACTACTCACAGCTTGTGACCATAGGTGAAGGTATGGTCATAGATAGTGAATTGACAGCTTTGTGTCTATGCTGTGCTGTCTGCTTGCCCATACAGAATCCGCAACACTGCAGAAGTTACCCTAATTGTCAATAAGACCCCAAAATATTTAAACTTCTCCCTTTGGGGCAGCAACTCGTCTGCTTACACTTATCTTTGTACAGAAGCTTTAATAAATGACTGAAAGCTCCAATGTTTGATTTTTGTTATAGTGGCCATGGCTATGATTATGACTGTGGATCAGTTGGAGACGAAAACATTGTTACTTCAGGAGTCCTTGAAGACAGAAGAAAACCTGTTGGATTATGAATGTGAGGAGTCCTTGAAGACAGAAGAAAACCTGTTGGATTATGAATGTGGGGATGAAAGTAAGTATGTTGTTGTTATATCGCTTTGAGCCTTCCACTTGACCATTTGCCAAAAAAAATTCATAGTCCAAAGTTTGGACTTATCCCTGCTTCGGACTGCTCCCGGCCAGATCTAATGGGCCAAGGCCCGACCACCAGGCGCACACCTCCCCTGAACTATTCCCTAGATTATTCACTCATAAGGGTCTTGTGACTCTCTCTTTGTCTGGTCCCTCACCAGTCCCATGAGAGTAAATCAAAGCTCTCGATTTGCAAATGTAGTCACAAGCTAAAATACTAAAATATATTTGGAAAGAACTACACGGTGTAGTGCATGTAGTATGATGAACATGCCAAAAAAAAGGAAATCAGGAAAGAGGCAAACACTTTTTCACATCACTGTACAAAATCATTGCTTTAAAAATTTAGTGTCATATATCAAGTAATTTTCAAGCTATAGATCTGAAAATTGTTATTTCGACTTCCATCCACCATGTTTGCTTGCCCTTCAAAGTCTAAGACAATGTTTAAATATGAATATCTAAAAAAAACTGTTAAAGATAAACACCTGAAATTGTCTTCAATGTCTCTTATCATAAAATTAATCAGGATCTGTAAATTGGGACAGAAGCATCAAAAGTGTATATTGTATGTAGTTGTATTTAATGGTAATGCAAAATAAAACACAAAATGTATTGTGACATGAAATTCTTAGTAACTGGATTGGAGATGAAATGGCCCATGTATTGTACTAGTGACCAAAAATCTCATCCATGTCCACATGGTATCTTAAGCTTTTTATTGAACAATAAAATGAGTATTTAAAAAATAAGTTATCAAAAGTTTCTTATTAATTTAACATCTAATTAGACTGCAACATAAACATAATGTTTGTTTTAGTTTAGTTTTGATTTTGTATTTTTTTTGTCTTAATTGCACATCACATTTTACACTTATGTGTTTTTCTTTGCAGAACATACGTTTGAGTCTCCAAATGACTCAGTTTGCTGTGTAAATGAAACTGCCAGAAAGAGGAAACTATGCCAAAACAGCTTGGACTGTCCCAGACCATTTAAAAAGCCAGTGGTAGTGTTGACTAGACTTCCTGAATATAAGGTCAGGTCTCTGCGACCACCAACGCCTCAGCAATTCTACAGTGAAGATGAGTCTCTCAGCAGCTCTGATTCTGATATGCAGTGGGAGCCAGAAGTTGATTCCAGTGATTCAGATTTTTCACCCTCTAACAGTACACAGAAACCTGCAAGAATGAACCAATGCAGTGAGAGCGACAGAACACCACCACCTGCTTCACCTCCGAGCACCAGCACCAATGGTAAGGTCACAGACACCATAAAATTAGCATAACTTCTCTTTACAGATGAACAGCAGTGGTTTAAAGAATTTTAAACATTTGTGTTCTCCCCCCCACAGCGGCAGATGTGGCTCCTGTTATAATATCATCAGTGTTTGGCCAATCCTCCAAGGAAATAATAACTGCCCGACCTGAGGCACCGAAGGATGAACTCAAATTGAACATGGTAGTTCTGGCTAGGAGAAGACCTATGAGGTGGCAACGGGGGAAAATAGTCGAGATAGTTACAAGAGGTAAGAGAAAATTCTGCCAGATATTACAGTAATGTTTGAAAGAATTCATGCATTGAAAAAAGTTGATTCAAAATCCTGCATTGGAAAAGGCTGAAAGTAATTGATAACTGTTAATTGTATTCAGTTTCAGATGATCTAGAGATTTGAAATATCTTCTGATGTGTTTTGTTCTTTTCTCTCTCCTCTGTTTTTGTGAATGCTTTTGAGGTTTTTACTCTAGGCCCAGCAAAAATATGATTCTTCTTATGCTCAGTAGAAATTGAAAGCTATTTTTTTTTTTTTTTTTCTTTCCTTGTCACAGTGTCATTTTCCTTAGACATAAGAACAACAGTACACATTAATGGCAATGAATGAGTTTGGAAAAGACAATTTTTGTATATTTTGTTTTTCTGGTGGCTGGGTATATGTAAGGCACCACTACCACCAGAAGGTGGAAGCAGTGCACCTGAAATTTGTTTGCCTGTCCTTAAATAGCAAAAGTAAAGTGCATTTGCTGTCATTTGACTGATTTTTAAAAACATGTGACATGATGAGATTAGATGCCAGGTGAAGCAAGGTAGGCATAGTGAGCTGAGTGCAGAAAGAAGTTTCAAAGTTTTGCTTCTCTGAAAATATTTTTTTTAAACCAAATTTTAGTCAAAAATGTTAAGAGATGATGAACTAAAATAAATTGATAAAACTGAAGTGAAAATTGGTCTTTTTTCCCCCCCTCTTTTTGCAGAAGATGGACGGTTAAAATACAAAGTCAGTTTTGAAGAAAAAGGGAAGAGTCTAGTATCTGGACACCACGTTGCTTTTGACAGCACAGCAAAGGTGGAGCAGCTGTATGTTGGTGCCCGTGTGGTGATTCAGTGTCAAGATAACAAGTACCGGTTCCAGCCTGGTGTCGTAGGCGAGCTGCCCAGCAGAAAGAACCGCTTAAGGTGTTTATTTCAATTTTATGATTAAAATTGCTAGAAAACTTTTGTGTACCCTTTTGGCCATGGTTAACCCAATAAATTTATAGTGTGCTGTGCAATCAGATTTGACTGTTTAGCCAAGATTTTCTGTTAGGAACTGCTAATGCTAGAAGTTTGACTTGATGCTAACACATTTTACAATTCCAGGTTCTTGATCTTTTTGGATGATCACACGCCGGTCTATGTTGGGTTACCTTTAATTCATTTGGTTTGGAAACCTTGTAAGTTGAATTGTTTTTATACTTTGGGGGGGGGCATTCATATTCATATACTCAGAAATCCTGTCAAGTGTTTTTATTTACTGACTGTACAGCTCTTAGACACATAAAACGAGTAACCAACTTTTTCTTTCTTCTTTTTAATTCTGTTTGAAAGTGGAAAACGTTGCAGATGACATTCCAGAGGGCCCTCACAAAGACTTCATAGAACATTACCTGAATAAGTGGCCGTACCCTCAGTTAACCCAGTACAGGCTTGGACAGACCCTTAATGCTGAATTGAACGGAGTCCTGCAAAAGTGTGAAGTGCAGATTATTGACTGCAGCTTAATGCAGGTTATCTTTCAGGTCAGTATTTCATTTATATTTTAGTTTAAAAAATTTTATAATTGATTTTCAGCTGAATTTTATAACATTTATGAGTCTAGAACAATACTAACACAAAGCATTCACAGGTAATTTTTTCAAGGTAAAGTTTTATACAAGATATAATAGATAAAATTGAGACACTGACACTGCTTTATGGAGACTGAGTGGCTCCAGTCACACAGGCCTAGAGATCAGTCAATGATTTAGCAACCACTGATCGCTAGGAAAAAGCATGTATTCCCCAACCAGTTGGCAGATGGTTGCTGGCAGGCTGTGAAATCGATTGCTTTAACTCTGATCTTGCAGGCTTATAAACTGTTCTTTGATTCACTAAAGAGAGATGTGTATTCTGCAGCTGGTTGGTGAGTGGTTTCTGGAGGTTGCTAGATAAATTTGTCACCCTATCCTTGGATTTGCAAAGATGCTGTAGTCGCGAGTAGTTTGCATGGAAGATGCAAGCACTATCCAACTATTCAAACATGGGAGAAACTGGGTCTGTGTTCTCTTTCAAAGCAAAAGTTCACGCTTGAGAGAATTTGTTGAAAATATTTAGTTAGTGCCTTAGTGGAAAAATATTTGATATTTGTGGCATCTGCTTGTAGATGGTTGGCACATTCTTACAAACATCTGCATCAATATGCTTTTTTTTTTTAAAAGGCAGAAATAAAATAATTTATCACTGCTGTAGGCTATACTTGTATTGCTATTTCAATTTCTTATATACATAGAAACATAAAATTGATGCGATAGGTGCGTCTGCTAAAAATCAGTGACACATAAGAATCTTAGTGACCACTACCTAAAGGGCGGAGGTGAAGTTTTCAGAAAATCACATGAATTAGATGACTTGAAAATAAGGCGAAGTAGGATTTTGAAATTGATAGCATAGTTGCATCTACTAGGATCTGATGTGTAGCATGAGCAGCTGCTGGTTCTTTTCCTTTAATTACTTAGTTGCTTTATTAATTAAGTCCTTTTTCTCATAGAATGAACATAAGGAGTGGATATACCGAGGTTCGTCACGACTGGAGCACATGGCAAAGTTTTTGGAGATGAAACACAGAGAACAGCTTGAGTGCGACTCTGACTGAACGTCCCCTGATGCAGTAGCTGCAAAAATTGAAACTATTTTACAATCGGACGAGATGCCTTTTTTTTTTTTTTTTTTTTTTTTTTTTTTGGTTGTTGTTTTTTTTTTGTGGAGAACCAGCAGCCAGTAACAAATGAGTGCAATGGTACAAGCATACTCATACTCATTTTAAGCTGTTCCAGCTTGGAACAGGTTTTATTTCTCCTTTTTTTTTGTATTTACTTTTAATGTACAGACTTGAAGAAATATATATATATATATATGTAGTTGGTGGATTAATGCATTTCCAAATGTTTGTCCAACATAAACAAATTACCCAATAATCGTTATAGTCACTCATTTTGTCCTTTTTTTTTTTTTTTTTTTTTTAACACTTTGCAGTCTACACTGATTTATGATTAAAATGTGTCCTGTGCTGAGACGGGATAAACATTGTGTAACTTGGTTTCAGGTATCCCCCCTGTATTATTTTATCCTGTAGATGTCTAAAGTAAAAAAACAGATTTTCATAGTGAGAATTTTGAAGGAATGGAGATTGTGCTTTGAAGCATTAGTTAAAATGTGTTAGTTTCAATGCTTGCTCACGTTTTCAGTGACTGTTTTCACACAGGAGGATTTTCTGATGAAGTTCTGACATCGTGCCCTTTTTATTGCTACTTTTCAACTCCATAACTCAGGAACTGAATTGGATACTCATGGGTGAAGCAGTTCGTGTCTGCCCACCATAATAGTGTAATTTTTCTGTTCTGCCACATTGAAAGGGCGTATGCAGATTTTTGTGAATAGTATTGAGTGTTTAGCCACCAAAATAAACCATTTGCCTAATGTTGTGTTTATCCTCCTTGTTCCACCTTCCAAAGCTGTAAATAGTTTCTGAGTCCTGTAGTTTTCTCTTGTCTTGTTGCGTGTAGTGGGGCTCACACTTTGAGATGGGGTGAGGAGTTGTGCAATTTGTAAAGGGCTCAGCTCCTCTGTGAAAAGATGCTTCCTGGATGTGTCCCAGGAGAGCTGTTCTGGTCTTTTAACTGGAAAAAATCCATAGGGGCAGTAGAAGAAGGGTGGATGGAACTCAAACAAAAGCCAGAATCACTATGTGGTGTGAAGGTTGTTTTACTTAAAAATTGGCACATTTTATAATACAATAAAGATGAAGCTACAATGAACATAGAAGTTAGTGAATGCTGATGACATGCTGACATTAATTAACATGCAATTGTATCCTTCTAATAGTATGCACTACACCTAAAACATCTGGTTTTATTGATATGTTTCAAATTATGGGAAATAAAATATATTTTACTTTTAGATTGTAACAGTTTCACTTAAAAGTGAAGAAAAAAAATCAATTTATCTATACTGTACAAAAAATAAAATAAGCGTCTCAAAAGCATATATATGAGATATATATCACTAATTCAGCCTATCTATGATTACAATAGCACTAGTAAATGGTTGGTAAGTGCTGTGTCAGTTACAAAAGAAATACATTGATTTTTTAAAAAAATAATTTCCTGAGTATGGCTACTAACCACTGAGTTACTATTGAGCTTTTAAAATCTCAGTTTTTGTGTCCTTTCCCTATAGAAGCTTGTTTCCACCAGTAAAAAAAAATATATCCATAAGTTACATTTCCAGGCTATCTCAAAAATTTGGCTTGTTCAGAAGTTTGAGCCAGTGACTTGAAATTTTGAGATAATAACCCAGATATTTGACTTGCCTCTGCGGCAAATTTATTATTATTATTTTCATACAAGCGCTGCTGCATGCCTCAGTGTGAGGGAAGCACAGATCGTCCCGAGTAGAATAAATAACTGGTTTCTTGCATGTTTGCACAGACGTTTGTTCTGTAGTTACCTAGTTATTAGTCTCTGATCAGGGAATGTGACCTGAACTGAGAAATATGGTAAAAAAAAAAAAAAAAAAATCTGATGCCTGAAACACATCAACTGGGCTGTAGTTAGCAAACAAAGCACAAAATGACAAATTATTATAACTCATTTTAAACCATCCAATAATTAGGTGCTCTGAGTTTGGTAGTCAGCCAAAGTGCTGTATGTAACATCTTCTGCTCCTCTTTCAGTCTGTGGGAGAACAGAAGCAAAGATGAGATTTAGGCAGAATGAGTAAAGATGAGCTAGACCAGAGGATACCGCAACATCAGCTCTTGGAATGCATGCTTAAGTAAGCATGTGATGCTTAAACTAAAGAGAGAACTATACAGTGTTTATATGTTATGGTCACTTTATTTACCATCTAAATTCAGCATTCATACATTCCAGCATTTGTTAACACTAAACAGCTGATGGCAATGCAAATGCTTTTTCCAGCCCTGATCACAAATTACTAAAAAGGTTTAATCTGATCTAGATGAAAAGAGGAATTATTACCTTTTAGGCTACAGAGAAAATTATTCAGTCATCTAGCTATTTAATATTTCAGTCTAAACAAACAGAGCAATAGCACTCGCTTATGAATGACTTTTAGTGCAACTGATAAACAAGCAAGTGTTGCTGTTTGTGTGGTGACGATGTAAAAAAAGAAGTTTTAATGTCTGAGAAACATTGTGATACGGAGCTCTTATAACGCACCCTTTGTGTGGTTTGTTGAGTCACAGTAAACACAGAGCTGTATGTCACATCCACATCGCATTTAGCAGTGAAACTCTGAGAAAGAAAGAAGAGACAGATATGAAACAGATCAAAACAGACTTTAAACCTTTTTTTTAATCCAATTACAAGCACGTGTAGTAAAATAAGAAATTACTTGCGTGTAACATTATGTTTGTGAATGTTTATGGTTGTCACTTCTGAACTTTTCTTACATACACTGTTCACTGTATCTTAGTCCCTCTGATAACTGATATCAATATAAAATTTTAAAGAGGAACTTTTTTAATAGTGTGCACTAGACCAAATGTGGCAATTTACTAAGGTTGAGACACTTCACATGAATAGTTCCCTTTCAAGGGGAATATGTGGACTGAGAAGTTAGAGTATGAGATGAGATACTAGCACTTTAAGACTTCCTATTACATTCAAATATTAAATATACATAAATTTGATGGAAGATATGTATTCTTTTAAAAAATGGAATATAAAATGTGTTTTACCCAATACAGCTATTAGATGTGTTTTCTTTGTATATCCTTTTTCAAGGGGCAACATCTGTGAATATTTATCAGTCCTATGATCTATAATAATTATTGGACAAAATCTCCAAACAGAACATACAAGTTTCTTTAACATTATTAGTAAGTATATCACACATGGAAGCAGAGCAACAGTAAAGTGTAATGTTATTTTTAAATTTACACTCCATACTCTAGCTGGTGTGAAACACATGAAAAATATGATTTCCCACTTTGCTTTACTTTCTTGTTCTTAAATAATGAAAAATTAATTAGAAAAAAAAATGAATTCATAATGAATTAGCATGTCATACCAGTGCCGTGCCTGGTGATTCTCTTTTGGTCCATTCTGAAAGAGAAACAAGAACTTACTCTCAAAGCGCGACTGCAGTGTCGTCAACATTTAACGTTAAATTATGTAAGAAGAACGAACTGGCTTCATCAATGGTGAGCGCAAACGTACTGGATCTTTTGAGCAAAAACCAAATGACCAAGCTCACTGTTACAAAGAAGATCAACAAAGTCAAAGAGATGATGAGAACTGTTAGGGAACCACTGTGGAAGAAAAACAAACAATTATCATTTCCATAGGTCAAAGTTTTCACATAATGGCAATAAATACATAGCGTGTAACCACAGTTGTATAGCTAGTGCATGTCAGTGCAGTCCTTTTGACCTTGGTTGCTCATCCTGATCTTTAGTACTTGTTTTATCTGGGAAAGACAATGAATGAATAAACAAAGAAAAACTGTGAGATTCAGTGAGGAATGACTGAGGCTACGAGCAAGAACGAACTGAATAAGATTTTCTAATATCACATCAAAGCATTGCTAATCATCATGCATGTGGAATATTCATGCAAACATATTTCAGGTTCAGAGTTGTTGTACTTACTGGGTGTGAAAGTTTCATTCACAGTTAAATGCACTGGCACCTGGAGATCTCCTTTATGACATAAGTACCAGCCGCTGCTCTTCGTGGTCACTCGACTCATGGTGACAGTGAAAACATTGTGGGCACTTTTATTAATGCTCACTCTTGTTCCATCTATTGATCCAGTTGGCTGTGTTACACACTCGCCGCCCAACTTGCACCACTTTATTTTCCCAGTTTGTGTACTGTAAAACCTGATGGTGATGTTTCCTCCATTAAACCCTGTAATATCCTGATGTTCCACATAGAAACTGGGTGAACCTTGATGGAGAACAAGTAGTAAGTTGTTACTAGTCTTCTACTTTACATTTATAGCTTCTTGAGCATTTTTTAAAAACATGTTTATTCTTCTTATATCTTGACTGACAGAGTAATTCTAATATTACAACCAAGTCTTTCCTAATATTTTGGCTTACTTGAAATGTACTTGAATGTACTTATGGATTCTTACCCCTGGTGACAGACAGATGAAAATAGACTCTCACATCTTTCCATATCCCAGGAATCTCCACAGCACACCAGTAATGACTGTCCTGATCTGCGTTTAATTTTTTAATAGTCACAGTGAAGATTCTTTGTTTTTTGTCATCAGAGATTGAATATTTTCCTGACTGGCCTGGCTGGTTTGTTTTTACTGCATATGTGCATTCTCGATAATAGTATCCTTTACACAGATATTTGAGATCATTTTCGTACTGGGAGTCATAAAGACATGGGATGGAGATAGATTCTCCAGCTTTCACTGATACTTGACTGACTGTAGTTAAGCAGTGATCTCCTGCAACAAGAACAAATAAAGTACTTTAATGATTATATTTACTTAAACTGGTTATCTTTAATTAAATATGATCCCTTCATGTGATTTGTCTAGTATACATCTACACACATTTGAACATTGGCAAGTATGAAAGTGCCAATACAAAAACTATTTTATCATTTGCTGTTGAAACACGAGGTAATTAAATTATTTCTATGACTGACCTTTAAGTACAATGAAGAGGAGAAACATGATGAGATGAGCAGCCATGCCTGTGAGTGAATAGACTTAAACCACACAAACCAGTTATGTGGTTTACTGCTAGTTCCTCATACTGTATTTATACTAGTACTAGTTGCATGATGGTGTCTGCAAGGAACAATGACAGATATGCAGTGACATTTGAAGTATATGTGAAGGCTGACTGGCCTGAAGAAAGCCAGCAGAAAGACGATTGGACTAGACCAGTGATGTCACAACCAGCTTGATGACATGGGAAAGTGGAAATGATCTAAAGCTTAGATTAGCTGCCAGTACTTGGGAAGCACACAGATGTGTGACTGAAGATCTTCCTTATTGAACTTACACATCATCACAAAGGGGGAAGAGGCTGGTTACAGAGAGGGGCTGTGGCTGCTGACAGAGTGGTGTGCTGCCAACAATCTGCTTCTAAACACCACAAAAACCAAGGAGGTCATCTTTGACTTCTGTAAGACTCCAGAGGATTATACCCCTCTCTACATAAATGGAGACTGGGTAGAGACAATGGCCTCCTTCTGATTATGATCTCAAATGATCCGTCATAGTTGGAGAATACACGGGTGATGGCAGTGAAGATGATACAGTGTCTGTACTTCCTGCGAATCCTCAGTAAAAACAGACTGAACCAGAAGCTGCTTGTGTCCTTCTACCATGCCACAATCGAGAGTGTCATTACTTACTGCAAAGGGTCATACACACATCACAGAAGATCATCAGATGCTCTCTGCCCTCTCTGGCGGAGATTGCCATTTCCAGATGCATCAGAAGAGCCAAGAGAGCCCTTGAACAGTTTTGACCTCGTAGTGTGAACTTTCTGTCATGTGCAATATATATTTCATTTATTGTTAACCCTAACCCTAACCCTAACCCTATTTTTAATTGTTGAATTATTCAATTATTCTAAAACTATATAACATACATGCTGGTCAAGATCTGCAGCTTCAGCAATAATTTTCATTTCTCCATGATTTCTCTTCATTATTATGTAACTCAACAAATAATATTATTGCCTTTAGTACTGGGTTCAGAACTGCATCAGTCCCATATAGTTAAGCGTTCAATGTCTTCTGGAAGTTGAATAATCTGGCACTCAAATAATAAAGCAATATTTAAAATACTGAGTTAGCAACAGTTGGAGAAATAACATCCCTTCATATAGAGAATATACACATTTTTCCACTTTCATCGCTCATTCTTCCCCATCAGCTTTTTTCTCCACTGTAACTCCCTCAAACAACATGAAATAGATACAACAATCCACTCAGTCATAATTAGTGATTATCGTTCTTATTTCTCTTACATTAAACATGCAATTACAGAACCCCACACAAAATGGCGCCTTAATCCATCCTTTCTCTACACACTGTATTTCAATAGTTTGATTCATGTAGACTCGGAAATCTTACTGGGAATGAATGACTCACCAGAAATCAGTGCCCGTAGCTTCCCAGTGCCCCCACCATTTTCCCCAACAGCAAACACACCAACATTGCTGTCCATTGAGTCGTACTGTTCATGTGGTGAAAATGTGTAAAAGGAGCAACACTTCGCTGTGTGAGAAACCATGTGGAGTTCTTTAAAAATAGCTTGTGTGTGTGTGTGTGTGTGTGTTTGAATTACAAAACCACAGAGCTGTATGTCACATTCTCATCACCGTTTGCAAATGACCTCTGGGAAGCAAAGAAGAAACATGAGAGGTGAAACGGAAATCAAAACAGAGTTTAAACTTCTTTTGTATTGAATTCTAAGCATGTGTAGTAAGATAAATCACCTAAATCATAGAAGTTATATTTTATGAAAGTATAAGTACAACATATTCTCTGAAATGTTTTAACTTGATTTTGCTCACCAGATTGTTAAGCAAAAGACCAACATGGCATTCTTGTTCCTATAAATAAATAGTAGTTCTGTCAGCCTTAATCTAGTTAAAATGATGTTAACGCTGAGCTAAATAAATGAAATTCATTACAGTTTTGTTTCCTCTTTGTTTTTATTGTCCGTCTGTCCATCTAATTCAGGGTCACAGGACATACATTTTTGTAAGTTTAATTTTAGAAACCAATAATTTCTTAAAATACACAACAGAGTAGACCCAGCTATCAGGGTGAAGTTGGGACCCAAATGCACAACTCAGCAACAAGGGCTATAAAACTCAACAACAGCTTTACAACAAATTACAAAGAAAACAGATCAGGTACAAAATAGTTTGAATCTATAACTCTTCTAGGCAAACACAAGGTGTTCAGAAGTGGAGCCGGGGACTGCTATAGTAGAGGCTCAGTAAAGAAGTGGACAGTGCTAAACATCAGCACTCTGAGAAGATGCAGCAGCAGATCTCAGACAATGACTCGGCCTCTGTGTGGAAAAGTTTTAGGAATATCACTAACTACAAGCCTAAAACCTCCCACTCCACTGATAACTTGCTCTTTGCCAACACCCTCAACGACTTTTACTGCCGTGTTGATGAGCCATCAAGCAGCCTTCACACCTCCATCAGCCCCAGCAATAGAGACCCCGTGAACACTCATTCCCCCTCTCCCCCACAACAAAGCCATCACCATCATCAAAGACTTCACCCACAACACCCCCCTCCTCACCCCACACCAAGGAGGATTTCACACCACCTTCTCCCACTACAACCCTTCATATTTATGAAGCAGATGTGAGGAAGCAGTTTAAAAGCCTGAATGCTCTGAAAGCTCCTGGCCCAGACGGTGTGTCTCCTGCCACTCTCTGTGCAAATGAGCTGGCCCCAGTGTTTTCTGGCATTTTCAACTCCTCACTGCAGACATGTCATGTGCCTGGCTACTTCAAGTCATCCACCATAGCCCTGTAGCATCTGGACTTCCCGGGAACCTACGCCAGGATTCTGTTTGTGGGCTTCAGCTCTGCCTTCAACACCATCCTTTCAGACCATGTCCAAGGCAAGCTTTCCCAGAGGACTGTGCCTGATCCCATCTGCCGGTGGATCACTGACTTCCTGACAGACAGGAAGCAGCATGTGAGGCTGGGCAAGAATGTCTTGGACTACCAGACCATCAGCACCGGCTCCCCCTAGGGCTGTGTTCTTTCTCCTCTGCTCTTCTCCCTGTACACCAACTGCTGCACCTCCACCCACCAGTTTGTCAAGCTAATTAAGTTTGCAGATGACACCACTGTTATCGGACTCATCTCGGATGGGGATGAGTCTGCCTACAGGCGGGAGGTTGAATGTCTGGTGTCATGGTGCAGCCACAACAACCTGGTGCTGAACGCCCAGAAGACAGTGGAGATTATTGTGGACTTCAGGAAGCACACAGCCCCACTCCCCCCATCATCCTGACTGACACCCTAATCACCACTGTGGACTCATTCCGCTTCCTGGGCCACCATCACCCAGGAACTCAAGTGGGAGCCCACCATCACCAAGATGTACTTCCTGAGGCAGCTGAATTTTGTATGTTGTATGTAAGTGTATGTTTCTGTTCGGTGTCCTGTGTACTGTTTGTTTGTATATGTGTCTTTTTGGCTGCTGTTACAACCAAATTTCCCCTTGTGGGACAATTAAAGGATATATCATATCCTACAAACACAGGATAAGGAGGGGATGGGAAACTAATCACCAAAGACATGCAAAGTTAAACTAGACAAAAAATATAAATAGTGACACAAAATGGGAACAGAAACTCAAACTTGACACAGAGACAGAAAGCTAAGCAAAAATAGAAACAAGATTAAGCCAAACATGGAAACACAGGAATTAAAGGAATATTGTAAACCAAACTGAAACCAGAAACAAAAGACCAAATATAGACACTCTAGAATATGAAACCAAAATACAAGGACAATCAAACCTATTAAAATAGAAAAAAAAAACCACAAGTCCCCCAAAACACAAAACCTCGACACAGGGTTTCACATGATGACAAAATATACATGCATAAAGATTCCTTATGGCCATAAAATAAACATAGTTGTATATCTAGTACAATCCTTCTGACCTTGGTTTTTCATCCTGATTTCCAGTAAGTGTTTCATTTGTATAAAGAAAGAAATAATAAACAAACAGTGCGATTCTGTGACTCAGGAATGAGTGAGTTTTCTACAAAGGATTTGTAAAGAAAGGCAACAATAACAATTTCTGATTTTATAACAAAACATTACAAACCATTGTGCATGAGAAATATTCATGAACACATATTTTAAATTTACAGTTGTTCTTAATTGGTTGTAAGCATACCATTAACAGTTAAATGCACTGGCAGCTGGAGGTCACTTTCATTAATGCTCACACTTGTTTAGTCTATTGATCCAGACCTCTCACTCCCCAGGCGTAACATGCTGACGTTTTGTCACGTCCCGCGGCGTTCCTGAGGAACGCGAAAGGAGGCCTTCGGCGTTCTTATGGTACGTGGCGGGTTATGGCTGAAATCCAGTGCAATGACGCTCCCGCGGTAATAAACGTTCCAGCCCTGTATTCCAGCCCTAAACCTAACCTTATCCCTAGCCCTAACCATAACCTTTTTCCTGACCTTAACCATGACTTTAATTATGTTAAATAGCGTGTTTCTAAGCGATTTGAAGAAAAAGAGCGAACATGTGTAGATTGATTCCATACGGTTCTCATATTTCCTCATTTTTCCGAGGTCGTCATTTAGGAACGTGGTGGGTAGCCGAAAACGTAATATGTTGACGATTTGTCACCTAGCCTAAAATGTGACGTTTTGGGAGTGAGAACGTGTTGACATTTGCTGCCTGACTTGCACCACTTTATTTTTCCAGTTTGTGTACTGTAAAACCTGATGGTGATTTTTCTCCATTAAACCCTGTAATATTCTTATGATCCACATAGAAACTGGATGAACCTTGATGGAAAAAAGTAGAAATTTGTTGTGTTATTATTCATATATGATTCCTTTTTAGCTCCCTCAACACTTGTTAAATATTTTTATTATAACATATATAAATGTTGTCTATGAAAGTTGATTATTTGAAATGTGCAGTCTTACCTCTGGTGACAGACAGACGAAGCCTGTCTTCCATGTCTGGTGTTCATGTACCTGAAACTCCACAAAACACCAGTAATGACTGACCTCACGTGTGAGTTTTTAACTGTCACAGTGAAGTTTTTTTTTTTGGTTTTTAAATCTTGTGTCATATAACAAATCACTTTTGTTTTTGTCAGTGTAGTTGTCATAGACCCTGACATTTGTCCTAGAAATCTACATTATGAGTCTTTATTCTGGTTTATTTGTGGTGTTGTTCAACCATGATTCTTTATATTATATTTTATATATTATTTATATTATATAAATTTTTTGATTTTCTATAGGTTCGATTGTCATTCTGGTACTTTGTATTTTGTACTGGTTACTTTAGAAATGTTGTTGCTGTTACTGTTTATAAAGTTTGTTATATGTATTGGGTTCATTGTATTTTTGTTTATTATTCTAACCTCTCCACCTCTGTATCTGTATTCAGACAAAACCTCTTTTTTTCTAATGTAGTCTCTTTACATTAGTAAAACATTTATGAAACACTTCATTAGATGAACATGTATCTGTCCATAGAATAATGGACAGGTGACTGAAATAATGCAAAGAAATAATGCAGAAAAATACAAAAGATATCCAAGCTGTGTTGTCCCTTTTTAAATATGCTGTCTCCCGTGTAGTATGAGTAGTATCTACAATAAAAAAAAGGCAGTAATTAGTATAGTAATCGAATGTATTCTAATCTCTCTCTCTCTAAGAGTGGCTCCATATTACGGTATATTCATGTGGCAAGTGAAAGGTTGCTGATTCAGTTCCATCTAAAAACACAAATCTTCATTGAGATTATGTCAGAAAAGAAATCCAGCATGACTTTCTGTTAAATCAAACATGTGGCACCACCTGCTGTGGTGACCTCCTGTGACAAGAAAGTATCTTCTCTGTCTTCAGGTACTAAAATTTACTAATATTTGGAATTAATGTAGAATTTCTAATCACTTGCAGTAGTTAGTGATGGTTTAGTAGCATATGTGACATTAGTTGGTAACATGTACCATGCTCATGGAGAAATGTTAAATAAATGAACATTCCTTCATGTAGATATCATATTCGGGTCTCCTGTTGTGATCAGCCATTCTTCCACTTCAGCTTGAGCTCCCCCCTCCTCCCAGTAACTCAATCATACAACAGATCCACTCAATCATATTTAGTAATGTCACTCAGTTCTCTCAGTTTAAATTTCTAACTACATATCAAACCCACCACAAGATGGAGCCTTATTGCATCCTCCTTTCACACCAGCAGTAGGACTAGTAGCAGCCAATAGTTTCATTAAAGGGAGAGGGGGCATTCTTTCTAGAGATGGACAACAAAATCCTACCGTTAGTCTTGCACCAAAACAGGTAAATCCATAATCATAATATAATCATAGAAAAAAAGAGAAAACAACAAAAACAATTTAAGAAAACAACTTAAAAGCAAAAATAAAATAAGATCAAATAAAAATCTGGTTTGTGTAAATGTTTTCAGCTCTACAACATTCTTACTCTGAACAAATGTAAAAAGAAAAAAGTAAAATAAAAAAATCATAACTAATAGTCTATGTAAAATATACTGAAATGTACTTATGTACTTACTGGTGCCAGATATATAACAATACTTCATGTCATCTGACCTTCCATTGATCTCAACTACATACACGTAATAAATGCACTACATTTCTGATTAGACAGCAGCAAATTACCAACAATATCCATCATACAAGAACTTTATACAAGTACATCTTGCACCCTGCTGTTATTTGCTGAATTGTCTGAGGGCCATCTTTACACAGCTCGCACCTGGGGTCTTGCCTGGTGTGAAAGACCTCACCCTTTATGAATCTCTTGCTCAGAGCATGCTCCTATGCTGCCATGATTAGTGCCTCTGTGCTGTCTTTCAGTCCAGCTTTGTCTAGCCACTGGTAGGATTTCTGGATGTCACCCACTTTCTTGATCTGCCAGTGGTACGTACCATGCAGGGGCCTGTCCTTCCATGAAGCTTCCTCCCCTTTCTTGGGTTTCTGCTGCCTGAGGTATTCACTGAGCATGCAATCAGTTTGAGCCATTTTCCTTATGTATTCATGGATGTTTGTTGTCTTATGCTGGACTGTGGTACTGACACTCACCATTCCCTGGCCTTCTTCCTTCCACTTAGCATACAGCCTCAGGGTGCTGGAATTGGGGTGAAACCCTCTATGCATGGTCAGGAGCTTCCTGGTCTTAATGTCAGTGGCTTCCATCTCCTCTACTGGCCAGCTTATTATCCCAGCAGGGTACCTGATCAGGGGCAGAGCGTAGGTGTTAATAGCCTGTTCGGCTGACTCTTCGGGACTTATAACAACTGCTCCACTCTGTAGTCGGTATCCATAGCCAGTGATGATCTCACTGAGGGGGTTCGGGCCTATGCAGAACAGAAGTGGGGACAGAGCATCTCTTTGGTAGATCCCGCACTTGATAGTGAATTGAGTTCCTGATGAAGGCTCTTAGAGTCCTATTGTTCTTGTATATTTCTAGGCATTCCAGGATCCAGATGTGGGGCATCGAGTCATAGGCCTTCTTGTAGTCAATCCAGGCAGTGCACAGGTATCTATCTATTGATTGATAGATACAAACCACAAACAATATATTCATAAACATAATGATACATAATATATCTAACAGACAAATAGAAATGGTGATGCTGATGATTACAATTCTTTTTTATTACAAAACTAAAAATCACATCAATGATCATGAAAAAGAACAAGCAAACTGGCGAATGCTTCTTTGAATAAATTTGCAGCTATGCAGGAATAAAATTTGTTACAAAGCAGTTAAAAGGAGAAGAAAAAAGCTACTACATCACAACCTGACACATTGCAGCATTTATCTGACAATACTTCAGTAATATAGGTACAGATAAAAAAGTAAAAACTGCAAAAAGATTTTAATGTTTGAACATTTCAACGCTTGTTAGCTGATATGCTCTAATGCTCTGAAACTTCTGTATCTTTTCTTTCATCCTGTTTGAGAACAGAAACAAATGGGACAATTAGGGAAAAAAAGCTAAGAAAAATGTGCCAAAATTAAAAAAGAAATCATGAAACACTAGGACAACAAGCAAAATAATTGAAGAAATTAAGAGACAAAGGGACGTGACATCTAGTGTGTGGTTCGCTTCAGGTCTTTTAATATTTACCCATTTAATACGCTGTTTCTTAACAACAGAACTGTACGCGAGTTCTACGTCACATTCAGCAAATAAACTCTAGGGGGGAAACAGAAATAGAAACTGAGCACTTTACACTTCTGTTGATCTTTAAGAAAAAAAGTATTCCTATATATAAATCTGCAATTGTAGTGTGTTAGGGTTACTTCAGGTGATTTACTGCAAGGTGTCAGTGTTGTTGAAAAATATCAATATTTAAATTCATTATAAGAGTTAAAGGTTTGAATTATCAGAAGTAAAATATAGCTTCATGAATTATGTCTTCCTCTGGTAGCTGTTGCTGTGTTTTACAAGTTATAAAACACACACAAGAACAGTTTACTATATGAGGTAACATATTAGTAATCAATCTCTAATAGACTAAACTTATCTCCAAAAGTTGCTTCTATTCATCTGCACCTAGCGTTTTCAGTGGGAGAAACATTTCGTCACTCATCTTTGACTTCTTCAGTCTAAGCTGACTGCAATGTCGAAACAACAATATTGCAGAAGTGGAAGCAGAGCAACTACAGACGAAGGTTTCGGCCTCTCTCAGGAATGCAAAGCCCCCAGCAGCCAACATCAACATGGAGGAGAGGAAGGCACTCACATTACTTAGTAATGACAACAACATTACCATCCTTCCGGCAGACAAGGGTAGGTGCACAGTTTTGCGAAACCAGAAAGACTATCATGAGAAAATTGTGTCATTGCTCAGTGACGAAAATACTTATGAGCCCCTGAAACGAGACCCAGGAAGTGGTTACAGGAAGAGGGTGATAGACTGTCTGAAGCAGTTAGAACAAGACAAGGCTATCGACCGGACCTCATACCAGAGGCTATACCCAGGGGAGTCTACACCAAGTCTGTATGGTTTACCAAAGATACATAAACAGGGTGCACCTTTAAGACCAATTGTCTGTATGATCAACTCGGTCACCTATAACATCTAAGTTTCTGGCTTCGAACCTCACCCCGCTGGTAGGCAGCTCTGAACACCACATCCAGAACACCCTGGATTTTGTTGAGAAGGTGAGAGATGTCACTATGATGGCAGATGAAACCATGGCCTCGTACGATGTTACATCTCTTTTCACTTGCATCCCAGTCAGTGTTGGAGGTAGTTCGTTAGAGATTACAGGATGACCCCAACCTCAGCATCGACCGAGTGTGTTTGCTTTTGGAACTGTGTCTTCATTCCACCTACTTCACATACAACGGTCAGTTCTGCAGGCCGAAACATGGGTGTGCCATGGGCTCCCCAGTTTCACCCATCATGGCCAATTTGTACATGGACGAAGTGGAAAAGAGGGCTTTGTTATCCTACACCACCAAGTCATTGGTTCAGGTATGTGGATGACACCTGGGTGAAAATTAAATCTCAGTACGTACCACATTTCACGGATCACATTAACTCGGTGGACTGACACATCAAATTCACCAGAGAGGATATGAAAAGTGGCAGGTTAGCCTTCTTAGACTGTGAGATTTCCATCAGTAATGGGAGACATTTATGTGAAAAGGGAAAGACCATTTCTGAATCGAGGAGGGGGCCTAAGAGTACATCTTTCGCCATCTTACAATGCTGTGATTGCAGCCATTCCCCAACTCTATGTGAATGGTGCTCATGGCCATTGATCAGCGGTCTTTGATCGGTGGTTGTTGATCAATGGTCATGAGTATTTGTATATTAGTGGTCAAGGAACTGAACTCCCGGCCCATTGTTCCTTCTAGTTTCGGTCATTACGCAAATGTACTGTTTATAAGGTTGGGGAAGCCTGCAGTCAGCTGAGACTGAAGAAGTCACTTGGATGAGTGACGAAACGTTTCTCCCACTGAAAACGCTACATCCACATGAACAGAATCGACTTTTGGAGATTTACTTACCTGGGTGATTGAGCATGCATCAAGAAGTCTACACCTACTGTATACTCTCAGATGGCCAATATGTTCACTGAAAATTGTAAACATTTCTTGATAGCACTGCAGTTGGTTACCTTGGTTAAACTTTTTTTCTTAGGTTTAATTTCAGAGTATATCACTTCTTTGTCCACCTGTGTGAAATGAGCATAATACAATGCATTTAGACACACTGAGTGCCCTGTGGCAAGCGCAGGATGCCAAAATGAATAAAATACCAATATTTAAGTGAACAAGAAGGGGCAGAGATTTGAATCCCCAGAAGCAAAATACAGCTTTGTGACTCATGCTCTCATTTCATGTGATAGGTGTTGTTTTATTTTGTGAGTTGTACCCCCCCCACACACACACACGAGAACAGTTTACCCTAAGAGGATTTTCATTATCAAATAGTCTAGATCTGTAGCAAACTCTCAGATGAAATCTTTGCTGAAAATTGGAAACTTGATTTCTTGATAGCACTTACCCTGGGTGAACTATTTTCTTTGAGTCCAATTTCAGAGTATCTTACATCCTCTCCAGTCTTCATTGAAGAACATAACACAATTAAAACATCTGCCATAAATATGTTTTTAGTATCATGTACCGTGCACACAGAGAAATAAATCAGCATAACTTACCATTGCTGTCGCTGATAATTCTACTTTGCGCTTCTCTAGCAAAACAAAATTGCCGTTACTGACTCACTGTAACAATGCTCAATAACCTAACTATTAATTCAGTTCTTAATATTTATTAATACATTTAGTGTGGATTGAAATCAAGCTTCATTAAGACTTACTGTGACTCATTATAAACCAGATGAACACCATAATTAAAATCAAGATCAATACACTCAGAGGGATGATGAGGATCTTTGTGTCATATGAAGCTCTGCAACATACAGGTTGAGAACATAATTTAGTTTACTTTAACAAGTAATAATAGTGTCTGTAAAAATTTGTATGCATAATCTCTTAAAATATTTTACGTCTAAATACTGCAAATAAATATAAAAAATATCTGACCTGTGTTCTTTATTTTCTTGTACTGTAGATTTGTTCCATTTTGATAATTGTTTTACTTATGGCAACAGTATGAGTAGTAGATATAGAAGTAGAACATTATCACAAGAGTACTGTAACAGTTATAAACTCTCTAAAATCTCTTAGAGTACAAATATTTATAAAAGTATTGAATTCATTTACATGTAAAATCTTTGATAACTTGCAATACTCACTGTTAATTGGTTTCTCTGTAACATTTAAATATACTGGTATCTGAATGTCCCCTTCAGCACACCAATACCAGCCACTGTCCTCTGACCTTAGTCCAGTCATGGTCACTGTGGAAACATCTGGGTCTCTCATATGAGTGGTCACTGTTGTTCCATCTATGGATCCAAATGATCCTGTCACACAGTTCCTGCCCAGCCTGCACCACTTCATTTCTCCAGAGTTACTCCGGTGACATCTAATAGTTATGTTTTCTCCAATATATCCTGTAATCCTCTGATAATCCACGTAGAGACTGGGGGTACCTTCAAGTAAACTTCAGTTTAAAGAAAGCAAAAAACCACAAATGCCAATACTTTTTTCAGTGCTGAATAAAAAAATATATGTGATTAAGATTTCATGTTGATTCTCATTAGCTTTGAATGACAAGTGCAAAAAATGTCATTTTTTCTTTTCTTTTTTTTTTTTTCCCAAAAAACGACATTGTAAAGAATTTGAAATGTTAAGAGAGATGTGCACTTACCACTGGTTACTGATAGTTGAATATACAGTCCGCAGTCCGGTCCATTATTAATCTCCACCACACACCAGTAATCAGTATTTTGATTTTTCAGATTTTTTATAGTCACAGTAAAAATTTGTTCTTTTTTGTCATCATAGATTGAATATTTTCCTGAACGGTCTGGTTTGTTTGTTTTTACTGCATAGCTGCAGGAGCTCCATATGTGTCCTTCACACAAGTACTTCACATGGTCTATATATTTTGACTCATAGAGACATGGGATGGAGATAGATTTTCCAGCTTCCACTGTCTGTAGTTATGCTGTGAACTCCTGCAACAAGAACAAAGTATTTTATTGGTTATGTTTAATTAAAACATTCTTCCTTCATTTGTCTCTTGTACATGTAGACACTTAGAGTGTTGTTAAGTAAAAAACAGAATAAACTAAAAATTATTAAAAGCCATTATTTTTATCATCTACTGACACTAACCTTTGAAAAACATGAAGTATTTTATTGATTCCTGTGACTGACCTTTAAGCACACTGAAAAGAAGAAGAACACTGAGATGAGCAGCCATGCCTGTGAGTGAGTAGAATGAAAACACATGAACCACAGTCAAGTCTGGTTCTATTTTTGAATTTAAGCAACATGCAAATGCAACACTTAAAACCTGCCTTCCTGATAGTTCGTCATACAATAACGTGTTTTTTTCTGCTGTCTTTTGCTGTAAACTAAGTATGAAAATTACCATCCACAACATTGCTACAAGTAAACAATAATATGCATTCTCATAATATATAATAGCACTGACAGTGCAGGAAGCGAAAACAGTAAAAAAAAAAAAAATCTCTTATACACGATGAGTTCTCACAAATCCTGAAAATAGGGTTCAGGATCAAAGAAATTGTGCAATAAACTTTCCTGCTTTGCAAGAATAATAAATAATAATTATTCTAATAAATTAGAATGGAAAGCTGAATATTTGCCCTTTTCATATCTTTTATGATTGAAACATAACTGTACATGCTGTCCACATCATTTTGATTAAATCACCTTCATGTTAGAACAGAAATCGAAAGCTTTACACTTTGAAGCATTTTAAAAGTTTTATTATGCTGCACTTTGGTGGAAAGTAATTTTAAGTCTACAATATGGTTAAATACAAAACTATGGTGGTAGTATATTGATGATAACTGAGATAATTTTAAACCCATTTGTTTTAAGTTACTTCCTCTTCCTGCCTAGACTGAGAAAATATAATTGGCAGAAAGAATAAATAGTGTCTACCTGATCTCACGTCCAACTTGTCACAGATGTTTAATCAGCAATGCTTTGTGTCACATGTTAACTTTCTGGATGCCAATTATTAAGTTCCAGTTTTAGAAGGCTTCACAGCATTCAGCAGTTTATTCAAAGACATCAATTCCTTCTTAAATTTAAAATTTTACACTGTAATTTATTATTCATTTAGTATTGTGTAACATGCTCACAAGGAACTAACTTTTTATAGTGTAGCTATGTAGTTTTTCTACTGTGGCAGATCAAAACGTCTATGAAAATGGCCTCAAAGGTGCTGTGATAGAACTCAGGTTTCTTATTTATATTAAATGGGTGACACTGCCACCACCTTTGTTAAAATGTCTGGTCTGGTGTTGAGAGGCCAATGAATACCAAACAACCAAATACTTCAACACACAAAGGCTGTATTTGAAATCGAGGTAAAGTTTAAAGCCCCCAGAAATAAATAAAAACACATCAGCAAAGTAGTGCTTGAAAGTACATAATTTTCCTGAAATGTGTGGCTTGTTTGTGTTAACTGCATAAATAAATGTGTACCAACAACAATTAGACTGTTTCATGGTTTCTGTGCTGCCTTCAATATTACCTTTACAAACTGTAGTCTTGCTGTGGATTCCTCCAACTAGAACAAGCATGCCAGTGTCATTATCAGGCTGTGTGCAGGCAGGAGAGGACCCAAACGCAAACTCACGGGAAAACAGGACTGAACTCAAAATACAGCTTTATTGCTGACAGAGGATAAAGGCCATACAAAATAATATGAAACTAAACTGGGAAGTACTAAGGAACTGACTCACGAGGAAACACACGGAGGGGCACACAGTCATGAGGGAGAACGCGACACAGAACTGAGGGAGACGCAGACATAAATACACAGAGGGTTAATGAGGGAAGTGGGAGCACATGGGGAACACAGGTGACGCTGATAATCATAACAAGACACGGCAGGAGTAAATGCAACACTGACGGGAGACTGTCAAAGTAAAACAGGAAGTACACAGAGGTTCAGACAGGAGGAGAGAGAGCACGGACATAACGGGCTGGGGAAAACATGGAATAAAACACGAGGGGAAACAAGGGTTCACAGATACACAGAGGGGCACACAGGGGGCAACCAAATAAGGAACATCTTAACTAAACAACCTAGGAACCAAGGCATAAATAAAGAACAAAATACAAAACACATGAAAACTAAGAATACTGGGCCAACATGGCTCAGGACCATGACAGCCAGTGATATAATATTGCAATCTGTTATCTGTATATTTTGCAACAGAGACAAACAGAATCGAAAGTGTCAGTATATAGGATAGTTAAGTAAAAAGGGAGATGACCAGTAAACCATTATGTAGCTTTGGTGCTACAATGGGTGATGCTCTGTGTCTTTATTGGTTATGTTACATTTATTAACATTTTTAGCACATAGATAGCATTACTTGGTGGTTTTTCTGTGGTTTTGGCTGAAATAAGAAAAGCAGTGGTTACTTTTATTAAAGTTGTGAAAGATTTTCTGTCATTTGCACAGACAGGCTGGGTGGCACTGGGAGAAAGCCTGCCCCCTTGTGTGTGTATTTGAATTAAATGCTAGTTATGCTGGCAAGGAGCAAAGACCTCTTTGTCTAATGAGCACATTTGTATTTTCTCTGAGGATATGCTAATATTTACATGTAAGCTAGTGTGTGTGATTGTGTGTGTGAGATGCTCCAGTCACAGACACACAAAAAACTCTGGCATGGAGATGGAGCATTACGTCTGGTTGGATGTTGCTGGTCAGAGTGCACACTTGTGCAGAGTGCTTCTTGTTCCCACTGACCCATGTGGACAGTGACTCTGCAGGGCTGTCCTGGCAAACTGAAAACAGTTAAATATGAATAGGGAAATTGTGCTGACAGTGATATACGTCCTTCATGTACAGAGCACATTTGTCAGGGCCTTTCATTTCATGTATTTATTTATTTCAAACTTGGTTCAACAGTTGAAACAGCTTTATCTTTTCATACACAAAAACTATGCTTTACCTTGATATAACTGTTAGGATGCCTGGGTCGTTGACCCAGGGGTTTTGAGTTTATTATATTATTTATAATTTCTAGTCTTTGGGTTTTCGTTGGAGTCATGTCTTATGGTTTGTCTCTGTGTAATCCTTAGTTGCTGTCTCCCCTGTCCGCTATATCTCCGTGTCCAGTCAGTGTCTGTGTCTGCCCTGGTCCCACATCTCTGTTCCCTCTGTTGTAGTGCCTGCATGTGAGTCTGTGTCTTTTGTTCAGTCTGTGTTATGTGTTTCCTGTTTTACTTTGAAGGTCTCTGTCTTATCTCAGTGTGTTCAGTTTACGCTTCCTTGTCTCATCAGTTCTGATTTGCCCCAGCTGTGTTTCCCTCCTGTTGTCCATTCCCTGATTGCTCCTCCATGTATTTAAGCCCTGTGTTTCAGTTTGTCATTGTCGCGATCTACCGTTTATATAGCTGTGTGTTTTTTCAGTCCTCCAGTGTAAGTGTATTTTGGATATTTCCAGTTATGTTATATTTGAGTTTAAGATTAAAGCGGTTTTGAGTTTAAGTTTTGTCTCCGGAGTCTTCACTTTGGGTCCTTCTCCTGCCTGCACGCAGCCATCACATAACAATAACACTGCAACCATGCGTGAAAAGGTGCAGGAAGAAGAAAAATATTCTTATTAAACCCTGCCCCCTATCTGTAATCCAACTAATATTACAAGTGGGCCTATAAACTAAGGAACACACTAGCATTTATCTACAGATCCCAGCGCAGAACAAACAACCAAATTACAATCAGCAATAAACCACAACACATAATAACAAGGACAAAAAATAAGTAAACATAGGCAGAGTACAGGGGCACTCTGTACAGTTCACCCTGGCACAGCTGGCTGCCGGCAGAGCCCATGGGCACACCACTGCAGCCCCCTCTGACTTCTGCTCCGTGGCTGCTGGGTGACCCCTCATCTGGGGCTCTCCTCAGCTCTTCCCAGTAGGGTGGCACAGATGCCCCTCCGGTGGTCCTCCTTGGGCTGTCGCACTCTGGGTCCTCTGGATGTCCAGGGCCTGGATCTTCTCCATACCTGCTTCAAGCCCTGGGGGACAGGGCTATGGCTCCCCACACCCTGTAGCAGATCGTTATGTGGAGAAACCTTTTGAGTACAAGCGCACCAAACCACACAGGTGTGCACACATGTGTTCGTAAGAAACACAAAGAACACCTTTCTTGGCTGCTAACTCAAAGCACATTGCGCGCTGTCGGTCCTTCATGCCGCACAACAACATTCAATGTTTAGTATTTACTGTTATTTACTATTAGCTAGATTAATGTGATGGTGCTGTGTTTATTATGTTGCTGAATTTTTTTGCTTGTTCTCTCTTTTTTTCTCTTCTCTCAGCAGGTGATCCAGGAGATTTTTTTTCTTTTTTTAAGTGTCCTTTCTCACTGTCCCTCTTCCCCTCTATTTTTCTGTTCCTTCATCTTTCTCTCTCCCTTTCCTATCCCCCAACTGTCTGTAACAACTGAAAATAAAATAAAATAAAATAAATAAAATAAAATAATAAAAACAAAGCTTAAAAATGTAAATGAACACAGGTCAGATATCCTTTGTATTTACATGCAGTATTCAGTGCTAGAACTGTTCTTCTAAAGAGTATCTGTCTAAAAAAGTTCTTTTACAGATGCTATTACATATTACAACACGTTCTCACTCCCAATATTTTGTGCTAGGTGACAAATTGTCAACATGTTACGCTTCCGGGCACCTGTTACGGATTCAAATATTGGGAATGGATACAAGAGGAAAACCAAAATAACAACACTGGTCCGGCCGGGTCAAGTCAAACGATGATTTAATGAACACACG
The DNA here is from genome assembly GCF_963576455.1 of Neolamprologus multifasciatus. Classification (NCBI taxonomy): domain Eukaryota; kingdom Metazoa; phylum Chordata; class Actinopteri; order Cichliformes; family Cichlidae; genus Neolamprologus; species Neolamprologus multifasciatus. Next base: position 20,355,790 of record NC_140451.1, read on the forward strand.
CGTGGGAGATGGACACCATACATCAGACAGCATCAGATCTCAAAATGGTGGAGCCTTGATCAAACTCTTATAGCCTCTAGTGGCCCCCACCTAATCATCAGAGCCTAAACATTCTTTCTCACACAGCGCCTAAACTACGACCTTGGCTCCCTGTTTATCTGCTCCTGCTGATGGGGCAGAATGCTCTGTTCTCTTCCAATCAGACAAATAAGGCGATGACTTTCTGTGAACAATATTTTCTTATAACTCAGCAGTATAATGCATCACAAAACAATATCATTCATTCACAATAAATCAACAGTCTAATGTACTGCAAATCAGTTTACCAAATGTAATAATTATCACCTTCTTCTAGTTCAGGAGCATAATGCAAACTAAAACTACATAATAATTCACAATCTTTAATTAGGGGTCCAACATGGCATAAAACAATATCACAATCCCACAATTCCCCCTGATGAGCTCTTTAGACATAAAGAGCTCACTTACACCCTGCAATCTAGTGTTTTGCTGGTTCATTTCTCCTTACTCCTCAGGCCTTTTGTCCCCCTTTTGGGTGAACCATATGTGAGATGACCTCTGTGTTTACTCAGTTCAGATGCAAGAAAAACTTTTATTACAACAACAACACTATGTACAGATGATACTCCCATCACTCCCCAGTTCTCCCACAGCTTTATTTCGGTGCTACCTTATACCCTCCAAACGTACTCAGACTAGAACCTCTGTCCTATGAGCTTTTAACCTTTATTTTATTGCTATAGGCACCAGTGTCTTCCAGTCGCGTGATCCTCTGCTCTTGTTTCCTTCAACCTCACGGGTTAGACAACCCTTCAGTCGTTGCACAGATCACGGGATTATTCTGCCCCGATTTCAAACAATGATCTGTGTATTCTGGGATCACAGCTGTGTTCCCCAGGAAAAGGAACAGAAAGGTGTTCTCCTTATGACCAACAGCCTCTCGAACGTCGTTGGTGTGGTGTTCCTGGATTTCCGTCAACCCCTTCGTGGTTATCGCTGTGTTTATTTGATCCATCCTTTTTAGGTGACTAACTGGAGCCCAAAATGCCATGACACTTGAACCCAGTTGATGTTTCCGCAGTCACCGTGTCTGTCTCTGCTGCCAAGGATCCTCGTATATCTGTGACCTCGTCTGGTGTCTGTTCCTTTCTCTGTAAGAGACAGAAAACCAAAACACCTCTCTTCCTAGCTCTAACAATCTAATGTTGCTGTCTACTGATCTTTTGGTGATTCAGAATTTGTTTAAAATATTCAGAATGTCCCAAGGACTTATCCTAATTTAGTGTATGTGTGTGTAAGCGTGTTTGCATGTAACCCACTGCACTCAAGGCATTTCTTACACTTTATCAGTCCGGACTATCGCCGAACGAAGCTTATGACCTTCAAAAGACCGAGTGCCAACTCATTATAAGCACATTTGCAAGATATATATAAAATGATTAAAACCACTCATTCTAATAAAAGACATAAAAAACAAATTAGCCATTTCTAATTCTAACATGTGTCCATTCAATTAAGCTAGAAAATTAAAAAAGGTTAGTGACCTCATATCTTAGAAAGTATCAGACTTTCTCCTGTCCAGTGTCGTTGCTCCAGTCTTGTTATTCTGTGTTAGGGAATGAAATCAATTTAATTGTCATGTTAGATCTGTCCAACACCTGGCTCCGCCCAGAGCCTGCGTCTTCACAATTGTCTACAAACAAAACCTGTATTAATATGAACTTCACTTCAACATGAACTTGTTGACTACTTTTGACACCTGTAGGTAGAAGATTAACATCGGGTTATAACAATCACTGTAATACAAATGTTAATATGTCAATAGCTTCAATAAATGTTCAATGCAATGCTTGTTATATGATTCTGATGTAACAATAATGCTGATGCTAAAATAACAGTAAAACACACCCTTTTTATCCCTTACTGACCACAGCAGGGGCCTCTATGTTTTAATTCAGCCATGAAGCTCACCTGATTCATCACTGAGCCCCACCGGCACTGGCATTTGACAGGGTGGTGCTGCATATTCTTCCTTTAATGTCACTATTTTCAATCTGTTAATTACAGTGCTTAAACATGAAGTAGACTACGTCCACAACAAGTCAATACAGCTGTAAATGTGGCCAATTATCAATCTATTACCAATCAATAACAAACGACAGCTTTTATTTTATGCAGGCTTTTAGTCAACCACTCACCCACAGGATCTTCAATCCCAGAAAATTCCTTCTCTTCCTTTAATAAGTCTGTCCTCCTTCCATGCCCTGGTAACTGGTCCATCCAGAGCTGTATCATCTTGAAATATACATACAACAAGCCAAACCACACCTTGGTCACACCAACCCTTTTCCGCCCTGAAGATGTCCAACGCCATCTTAGTCTGGACTGTCAAAGGTGATTTTAACGCTGATTGTTCCGACAATCCATTTATAACATTTCCTGGTCAGATTAGCCAATCTCTGCACACTAGAATAAACATAATCAACATGATCAACATTTTTCCTGCGTGTTATTTCACCATCTTATTGATTCCAACGCTCCATCCTTATGTGGTTTGCTGCATTATGTTTATCTAGAACTCCACTCTGTCTCTAAATGTTTGAAGAATTTTTCATGTTTGGGGTCAAGTTTTAAGAATTTGACCATACGTGAAATTAATGGTGTTATTGTAACATGGTAGACTAGTGTGCCTGTGTTAATTCAGCTCCATATTATTGTGTCAAGTTGCACTGGGTTGGGAGTGGTTTTTTGTACGTGTGTCACATTTTTGGTTAGCCAATGGCTGGAATGGGGTTGGACTAATTAGAGGCAGGTGTACTTGATTGCACTGATACACTGGTCTACTTATAGCCCACACTACAAACACTGCTTTGTCATTTTGTCTCTCTGTGCATGTATGTAATGTGATAATCTGATATGTTTGGGATGTATGGGTTTTGCGCTATGAATTTTATACTGAAGGTGTCATTTTGTCTCTCTGTGCGGGCCAGGGCCTATTATATGCCACAGCCTAAAGGCAGCATAGTTGCACAGGTTGGAGTGATCACTGGCTATATGCTTGCAGGGTAGTGGGTCTCCAAGGACAACTTCTACCCCTGTTAAAGGCAAAGTGTGGAGTGCCACTGGCCGTGTGGCATAGCTGGCTCTGGCCTTGGGACTGTGTGTTTTTATTTGATTCATCAATGGGACACTGGACTGTTTTATCTTTTATCTCTTGATATTTTTTGTCACTAAATTATCTTTTAGAATTTTATTGACTGTCATCGTTTTGCCCACGACTGAGACGGTTGGTCAGACCTAAAATCTTTCTTTGGGTGTGTTACATTATCACCCCCATCGGGGCTTACCTTTCCCACTTCTGATGATATTCCTCCCTATTCTTTGCAAGTACCCGCTTTTGGTGGCGAGAAACTGTTGGTGTGGTCAAGTGGGCGCTGTAAAAACAAAAGCTCAGGACAGAACAGTCACCAGTCATGTACTTCACACAAAATTAGCATATATTGAATTTCATATTGATCCTCTGAGTGTAATGGTACATTTTAATTTTAATTTATCAAAGCTAAACACAATAATTTTTCTTTATTTTGCTCTTGTTCTTGTGCAGCACCACATGCCCCTGTCGGTTCTATCTTACTTTTCTAAATTATTGACTATTTCAATGGAGAACCTAAATGACGTGGACCAAGGTTTGTCATTACATATCTCTATTTTGAATGTGACCGTCTATCATTCCCGTTATTCAATTCAAAAGTGTTAAATGTTTTGGTGTTAGTAGTCTTAGAGTTAATTTTACTCTAAGTAGAGTCACATTCTTTTAATGTAACTCTCAGGTGTAAAATCATAGTAGTTAAAATCCAGTGTTAAAAATGAGTGTTTCTATTTCAAATCTGGAGGTGTTACAATGGAAACATTAACTCTTGACCTCTTAACTCTGAACTCCTACAGGGGCTATGACACCAATACAGTAAATTCACAGACTCCGCCCCCAGCACGGCTCCAATCGAAGCTGAAGTGAAGCCGTTTCAAAATATTTTGCTCTACATATTTGAGTTGTTTGCCATGCTTGGTAAGTCATGTTTTCAAAGATTGTTTCAATTATTGTTATTAGCTTTTACTTCTGTGGCTCTTTGGAGTTGAGACAAAGCTGTGTGAAAGGCATTAGCCATGTTGCTCGCTGATAGCATAATATTCTGTTTTAGCTAGCTGAAAGGTATTGTTTGCGGGCAAATACCACAGCCTTGAAAAAAGCTTGCATGTGAATTTTCAGTCAAATTTCTTGGTCAAATACACTTAAAACAATGTCTAGAATGTGAAATGTTGATATAATGGTGCTACTTGAAGCCTGAAAACGATCTCCCATAAAAAACGAGCCAACAGCAGTAGCAGATGTCCCAAGTCCCGACTGGGTTCTACGTTAGCATTTAGATTCCTCCAGAGTTTTGTGCACATGGTTTTAGGTAAAAATGAAAAAGGTTGAGGTTTTACATTTAGTTCAGTATTACCTGTTGTCTGTGTCCTTGTCTTTTGGGAAAATACTTTACACAAGTAATGGCTCAAAGGATTCCTTTTTTTTTTTTACTGTGCTGCAATTGATTCGTGCCATTAATTAGTGTCAACTAATTTTTATTCAATCTCCACATAGGATATGCTTGTGAAGATGGAATATGGGGGAGAGCAGAAGTGCGTTGAAGTTCCACAAAGTGATGAATGAAGGACATGCATATTGTATTTTGTATTTATTGAAATAAGTGATGAGAATGCTGTTATTTGCATTTACCAGCTCACCTATGTCAGACCTTTTGATAAACGAAATTCTAATGAAAGTGAGAACATGTACACTGTTACATCTTTCAGAAAATGTTTTGAAATTGTGGTGCACAGTTCAGAATAAATGTTTTTCAAAAACCATTGCGTCTTTTTAGTAAATGTTTATTTCCAAAAGAAATTTCTAGAAGTTCAGAACAGTAAAATTCCCGCTTTTTAGAATTAATTATAAGATAACTCTTACGTAGCTAAACTAAAATACTCTTTGAGAGTTAATATATAACCTCTTAACACCAAGTGTCAAATTATCAACTCCAGAGAGATTTGGTGTTTAACACTAAATCAGAGTTAACGTACCAACTCTCCAAAAAGAGTCAAATTAACACTCTCTGGTGTGGACCCATATAGACACTTTAAAAGTGTTGAAATCAAATCTGACAGTGTTAATTTGGACATGCTGGATTTGCTGTGTAGGTATCAACAGAGTTTTTTCTTGCTTTTTCTATCAAAATTGATTAACTTTTTACAGTGGCCTGCTATGGTTAATAATAACATGTTCAGTCTTGAGTGAAATCAAAGCTTCTCTTCACTTTAGCATTTAACATTCCCAACAATATAATGTGCTGCATTAATCGAAACACAGCTAATAAAACACAATTTTCTTGATGGAAACATCAGTAGCTCAAAATTAGCAACCAAAGGGTTAAGTCTGCAGTTCACACTCATGTGAAGCTACAGCCTCCCCCCCTAGTCTCTGTCCTCCTACTCCTGCAAAAACAAAACAAAGCGAGACAAAACATCCACCCTTCTTTTACAAGCTGGGTGAATTGTTTGTAGACATGTACTAATCCTAAAGTCGGTATCGTTTTTGTCTCAGTGTCAAGTCAGTTTAAACATTTAGTCGTCAGTCCATCACAGTCCAGTCACATGCATACATTCACACACATTCATACCAGATATTGCTGATAATGGAGTCTCACACGCAACCTAATCAAGCCTCCATCACCAGCAAGATGACGTCATCATTTTAAAGGAAAACAGTTCCTTGTTTTTTTGGTTTTTTTTTTGGACTGGATTGACTCGCTGCAATCCTTTTAGGTTCAGGACTTCTCATGTGATCAATGTCCCATATAAGTGAATTTCTCCAGAGCCCATTATAATCATGGAGAAAAATACTTTGCAACTGTTTTCAGTAAGAATGTTTATAGCGCTTTAAAGTTCAATCTCTCAGGCCTGGATTAAAGAGCTGATTTGTTAAATCAGGAACTCACAAAATACCAAAATATCACCACCGGTGGATCACTCCTCTCAGATGTTCTTATTTCAGTGCACTGTAACAAAAGCAAAAACAAACGTACCCAATAAAATACTCATATAATAACAAATACTGGGGCCCATTGGAAACATGTCCAAACATAAAACCACCTTTCTCTCTCTTAGAGAGAGAAAACAATCCAAACCTCACTGATAAAATCAACCTAGTGTTAAGCAAAACCCAAAATCAACCAAAATTTCACCAGAAAGTTTTTCTCCGTCCCGGGACAATATTGTGTAAGCATACAGGTACCGTAACTTCTTTTTGCACTGACAAAAACATGTTGGACTTATTTCAGTCAATAGTGGACACTAGTTGCACACAAAGGTTTTGCTTTGGTAGAAACTTAAACAACTGAGTTAAATCAACACAACCTTTTCATATTCAGTAAACCTGTGCATTTTGAGTTCATATTACACGATTAAGACATGTTCATATGGAGTAAGTTAAGCTCCTGGAATATTTTAATCCTTCACAATTCTGTCATTTTATTTCAACACTATTCAATAACTTTTATCCAAATTCTACTTGGTCCCTTAAATACTACATGTTGTCTTCATATTGCCTACGGTTCAACAAAGTCTAAATTCTGGTTACCATAAAAATTGAATGGGTCTACAACAACTACCATCCTCCTATCTTTATCCTGATTGCACGAGGGCTGGGAAATAACTCTAAAGTGATAGGCTACGAGGCAGGGTGCACCCCGAACCGGTCACCAGTTTATCACCTAGAAACAAACAACCATTTACACTTACATTCACGGATAATTTAGAATCATCAATTAACCTAGCTCTACCAGCTGCATGACTTTTCACTGTGGCAGGAAACCAGAATACCCAGAGAGAAACCACTGCAAACTAACCAGACTGTGGACTTGCACCCAGGACCTTCTTACTGTGGAGCAACAGCACTCACCAGCATGCCAACAATGTAGGAAATACAGGGAAGCTATGATTTCCTGTTGAATTTTGTACAGATCTTTAAAGCCTGAGGCAATTGTGTTAAATACATGTGGGATGCTTACATAAATCCAAGGGCTGGCCCCCTTTTCTTTTTTCTTTTCTTTTATTTATTTATTTATTTTTCAGTGTGTTCCTCCTTCAATTAAATCTCAATCACAAAAATGTGGTGCTCCGAAATAAGGCTCACACCGTTAATTCATCATTTTCACTCTGTACCACTGCTCCTTATTAGGCTGTGTGAAGCACAGTAAACAATTCAGTCGAGGCCTTGAGCCATAAACAGACATCACTCACAGACATTGTTTTCATAACCAAACTGCCTTAGACCCCGTCCCCTAAATCTACACAAATGCCCTCTGGGTGACATGAAATGCATTTAACCAATTAACAATCAATTACTTCTTGTTATTGTAACAAATTCTGTATTTGGACGTTTGTGTGCAACATTTTGCGTATCAGCATAGCATTTGTTAGTAAAGCATTCTTCATTGCAGCAGCGTGTTTGTATCACTCTTCATTGCACAAACATGTGTATGTGTGTGTGTGTGTGTGGATCACTTCTCAGTGAATTGAATCAGCATTTCGATTTATGTGTGTGTGTGTGTGTGTGTCATTTCTCAGTCAATCAACGAGTGCATATGTGTTCATATGTGTGTTTCTCTTGATTCTGAGTCAGTGTATGTAGATGTGTGTGTTTGTGTGTGTGTTTGTGTTCATCACTTTCCTGTTCTGGTGTTCTGGGTAAACCATGGCCTGAAGCGTGCTCTGGGGTCCTGCTCTCCTCCTTTTCAGTCCATTTGTGTCCATTGGTGCTGCTGCCCAAAGTTCTCTCCATACTGGTTCTGACCCCAATTGAGGCAGTCCTTTTCTCCAGTGTCCTGCATCTTCTCCTTGTCCAGCTCCTCCTTAACTTGACCCTTTTTGCTTCTGTAGGTCCTTCAGGGTTTGCTCCTGGTGTTGGAGCTTCTCGTCAGGTTTGACAACCTCCTGCTCCAGCAAGCTCCGGCCTGATTTTAAGTCCTGTATCTGGGACTCCAAGCCTGACTGATGGGTTCGATTAGCAGCCAGCTCCTCCTGAGGCATGCTCAGTTTCTGCTCTGATGTCTTGAGCTCTCACTGAGGGCAGAAACCTCACAATCTTTTCCGTACACGTCAGATTGAAGTTTATTGATGTTTTCCTTGCTTTGCTCCATGGCCTTCTGCAGCTCTGCTGTTCGGCTCTTCTCAGAGGTCAGCTCCTGGCTGAGCCCCGACACCTGTGCCTTCAGCTTATGTTCTTCTGCTGCTTTTGTCCAATCTGAGGTGCCTTCTGACCTCATTTACTCCTCGTGTCTCTGGCACGCCCTTTTTGCTGCCCGATCCTCCGTGTTGGTCCATCACTGTCCTGCACAGTTTTAATGCAGAGTTGTTAAGGTCAGCATTCTTTTGCTCGGCCTCACTTTTCATCCGGGCTTAATAGGCGTCTCGTCACAGCTCTGTCAGCTGAAGCTGTCTGGAAATCTCCCCCGTGTAGTGAAACGGGCCTTGGATTTAACGTTCTCCGTCTCCGCTGCATGAGATCTCTTTCCTGCAGCACTGTTGACATTCTCAGGCTGTTGTTGTGAGTCCAGCTGCTGTAGCATTTGGTCAGGGTCACATCAAAGATGGTAGAAGGGAGAGCAAAGATGGTAGAGGGGAGAGCAGGAGTCCAGGTCAGCCTCGGCTTTCCGGGCCGACAAAGCAGCCTGTAATTAAGCATAAAGAGAAAAAACAAAAACAAAACAAAAACAGACGAACAGGAAAATGATGTTGTTTGAAAATAATGTTGTTTTGGCTATGTTATTCAGAGAGGGGCCAGGCCCTGTGTCAGCCTTCTCCCCCCCTTTTTTTTGTTTTTTCTCACTATATAATCAACTCATAACCCACCAAGTTGACAGGACAACACAGGTACACGTTAAAATTCTTAAGATCATGTTTAATAATTCAAAAAAGGAATTTTATTTCATTCAGTAATCACTTGTATTATTCAATCAGAAAAAAAAAAACATGTCACAATTCGACTCTTTTAACCACTAAATTTTTATTATTTCATCACTGGTTTGTGATTTACCAGTGTCTGTCTTTTTGAAGTCAAGTTGTTGTCCTGCAACCCAGAGAGTTTATTTGTTAGTAGTGGATAGACTTTATCATTTAACATCAGGTGTATGTTAAGTTTCGCTGCTTTAACCTTGCTGGAAAATCTTCACGTGTTCATGAATGTAAGCTGTTTCTTCATTGCGTGTATGTGCGTTTGTGGGTGGGTTATTTTAACTTTTTTCTCAAACAAGGCATTTCTCTAATTGTGTATGTTTTTAATTTTGTTTCCCAAATTTTGATTTCCCACCTTAAATAACAGCATTCCATGTCTTCAGCCAGGAATTAGAGCTTGCTTGTGAGATTCAGGGACACATGGTGCCAAAAACAATTCAGTGAAAAACTTGCCTGAAAATTTCCAGTGATGGTAGCCGATAACTGGAGGAGAAGATGTCCTTTAAGCTTCTTTTTTGGGTGGGGACAAAGTGAGAGGTCAAACTGTAAAATTTTGAGCCAGAGCTTGGCATGTGTGTCGTCCCAATTTTATTAATCTATCCTTTTGCTGGTGTACTCAGGTCTCCTGGTTGAGAGAAATCCACCTGTATTAAGAGACTAAAACATTCATTTACTATTTTTCTTACAACATCCATTTAATTCATCCACCTAGATTTTACTCTCTCTCTTGGTGCATAGTTCACACAGTCAGGCAGTTGCCTTTTATGGGCATGCAAGTTTCCGGTCACTTACCCCCAGCAGCTGCGAAGCCGTCTCTCCCATATCAAAACTCAGCCAAACATTAAACATTCACCGTAGTGATTTAAAACTTTATTTGTAATATTGTAATCAGCAAAATCAGCGTTTTAATTACAGGCATGTATCATTGTTTGCAAATCATACTTATAAAACTCAATAACACGCTAAACAGGAAGTCCTCTGTGGGCTTCACAGCAGCCACCTCATTTGCATGTTCACACACTATCTAAAAATAGCTCGCAGCGCGCTATCATCACACACAGCCTCGTTTTACACTCAACTCTCTATTATATTACACAGACGTCTTATATTTACACTCACTCTCAGGCCTGAAAGTTTTAGCGCCTACACAATTTTGACAAATTTAAGATAACGGGTCCAACCGAAGAAAGTCCAACTTTTTTGTAATCAATTAACCAGTATCAGACTCGAACTGTATCTGGCCTCATCTCTAAAGTCCCTACGTCAATTTACAGTGCCCAAAAAAGCGCAGATAAGGAGACTCTAACTCCTAGCTTGTTCCAGGATGCCCTGTACCCCACAGTCAAGCCAACTGAACTAACCCTGTTCGCCGACAGGTCAAGGTCGCGCGTCCGCGGCCAGGAGGGAGCGTAACCTCCGGGCTATGCGCCTCTTAGTGGACTCTAACCACCGTTCTAACAAAATTTATAATACTTTTAAACCGCCGTCAACCCTCTAAAACAAGAGTATGACCGACGCAGATGCAACGTTATGGACAATGGAGCCTCTAACTCTCAACATGGCCAACACAGATGCAATCCTTTAAACCAATGGAGACTCTAACTCACAAAATGACCAATTCCCTATCCAACTACCTGAGACTCTAACTCAGTATTATTTTCCTTTACCTTGGGACTCTAACCCAGTATTATTACCTTTACCTGAGACTCTAACTCAGTATTATTACTTTATCTTGGGACTCTAACCCAGTATTATTACTTGTAACCTTACTTCAAGTTTCAAAACTCATGAGATTTTTCATCAAAATCAAAACAGACACTCACCGGCAACTTTTACTGAATAGACATTTAATTTCATCGTCCAATTCAGCACACTTCGGATAAAATCAACAGGCCTGTGCCTACCTCTTTTATAAAGGCGCCTGTCCACTCAGTTCGATTGCCGGATAATGTCTGCCCGTCTGACCACCTCGGACCGTCCAAGCCTCCAAAACTTCCATCCCAATACCACAGGACGAGCCCCCAAAACTGTTACGGATTCAAATATTGGGAATGGATACAAGAGGAAAACCAAAATAACAACACTGGTCCGGCCGGGTCAAGTCAAACGATGATTTAATGAACACACGCGTGGGAGATGGACACCATACATCAGACAGCATCAGATCTCAAAATGGTGGAGCCTTGATCAAACTCTTATAGCCTCTAGTGGCCCCCACCTAATCATCAGAGCCTAAACATTCTTTCTCACACAGCGCCTAAACTACGACCTTGGCTCCCTGTTTATCTGCTCCTGCTGATGGGGCAGAATGCTCTGTTCTCTTCCAATCAGACAAATAAGGCGATGACTTTCTGTGAACAATATTTTCTTATAACTCAGCAGTATAATGCATCACAAAACAATATCATTCATTCACAATAAATCAACAGTCTAATGTACTGCAAATCAGTTTACCAAATGTAATAATTATCACCTTCTTCTAGTTCAGGAGCATAATGCAAACTAAAACTACATAATAATTCACAATCTTTAATTAGGGGTCCAACATGGCATAAAACAATATCACAATCCCACACACCCAACACATTCCTAAATGAGGAGACTGGAAGAATGAGGAAACATGAGAACCGTTTGGAATCAATCCACACATGGTCCTTCATTCTCACTCGCGAGGACACATGACGTCCTCAGGCCAGTCTTGAGTCTGGCAGGCTGATGCCTTGCTGATATCTTGCTGCATTTCTCCAAACATCCACATAACAGCGAAGACTGAAGCTGGCTCATGTGCACACACATTAGACCTTTTAACCTTTCTTCGCTGTGATGTAGAGGCAGCCAGGGAGGGACCTCAATCGCTTTCTTTCCTCTGGTGTCACGACACATTATTTGAGATCATTAATGATTATTCAAAAATATTAATATCAGTGTAAAGTACAAGGTTTATAGAAGAAAAAAAAAGTTCAGTTTCGTCAGGACTATGAAGAAATGATAAATTATTATTAATGGGGGAAACATTAGCATCATTTTTCACAGTACAAACTCTGAAAAAAAGTGGTGTAAGTAGGCATACAAATGTGTGATGTAGCTGCCTGGATCAATATGTGAAGAAAATGACCAAAAATATTTTCTCTTGTGCAATGATGTGAAATGCTAATTTTATATAGAAAGTTACAATATTGTCTCAAATCACACCTACCCTTTAAAAGAGAAGTATTGGTTGGTAAATTAGCATATCCTGATATAATTCAGTCAAGTGTAACAAAGGTCTTAACTGTGTCAAAAATTATTTAAATGTGATCATCAGCAGAAAGAGGAAGTAAGATGCCATAATTTTGACAAAAGTTCTTTAATCCCTAAAAAAATACCTCAGACATAATTAGGCAAGTAATTGCATATTTTACCACTTATGCATTTAAAAATGGAGAAAAAATATTTTTTATCTTTAGCTACTTCACCTTTCTCGTGTTTCTGTTTCTCAGAGGCAGAGCCGGGAAGTAACATAGTACAAATATTTCATTACTTATTTAAGTGGAATTTTCAGGTATTTGTACCAAATACTTTTTTGCCCCACTGTATGTATATGAAATTTAGCCAATAATATCAATAAATTAATCAAATAAAATTCGTTTGCCCTGTGCATGGGAAACAGCAAGTTTGTCTGTATGGGACAGTCTAGTCTCCATCGCGCTTCCCAGGTTGCCTAGCAACCATGATACTAACCGCTGGAAACGTGTCATACAACTTTGTTTGACAGAAATGAAGGAAAACATTGTTCATTTGTTTGTTTGTTTCTACAAGAGCTTTGTGTGATTTGATAAGTATCTGAGGCTGAGACCACAGGACAGTAAAACATGATTTTTGGGCTTCATTTCTGTACTGAACAGTCATTTAAGATTAGTTAGTAAATAACAATTAGCTAATATTGTTCATGAGACTAAAGTCATATCACTTTGGTAATGTAAATATAATATGGCCAATATTATAGTTATTATATTAATCATTATTAGCTATTACAGCAGTGAACATGAACTCTGTGTCAAATACTGAGCCTCAGTACAGATTCAAGTTGCAGTTATTTATATGTCTTATCACCTTAAATCTTCACTCAAAGACAAGTATCTTTGACAGTGCATATATAGGTATATCATATATAAGAGAGAAATGTTGTTCCTTCAGTATGTTGGCATTACTAAATTTGGCTCATTGCTTACATACATGTGTAAAAAGAAATTGTATGAGCTGTGATAACTGTTTCTGATAGAATAAAGAGTAGACTGATATATTGAATATTCCTTTATTGGGTGAGAAAATCATACCATGTCATAACTGCTTTAAGTCATACAGAATAGATATCAGAGCCTTAAACAGGCTGACTTCTGCTAAATGGGTCAAACTGGGCAGAAAGTCTACAAACACATAACATCATTATAGAATATGATGTAACACTATAGATCAACTTACCTCAGAATATATAAAGCATATAAACAATTACAGCAATATGATGCAACAAACACAGCAGTGCTACTAATCCAAAATACTCAAAGCTTCACAGAACTGAAACAAACATTTATTTTTAGGTCCATTCAGCTGCTGATACATACTTTAGGTTTCTGAATATTAAACTTGTTTCTGCCTTTAATTGTTTTTAACTTAAAGGCCCTGAGTACTTTCTCCCACACTGAAAACACTGGAATGATCAAATTATTTGAACATTACCTAATAAGACTGATTCAGGACAGACAATTAGTTATGTTAAACTTTCCTAGCAGTCCTTCACAAACAGGGAAAAGTCTGTCTATTCTCTCCATCTGTCAGCTGCTGCTGGCTCTTCCTCCTCCTCTTCCTCACACACTGCTGAGTTTGTCCTGGTGGATCATCAGGGGTGCAAAGCCTCACAGATGATGTGCAGCAGTGGGTCCCTCAGTCTGTCCTCAGTCTGGACACTTGCAGTTGTCACACATGGAAATCAAATGTGTGATAAGCTGCAGGATTCAAACACAAGTGTAACTTATAAATACATGTTCATACTTTTATTACATAATCAGAGAGAAAGAAAAAGAGAGAGAGTGCAGGACAGACAGACAGGTGACAGTCTCAGGTGTATACACTGCTACAAAACAGCACAAGAGGAGGAGGATTGTGTTATTATGAAACAAGAAGAGTTCCCAGATGGTACAGTGGACACATGTGTGACTGCTGTGATTAAAGCATCTTTCTTTCAGCTTAACGAGTGAACCGTCAGCTCATTCAAACACACGTTAAAGTCCGTTTGGCTCGACACCACCGAACAGAGGCAGCAATATAACATAGCTAACATTAACAGTGCAGTGAATCCTGCTTGTGCCGTGATATTCAGGACTGCAAACCGAGCAGCATCACTGACTTTCAGCTTGTTGTGTTTGTGGATATATGACTGACTTTAATTATCCATAAAATCATCACATTGTCTGTAAGATTAAAGTCAACTATTGAACGGCGTATATTTTGAAGTAAAGGCTTTAAAACCAAGTTAGTACAAACATCGCTAATGTCACATAACTTTCCTGACATGTGGCCAACAGTAATGTTTTAATGGTCTTCATTATAAAAACATTTGCGCATAAATAAGTGACATAATATTCAGTACTTACTTCTGAAAGTTTACTCTTCGGCGGCTCCGCTTCCGCCGTTTTTTTGGGGCAAAATTATCCACACCGTCGCTGCGCTATGAAATCTGGGATATGTTGGGCCATGAAGGCTACACCGACCCATCCTTACAATTCAGGGAAATTAAGGACGCATTTGAGGGCCGCATTTCGAGCAGCCTTTGAATTGGGACAGCCTTTGTCGTGTCGCTGTGACGTAATCGGCCTTAAAATGCGGCCTTTAAGGCTGCAGACCCCAAATCCGGTCACTGGTACTTCCTGGCTTGTGTAGTTACTAGGTAACAAAAGCTCAACACTGCCCCTAGCGTCCCGGAGCACTTCCGTTGTGTTTTGGAATTTGCATGTGTTTTGGAGTTTGCAAGTGTTTTGGAGTTTGCAAGTGCTTTGGAGTTTGCATGTGTTTTGGAGTTTGCGAGTGTTTTGGAGTTTGCATGTGTTTTGGAGTTTGCAAGTGTTTTGGAGTTTGCAAGTGTTTTGGAGTTTGCAAGTGTTTTGGAGTTTGCGAGTGTTTTGGAGTTTGCATGTGTTTTGGAGTTTGCGAGTGTTTTGGAGTTTGCATGTGTTTTGGAGTTTGCGAGTGTTTTGGAGTTTGCAAGTGTTTTGGAGTTTGCATGTGTTTTGGAGTTTGCATGTGTTTTGGAGTTTGCATGTGTTTCGGAGTTTGCGAGTGTTTTGGAGTTTGCATGTGTTTTGGAGTTTGCGAGTGTTTTGGAGTTTGCATGTGTTTTGGAGTTTGCAAGTGTTTTGGAGTTTGCAAGTGTTTTGGAGTTTGCGAGTGTTTTGGAGTTTGCATGTGTTTTGGAGTTTGCAAGTGTTTTGGAGTTTGCATGTGTTTTGGAGTTTGCGAGTGTTTTGGAGTTTGCAAGTGCTTTGGAGTTTGCATGTGTTTTGGAGTTTGCATGTGTTTCGGAGTTTGCGAGTGTTTTGGAGTTTGCATGTGTTTTGGAGTTTGCGAGTGTTTTGGAGTTTGCATGTGTTTTGGAGTTTGCAAGTGTTTTGGAGTTTGCAAGTGTTTTGGAGTTTGCATGTGTTTTGGAGTTTGCAAGTGTTTTGGGGTTTGCATGTGTTTTGCAAAGTGTGCAACTGTTAAGGCACCAGGAGTTGCTGCAACCAACTTTGCCATTCATCTCAGAGGGATCTGTATTCCGTTTTCTGCTGAATTAATGCACTGTATGTATTTGAGTTCACACTTGTATTATACTATCTCTGTGGGTAAGAGGGAAAATGTACCTTGTTAACTGTTTAATCTTGGCTCTGTATCTTAGTAGGAGAAGCCACTACAGTTATTTTTGCACTGCTAAATTTGTTTTATTTATGTATGGGTTTATATCAGACACAAAATGACACTAGATGTCCTTGAGTTCCAGATGCTGATAAAGTTGGGGAAATAACCTGCCGTAGCAGTGGGTTACTAGTGCACAAAGCTGTTACTGGATAAGAACTGTCTGTAACAATTTTATTTCTTTATTTTTACAACCTTTTTTATTTTCTTCTGAGAGCTTACTTTATCATTCAGATTAAAAGAACCCCAAAGATAATCTGTGTTCTGGGCTGGTTAATTTAGCCAGGCTACATACATGTAATACATTTATTATCAACCTGAGAGTTTATCCGCTGGTCATTTGACATGACGAACGACTTCTGAAGTCTTCATTCAGCACAAGATGCTGTAGATTCCCGTCAGTAACACTTTCGGTCCGCTAGTAAAACGTAGTTCTATTAATCTCCGGTCATTACTCTTGAACCAGAACCGGATGTAAGTTGCAAAAAGCTAAATTTTGGAACTGAAATTGAATTGTAGAACTGAAACTGAATGGTGAGAAGTGAATCTGAAATTATTCAAGAACTAAATTTTTAAAGGATAAAATACAGTTTTAAAGCAAATGAATTCCTTTTCAAAATATAAATTCAATTTCAATTTAGTGATGATCATTTTCAAACCAATAAATTGAATTTCAAATTAGACTAATTCATATTCAGTTTTTAAAAGCATTATTCAAGTTACAATTCAGATCCAATCCGAGCAATTCAAATTCAAATTTAACTTATTCAAATTCAGTATTTTACTGAGCCAACTGAAGACCAACGGACTACAGTAAAAGGTGTAAATCTGAAAGGGAGATCAGAGAAAGAGCTGTGTTACAGGAAATGTGACAACGGAGAACTGAGGTTTTGGGCATACAGTGATGCTGATTGGGCAGCTGATGTAACAGATAGACGTAGTACAACTGGTTATTGATAAGTCTGGCTGGAAATGGTCCTTTAATTTCATGGAAAACCAAAAAGCAACCTACTGTTGCATTATCTACCTGTGAAGCTGACTTCATTTAGCTGCAACCCTACAGGAGTGTCTGTAGTTAATGCAACTGTTACAGGGTATTGGTGGACAGAAATATGCGCCGCCAAAAGTTCACGAAGATAACCAGGGTGCAATTGCGTTGGCTAAGAATCTTGTAACAAGACAGAGATGTAAACATGGTGACATAAAGTATGACTTTGTAAGGTCAACTGTGAGTTAGGGAAAAATAGCTCTGGATTATTGTCCAGACTGATAAGAAGGTAGTAGATGTAATGACAAAACCTGCAATAAAAGTTAAGCTGTTTAATTTCTAAAAATTTATGTTTGGACATTAACCAGGTATACGAACAGGTTTACAGTACTGGGTGAGAAACCCTATATGTGTTTTGTTACTTAAGAGAGTGATAATATGAGAGGAAGATGGGGTTTTGACATGAAGAAAGGAAATGCTCTCAATTATGGAAATGGCCAGAGGATTTGTGTTCCGTTTGATGCGTGATGTACATGTGTGTGGCTGTTAATAAAGTTGCGCTCTCGGGGCGTGTTCATTCACCCAAAATGGCTGAAGACTGATGTGTGTTTATTCCTTCCTTATTATCGTCAGTGCAGTTTACTATTTGATGTCGAATTTCCCTGTATACTTTCCTTTCATACTTCTGCTAACAGTTGGGGATTATAATATTCATGTTTGTTTTACTTTATGGTTTATCCTTTTTAACATGGAAATTTGTGATGCAGTGTTTATAGACCAAGTGTTAGAGTTGATCATTTTAAGATTGTCATTTGTGCAAAGTCACATGACCATTACTTCGATGTGTCCTAATATGGTTGTCATTGTGCAGAAAGATGAGGACGATGCTTTATTGTCAGTTTTAGAAGTGCAGACATGAGATGTAGGAAGCAGCCTCGTCGCTATAATTTTCTGTTATACATTTAGAAACCAGAAGGTTCTATTCTTCTAAGCTGCAAGACTGTTTACTTCTGCTTTTTACATGTCAGCTCGTTGAAAGGTCGCATCCTGTGTAGGGCGACTGAAAAGCTTGATAAGAAGCCGGGCCTTGTATGCAGTGTTGGGGAGTAACGGAATACATGTACCGCCGTTACGTATTTAAAATACAAAATATGAGTAACTGTATTCCGTTACAGTTACCGTTTAAAAAGGTGGTATTTAGAATACAGTTACTTTGTTGAAATAAATGGATTACACGGCGGTACTTCCCTGTTTCATATTGTGGCGGGTCAGGACTGTTTGGGTTTTGTTTGACAGCTACGTTCTGTTGTTCCAGGCGGCAGCGTTACGGTTGCCATGGTTACAGGGTGACGCTCTCTCTCTGCGTTTCCTGGGTGAGAGAGGCCTTTTTGTTGTTGTGCTAAGCTAATAGGCAGAATGCTACAGGTATAGCTCTAAAGAATGTAGCATCATAGGCAGTGTAGTCCTGCTGCAGGGAGAATGGACTGCCATACACGTTATGTGTCTGTGAGCGAGGGAGGGAGAAAAAGGAAAAGTACGAGCTGTCATCGAGCAGAAACGGGAGCTGGAAGCATGTAAATATAATAATAACCACTGCAGCCAAGAAGAGAGCCTGACGAGCCCAGTTGTAAGTAAGCTATTAAGACTCTACTGTACACCGTGTTCGTGTTTTCCTCCAAAAACAATAAGTTCCGTTGGAGCAGCCTTTCAACGCCTCTCTCTGTCTCTGCTAGCAAAGTTGACCCAGACAACAAAGTAAAGTTAGTTTTCGGCTACGAGCCGACACGAACCCACCGTATTAGCCAGAGGTCCCTTTACTACGCTTCGGAGCCGCGGACCTTCAGTAACAGTAATAAATCACAGCAATAGTACATTCATGTAGTTGTAAACAGCATGATAATATATTAAGTAATCCAAAGTATTCAGAATACGTTACTCTCATTGAGTAACGTAACGGAATACGTTACAGAATACATTTTGGGGCATGTATTCTGTATTCTGTAATGGAATACATTTTAAAAGTAACCTTCCCAACACTGCTTGTATGGTATGGCAGAAAACACACATACACACACAGAATACAGACGCTGACGTTGCTTAGACGTTGCCTTAACTGTCATGTGATTTATTTAACTGTGTATAGCTGCTTAACCACTGATGGCAATAAAAAGAGGCAAAAGAGGGAAGTGGTTTGAAGTTGTTGCTTAGATGGGCGAGTTGCAACACCACTCACCCGGACGCTTCCCTTGCAGGCAAGAAAACCAGTTCTGAGCTCTGAGTGTCTGTTTTGTTCACAATGACAGGTCTCTGAGACAGCAAGGTCTGTGAGTTTAGACCTAACAAAATGCCTGCTTTATATTATTTAACTCCCTTTATATAACCTGTTAAACACTGCGCTTCTGCTCGGTACCGCTATGTTTTTAACCTCGCTGCCTCGCTGCTATGTACAGTATTTCTGCTTAGTGATGTGTCGGTCGTGAACAAAATGGCTCTTAGAGCCAGCTCTTTGAAGTGAACGACGCAAGCCAGCTCCTTATTGGGAGCCGTGATTTTTTTAAAATTCTTTCTCTCACCCTCTCTCTCACACTTTTTTTCGCTTCACTCCACATGTGAGCTTTGTGCTTGCGCTGAGCAGAGGGGGGAGGGGCGATAGTTATACTCGCAGTAGCACAGGAACAGAGCGGGAGGAAAAGAGAGAGAAAGAGAGCCAGGGACAACAACAAGAGACGTATCTGCTTTGGAATTAGTACGTGTTTTGGAGTTTGTATGTGATTCGGGGTTTGTATGTGCTTTGTCTCTAGGGGCCACCGTAAATATACTTTTTTTATTCACTCCACATAAAATGTAATAAATAAATTATAAAATACAAAAAAACAACTATTTACATTTCAACTTTTAACTATTTAAATTTTCAGCTTTTTCCTTTTAAACAAATTTAAAGTGAAACAACACAAAACACTGCAAACCACAACACAATAAAATATAAATTAAAATATGCAAAACAAAAAGAAGATACACATTCTCTGTAATATAGGCCTGGGATGATTTTTTGGGAGAGGGTTTTCCTGCTTGGAATTGCATACATAGGATTCACTGCATGAATAAACTTTCTGAATCCTTTATCATCTGCAACTGAAAATAATTGTGGATGATTACTATACCTTTCTAATTTGACGATGTTGTCTCTTGTTGTTGTCCTTGGCTCTCTTTCTCTTTCTGCTTTGTCTCTAGGGGCCACCGTGTATACTTACATATAAACATATATAAAGAAAACCACGTTTTTTTTACATTACTAATTCCTTTTGTGCATAACAACCTGAAGAGCCAGTTGGGAGCCAGAATTTCAATCACTATTTCTGCTGTGTAAACACAAAGAGCAGGAGGGAGGAGCAATTCTGTTTCAGGTTTCCATGAAATCACGTGACCCAGACCATCAGTTCCCTCCCCTCATGTAATATAAAACTCTCTTTTGTTCTTTCTCCCCCTTCTCCTTCACAGAACTTCCTGAAACGCACAACAGAGGTAAGATCGCTTCAGTTTGTGGTCAAACAATCTAGACTCAAACAACTGCAAACAGATTTAAATTATTAAAATTATTATTATTAATTATTTAATAATGGAATTAAAATAGACCTAATAACACAAAACTTTATCTTTTGAAAATGCTGAAAGTGAGAACATCTATACCTATCCTTACTTTATTTTAAAATGGTTCAAAATTGGTTATATATATTTGTAGTAAGTGCCTGAGCACTAAAAGTGTGAACGCCCCAATGTATATCCTCCACCTTTAGAAATGTATTTACTCCTTTATTTCCCCTTAAATTGAGCCACATTTGTAGTGCATTTGTGGGTTGAGCAGTAGAGTTGACTTGGTTGCACCCATGACAGACTTACCAAATCTTCTCCACTGATACCAAATCACTTTTTCTGCTCTTGTTTTGAGCTTCTGGTACTACAAGTGCTGCTAATCAGGTGCCTGGTAGTCTTGCTGGCAGTTGCCATAGATGCCCTTCAATGTCAGGCCCAATTGCGCTGGCGTTGACAACATGTGCACTGGAACCTGAAAATGTGGAAGAATGCTATGTTCAGTTATGAGTCCAGAGTCTACCTTACAGCAGATGGATCATAGGGTCAGCGGCCTCCATCAGATCACACTTGTGATGCTGAAGATATTTGGGCTATTCTTTTTACTAACTGCTTGAATCCATAAACACTTAATAATAATATTCTCTTAGCCAGTTTCTTAGTGAAGCCAGTTTTTGTGCATAACAAATTAAGCTAAACATGTTTCCTAAAATGCTGCAGGACAAGCAAGTAAGTCATTAAAATCTTTTAATTAAAATCACTATATCCAAAAAGAAGGGTTAATGAGAAAGAATGAGAAAATTAACAATATTATAACTGGGAAAAGGGAAAAACCAAACAGAGTAAATTGTGAAAAACAAAAGTTTTATTAAAAAGGAGTCAAGTCAAAGAGACAGCTACACTGTTATTTCTGTCATAACAGGCTGTGTGATAGACAGGATTTGGACCCCGATTTAGGACTTTGAAAGCACTAGTTAACTCCAAACCAGCTTTAATGGTGTGTCTTTAACACAATACAAAGTCCAATGCAGAAGCTAAGCAGGAGCAGGGAAACAAAGCCTGGAAACACAGAGCAGGGAGAGACAACTACATGGGGAACAAGAAAAACATGTCTATCCACACACATATAAATACCCCACTCACTGACTGAGCTGCTCTTCACCAGCTTATATACTGCTGGGTGGCTGATTGCTGAATGCTGACTGCAATGCACTTGATGTGGCACAGCTAGTTTTTACAGAAAATGACGGGGTAAACTAGTTTCTGAGTAAATTGTCAACCAACAATTTATTTGTTAACAATTTTTCATTCTTCTTTTTGTTTTGTTTTTTTAAATCTAGGAACAAAGACCTGGAATAACAGAACTGTGTGGAGATTCATTTACCACCCCATCATAATGGCAGCAACGTAAGTAATTCCATTCCTTGTCTTTTACTTAGTCGGTTTTAAATTTAAACTAATAAGTATTTCTCCAATTTTAAAAATGTTGATATTGCAACAGTTATTGATTAAATGCTTTTCGTCAAAGTTTTACTCCAGTCCGTATGTCACGGTTTGCCAGGGCAAGCCGTGGGGAATGTTGAAGAAAGGACCCAAATGCTGGACTTAGTGCAATGAACAGTGCATTTATTTACAGTGGGGGTAAATGTACACCACACAATAAGTCTCCAGAGTGCTCCCTCAACTCCTGTGTCGTGCCTTCTCCCAAGTGCTGGTATTCCGTGCTCTCTGCTCCTGTGCCCACGCACACCCCGTGCGTCCTGCAGTCCCGTGTTCCGCTCTCCTGAGGAAAAAACAACAGACGCAGCCGTTATGGCACCACTCCAGCAAGCATACACTTGACAGTACTTGAGACACTGACATGGAGTCTAACTCAACGATCCTGCGCCGGAGGAAGCTCCATCGCTCTGTTAAGTAGCTCCCCCAACGAGCCTGATCAGAAGCAGGTGTGTGGGAACCTAGGCGTGACCAGCAGCTGGCAGGGCCACACCCATCAGGCCTGCAGGTGGCTGTCCTTCATCCTCCAGCCACACCCGCAGACACACACGTACACACACCAGCATGGAACACAAGAGCACAGTGCAGCAAACATACACCCAATAATAATAATAATAATAATAATAATAATAATAATCCACACTGTTCACGGACCCCGAGTCCCAGAACCGGGTCCGTGACACCGTATGTCCATCATACACATTTTTGTTATCTTTTTGGTCTTCTGCACTTGTGTTACATAACTTTCTGGCACTATTCCATAACTTTCCGGGTGCAATTCCCAGACCTTGTCATCCATCATTTTTGAGTCCAAAAGTCAGCAAGACAACAAATGCCAGTCCAGTCGAGAGTATAAACATTTAATCGTCCTGACAACTTTGTCTGGTTTGCTGCCAAAGGAAGGCTACTATATTTGTTAAAGAAGAGTTTTTCACAACTGTGGGCAGTGAAGATGGGCAGGGTGCAGCCTCAGCAGTGCCAAGTTTAATTAACCCTATGTTTAGACTTGTCACCGTTGGCCATAACATGACGAAAGGTTACTTACTGAGCGCCTGCCCAGTTAAGAACAAGGTAACATTTATAAAAGCTGGGGAGAAGCCAGCAGCACCAATCCGAAACATCTCTCCTGGCCTGTTGGCAATGGCACACGATTGGGAGCTGAGAGTTGACTTGGCAAAGCTGTTAAAGTTCCCCGAAGCGGTAGCCAAGACAACTCTGAGGCCAGACATCGTTGTTACTTCAGTTGTCTCCAAGCAATTTTTCTGGAGCTTACTGTGCCTTTGGAAGACCGTATGGAGGAAGCTCATAAGAGAAAGAGGGCAATGTATTCCGAATTAGTGGAGGAGTGCCGGAGTAATGGCTGGCGAGCAAGATGCCAACCCATTGAAGTGGGATTTTGAGGATTCACGGGTCAGTCCCTTGGCAGGTCATACAAAATGCTAGGCATTGTAGGGGCTAACCAGTGAAGAGCCATCAAGTTGGTCACCAACGCAGCAGAAGCAGCGTCGAGGTGGCTGTGGATCAAAAGAGGAGAGGCATGGCATGTTGGGTAGCGCTACCTGGACACAAGCTGGGGCTTGATCAACCCTGGCTCGGTCGCCTGGGAGAGGGAGTCTGATTGTTGAAAAACCCGAAACCCCCAATGACCCCAGGTTACATCACTGATGATGTGTCCAGGGGCTTCAGAGGGTGTATCATCAACTGATCCTAATTACTACATTTCCAACAGTATGGATCAACAGGTCCCTTTAGACTTTATTAATATAATTGTAGATAGTATTTGCCCTAAAGATAATGGTCTTGTGGATACACTGGATCATCCTTTAAGAAAGGAGATAAGAAAACACTGTCCCTGTATTCATTGCAACAGACCATCCAACCATTCATGAAAATAATCCACTAATAAACCAAGTTTACAGTAGGCACTGGAACTCACAGCTAAACTCTGTACATCACACTGCTGGAATAAAAACCACCTGTTCAGTTGTTGCTGCATGAAGAATGCAGAATGCTATGTCAGCTCAAGATTATGATCTATATTAACTGAAAAAGTGTGCTTAAGATTGTGTGTGATAAGTGTTCATTAGTAATGTCTATTTTACTTGGGGCTTGGATCAGTGATGGATGCAGGAAATTTCACTGCTGTGACAGAAATCCAAAAAGGGAGGAGGAAAAACGTTTCACTGGCTCAAAGCAGGAAAATATAAGAAAATAAGACGGATTTCATTTTATAGTCTAAGCACAGATTTACTAAGTGAGGTAAATTATTGTGATGGCACAATGGCAGCACGACCTACTAATTAACAACTCACAAATAATTTATAAACAAACAGGCAGCCAGATCACCTCAGTAAAAAACAGCATTCCAGTGAGAGAATGTAAATTAGTGGCCCAAAGCATGAGGGAGAATGTTGCTAACCAAAACAATCCAGTGTGATCTCAGGTTTGACACAAGTTTTTTTCCTTCTGAAAACAGTGAGGCAATTCAGAAAAATGAAAGGAGACTAAAGGACAAATTAATTTAATCACAGAGCACTGTGCAGTTCTGAGGATAAGGACTAAAGAGCTAAAGCATTAGAAACTGAAATCTCTGTGGACCAGTTTATCTGTGCGATGTGCAGAAGAACACAAAACATTATTTACCATCAGATCACGTGATGTCTCAATTATTATGTTACTGTAGCACATGCATGTATGTGTGCATTTATTTTAAATAAAACATTGCAACATTTAGGTGTTAATCTAAGGCAGTAACACTTTTATTAGTTATAGATTCAGCAAGGACAAGCTGCTTGCTGTGTGTGCACTGATGAGAAAAATAAGCTAATTTCAGTTTATGTTTGCTCTGTTGCATTAAAAATAGTTTTACTGAGGACCAGTAAGGGGAGTTTGCCTCTAAAGACTTAGTGTGAGGATTGCGTGAAGAGTTTTAGGAATAAGCCGAGGTTCAGCGATTACAGCTTTGAGCATCCATGCAAAGTCCTGATTACACACTCTTATGAAAACATCTTCCCGTCCTAAAAATAAACTCTTTGTCACAGTCTCACACTGACTGGGTGTAGAGTGAATAGAGGACCTAAATGCAGACCAAAAACAGAATGTAAATAATCAAAAAACAAGCCATTTATTATGGCTGATAACAGGAGTACAAAAACAAGGCAAAGTGAACAGGAGCAAACACTAAACTAAAATCTAAACTGGAAAAAGCTAAAGTGCCAAACATGATTCAGGGCAGGAACATGTGAGAAACTATGAAGGAAATCCATGAACATGAAACATGAACAAGACCTGAACTGAATCATGAAATACCTGCGTTTGACATCACATGGTGTAAGGAGAAAATCTCAGGAAGCAAAGAATCACGGGCCCAGAGTTAATTCATGTACATGGGCGATTTCTGAGCACGATCTGTCAACTACAGAGTCGTGCAGGAATGCACGCCGGGCATCTGCTCACACTTTATTATATACTGTCTTACTCATGGGTGGAGTACAAGTTAAGGAAAAAACAACTTCTTATCTGGTGATTGCATACGAGGCACAGGGTGCAGCCTTGCAAGACAAAGATGAACAAGTTGATTAACGATCTTGTAGTGGGTGTTGCCTAAACTTGAGCAACTTCCTCATGTGGTCACTTTGTTCCAGTTAAAGAAATGCTGACACGCTATGTACAGGCATTACTGCGAAATTCAAATAAAGCTAAACATAAGCAATTATCACAGTTGAATAAAGTAATAAAATTCAAAATCTTTTAACACATGGTGAAAGGAAAACAGATGGCTTGACAAAGACTGAATGAAAACACACAGACTAAATACACTGTTGAGGTTTAAATTTATCATCTTAAATGCTTATATGCTGATTATATTGCTTTATAAGAAAGGCCCAACTCTGAGCACACTCTCTGCCAAAAGTCCTGACAGGAAACGACATGTTTTTACAGAACATGCTTTTGCAGGCAGAAAGTGAAACTAAGCAGAGTGTTAGATCGAAACTTAAAGTGTATGTGACGTCGAGAGGTACAAAATAACCTGGCTTCCTGTTTTTCTGCTTGAGACTGGCTGATGTGAGCAGGCGTTTCTGTGTGTGCTCTGTCTCCATATCCCGGGATATGTAAGATTAAAGATCATTTTTAAAGTAAAAAGACCACTTTGAGCCTTGTGTTTTCTTGGCCCTGAAGAATCCAAAAGAACAGATTTTAACAACACACAGGAGGTGATCAGGGGAAGTGGAAACACATGGGAAACAGCTGACACAAATAAAAGTAACATGACACCTGACTCTTCAAAATAAAACAGAAAACACAGAGACGTAGGCATGACAATGTTGCCTCCCTAAGATGATGACCAGAGGGGCAACTGGTTTCCTGTTCAACAACGTGTGGTGCTGTGATAAAGAATAGAAAAAGGGACACACGTTGAGCTGATGTCAGTTTCACAACAGGAAGGTTTATTCTTCACAACAGCTTAGAACAGCTTCAGGTATCACCATACTAACTGTAAAGAAATGGCCTTATGTTTCAGTCCAGTTTACCATACATGGCCACAATTCCCTGAGCTAGAGACTGTATAAATCTCTCAATACAACTTTGACAAAACATAAACAAAATGTTGCTTAAATCCATTGATAATATCAGATCCACAATGTATCACAATAAACACATTTGTTTTACAAAGATAAACACAACACAATAGTGTACTCTGTACTTCATTTTTAACTACAATTACAAACATCATAAAATGAACTCATTTTTAAACATTTTAATTCTTGTTCAGCGCTAAATTATTTATGTGAAATGTATTTCCACTGTACTGACAATGTAACTTCTGTTTTTTTTAAAATATAGCTATTTTACTCTTTACAAGAAAATAATGTCTTTGACATAAAACAAACATATTCACTGTTCTTATAGAACCTACAACTATATAGAGTGCAATGCTCCTTTAACAGCGTTCACTACTACTGTGCAGTCAGCATTGATCAAACAGTTTCCTTATAACACTCTATAAATGTCTTTGTATTAAACCACAACTTGTTCTTGTAACCACAAGATCAACCAGAAGAATAAAACATAGTATAAAACCCATTTATCAGAGTGCATAATACATTAACAGTTCACAGTCCAGAAGTCTCTCACAGGTCAGATTAGCTTCCCCACACACACTCAGTATCCCACATTAGCCAAGTCCGCTAGCATTAGCATCATTTAGCCTGCAGCCTTAACCCACAATTCAGACACAACTCAGAACGAATCCATTTCTTTAGCGAGTTGCGCTCATTACCCACATAAACAACATCGTCCGTTTGTAAGGTCTGCAGTATACATTCATTTAAATGCATTTACTAACCTGTGATAAAGAATAGAAAAAGGGACACACGTTGAGCTGATGTCAGTTTCACAACAGGAAGGTCTATTCTTCCTCTGTGCCCCAAAACGCTACTCGATACCACTGCGCGTAATGCGCCCTCTAGCGGCTAGGATAGCATTTCAAATGACAGGTACAAAAATACAATCACAACAAAAACCTTTGGGGGGGGGGGCTGTTTTCCCCAGTTTATTTCTGATACCAGATTTTACTAGAAAGCTATTTTCAACTCTCTACACTCTCCCCCACTTAAAAGAATGTCTCCTGACATTTGTTTCTTCATGTGTGGACCCATCAGTGTATGAGTATGCAGTCATTGTGGTAGTACGGCTGAGAATAGATGGGGTGAAAGAATGATGGGACGCCGTGTGTCCACATCCAGGGTTGGCTAGCTGAAAGGGTGTTCATATCTGCCCTCCAGTGACAGTATGATGGCTGACCCAGTGCGTTGTACGTGAGTCTTTCTGCTGGTCTCCCCTTCCTCTGTGACCTCCTTACAAAGTCATTTTCTCTATTTTCTCCATCCATTTCCTCCATGTCTTTTTCTGCTAACTCCTCAGCCTCCACAACATCTTGCTCTCCCCCGTATTCTGGTCTGTCAAGAGGACAGAACTCTCTTGCTGTTGCACGTAGCTTGGGCTGACTTTGAGAATCCTGCTTTGGAATGACAGTTTCCTGTTGCTGAGGGTGCTCTTGTTGAATAGCAGGTCCTTGTTGTTGAGGGTTCATGAGTCTGTAGCATGGAATCTTCCTCCGGAGGTCATGGTGGTAGGTATAACTATCTTCCTCATCTGAGCTACTGGTCGCCGTTTCATTGACATCTCTTACAGGTTGTCTTTGCCTTCACGTCCTTTTTTGTCTTTTCTTCCACAGGAAGTTCTTCCTCAAAAGGTAAGTCGTTTACTGGTAGTAGGAGGTTTCTATGAAGAACCCGCATGGCTTTACTACCTCTCTCTGGCTGTACCTTATAGACCGGTCCATCTCCCAATCTCTCCACCACGCGATGTACTACCTTCTCCCAATAGGCGTGGAGTTTTCCTGGCCCTCCTCTCTCTGACAAATCTTTCACCAGTACTCTGTCACCTGGCTGGAGAGTGATACCTCTTACATGTCTGTCGTACTGCTTTTTGCTTTTGGCTGAGGATTGTCGGCTGTTATTTGCAGCTATTTGGTAAGCGACTCGCATCCTCTCTGCCCACTTTTGGACAAACGTTTGGTGGTTTTGTGCCTCAGTGTCTTTCCCTTGGTGAAAAAGTAGGTCAACTGGTAGCCGTGGAGCCCTGCCATACAAGAGAAAGAATGGAGAGTACCCTGTTGCATCATGTCTTGTGCAATTGTAGGCATGCACGATCTGAGGCAGATGATCTTTCCATTCACTCTTTTTCTCTTCTTGTAGGGTGCGCAGCATTTGGAGAAGTGTGCGATTTAATCGCTCCACTGGATTGCACTGAGGATGATAAGGAGTGGTGCGTGAGTGTGCAATTCCTGATAGTTGTTGCAGTCTTTGGAACAGGCTGTTTTCAAACTCACGTCCTTGGTCGTGATGCAACTTCTCTGGATACCCAAAGCGAGGAATAAAGTCCTGAAATATCTTTTCAGCAGCTGTCTTTCCTGATTTGTTTCTCGTTGGGTATGCCTGCGCAAAGCACGTGAAGTGATCAACGAGGACAAGGATATACTCATATCCTCCTTTGCTTGGCTCCAAGTGCAAATAGTCAATAGAGACCAACTCAAAAGGTGCACTGGTGGTGAGGGATCCCATTGGAGCTCTCTGTTGGATATTGGGGTGCTTCTGTTTAATACACTGGCATTTTTTTGTCACGTATTCTTCCACATCTTGCTGCATGTACGGCCAATAGAACCGTTCTCGGGCCAGATGGATCACCTTTTCAGAACCTACATGCCCCATGTCATCATGTAAGCTTTTCAGTACCACTGATTTGAGCTGTTCAGGGAGGACCAGTTGTCGGTTTTGGTTTGTTTTTCGGTAGAGTAGTCCATTTTCTACTTCTAACTTGTTCCACTCGTAGAGCAGTCTCCTTGTCTGTTTAGACATTGTTTTTTTCTCTTTTTCATTTGGAGTCCAAGCTCTCAGTTTCAAAGAAATAACTTCTTTAATAGCTGGATCTGCTTGTTGTGCAGCTCTAATATCTCTGGGAATGATGCCTGAAACGCTATTGTGTGGTACAGCATTTCCATCATCACCATTTAGTTGCAATGCAGCCACCCAGGGAACATCATTGTTTTGTACCATTTTTGTCCCCTGCCACACAGCAGAGACCACCTCCGGTGACACTGTCTCTGTATGGTCACTCATCTGCTGCTGCAGGTTCACGGGATACCTGGACAACATATCGGCATCAGCGTTCCTCTTTCCGGGTCTATACTTAATGTCAAAATGAAAATCCGCCAACTCCCCAACCCATCTGTGACCCACAGCATTTAGTCTTGCTGAACTCAGGATGTAGGTCAAGGGGTTATTATCGGTATAGACCGTGAAAGTTGGTGCATAATACAGGTAATCCCGGAACTTGTCGCAAATAGCCCATTTAAGTGCCAGGAACTCAAGTTTGCCCGAGTGCAGATGATAGTTCCTCTCTGCAGGTGTTAAGGTCCTGGAGCCGTACCCAATGACACGCAGTTTGTTGTTTTGGTGTTGGTATAATACAGCTCCCAGACCTTCGTTTGAAGCATCCGTGTGTAACACAAATGGAAGATCAAAATCTGGGTAGGCCAGGATGGGGGGGTTTGTCAACATGTCCACCAACCTGGACACCACGTTCTGATGTTCAGTAGTCCAAGTGACAGGTGAGCGAGAGGGAAGTTGCCCCTTGTTCCCTTTGGTCGCTGGACTTTTTCCCTTAACAGTCTGAGGCTTGATGGCATGACCTGTCTCAGCTGGGCTTTGGAGAATTTCAAACAAGGGCCTCGCCAGTCGTGAAAAGTCTTGGATAAAGGACCAGTAGTAGCTGAGAAATCCAAGCAATGTCCGGACCTCTCCAACTGTGTGAGGCTTCTTGTCTTTCAGGGCTAGAACTGCTTCCAAATCCTTTGGATCGATCTGAATCCCTTCTCCTGACAGCACTCGCCCGATGTACCGAATTTGTCTCTTAAAGAGCTCACATTTGGCTGGGCGAAGCTTAATGCCGTGTTGTCGCATCCGGTGGAACACTTGTCTTAGATGGTCTACATGTTCGTCAAACGTTTTGGAATAGCAAAGGACATCATCCAAATACGGCACGCAACACTCGTCTCTGATGCCCTCTAACACTCCCTCCATGCACCTCTGGAAGGCAGCTGGTGCATTTGTCAGTCCAAAGGGTATTCGTACCCATTCGTAGAGTCCCCAGGGTGTGCTAAAGGCAGTTAGATGTCTTGACTCCTCATTCACAAACCCTTGATGGTACGCACTCCCTTGGTCCAAGATGGAGAACCATGAATTGCCTCCTAGGCTGTCCAACAAATCCTGGATCCGTGGGAGTGGATGGCGATCTGGGACGGTTTTGCGGTTAAGCTCACGGAAGTCAACACACAGGCGAAGACTGTTGTCTTTTTTTCGCACACACACTACAGGTGAGGAATAGGCAGAAACAGACTTCCTAATCCACCCCCTGTTTAGGAGATTTTGGATATACTCCTTCACCTCCTTAATCAGTGGCCGTGGAATGGAATTGTAGCTTTTTTGAACTGGAGTGTCATCAGTTGTATTGATTTTGAGCTGTAAGCCAGGGACACACCCAATGTCTCCTTCATCATGAGCAAACACGTCTGATTCCTCATAAAGCATTTGCCGTACCGTGCTCTGGTCAGGCTCCGGCAGGTGATCTAAATCCACATTTGGATGCCATCTTTCCTCCACACTGCCAGCCCGGCGATTTTCCTTCCAATTACTTTGTTCTTCACTGGTCGGACTTGTTTGGGTAGCGCACAGAAGGGTGTCATTGTGTGGTTCCCCAGGCCCCTGCATAGTTGGATGGATGTTTACAGGTGTGCTTTCAATAATTTCTTCAATGAATCCTAAAACTGCTTTTGGAGGTAAAAAAACATCATGCCTTGTTGAATTCTGGATTGGTATTCTCACTATTTTTGAGGCGCCGGCCGGCACTTCAACGAGCACAGGAAATAACTCCAACCCATCTGGCAAGTGACAGTCTACATTCGGCTCAAACAACATGACTCCTCCTCCAGGAAAAGCTCTCATGCGGCATTTCACCTGACAGATCTGACTGCAGGGGATGGTGAGTCCCTTCTTTCCAACTCGTAATACTGGACATTCTGACTCTTCCAGGGGTTGCTTTGTGTGAACCACCGAAACAAGACTTTCAGCATTACTCTTCTGAATTCTCAGGACTTCTGAAAGGAGACTCACTAGGTTGTCGTCGTCTCTTTGATCACCATTCCCTGCAATCATTTCTTGTATCACATTGAAGCCTAGTAGTGGGCTGCTCAACCCTCCTCGACTTACTAGCATGGGAACATGAAAAGCAACTGAGCCATGTCTGCTACTTGTGATCTCAAGAAAAACTTCTATCCACCCTTCAAACGGCACATCTGTCCCATTAGCTGCAGTGACTTTGAGTGGGTGATCTGAGAGTAGGCTTTCCAGTGGCCTAATTGTCACATTTGGCAAGGCTTTTTGCACCCAAGACTTCTCCACAATGCTTACTTGGGCCCCACTATCCAACAACATTTGAAGTTTGACCCCATCTAGATAACAAGTTACCATACACCTGCCCCCAATCAGCTGGGCAACACGCTCCCTTTTGGACACTTGACATGATTTTGAGGTCTTGGTTGAAGATGGAATTTTATCTTTCGGGTGCAGCTTCTCTGGAATTGGGGACTCTGCATTCTCCAAGGTCACTGGTGGTCCCTCCCCAGCGACCTCACACGGTTTCCCGACAGAGTTCCCTTTTGTAAGCAGCCAATAGCTCTGTGTCCCTCTTTTCCACATCGGAAGCAGTGTGAGCAGGTGTCATTTCCTTGGGATACACATTGGTGACATTTCCCTTTAACTTCAGGCTTGGCTGACTGTTTGGTGTGTGGCAAAGGGTTGTAGGTGTTTTCTGTTGCCACATTCACTACCGGTGTGATGGGTTTCTCCAAACTTTTGGCCAAAGATGACACTTGGGCCGTTAACTCCTGTATAGCACTGCGATTGGCCTGCACCTCTGCCTGCACTTGAATGGTATTCTGTTTGTCACTGTCCAGCTGGGCTGTATTGATACTGATTGCTTTTTGTTTGCATACCTGTCCCAACCTGGTTTTCCTCTCGGTGTCCTCCCTCAGTGATCTTGTGATCACATCGAGTATAACGTCATCAGTCACATTCATGTCTGAAATATGTGGTTGAAGATCTCGTCTGATGTATGAGCATTTTTCATTCATCCCCTGGTAAAGCGAATGAAGAAACACTCCCTGCACCAGTTTGCTATCATATTGAAAGTCTGTACCTTGTTTAGAAGCAAACATTATACGCTGCTTGACCCCCATTAGTCTATACATAAACTGTTGTGGGCTTTCTTTGTCATGTTGCTTTGCGTTACTTAGTTCCTGGAACAATTCAGTACTGCTCTTATCCCTAAGGTGTGCTTTAAGGAACCTTTTTAACTCAGCAAGAGTCAGGGTGTCTTTGGTCATGAGCATGTCTTTAAAGGTACCAGACTTAATTATCTTGAGCACCGTTCTTAAGACCTCAGCTTCTGAGAACCCCTCAGCCAGACCTTCATCAATTTGTTTACATAGACAGTTAAAACTCAAATCAGAAGCTGAGTCTGAGATTTGACCACCATGTATCTTAAATTCTCTATGTGGTAACAATGCAGCAACATCTGTCAGTTTTACTAAACCAGTTACAGGATCAGCAATCACTGATGTTGGGATACTCTTTTTCATTACTGATGCTACTACTGCTGGTTCAGTCTCTGATACAGAAGCAGCATCCCCTTCATCAGATGCTTGACCAAGTTCAACAGTTACCTGGGGTGCTTGCAGGTCATAAATGAGGTCACGAAATGCAAGCAGACGAGACATGCCCTGATCTTCGAGGCTCTTCAGTCGTTCACTTCTCAGGAAGTCAACAATAAAGTCAAAGAGCTCCACCTCCGTTGCATCCTCACCGGGAACATCTTCCACCTCTTCTTCTTGACACAATACTGCAAGTTTATGTAGCAGGTCCCTGTTAGCGGCTGTGGTCAGCTGATGAAGCTGGTTCTGGATCTCCCACTGTAGGTCGTGCAGAGTGGCCATGTCTGGATACCTGATGTCAATCGTTACTAATGCTGTGCATCACAGGGATATGGATCCCGCAATTCTTGGCTGATTAGCACCTGACCGCCATGGCACTAATCCCGGACGAGCCCCCAGAATTGTTGCCTCCCTAAGATGATGACCAGAGGGGCAACTGGTTTCCTGTTCAACAACGTGTGGTGCTGTGATAAAGAATAGAAAAAGGGACACACGTTGAGCTGATGTCAGTTTCACAACAGGAAGGTTTATTCTTCACAACAGCTTAGAACAGCTTCAGGTATCACCATACTAACTGTAAAGAAATGGCCTTATGTTTCAGTCCAGTTTACCATACATGGCCACAATTCCCTGAGCTAGAGACTGTATAAATCTCTCAATACAACTTTGACAAAACATAAACAAAATGTTGCTTAAATCCATTGATAATATCAGATCCACAATGTATCACAATAAACACATTTGTTTTACAAAGATAAACACAACACAATAGTGTACTCTGTACTTCATTTTTAACTACAATTACAAACATCATAAAATGAACTAATTTTTAAACATTTTAATTCTTGTTCAGCGCTAAATTATTTATGTGAAATGTATTTCCACTGTACTGACAATGTAACTTCTGTTTTTTTTAAAATATAGCTATTTTACTCTTTACAAGAAAATAATGTCTTTGACATAAAACAAACATATTCACTGTTCTTATAGAACCTACAACTATATAGAGTGCAATGCTCCTTTAACAGCGTTCACTACTACTGTGCAGTCAGCATTGATCAAACAGTTTCCTTATAACACTCTATAAATGTCTTTGTATTAAACCACAACTTGTTCTTGTAACCACAAGATCAACCAGAAGAATAAAACATAGTATAAAACCCATTTATCAGAGTGCATAATACATTAACAGTTCACAGTCCAGAAGTCTCTCACAGGTCAGATTAGCTTCCCCACACACACTCAGTATCCCACATTAGCCAAGTCCGCTAGCATTAGCATCATTTAGCCTGCAGCCTTAACCCACAATTCAGACACAACTCAGAACGAATCCATTTCTTTAGCGAGTTGCGCTCATTACCCACATAAACAACATCGTCCGTTTGTAAGGTCTGCAGTATACATTCATTTAAATGCATTTACTAACCTGTGATAAAGAATAGAAAAAGGGACACACGTTGAGCTGATGTCAGTTTCACAACAGGAAGGTCTATTCTTCCTCTGTGCCCCAAAACGCTACTCGATACCACTGCGCGTAGTGCGCCCTCTAGCGGCTAGGATAGCATTTCAAATGACAGGTACAAAAATACAATCACAACAAAAACCTTTGGGGGGGGGGGGGGGGGGGGGGGGGGGGGGGGGGGCTGTTTTCCCCAGTTTATTTCTGATACCAGATTTTACTAGAAAGCTATTTTCAACTCTCTACAACAACACAGGCTTGACAACATGAAACACGCAGAATACATGACTACTAACGCAGAAGGCCTGGGTGAAACATAACCTACACTAAACTTGAGGAAATTAAAGAATAATCATAGAACC
Source organism: Neolamprologus multifasciatus (assembly GCF_963576455.1). Taxonomy (NCBI): domain Eukaryota; kingdom Metazoa; phylum Chordata; class Actinopteri; order Cichliformes; family Cichlidae; genus Neolamprologus; species Neolamprologus multifasciatus. The sequence goes on from NC_140451.1 coordinate 20,391,015, forward strand.
TAACATCATCTTCAAAATATAACAAAAAAAGATCAAAACAAACTGAGAACGCAGCCCCTGACACTCTCCTAGTAGAAACGATCACAATCACAAAAGGCAGAAGATGGGATTTTTCTTCATGCTAGTCGCAAAAATACAGGGTGGGCCATTTATATGGATACACCGTGAAAAAATGGGAATGGTTGGTGATATTAAAGTCCTGTTTGTGGCGCATTAGTATATGTGAGAGGGCAAACTTCTCAAGATGGGTGGTGACCATGGTGGCCATTTAGAAGTCGGCCATCTTGGATACAACTTTTGTTTTTTCAATAGGAAGAGGGCCATGTGACACATCAAACTTATTGGTAATGTCACAAGAAAAACAATGGTGTGCTTGGTTTCAGTGTAACTTTATTCTTTCATGAGTTATTTGCAAGTTTCCGGCCACTTATAAAATGTGTTCAATGTGCTGCCCATTGTGTTGGATTGTCAATGCAACCCTCTTCTCCCACTCTTCACACACTGATAGCAACACCGCAGGAGAAATGCCAGCACAGGCATCCAGTATCCGTAGTTTCAGGTGCTGCACATCTCGTATCTTCACACCATAGACAATTGCCTTCAGATGACCCCAAAGATAAAAGTCTAAGGGGGTCAGATCAGGAGACCTTGGGGGCCATTCAACTGGCCCACGATGACCAATCCACTTTCCAGGAAACTGTTCATCTAGGAATGCTCGGATCTGGCACCCATAATGTGGTGGTGCACCATCTTGCTGGAAAAACTCAGGGAACGTGCCAGCTTCAGTGCATAAAGAGGGAAACACATCATCATGTAGCAATTTCAAATATCCAGTGGCCTTGAGGTTTCCATTGATGAAGAATGGACCCACTATCATTGTATCCCATATACCACACCAAACCATCACTTTTGTTGTTCCAACAGTCTTGGAGGGATCCATCCAATGTGGGTTAGTGTCAGACCAATAGCGGTGGTTTTGTTTGTTAACTTCACCATTCACATAAAAGTTTGCCTCTTCACTGAACAAAATCTTCTGCGTGAACTGAGGGTCCTGTTCCAATTTTTGTTTTGCCCATTCTGCAAATTCTGTGCTGCAGTAGCTGGAGTTTGTAAGGGTGCCATTTGTGAGTAGCTAATATCTGCCGAAGGAATGTTCGACTAATGCCACTCTCCAGTGACATGCGGCGAGTGCTACGTTGTGGGCTCTTGCTGAATGAAGCTAGGACAGCCACTGATGTTTCTTCATTAGTTACAGTTTTCTTGCGTCCACATTTTGGCAAATCCAACACTGAACCAGTTTCACAAAACTTAGCAAGCAGTTTGCTAACTGTAGCATGGGAGATGGGTGGTCTCGTAGGGTGTCTTGCATTGAAATCTGCTGCAATGACCCGGTTACTGCATTCACCAGATATCAACACAATTTCGATCCGCTCCTCAGGTGTTAAACTCTTCGACATGTCAATGGCTGTGAAGAAAGAGAAACTTGTAACTAACTCATGAAAGAATAAAGTTACGTTGAAACCAACCACACCATTGTTTTTCTTGTGACATTACCAATAAGTTTGATGTGTCACATGGCCCTCTTCCTATTGAAAAAACAAAAGTTGTATCCAAGATGGCCGACTTCTAAATGGCCACCATGGTCACCACCCATCTTGAGGAGTTTTCCCCCTCACATGTACTAATGTGCCACAAACAGTGTCACGGCTGGGGCGGCAGTCGTGTGGAGGGTGAGAAAGGAGGATCCAATGGCAGACAATGGTGGAGGTGCAAGTGGGTTTTATTTACAGTGCAAATAACAGAAGTGAGGGCAGGACAGAACATAAACCTAAACTGGGTGAAACTAACAAACAAACCTGGAACATAAGGTCAGCGGGAGAAACTCGGAGATAGCAGATGAGGACGGCAGAACAGAGAGACGTAGAGAAACCTAGGGAATGAATACAGACGACGCGACGAGAAGCACAGGCAGACACCAACTATAAATACACACACCAGGTAATCAGGAAATGGCACACAGGAGGGCAACACAGCTGGGAGGAATCAGGGCTGACGGGACAGGGGAAATGTAAACTGAACATACTCACATCAGACAGAGACCTTCACAATAAAACAGGAAACTCAGACACGAGGAACCAAACAAGACACAGAACTAAACAGACAGCTTTCCAAACAACAGGGTGACACGATAGACAGACAGAGACACAGACGCAGACTCAAAGGCAGACCGAATATAACACATAGAACTCAAACAATAATAATCATCATCATAATAAACTAGAAAATGATAATAAACTAAAAGCGCTGGGTCACCGACCCAGGACCATGACAAACAGGACTTTAATATCACCGACCATTCCCATTTTATTACGGTGTATCCATAAAAATGGCCCACCCTGTACTTCTGTTCACAACTTTCAGTCACAAAACTAACACTATGTCTCTTTTGTACAGTGGCTTGCAAAAATATTCGGCTCCCTTGAATTTTTCCACATTTTGTCACATTACAGCCACAAACATGAATCAGTGTTATTGGAATTCCACGTGAAAGACCAATACAAAGTGGGGTACATGTGAGAAGTGGAACGAAAATCATACATGATTCCAAACATTTTTTACAAATAAATAACTGAAAAGTGGGGTGTGCGTAATTATTCAGCCCCCTGAGTCAATACTTTGTAGAACCACCCTTTGCTGCAATTACAGCTGCCAGTTTTTTAGGGTATGTCTCTACCAGCTTTGAACATCTAGAGACTGAAATCCTTGCCCATTCCTCTTTGCAAAACAGCTCCAGCTCAGTCATGGGGTTCTTTGTCCCTCTTTGGGGGGAAACTCCCACTGGGTTTAAATCTGGGACTCTCCACCATTTGACCCTTAGAACTGAAGAAGCTTCTCAGATGAAAGGTGAAACGTCTTCAAGCAACTCAAAGAAGTCCAGACGCTTTTCTTTCGAGCTCCTTAGACTACGATGACCTGGATGACGGAGAACCTTCACAGACATCCCCACTGTCAAATATGGTGGTGGCAGCATCATGCTCTGGGGGTGCTTCTCTTCAGCAGGGACAGGGAAGCTGGTCAGAGTTGATGGGAAGATAGATGGAGCCAAATACAGGGCAATCTTGGAAAACCTCTTGGAGTCTGCAAAAGTCTTGAGACTGGGGCGGAGGTTCACCTTCCAGCAGGACAACGACCCTAAACATAAAGCCAGGGCAACAATGGAATGGTTTAAAACAAAACATGTCCATGTGTTAGAATGGCCCAGTCAAAGTCCAGATCTAAATCCAATCGAGAAACTGTGGCAAGATCTGAAAACTACTGTTCACAAACGCTGTCCATCTAATCTGACTGAGCTGGAGCTGTTTTGCAAAGAATAATGGGCAAGGATTTCAGTCGCTAGATGTGCAAAGCTGGTAGAGACATACCCTAAAAGACTGGCAGCTGTAATTGCAGCAAAAGGTGGTTGTACAAAGTATTGACTCAGGAGGCTGAATAATTACGCACACCCCACTTTTCAGTAATCAATTTGTAAAAAATGTTTGGAATCATGTAGGATTTTCGTTCCACTTCTCATGTGTACACCACTTTGTATTGGTCTTTCACGTGGAATTCCAATAACACTGATTCATGTTTGTGGCTGTAATGTGTCAAAATGTGGAAAAGTTCAAGGGGGCTGAATACTTTTGCAAGCCACTGTAAATCCAACATTTTTTTAATGTTATTTATTTATTTTTTTTTTACAAGGCTTTCAACTGCTGCAGACTGTAGTAACGCTAGACCCTAAATGTTCTTTCGTTAACATTCCAGCCTTTTTAAAGACATGACACAGGCTGTTCTCATTTATATAATCATAAAAGAAAACACTGTGGCGAAGTAAGATGCATGTTTTGTAGTCCATCGTCTGTACATTGTAGTTTCAACACTCTTTCACTTCTTTCGTTATCAGTTCTCCAAACAACTTTTCCAGGAGAGAAGGTTAGGAATAGGAGATAGGACTTTTGGAACATGGCCAATGTGAACATACTCAGAGATGACTGAACTTATATTTTTCAGCTATTCTGAAAAATGAAACTCAGAGTCGCCGATCTCAGGGTTAATCAACTTAGTTTATTTTTAAACTCAGAGTTTGTTGAACACGATTCCATGATACATTTACCTGTGCAATGAAGATAAGTTACTGATGTTTTTGTCTTTCTTAGTTTTTTGAAGTATCTTATATAGTCATCTTGAATGTTCGACAGTTGCTAATAATCTTTATTTCATGCATAGATTACTCTGGCTTATACTGTATGAGCTATACCAGAGAATTATGCTGGTGTGTATGGAAAAAACAATTATGACCATTCAAAGATTAAGCTTTTGGCCCCTAAACCCTGAGTTAAATTTTGTGAGAGTGGGGATAATTTTGACTAACGTAATGTTGGTTTTACTCTCGACACATTCCACACAGAAATTTGGTCAGAAGTGCTTTGCATGAAATTTAACACATACAGCAGGATTTAGCAGTACTTTTCAAGATGTAGATTATATTTTGTGAGCCAGCCATGTTTAAACTTAATTGCTTTTTTTTCTAAACCTAATATTATAGTTTGTCACGTAAACATGAAAGTATAACTAAATACAAAGCAGTATTTGCAGGCTAAATATAAAGAATATGTAAATTCTTTTAAGCAGGGGCATTTGTTCCCAGTGCATCATGGGAAGAAAACTTGATTTTTATATGAATCATTTTTAAATGGTATAGTATATTTCAACACTTCTAAGGTTTAATATGCTAAGACCTAACTGGTTCTGGTTTGGATGGACCTAAAAGTTAAAAGAACAACAAAACATGTGACAAATTACTAATAAAATAAAACATATGAGGAAACTATAACATGCAGACATGTCAATAATTGTATCAAAACAGTCTCTTGTTAAATAAACAGCTGATTGGTCCAATAAGGCAAAAACATTATCCAGATGCTCTCAGATTTACAAGCACTCAAGGGAAGAGTAAAAAGCATTTAAAATGGTTTTTAAATCAGCTTATCAACTTTTTCTACAGAAACAGTAACACCTCATCAAAATACGAAGATATCATCAATAAGAGTATTCGGATCTGTTCAGGACCTCCTGCTGTCTACCAGCTGACAATAAAGATGGAGACCATTGGAAATGAAAGAAGAGTTACCTTTGGTGAAAAGAATGTGAACAAGATAAATAAAACCATCTTACTTGTTGGTGAAACAGGAGCAGGAAAATCTACTGTGATCAACGCTCTGTTCAACTACACCATTGGAGTGAACTGGGTGGATTCAGTCTGGTTTCAGATAGTTCAAGAGGATGCGAAAAAAAGGCGGACGGAAAGTCAGACATCACATGTGATCGTGTACGAGATCTTTGGTTTCGAAGATGAAACTCTTCCCTACTCTCTGACCATCATCGATACTCCTGGATATGGAGACACCAGAGGAATTGAACATGATGACAGCATCAGTGGAAGATTATTAGACTTGTTTCGATCAGAGGATGGAGTTCATGAACTGCATGCAGTGGGTTTGGTGATGAAGACAACAGATAATCGACTGACTGACAGACTGAAGTACATATTTGATGCAATGACATCTCTGTTTGGAAAAGACCTGGAGAAAAATATTGTAGCCTTGATCACACACTCAAATGGAAGAAAACCCACAATCCCTCTTCAAGCTATTGAAGATTCAAACATTAAATGTGCCAAAAATGAGAAGAATCAGCCTGTGTACTTCCTGTTTGATAACTGCCAGCATGAAGACCGAACAGAGGAAATAGAACACCTGGAACATGCTGATAAAGTCACAATGACAGGAATGAAAGAGTTTTTAGCCTTTGTAGAAAAAAATTCACCTCGAAAGCTGGTAATGACATCAGATGTTCTGAATGATCGCATCAGACTGACTGCCTGCATCCAAAACCTTCAAGAGAAGGTCAAACTGACTGATATGAAACAGACAGAAATCAAACAGATTCAAGAAGCTCTGAGAAAACATAAGGAAGAGATGACAAAGAATGAAAAGTTCATTGTAGAAGTTGATGAGCCCTATAAATATAAAGAAATAATCCGTGGTGGGATGTGGGGCTTTTTTTTTTATCAAGGAGCTGTCTGCTGTACAGTCTGTGAGGAGAACTGTCACTCTTCTGGATGCTACATGGCCTGGTATCCAAAACACTGTGAGGTCATGAAAAATGGACGCTGCACTGTTTGTACTAAGAAGTGTCTTGCATCAAAACATGTGAAAGAAAAGTGGAGATATGTAACCAAGACACGAAAAGTTCTGAAGACTGAAACGACAATGAAAAAGAAATATGAAGACAATAAAATTGAAGGTCAGAACAAGTTGGATATTTTGGAAAGTCTTGAAAAGGAAAAGAACAAACTGACAACAGAGAAGTCACAGTTGCTGGATGAGTCCTACCAACATCTTGTCAGACTGGAGCAGATTGCTCTGAAAGCTGATTCAGCGTCCACTATTGTCCACTTGGACTTCCTGATTGAGAAGATGAAGGAGAAAGGAGACACAGAGAAGGTCCAGAAACTGGAGGAGATGAAAACCAGACTGGATGAAGGAACCAGAGCAGCCGTTCAATATATAAAAGTTAAACAAACAATGGGTGGGAAAAGCAAGTAAAAGAAGCCATGAAATAGGTGCAAGACATGCTTTTATGTCTTTAAGTTTCTAACAGTCTTTAAGTAGCTTCATTTTCGGAAATGTCATCACATTTAAAATTTTAATGTAGTTTTAAATCATTGTGTTTTATATGTGATTTATCCATTTTATTGTCACTCTTTTAATCATTATAATATAAATAGAGTTACAGTCTTCATTCTGCTTTGAGAGTTGTTCCCATGAGTTAGAACAGTAATTTATTAACTATTAAAAGTTAATAGTCGATGTATAAGCATGAAGCTAGTTTCTTGCAAATTATATCCTTAAACTGATGGAACCCAGTGTACAGAATGATGTGTGTATGAACTGGTATTTGTCTTTTAACATTAATTAAGTCCATTTAATGTTTTCTTATTATGCACCCAGAAACCCATTTATTAGCATGTGAGTGATTATTTTTTTTAAATGTAATTAGCAGTAGTAAGTAGCTCTTGACATGAACTTGTTTCCTGTTAGCTGTTTTTGAAGGTTTAAAAGAAAATCATAATTTTTGGATTTTATCTAATGATGCATCTGGTATAAAATAAAAACTGGACTCAATTATTTTCAGTGTGAGCTTTATTCTGCTGCTCCTCTCATGGCACCTCAGTGTCAGTAGGTGAGTTGTTGTGGGACAGTAGCATGTCAATGACGTGATCCAGAAAAAGTCCATGTTGTTGTCTTTCTAATCAGTGAGTACAGAGGATGTTAGGGACACTCAATTCAGACACAGTGTAGAAATATTCAGTCCAACTTTGATTCTTCAGTGTTTGTGAAGAGTCCAGTCCTCAAATCTGCTCTTCTTTCACTTTTATATCACTCCAGTTATTAGGAGTGGGTGTATTGATTCAATATCAATAGTATCAATGCTGGTATTGGTAGCATTGATATTGGTGGTCGATACTAGTGTGACAACATGTTCTCATCCCAGCACGTAACATACCGAAATGTGACAAATCGTCAGTATGTTGGGCTGTGTAGGCCAGGCAAACCTGAACTTATTCCACATAGACCCCAAAAAGGTGTACCCACACAGAACCCAAAGTAATTCTGCCCTTTGAGGTCCTTGGATGTTTTGAAGTATTTGTGAGAGGAGTGCCAAACCCATTTCCAAAACTACACAAAGAGTGCCATCATCATGGCACCTGCTGCTGTCCCGAGTGTGATGCTTGTTTTTGTGGCACTTCCCCTCTTCCACTGCTGACCTGACAGAGTATACTATGCAGCTCCCCTCAAAACCTGTTGCCAGCTTTACAAAGTTTTCTTCATGCTTCACCTCTGAGCTCAGTCAACTTATATAAATAGTGGGCTGACAACTCAAACAGCTGTCCGAGAAAACTAATTACACAAGCAATGCAGATGTACTGTTTTTCTTGGCTGCCATACACTAATTTTACTGCAGTTTTTTTGCGTCCGTGCAGGCAGTTTAATCAATTAGTTGTGCTGGTTTTCAGTGCAGATACATTGGACTCTATCAAATGATTTCTTCTTGCATAACAGGCTTAACAGACAACTGCTGCTAAAGAAAATACATTGAAAAACATATCATATTTATATTTCAAATCTTCGAGTTTAGTATTTATATTTTGATCCCTTATGTTTGAGTATGTTTAGCATTCCCACTTTCAATTCTGTCTTGTGAAGCCACCTTTTCTGTTAGTGAGTCTCTGGTAGTTAGTAGTCTTTTGAATCTTGTGATTAGTTTGACTTTTTGTTATTTTATTACTTTTTTTAGTTGTCTTTTTACTCTGTTGTGTTCACTCTACCTAATTGCCTCCTGTATCTACTTCAAGATTCAGTTTACCATAGTTCCTTGTTGAATCATTGTTGTTGACAGTGTCCTAAATTACAATAAAACAATCATTGAACTAGGACTTACCAGCAGCCATGGACCCAAAAGAAAATCACATGGAGAAATCACTACAGCCTGCACACAGTGCTGTACAAAAAAAAAAAAAAGAAGAAGGAAAGTGTGAAAGCGACAAACTGGAACCGGCAACTGAAGCGATTCAAGGTTCCCAGCACCAGCACGACGCTCGGGCAGAGAATCGCTCTAGCCCGACCACAGAGGCGTTAGTGCAAGTAACAGGGCAGAATGAGTTAGCTGGTTATATGAGAGTGCAATAAAAACATTTAATCAATTAATAATCATTGTCTTAATAGTGGACAAAGTAATTGTGCATCCCTCATTCTGAAAGAAAAACATTTTGTTTAAGAAAACAATGACACAACTTTTTTTAAGTGACCCCAAAATTTTGAAAAAGAAATTTTGTAAGTTTGACTGCATTTCATTTCATGTAATCGCAATATGTGGACTGAGAAAATATAAACTTTTTTTTTTACAGGAACTGTAACAGCTCACCAAAATATAACAACATCATCTCCAACAGTTATAGGATCTCTGTAGGACCTCCTGTTCTCTACCGGCCGAAACCAAACAAAGAGGTGCTTAGAACTCCGACCAGAATAACTGTTGGAGAAAAAAATCCAGACAAGGCAAATAAAACAATCTTACTTGTTGGTGAAACAGGAGCAGGAAAATCTACTCTGATCAACACTCTGATCAACTACACCATTGGAGTGAAGTGGGAGGATAAAGTCTGGTTTCAGATCGTAGAGGAGGAGAAGAAAACTCAGACAGAAAGTCAGACATCAGATGTGATCGTGTACGAGATCTTTGGTTTTGAAGATGAAACCCTTCCCTACTCTCTGACCATCATCGATACTCCTGGATATGGAAACACCAAAGGGACTGAACATGATGACATCAGTGAAAAATTATTGGACTTGTTTCAATCAGAGGATGGAGTTCATGAAGTTCATGCAGTGGGTCTGGTGATGAAAGCAACGGATAATCGAATGAGTGACCGACCAATATATGTGTTTGATTCAGTGATGTCTCTGCTTGAAAAAGACCTGGAGAAAAATATCGTAGCTCTCATCACACACTCAAATGGAAGAACACCAAAAAGTTCTCTTCAAGCTCTTGAAGATTCAAACATTAAATGTGCCAGAAATGAGAAGAATCAGCCCCTTTACTTCCTGTTTGATAACTGCCAGCATGAAGACCGAACAGAGGAAGAAGAATTTCTGACAACTGCATATAAAAAATCAGAGAGAGGAATAAGAGAGTTCACAATGTTTCTTGAAAAGACTTCACCTCAAAAATTGCAGAAAACTGTGGAAGTTTTGAATGAACGAATCAGATTGGCAGCCTGCATTCAAAACCTGCAAGAGAAAATCAGACAGGGTAAAGTGACACAGACAAAGATCAGATCGATTCAAGAAGCTCTGGAGAAACACGACGAAGAGATGAAGAAGAATGAGAATTTCACTATAGAAGTTACTGAGGATTACAAAGAGATATCACCTATAAATGGTTCAAAGTTGTGGATTTTTGAGGGAGCTGTCTGCTGCACTGTCTGTGAGGAGACTTGTTACTACAGCAAAGTAATCTGGAATCTTGAAAACTGTGAGGTCATGAAAGATGGCCGCTGCACTGTTTGCCCCAACAATTGTCCTGCATCAAAACATAAGAAACAAAATTGGATGTATGTGGTCATGACAAAGAAAGTTCAGAAAACTGAAACTGAAATGAAAGAGAAGTATGAAAATAATAAATCAGAAAGTGAAAAAAAAAAGGTTCTTTTGGAAAATGTTGAAAAGGAAATTAACCAATTGACAGCAGAGAAGTTAAAGTTACTGGATGAGTCCTACCAACATCTTGTCAGACTGGAGCAGATTGCTCTGAAAGCTGATTCAGCGTCCACTATTGTCCACTTGGACTTCCTGATTGAGGAGATGAAGGAGAAAGGAGACACAGAGAAGGTCCAGAAACTGGAGGAGATGAGAAGCAGAGTGGGTGAAGAGACTAAAGCTGCTCTACAGTACATGTGTGCAAAACTAACAGTAGCTGAGAATGTAGCTAAAGATCAAGAAGAGGAACAGCACAGCTCTGATATGTCTGCAGGAAACCCCGATGAGGATGTGCTTTTAGTTTCTATCCCAAAAAATTGATTTTCTTCATCTGGATGTAGTGTTTTCAATGGGAGAAACCTTTCATCACTAATCCAAGTGACTTCCTTAGACTCAGCTGACTGCAGGTTTCCCCAATCTTATAAACAGTACCTTTGCAAAATGACTAAAACTAGTACCACTGATTAACATGAGGTCAGTTTCATGATCATTAATATGCAGATTGCAATGACCATTGATCAACGGCCATGAGTACCATTCCTACAGAGTTGGGGAATGGCTGCAATCACAGCATTGTAAATGGTGAAAGATTTATGTTTGATTATGAGACAACTGGTAAAAAAAAAAAAAGCTTTTAATTCTTCGTAATATATTTGGGTTTGGATTCCTGTTGATTTTTTTTCCTGTTAATTTATTGTTTGAAGGATTGATTTAGTTGGTTGAATTTAGGATGTGTGCTTGATGTTGATGTATACTTTTGCAGTAGTTTAATATTGAGTTTTATTTCTTGGAATATCATTGAGATTTTGACTTTTTTTCCTCTTTTCTTTTACTTTATGTTTCTGCTAATAAATTTCTGTTTTGTGATCCTCTGCCATGTTTTATCTTCTCATTATTATTCTAATATACCGGGTGGGCCATTTATATGGATACACCATAATAACATGGGAATGGTTGGTGATATTAAAGTCCTGTTTGTGGCACATTCGTATATGTGAGGGGGCAAACTCATCAAGATGGGTGGTGACCATGGTGGCTGATAGGTTTGTAGCTTGAACCTATTCGCTGGAACGTTGAAGACAATATAATTACACAGCAAGCAAGACACGAAGTAGGCAAAGTTCTTCATGTTTCTCGTGCACGGGAGAGAACCGGACAAACGACGTTCCTTCGCTTGACCCCAGTTGCTCTCGTCCGCTCCCCTGTAACACTGCTCTTTTATTGAGGTTACATGAATATGCATAGGTTCATTAACATACGACGTATACATACACACAAAGAGTACCTTGCCTTTGTGTGTGTGTGTGTGTGTGTGTGTGTGTGGGGGGGGGGGGGGGGGGTCAGAGTGTGACCCCATAAATGACTTCCCTAAACCTGCTGGCGTGGAAGTCCAACAGTTCATCTAGACAAAAGGAACTTAGACTAAAACAGATATAGATACGTTTATCCTACCATAAAACAATAAGACAAGGTACGACCTCTCCTATGCTCCCAGAGTGTTCTGGAATGCACACAAAGTTTGCAGACTATTAAGGATTAAACCTCTACCAATCTAAAACTAATTATAAAACTCTAAGCCTATATAAGTAGATATTTCTAAGCATAAATGACAATCAACAATACAAGCCCTAACAGTGGCCATTTAGAAATCGGCCATCCTGGATACAACTTTTGTTTTTTCAATAGGAAGAGGGCCATGTGACACATCAAACTTATCAGTAATGTCACAAGAAAAACAATGGTGTGCTTGGTTCCAGCTTCAGTGCATAAAGAGGGAAACACATCATCATGTAGCAATTTCAAATATCCAGTGGCCTTGAGGTTTCCATTTATGAAGAATGGACCCACTATCGTTGTACCCCATATACCACACCAAACCATCACTTTTGATTTGATTTTGATTTGATTTGATATACCTTTATTAGTCCCACAAGGGGAAATTTCATAAGGCTGCCGACCTATTGCACGCAATGGCGGCGCCATCTTACCCTCCTACCATACATACATTACACAAAACATCACATGGGGAAGACAGGTCAGAGAGGTATAAAAATGGAAAATGCACCACATGAGGAAAGATAAGGAGAGAAAAATAACTCCCCCCCCAGATTGAGTTCCAACAGGGAGATCAGTTTGAGAACAGAAAAAAAAACACCTCTGCACATAGCACATGAAAAAACTCTTAATACACCAAAGAAACACATAACAAGTGTAGGAATGTTTAGCTTATTTTAGAGTTAGAAATGTGTTAACATAGAATGTAGAATTATTGTAGAGACACTGACACTGCCCTCAATGTAATAAAGGCCTGACTGTGTCATGAACTTAGGAGTAGATTGTAGAAGACCCCTCCCCCAGTTGAACTGTGAAAGGAATCAACATTTGTAACTGGATAATTGTGGTCTGGAAGGGAGATGGGTTTTATGACCTCTAGGGAGTCACCTACACCCACAGTGTTTTAACTGTCACACTCACTCACGTGCACACACATACATACAGGTATGCGTACACAGTCACACACGAGCACTCACATAGACACAGACAAAGAGTTTGCAGCACACTGTGGGGGGATTTTATGATGGGGACGCCTCTATAAAGCTGGCTGTAACTAACAAAGGGGTGAAGATTTTGCAGAGGGACACACCGGCCTCGTCTTCCCTTCTAGAAGTGCATGCTTAAATGAAGATGAATAAAGGTTTTGTGAAATGACTACTGAGTTGCCGTCTCTGGAAGTTTCCACGAATAAAAGAACCGGGGTGAAACTGATTTCGTAACACAAGCAAACAGGGGTGGGTAAACGGTGGGAGACAGCCGATTTAGACAGTACATCCGGGCCTGCGTGCGCTGGTCTCCTTGATCCACCGTCAGCATCGGAAGGGAATAAGCGTCGAAGGCGTTTGGAAAGGGAGGGGGGATGAGTGTGTGCATATCAGTGTATATGTATGTGTGTGTGTGTCCAGAGTTCAGCTGAGACAGTGTCCTTCGCCCTGCTAGGTTAAGTAAACAGTCTTCCAGCCAACCCAGGTGGCCTTGCATGGAATGGGAAGGAACAGACTAAACACAGTCGTTATCAGGGTGTTGTTGTTCAGCTCCAGCCTTGAGACTGCAGCTGGCGCCAAAGGGGTATCCGCATGAAGTGATGGTGGATACTTGAGGGTGCATGGGAGTTTGCCCAACCAGTCTACATGTGTTTTGTGGACTTGGAGAAGGCATTCGACCGTGTCCCTCGGGGTGTCCTGTGGGAGGTGTTGCGGGAGTATGGGGTGTCTGGCCCATTGCTACGGGCCTTTCGATCCCTATACAACCGTTGCAAGAGCTTGGTTCGCATTGCCGGCAATAAGTCGGACTCGTTCCCGGTGGGTGATGGGCTCCGCCAGGGCTGCCCTTTGTCACCGGTTCTGTTCATAATTTTTATGGACAGGATTTCTAGGCGCAGCCAAGTGGTGGAGGGCTTTCGCTTTGGTGGCCTCAGAATCTCATCTCTGATTTTTGCGGATGATGTGGTTCTGTTGGCTTCATCGGGTGAGGGCCTCCAGCTCGCACTGGAGCGGTCGCACCGAGTGTGAAGCAGCGGGAATGAGGATCAGCACCTCCAAATCTGAGGCCATGGTTCTCAGCCGGAAAAGGGTGGAGTGCCCACTCCGGGTCGGGGATGAGTTCCTGCCCCAAGTGGAGGGGTCTTGTTCGCGAGTGATGGGAGAAGGGAGCCGGAGATCGACAGACGGATTGGGGCTGCAGCTGCAGTAATGCGGACACTGCACCGGTCCGTCGTGGTGAAGAGGGAGCTGAGTGTAAAAGTGAAGCTCTCAATTTACCGGTCGATCTACGTCCCTACCCTCACCTATGGCCACGAGCTGTGGGTAGTGACCGAAAGAACGAGATCGCAGATACAAGCGGTGGAAATGAGCTTCCTCCGAAGGGTGGCTGGCCTCTCCCTTAGAGATAGGGTGAGAAGTTCGGCCATCCGGGAGGGGCTCAGAGTAGAGCTGCTGCTGCTCCACATCGAAAGGAGCCAGCTGAGGTGGTTCGGGCATCTGACAAGGATGCCTCCTGGGCGTCTCCTGGGTGAGGTGTTTCAGGCATGTCCCACCGGGAGGAGGCCCCGGGGCAGACCCAGGACACGCTGGAGAGATTATATCTCTCGGCTGGCCTGGGAACGCCTTGGTGTTCCCCCGGATAAGGTCTGGGCCTCTTTGCTTAGGCTGCTGCTCCCGCGACCCGGCCTCGGATAAAGCAGATGAAGATGGATGGATGGATGGATGGTGATGGTGGTTTTTACTTTAGTGCGAACAGCTCATATGAATTTCAAAGCAGTTCTACAGTCCAACACTGGTCTCTCAATCTCCCATTGGAGAGCCGCGAGCTTCGCCATACTTGCGTTCTGTGATGTTGTCATTTCTTGTGCTCAAGGAGCCGATTTCTGAGAACTCATGGCAATGTGCCTCCCTGAGATGTCATCCAATTTGCGCCCAGAGATGTTATTCTGAGCTAGCCCTTCCGAGATGTAATCCAGTCTGCAGTCAGAGATCTTATTCTGAGTATTCACAGCAGCCGTAGCCTTTCCAAGATCTTATCTGTGCTGCAATCAATGAGCCCATTTTGAGAAACTCACGCCTCTCCCATCGTTCCAATCCCAGCGGGCAGCCTTGTGGGGGTTTGAACAGCCGGTTCCGCTTTCTTAATTCTTTGATAAGTCAGGGCCAAGCCAGCTCCAATCAGCCAGAACTGAAATGTGTGGCTTGTTTGTGTTAACTGTATAAATAAATGTGTACCAAAAACAATTAGACTGTTTCATGGTTTCTGTGCTGCCTTCAATATTACCTCTACAAACTGTAGTCTTGTTGTGGATTCCTCCAACTATAATAAGCATGCCAGTGATATAATATTTCAACAGAATGGAAAGTGTCAGTATATAGGATAGTTAAGTAAAAAGGGAGATGACAAGTAAACCATTATGTAGCTTTGGTGCTGCAATGGGTGATGCTCTGTGTCTTTATTGGTTATGTTACATTTATTAACATTTTTAGCACATAGATAGCGTTACTTGGTGGTTTTTCTGTGGTTTTGACTGAAATAAGAAAAGCAGTGGTTACTTTTATTAAAGCTGTGAAAGATTTTCTGTCCTTTGCACAGACAGGCTTGGTGGCACTGGGAGAAAGCCTGCCCCCTTGTGTGTGTATTTGAATTAAATGCTAGTTATATTGGCAAGGATCAAAACCTCCTTGTCTAATGAGCACATTTGTATTTTCTCTGAGGATATGCTAATGTTTACATGTAAGCTAGTGTGTGTGATTGTGTGTGTGAGATGCTCCAGTCACAGACACACAAAAAACTTGGAATGGAGATGGAGCATTACGTCTGGTGGGATGTTGCTGGTCAGAGTGCACACTTGTGCAGAGTGCTTCTTGTTCCCACTGACCCATGTGGACAGTGACTCTGCAGGGCTGTCCTGGCAAACTGAAAACAGTTAAATATGAATAGGGTCCTTAACTATAAACAGTTAAGAAAATGCACTCTGCAACTTCTCAATAAATATTTTAGGGTGAAAGAGCAAAATTGTGCTGACAGTGATATACGTCCTTCTACCCAGCACATTTGTCAGGGCCTTTCATTTCATGTATTTATTTATTTCAAACTTGGTTCAACAATTGAAACAGCTTTATCTTTTCATACACAAAAACTATGCGTTACCTTGATATAACGCTGCAACCATGCGTGAAAAGGTGCAGGAAGAAGAAAAATATTCTTATTAAACCCTGCCCCCTATCTGCAATCCAACTAATATTACAAGTGGGCCTATAAACCAAGGAACACACTGGCATTTATCTACAGATCCTAGCACAGAACAACCAACCAAATTACAATCAGCAATAAACCACAACACATAATAACAAGGAGAAAAAATAAGTTAACATTGGCAGAGTACAGGGGCACCTGTCTGTCTCAGGGCTAAGAGAGTTAGGGTAACAAATCTATTGTGGGCGATCGTGGCTCAAGAGTTGGGAGTTTGACTTGTAATCGGGAGGTTGCCGGTTCGAGCCTACTGCCTACTGGTGGGGTCAGAGGGCGCGGTGGCGCCAGTGTCCGGCAGCCTCACCTCTGTCAGTGCGCCCCAGGGTGGCTGTGGCTACAATGTAGCTTGCCATCACCAGTGTGTGAATGTGTGCATCAATAGGTGGATGACTGGATGTGTAAAGCGCTTTGGGGTCCTTAGGGACTAGTAAAGCGCTATACAAATACAGTCCATTTACCATTTACAACTGTATGTGTGACTATGGGTTTCTGTGCTTACAGTCCTCTTCTGGGATGTGGGGGCCCCTAAGGCTTAGGAAGGTTTCCAATAGCAATGTGAAATGATTCACTAGAGTTGCTGTCACTTGGTATTTCTATCAATACGCTGTCTTCCTCTGCTTGTCAACCACTATGATGTTGGTTAGCCATCACCAGTTTGTCCGCCTGTATCTGGAAGTCCCACAGGATCTTGGCTTGGTCATTCTCCACCACCCTAGGGGGGTGCTTGGACCTGGGCCTGTGGCTCGGTTCACTCTGACACAGCTGGCTGCTGGCAGAGCCCACGGGCAAGCCACTGCAGCCCCCTCTGACTTCTGCTCCGTGGCTGCTGGGTGTCCCCTCATCTGGGGCTCTCCTCAGCTCCTCCCAGTAGGGTGGCACAGAAATGATAAATTATTATTAATGGAGGAAACATTAGCATCATTTTTCACAGTACAAATTCTGAAAAAAAGTGGTGTAAGTAGGCATACAAATGTGTGATGTAGTTGCCTAGATCAATATGTGCAGGAAATGACCAAAAATATTTTCTCTTGTGCAATGATATGAAATGCTAATTTTATATAGAAAGTTACAATATTGTCTCAAATCACACCTACCCTTTAAAAGAGAAGTATTGGTTGGTACTCTAGCATATCCTGATATAATTCAGTCAAGTGTAACAAGTCTTTAATCCCTAAAAAATATCTCAGACATAATTAGGCAAGTAATTGCATATTTTACCACAAAAATGGAGAATTTTTTTTTTTTTTTATCTTTAGCTACTTCACTTTTCTCGTGTTTCTGTTTCTCAGAGGCAAAGCCGGGAAGTAACAAAGTACAAATATTTCGTTACTTATTTAAGTGGAATTTTCAGGTATTTGTACTTTATTTTTCTGGCAACTTTACGCTTTTACCTCCTACATTATATATGTATATATATATATATATATATATATATATATATATATATATATATATATATATATATATATATATATATATATATATATATGTGTGTGTGTGTGTGTTGTGTGTACATATATATATATATATATATATATATATATATATATATATATATATATACATATACTGCTTATATTGTCAAAACAGACAGAGTTACTTCTGGTTTGACGCATTTGAGCAGAGTTACTATTTCACATCACTGCGGGCCTTCAAACATCAAACCAATCTGAGGTCAAACAGTAACACATGAAAGGCAATCCTGTGTGTTAATCACCGAGAAGCAAACTGTGTGCTATGGTCAGAGATTAAAGTGGGCTGGTTAATTATTATTTTGGACACGACACTGAATGACTGCAGGTGTCCATAACTGCAGATGCAGTACTTCAGCAACTATAGCTAGCCCTACAGAAGAAGAGCGAATAAAGTGAGTAATATTTTTAAGTACCAAATACAGCATTTCTATCAGCGTAACCCTTGTGGTGTCCTTGGATCAAAAATGGTCCCTAGGTGAATGGCAAACAAGCATATGAGAATCCCGAGGACACCACAAACATCAACAAACATACAAAGTGTTTGTGTGCAGTTTGTCACACTGTGTGTTGCTAGCTAAAGGTGCAACTGCTGTTTTTCACAGGGGGAGAAAAGAAAGACGGCTAACTTCACTCAGAGAAAGATAAGAAAGACAGGACAGGAGAGGAAGAAGAGAGGTTAGATTTAAAATTAAGGATGCTCAGTGGAATTTGACAAAGTGGAAATTTAAAGCTTACATGTAAGTCCTCATGTTTTTAAATTAGATATTGGATCTATACATATGGCATTTTGTTTTTAACAGTCTGACTGAAATAAAGTTTGTATTCCTATGTACTAATATCATTACATTAATATAGCATAAGGTATATTAGCTTTGCACAAATGTTCTTTAAGGTGCTACTTTTACTTTCTAACTTTGAGTACATCTCAGAGTCCGTACCTTTCTACTTTTACTTGAGTAAAGAATAGAATCAGTACTTCAGCTTTTAATGGCGTATTTTTTAACACTAGTATCTGTACTTCTACTTAAGCACAGAATGTCTGTACTTTTTCCACCTCTGCTCAGAGCTAAGTTGCTAAATGTGATGATGAGGATGTGATATACAGCTCTGTGGTTATTGTAGGTCAGCAAACCACACAGAGGGTACATGCTTCATCAACACTGTTTCTCACACACTGAAGTGTTTGTTCTTTGTACACATTTTCACCGCATGTGCTGGATGGCAGTGTTGGTTTTTCCACTGGTCAGATCACTACTTTATATTGAAATATTCTAAAGAGTAGCAGCACATTTAACTCCAAATCTTGAATTAGTGTCAGGTGGACCCCTTGTGAAAAATCAATATAAAAATATTAGTAATCAACTATCTGTGAGTCCTGGTATTCTGTCTGTTTCAGCCTAGAAAAGAAAAATACAAAGTCAACATCATGTATAAAAAGTATTAAAGAAAGATGTTTGTGGGCCAGAAGGGGTGGGAGCACTGGGAACGTATGTGTATCTCTCATGAGAGATAGAGACACTCAAATGAGTCAGGATGAAGTCATTAGGAGCCCACATGGCAATCCAGGAAGTTATTTAGAGCCAGATCTGCAGAGTTTTTATTCTGTGTTTGCATTGTTTATACTGTGATTTATTTTTAGTTACTTGAAGGAAGCTCTTGTTTTTTTGTTTTTGTCTGTTTTTACAAATTATGAAATTATGAAAAATGAATTCTGGGTCAGTAAATCTTTAAATATTAGCATATCTTTAGATTAAACATAAAAGTTCTTGTTGGACAAGGTGGTGTTGACATTTTGTTGGGCCAATCATTCAATGCAATCTTCAAAGTTTACAAAAATATAATTAACAACAGTTCATCAAAATAAGTAGCTTTTAATTGAAATGTTAATACAAATTTAATTAAATACTGAAAGGGCATGCTTTCTCCAGGTGCAAGGCAGCCTTAAAAGATGCAAATGAGGGAAAATCCTTTACAGCTTTAACAGAAGTAAACATTTTTTGGTTAGTTTTTTTTAAGCCAAAAACACAGCAAAACAGTCATTAATGGCCTCTCAGCGTGTTAAAAATGTCCAGAAATATAACATAAACAAGAAAGAGAACGTAACTTTTATGACATCGATTTTAAATAAAGATTTTGTGTATTTAGTTGTTTGGTATTCTTTTGACATTTTAACACAGTGTTACCTGTTTAAGGTAAATAATTATTGTAAATTTATTACAATAATTTCTAGTTCATTTTCATGGACATTTTGATCTGTCACAGTAAAAAAAAACCACAGGGCTGCACTCTGTTTATTGCACCGAATTATTTCCTTGTGAGCATGGTACTAAAAGAATAATAAATTACAATGTGAAATATTATACTCAATAAGTAAATATGTCTGGGAGTAAAATGCTGAGTGCTGCGAAGCCCTCTGAAACTAACACTTAGGGGTAATTCAGAGAGTTAACATGCGAGATAAAGCATTCAGTGTTGCAAGTGAGATCAGGCTGACACTGTTTAATCTTTCTGTAAATTATATTTTCTCAGTCAGGAAGAGGTGATAACATAACATAAATAAAAAAATCTCATTATCCCCAATAAACTGTAAGCATCAGCATCAAAGGATTATCCTAACCTCTATTTTCAGATTTTGTGATAACTCATAGCGCATTTTAAACATTTTTGTTTTTATATCACTCCCAATTCGTGCACTTTTAATGTTATTCAGTGTTATTATATTATGAGAATGCATATTCTTATTAGTAAATGAGTCCATAAAGATTTTGAATATTGTGGATGATAATTTTTATATTTTGTCTACAGCAGAAAAAAATACAGCTTGTAGTAGAGGAACTAGGAGGAAGGCAGTTTGAAGTGTTGCATTTGCACATTGCATGAATTCAAAAATAGATCCAGATTTGACTGTGGTTCCTGTGTTTTAATTCTACTCACTCACAGGCATGGCTGCTCATCTCATTGTTCTTCTCCTCTTCAGTGTGCTCAAAGGTTGGTCACAGCAATCATTTAAATACCTCATGTTTCAGTGACTAATCTCAGCAGATTATTACATTAAAGACATTTTGTATTATTCGCTTTTGTACTTAACAATGCTCTAAGTGTCCACATGTACAAGAGACAAGTGAAAGAAAAATGTTTTAATTAAACATAAACATGAAGATTATTAATTTGTTTATATTTATTTATTTGTGCCTGTTGCAGGAGTTCACAGCATAACTACAGTCAGCAAAGTATCAGTTGAAGCTGGAAAATCTATCTCCATCCCATGTCTCTATGAGTCACAATATATAGACCATGTGAAGTACTTGTGTGAAGGATATATATGGGACTCCTGCAAATATGTAGTAAAAACGAATGAAGCAGACCCTTTAGGAAAATATTTAATCTCTGATGACAAAACCCAGAAAATTTTCACCGTTATTATAAACGAGCTGACAGATAAAAACACTGATTACTGGTGTGTGGTGGCGATTGATAATGGACCAGATTATGGACAGTATTTTCAACTGTTAGTTATCGGTGGTAAGTGCCTATTTTCATGCACATTTCAAATAGTTTATCATTTCCGTCAGAAAAATGTAAGTTTTTCAGAAAGACTGAATGTGCTCTTATTTTTAATTAATTCATTTGATATAAAGTCTGAATTACCAATGAATTTTTTATTGAGCACTTTTTAAAATCTGTTCATTTTTTATTTGTTTTAACGGTAAGGTACTCCTAGTGTCTACGTCGATTATCAGAGGATTACAGGATATATTGGAGAAAGCATAACCATCAGATGTCACCACAGTAACTCTGGAGCAATGAAGTGGTGCAGGCTGGGCAGGAACTGTGTGACAGGATCATTTGGATCCACAGATGGAACAACAGTGACCACTTATATGAGGGAACAAAATGTTTTCACAGTGACCATGAGTGGACTAAAGTCAGAGGACAGTGGCTGGTATTGGTGTGCTGAAGGGGACATTCAGATACCAGTTTATTTAAATATTACAGAGAAGCCAATTACTAGTACTACTACTGCAGGTAATAATACATGGGGAAAAAAATTCATGAATTCTACATATTCTAAGTGTTAGGACTGTAAGAGGTATTAGCATAATAATCGTTAGAGTACTGTACTGATGATGATGTTACTGACTTGCTTGCTCCCCCTTTTTATCCAAAGAACCATCCTCTTTAGTAAGACACTCCGGCAGATCAGCTTTAGTGCCTATGTTACAGACCATACAGTAAGAGGAACTAGATTAAAAGTGCTGCCGTTTAGTCTTAAGCAAACAAAAACCAGGAAATACACTCAGCACACTAATATGATGGATGATGCGACAAAGAAAAGAAACGAACTGAGGGCTTAAACATGCACATAAGGTAAGGGCAAAGAAGTGACACCTGGAGAACCAAAGTAAGCAAAACTGAACATAATGCACACAGAATAAAACACTATTAAAATACAGCAGAATATAGCAGAATGCAGGAACAGAAATGCAGACTTGATAAAGACAGAAAGGGAAACACACAGAGACCAGACTGACTTACAAAGATCCTAGGGACCAAACGCAGAGATGAGACAAGGACAGACTGGACACAAAAGGGAATTACCAGAAACCAAGGAAGAGAACTTTTTTTTTTTTTTTTACCAAGGAAGAGAACTAAAAACAAAATTCAGAAGGGCTGGGACATAATACTATACTCAAAGGGAAAAAAAAACAATATAGAGCTGTAATGGAAATCACTTCATAAAATACTCAAGCTCGGAACGATTACAGTACCCCTACCTTCCCCCTGGAGACAGGCATGGGTGCAGGGACAGGACGGACACCTGCCGTCCCCACCCAAGGAACATGTATGGGTGCAAGTGTTTGCAGGGTCTCAGCGTGGGAATAGGGATGGGTGAAGGAGTGGGGTCAGAGGTGGTCTCAGGTGGAATAATAGTTTCTTGTGAGCCTACAGTCTTGAAACATGAAGGCTAAAAATAAATAGTCTTTGTGTGTAGAAAGCTACTCAAGTAAATGCTAAACCTCTATTTAGCCTTAAATGGTGCCCATATCACTTTCACTAAATGACCTTTGAAATCAAGCACTTTACACTTAAGCATCCATCCATACCTGGAGGGAACCCACCCAAACACAGGGATAACATGCAAACTCCACACAGCAAGACCCCAGCCTGATGGTGGAATTGAACTCAGGTCTTTCTTGCTCTGCAGCAACAGTGCTAACCACCATGCTGCCCACTTAAGCCTTTTAAGTTTAAGCAGTTTAAGACTACTTGTATTGTTAAATACAAACATATGCTACCAACATAAGTTACCATAGATTATTTTTAACTCATGTACCTAAGCATGTTACTTCCTCTTGTGTTTAATGACCAAAATATAATATTTGGAATGCCTAAACAGTGTCAGCCTAAACTCGCATTCAAATTCAGTTACAGGCATTTAATCAGGACTGCTTTGTGTTGCGTATTAACTTCATAACAACATCATTTTGAAAGTGCTTTCCCCCACCTGACAATTTGTCATAGACAATATTTATTTGTTGAGTTTAACATTATCCACTGTTTATTATTATTATTTTGGTATCGTGTACCATGCTCACAGGGAAATAACCCAAAAGACTTACTATCTCTGTAGCTGATGAGCTGCCTGAAACGCCTTCAGTTGATCCAGAATGCTACAGCAGGTGTACTGTCAGGAAGTGAGAGCATATTTCTCCTTCTACTGGCATCTCTTCGTTGGTTTCCTACTGAGTCTCTCAATGGACATTGGAGAAAAAAAGTATCGCAAAAGTTTTATGAGATCCTGTGAAAGACTTTACCCTCTGCATTTATCGTACCTCCATTGGTACCTGTAAAGCTGTGCAGAGTACTGTGACTGGTAGTCAATCAAACAAAGTATGGCTTGCAATCCACTTACACCAAGAACTCTCTTCAGATGTCTCTCACTTATATAAAAACTGTGCAGTGATTTAATATATTCATAGTTTAGTTCAAGCTCAAAATAAAAATCTATGAATCTCTACTGCAGGTGAGGTATGGTTGTTTCGAGGGCTGGACTGGGAGGAAAAAATGACCCAGACATTATTAGTCCAGGTGGCCAACCATTATTGCTCAAATAAATAAATAAGTGAATGAATAAATAAATATGTGAATTTAAATTTTATTTCATTAGTGGTGTTGAAACTTGGGGCGATCGTGGCTCAAGAGTTGACAGTTTGTCTTGTAATTGGAAGGTTGCCGGTTCAAGCCCTGGCTCAGACAGTCTCGGTTGTTGTGTCCTTGGGCGAGACACTTCACATACTGCCTACTGGTGTTGGCCAGAGGGGCCGATTGCGCAATATGGCAGCCTCGCTTCTGTCAGTCTGCCCCAGGGCAGCTGTGGCTTGTCTACACCAGTGCGTGAATGTGAGAGCGAATGAATAGTGGAATTGTAAAGCGCTTTGAGTGTCTCAAAAAGCACTATATAAATGCAATCCATTATTATTATTAAACTGCAGCCTGTTTCGCTGGATGCGCTCGCACTGAACTGGTCCGCCTCACTGACCCATTAACGGACACCTCCGGAGCATTAATGCCACCTCATTTGTTCTGCGGGTGACCATTAAGAGTTGAAAGCCTTTTACATTAGCCCCCTTCCGCAGCTGTGCAGCCCCTAGCGCTGGGCCTGGAGATGAGTAAGTACAATGATCACTCAAACAGTAAAGTAACACTCACTCCAGCGTGTCCTTGAGTAAACCTTTGTATAAATGTGCTACTGGACTTCGTAGTTTTTGGTAGAGCTGGAGAGAGATGAAGGCGGAGAAAAGCGGAGCTGCTGATCTTCCTGCCACGCCGTGAAGGTGGGTAAACAACCCCACCAGGTGGCTAGTTTAGTTACATCTATGTGGGTCTCCAGCTTAACACGCAGGAGCAGTGATCGTGAAAAGCAGCTTTGTGGGAGACTGTTGTAAGTATTGGTAACATGGCTTCCAGAAAACAGAAGTTGTCATTTATCTTTTACATCATGCCATTTCTCAAGACTTTTAACAAAGTCGTTTTTAAGATATTACAAATACAGTCAAACCAAACACAACAGGCTATGTATAAAATAGAGAGATATACTCTAAAATATAAATAAATACAGCGAAATACTGAATGAATAAAGTACAAAAACTTCAGTTGAAAGGTTTGCAGTGATATTTTATTTCTTGTTTGTCATTATTAATC
Source organism: Neolamprologus multifasciatus (assembly GCF_963576455.1). Classification (NCBI taxonomy): domain Eukaryota; kingdom Metazoa; phylum Chordata; class Actinopteri; order Cichliformes; family Cichlidae; genus Neolamprologus; species Neolamprologus multifasciatus. Next base: position 20,415,847 of record NC_140451.1, read on the forward strand.
TGTCATTATGTCTACACAGCACAGATAGGCCTACATAAAAACGTTGATGCCCCCCTGGTTGGTGCTGTGCGCTGTAGCAAAGCGTCAGCAAGGCGCCATATGGAGGCAAATATCTATATTCAATTAAATGTCATCATAAGCCATTGACTTTCCAACCTATCTGGATACAGTTTGGTTCATTAGAAATGCCAGACTTAGAAATGTTTAATATGTTTCCAGGTTTCACATCAAAATCAAAAATGCTTTCTGTGGGTTCTGTTTATGATGTTCTGCTTCAAAAACTGAAAAAAGGTAAAAATCACTTTAAAACTTTGAAATCAGAGCTGCAAACTGTTTCTGCTTTCGGAGTCCAATTATATTGTATATCCATCATAAATATATTATTTTCTGCATTTAATCTGTGTGTATCTTTTTCATTCATGTCTGGGTTTTAACTGAATGCCAGCATTTAATGTAATATGTTTACTGTCCCTGCACTGCATTTTTGCCACAACAGAAGAAAACGCAAACACACAAAGCCCAGATAGCAAGGAGACATTGAACTGATGTTGATTTTTCATCTGATCCATCATTATGGTCAGGATTGAAATGTCAATGCAAAATCAATGTTGAAACAAAATTAGCATACTGATGAAACCTGACATTGACATTGAAATAACATTGGTTTCCTATTTGTGGATCATACACAATTGTGCTTTTTGCAGGTTTAAGTATTGCTGGTAATTTGCAGTGCTTTAGTATTGGTACAAATACCTGTTAGGTACCGATTTTTAATAATGAGTTTATTGTTGTTTCAATAGTAACCAAGGGAGCAAAGGTAATGGAAAATTAACATCAGAATTCAAAAGTGATTCAATATCAGAATCTAACATTGTTTCAACATTAACAGTGTTTAAAAATTTGGAGTCGAGCAAGAGTGACGAGTGACTAAACATTGTTTCAATGGATATTTGCTATCTGGATATTTGCTATTACTATCTGGTAGTTTTGAATTTGTCTCTACAAAGATTTTTGACTCGTTTTGAACAAAAAAAAAACTGTGTTGGTTTGTTTTGCTATGTCTCAAAACAACTATCAACTCAGATTCAGAGGACCTGTCGCGAAATCGATCAATGTAGAGCAGTGTTACAAACCACGGAGGCCCCAGAAAAGTGCAATCAAACGGTGAGTTTATTAACAACCAGGAGAAAACATCAGCATATGTCTTCTGACAAAAATACATGTTGAGAACACTTATAAAGCAGTGGGGTATATGCCCCCCCATGGCGTCAATTACAGATTAAAATAGGTTAAAGACATTAGTCACAGTTAATGGTACATCTTGTACATCTTTAATGGCTATAAACAGACATAGAACTTCTCTTTTCTATAACACCTTCCATACAAGGTAATAAACTTCAAGCCCTCAGAGTCTCTGGGGCTAATTATTGACTCTGGTCATCTGTTGCCAAGTAGACTAAAATACAGTTAGAAGCTAAATGAGTTAAGGCCTCAGGCCTGACACATTCCTAGATTATATGTGTTATATGTATTGTAAGCATGTATTGCAGTTATCCTTCTATGCTCTAGTCTCTAACACAATAGAATGTGAAGACGTCGCGCTTCACAAAGCTTAAGACCCTCTGTAGACTAAGCAACAACTCTTAATGAGCACAAATACTATGCAATGTGTATGAAATACTTCTGGCCGTACTTGTAAAAAAAGTTAACACAATGGAAGGATCCTCAAATGAACATCTTTAATAAACAACTTTAATACAATATCAATACTGTGAGAAATATTATTAAATGAAATAATGCTGTAAAGAATGTTAATGGGGCGGTTGTCAATTATAATGATGCAGATTATATGGCAGCAATAAAAGAATTTCTGTATCTCCACCACTGCGGTGGGCAGTACGGTCCCCCCGGTGAATACAATGGTCTCAAAAGAGCTTTTGAGAACTGCAGGAGGGAAAATCTTCATCTACGAGAGAGCACGTACCAACTGAAAAGTTGCCTAAATGGTCTTCTGGCAGAGAGGAGGAATTTATGCCATAAGGATGGGCTTGTAGCTCTTAGAGAAGAAATGGAGTCCAAATACAAGCAACTGGAGAAAAGAAATGAAAAGCTAGAACAAGAAAACAAAATACTAGAAGACGGGAATCAGCTAGACATGTATGACTTGAAGGAAAAGGTAGAGGCATACACAAGAATTGAAGCAGAAAATGAGTACCAGGATTTTCTAAGGGAGATACATTTGGAAGAAGTCCAAAATTTTTATAGGAGAAATGTCAAGACTAGGAACAGAAGCAGGCACTGTTGGAGGACAAAAATAGAGAAATTGAGCAAGAGAAGACAAAATTAGAGGACAAAAATAAAGAATGGCAGGAAGACAAGACAAAACTAGAGGACAAGAATAAAGAATTTGAGGAAGGAAGAGAAGGAAAAAGTATAAGGCAAATATACATAGCTTGAGCAGAAGCATAAAGAAGTCCAAGACAATGAATAACTTGAGAGGATTTACAAAGAACTGCAGAGCAGAAACAGTGAAATCCAGGAGGATCAGAAAAAGCAGAAACATGAGGAACTTGAACAAAAGAGCAAAGAACAGGATGGAAAATTTAACAAACTGCAGGAAGATTGTGAGAAGATCCAAGCAGACAATAAAGACCTCAAAGAAAAAAACACACTGGAGATGAAAAATGAGTTGCAGGTGCAAGAAATCAAAGCATCGTATGATCTGACTCCTAAACAAACAGCGACAGGGGATGATTATGGGCCTCCTCCATCACTTTTTGAGCCCCGTATTCCGGCCTATCTGTGCCAACACGCCGGATCTTTGACGTGAACGACGCGAGCCGGCTCCTTATCGCGAGCCGTGGGTTGTTTTTGGTTTTTTTCTCTTTCTCTCACCCTCTCTCTCGCGCTTTTTTCCCGCTTCACTCCGCACGCGAGCCTTGTGCTTTGCGCTGGGCAGAGGGGCGGTAGCGGGAGGGAGAGATGGAGAAAGAGAGCCAGGGACAACCAGTGTTGCCAACTTAGTGATTTTGTCGCTATATTTAGCGAGTTTTCAGACCCCCTTAGCAACTTTTTTTCTAAAAAGCGACTAGCGACAAATCTGGCGACTTTTGCTGGTGTTATTGGAGACTTATGACAACTTTTTGACATGAAACCACGTATCGCTCTTACTGTCAACAAGCAGCTGGTGCTTCCGTGGGCACATCGCCCAAGTCAAAGCGCTCACAGGCGGTGGATAGTCCTCACACAGCAGTCGCCCCCAGCAGCTGTCAGAGCAGATGTTGTTCACCCTTACGCGTACAAACTGCAAATGAATCGCGCATGAGCGAAGCCACTGTTCCCGCCCTAGGGAGCAGCGGTAAATGTTCATTTTTCTTTGTCTAAAATAAATCAGTGCACTAAAACATCATTCCAACATAGTCACTTGCTCATTTCCTCCATCGTGTGTGTGTGCCTCTCTGTGACATAAGCTAAACATCTAGCTAGCTAGCTCATCATGTCTCAGTCTAAACTGTACACTCAAAAATACAGGAAAGAGTGGGAATCAAACCCTGAATTTAAGGGCTGGTTGAAGCAGTTTATTGGAGATGATACACGTGCATACTGCCAGTATTGCAAGGCGGATTTCTATGCCAAACTGAGTGATGTGAAAAAACACATGCTAACACAAAAACATACTCAAAAGGCAAAGCATTATAACAGTTCCACCCAAATGAAACTGCAGTTTCTTACTAAAAAAACAGACTCTTGAAAAAAGGCCGAAGCCACCATGGCATTAGCTATTGCTGAACACTGTTCCATGCTGGCATGTGATCATATTGGAAAGGCATGTAGAGCTGCTTTCTCAGACTCCACTGCTGCCACCCATTTCAAAATGCACAGAAATGTACAGAAATGATTAATAGTGTTCTGGCACCATACTTTCTGAAAAAGTTGGTTGCAGATGTGGGTGATCAGCGTTTCAGCCTCCTCCTCAATGAGTCCACAGATATAAATGTTTCTAAGTATCTGGGGGTTGTTATAAGGTACTTTAGTGACACCAAGCAGACAATTGTGTCCACTTTTCTAGGGCTTGTTGAGTTGGAGTGTGTGTGATGACAGGGATTAACAATGGGGTCCATAAAGTGCTGAAGGAGGAGTATGGCCTCAAAGATCTTGTTCTTATTCGCTGTGTATGCCACTCTCTGCAGCTTGCTGTAAGTCATGCTTCCAATGACACCATACCCCGTAGTGTGGAGTACTTGGTATGAGACACTTATAACTGGTTTTCAGTATCTCCAAAGCACAGGGAGGCCTACAAGGCCATTTATGAGACTATCAACTGTGGGGAGAAACCTTTACAGATAACCAAGGTGTGTGCCACAAGTTGGCTCTCCATTGAACCTGTGGTTTCACGCATTTTGGACCAGTGGAATGAGCTTAGGCTGCATTTTGCAGTCACCAAGTCCAGTGAACACTGCTACATGGCTGACGTTTTATACTCCATGTACACTGACCCTCAAAATATCTTGTACATGACTTTTCTGAAGTCAGTGCTGGGAGAGGTACAGACCGCCATCAAGGCTTTTGAAGGAGAACAGGTAGATCCTCTTAAACTACTTTACAGCTTGGTTAGCTTGATCAAGTCTGTGAGCAGCAGGGTGCTGAATCCACTGGCAAATGTTGATGTACTCAAAGAGCCAATAGAGGGATACATCAGTTCCAAACCATACCTTGGTTACCTTTTTGAGTCGAAAGCAGCAGAGTTGCACCTTGCGCCTGAGGATGAAAAAAATGTCAGAAAGCGGTGTGTAGCCTTTACCATATCCCTTACTAATGAGTTGAGGGTGAGACTGCCGGACAATATTGAAGCATTGCAGTACATGTCAGTTTTCAATGTGGAGGAAACTCTAAAGCACAACAAGAGCCCTGGAGAAATAGAAAATATTGCTAAACTCCTTGGCTTCTCCCCTGAAGCGATAGATAAGATTGTCCATCAATGGCGTACCATCCATCTTAGTAAATGGAATGAGACAAAAAACACAATGGACTTCTGGAGTGAGATTTGGAAGTACAGGGATGCAGATGATATCAACCCATTTCAAGAACTTGCAATGGCTGCTGTGTCTGTGTTGTCCTTGCCACACTCAAATGCTGAAGTTGAGAGAGTATTCAGCCAGATGAGTGTGGTAAAAAGCAAACTTAGAAATCGGATGTCCCTGCAGAGCCTTAACTCCATCCTGTACATCCGATATGGACTGAAGCTGTCTGGTGAGGCTTGCTATGAGCACCAGCTGCCTGACAATGTTTTGCAGCTTTTTGGCACATCAGCTACATACTCATTTAAGTCAAGTGCTACAGTTGCTGAACCTGCAGTAGAGAATCTTGACAAAAATGAGGATGACCCACTCTTTCTGTGAGCCAGCACAGCCTGGATGTCTGGAAAAACAAACAAACAAACCCAATCAGCCTGAACTAGGACCGGACTAGTCCCCAGCATTTTTTCGCATTGCCACTGTTTATTTCTACTGTCTGTTTTTGGTCCATTTAGATTGCTAATGTAGTTTGTTAACAACATTATGGTTAAAAATGTTCTTCTTTTACCTTTATTCTTGTGTGGTTAAAAAGGAAAAAAAAAGCCCCCAAAAAAAGTAACTCCCCCAGAGTGCCTATTTTGGGGCACTTTTGCTGGTCCCAAGCCCGGATAAAGGAGGAGGGTGGGAATTATGATATTAAAACAACTTGTAGTTGTAAATATAAATGCCTAAATGCATTTAGGATGTTTTTCACTCACTTTATGTCTCGTCCATGGTGCTACTTCTCTCTCCTACAGATTAGTTTACGAGCATGACCAATTATGCAAATTAGGCGATGACGTCATTTAGCGACTTCTAGCGACTTCTAGGACAGCCAATAGCGATTTTCCTTACTGAGGAGTTGGCAACACTGGGGACAACAACGTCACATTAGAAAGGTATAGTAATCATCCACAACTATTTTCAGTTGCAGATGATAAAGGATTCAGAAAGTTTATTCATGCAGGCCCATATGACAGAGAATATGCATGTTCTTTTTGTTTTCATATTTTAATTTATATTTAATTGTGTTGTGGTTTGCAGTGTTTTGTGTTGTTTCACTTTAAATTTGTAAAAGGAAAAAGCTGGTATATTTAAACAGTTAAAAGTTGAAATGTGAATAGTTGATTTTTGTATTATATGATTTATTTATTACATTTTATGTGGAGTGAATAAATAAAAGTATATTTACGGTGGCCCCTACAGACAAAACACATACGAACTCCAAAACACGTACAAACCCCAAAACACGTAAAAACTCAAAACACGTACAAAAGACAACAGAGGTGCTCCAGGATGCTAGGCGCAGTGTTGAGCTTTTGTTACCTACTATAATACCTACTACCAACGACCAGATTTGGTGTGTGGTAGTAACAGATAAATGAACCTTTTTTAAAAATTATTTTTGAATATATATGAGTGCTTGTGTATAAATACACAAACAATACACGTATGCTTTCAATTGTGTTATTTAAGTCAGCGGTCCCCAATCCCCGGGCCTCGGACCGGTACCGGTCCGTGAGTCGTTTGGTACCGGGCCGCGAGAGTTGAGGCTCAGGTGTGAAATGTATGTTTTTCAGGGTTTTTATCGGTTTTCAGCGTTATTTTGTTATTGTTTTTATCGTTAACTCAGTTTTCCTGGGTCTTTTCACGTGTGTTATGAATAAATCTTCTTTTTTTTGGTACCGGTACTAGTTTTATTTTGTTGTATTTATCCGCGACACCTTAAAGGCCGGTCCATGGCGCAAAAAGGTTGGAGACTGCTGATTTAAGTGATCTAGGTAGCTCTATTTTGGAAGTTCAGTTAATGCTAGAAATGTGTTTTGGAGTTTGTCAGCTGAGCTGGCTTGTGTAGCCTCTAGGTAACAAAAGCTCAACATTGCGCCTAGCATCCTGGAGCACTTCTGTTGTGTTTTGTACGTGTTTTGCAGTTTTTACATGCTTCTGAGTTTTTACGTGTTTTGGAGTTTGTACGTGCTTCAGGGTTTGTACGTGCTTCAGAGTTCGTAGGTGTTTTGGAGTTTGTACGTGCTTTGTCTCTAGGGGCCACCGTAAATAAACTTTTATTTATTCACTCCATTTAAAATGTAATAAATAAACCATATAATACAAAAACCAACTAGTCACAGTTCAACTTTTAAGTATTTAAAATGTCAGCTTTTTCCTTTTAAACAAATTTAAAGTGAAACAACACAAAACACTGCAAACCACAACACAATTAAATATAAATTAAAATATGAAAACAAAAAGAAGATGCATATTCTCTGTCATATGGGCCTGCATGAATAAACTTTCTGAATCCTTTCTGAAAATAGTTGTGGATGATTACTATCCGGTCGTTAAGTGATGACGTGACGAATCCTACTTCCCGGCCTAAAGTAGTCTGCGTTTAATATAGCTTTTGTGTTGTTAACATGTTTAATGTTATGCATTTTCTTCTATTTAATCTCAAAAATCTCCTAAAACAGTCAGTGATCACTGTTGACCTCCCTTGGCTTTTATTACCGCTAATCATTTATTTAAGCTCAGTTTTTAAAACCTTAGGATGTAACTACAGCCCAGCCCATGCAGCAGTATATGAATGACTAACCTCGTATTGTGGATGGACTATCTCAGTTGTTCTCCTGGCTGAAGTTTGGTCCTTTTACAGCATCCTGCCATGCGATTACATTTGTTCCTGACCACCGAGAACATTCACGTTAACTTTTATCGAGTGGAAAAAAAGTTAGCTTGTTTATATTAAGCTAACATAGCTGTGTCGCTAGAGGTCACGTAGCACATCATTATATACCAGCTAGCCAAACTTCAGTAACCCTACAAACGTTACTGCTGTTTAGTTTTCTGTCTTCGTTTATGTTGGAAGTGATAACAGAGCTGTACCTTTTAATTTGTTTCCAAAACCCCGCAGTCAGGACATGCTATATTGTATTTAGATAGAAGCTAGCGAGCTAACTTCCTGCTAACTTCTAACTCCGTTAAATGTCATAAATTCCGTTTTCATGGATGCCTGGATGTTAAACTCAATTGTTACACCTGGTAGAGCAGAACGCTGATCAATTTATTAAAGATGAAAGACTTTAGACAATTTTTCAACTCTCAGTAATGCCATAGTGATCGTTTGATATATGGACCTGCAGCGGAGTTTAGGCCCAGACACGGCTAGTGACGTCAGACTTAACGACCGGATACCTTTCTAATGTGACGTTGTTGACCCTGGCTCTCTTTCTCTCTCTCTCCCTCCCGCTCTGTTCCTGTGCTACTGCGAGTGTAACTACTGCCCCTCCCACCTCTGCCAAGCGCAAGGCTCGCATGCAGAGTGAAGCGGAAAAAAATGCGAGAGAGAGGTTGAGAAAAAAAAAACCCACGGCTCGCGATAAGGAGCCGTCTCGCGTCGTTCATGTCAATGATCCGGCTCTAAGAGCCATTTCGTTCGAAACTGACACATCACTAAAATACAAATGTTGATGCTTGGAGCAAAAGGACAGGTCTATGCTTCTTGTGTTAGTTTAACGGACCGAAGAGCAGACACAAAGGAACAAAGAACTTGACTTGAGTGTTAAAGAGAAAACAAGCCTTTATTACGGCTGAATACAAGAAACAAAACAAGGCAACATGAGCCGTAGCGAAAACTAAACTAAATCCTAAACTGGGAACACTAGAACAGACTATGAACAACTATGAACATGATTTTGCACTGTGGCATGAGAGGAACTATGATATCAAAAGAACAAAAAATCATGAAAAAACCTTGACAAGATGAGATGGGTGGTAACACAGACGATCTGACGAAGACTGAAAGAACACACAGACTAAACTAAACATAGGGGAGTTTAGGGGAAGTGGAACACATGAGCAAACAGCTGACACAATAGACCATAATAACACCACAGGGGAAGTGTAAACTGACCACACAGAACATGGAAGCAAGATTTTCAAAATAAAAAGGAAACATGATGGGATGCAGAGATGATGCCAACTTGACCGCATGAACCAACAAGAGAGACTAAAACACAAAGGGTGATGACACAAAAGGACCTGATAAACAAAGGACTAAACACTGAGCAATTTAGGAGCTTTAAGATAACAAGATGAACTTAACATAAAGGAATGTCCAAAGTAAGAACATTGGCATCCTTGAAAGATACTGAGACTTTAATCTTATAAAGGCAGTTAATAGTGAGTAATAATTTATAGGATGAATCATCATGAATTTGCAAATTCTGATTTGAAATACCTCTAAATCACTGTGATTTTTAATTTCCACAATAATTAGTTAAGACAACAAAACACACCTTTCAGTTATTCATGTATTTTGAAACCTGGAATGTAAATGTGCCTGTTTCTAAACAACTTCTGTTGTTTGAATGTGCTATAGGATATAAATAAAATAGACGTGATAGTCAAAACAAAAGGTTCAGAATTTTTTTTTTATAGTGAATGTTTGAGTTATATATTTTTTATTTCCTAAAAAATAATCTATTTAACAGAATTCACAGGGCTGCATGCTAAACTTAGAAGACCTTTAATACACTATGTCAGACGTTCCCAAAGTGTGGGGCCCGCCCCCTAGGGGGGGCGCAGAGCCATTGCAGGGGGGGCGCGGCATGAAAAGGGAAAAAAAAAACAAAAAAAACAACAACGCTTGGACACTGCTAGCACGGGGCGCCCACACAAACGCAAAGCAGGAGATGAAGCATAGCTGAATATGTTTCCAAACGAACTTCATTCTAAGCCAAAGACTAGAAAATATGGTGAAGCACATCTTCCCTTTGGTTTTACCTGCACAAGTGCCGAGGTAGGTCTCCCTGCAGGATTGGTTTTCCCTTCGTCGGGAGCAGCGCTGGGCTGTTTAAATCACGGACAAACAGTATCCCACATTCTTGATTTGTAGTTCACAAACACTTGTTGTAATGACTAACTACTCCTGACATTTTGGAGATGCTAGCTCTTTATACAGTAAAGTTACAGTGGGATACAAATAATATCAGGCTGATCCTGCCACAATTTGTTCCCCCGGTTCAAATCACGGACAAACAGCATCCAACAGTTGTTTATGTTTTTGAACCCATCTTGCAGAGGGATTTTTTGAAAAATGTATTGATAGCAATGTTAAATATTATTACACAGGGAAAAAAAAACAACTACATGTAAAATAATTACACCGTGACGCCTCTGCCTTTGGAGGACGTGTTCTTGCGTGCGTGCGTGCGCGCGCGCGAGGGGGGGGGGGGGGCGCGAACATTTTTCTTGTAAAACAAGGGGGGCCCAGCAAAAAAAGTTTGGGAACCACTGCACTATGTAGTTCAGCTAACAAGCTAAATGTTAGTGAAACACCGTGACCAGGATGACTGAGAACTTACACAGACAAGAGGGCAAATACTCTTTCAAAGGCACTGTATATGAAAAATACTATTACTACTCTAATTAAATGGTTAAATGTATAAATGAACCATTGTTTAAAGAGGAAACCCTTTTAGTACCAATTAATCTTCTGAACACATAAATAGGACATCCAACAATCTTTCAAGGAGCACTGTGTTACTCTTAACTAATTAGTTCAAATCCAGTTCAAAAAAGAAAAAAATAATAGTGTCAATATGATATTTTCTCATGTTTGTATGGTATGTTTTTTATGGTATGGTATGATTTCCATGTTCGGCCACATATTTGAAGACAGTACTCCTACATTATAATATTTTACCTTGTGTTTCATCTTCACCTTCACCTCATTTAGTATCATGTAGGATGTCCAGAGGGTAATAATTCAGCATAACTTACCATTGCTGTGGCCAATGATTCTGCTTTGCTCTGCTCTAGTAAAACAAAACAGCTGTTACTGACTCTGTAACAATACACAATAATTCAAACGTGAATTTAAATCACAGTTCCATAAGACTTACTCTGTTTTAAAATGAACCAGAAGAACATCAAAATTAACAAGATCAGCACACCAAGAGGAACAATGAGGATCTTTAGGTCAAATGAAGCTCTGCAAAATGCAGTTTGAGAACACATAATTTAGTTTAGTGATGGGATTTCCGGCTCTTTTTAGAGAACCGGCTCTTTCGGTTTGGCTCACTAAAAAGAGCCGGCTCTTTCGGCTCCGAACCGGCTCTTCAGGTTGTTTTCTTGCTTTAATTAATTTATTATTAACAATAATATAAAATTATGCACAAAAGGAATTACTAATGTTAAAAAAAGTGATTTTATTTATATATGTTTATATATAAATATATGCGGTGGCCCCTAGAGACAAATATGTACAAACTCCAAAAAGCACGTACAAACTCCAAAACACATTTCTAGCATGAACTGAATTTCCAAAACAGAGCTACCTAGATCACTTAAATTACACAATTTAAAGCATGAAAGCATATGTGTATTGTTAGTGTATTTATACACAAGCATTCATATATAGTCAAATAATTTAAAAAAAATGTTTATTTACCTGTTATTACCACACACCAAATACGGTCGTTGGTACTTGCTGGCTTGTGTAGCCACTGGGTAACAAAAGGTCAACACTGCGCCTAGCATCCTGGAGCACTTCTGTTGTCTTTTGTACGTGTTTTGGAGTTTGTATGTGCTTCGGAGTTTGCACGTGTTTTGGAGTTTATACGTGCTTCGGAGTTTGTACATGTTTTGGAGTTTTTACATGTTTTGGAGTTTGTACGTGTTTTGGAGTTTGTACGTGTTTTGGAGTTTGTACGTGTTTTTACGTGTTTTGGAGTGTGTACGTGTTTTGGAATTTGTACGTGCTTCAGGGTTTGTATGTGCTTCAGAGTTTGTACGTGATTTGACGTTTGTATGTGCTTTGTCTGTAGGGGCCAACGTAAATATACTTTTATTTATTCACTCCACATAAAATGTAATAAATAAATCTTATAATACAAAAATCAACTATTCACATTTCAACTTTTAACTGTTTAAATATACCAGCTTTTTCCTTTTACAAATTTAAAGTGAAACAACACAAAACACTGCAAACCACAACACAATTAAATATAAATTAAAATATGAAAACAAAAAGAAGATGCATATTCTCTGTCATATGGACCTGCATGAATAAACTTTCTGAATCCTTTATTATCTGCAACTGAAAATAGTTGTGGATGATTACTATACTTTTCTAATGTGATGTTGTTGTCCCTGGCTCTTTCTCTGTCTCTCCCTCCTGCTCTGTTCCTGTGCTACTGAGTGTAACTACCTATTTGCTCTGTTGTTCTATTGTGGTAAATGTTCCATTTCCAGCAACAGTAGTAGTCGGTGTAGTTGCTGTAGTTAAAAAGAGTACTAACATTTATAAATGAATTGAATTCATATAGTTGTAGAGTTTAGTTGATAACTTACAGTACTTACTAGTAATTGGTTTTTCAGTAACAGTTAAATGTACTGGTATCTGAATGTCCCCTTTAGCACACCAATACCAACCACTGTCCTCTGACTTCAGTCCACTCATGGTCACTGTGAAAACATTTGGGTAGCTCATATAAGTGGTCACTGTTGTTCCATCTATGGATCCAGATGATCCTGTCACACAGTTCCTGCCCAGTCTGCACCACTTCATTTCTCCCGAGTAACTGTGGTGACATCTAATAGTTATGTTCTCTTCAATGTATCCTGTAATCCTCTGATGATCCACGTAGAGACTGGGGGTCCCTTCAAGGACAAACATTAAAATAAATAAAGTAATGAGTGGATAGAAGGACAAAAAATACAGATTTGAAAAACCATTGGCAATTTAGACTTCATGTCTATTTCTCTTAACTTTTAATAACAACCACTTTAAAATGTTAACAAAGATGGAACCTCACCACTGGTAACTGACAGTTGAAAATGCTCTCGATAATCCGGTCTATTATTAATCTCCACCACACACCAGTAATCAGTGTTTTTATTTGTCAGATTGTTTATAGTTACAGTAAAAAAAAATTGGTTTTTATCATCAGAGATTGAATATAGTAACTGTGGTGACATCTAATAGTTATGCTTTCTCCAATATATCCTGTAATTGTCTGATGATCCACATAGAGACTGGTGGTCCCTTTAATGAAAATAAATAAATAAATAAATACAAATTAAATCTATTAAGAATAAATAATACATAAATAAAATCAAAATAAATAGAGTAATAAGTGGAAAATGTATTGAAAAGTCAGTCTTCGCATTTATTCTGTAATCTGAAGAGAAAGAGCATATTCAGCCTTTAAAAAATAAAATAAAACTTGTTTTGTGCTTTGTCATAAAAAAAATAATAATTATTTAAAATATTTACAAAAATGAGCACTAACCAGTGGTATTCTTGAAATTAACACTCCTGAGTTAGGGTGAAGCAACAGTCGAAGTAAGTAGAACGCAGTGACACTGAATTAGATGTCAGAGCTTGCAAAGTTTGTCAACAAGTTGAGCATGGACACACACACATACACACCCTGCCCTTCTTTGCAGTGGATAAAGCCTGCCCCCTTGTGTGTGAATCAACATTGAACATTGAATAAGTAGCCCAGCAACATATTTAAAAAAAAACAAAAAACTTTTTGTGTTTCTTTTTATGATATGCATAAATGTACCTATCAGCTAGTGAGTGAGATATTCAATAAAAGTATTAGATTTGTTGAAGTGGATACTGGTTACAGAAACTGTAACTGTGGAAAAATCTGAGACAATTGTTGTTCTGAGAGTTTGGAGAGATTCTCCCTATGTGGCATAAATATTAGCTCGAGGTCTAAATATTAGTTTTACATACTTGTGTGCAAAAGTTTTGAGTCACTGCTTATTTCTTTGTATTTTGCTTCCAGACTTTTTTTTTATAAATGATCATAAGTACTTCAGGCCTTTTGAAGGTCGTTTTAATATTTTCTTTGGATATTGGCTGCTTTTCTTTTTTTTTTTTCAAACCAGATGTATCCATAAATCTTTAATGATAAAGAAGACAACATAAACATGATATTATACATGTGTAAAAAAAAATGACATAAAAAATTATATAGCCTTCCAGTTTTGTATGCTTTAACAGGTAGTGAGAATAAATTAAGTCTAATTACACACCCATAAAAACAGCTTAGCGATGAATGTCTTATCAATGAATATCATCCCATGTTAGCTTATCTGTAATTATAATACCAGAACTGGTAAATAGTAAATGCTCCATCAGTCACAAATGAGAATTTGAGTTCTTGTTTAAAAACCAAAATTTTAGAGGTGACAGAGAGAACATTGATCATTCTAAAGGAATGAAAAAGAATGAAACAATCAACTATTTCCCTGCTCATCTATATATTCACATTTTTCCCTTAAGCATCATCTGTTTACATTAGGTAATGATTTGTTTTCTGAAAAAGCAATGTGACCAATGTACACGAGACATAAAGACAGTCCATATAATAAAAAAGAAAAAAAACTTTAACACAATAAAAGCAGTAAGTTATCAAACGCAAACATGTCAACAAGACGGGACAAAATGTTGCAACTATGCACTGGTTTTTGCTGGTGTTCCAATGTTTTTTTTCACAAAGTTTAGGAATGTGTTTATGGCACACACAAAACTAACTGAATGGCAGAAAACAATGTCCATAAATCTAAACACACACACACAATTACAAGGAAAACAGGAAGTAAATAAAATAGGACAGAGACTTAACAAGACATGGAAACACAGGAAGGGCTTGGGTGAACTGGAAGAAAGGAATCAATCAACTCTGTACAAAAGATACAATAGTCTTACAACATAATGAACTAAATTAAAGCAAAAACTCTAAACAAGGCAAACAAGACCCAAAAAACATGATCCATGAGAAATAAGAAACAAAAATTATACTTAAACCCAAGAAAACTCAGCACCCTGGTCAGAGAAATAGAAACCCATGCCTTCAAGCTCCTGGCAAAAAGTTTTTGGTGATGTCAGAGCAGGCTTGGAGTTTTAAGTCAACAAAACATTGATAACACCCTATATCCCTCAGCACTCAGCAATCTTGCTCTGTAACTTTACATGTACTATCAATGCATTGCTGAGATGCTGTGGTTCCAAAATGTTTCCTTAGAATTGATTGTGGAAGATCGAGGTGAGAAGAAATTTCACAAACTGACTTGTTGCAACAGTCCTATCCTATTACAATACCATTACTGGATCAGTTCAGTGAGCTCTTTGGAGAATGCAAATCTTTCTAAAATGCAGGCATACTGCATGGCTCGGTGATTGATCTGCTGACAGTAAAAGAAAAATATTGCAGCATGTATCCTGCAAAAACATCAGTAAAAGGTAGATATAAAAAAGATAGAAAGGCCAAAAGTTCTAATATTTAAAGATTTCAGTAGTGATTGGCTAATGTGCATTGCCACATGCAACTTCTGTGTCTTTTGCCTCACCCTGAGAACACAGAACAGAAACAAATATGACGATTAGAAAGAAAAAGCAAAGACCAAGGTGACCAAATTTAAAGCGAATCATGTCTTATGAGGACAATGAGCAACATAACTTGAAAAGAGGGAAACAGTATGTGGGAAATGGTGTGTGTTTGGTTTTAGGTCTTTTAATATTTACCCTCTTGTTTCGTTGTGGTAACAACTGAACTCTACATAACTTCCCCATCACTTTCAGGAAGTGACATCTGGGGGAAAACAAAAGGAGTGGAAACAGAACACTTTACAGTTGTGTCATTCTTTAAGAAAAAAAAAAGTTAAAGTCTGCTTATACTCAAATACAAATGTATAGTTGTAGTATGTTAGGGTTACCTCGGGTGATTTTCTTCTTATGTTTCCCACATTGGCGTATATTACTTCCTGGTCCACCTGTGTAGGATAAACCAAATGTAATTTAGTGAAAGATTGAAAGGTGTCAGCCTGGTTACTCCAAACTCTTTCCATACAGAGCCTTAAAGGAGAGTTTATAATATGGAGATTATCCCAGAGAGTTGAATCTGGATGCTGTGTCCAGATGAACACAAATCAGTATAACTTACCATTGCTGTGGCTGATGAGTCTGCTTTTCTCTGCTCTACAAAAAAATAAAGCACCTGTTACAGACTCCATGTTAACAATGCAGAATAAATCCTAATGCAGTTTAAAGATTTTGAAGTAAATATTGTTTGGATTTCACTCAAAGTTTAACAAGACTTACTGTGTCTCAGTATCAACCAGATGAACAACACCACAATTACAATAAAGATCAACACACTCAGACGGATGATGAGGGTCTTGAGGTCAAATGAAGCTCTGCAACATGCAGTTTGAGAACACAATTTATTTTAGCATAACAATTATATTCAGCTGTAAAAGATTTTTAGACAAAAGAACAGTTCTGTCGCTAAATCTACTGCAAATATAAAACATATCTGACCTTTGTTGTTTATTTTTTAATGTGGTAATTGTTCTATCTCCAGTAAAAGTATGGGCAGTAGCTATAATTCAACAAAACAACCGTCAGTACTAGAGTACTGTAACAATGATTGTCCTAATATCTCTGAGAGTACTAACATTTATAAATGGCTGGAATTGATACATGTGTCAAGTTCATAATTACTTGCAGTACTTACTGGTGATTGGTTTCTCTGTAATATTTAAATAAACTGGCATCTGAATGTCCCCTTTAGCACACCAATACCAGCCACTGTCCTCTGACTGTAGTCCACTCATGGTCACTGTGAAAACATTTGGTTCGCTCATATAAGTGGTCACTGTTGTTCCATCTATGGATCCAGATGATCCTGTCAAACAGTTCCTGCCCAGCCTGCACCACTTCATTTCTCCAGAGTAACTGTGGTGACATCTAATAGTTATGTTCTCTTCAATGTATCCTGTAATCCTCTGATGATCCACGTAGAGACTGGGGGTCCCTTCAAGGACAAACATTAAAATAAATAAAGTAATGAGTGGATAGAAGGACAAAAAATACAGATTTGAAAAACCATTGGCAATTTAGACTTCATGTCTATTTCTCTTAACTTTTAATAACAACCACTTTAAAATGTTAACAAAGATGGAACCTCACCACTGGTAACTGACAGTTGAAAATGCTCTCGATAATCCGGTCTATTATTAATCTCCACCACACACCAGTAATCAGTGTTTTTATTTGTCAGATTGTTTATAGTTACAGTAAAAAAAATTTGGTTTTTATCATCAGAGATTGAATATTTTCCTGAAGGGTCTGCTGTGTTTGTTTTTACTACATCACTGCAGGAGCTCCATATATATCCTTCACACAAGTACTTCACATGGTTTTTGTATTGGGACTCATAGAGACATGGGATGGAGATAGATTTCCCAGTTTTCACTGATACTCTACGGACTGTAGTTATGCTGTGAACTCCTGCAAAGAAAAAATGCACATTTTAATAGAATAGTTCTGTTGTTTTCAGAATGAAATATTTTGCTAATAAAATAAAATCTCTTTTGCTAGGCTATTACAAATATTTATGCTATTGGAAATTGAAAATCAACAGAGATGCTAAGCAGATTTTTAAAAGCCCCTGCCACATACCTGTTAGTCCAGTGATGATATAAATAATCCTGAGACAGAGAGCCATATTGATAAGTGAGCAGACAAAACCTTATAAACTTCCTATTTTTCAACCATAAGTATGTCACTGCCACTGCAGTTGCAATCACTCTTCCTCCTATGTAAAACACTTCACAAAAGTGAGCTGACAAAGGACCAGCCCCTCCCCTATCTTCACTGTGCGCTTATGCACGTTGTAGGAAAACTTTAGTTTGGAAGAAGTGGCGAAAAGGTGGAGCTTGAAAACTGAGAGAAAACAACAAAAAGTAAGCTAATAATAGTGTGTCAAATTTACCGACTTGTTAGCTGTGGGGCTGTTACCGCATGGTGAACAGTAGTACCAGTAACACCTCGTAACCAGGTCTCATAATGTGGTGGATTTTTGTATGACATGTATACCTATATAACTATATATCTGCACTGAACATATACTGTAATTTGTATGTAGAGTCTTAGGCACGAGATGTTTTGCCTTCACACGCACACACACACAATACATGTTTTTCATGCAGCACATTCAAAAACATGTCTCTTAGAAAATAGTAACATGGTAACAGAGATACTCGAACACACTATATATTAACCAAAACTGGAGTGTTTATCACTATATAAAGCATTTAACCCATATCTTTGATGTAGTTAGGTGATGTATTATACACATGTATATCACAAGATTATCACAAGAAACTATGCTATTTGCTGTACTAATGTGTGACCTTTGACTATTGTTGTGGAAAATTTAACAATAACCTGCAACACACCGAGTGAGCTTGATTTGAATTGGGTTTAATAAACACATTGCAACGTGGAGAGAACATCCCAGTGAAACACCAGGACCATCTCTGAATTGTGGCCACCGCCCTTACATCTTATATACGCAGACACAGACATTCTTAAACAAAGAACATTTCACAGCAGATCAATTATTAGCAGATCCTTAACTGTTCAGTCTAAGAAAAGCTCCAACCAACCATCACCTCATCTGCAATAGGATGTCCAGAGCCCTCAAGAGGAAAATGAGTCTGCTGTGAAGGTGCAATAAAACTTGGGCCCCACTTATGATCACATTCCACATGCAAACAAACTGGTGACAGGAGTGCTCTTACTATTGTTATGATTCAGTGTTATGGATATTTTTTGTACTGTGTTTTTTGTCTGCCACACCAGAGGGTGGCATAGTTTGTGTCCTGTGTTATTGATGCTATGTGAGTTCCAGGTGGAGGCTGACCATTGGTGGAGGACTGGGAGAGGCCGGCTATAAATGAGGACCCTTCTCAACCAGCACGCCTCCTGCCTACTTCCTGTTCCCAACAAACTGTGCATGTGGTTGCGTGTGAATTTGTATTCTGGAAGCTTTTGCAAATAGTTTGTTGTAAATAGTTGTCAATACTTTTTTTTACTCGGTAGCTGTAGGGGTGAGAAGCCATTTTTCTTTGGGAACCTTTTCTCCTGTTTTTGGTTAGAGAGGCAGGTAAGAGACCTGTAATTTTCTTTTGGGGTTTTCTGTGAAGGTAAGCCAGCTGCATTTCATTTCTAGAGTTTTTTGTTTGTTGTTTTGGCCATGCTCACCCTGATGCCCGCTACCTTTTGGGCCTTAATAAACTGACTGGCTGTTGTGAAATCCGTGGCAGTTGTCTTTTTGGTTCGTCTTCCTTGAGAGCAGGGAGTGTGGGGGCAGTTCTCCTTATTTTCATTTTCCTTATGTTGCACGCCGGTTTTCCCTGGGCTGGTGTGTAACACTATACTAAAGTGATATGGTTGAAATATATGATTAATACATGAGAAAAGAAATCTGCCACCACACTATGTTGTGACCTACTGTCAGAAGACAAAGCAAAGGATTAAACTAAGGGTGCCCCTCTGGGAAATGGCCCTGGCCCGTACTTGACCCTGCACCTACTGTTTTTGGGCGCATGGAAAACTTACTCAGCAGCAGGAGGTGGGACTACTGGCACCTTTAAAAGAGGACCTGGGAAAACCCTCTGAGCTTTTTTACTGCTATCTGTCCGGTGGGGTTGGTCCCAGTCTGCATGCCTTTAACCTGTACGCCCTGGGGTTTTGCTTTGCTTGCTTTCTGCTATTTAATTCTCAGGTAAAATGTTTGTATGTATTTTTCATGCTGTTCATATGATGCAGTGTATTAAACTGTTCCAAGAATACTACTCTTTTTTCCACAGAATCCTTTTGAATGCATTGATTTTAATTGGATCTAAAAAAAAAAAAAGAAAAAAAAAAAAAGGTGGACCTCCAAATCGCTGGTGAAGATAAGGTTATCATGATGGCTTCAAAATTTGCGACCACAACAGTCACAGGAAGCTGCTGCTGGAGCACCAGCTGTAGAGAAGTGAGAAAGAGATGAAGGAAGATGAAATCAAAGAGTAAGAGTATAGATGGAGAAACATAAATAGGATATGAGAGATTCAAGGATTTGGGTTAAATGAATGGCTACTTTGAGCATGAGCCACTCTGTCCTATGCACGGAGGGTTTTTGTCCAAGATGTAGCACCCTGAGACTGTAGGCTAAGTGGAAGGAAGGAGGCTGAGGATTAGTGTGTGTCAGAATCGTGTCCAGGATTAAACAAAGATGCAGTACCAATTTAGTGAGGTCTTTAGAATGACTCATTACACACATATTTATGTTTAAAAAAAAATGTACATAAAGGCAGACTGCATTCTTAATCTTTCCAAATAGTATATCATTCCACTCTCACTCAACAAAGACAAAATGTTTGATATACACTGAGAGTTCTCACACAACCTGATGATAGAGGTCAGGATTAGCCATTATTGTTGATGCTTGCAATGCTTCTTTATTACAAAAAATAACAAAAAAACAAGATTAATGACAACGATCTTGATAAAAGAGCAAACAGATCAACACTTCTTTGACTCACTTTGCAAATATGCAGGAATATAGTTTCTTAAACAACAGTTAAAAACAAATAATCATATAACAAGCTGATGAGAGCAGATAACACATTGCAGCACTTGTCTGACAAAGACTCCAGTAATACAGGTACACAAAATGCAAAAGGTTATAACATTTAAATATTTCAGAGGAGAGTAGCTAATGTGCTGTATGTAACTTCTGTGCCTTTTCCTTCACCCTGTTGGAGAACAGAAACAAAATTGACAGTTAAGCAACTATAAGAGCTTCGACTCTTCTGGGACGGTCTTTCAACAAGGTTTAAGAGTGTGTTTATAGCAGACAGAAAACAAACTGAATAGCAGGAAACAATCTCCATAAATCTAAACAAACAAACACACACACACACACACAAAAAAAAGGAACAGGTTATACAAAGCAAAACAGGAAGCAACAAGACATGGAAACACAAGAAGGTCTTGGATGAACTGGAAGAAATTAATAATCAACTCTGTACAAAAGATAAGATAAACTAGTCTTACAACATAATGAACTAAATTAAGCAAAAACTCTAAAAAAGGCAAACAAGACACAAAAAACATGATCCTTGAGAAACACAAATTATAGTTAAACCCAAGAAAACTCAGAACCCTGGTCAGAAACATTGAAACCCATGCCTTCGAGTTCCTGGCACAAAGTTTTTGTGATGGTGATGTCAGAGTAGGCTTGGAGTTTTAAGTCAACAGAACACTGATAACACCCTATACGCCTCAGTTCTCCACAATCTTGCTCTGTAACTTTACATGTACTGGCAATACATTGCTGAGATGCTGTGGTTCCAAAATGTTTCCAGGTTGCAATAACATAACTTAGAGTTGATTGTGGAAGAGCTAGGCGAGAAGAAATTTCACAAACTGACTTGTTGCAACAGTCCCATCCTATTACAATACCATTACTGGACCAGTTCAGTGAGCTCTTTGGAGAATGCAAATCTGTAGGCATACTGCATGGCTAGGTGACTGATCTGCTGACAGTAAAAGAAAACACTGTATCCTGCAAAAACTCCAGTAAAAGGTAGATATAAAGAGACAGAAAGGCCAAAAGTTCTAATATTTAAAGATTTCAGTAGTGATTGGCTAATGTGCTGCACATAACATATGTGTCTTTTGCCTCACCCTGAGAACAGAGAACAGAAACAAATATGACGATTAGAAAGAAAAAGCAAAGACCAAGGTGACCAAATTTAAAGCGAATCATGTCTTACAATGGACAATGAGCAACATAACTTGAAAAGAGGGAAACAGTATGTGGGAAATGGTGTGTGTTTGGTTTTAGGTCTTTTAATATTTACCCTCTTGTTTTGTTGTGGTAACAACTGAACTGTACATGACTTCCCCATCACTTTCAGGAAGTGACATCTGGGGGAAAACAAAAGGAGTGGAAACAGAACACTTTACAGTCGTGTCATTCTTTAAGAAAAAGTTAAAGTCTGCTTATACTCAAATACAAATGTATAGTTGTAGTATGTTAGGGTTACCTCGGGTGATTTTCTTCTAATGTTTCCCACATTGGCGTATATTACTTCCTGGTCCACCTGTGTAGGATAAACAAAATGTAATTTAGAGAAAGATTGAAAGGTGTCAGCCTGGTTACTCCAAACTCTTTCCATACAGAGCCTTAAAGGAGAGCTGAATCTGTTCTTCTGGACGTAGAACAGATTAACTTTTTGGGTTGGCTTTTTGGATTTCGTTCTATGGATGATTGAGCATGCATGAAGACAATACTGGAAGATTAATTTGATCAATTAGACATTTTACTTTCCAATGTCAGTATATTCACTGAAAATCCTAGACTTGATTTCTTGATAGGACAGCAGTTGGTTACCTTGCCTAAGTGTTTTTTCTTGGGTCTAACTTCAGCGTATGCTACCTCCACTCCGGCCTGCATTGGAAAACAGAAAATAATTAGAACATCTGCAAAACTGTACTTATAAAAGTTTTCCCTATCAATTAATTTAGCTATTCTTGTAGAATCATGTACCAAGCTCACAGAGAAATAAATCAATATAACTTACCATTGCTGTGGCTGATGAGTCTGCTTTTCTCTGCTCTACAAAAAAACAAAGCACCTGTTACAGACTCTGTGTTAACAATGCAAAATAGCCAACAATAATGCATAAATTCAAGTAAATATTGTTTGGATTTCAATCAAAGTTTAACAAGACTTACTGTTTCTCAGTATCAACCAGATGAACAACACCACAATTACAATAAAGATTAACACACTCAGAGGGATGATGAGGGTCTTGAGGTCAAATGAAGCTCTGCAACATGCAGTTTGAGAACACATAATTAAGTTTAGCATAAAAGATTTTTAGTCAAAAGAACAGTTTTGTTGCTAAATCTACTGCAAATACAAAAGATATCTGACCTTTGTTGTCCATTTTTAAATGTGGTAATTGTTCTATCTCCAGTAAAAGTATGGGCAGTAGCTATAATTCAACAAAACAACAGTCAGTACTAGAGTACTGTAACAATGATTGTCCTAATATCTCTGAGAGTACTAACATTTATAAATGGATGGAATTGATACATGTGTCAAGTTCATAATTACTTACAGTACTCACTGGTGATTGGTTTCTCAGTAACAGTTAAATGTACTGGTATCTGAATGTCCCCTTTAGTACACCAATACCAGCCACTGTCCTCTGACTGTAGTCCACTCATGGTCACTGTGAAAACATTTGGTTCGCTCATATAAGTGGTCACTGTTGTTCCATCTATGGATCCAGATGATCCTGTCACACAGTTCCTGCCCAGCCTGCACCACTTCATTTCTCCAGAGTAACTGTGGTGACATCTAATAGTTATGCTTTCTCCAATGTATCCTGTAATCCTCTGATGATCCACATAGAGACTGGGGGTCCCTTCAAGGACAAACATTAAAATAAAGAAATGAGTGGATAGAAGGACAAAAAATACAGATTTGAAAAACCATTGGCAATTTAGACTTCATGTCTATTTCTCTTAACTTTTAATAACAACCACTTTAAAATGTTAACAAAGATGGAACCTCACCACTGGTAACTGACAGTTGAAATTGCTCTCTATAATCCGGTCCATTATTAATCTCCACCACACACCAGTAATCAGTGTTTTTATTTGTCAGATTGTTTATAGTTACAGTAAAAAAAAATTGTTTTTTATCATCAGAGATTGAATATTTTCCTGAAGGGTCTGCTGTGTTTGTTTTTACTACATAGCTGCAGGAGTTCCATTTAGGTCCTTTACACAAGTACTTCACATGGTTTTTGTATTTGGACTCATAGAGACATGGGATGGAGATAGATTTCCCAGTTTTCACTGATACTTCACTGACTGTAGTTATGCTGTGAACTCCTGCAAAGAAACAAATGCACATTTTAATAGAATAGTTCTGTTGATTATCTACATGTTTTCAGAATGAAATATTTTGCTAATAAAATAAAATCTCTTTTGGTAAGTTATTACAAATTACAAATTAATACTATTGTAAATTGAAAATCAACAGAGATACTAAGCAAATTTTTAAAAGCCCCTGCCACATACCTGTTAGTCCAGTGATGATATAAATAATCCTGAGACAGAGAGCCATATTGATAAGTGAGCAGACAAAATCGTATGAACTGTTGCACTTGAAAACTCCAAGTGCAACACTTCCTATTTTTCAACCCTAAGTATGCCACTGCCACTGTAGTTGCAATCACTCTTCCTCCTATGTAAAACACTTCACAAAAGTGAGCTGACAAAGGACCAGCCCCTCCCCTATCTTTACTGTGCGCTTATGCACGTTGTAGGAAAACTTTAGTTTGGAAGAAGTGGCAAAAAGGTGGAGCTTGAAAAATGAGAGAAAACAACAAAAAGTAAGCTAATAATAGTGTGTCAAATTTACCGACTTGTTAGCTGTGGGGCTGTAGTACCAGTAACAACTCGTAACCAGGCCTCACAGTCACAGGAGGCTACTGCTGGAGCACCATATATAGATATATGGCACACCGGCCATATTGACTTTTTGTCCCAGTCCAGCCCTGAGGGGACTGCACTACCAGAAGGCAACACTGCAGACATTGAGGATAACTATGGCTACGTTCACACTGCAGATGAACGTGCATCATATCTGACTTTTTTGACCCTTTGTGACACATATCCGATCATGGTATGACAGTGTGAACGGCACAAATCTGATATTTTCATATCCGACCTGGGTCACTTTCGTATGTGGTACTGAATCCGATACATATCTGATGTTTTAGACAGCGACTGCTGTTTGAATGGTCAAGTCGCATTAAATCCGTCTTTTACGTCACTGACACAAGACAGACGCCAATTATCAGCACCGGAGAAGCGCTGGAGAAGCACCCAAGAAGACATCATGAACGCTTCCTAGCCATCCCGTGTAGATGTTAGTGAAACTGTTGGGAAGACAACATTGGAGAAACGTGAACATTTTATTTGTACTGTATAATCTGCTGATTCTGACAGAAATCTGCAACTATCGTTTGAAGCACCGCACCTCTCTAAAAGAGCAATTATTAGGCCATATGTAAATAACAAAATAACTTTATAACTTAAAGCAAAATTGGAAAATGTAAAGTCCGAAAAAAGTTTTTATATTAAGAGCCATCAGTCAAACAATACTGTTTGGTCTGGGTCTGAACAGAGTGCGTTGTGTGACGTCTTCTTTTGCGCATGTGGACCGCTTTGAGGGATCACACTAGAGCGTGTTTGCTGTCAAATTTTATTTGTAGTGTGAACAAGCAGACAAAAAAATTGGATTTGATAAAAAAAAATCGGAATTGAGCATTAAGGCCTGCAGTGTGAACGTAGGCTATGAGTACGGTGGAATCTCACAGGCAAATGGGAACCATGAAGATCTAGGAAAGCCGCAACCCCCAAATACCTCCAGGGTGTAAGTCAAGTCCTGTGGACTCAGCTGAATGGGAAGAACAAGATCCTGGGCTATTAACACCTACACCATGCTAGTCATCAAATACCCTGCTGGTTTAATAAGCTGGGCAAAGGAGAAGTTAGATGCCACTGACTCTGTCCTATGCATGGAGGGTTTTAGTCCCAAATATAGCACGCTGAGACTGTAGGCTAAGTGGAAGGAAGGAGGCTGAGGATTAGTGTGTGTCAGAACCGTGTCCAGGATGAAACAACAAATATCCATGATTGCATCAAGAAGATGGCCACAACTGTTCTAACTTACAGCTGATTCTGAAATGTGTAGAAAATTTAACAAAGTGACTTGTTGCAGTGGTGGCATCCTATTACAATACCACTGCAGTACCGATTTAGTGAGCTGTTAAGAATGACTCATTACACACATATTTATGTTTTAAAAAATGTACGTTAAGGCAGACTGCATGCTTAATCATTCCAAATAGTATATCATTCCACTCTCATTCAACAAAGACAAAAATGTTTGGTGTACACTGAGAGTTCTCACACAACCTGATGATAGAGGTCAGGATTAGCCATTATTGTTGATGCTTGCAATGCTTCTTTATTACAATAAAAAACAAGAATAATGTCACTGATCTTGATAAAAGAGCAAACAGATCAACGCTTCTTTGACTCACTTTGCAAATATGCAGGAATATAGTTTGTTAAACAACAGTTAAACATGACAAAAAAGTTACCAAGTTATAATATTTAAATATTTCAGTGGAGAGTTGCTAATGTGCTGTATGTAACGTCTGTGCCTTTTCCTTCACCCTGTTGGAGAACAGAAACAAAAATGACAGTTAGGGGGGAAAAAAGCAGAATGTGACCAAATTCCAAGTGACACACAAAATACCAGGACAACAACATTTTAAATGAAGGAAACACAGGAAGTGGGAAACAGAATGCAGTTGCTATCATGTTTAATATTTACCATTTTGATACTTTGATTCTTTATGGTCACAACCGAACTGTATGTGATTTCCCCATCACCTTCTGTAAATGACCTCTGGGAATGAACAAAAATAGAAAGCCAACACTTTACAGTTCCAACATGCTTTAAAAAAAATGTCTACTTATATTCTTAAATATAAATGTTTAGCTGCGGTATGTTAGGGCTACCTCAGCTGTTTTTCTTCCCACATTTCTTACACTGGCGTATGTCACTTCCTCATCAATCTGTGTAGAATGAGCAAAATGTAATTTACAGAAAGACTAAACACTGTCAGCCTGGTGTCACACCGAACTCTTTGCATATAGACCCGTCATACAGGATCTCTTACCTTTGCTGTGGGAGTTGATTCTGCTTTTCTCAGCTCTAGTAAAAGATAACTGCTGTTACTAACCGTGTAACAATGCACAATAATCAAAACTTTAATTGCATTTTAAATGTTTCAATGATTTCAATAACACGTACTTTGTCTTATTATAAACCAGATAAGAAAAGCTACAATTACGACCACGACCAGCAGGCTCAGAGGAATGATGAGGATCTTTAGGTCAAACGGAACTCTGCAAAATGTATAATTTAGTTTAGCTTAACAAGGAACAATGACATGCATAAAGGATTTTTTGACAGTTTCCCTTACAAGAACAGTTCATTAAATACTGCACATAAAACTGAAAAACAAACCTTTCTTGTGTGTCTTCAAATGTGTGAATTGTTCCATTTCCAGTAACTTGAGCAACAGTAGGGGCAGTAGCTATAATTAAATATACATAAATAATTACTAGAGCATTATAACAATCATATCCTAATATCTCTGAGAGTATTAACATTTATAAATGGATGGAACTGATATATATGTGGAGTTTATGATAGCTTGCAGTACTCACTGGTGATTGGTTTCTCAGTAACAGTTAAATGTACTGGTATCTGAATGTCCCCTTTAGCACACCAATACCAGCCACTGTCCTCTGACTTTAGTCCACTCATGGTCACTGTGAAAACATTTGGGTCGCTCATATGAGTGGTCACTGTTGTTCCATCTATGGATCCAGATGATCCTGTCACACAGTTCCTGCCCAGCCTGCACCACTTCATTTCTCCAGAGTAACTGTGGTGACATTTAATAGTTATGTTCTCTCCAATGTATCCTGTAATCCTCTGATGATCCACATGGAGACTGGGCATCCCTTAAAGTTCACAAAAAATACAATACATACAAAAATTAATTGAAATTCAGACTTAAGATATCTTTTCTTATTGACGTTTAACAACAACTGAGAGCACATTCAGTCTTTTTAGTACAAATAAAAACATATTTGTTGTTTTTTTTGTTAGAAATTGTGACAAGAAATCCTGAAAACAATGTAAAATATGTACAACGATGTGCACTTACCACTGGTAACTGACAGTTTAAAATATTTTCGATAATCTGCTCCATTATTAATCTCCACCACACACCAGTAGTCAGTGTTTTCATAGGCCAGCTGGTTTATAGTCACAGTGAAAATTTGCTGGTTTTTGTCATCAGAGATTGAATATTTTCCTGAAGGGTCTGCTGTGTTTGTTTTTACTGCATAGCTGCATGAGTTCCAATAATATCCTTCACACAAGTACTTCACATGGTATTTGTATTGGGACTCATAGAGACATGGGATGGAGATAGATTTCCCAGTTTTCACTGAGACTTTACCGACTGTAGTTATGCTGTGAACTCCTGCAGAGAACAAATAAAGTATTATATTACTTTGTTTGCTTAAAAGGTTTTTTCTTTTTGGCTTACTTTTTGTACATGAACAGAACAAATAAAGCACTTTAGTGGAATAAATCCATTGATCGGCTAGACACTTTTAAAATTTTTCATTTTTCCTTATTAGATAATGTCTTCAAAAAACTCAATAAAATAAAAACAATTACAAGGCTATTACAAATATATTTTTGTTATTGGAAATTTTATAATCAGCGTAAAAATTAATAAACAAGCTAAAGGACTTTAAAAGCCTCCCCCTCATACCTGTTAGTCCAGTCAAGATATAAATAATCCTGGCATAGAGAGCCATATCGATAAATGAACAGAACAAACAGTGTGAGCTCCACTTCCTTTTTTTCATCCTTATATGCAGCTGTCACTGCAGTTTCTGTTATTCCTCCTCTTATGTAAATCAGTCATTTTACATAAGTTGGCTCACAAAATAAAGAGTGTATGAAGTAAATAGTAATACACCCAACATCTGTCAAGCTGGTGGCTTTTCAAAACCCATCATTCTTTGGAACATATAGAAAATTGAAAAAGAAAATAGAACAGAGAAAACTAAAATATAAAAATGTAGTCAAAACAGGAAAGTGAAAGGGTTTCATTGTGCAAATTAAATACTGTTCTACATTGTGCAAGATCATCTTCTCTGGTTGGGTGTCAGTTCTTTGGTAACGTGAGTGACATTTCTGTGGTTTCTGACAACTTTTCCTGTTACTCTGACTCAGTGTCTGGTAAAGCCACAATGTGCTTCTCAGTGTCAAAATTTATACCAAACAGTGCAGATGTGATTAAAGTGCACATTCTGAACTTTAATTCATAATCATTAACATACATTTTAGTTTCACCATATATCAATTACAACATTTGCCACCTCATTTTAGGGCACAACAGTGCTTGGGACAAAGTAATGGTAGGTACGGTAGGTACATGAATGCAGTTATGTTTAATGCTTTGTTGCATATCCCTTGCATGCAGTGCCAGCTGTCATAGATGCTCACCGCCTTTTTGATGTCTATCTATCAGGTGACTAACCTTTTGGGGTTTGAGAAAGTTTTGTGTTGCCTTAGCAGTAAGTTATCTTGTTGCAGGATGAAGAGTTATTCAATGAGTTTGCAGGCATTTACTGGAACATGAGCAGATGTTTCCATCTTCCTCAGAATTCATTCTGCAACTTCCATCAGCCATCAGCAGTTACATCATCAATGAAGATAAGTTAGTTAATACCTATAGCAGCCATATATGCCAAAGCCATAAAATACTAAACTATAATGTTACGGGCCCCAGGAATGGTGTCACAATAACAAAGATGAAATCCCTGCTTGCTTAAGCGATTAAATGCCACTGTAAGTTTACAGTGAATTTACAGCAATATTCAACTGTATTTAAAGCAAACCACACTCTTATCTGGTTGAAATTAAAGTGGACCACTGTACCTGTTCTGAATACTGAAATTGATCAAAAATAAACAAACATCTTTTACAGAACACTGAACATGAAACTTACTTCTCTATACCGTGTGCAACTTCCATCTATTTCACAACTCATTAATAGTCACATATTAAACAGCTTCATACTTTTGCAAAAACCTCAATTATACATAAGTGGTGCCATTTTTATGATAATTCGCTAACTTATGAAAACAGACAGGTTATCTTAGTATCTTACTTGTATTGGTCCGCAGTGCAGTCTTACTGGTTGAAGTAACTTCATGAACAATTATGTGCAATGGCATCTGTAAGTCTCCAATAGCACACCAATACCAGCCGCTGCTCTCTGATCTCAGATCGCTCATGGTTACAGTGAAAAGATTAGGAACACTCGCATTTATTTTCACAGCTGTTCCACCTATTGATCCATCTTGATTGGTTACATCACTTTTACAATTCAGAATCATGGCCGAGCAGTAAAATATTAAACACAATATTAAAAGCTGTTGATTAACCACCAGTGACTCATCTCTTTAAGTTAATTATTTACTAGCTCAAGGCTTCTCTTACTTACCCAGCAATCTAGTGAGCAATAGGTGATAAATATATAGAAGAACCACGTTGGCACAGCTGCTGTGAGTAAGTGACCCCTTTCACTATCACAGGGAAAATTTCAACCTGGATTGCTTCCTCATTTTATTTATATTTTTGACAATGTTTCTGTTTTTAGGGCTTTTACAGTTACCAACAATTCACCCAAAACTATCAAAAGTATTTCATAATTTGTTTAATTTACTTAAAAAAAAACTAATAATATTTTATTTATAACAATGCAATGAGACAAATGAATAGATAATGATTTTAATGACGATTACCATTTGAGAGCTATTGGATCAAACCTGTTTTGATAGTTACAATAACCCACAACTGCATCTATTGGAATTTATCTAAATATATTTATTTCTGCAATGTTTTAGTAGATAATTTGTGTTGTTTCACTATATGTTTATTTTTATGTCAGTCATTAGAAGAATAGGTGGACTTATATTCACCCATGGTCCCTTACTGAGTTCTGTAGTTCTATTTACTGCAACACTCTGTAGACTGCCATGCAATAACTCTGTCTTCAGCAATCAGATCTTAACAATCTTGGGTACATCTGCCCTCATAAAGAGACTGAAGTAACTCTAACAAGTTCTTCAGCATTATTGAAGCCAAACACCTTCTTTGCTTGCCACTTTTGCATGAACTTTACTCTTCATTCAGGAGTAGTGAAGGCAGAGGGGTTTAAATAACTGGGATCAACCGTCAAAATGAACAGACAGCACACTAGTGGGTGAGGATGAGTGTCAGGAGTGTTTTGTGACTGAGGCCTAGCAGTAAGAGTGAAAGAAAAGGTTTACAAACCAATAGTCAGACTGTAAATTATGGTTTGGAGACAGTGGTGCCGACAAAAAAGAAACTAGATGGATCTGGAGGACGCTGAGCTGAAGATTCTAAGATTTTCATTTGAATGTCTTGATGTATCATCCAGCTAAGAAAACCTAAAAAGTTGATTCTGTTCGTGTGGAAGTAGCATTTCAATTGGGAGAAACGTTTTTTCACTTATCCAATTGACTTCTTCAGTCTCAGGTGACCGCTGGTTTCCCCAACCTTATAAACAGTACATTTGTATAATGACTGACAAAACGATGTGAGGTCAGTTTCATGCTGTTTTTAATATGCTACTTCAGCTGAAACTGAAGTAGTCATCCGGATGAGTGACGAAAACGTTTCTCCCACAGAACACAATTTACTTTTTGGGATTTTCATTTGGAGCAATCAGGAGATGAAGGCAGATGATCCGATGTGATGGTCACTAAAGGGAGAAGGTGAAAAAGAAAGACTGCAGCTTTTAAAATATTTCAAAATTACACTATCAATATATTGCATTTTCCATATTTTGCAAGTGTTTTATCACTATCCTTAATTACCAAATGCCCTTCCGTCCTTACTTAATATATTATGGATGCCCTTGTATACAGCCCCACAGTGTTTCTTGTAACTTATACATTGTGTATATAGTGTTTTTATATTGTTTTGAATCTCGTCACTTTCTTGCACCTTTGTGGTCTTGCTAGCTAATTTCGATGTGCAGGCAACTGTGGAATGACATGTTCGAAGTTCTGGTTTTCTTCAGTGATGACGACATTACCAAGGGACTTCTTCGTCGACTGTTGATGACGTATTTATGTAACCCTCGAAATGCAAAGCGATCGGTGTGTATTTTGGCGGTCCGTTCAAGTCCACCGAACTTTCAGTTCTGATGACAGCTGTGAATTAACAGCCCCGCCAAGAAGCGGACACATATCTTAGCACCACCGACAGATTTTCATCGTTAATAATGGAGTACGGGAAGGAGAGGGTGGTGGCGTTGGTAGACATGGACTGCTTTTACGTGCAGGTGGAGCAGAGGCTGAATCCAGCTCTGAGGAATACTCCCTGTGTGGTGGCCCAGTACAAGACGTGGAAAGGAGGCAGGTGAGTTTCTGACACAGAGATACTGTTTTTGTGATCGACGCAATTGAAACACCTAGCCGTGACACAAAACCTGGGTCTGTGGGTGACATTAGATTCCTAAAGCTAATGTTACGAAAGCTTTTTTCCCCCTTTTTTTCTGGTGTCCTTACGTACATCCTGTTCGTACTCGTGTTTGCAGAACTGCCTCAATTCTTTGTTGCATAGAGTTAAAACGTTGATGAAAAAGCCAAAACTTGCTCTTGTGGACTGATATCTGGTGACTGTGGAGGTCATTCGAGTGCAGTGAACTCACTGGCATGTTCAAGGAACCAGTTTGAGATGATTTGAGGTTTGTGACGTGGTGTGTTATCCTGCTGGAAGCACCCATCAGAACATGGTTATACTGTAGTCATAAAGGGATGGACATGGTAGGCCGTGCTGTTTAAACGATGCTCAGTTTGTACTAAGGGGCACAAACTCTGCTAAAAAAAATATCCACCACAACATTACATCACCACCACCAACCACAACCTGAATCTGAACACATCAGACCAGGCAACACACCTAGTCATCTCTTTTCTAATTTTGGTGAGCCCATGTGAACTGTAGCTTTAGTTTCCTGTTTTTTAGCTGACAGAAGTGGCACCTGCTGTGGTCTTCCGTGACCGTAGCCCATCTGCTTCAAGGTTCATCGTTTTTTGTGTTTAAAAATGTTGGGTTTTTTTGCATAACTTAGTTGAGTGGTTATTTGAATTTGAGTTACTGTTGCCTTCCTATCAGCGTGAAGCAGATTCACAAGGCACTTTCACCCAGAAAACTGCAGCTTTATTTTCTCTTTTTTTCAGACCATTCTCTGTAAACCATAGAGTTGGTTTAGGGGAGAAAATGCCAGTAGATCAGCAGATTTTGAAACAATGAAATACTCGGTAAAACAAAATGTTGACTAGATTACAGAGAATTTAAACATTCCCCTCTCTCTTTGTAACCCACTGGTGAATTCGTTCCCACGACTGCGTGTGTTCAGTTGCATTGACCATTTGAATTGATGTCTCTGTGTTGTCAACTCACCCGCCCTCATGTTCCACAAATAACCGCTTAGACATCCTTCTAAAATGTTTTCACAATTTATGATTGTTTTGTGACCCTTGACTAAATGTTATTGTTTCTTAGTATTATAGCTGTGAGCTATGAGGCCAGGGCCCATGGTGTCACCAGGAACATGTGGGTGGATGATGCAAAAAAACTGTGCCCAGACCTCCAGGTGGCACGAGTGCGTGAGTCTCATGGCAAGGCTGACTTGACAAAGTAAGTGCTGCTGCTGATGTACATCCCCAGAGACTTCCTCTTTTTAATTGGATCAACACTCGATCAACATTGAGTCTTTAATTAAATTTACGAATATTTTTTAAATTGCCTTAAATCCTTATGACCAAAGCTGTACTGCAAATAACTTCTTTCTGTCCCCTTTGTAGTTACAGAGAGGCGAGTGTGGAGGTGATTGAGGTCATGTCTCGCTTTGCTGTGATTGAGAGAGCTAGCATTGATGAGGCCTACATGGATTTGACTGCCGCTGTCCAGCAGCGACTGAAAAATATGACTGACAAACAAATCGAACCTTCGCTCTTGAGGACCACCTACATCCAGGGGTACCCGCAAAGTTCACCTGCAGCTGAAGAATCTGCAGAGGACACTGTGTCGGATAAAGGTAGGCTTTCTGCAGTTGACACAGAAAGCTGTCGAAGAATAACAGCTAAAAAACTCTAGCAGGCTTTATCCTGCTAACAACATCATGTTTGTGCTCAGAGGAACAGCGATCCAGAGGTCTCCAGCAGTGGCTGGAATCTTTAACATTCCCGTCAGTGGGTGAGCAGAACTCTGCAGAACTGCAGCTAACTGTTGGAGCACTGATTGTTGAGGAAATGAGAGCAGCTGTGGAGAAACACACAGGTTTCCGCTGTTCTGCAGGAATATCACACAATAAGGTAGGATAAACTGCTATTTAATAGTCTAAGACTGGTAACTGTGTTTGCAGAGATAATCATTTACCGCTCACTTTTCCAAGGTATTGGCTAAACTAGCCTGTGGTCTGAACAAGCCCAACAGACAAACTGTTCTTCCTCTGGACTCTGTGACAGAACTTTTCAGCAGTCTCCCCATTGGCAAGATGTAAGTTTAGTTATGTCATTGCTTACATTGACAGAGTGGCAGCAAAAACTTCAAATTAAACCCTGTCCTCTTGTATTATTTATTTCCCTGCAGCCGTAACCTGGGGGGTAAGCTGGGAACTTCAATCACAGAAACTCTGGGAATAGAGAACATGGGCGATCTCACTCGCTTCTCTAAGGCTCAGTTGGAGCAGCACTTTGGAGAAAAAACAGGGTGAGAGAGCCAGAAATGCCTTTAAATACTATCATTTTGATAATGGCGACATAACTTGCTTAAGAAAGTAATCACATGGTGTTATTAAAATAATAACAAGTAGTTTTGACCTTTTAAACTTCCTTAAACATTTCTGAACT
The DNA here is from genome assembly GCF_963576455.1 of Neolamprologus multifasciatus. Taxonomy (NCBI): domain Eukaryota; kingdom Metazoa; phylum Chordata; class Actinopteri; order Cichliformes; family Cichlidae; genus Neolamprologus; species Neolamprologus multifasciatus. The sequence continues at coordinate 20,450,392 of NC_140451.1, forward strand.
TCTGTACTTGAACTTCTGCTTCAGAAAAGAAACTTTGTAATTTTGGAAACCCTTCTGTACTACAGGAACGTTAAACTTTATCCTGCTTCTTTGTTTAATGTAGTCAGTGGCTGTACGACTTGTGCCGCGGGATTGATTTTGAAGCTGTGAAACCAAGACAGCTTCCAAAGTCCATTGGCTGCAGTAAAAACTTTCCTGGGAAGACATCGCTGGCTACTAAAGAGCAGGTAGAGCCAATGTTTCTGTGCTTTTTCAGTGTGTTCCACAAGCATTTTTAAAGTATTTGTATTTGTGCAGGTACAGTACTGGCTTCATCAACTGGCTCTTGAGTTAGAGGAGAGGCTGACCAAGGACAGAGAAGTGGTAAGACACAATACTTGGTTGTGTAATTTAGTTCTTTTCCCTCATTAAACCATCTTTTCTTCAGTTGGGTTTCACTTTAGTGTCAAATCCCGTAAATGCAACTATTTTCAGCTCAGTTCCTTTAATTTCTTATAGAACGGTCGTGTGGCTAAAATGCTGACAGTTGGTGTACGTCAGCTTGGCGACAAGAGGATGAGCAGCTTCTCTAGATGTTGTGCTTTAGTGCGCTACGAGGCGACCAAAATATCCAGCGACACCTTTGCCATTATTAAGAGTCTGAACACAGCAGGAAACCATCAGGCTGCATGGTAATTAGAACAGGATACTGCAGAGGTTTTAAAGTAATTTGCCAAAGGGATGTTCTGTGATTTTTATTTATTTATTTTAATTTTTTAATTTAAACTGTCTTCCATCATGTCCCCAGGACTCCACCCCTCAGCATGTTATACCTCTCAGCTAGTAAATTCAGCGATGTTTCATCAGCGGGGGGGATTGCTGGCTTTCTTTCCAGTGATAGCACTTCAACGCAGCCACCCCGTGAACCAAAAAATGTCTCCCCGTGTAAACAAACCGGCTCCATCCAGTCCTTTTTTCAAAAGGCAGTTGAGAAACAAAAACAGAAGGTTAGAAAAGAGGAGGATGATGATGATGATGAAGAGGATTCTGGTGCACACTGCAATGAAGGTCTCCCAGCTTCCTCGCTTCACAATACTTCTGTTTCTGTTAGTCAGTTGAAGTCAGACACCGTCTGTCCTGCTTCCTCTTTTACACCTGTTTCTCAGTCCAAAATTGGTTCATCCAGCCCCCACCCAGGCATTTCCTCTTTCTTTCACAAGAGGACCATTGAAAAAAGCCTCCAGGTTTCAGGGTCAGCACTGAACAAGCCTGAAAACGGACAAATGCCAGTTCCCGTCGATGAGGAAGACACCAAAGACATTGTTGCTGTGGCATCAGGCTTGGAGTCAAAACTTAGCTCAGAGAATGCATCTCATGAGTCGGCAAGTGAGGAGTTAAGGAATGAACTGGACATTAATGTGGAGTCAAATCACCCTCCTCCCACTGTGGCCAGTGAAGATCTGATGAGCTGTGAACGCTGTGGTCAGGAGGTGTTAGCGTGGGAAATGCCAGAACACAATGACTATCATTTTGCTCTGGACCTCCAGCAGTCCTTCTCGTCAGGCACATCAACCATCACTTCCTCTTCTTCTTCCAGTACCGCTATGAATCCTCTCACAGCAGCAGGAGCAGGCACAGCCCACTCCTCTCGGGGCAAGACCAAAACAAGAGGCCAGTCGGGACCAGCACCGAAAAGACCCCGCTCCCAAAGTGCAAGCACGGGCACTCTGGATTCATTCTTCAAGAAAAACTGAAGATCTAATGCAGAACCGCAGTTTTAAATTAAACTCAAACGTAGTTCTGATTATGCACATTTTAAAAAATGTTTGTTTACAAAGCCATATCCTAAAACAGGACATTAAGACTTTGTTTCTGCTTTCAATGTTGAAGTTGGGTGATGATAACAATGTGTATAAAAAAAATCAAAAAATCATATTTATTTGATTTATTTAATTTACTTTTTAATGATAAATAAAAATACAATATTATTAAGAGACTTTTTTTTAAAGCAGAGTGTATTAAAGATTCTTTTTACTCATCCTAGTAACATGCATTATGGTGTAGTATTTTGACTTGCCAGCAGATGGCAGTAGTTAGTTGAATGTAGAGCAGAAATCCTCACTCGATCGACAGTATGAAGTGTTCTAGTAAGAAAGAGAGAGGGGCACATGATTGTGATTTGTAAGACAAGAAGGTAGTATTTGAAATACTCTTGGTGTCAATAAGTTTTCCAAACACAACTAAGTACATTTACATAGAAGACTCTTAGCTAATCACATAGGAAACCACACACCCTTGTGAGCAAGCCTTTCAGGTTTCTATAAGAACAAATGTGACAAAAGTAGCCCTGAACTTGTCATCCTTTATCACAATGATATTGCTAACTTCACAAATGTAAATTTACATTGCCGTAGCCGAGCTCACAGCCTACATCATGGACTGGTACAAGATAAGCTGATAACTCATAAAATAATGTAGCGGAGGGCAGATTGGAATGTTATAAAAGATCAATCAAGTCAATAATGTAGCAGCTCCTCTGGCTCAAAATCCATAACAATTCACAGGTTATTGCCTGTGAAATGACACATCTGACCCGGAGCAGAATTTGGTTGAAGATCTATTAGGTGATTATTGTGTCTGAGTTATTGTAAAATCTGAACAATACCCTCAGAGGAAGGATTATTGTTCAGTTTGGACAGATGCCTGACTGTGACATAAGCTCATTGGCCCTTCAGCTGGATGAGCTAATAAGCATCAGCTGGATTAATTGAATTAAAGCAAAGGGTGTGTGTAATTTTGGTGTCACTGTAAAAAACAAAACAACCCCCCCCCCCATAAACAAAAATTTCCATAATAACTTTTAATGATATTATAATTCAAGCAATGTTTAAGGCTTTGACTCACAATGGAGACCTTTTCCAATCATTAAGTCTAATCAACCCAAATCAGGTGAGTAATATAAAGTGTTATAAAAAAAAAGAAAGAAGTAAAAACATAAATACACTAAGTATGTGGTAGTTCATGGTTCTGTGTGTCTGTGGTTGTCCAGGTAGGGAGCTGAAGTATAACGGGTTGCTACAGCAGAGGGCCTGTCAGTTGCCAAATTACAGTTTTTGTATTATTGTATTTCTTAGAGTTTTTTGCTGCAGCTTTAATGGCATAAATTACAGACAACCCAATGGCTTGTTCAACCTTTGACATGATTGCCACTCCAAAGAGTGCAATTGCAGCATAAATAGATGAGTCATCCTCTTCATGTTTTCTGCAGTGGTGAACCTATTGTCCTGTAGAGCCATTGACAGACCTGAATGGCTAAATTATGCTTGCACTTTCTTGCATCAGCTGGAGAGCAGGATAGGAGGAGCCAAACCAGGAAAAAAAACTATTGTGAAGGAAGTCATGATCTATTCACATAGGATATATTGTATAAAACACTGCAATGTCACATTTTATTTAGAAAAAACACTGTTAAACAGCTGCTAAAGTGACAATAAAACTTTTATTCATGTACATCATAATACACGAATTGGATCTGTACATAAATATTGCATTTCACCCAGAAAATGATCAAAATACACGTTGAATTAAAAGGAAAACTGACTTCAAAGGATTTCAAAAGAGTGAAAATAAGCTGGTGTTAAGAAGAAGACTGAAAAATCTTTGAATGAATTGTAAAATCCAGAACTACTACAAATCTATAAAAATCTTCTGAGATGCGGTAAAACAAATTTTAACACCTGAACTCTTTATAAATGCTATAAAATATTTTGGTTGAAATGCATTCTTAGCTTACCTGTCTTTGCCTGCACGCACACACACTGTGCATCAATGATGTCGGTGCAAAAAAAAACAATACAAACTTTGAATGCGTGTATAAGTCACGTCAACATGCAATAGAAAGACAGATGGTGAAGCCAACAGCAGGCGTGAACAGAGCAGTAATTAACGTTCACTTATTACATTTTTTTCCTCTAAATATCAAAAGTTTTCCAATAATAGCACCAACTTGATTTTTTTTACTAAGTTATAAAACAATGGGCTGTAATGGAAGGCTTCTTGAATAGGAGTTCCATTAGGCACTATGCTAAACCCCTTCGAGTTTGTGACATCAGTAACTTAAGTGAAGAGTACATCAAGTACCTTTAACATAATTGCTCTTAAATAAAGCTGCATCAGTAGGCAGTTCCACATACTAATGTAATGTAATCATACACATCGCTTTGGGAGAATCTGGAGTATCTGTTTTTCATCAGTTCTCCTTTCGACCCAAATTAGCAACAACGTCCCACTGGAGTCGTTCTGTGAAAGTGGAATGCTGTCTAATACAATATCTACACTGACCTGAGTAACTAAAGCACTTGAAAGACAGGCAGCAAGATCATTATCATCTTACCGCCCTATTGTGAGGCAGTACTTGTGAATTAAAGAAAAAGAAATTCTCACTGACAAATGTGACAGTTATAAAGTAATTGCCAATGTGAGTTATCCTGGCAGACTGACATACAAACTGGGCCATGTTCTAGCTTTTCATACCACACAATGCTCTCCATTACCTTCATAAAAGTGATGAAACAACAAAGCTCAAAGCAAGATAATGAAGCTTCTGACCTGCTCACACAGCAGTTACTATGACAAGGACATGATTTAAGAGCATATAAAAGTTTGTAATTGTCAGTCAGGCACTTTGCACAGACACTGCGCTGTGAGGCGGTGACACTTGGGCCTTGTGTTACACTGGTGTTAAATTATTCCATACCTGCAACTGTTGAGTTTATAAAAACAGTTACCTGGCACGGGTGTTTCATCGCTGGCGTTTATACCTCAGTGCAAATATGCATGTGAGCATATTGTTGAAGTATGTATTAACAGTGCATTTAGGTGTAAACTGTGTGAGCAGCACCTCGTTGTAAAGGCCAGAATGCAGTTTTCAAAGTTTCCAAAGCGAACTTTGGTAGATGATGCTTGGTCAATGTGTTGTAGATATGGATGAAAGGTTTCTCATCAGTGCCAAGAAAAGCAACACTTTTTAAGCCACAAAGCAGATGGAAAATATCAGCAGGTACTGAAAAGGCTCTAAGGAACAAAATTTAAGAAGGTGACAAGGCTTTGGAACATGGTGAGACAACAGAATCGTGCAAAAAGGCTTTTACTGTGAAGGGAACTTGGCAGCGTGGCCTTTGGAGAAAGCAGGAGGTGGTTTTTAAAGCACTCTGTTTTGAGGTGGGACGGTGTTTGGTTCTGTGGTTGCCTGAAGAATGTTAGGCCTCATCCTCATCTCGTCTTTAAGATGGCTGGTACTCGACGATGGGAAGCAGCTTGGTGACGTGCCCGATACCTTTGGTTACCCCCTCTCTGAAGAGAATCTTTGCTCCCACCTTCAGATATTCTGGATGCTTGATGAACTTGAAGAGAACCACCGCTTTCTCTCCCGTCCTCAGCTCCTCCTGTCGTACAGTGGTGTAGCACGAGAACAGGAATCAAACAAAGGCAGGATTATTAATGAGATAGGTGATCTGGGCCAAATACAGCAGCAGAAAAGAGGCTTTAGTGGCACAACATTAGAAATTAACCTGTGGGTTGTTCTTTTAAATAAACAAAAGATGAGTGTTTCTGTGTATATATAATTGCACTTTTAAACTTGCAGATTTAATTTTAAAATAAATCAGTGGAATAGTGACACCAAGATTAAGATTAAAGGGCACACACTCAACAAACAAATAAAATAGCTCTGTAGTGCCAATAGAGTCCTTAAAAAATCCCAGAAAGGTTTTGTTATAATTCTGGATTGTATCAAAATTCTTGGTTTCTCTTGTTTTGAATCACTGCTGTATCATTTCAGAGCAGACGCTAAACAGAATAGTTTTTTGGATTCCTGGTTTGAAAAACTGATAATGTGAGAAAACCAAGATACACCTACCCAGAGCCTTTCACATCTTTAAGTACTCTTGTAGCTGGCAATAGATTGCTTGTAGCTAGCAGAAGGAAGTACTTCTGTTGTAAAAGAGAGGAGCAACTGTGCTCACCATGAAAGAAATGGATTATGTTCTACACGACAAATCTGAACACCCATCTGAGGATTTAACTCCATTGGTCACCAGCCATTACACACTGTTAATAAACCACGTAGCCTGTGACAAACATGGATTTATTGATGAGTGTGTCTCCTGCCTTGAAAACACCATTTTTTCACTTTCTCTGTGTTAATGAGAGCATTTTAGCTCAGCAGATGGACCAACCTTGCCATACACTGCTTCCACTGTTGCGGTTTGTCTCACATTGCCAATGTGCACAGTAACCTGGAAGCCCTTGTGGAAGGTCTTGGCATGGAAAAGCAGGACAATCTCAGCCTCAAACATCCAGCAGATGGTAGGATCCATCTCTGGACTCACCATCACCATGCCCTGTAAGTGGAAAACATATGGATGGTGTACATACATAGTTTAGATTTGTATGAAAACATTGATTTCAAATTCCAAGTTTCTTTTACTGAAATTTACATTAACCTATAGATAGATATATTATACTTTTAATGTGATTAACTAATAAAACACTAATTTAGACACAAGCTCTGAGTCTGACCTTGCGCAATAATGAGCGGTCAAAGTTGCCCAGAGCAAGTGTAGCAGCCTGGCCCGCCCTGAGTACCCTGCATGCCGAGCGGTTCCTTTGGATGCTGCCTACGGTCAACTGGTGGAACTGACCCGAGTCTGTGGGCCCTACTACAAGATGATCCCCTTCACGGCAAATACCACTGTAAGACCAGAAAGAATAGCGAGTCAGAGGGATTTCTGGGTTAAAAACAAAGAACCCACTTACCCTGTAATGAAACAATAATTTCAACATACTGACCTGTATAGAGTACCTCCAACCACTGTCCCCACCTCTGGAACTGTGTAGATCTCATCCACCTGCAATGATGCACATGGCTGTCATTCAGATCAAAATAATCTGTGTATTTACACTGTGCATTTGGAAGACAGTAGCTCACAGCCAGAAGATCATTTTGCACGGACAGACAAACTTTATTTCATTTTAATGTTGTGGAGTCTGTAACTTACAATATAAAGCGCCTTGAGGCGACAGTTGCTGGAAACTAACGCTCTATAAATAAAATTGAATTGAATTGAACTGAATTGAATTATTTCAGACTGACCTGAAACTCTGTTAGCTGCTGCATTAGTTCCTCCTGCTCCTTGCTGTTGCTCAGAGGAGGGATGATGTTGAAGAAAACTTTAAGCAAATCTAGACTCTCTCCAGAAACACTGGACAAGGTGAAGATTGGTGTGATGCTGAGAGAGAGTGAGTTTCAGGACAAAATAAAAATTATTACTTTCCAGTTTTTGTTTACAGTATTTATTATAGAAGGAGTGCAAACTTAAATGCATGTTATTAAATGGAAAACTACACTTGTGTGTTTCATACCTTGGTGACTGTGCAAACTGCTGTGCTGCTGTGACAGCATCATCTGTACTGCTTACAACCATGGGCACCTTGTTGCAGCCTGGTTGCTTCAAGACACGCTCCAACTGCCGCACTGTGCGCTCAACAGTGGCCCGTGTGCAGAGGTCCACTTTACTGATAACAATGAAGATGGGAACCTTCAGTGCCATGGCAAGGCCAAGATGCTCCCGTGTGGTACCAGCTGGAAAAGAATGAGAAGGAGGAGAAGAAAGAAAGAGGATTTACCTGGGATTTTGCATTGCTTATATCTTGCCTACTACTTGGTCACCAAAAATAGCTTTCACAAGCAAGCAGACAAAGGCAATGTTTATTTAATGTCATGTTTTCAGAAGGGATGAAGTCTTCCTAAACACACGTAAATACTATTGCCTAAGCTAAATCCAAACTATAAACCTCCAACTGTTGACACGGTAATCCAAATAAGACTTTGCAAGAAATTTAAAAAAATACGCCAATTCAAACAGGGGATTTATTCTTTGTACAAACACAACAGCTGCCCTCTGAGTCTCAAACACCTATTGCTTAGCATAAGAGTGCTTATCTACAAACCCAGACTTAATGCGAATCAAAGACTATATATACGAAGGGTTATACAGCACATACCACAATAAAAGACTTTTATGTCATTAGAGAAACAGTTTGAGGATAGGACTGATTCAAAGTATTCAAAAATATACTGTAACTATGTCTCTGATGTTTCCACGAGTGCCAAATAGTAGCTCTTCTAAACAAAGTGACTTCTCATGTTCTCTTAATTTTGGTCTCAAGAAGATTCACATTTTAGAAAAACACAAACAAACTGAGTTTTGAAAAATAATTGAGATGAGGTGAATGTGTCAGAGTGCAGTAAAAAGTAAAGCATAACTAAATGACGCAAAAAGATTACTCGCTCTTTGGCTTCTTAGCTTAAAAGTTACAACCCAAGAGAAGCCCTATGCATTACACTGATCCATTACGCTGTTTCATAATTAAAGCTGTAGTTCTTGGGTTGCAGACGGCATGTCCCTTCCTATCTACATTCTTGACCCCATTCTCCCTGCACGTCCTATTTTAGAACAGACACCCACATAAACACAGTAACGCCTACGCTGCATTAATAAGGGTTATTTAAGTATAAACAAATATACATTTACAAACTTAATTTATCCATGCCCTTTTTATGAAAAAAATGCATTGTACTTTAATGTGTTTTTAATTATTTTGCTAAAAATCAGGAATAAATGTATTATCCTGTTTTTACAAATTATTTAAATTACCTTTATTTTTACTGAGTGCAGTTATTCGTTTGATGCTGACAGTGTTATTAGTTATTTACTCAAAGATAGACAAACCATTGCAGAACAGTGTAAATAAACAAGGAGTACAGATAGGACTTTCTGAAGCATTTAATTATACTCTGACTGTGCCCAATAAACCCTTTAGTATTTTTTAATATTTAATCATCAGTTATGTTTTTGCGTTAGCACTAAAACTAACTGGTTATGAAATTGCAGTATTTCAATTTAATACTGTTTAGAAATAAACAGCCTCGGAAAATAACACAGACTTATTTTGGCATGGAATCAGTCAACTCATATAATCAAAATAAGCTTAAATAGCAGTTCAACCCTGGAAGAAAACACAAATCCCATCAGGGGTGTGTCAGGAAAGGCATCCAACATAAAACACTGCCAAATCAAACAGGCAGAGCTAATTGCTGTGGCAACCCCTTGTGAATAATAAGAGCAGCTCAAAAAAAAAAAATATATATATATATATATATATATATATATATATATTTATTGGCTCTGTAATGTCATGGTTTTCATATCGGCCTAAAAGTGAAAGATCCCTTGTTCGCTCCCAGGAAGTGACACAAAGCCCTTTGGGGCTGTGTCAGGAAATCTGGGATAAAATCTACCAAATGAAACACGCGAAACAACCCCTTGTGAGTAAGGGAGAAGCCAAAAGTACAGCCATGTATTAACAGCAGATGCATGTAGCTCATCCAATAACTCCAACCGGATGTGAGCTACAGCATTTAATGACTAACATCTCAAAGGCTCAGGTTTCCTATACAGGCTTCAGTGCCACTTGCGAAAGGAAAACAAAACTACAGCTTTCTTAATAACAATATATTACTTTGGTGTATTGCATAGAGGACTGTTTCCAGATGGTCTCTTGCCTTGAGCAAAGGGTTCTTATCTGTGTTTACTTGCAGTTTCCACTGTCATCTGGAGGGGCTGATACACACTGAAATGCTGTGTGTCACAATGGCTGAATGGTCTAAGGGTGTGCCACCTGGTATTGTTGGTGTAAATCCCAAACGGCTTTGTAGTGCAACACTTATTTATATTTATATTTTCAGCTCTAACAGCAAACATAATCAAACCGTATGTTTTCAAATGTAAAACAGAAAGCTGTTTAGGCTGACCAACCACTCTCAGCGGCTCAGGTTTCCAAGTAAGTCCTTCCTGGATACAAGCTTCCTGCACTCAATGTCAGCTAATGCTATCATGAAAATGTTGGGGTTGAGCACATTATACAATAACACATTACCTATAAATAGAACAAGATGTGAAACATAATGCTGAAGTAAGGTTTAGTGATTTCATTTTTTACAGAAGAATAAAAATACAGGAAGAACTTGGGTAAAGCTGGACTGTGAAGATCCAATTTGCATCACAACAATATGCAAATCAGCATGTTTCTTTTGCCTCTGGAAGAGTGTAGCACCTGATCAGCCTATTTGAATTCTCTTCTTATCTTTGGTTATGTGGTAAAAACACATGTCAAGCCTTAATAGGGCTGGGCGATATGACCCAAAATTCATATCTCGATATTTTTTACCTGGACGGCGATATAAGATATATATCTCGATATATTTTTTTTAAAGCCATAAAGTAAGAACAAAAAGAGAGTTCTTAGTCAAAGCTGTGTCCCAGATGTCACACAGGCACTTTTATTAACATAGAGCATAGATGTACATAAAATTTACTCAAAAATAAATTATGAGCATTTATTAAATAATAACGCTCCATAAATAAAAGAAAACAATGTTGTTTTTGTGCGTAACAAAAAGCTAGACAGATTTCACAGCTGCCCTGTTCCCAACTTCTACTGTGTGACTGACAGCATTGAGTTTGAAATCCTCTTCGTAACCACGTCTCTTAACAGGTGCCATTTATGGTCCTTATACACACACAATACGGTAATATTACGTTGAAGCACAGTACGTATCACTCCGCGAGGCTCCTCGGTAGCCGTAATGCTCCGACAATCCATCAAGTGGTGCAGCTCCGTAGCTTAGCAAAGTCGTACTAAAACATTTTTTGACAGATTGCTGAGCGCCGTGTACCACATAAAATCGGTTCGCGGTCATCAAGCACAACCAGAATTCATACATAAGGCGCGCTGTCAACTTTTGAGAAAATGAAAGGATTTTAGGCTGTGCAGCGCCTCTGGGCTGCATGGCGTTAGCGTGGTTAGCGCGTTAGCGTGGTTAGCTCGTTAGCTTGGTTAGCGCGTCAACGTGGCAACGTCAACACGTTGACGGCGTCCAGCCCCACGCACGGGGCGATGTGCAGTAACTCGTTAACGGAGATTTGCCGTGTCCATCTTGTCGCTTCCTGCAGGTTAAGTGATGGGGAAGGAGGGGGGAGGCCGAGTAACGTTGCGTAAAGACAAAAGTGGACGAAAGAGGCAAACTTGCGGCTCCACAAGTATAGTTATAACGTAACATAGACTATATCGATATAAAGGATATTGTCACATCTTATATCTCGTATAAAAATATATCGATGTTTTTTAAAAACTCGATATATCGCCCAGCTCTAAGCCTTAACCCCACTGAAAAGGCCAAATGCTTGCAAGATTTGAGAAAACCTCTTGCGACTGTCAAGTGCAATGCTGACATACACACTAGCTTTGCAAGAGTGCAGTACTATCCCCAGTGGGTCAAAGCACTCTGCCCTGAAATTATGATATCTGAGATATTTTGGGACTTACACTGCCAAGCAAAGATGAGGGTTGGTTTATTACATAACCTCAGCTATCACATGTCAGCAAAGTGCCAAGCCATAACTGTGCACTACAGTGTGGTTGTATGGTGTACACAAACATGGGCTATCTCTCAACCAGAACAGCAAACTGCATTACTATCTTGCACAACAACAGTTACATTTGAATAGAACTTGGAGAAAATTAAATCGTTCACTTAATACTCACCAATTCCAGTATTCGCACTGACCACAAGCATTGCAAAATCTGGACAGTAACTGGTGAGGCCAAAGATGGTGGTTTTCAGGTACTTGTGGTGACCCGCCAGATCAATGAATGTGATCATTTTAGAGGCACTCTCACAAATCTCCTCTGCTGTCCGAGACTCACTGTAATTCACAACCTAAAAAAAGAAAACAAACAAACAAAACAAAATTAGCTATCAGTTACTAACATTTCATGCAGATGGAGTAGTTTAATATCAGAATAGGAATCTGTAGTAAAACATCCAAAATTGTAAAAATTATAATATAATGGATGTATTTACTTTTTGCTACTTATCACAACTGGTGTAAGAGTACATAAATAAGGTGTAATATATATATATTATTTGATAGAGGACATTTTCTCACCTCTCCTTTGCTGTTAAAGCCAAGAATCTCAAAGCTAATGCTCGAAGTACGTCCAGTCTGAATCTCATGTAGATGTCTGAAAAGGTTGAGCCTCGCTCTTCCCCGTCCATTGTCCAGCTCACCTTGTGTCAAAACACCCAAAAGAGTGGACTTGCCAGAGTCCACATTGCCCAGTACGGCTACTCGTAGGTCTAAGAACTAAGGAGAAAAACACAACACCAAAATGACTTAAAAATGCCTAAGAATTTAAACATCCAGAGATATCCATGTGCAGGTGGCCACACTAACCTGCTGGTCATCTGGCACTTTGCGAATGAGAACTTCAGCAATCTTACGAGGCACATCAGAGTCATAGTCCACCTCTCGCTCTCTTAAAATTGTGATGTCCGCTCCAACTCTGTCACGAAAAACAAACGTAAGTACAGTTCTTTGTGTTTTGGTAGATGAGGTAAACTACAACAGCAGAATAACTATCAGTCAGTAAAAGGAATAAAAATACTGGACTTACTTCTCTGCAAGCCGATGGAGCGTTTTTAGTGAAGCCCTCATTTCCTCCTCTGATAGTCCTACCAGCATGCCATTGTCCTCGACACCTATTTGATAGACGGCTTCGCCTCGGCCCTCCTGCAGTCGCCATTTCATTTGTGTTGCTAGGTGCTCAAAGCGGTATTGTGTGGGGTTCACTAGCTTGAGCTATTCAAGAAAAGAAATTACTAATTAGTACTCAACACAAACCTATTTTGGACATAAACAAATTATTACTGTAGGAACAAGGCAATAAAAAAGCTCTATATTGACAAGAAGCAGCTGTCCAGATACTACAAATGCTCTAGTTAATCCACAGTGGTGTTATATTTCAATGGAAAGACTGCACCTATATATTCACACATACTGCATACTGATAAATTACCAATAACATCCACATCACAAGAATTGATCCATATATAAATCAGTTTTATGGTGTTATGTAAAGCATTTTAGCTCTCTGAACAAAACAAAGCCTTTGCATCACAGCTAATTTGCTTACCTTGTACTCTATATTTCCCTCTTCGGCCTAAGAGACAGGGAGTAAAACAAAGAGAGACAGAAAAGAAACAACAGCTGTAAAACTGTAGGGAAGACAACAGACTATTGATTTGTTTAAAGAGAAAAAGAAAAGCAGTTTGACTGAATGTGCAGTCAGTGTTCTCTATGAATAGGCAGTCACTGAGAGCTATACAAACAGGCTAACCGCTTGCTTAGCCTTACACAGCGACTTAATATATTATTACACATTACATACACATGCTTAAAAGTCAAAATCAATACATTTAAGGTAAACCAAGTCGAGAAAATAAGGTCAAATATCTGTCATGTAATCACTTATGACAGGGGACCTAGTTATATTCAGTGATCAGCTGACAGCAATTTTATACTGGACAGCTTATGATCATTAAAGGTTAAAGAACAGTTTAGGATTAAGTGTCACGTTTAAAAAACACAGCTGGTGGGTAATGACAACACACGGAGGTCACTGTAAAATAAATAAATAAATACATGTAAAAAAAAAAAAGTTTTGTGTAGTAACACAGTCCTTGGCTGAGTTAATGTCAGACACTCACAGTATCACTATCTAGAGGTCGGCCGGCTGAGCTATGCACCCGCCCCCTATTTACAAACACAGCTGATCTTCTTTTGCTAGCTAGCAAAATACTTGCATTTTTTAATCAAGCAACTTTCAATTAACACACGTTAGGCATATTTCTGCAAAACTACTGTAAACAGAAAGTCGTAAGCCAACAGCAAACGCAAAACCTCTACGCTTGAAATGGTACCATTCATTTTCTTTGTACCGACTAGCTACGTGTCACTGCAGGTTCAAAGACAAGTCAATAGTGGGGAAGCTAACCCTCAAAACAGGAAATACAATGACAAACCTACGAGTATCGTTACAACATACAAAAATCAATCTGCTTACTCTTAGTGACAGGCTTTCCAGTTCCCGGGAAATATTAGCTCGAAATAGCTAATTGTGCGCGTATTTTTAGCCTTACCTCTGGAGGTAGATACGGGGTGTTATTGCTTGGTTTGAAGTTGCGGGATAATCGAGCTTTTGCTTTCTTGTTCTTTGCAGAGGATTTTTTGGGGGCTACCCCATAGCCATTCCCAGGCTTGCCGCTGGACACACCACCAGATCCAGAGCTGTGTCCGTTTCCTGAGCCAAATAACTCCGATACCCGCGCATCCATCGGCTACTTTGGGACCTAACTTGTTAGCTTACAACTACTTAGACCGATTCTGATGCTATATAAATAATATATACCTCGGGCCAGGCATTGGGGTGCTTGTAATTACCCCGATAACGGCAGTGTGCAGCCCCCAAAATAAAACATAAAGCACTACCCTCCCCCCAAACTCCGCGAACTGAACAATAACAGCACCGGCCGAGACTACGGCTTTGAGTTTACAGTATGCTTACGTCACAGCCAAATGCCAATGGTGCGTTTGTTTTAAATAACTGCGTAGCGCGAGGGAGAGGTTCATTTTGTTTTCCTATTTACTCATATTACATGTAAGTTTAAACCCCACCCGCCTACATCTAGATGTAAACATACTCGGTTTTCAGTGGTTTGCATCAGATGAAGGAAATAAGTACGTAATGTCCAGCTTGTTTACAAAGTTGATGACATCTAAAATATGTCACCAGTTTAATTATAAGGAATGTGACCTACATGCCAACGCCCTTGAGGCTTTATTACCTCAGGTTTTGTATCTGTATGGCATTTCTGGGAAGATTCAACTTCATTATTTCAGCTGCTAAGAAAGACGTTATAATTAATAACAATTATCATCTAGTCAGGTAAACTGAAAGTGGTTTGTTGAATTGATACCCAGCAAGCAGCGAAAAGAAACTGAGAGAATTCTAAAATGGTGTGATTTCTTGACCATAAGTTAGACAAGATGTGTTGAAAATACAGCTCTTATATATAAAATCTTCGGGATCCCGAGAACACAGTGGGTGAAAGGACAACATTGAACTTTTCAAATAGATTACTATTTGAAAAATTAAACTTGTTTGGGCGTTGTTATATTTGCAATCGAACTATATTTCAACCAGAACCTCAAGACCGTCAAGCACATTTACCTTCAACGTTGTAATCACTTTAGGTATTTACATATTAAATTGGTGATTTTGTCATCTTGTACTGCTAAGATTAAGGGATTTATTTCTTTACACGTCACGTCATATACGCCAGGTTTTTCAATTCAAGTCTGGTTGTAAGCTGTTTCACAGACAGTTCATGGAAAGACGTCTTTCCATGGAAAGACGTCTTTCCATGAACTGTAAAATTACTAAATATTGTGTAAAATCGGGTACCCAATTTTACACAATATTTAGTAATTTTGTTTGACCTATATTTTTTGCAGCCGCTTTAGCGACACCCAAAGGAAGTGATGTGTAAGCTAAACATTTTACAAACTTGATATGAATCACAATGCTGTGCAAAAGTCTTGTCACCCTTTGTTTCTTAATATTTTGCTATTAAAGTGGGAACTAGTTGCAGGCTTTTATTGAAATGTGTGCAAACATAAATGCAAACAGAGTTTGCAAGGTAAAAAACAAACTTTATAAGTCTAACGAGCTTGAAAGTCAATATTTGTATGGCCGCTTTATTCTTCAGCATGATGATGAGCTCTGTCTTAGGAAGGTTTCTTGCAGTTTCTTTAAGTAGTCTTCAGGAATAGTTTCCCAGGACATTATAAGCTCTTCTTTTGGTTGATGGCTGCCTTTCATTCTCTTCGCTATCAAAATGATCCCACACTGCTTCAGTAGTCTAGGTCAATCCATGACTGATAGTGTGTGTGTGTTTGTATCCAGGCATTTTCAGTGTGTTTTGGATCGTTGCCAAAATTAAGCGATTACAAATCCCACACTACAGAAATGGCATTGCATGGCAGATCTGATGGTACTTTTCAACAATCATACTTGCAACAATTTTAAGAAGACACTAACACAACTGCTGCTGTGTTTCACAGAGGGCTGTAGGCACTCACTGTTGTATGTCTAACCTGACCTCCCTTTTACATATTGATGATGATCTTGTGTAATATGGCATACTTCAGCGTTTTCTAACTGTTTCCCTTTCTTAAGCATGCAGGCATGCTTCCCTTTTAAGCAGCCACACTTCCACTGAGATAATTGATGATTAAGCTTCAGTGAACAAGAGATGGATCAACTGAAGGCCCAGATATACATCTCAGGTCCCATGTCAAGTCTCTGGTGGATCTTTTTATGTTTATTAAGAGCATGATTTTCATTTGCTATAGACAGGTTTGTAGGCTGCTTCTTGTTTTGTCCCCCACTTGTCCAATTTCAAATGTTTTAATGGACACACTGCACACTTTGCCGAGATACAGCAAGATTTTAGCTAATAGCACCTTTGGAATTGCCTTATTGGTGCAAAAATACTATTTTATACCTGTCAAACTGTGTTATCTTGTGCATTATTCTGGAATTCAGTTAAAGACATGGGAACAATTGATGTGTTTTGGCATAAGGCAGCTACTAAAGATACAATTTAAAATAGATTATTTGCGAAGTTGTCTGTTATGTGTAGACTCAACACTGGTTTATTCTATGAGTTAAGTAAACATGTTTTGCTTCAGTGATTCATAGGTCGGTCGGTGAAAGTAGTCAGGTGCAACAAGTGGACAGAAAATGAGTCAGCAGCCAGTGTTCAAAGAAAACCTTTGAAAGGCCTACAAAAAAACTAAAGAACTTCTCCTCAAGACAACTTAAAAAATGACAACAAAGTCTGGGTTCTTGGAAGCAAAAGTTAAAGGGATGAGTGGTAGCATAAGACTTTTGAACAGTACTTTATTTGCATATTTATTGAAGATGGTTTATGGTTACATCGATTTGATAAATCTTAAAGCTGGTTGACTGTAAAGAAATAGCTTTTAAAGGCCTTTACTTCTTACAAATGTATTTTTTTATAGAGTGTAACACTTACAGTTTACAGCAAACTTTCTTTCTGCAAAGAGGCTGAGAATTGAGAAAAGTCAGCCAACTCCCCTGATGGAAATGAATACTTACAGAGTTTGGAATTTCTGAAACTCGACACTGATTGGTTAGTCGATGTGTGATGAAGGGGCTCAGCCCATTCTGTCCTGGCTGAGAGAAGTGTTTGTGATTTTTATAGCCTTAAGTTCCATCAAATATCTGCATTCACATGCGGACGTACACACACTCACAACAGTCGCTTGTTCTTGGTCTTTTGGCGAGGATGGGTTATCCACTGGTGATTCTGTTGTGTGTGGGACTGCTCCACCAGACCACGAGGGCTGTCCACATGGATAAACTAGCAGACCAGAAGATTTGCGGAGATGCAGAGTGCTCATGTAAGTCTGAGCATTAAAAACAGAAGCATAGCAGAGCATGCAGGATGCAGCACGTTTCAAAATCAACAGTAGATGCTTATGTTTCACATTCTTCTTTTTAATTTTTTCCTGTGCTGTATTAGATGTTCTCTCCATGGCCACAGTCTCGGACGACTTCATATCTCCTGACTGCCGATTTCTCAACCTCAGAAAGGGTCAGGTGGTTTATGTGTACTCCAAACTCATTGCAGCAGAGGGCGCTGGAGTCTTCTGGTCTGGAAGCGTATGTGCAGATTATGTACACTGTTTAATGTCACTGTACACTTGAGTTGTGAAAGACAGAAGATGTGCAACAGCTGTGGTAAACAAACACAAACCTTCTGGCTTTTCTGACAAGAAAAGACATTTGGTTGCATATCAGAGTCCACTGTATCTGAAACGAGCAGGCTTTTCATTATGTCAAGTTTTGTAAGAAAGGTTATGCATAATACATATAGAGTGTGGTGCATGCTAATTTGCTGGAGTTATATTATTTTTGCTGGCAGATTTACAGTGAGCGGTACATGGACCAGATGGGCATCATTGGATACTTCCCTGCAACTGTGGTGAAGGAGACACAGAGGTTTACAGAAAACACAGTTAAGATCCAAACAACTGTTAGTACATTTAATTCTTTTATGCAACTTTTTTTTTAAACGAATGAATACTTTTTTTTCCATTCCATGTTAGGAAGTAGAGCCTGATGTTTTGCTTGTCTTTCAGGACATGGACTTCTACTGCGATTAAGGGACTGAAACTTCTTCCTTGTCAACTCTTTCTGTTAGTAACTCTGGCATTTATAAAGGAAAAAGTATGCAGACATTAACTCAATGAGTCTTTTTGTCTATATCATTCCAACATTTTGATTATATAAATATATAAAACTTAAAGAAATGAGTTTTCCAGACACCTTTTTTATGATTTTTCTTGACTAGTAATTGCAATTATATTGTTACTGTCTTTGTTACACATCTAGAAACTGGCTTGGAGCTGCTTATGCTGAGAAATAGCTGCTGTGAAAATGATTAAATTCGTTTTCTAAAGCTTAAAGTCTTTTTTTTATTGGAGTCAAGGTTTCTTGGTAGTGTTATCAGAGACATCTTATAAAATCCTGACTTTTCATTCATTCTACTATGTTTTACTCCACTATGTTCTCAAAAGAAATATCATCTAATAGAATTAATTTTAAAAAAAGTATCATGACTGGTGTGAAGAGCTCAGGACAGAAGGCCTAAATTCAGATTCTATTTTACATTTTTATTCATCCTATAGAGAAAAAATGTAAGTATCCAAAGATGATATATGTGACAAAAATACATAAAGCACTATTGAAAGTATTTTATTTTTTTTTTGTTTTTGTCAGGGTATTCTTATTTTACCTGCATCTGAGACAACATGATAGCATGTTTTGATGGAGCAGCAGAAACACAGTGGTAATTTTCAAATAAATGAATGCATTCTCTAAAAATGCACCTGTTTTACTATAAGCTCTGTTAGATGTTCCATGGTGATTTGAAAAATACCCAGGTCAGACCTCCTTAAAAGCTCACAAAGGCTGCTTATTGCCCTTTCACATTTTATGACTGTTGTCGCTTTTCCAAAAAAAGAAAGAATAGTGCCACGTTTTTTTTATACAAAATAAAAGTGCTAAAATGCCCAAATGTTACGATGTATGAAATGAGTGCACGTTGTCTTCCAGTCTGTCTCTCTGCTTCACCCACCCTCCCACACGCCCACGCAGTTTCTAAAGATCTGTCATGATTAAACATGGCCTGGCATATTGTCGCTGTTAAGACTCTTTCCAAAGGATGATTTAAATCTCCTTTTGATTGGTTTTGAATCATCAGTCTTTTTTTAATTTCTGTGTCACAGTACCCACCCAGATAAAGTGCTGAATATAACATCTCAATCAAATCTTCCTTTGACGTTTCCAACTGTGTATTATCAAAGTTAGACATTTCATTTTGATAAAGGAAGACTCTATGATTTAGTTCATGCATTTCAGAGCTGCCATTTAGTGTCTCTGCCATCTCAAGAAGTCTCTCACATCACTACTGAATGCACAGATTTTTTGATACTACTGCAAAATTGTGCATTTTCATCTTGTTTATTTCTGTTTGACTGGAGGCATTCTTTAGTAAGCTTTACAAGTTTAGGAAATAGGGCTGTCACATACATAATCGATTTAACCCATCACCTACTCAGCCCAGATCAATATTAACCTGCTTTAAATGTGCCACCAGTGAATGTCACTCAGAAAAAAACATGCCTGAGGCAAAGGTCTGATAGAGCAAGAGAAGAGAAGAGAAGAGAAGAGAAGAGAAGAGAAGAGAAGAGAAGAGAAGAGAAGAGAAGAGAAGAGAAGAGAAGAGTGAAACATTTCCTGAAGCAGTTCTGAAAATAATTTCATGTTAGGAAAACAACATCTGTTTTAATACGTGTTCATATTTGAATGAAATTCTAATCATTGCACAGCATCCACAGAGGAAGTGGATGATGAATTCTGTGATTGTTATTAACAATTGACCTAAAGAGGTGAAAAACTCTGAAAACGAAAACGTTTTTTCAGCTGATTGCCAATTGAAGTTGCGAGAGTATTTGTGTAAGCCTATGCAAATCCACAAAATACACAAATCACGGCAAGTTCAGTCAGTCTTCTGTCAGACAGCTGTAGCTTTAGGGTGTCACCATGGTGACAGGCAGTGAAACTGTGACAGAAGAGATTGATGTATGTGCATGTTTGTGTGTTTCTTCTGTGTGAGCTAAAGGAGCAGCTGGCAAACGCAAGAAACACTTTTTTCCTCCTTCCACCTTGTATCCCACCCACACCTCTGCGGTCAGCGGCATAGTGCCCCGTGGAGCTTGGAAATCAACAACCTCAGGGCTGGCTGCCAGCAAAGTGTGACATTTAAGACGTGATATGCATCTTCCTTTAGAATTTTCCAAAGTTGCCATGGCCAAAAAATGCTTTGCTCGTCTATGTGATCCAATTGGTGGCAATACATTTTTAAAAAAACAAAGAAATAATAACAAAGAAAGAAAAAGATAAAAATAGTATGTACCGTTCCAAGCCATTGAAGCAGGAGTCGTGAGTTCGACTCCCAACCAGGGCGTTTGTATCCAGTAAGGGTCTCCGAGCTAGACCCCCCATGCTAACCAAGCCTACCTCGGATATGAGCTAAGTGGAAGGAAGGATTCTGGGGGGCTAGTGAGTATCAGTACCACGGTCCAGGAGGAGACAATGAACATCCACAAGTACATCAAGAAGATGGCCGCAACCAAGTACAAGCTCCATAGAGGCAGGGGTGTACCACACCAGGCAAGATCCCAGGTGCATGCTGTGTAAAGATACCGCTGAGACAATTCAGCACATAGCAGCACATAAGTGCATGATGCTAGGCAGGGCAAACATGGAACGTCATAACCAAATTGCCAGCAGAACATCTGTGCCGAGGTCAAAATGGGAGACATCCGATGGTCGAGAATGACCGAGCTAAGATCCTGGGACTTCCAGACGGCTAACCAACCAGAAATAGTAGTAGTGGAAAAGCAAAGGAAAACGGCTGTAGTGATAGATGTAGCGATACCTAATGACTGCAACATCAGGAAGAAGGAACAGGAGAAGCTAGAGAAGTACCAAGGGCTCAGAAAAGAGCTCGAGTGGTCCCAGTGGTAATCGGTGCAGTGACCCCCCAAGCTAGGCGAGTGGCTCCAGCAGATCCCAGGAATAGCAGCCAAGATCTCTGTTCAGAAGAGCGCAGTTCTAGGAACAGCAAAGCTACCGCACAGGACCCTCAAGCTCCCAGACCCCTGGTAGAGGACCCAAGCTTGAAGGACAACAGGGACAAGAGGGGATTTTTTTTAAAATAAATGTATATCTAAAATATAAATATATATATTTTAGATTATATTTTTAGATTATATAAATATAATCTAAAACAAATTGCATAATTGACATCAAATGAAAACTAATGAAAAGTAAGAGAAGGAAAGGAGAAGAACAGTTGAAGAAAATACCTGCTGTGCAGTCCTTGTACACAGGATGACCCATCCTCACTTTTTCTAATGGAAAAAGCTCAATTTGCTTCAACTGTTGCTTTTATATATTTTTTCCAGTGGAAAAAGGGTTATTTCTTGCTCAGGAAAAGGACAGAGAGAACACCAATTTTCTGAACACTAAAGCCATGGTACTCAGTGTGCCCAGTAGTAACACTATATACAGCCCTCAAGTATGTATGACATTTAATGTCATACAGAAGTACAGAAAGAGACCAATCAGCATCTATCTTTATTTTAAACTTTTTTACCCATAATAGCATGCCAAACCATTCTAACAATGACAAACACAGCCAGTGTTAGGAAGCAACCTCTGTAATGGTTACACACACACACACACACACACACACACACACACACACACACACACACACACACACGCGCACACACACACACACACACACACACACACACACACCATCCCCTGATCAGACACTTGACAAAAACTACCCAAAAGTGCTTGACGTGTACATTTTCCTTGTGCAGTCATTGAGAAAATCCCACTCTGTCATCAAAACTTTGATAACTTGTGCATTTGTGTGATGGAAGATTCTCTCCGGTTATGTATGTATACACGACTAGGGGCAGCATTTGACTTAATCAGTAGTGTCTTCAAGGTGCTTGAAAAATAGGCTTAGTCTGCACTAATTTTCTTCAAGGATGTCAGAAAATGCCAACTCACTGCTTGTTTCAACCAGTCAATCAATCAGTCGGCACGAATCAATCACTGCTTTAGCCTGAGGATGTATGGTGGCCTTCTTGCTTTAATTTACTCTAGATTTCAAAGTGCATTTGTCATCCATGTTTTGTGTCAAAAAAATGCGCCATGCCAAGTGTACTGCTGCTGTATTTCAAGGATAAGTCATAATAGAAGTGAGAAGAAAGTGCAGCTTCAATAATATTATTTTTTTCTTATTGTATTTATCTATCTTACATTCTTGCTCTCTTAGTGTGTGTGTGTCTGTGTTATGTCTGACTCATATAATTACACCAGCTAGTGTAATTCCCCCCAATTCTCTGTCAAGCAATGACACGAAGAACCCAGTGATTTCATTTCTCGTTCAACCCTCCAAATAGCTCAGGAGTCAGTTGTATCTACTGTTTGATATTTACTGTTATATTCTGGTAGGCATTTGAAGACTTGTATCATGGATAAAAGGGGGGGGGGGGTATAGAGTGAAATAAGTTGCACTTTTCCAGTGAAATTAATACCCGTACCCCCTCAGTGAACTTGGTTAATATCTCATAGGAAGTGTGAGTTTGGTAAAGAGAAGGCGAGCTGCCAAAAAGAGTTTCTGTTATTTCAGTTTCCTTACCTTGGTCGCCTACATTTATGTCACACCTGAACAAACCCAACTCCACAGGTCAGCCTTCTCTAACCGAGAGGGCTAACCTCCTTCCATTACTTCCCCCCCTCTATTTTGCCTGTCACTGTGGTTACCAGAAAGGTTACCACAGTGACAGAGAAAGGTTACTGTGCGTTTGTGCATGACAGCGGGTGTTTGGAAGGTTAGCAGTGTACAGCAGGACCTTCACGATTCAAGAAATTAGTTATATACAGCGGTTAACCTTAACTGTTCGACCAGTGAAGTTCTTGTAGGTCAAAAGGTCAAGACAGGAAATGAACGAGGAAATTGGCAGCATTAACCTGTAATATTTTGTTTTACAAATTAGAGAGGTATTATTCTGAAACAGCTCTAACAAATTAGTAGTAGATGTGCTAGAAGATACATACATAATTCAAGACCAGCAATTGTAGTGTTCCAAAAGGTGGAAATACATCATCCAAACATCAGCTCCTATAATTAGTATTTTGCAGCATTTAATTGTCGACAATGATAAAAAGTTTAATCTAAATTCTTGTGAATAGCGCTAACAGATAATCACCATGACTGAATGAAGCATGCAGAAATCTGTTGTAAGCCAGTCCACTTAAGCATAATGTATATATCTCATTAGCAGCTTACATTAATAGTGCTTTCTTTTTTGAACAGACCTTGGTGAACGCTGGCTTTGCATGTTTTTCTGCAACAGCTCAAAGACTGAATATTTTAAGATCTGACCTCTTTTCGTCATGTTTCCACACAGAGAATCATCTGATGAAATCTACCTAGGTTGTGAGTATGATCATGTTACCTGTAAACATGGGTTTTAGTAAGCTTTAAATGTGCAAGCTAATTTCCTGTTTCATTTTGTTAAATAATTGCAGCGTTCGCAGATACCTCATACGTAAATAATACATTTGCTTGCACCACCACAAAGAATAAACTAAACCCAGTTCAGCATGTTTGCATGATATTAGCAAGACTCTGTAATTTCCTTTATTACTAGACATTAGAGTAGAGGAAAGCTTCCATCAGTGATCTTGTACATGCTGTCTTCAAATATATTTGGTATGGGGTTTTTTTTTTTTTTTTTGCTCAGGCTTCTGAGCTATGAATAGACTGTCATGACAACCAATTACCCATTACAAAAGCAGCAAGGCTAAGTAAGGCAATTAAGTGGTGAAAAAAAATTGTTTGTTGCATGTGTTTCTGCTTGCAAAAGTGTCTGAAGGTAGCAAAATACTCTTGTGTGGAGTTTTACAGAGGAAAAAAAATCTAAATATTTTCTTATGCAATACTTTTTTTGTAAAAATTGTACTTTCACAGTAACAATCCCACAACAATATTGTTTTATTAAACTACTTTAATGTAATTATACAGTAATATTTTACAGGGAATATGATTTGTTATGCAGAAGAAGAAGTAGTATGCTGTTAATAGTGATTGTTAACTAAACATTAATGGAAAACTTAAAATGATTAAAATAAATGAATGCTCTAATGAACAGAAGTTAATAGCAATAAACAGATATACAGTGAGGCATATGTCATTCTTTCAAGCTAAAAGCTGTGCTATCAGTTCAGAGTAAATATATAGAGTTGGACTTTTAATAGCAGCTCTCATTTCCAGCGCCGAATCTTGATGTGTCATTGTGTCTGCATGCTGCATTAGGCTGTGGTTCATCTATTAGGTTTCATCCTGTTTCTTTCAAGTTCCATATCTCAGTGTTACAGCCACCCAGAGGTTGTTGCCACAGAATGACATGACTGACAGAGATTACAAAAAAATTAGCTGTAATATAACTTTGCATAATGGGGAAACGGTTATGCACTGCTCCATTTCACAATGTCAGATCATACCAAGCAGTGATGGTGGTGGTGGGGGGGTTGAGCGCGTGCAAGGGCATACATTTGTGGTGTTATGTGAGGGGTTATCTACGTCACCACATGACACCTGAAAGGTTCTTGGTATTAAGTGACAAGCAAATGTCAGGATACACTGTGTCAGAGGCAAATTTCCTTCTGCTTTATATAAACCACCTGCCTTTAAGCCTTTACAGGTAGGCAGGCTGTCCTAGAGAGCCTGCAGGCAGTTTATAGACAAACCAGGTTTGTTAAGCTTAATGGTCCTTGTATTGATTTGCTGGGCTATCCTCACAAATTGCAGGGGTGGAATGAACAATGAGATTCTCATTGAGGATCTCTAAATGCATTTCTGTTTGTAGTTTTATTGACCCTACTGGAGCAGCAAGTGCAGTGTTTATTTACACACTTTGCTCACAGCCTGTTTTTAGAATGACATGATGGATATGTGAAGAAGGTGTTCAAGGAAGCAATACACATCATCCACAGTCGACTGGCTACAATGGGGCAAACAGCTTTTGATAATAAAAAGAATATTAAGTGGCTATGGTTATTTAAGTTGGGAAGTGAAAGTGTGAAAATAAAACTCCATTCGAATGAATTACCTTTACCCGATTAAATAAATTAGTCTAGACTGAATAAATTAATCAGCCCAGAGGAGGACTGATAATTAGCTGTGTTGACTTCACAGCCAGTACACAGAATGGCAGCCTTATCGGTTAGCTCCTGGAAACTCAGTGGAGTTACTGGACTACAAAGGAGTCTGTGGCCATTGCTAATCCCAGGCTGGATCAAACAATGCAGCTTCTCACAATTGTGCTAAGAGTCTGCCAAAAGGTGTCAAACCCCATGTTTCCATGAGAGTCGGCTATAGCTAACGTGTACTCTGTTTACACATAAAGCACATAATCATAATGAGCCTTTGCAGCTTGGCGACGTGGGAAAAAAAATTGTATTCACATGCACAATGCTCAGCAACACATTTTTTTTTCCACACATAAACTTTGCTCTCAGTACCTAATGCGTAAAAGGGATGTTGCCTGCAAGTTTACGGGCAGATTCCTGGAAATGTTTACTCTAACACCCCTTTGTGTTATTAAAGAATAATTTCAGAATTTTGAGAACTGGTAAAAAGCTAAAGCACATGATTAGCCTTTAATTGCTTGTGGTTGTAGCTATGTTTACTCTGTGCCCTGTGTGGACTATGAAAAATATCCACATTGTTTGCTTTCTTAATGGACTATGCTCTTTGGCTGTGGGTGTAGGACAGTACTGGAAAGGGGCTTGGAAACCTCTGAGATACCATTACCATTAGCCCTAATGTCCTTTTAAAATGGAAAGAGCATCAGAGCCCACACACAGAGACTGCTGTGAATGTTGTTTGAGTGATACAAACTCTTTGTCATGATATCCTGCCAAGGTCACCAGGCCTGTCCCCTTCCTGTAGTCACAGACACATTAGAAATTAGCCACTGAGGCAACTGGCGTACTGCAGAAGCTGATTAGGAAATGTTGAGCATTTTACATTCATTTCCAATATTTGCTGGGTTTGTTTAGCTATTTTTAACTTCATTCAGGTATATTATAGTGTCCGTAACCGAAGGTTGACCTCTCTTGGTATTTTTACCACTTTCTAGAGACTCATTGTTTTTTGGAGACATATGTATACTCAGGGAATGAGTGTTTTTGGTGGTTCAAAGGTCAAAGTGTTTCTGCAGGCTTTTTAAAAAGGCATGCAATGTCACTGTCAAATTCCACAGCTCGACTAAAGCTAATAATTGCTGACACCTTCAATTGGAGGTGGCTGATTTCTGTGATGACTTAATGAGCGTATGAAAGGAAATGGGAAAGTTGGCAGTGCTATGAGTAGGTGAGGACTAGGTCCAGCTCAGAAGGCTTGATTAGTAAAAATTAACTTTGAGGTAATATTTTCCACAGTGTCCAATCAAAATCATCAGCAGCAAATGGTGTTTGAATCTGGCATGTTGGGGGCACGCAGCATGATACACTACTAATGGCAATTAAACTGCTGTAGTCATAACATCAACATAATTTCTGAATACATGCTGAGCATGAATGCTTGTCACAGTGATGAGAATGACTTATCCTCAAACTTACTGTAAACTATAAAGCACCCACTGGTATCATTTAGCTGATTGCTGTTGTGCTTTTGACAAATCATCTCATTATGTGACACTGAACAGTTTCTCGCAAATGAGACTGGCATGAAATACAATGCCAGCAATGTAGTATACTTTTCTACCTAAAACTGCTGATCTGACATTACTGCAGTGGCAACAGCCAAAACGACTGCAGTTTAAAGGCATCACTTTGTTTTCAAATAGCAGCAAAGCAGGGAACCAGACCTTTGGAGGGAGTGTGTGAGCAGACGGGAAAATTATTGCTTGAATCAAATTCAGATATCCCAGTAACAAATGTGTCACAGTAGTTTAAGAAGAAGAAGAAAATCAACATAAATGATTGATTGATGAGTGTTTTTTAAAGTAAGAAAACATTGTTGTCTTAATATTTTCAGGCAAATTGTAAAAGATGCCATTTACTTTGGAGTAAAAGTGAGTTTGTTAATTAATCAAATCAGATTTAATGTTTTTTTTCCAGCCCTCAGCCCTCTCTCCAAGTGATTCATCCCTAACGCTAATTTGCATGTCCTTTATTCCCTCCTAGGTGGCGCCTTCATTAGGAAGCACACCTCAAAATAAGTAATACACAGAGGGAAATAATTATTGTGATTATGCATAATCTTTGCTCGCACAGTTGTTTTTCTTTTCCAATTAAACCAAATTTATATTCAGAACACACTCTGAATATCATAGCAGGTGGCAGCTCTTGCCTCACCTTCACTGCTGTTTGTGAAGAAAGCTGCGTGAGAACCGCATTGCTACAGGCTACAATGGTGTATTGTTTTTCCAGTTTCTGAGAAAGCAATACATCTTTGATAATATAGGGCATTTTCCTCCTTTTGATACTAAGCCTTTGTACAAGCCCAGTGAGTTCATGTTATTTCTGGGTTTACAGAAAAGTCGGGCTAAAGAGAAGAAATTATAGAGGCAAGGTATGTCGTATGACTAACACAGATAAACAGACAATGGCACAGTCACTAAAAAAATATAATAATGGGGATAAATCAGATTAAATGAATGAATGTAACTTAAGGGCAATCAATAACTATTATATTTACACACTCTTAATCATAGTCAGAGTTAAGCCAGAGTTTTAGCTTTATGGTATGCTTGTTAATGGACAGTTAATCATAATGCATTGTATCTTGAGACAGCACTTTTTTGATTGGGTAATAAATTTACCTATAGTGAAAAACACAAAGAGTGCTCAGATGTCAGGCATCGATTTAGATTCAATCTACAATGATGCTAGAGACCAAAACCAAATTATGTGATGTTTAATGAAGCATCAGTCATTTCAAGTAAAGACATACAGCTCAAATGTATGCTTATAAATGAAATACAATACATTAAAAATAATTTGCTTTGTACATTTGTACATGATTTATAACAATAATAACCTCCAACTTTGTTGAGAGAGAGTGAAGAAGAACACAATACAACACAGTCAGCACAGCACTGCTCCCTTACTGAGAAGAGGATGCTACAGCAGGTAGCTGTGATTTGGCTGATCTGCTACACCTGGGGGATTTGTGTCTCCAAGTCATATAACAATGTAGATTTTTTTTGTGTGTGTGTACGGAATATGATCAGCTGGCCTGTTCTGCTATTTATTCACTGCTCTTTGGGGATTTAACCAACGCAATTCAACAAGATCTAAGCAGATGTTATGCAAGCTGTACTGACACTGTGAATATAAAGCTTGTATAAAAGGTAGAAGTCAGTGAGTGAATTTATTCTGCATCATCTTAAATAAAAATTGATGTCTGCTGCCTTTGATGTAACCTAGTAACAATACCCGAGGTGTAACCAGTCCAAAGTTCATCACTGTAAAGGCTATATTAAACTGCTTGATATGTTCGTGCAATCTTTGAATTGCTTCAGTAATTACTTGAGTTAGTTTTACAAGATGTTTCACAAAAACCAAAACATAATAAGTGCATGTAATAACTTTATTAAAAATTATTTAGCACATCACGTGTGAGATTTACATTTTCAGACTATTAAATTCCATGTGCTGAATAGTCATTACTGACTGTTTAGCAACTTTGCATCTGCACCATGAACACATTACAGAAATGAGAAGAAAAATCTGTGCGATGAGACTATAAGCAGGCTGTGGGATGTCATTATTTTTGTTATTACTGAGCTAGTATCTCTCTGCTGTCACTGGAAGCGATGACAGGCTGTAGCACAGGAAAAATGAACTCATTCACTAGTAATATGCAGTAACCTGCCTATGAGATTTAATTACTCATTAACAAAAAGTGCCCTAATCATTCTGTTTAGCCCCTGATCTTAGGGCACTTTGCTACTAGCAGCCTGTCACAAAAATGCACAAGGTGTTCCATTAATTTAGTTGAAACCATGAAAAATGCTAATGATAACATAGTTTGACAGGCATAAAATAAATGTTGTGCACCAAGAAGGTGATTTCCAAAGAGCTATTAGCTAAAAACTTGGCATATTTCAGCATGGTCTGCAGAGTCTTGTTAAAACATCCAAGAAAACTGGACAAGTGGAGCGCAAAAGTAAAGGTGGCAGGCTTAGAAATCTATCTACAACAGATGACCAGTATCTAAAAGCTATGTCCTAAAGAAATATAAAAAAGTATCCAGCAAAGACTTGGCACAGAACATGAGACATGACAACAGGTCTTAAAGAGTAATGGTAATGATCCTAAATACACTCCTAATGCAGCAGAAGAGTGCCTGGACAGACAAAACACACAATAGCCTCCCCAAAGCTATTACAACTTAAAGAAATAATAAGAAAGCTTAAATGTGGTCATACCAAATATTGACTTGAAGTTCATTAAACTTTACAAACTCTATTTTTGCCTTATATACTGTATTTCCATGTATATTTAATGTTTGTAAAGGAATAGTTGAAATTTCTCATTTTCCCTGTATTCCTGGTATTTAATTGACTACATTTTCAGGAGATACTTGGAAAAATTGTGCACTAAGTTTAATGGTGAGAATAAAAAACAGACTTATTCTTTTCCTCTGCTTGAGAAATAAATAGATTTGCTCGCAAAATCACAATCGACAGCTGGCCAAAACATCAATAGACAAAGTGCCGATATTTTAGCAGTGGAAAACATGTGCACAACATAGTATATTTTCAATACAACCAAAACGGATACAGTGAGTTTTTACTCCAGTCAGTTTACATCATGTTGCTGCATATTAAACACAAGTAGAATGTGGCTCACCTACACTTATATTGATAGATGTATTACAGTATTTCATGGTTTATATTATTAGCTCAAGGCTAAACAGAAGCACAGGCAGGAATATCAATAGCACCATATTAGCTAGCGCC